>NC_092316.1:20245000-21495000 GCF_036785885.1 Coffea arabica
TTTGAAACTAGACATCCCAGGCTTTAATTTGAGATAAAATACATGTTCTGATTCTTTGTGAGTGAGCCGGACCAAACGTTTTAAGATCACTGTCCTGTTTCTCGGAACTGCTGGAATGGTCTGTAGAGGCAGCAACTTGAGGCTCAATTTCGAGCTGGTTGCTTGCCAAATTTTGAAACGATTTCTTCTGTGAACTTTTAGTCCTATGAATGCATTTTCCAACGCCATAAACCACGCTCAATTCCAAGCTAAATTGACTGAGTTGTGACCAAAATAAGAGGACTGCCCTGTTTTGGAAAAACGTATTATTTGGACTGGTTTCGGACAAAAACCCGTGAGTAATCTTATTAATTGAAATTTTGATGCTAAACCATTACCAAAGGTATCATGGATGTATCTTAGACCTTTATTTCACAAATGAACCATGGTTGGATAGCTTTCTTGGTTAAACGATTTGAATTTGGAAAATGAAAGTCAAAAGGCAGATTGCCTTAGGAATTTTTCCGGAACTTTGGGTGATTAGTTCACCACCTTTCCGAGGGTATTTTTCCCTGAAATTTTACAGAGAGATACCTTCCATATAGTATTGAAATACTACCAATTTTGGTATCAATCCAAGTTCGTTTCAATACCTAATTAAATTTCTAAAGTTGGAGGTTCAAATCTGGAAATTCTTCTCCAGTCTTGAATTTGCCCAACTTTGAGCTACCGTATCTCGGTACTCGAAACTCCGATTCTTGATCCGCTTGTTTTGTTATAAACTTCACTTGCAACACTACTTGAGTGACAAATTTCAGAGGCTGGTTTGCAACGTATAAGTCGTGCCGAATTTTCAAAGTTGGCCGAAATCCAACTTAATGCTGCCTTGAAACCAATTCTGTACCTTCAAGCTCATTTTTGAGCACTTTCCACTTCGATTCATGGAAAAGTGTCTTCTAGGAACTTATAGTACTTTCTAAGAGGTTTCCAACGGTATAAATTTTTCCAATTCTCGACTTGTACCGAGTGAGTTACGATTTTTCAAAAATTCATAACAAAACTGAATTTTTCAAATTTCAAGGCAAAGGAGTTTTCCAAAAACTCTTAATTCTCTTAGTAATATTCAAACGTTTTGCCCTCGATTTTTATGATAAAAACTCAATTAATATTGTACTTAATAAAACGCAAGTTGAACCTCGATTTACGAGTAATTGAGGTTCATTTTTGTAAAATATTCCTTAGATTGTACTAATGTACAATCTTACTTGATAATTGAGATATTTGATTAATTATCCACCATTAACTGCCAGGCACACAAGGAGACCTTCAAGAGGATCTCACCGTGGACACTTGAACTCCAGCGAATAATCTTTATTGATTAGCTCGGTGAGTGTCAAGTGTGTGAATCTTTGATACTTACTTAATTGTGGTAATTATTAGAGATTTTAAAAATAAGGGCGGGTGTGTACTTTATCGCATCCGTTCTGATTTCAAATGAATGAATGAAATGTATTGAATGAATGAATGAAATGCAATGCTATGTAATGGTTACATATGTCGTTGGAGTGAACCTCCTCGACTTTCAAATGAATGGGGGACGCCCAAACTCATAGGTCGACCTTTAACTCGAGCCGGCAATGGGCTTGGTCGGGAACTTGGGCGAGCCATGAGATTATAAGCTCGACCTAATAAGAGGTCTTGCTTGGCATACTCGTCGAGTATCGCCCTAAAAATAGACTTGTGGGCCCTTGGGGTGTACGGTGGACGGAGGGAAGTAAGTGGTGATCTACGGAAATGGAAATACCGACCCGGTTGACGGGAGGGTCAACGCGGGAAGGTATACGAATGACAACGGCAAAGCGAGTGGAACTTAGCTCCTGAGAGCTACTATATCCTTGAATTGTTTCTGATTATTTTTCTTGCTCAAATGGTACTTTATTGAAATATCACGGTTTTATTTAATAAAGTTGAGATTGCTATTTGAACAATGTGCTTGCATGTGTGTCCTTGGCCTCACGAGCGTTTTGCTCACCCTGTAGATTTGTTTTCCTTAACAGGACTGGAAATGGAGTTAACGCGGAGAAATCTCCTTTTGGATATATTGTGTTTTAGGGTTTCAAGTGTATTTTGGCTCGACCCCTTTATGATTGTACTTTTGGAAGTTTAATGTATCATTCGGATATATGGGGTGTATATTTTGGAATTTAAGTTGTATTATGAACGCACGACGTGCGGGTGACAAGCTGATAGGTACCTTGTGATGTGACCCTGAGAACTGTATGGATATTGTTAAGCATGAACGTTTCCGCACTATATGTATTTGCACTAATTTGATTGTGGTATCTAGTATCGCTTTAAGCTTGAACGTTTATTGCTTGAGTCCTGGCGAGAGCTAGGCAGGCGTTCCGCGGATACCCTTTGGTGCGCCTTAGGGAGAAGTGGGGGCGTCACACTCAAAGCAATCAAACCCTTTAAAACTTCGGACAGCACTTCCCCTAAATTTGCTTACTTTCCCAGCCATCATGGCTTCATTATATCTTCAGCCAGTCCCAAAGGTACACACACAACAACAAGTTCATCCAATAGCCATTCAGCAAGCTCCAAGTAATACGAGTACAATTCAAGCTTGGGAAAAGTTCGGAAATGAAAGTTAAGCTCAAAACCAGAAAAATAATTTTGACGTCATTTTACGGTAATGGTACCAAAGGTGTTACGATTGTCGAATGAAGGCACAAGACCCACCGTTTCGAAGCTAAGAGACAGGGCTACAATATTACAGAAGGTCACTCAACCCAGTTTCGAGTGTAACCAGGTCAAAAATGCAAGAAACTACACCAGAACCGGAAAAACAGATTCACAGAACGTATTCTAGCGGAAACATCATAAATCAGGCTATCCAAGTCCAAATCCAGAAATTCTAAAACCAGCTGAAAGCTAAGAAACAGGGATAAATTTCATTAGAAGGCCTCAACAACCAATTTGGAAGCAATTCCAGCCAAAACAACCAATTACAGGCGCAATTCTTACATTCGGGTAAAACCAGAACAGCAATAGTAATTTCGACTTTTCTCATTCCACGCTACTCCGATTGACCTGAAATTTTGTAGGCACCTTTAAAATGTCATTCCCTACAACTTTCATGTTTTAAACCAAGGCCAATTTGGCCTCTATCTATGAGCTACAAATTCGGGCAGAATGAAGAACATCAAACCCTAACTTTCCAAGATTTCTTCCAAAACAGAAATTGTTTGTAATTAACCACTTTTTCCACCTCATAGAGTCCTTAAACATCATTTCCAATCATCATATATAGCCACACAATCATGTTCATATTAAAACAGAAAAATCCCCAATAATTATAAAACTTCACCAACTCAACCAAAAATCACAATATAATCCATAAAGTTGCACCTTATACCACCACTAATCATGATTTAAGCATCAATTAAGGAAGGAGAGTGGTTCCTCACAACTCACCTTAGAAATAGAAGAGAGAGAACAACTAGGCACCTTAACCTTCCAAATAACTCCACCAAACAACTCACAAACACTAATAGAAGAAGTTTTATGGAACAAATGCAAGATTAAACGGTTGATTTGAGAGATTGAGCAAGATTGGAGACCAAAATTGTGGAGAGTTTTCTTCCTTTCTTTGAGCAAGAAAGTCGGCCAAGAGAGCTTGAAATAAGAGCTTATTTTGGTCAATTTTTGATATTTATTTGGTAAAGGTAAAGGTAAAGTCAAATGGTCAAAGTCAAGAGTAAATTAGATGGTGACGCTTGTCACCTTTATGTTTAAAACTTATCTTTTTGTCTCTCCAATACAAATATCTTAACACCTTGTAAAATAATATCACTTAATACAAAATTCTAACAAGTTGTCAAAAATATAATGCATTTACCGCACTTGCGGGTCCCACGTTCAAAACGCACTTCAAAATTAACGTGGACTAACTTGGATTAAGAAAATGATTTGGAAACTATATTTCCTTATAGAAATGTATAAAAAATTAATATATTGAAGAAAACAAACTTAGAGACAAGAAAACAAATAATGTCGAGAAAATATATAAAAATTTTCGGTTTCTCATACTCCTAGTTTTCGGGTCACACAAGGTAATTCCTTTAACACTGTAATTACTCATACTCACTAGTCTAGTATTAAATTCTCAAATCTCTAATTAGTCGAGCCGGTGCGACTTTCGAGAAACTTTCGACACGAACGCGATAAAAGCTTAATTTAAGGGAAATTCATGCAATAATAGTATAATTAAATAACACTAGGGCAAATAATTATAAAAGAGATTAAATTAAGAAAAAAAACATGAGTCCTCACATTCTCTCTCCCTTAAAAGAATTTCGTCCATGAAATTCACATCTTGATTTAGAAATAGGTTTGGATATTCCTTTCGAATCTCTTCTTCTACTTCCCAAGTTGCTTCCTCTATTTCGTAATTCCTTCATAGAACGTTTACAAAAGGGATTTGCTTATTCTTTAGTTCCTTCACCTTACGATCCAGAAGCTTCATTGGTTTCCCCTCATAAGTCAGTGTCTCGTCGATCTCAATATTTTCTGGTTGCAGTACATGGGAGAGATCTGGGTGATACTTCTTGAGCATACACACATGAAAAATATTATGAATTTGAGACAAACTTGGCGGTAATTCCAACTTATAGGCCACGTTTCCCACACGTTGGAGAGTTTGGAGTTAAAATGGCATGGGTGGCATCTCTTATATCATTTTTTTCTTGTATCGATTCTCATATTTAATTATAATACACGTTGGGTTCTTATTTTCTTAACTTTTATGGTTTGGTAGTTTGTAAGCCTAGGGAATGGATTAACTTCTATGATTGTTAAGTGAAATTTTCATAGTTATTTGAGGTTATTTCTTGAGCAAGTTATTTAGCTCTTTTCTTGTTACAATCATGATTAACTTTGTACTATTAGTTATAATTATTTTAAGGTGCTATTTCATCAATAATTATTGTGACCCAAAACTAGTTCATGGAAGTGTTAAACCTAGGAAGCTAACTCACTAGCATAGGGTTACACCTTTGTGACTTTATGGCTTCAACCAAATAATTTTATAGAGTTTAATAAATCTATAGCTAGTTTCTTTATCATGAAACATAGGTGAGGGATATTTATAGGCATAGTTGGTGCTCTAGCGAAAGTGAGTATGACGTACATTTAGAAATTATGCCATAATTAGCCAAGATAAATGAACTCTTTTAATTTGTAAGTTCACTTGCAAGAGTAGTTTGTAAATCCATAACCTTACGAATGTCTTTGTTATTGTGTTTACTATTTTTATTTCATGTTTGTAGTATAAATTTACTTGCTTATTTGTGATGGTCTAAATAATAGAGGAGTTTGAAAACCATTGGTAGTTGACAATCTTTCTTGTGGGATCGACACATAATATTCCTTATACTCATTAAATGATTTGTACACTTCCAAAAAATAGGATGTTTAGATTTTTTTTTTTTTTGTAATTTGGTGTGAAGTAAAAGTCTCGTCACTAAACAAAATACCAAAAGTAACGCATCCTTATAGAAACACCCTCTCATAGTTGTGAATTATTATTCTCCTTTGCAGTTGAATGCAGAGAACAAAAGTGGCATTTGCCTTCTAAACAGACAAAAAGGCTCCCGAATGGTGTGCTACTGTTGCAGAGGCCAGTTCAAAATCAAGGAGTGTAATCGGGAAACCAAGGAATTTTAACACACCTCTCGTTTCTCCTTGTGCTACGTGGCTCAATGTGGGATAAGAGGGTTGTGTTTTCATCTACCAATTAATAATAGAAAATATGATCATAAAGCTGTCCCAGAAGCAGATCAAGGTAAGGACATATATGTGAAAAAATATTCACATAAAGATTAGCAGCTCAGTTTGAGACACAACAACAAAAGGTAGTGAAATTAAAGATCAAGAGCATGAAATAGAATGTCTTTCCAATTACAGGCCAAATTGGGGCAAAAAAGGGGAAAATCAAGCATCACAAGACAGCTATGTTGGGGGTTTCTAGTTTAATCATGTGCAAATCTGCATATATTCACATATTTACGGAAGGGGAAAATGGAAAAATAGAGCACAACATAACAATCTCCTGCTAGAGAGCACCAAGAGGATTTTAGATTTCAATAAAATAGAATTCAGAAAAATTGAAATAATATTTCGATAAAACGTTTCAGGAATAGATATTATGAATACGTTATTGAATTACCGATTATCGGCGAAATTATCAAAATTTTTATAATATAATGTTATATATATTAATTATATATATATATAACTAATATACATAGCATTATATTATAACCTTACATTATATATTATAATATATATATATGTGTGTGTGTGTTACTAAATGTAAGAGAAAGTCTACTAAATACTAAATACTAATTACTAATTAACTAACTTAACTATAACTATACCTGGAAGCCGAGGAGCAGGGGTGGGTTGGATGAATCGGGGGAAGGAAATGTACGTGAAAGATCTCGGATTCGAGTCTTCTCACTTTAAAAAAAAAAAAAAAAAACTTGGAAGTCAAATTTGATGAAAGTTGACACGTTGGAGTTTAGCTTGACGATTAAATTTAGAGTTCTTGTTTATTTCAATGTTGTTTAAGAAATGACATTATGAGTTAGGACTTAAGATTATGAACCTAATTTTTTGTATATCATATTTGTTTGAGTTAAGTTGATTGAATTTTGTAGGAAAAAATATGGAATATTATTTTGTTACAACAATTTTATAGAGAAAATTAAAATATTTTAACTCACTTTTATATGAGATTATGAGTTGGGACTTAGGATTATGAACCTAATTTTTTGTTGTATATCATGTTTGTTTGAGTTAAGTTGATTGAATTTTGAAGGAAAAACATAGGGAACAATATTTTGTTACGACAATTTTATAGAGAAAATTAAAATATTTTAACTCACTATTAACATTTTGGATTTCAAATATTACGAAATTACCCATTCTTCGATCCAATTTACCAAACTATAGTCTGGGTGGTAATTGGTTATTAGTCTTAAAAAATTGATTCTCGAATTATTAAAATTTTTTATCGAATTCCCGATTACTAGCCAATAAATACCTCTAGGTGACTAAACTTGAAACTTGGGATGGCAATGAATAGGATAAAATATAATACCCGTAGGTATTCGACTCGATAGTTAATCCGATTAAACAACTGATGGATAATCCATTAGCATTTGGTATTGATGAAAGGTAACCGATGAATAATCTAATAGGGTTTAGTAAGAAAACCCTAAAAATCCAGAACCTGACATACATAACACAGGCATTTTATCTTTTATAAAATATTGAATTCCTCTCATTTAGGTTGTACGACTCTACTAAAGTTTAAAATTTAATATAATGTGTTGATTTAACATTTTATATGTATTAATTTTAGTTTGATAATAATTCATTATCTTTTCTAAATTATACAAATTAGCGGATTGAAGCTACTCGATGAATAATTCAAATCCGCAAGTGAGAGAGTTTGATAATGAAAATTAAAATCCGTAACGTTACCCGTTAAGATTTAGTAAAAGTTGGTTATGTAGGTTAGGGTTTATTAAGAGGGATTTTTTAGAATACTCTTTTTATTACCCAAAAAAAGGAATAGGTGTTTTTGTATACAATACCAACGTATGAGAAAGTCCAATAGATTACGTTTTCAGTCACTAGGCTCTCATCCAACGGCTCAAATTTCTGCTACCAACAATCCAACCGTGCTCATACGTTGAATGTTTTTCCATAAATAGGCCGTAGAGCCACAGTCTAGTCTCTCATTTTTTTTCGTAAGCCCTTCTCTCCTCTTCTAAACCCTTTCTAGGGTTTTTACTCTGCGTTCGGTAACCCTCTAACTCTGGTACTTCTTCTTAAGCACCCCGATGAAAACCTAATTTCCATACGCAGCATGAATATAAATTTATCTATGCATTTATCTTGTGTTTATTATATTAGATTTGATGATTAATGATGTAAAATTCATGTTTATGTGGTTTCATGCTCTAGTTCTTGATGATTTATTTTTTGAATGTTGGTTTGGTGTTGCCGGGATGGTGTCTAGATTGATGATTAGTGATTTGTAAAGAGCGATGGACTTTAGTCCTGAATTGAAATGCTTTTATTTGAAACAGAATTCATTTCAGTACTATTTATTTGGCAGTTAAAAGATATTGATCCTTTTGTTTTGCGAGTTTTTTGGCATTAAATCTTGTAGAAGGGGTGTAGGGTAATAGCGGTGTAGTGCTTTTAATTTATGCTTTTCAAAGAGCAGTTATTGTGCCAAAGACGAATTTCTCAAGTCTGAGGTATTGTAACGTTTTCTGGAATTCAAGAAACAAATGGAAATGTTAGTTCTGGTATTTTCCAATGGAAGGAGGGGGAAGTGGGTGCTGATGGAAATAGACGCTTTTTGTCATTTACGTGTGCAAAGGAATATATGACCTTTTAAAGTACATATGGCCTTGCGAGACTTCATTTTTTATTTCATTTTTGATACGTCAGGAGATGAGGTATCAGGTATAGGCATGAGGGTGGCAGCCAGTTTGTTGCTTGTCAGGTTACTTGTATGCAAATTGCTTGGGTCTTTTATCCAGTAGTCCATAATTTTGGATGATCCTATTGGTTTGTTGAGGCAGGATTTCTGAATTGTTGATTACCTAATTTTGTTACAAATTCATCTAGCCCAGTAATGTATTTGGCTTCATATCTTTCTGAATGTGTTGTCTATTTCTGGCTAGGCCTTTCACTGCAAGTCAATGTAAGTGCTATATATTTTTGCATTTTACAGTGATGGCTTTCTTCAATAAAGCCCGAGGCATTCTCCAGCATGCAGTAAGGAAGCATATTAATCATGAAATTTCTGCATCTAGACCGTCCATATTTGAAGCAATACGATGCATGTCTTCAAAGCTCTTTGTTGGAGGTACTCTTGTTGTTGTTGTCGTCATTGATGAAATACCAGCCATTGCAAATGTTCTGTTTAAATCTGATGATGCCCTTTATTTTTGCAGGGCTCTCATATCAAACCGATCAGGCAAGTCTCGAAGATGCTTTTCAAAAGTATGGAGAAGTTATTGAAGGTAATGGTTCTCACAAAGCAAGAGTGGCCATTGAATTCCTCGTATTAGTAATCTGCCAGTTCATCAATATTCCGTACTTATTCTAGCAGTTTTCCTAGAGTGGATAAAAACCTGTTCTGCTTACTTACCTAATTGCTCTGAAAATATATCAATTTTGATAGTTTTGTTGAAGAATTATTCTGATAGGTTGAACCGCATAATTGGGCTGGCATATGCACATCCATTCTTCTTTCATGGCCTGAAATTGCGGAAAACTTTTGTTTTTTTACTGTAATTCCCTTTAGATTTTTGCCTGCACCAGGTTTGATTACCTCTCTCGACAAATACCCTAGAGATATTTGGCTATTTGCTGCCTTGTTTATAGGTTTATTTTCTGTTCAATTATTTGACATTGATGTATTTGTCTGAGTTTGTTTTGCCATTCTGCAGCAAGAATCATTACAGATCATCAAACTGGTAATTCCAGAGGTTTTGGCTTTGTTACTTTTCAAAGTGCTGAGGCAGCTTCTTCTGCTATCATGGCCTTAGATGGAAAGGTAGCGCTGCATGTTTCTTTTATTTATTCTCTTCCCTTTCTTCCCCTTTCCCTTCATGACTGGATCTGCACTGATTTTTCGAAATAAGTTACATAATCTACATGGAAATATACAATTTGGTGGTGCTACATAAAGTGAAGTTATGTGCTTCATTAGATGCAAAGGGTTGCACTTTGGAATCGCTGGCACTAAAGAGTTTAGGTTTTATTATTTGCATTCTTCAATCTGAACTTTCAGTTTGACCAGTTCATTGTGTGTGTTCTATAAAATTTTCTTTCAGGAGTTTCATGGACGTGTCATAAAAGTGAATCATGCTCATGATAGGGCACCACGAGGAGGTGGTGGCTACAGAAATTATGGTGGCGGCTATAGCGGTGGTGGCTATGGAGCCGGCGCCGGCTATGGAGGCAGCGGTGGCTATGGTGGTGGAAATTATGGTGGTGGTAATTATGGTGGTGGAAATTATGAAGGTGGTAATTATGGTGGTGGTGGGAACTATGACAATAATTTTGGTGCCAATCAGAGTGCTGGAAGCAGTGGCGGTGGATATGGTGCGACTGCTGGAGACAGCTATGCAAGTGGTGGTGCGGTTGGCAGTTATGCTAGCACTGAAGGGTCTTATGGTGGTAGCAGCACTTATGCTAGTGGAGGAGACAATTATGGTGGCAATAATTTTGAGAGTACAAATGTGGGCTTTGATGGTGGGAACAATCAGAATTTTGGTGTTGCTTCTGGTGATGGTGCAAGCGATAACTACTTTGCAGGTAACAATAATGCTGGCGGCGGTTTCAGTGACACTGGGTTCAACAGCAATTCTGGATTAAGCTATGGTGCTGGGAATCAATATGGTAACGATGAGAACAATAATGTGGTTAATGCTGACGGTAGTTATGACCAAAATGATGGAGGAGGGAGTTTCCAGGATGATGATGAGTCCCATGACTTTTTGGACAGAAGGGCCCCATAACCATACTAAGTCTGCCTGCATTTGTGCTCACTGAAATTTGCTCTCCTTACCCCATGTCCGTGGCTCTCAACCTTTTCTTTTTGATGTTGGCTTATAGTTGTTTTATGTCCCCGCAATTGCGAATCTGTTAGTACTTCTTAATTGGGCCATGTAAACTTGAATTGTTACATTTTTTAACTCAATTTGGTAATGAGAAGTTTGTTTCAATGCCAGTTAGGCTTAGGTTGTCTGTGCTGAGCACTTATCCTGTTATGTTTAACCGCTTGCTCTGATGGAAGTCTGTTTCATGTAGCTTGGCGAGGAAATTGCAGCATTCTTCAGTTTTTTTTTGAGAATTTCTTGTAGGTTATTTGTGCAGCTAGTCTTTGGGTGACAAGAAGTAACAGTTATAACTAGTTTTATATAGATTGCCGTTTCTCAACCCATATACATCCCCTCCCCTTCTAACGGCTTCAGTAGAAGTATAAAGCCTAGATTGGTGAGCAGGCCAAATTCTTGACTACATTCGGTAGACCCAAGCTTCATTAATGTTCTTCAAGTTGAGCAGGAAGAAGGGGGATGGCGTCTGAAAACCTCCACGGGGGACTGAAATCAGGTGAAGCTACCAATTGGGACCATGACACGCAGTTTGAAATTTTGATTATTTTGCGCGTTTGAAATTTTTTTCAAATTTGGATTGTTTACTTATTGATCGGAGCTTAAACGAGCTTTTATGAATGAAGTTTGAGTAGTTGAACTTCTTACACTAAATTTCACAATCACACTAATTGAATCGAGTTCAAGCCAAATTTGAAAGTTTATCAAGCATCAAATGTTGCTCAACTTTGATTTGATTAGTTGTTGAATCAAATTTAAGCGAGCTCTTATCAAAATGTTAAGCTTTTATGAATGAAGTTTGAGTAGTTGAACTTCTTACACTAAATTTCACAATCACACTAATTGAATCGAGTTCAAGCCAAATTTGAAAGTTTATCAAGCATCAAATGTTGCTCAACTTTGATTTGATTAGTTGTTGAATCAAATTTAAGCGAGCTCTTATCAAAATGAGTTAAGATTGATATGAGTATCAAATAGCTTAATTCATATTTCAGTCCTAGTTTTATGTTTTTTTATATGTTACTTTTGAGGTACACCTCAAGGTCAAAATTCTAGAAGATTTTCCTAGTTGTTTTACCTCTAATTTTTGTGTTTACCAGCTTATATGCATTGTGTTTTGAACAAAGATTACTAACTAAAGCGTTCACTGTTCAGAGAGTTATGTTGAGTTGGACTTCCATTGCTTAACACCTGAACTATTGTGGAGTATATAGATAAAGTTGGGCATATCATACCTTTCCATGCTATAGATTTTGTTCTGTACTGTTAGGTTATGCAAGACAATCTCTTCTATGGTTGTGCAATATTTTCATATGTTAGTTCCAAGGGTTTCACACCTCATACGGTTAAAATCTTTTGTGTTTACCTGCTCATGCACAACGGATGCTGTTCCCATGCCTTCGTGTTTTGAATGGCAAACTAATTTAAGACTTGCAAAGTCTGGATGAAAAGTTGCCAACTGAAGAGTTATACATAGGTTGCCCTTCGATTGTTTACCACCTGAACTATTTTGAAAGCAAAAATCTGCGTTCCTAGAAATTTATGCCATGTACCTCTTACCCACTATTAAAACAAAATTGACATTTTAGAAAGTTATGGTGCTCTTTGTATCTGTCAATTGACTTTGGCAAACAGGGGTTATTGTTGGTATAGAAAGGTGTTGGATACGTTAAATATTTGGCAAACAGGGGTTATCATTCAAAGGCTTCAAGGTTAAATATTTGCCCATTTGGTTTTGACTCGAAGGATGGTGTTTCAACTAAAATTAGAACCGCCTTGATATCATCTTTTGCAGAAGACGTAGCACGTCTCATCCACTCGACAACGAAATCTGTGATGAGAAATTTATAATCTTTTTGCCTGAGTAGTTTATTGGCTAATAGAACAGCGCCAAAGAAGTCATTGAGCAGCTGCTTGAGCTATAAAAACAGGGTTTTATCGCATCCAAGAATTCCAAACAACACAACCAAAAGAAGTTAAGTTGGGTAAAGGCAATCAGCATCAGAAGTTTAGAAAAGAAGGTTTCTCCAGAAAAGTTTCACCGAAGATTAATCTCTATATAAGACGATTAAAGTTTCAAATTCTATATGCCTCTCTCTCTCTCTGTTATCGATGTCAACCTATTGTGAATGTTCATTTTCATCAGGTGAAAACAATGCCCTTTGAGCATTCAAAACTACAGGAGAGCCTTTTCGGGCTTGTTCCACAATATGCTTTATCAAGATCTCTTCCATCCCATCATACCCAATGTCATCCTCATCCCCCCTCGAAACGATACCAGTTGTCCGGTAGTAGTCATCTACCCCAACTTGTCGAGTGGAAAATGTTAATGGTGTTTTATCGGTGAATGGCTTCCCTTGTGCTTCATATATCACGTTACTGTTGTGAAGCCAATATTCTTTCTGGCCACCAGTCTGCAATAATTCTTGATTGTGGCTGTAGTTCAGCCCGGATGGACTATCCGCTTCCTCAAGCTCATTTACCTTTGTGAACTCATCAAAAGGCTCATTATCCGCATCAAGAGCTTCCGCTGATAAGTTTATCACCACAGGTTGGTCTGCCTGATTTGGTTCCTTAAAATCTGGACTTCCTTCAGTTGAACAGCATGCAGATTCACTCTTGCACAACTGTGTCCAATAACTTGTTTGCTGTGATTCCATGTTTTGAACCTTCCTTTGGCTATTCTGCAGTGCAATTTCAAGCTCCTGGATACGTTGTTCCAATCTTGATTGAATCACTTCATGCAACCGCAAGGTCAGCTCCCTGGGAGAGACTGCATAATGAGCAGATTGAGTGGTGGAGCTGCCACTTCTGTCCTGCTCTGCATAAGGTTGAGGACCACTTTGTCTAGCAATGGCCCCAGCCTTCAGCACTCCCTCTACCGCATCTGGCACATAATCTGCATCAAGCTGGCAATGCGTTTAAAGTTCTGTCAGAATTTTGGATAATCATTTAAATTCAACTACTGCAGAACTAACAAAATTTGACTTGACATATTAAATGACATATGTATTTGTTTCAGATGTTAAGCAAATCCTGCATGTTTAGAATTGTGAAAGATCTCTTAAACTTCTGAAGAAGCAAGAACTAAAGGTATTTATATCACTACGTTAGCCAGGACAATGTTATACTCGGCTGGTGTATAGTGGGAAAGGAGATTATTTTATAACCTTCTCATTTGGCAAAAACATATAATACGAACTGATAAGAGTTTTAAGCTTTAGCGAATGAATGTATCTGTAGATACAAAAGAAAATGAGAAAATGACATTCCATTCCTATGCAACTAAATGAGCTGGCACATACATTACTGCATCAGTATAAGAAAGTGATGCAAGACCCTGTCCTGGGTCTTTACTCCCTCATCTTTCAAAGATTTTCATCCCTTTTTCTTCTTGCTTGGGAAACAACTAAAAACAAGAAAAATATATGCTAAATTTATTTAAAGCTTCAAAAACCTCAGCTTTACACTAAAATTTCAATCCACAACCTGCACACGATATCCACACATTTCCCTGTGTTTACCATTTGGCGATGAGATAATGAAATAGGAAATTATTGAAGATCTCAAGTTCTAGGTGAGATTCCAGTCATACTGCCTAATCCAGGCTAAGAAGGCAAACAGTTTGCAGTTACGATTCCCTCAATTGATGAACCTACTGGAACAATTTTATCAATTGAGCATCCTTTATTTTACCCTTCAACAATCACATACTGAGTCACCATATTCTTTATTACAACCCTTGAACAATCACCTGCTGAGTCACTGTATTACCAACATAATATATAGCCCATTTCCCACTAATCCATCTCATAATAACCTAACAAAGAATCAACTTCATAAATCAAATCACAAGGATGTGAATGTGCCGAATACTCCAACCAATTTCCTAGCAACATGCTAAACTTCAGGACTTTATAGTTTCTGCATGTCACAACAGTTTCAATCTGCAATTACCAGATGAGGTGCCATTGATCCAAGAAATGAAGAAAAAGGCTATGATTTATGACATTTTCACAACGCTACATATGACAAGAATCCACCAAAAATTGTTTCCCAGGTTCTCAGCCTTTTTTTGGGCTTGTTGTGTGTGTGTGTGTGTGTGTGTGTGGGGAGGGGGGGTGTTGGTGTAGAGTGACCTTCAAGGAATCCACTGCACAGCTAAGTGCCATAGCAATAGCTCCTAATATAAGCGCCAAAACTTGTTTGGCAATGCTTCCTTTGCAATTCATGCAGATAATGAACACATTTTTTATTACTCTTCCATGATTGGGAAAATTAGTCTCATTATGTGTCTAAAAGGCAAATAGATCGATGCAAAGATGGGACCAAACAAGACAATGGACTGAAACCTATAGGACTGAATTGTTGAAGATTTGAAACTGGGATTCATCCAGTTAGTCAGATTTTTGTCAGATTGTCTATTTGCTTCAACCAAAAACAGGAAAAACCACTTTGCATTATTTGCAAGTACAAGGGGATAAAGATAACCACCATTGAGGTAGAGGTGTCTCGGAGGGACTGGTTTGAGGCAATATCCAATTTGAACAACCCTTCCGTTTTTCCAAAAATAACAAACTGACTAACCATCTGAAGATATATGAGATAATAAAATAACAAAAAACACATAAGTGACATGGTTGAAAATCAGAAGTCAAACTACCAAGAGTGGACAATTATAGAGTTCCACAAGAAAAACAAAATCTCCATACCGACCTATGCATGACTGCATATATCTGCTAAAGAATTTACATTATCTAATTCAATCCACAAGGAGTGACTGAGATTCGTTCATCATTACTGACCCAACGATTTCAAGGTAATAAAGACATCTTATAATTTGCTCAAGGTACTAAAGACATCTTATAATTTGCATACCTCAACTAGATTTGATATCTTTCTGTCCAATCTGCTAGTGCTCATGTTTAATTCTAACCTCTCAAGTTCAGCTTCAAGCTCTGCTTCAATTTTGCTAAAAGATTCTTCCTCTGCTTTCTGATCTTTATATACGTTGTCACAGTCATTCAACTTCTCTTCAGAGGAAAATGCATGTAGAGGCCCATTATTAAATGGATCATTCTGCGTATCCTGTGATTCAGAATCTTCAACAGCAAGTTCTTTCACAGTTAACGAATCTTTCATCTCAAGCTCATCCTGTAAATCCTGAACCAAACTCTCTGTTTGTTTCAACAAGTCACTCAATTTGTCTACTTCTCGTTTATTAGTCAAGAAAGAAGAGATTAGGCCAAGAGATAATCCCAGACAGAAAAACAGAGCACCCTGTGATGTCCCTGATTCAAGATGGCAAACTATCAGGAAAGCCACAATATTTACAAAAGGAGGAAAAAATAATTTAGCTCACTGAAGGACAAAGTTATAGAGAAACTGCATTTACAATTTAAGAACCAAAGATGACAAACAACCTGGACTAGAAATAGGCTTAGCAATGTTAAAAACATATCTAAAAGCTCAAACTAACTGAAAAACAAATTGATTGCAGTAAATAGTAGCAATGACACACTTCTTTAATTTGTTTGGAACATCAAATCAATAACCACACCACTATATACACCATAAACTGATTGCAATAAATAGTTGAACAAGCCTAAAAGTAAGCATACAAACCACCTTGCAGTCTTTGGTGCTTTCCTTTTACTCCACAAGAAAGGCTCGATCTTCTATGCTGTTCCATTTCAATATCAGTTTTAGCTTTTCTGCGGAACTCCATAGACCCAAGACTAGGCAGTCGAGGAACTCCAAATATGTCTTCAAGATTGGTAGCTGTGTGAAGCTTGCTTTGCACAGATCCAATGGACAAATTGCAAGAATTAGCAATTGCTCTACTGATTATCCTGCTCCCATCTGTCACAACAAATGGCTTAATGGTTGGTGTGCAAGGCGAACTAACAGAGCTACAACTGTACTCTGCTGTTTCAGCTCGCTCTTTGTACAACTGAGCCAAGAGACAACTTTCCATGGAGTTTAGAGGCTTTAGTGATTGTCCATTAGTTCGTCTGCTCCTGAGACTGCTCTTCTTCCTTGCAAAACCATAAGAAACAGCTGTTTCTTGAGTAGAAGGTAGCAATGACAAGTCCTGATAAGTCTCATCTTTATCACCACACATTCCAACTCCTTCCCTAGCCACATGTACATCTTCATAGCTCGAGGACCCAGGCACAAGATTTGAAGCAGAGTGAGTATAACAATCAGCACAATCACCGATTGTAGAAGCTATATCTGGCACAGAAGAATCTCGCGCCAGCCTTTCTTTTTCTAAAAACAACTCTACTTCTAATTTTTTACCGCACAATACATCACAAGGCCAGGAGTTCTCACCCTTGGCTTGCTGATTGCTTGATAAGGACTCAGGTCTAAAAGTAGGACTCTCACATGATGAATCCGGAAAACTCCTCCTACTCTTTACAAAATTCTTCCAATGCTGAGCTACATATCCAGCTCCAGCAGCTGCTGCAACTACCCATATGTCCATTTTCTATCCCTTTTTCTCCAACTCCAATCCTAAACTAGTTGAAGCAAACAAATTGCGTCTCTTCTAAAATCTAAGCATCCAAATATCCCAACGAATCAGCAACTAAATACGTTCAGAACATAAAACTTTCCACCAAAAAAAATAAAATGCAGTCAATGCAGTTAATCTCCAGACTTGTAGAAATATATTCAAGCAGAAAACCAGAACCCCTTCTTCTACAACTCTATTGTCAGGTAAGAATTAAGCAAAAGGAACCCAACATGTTCAGATTATTCTCCAAGAAAACGAATCTAAGCCAAAATTAAGGATTCTTAGTTCTTTAAAATCCATATTCAGATTATCAATGCCCATTTTACCAACTCTACCTCTGAACAGAAGAACTTCATCAATCAATCAGAAGAATCCCATTTGCCAGAATTATCAAAATCCTCGGAATTGTCGAAAATCAGCAAGAACCCGGTTCAGAAAGTTCCACCAGAAAAGTATCCAATTGAAAGCTACACCTGAACTTTCAACCCAACCTAAGCAAACCAGCTATCAGTGAAAAGGACGGGGGACAACTGTTAGAGGAATACTTGTGACCTTTTCAAAAGGATGATAATTGGGAAAGAAAAAGGGAAAAAGAAAAAAGAAAAAAGGGATTATGGGCTTAGTTCTTCTGCAAGAATCGTGAGAAAGTGAACTTTTTCGCTATGTAAGATGGGAAAATGGGCATGTGGAGGCAAAACCTATGGGGTCCAAGATTCCAAGAAGATTGTCAGCGTGAGGTGCAATTGTTGCCGGATTTTGTTGTTTTGGTTTTTGGTAATTGGAAGATGTTTACGTTGTAGCGCCTTCTGGCTTGGCTGCTCTGTTTATCTCTAATTCAGCAATATAGGACACGACAGGACAGAGTAGTCCCTCTTCCACGTGTAGTGCTTGATTTTATTTTTGGGAATTTGAAAAAATAGAGATAGGAAGATTTAAAATTTACGAGAAAGACATGAATTTTTTGAAAATTTGAAAATTGAAATGTGGAATATTATTCATAAATTGTAAATAATTCAATATGATGTAGGCAAAATCTCAAATTTATCATTAGGAGCATATGTGAGCACTTGTATGTGCACGTACAAGCGTACAAATGTGTAAATCGAAATGTGCACTGAGGATGGTCATTTCGGCCCGGGTAGTCCAAAGGCTCACCCCGGATTTTTCACTTTGGCCACCGTCCGTCACGTAACATCCCACCTCCTTATCACCTCGGTCAACATCGTAGCCGAGGTGACTCCTGGACATTCGACTTCAATACAAAGGTTGGATGTGACCCCTGGCACCTCTGACGCCTGACAGAAAGCTGCCCTGACGCGCCGCCGGAACCTGACGAACGTCCCATCACGTCTTTTCACAGAGACCGGTCAAGTCCACTGGATGCACTGACCGTATCAGATCTCTAGGAACCTGTGATAGCAGTCCCTCTCTCCCATCCTTCCTCTATAAATACTTGAAGCGCCCACCGTGAAGGGGGATGACCAATTTCTGGTAACAAACTACCCTACTCTTTTATTTCACTTCTCCCAACACTGAACTAACTTAAGCTTCGGAGATATAACGGGGGATCCAGCCCCCCCTTTGTTTGACCTAAGCAGGTGACCTCGTCCAAGTGTTCCACCCAAGGTAGAAGTACTTCTGCAGCTCGGGTGACTCACTCCAGCGGGACAAAAATCATCTCTTCAATTGGCGCTGTCTGTAGGAACGCAAAGACTAGAGTATGAAGCCTGCGCGTTCTAAGAGCAGAAAGGCTCTCACTATTGGGGCTGAGCAAAGCAATGCAGCACAGCCTAAAGATATCCCCGAAGGGCAGGAGTCCCCTAGGACTCAGCCCGCAAACGAAAAAGCCATCTCTCGTATGGCCGAGTTTGTTACTGAGAATCCCAACATTTTTGAGGAGTTGGGGAGATACCTCAAGAGGCAAGGCAAACAGAAAGCTGAATCTTCTAAGAGGAAGTCGGATGGGTCTCCTGAGGACTCATCTGAAGAGGAGTCGGATGGGAGGCGCTTAAGCCGAAGTGCCTCGAAACGAACGTCCTCTAAGACTACCTCTAAGGTGGCCTCCCTGACAAAGGCACTCTCCCAAGGTCTCCTAGGGCGACGGCCTGAGGATGAACCTCGGCCGTTAGGAGGACGTGGGGCCAATTACATGAAGGCACCTCCCTTCACTGATGACATTAATGAGGAAAGGCTCCCTCCCAATTTCAAGCTCCCTGCAATACATCCTTACGATGGCCGAGGTGACCCTGAGGATCACATCCACGCTTTCATCTCGGCCTTCCGCCTATACTGCATCCCTGACCCGGTCATATGCCGGGCCTTCCTAGTGTTCCTCCAGGGGACAGCTCGAAAATGGTTTTGGGGATTAGAACCTAGGAGCATCTCAACCCTGGGAGGATTGGTGGAGAAATTTCTCCATCGGTTCATTTCATCCCGACCTATGACCCGAACCTCGTCTTACATGCTGAATATGCAGCAGAATCCGGGTGAGTCATTTCGGTCGTACGTTCAAAGGTTCCATGAAGAAAGCGTACAAATATCTGACCCCAATGAGCAGGTCACAATTGCTGCCTTTACCCATGGGCTCGTCTCCGGAACGTTCAACACAGGGATTCACAAGAAGTATCCCCGCACGCTCCACGAACTGTGGTTGAAGGTCGAGAAGGACATACAGGCCGAAGACCTTAACCGCATGAAGAAGGAAGTTCAAGCTACTCGCCCGAGAGCTGATCCCCAAAGGGGAAAGAGCCTGGCCGAACTGAAGTGAAAACAGGAGGTGGTTTCCAAAGTTCTGGCCGGGACCGCCGTAGCCTGTTTGATAGGATTTCCAAGGGGAAAGCCTCCATCCCTGAGTCTGATCTGACTCCTTTGAACACCTCCCGATCTCATGTGCTATCCGTAATGGAACAACACAACCTCGGGAAGGCACCTCCCAAGATGTACGGTAGCCGGGATAAGAGGAACTCGAACCTCTATTGCTTATATCACCGAGACATCGGGCATGAGACTGAGGATTGTAACGATCTAAAAAGGGAGATCGAGAACCTCATCCGGCAAGGTCACTTAAAGCAGTTTATCCGCCGAGGTGACCAACGCCGAGACAACCGCCGTGGCGGACGAGGTGACCAACGGCGAGACGAACGTCGGACGTCACGTAGCAGCTGCCGACCTCCTGAGGATCCTAGGGAGACAAAAAGGCCTCCCTGAGACGGATCATCAGGTCAGGGGTTGGGCTACGGACCAAATATCGCCGGGGTGATCAACACTATCGCCGGAGGTCCGACGGGAGGAGATAGTCAGAACTTCCGGAAGAGGACCTACAGGCAAGCCAATCCGGAACAGGCCAAGTCGAGCTCTCGCCTGGCCGAGGTGATCACCTACGGGCCCAGTGACCCCGTTCCAGCTGCCTCTAGCAGTCATGAAGCCTTGGTGATTGAAGTGCTCACCAACAACTACATTGTGAAAAAGGTTTACATTGACCCAGGGAGTTCAGTGGACGTCATGTACCTCCGCACCTTTGAGAGCCTCAAGCTGGCCAGGAGGAGCATGACCCCGGTGAGAACCCCTCTTGTAGGGTTCGAGGGACACATTGTGCACCCCGAAGGGATGGTGACTCTGACGGTGACCGTGGGACGTCACCCCCGCTGCAGGACCATCCCCGTTAATTTCGTAATAGTTAAGGCTGACTCGCCCTACAATCTACTCCTAGGTCGACCTACACTTAATGCTTTGCGAGCAGTGTATTCTACCTACCACCTAAGTTTTAAGTTTCCTATTCCTGCTGGGGTGGCCGAGGTCAGCAGCGATGTCTGCGCTGCCCGAGAATGTTACCCCGGTGAGAACCCCTCTTGTAGGGTTCGAGGGACACATTGTGCACCCCGAAGGGATGGTGACTCTGACGGTGACCGTGGGACGTCACCCCCGCTGCAGGACCATCCCCGTTAATTTCGTAATAGTTAAGGCTGACTCGCCTTACAATCTACTCCTAGGTCGACCTACACTTAATGCTTTGCGAGCAGTATATTCTACCTACCACCTAAGTTTTAAGTTTCCTATTCCTGCTGGGGTGGCCGAGATCAGCAGCGATGTCTGCGCTGCCCGAGAATGTTACCTCGCCACTCTACAAGTAGCTTCCCCATCAACCTCCGGGGTAAGGGCTGAGAAGAGGTCAAATATCCTCTCGATAGACAGCATTGATCCTCGGCGAGCTGAGGAGGTGCCAAGGCTAGAGACTGGGGATGAGGTGGAAGAGTTCCTTCTGGACCCCACGAAGCCTGATCAGATGGTTCGCGTTGGTACCCGATTACCCGGCCTTGTCAAGAAAGGTATGCTGGACCTCCTCAGAGACTACCGGGACGTCTTTGCTTGGAACTCAGAGGAGGTTCAGGGAGTCCCACATCACATCATGATACATGAGCTGAACGTTGACCCCCAAATCCGCCCGGTCAAACAGAAAAGAAGGCACCTCGGCCCTGAGCGTAGCCGAGCTGTTGGCGAAGAGGTGGACAAGCTCCTCCCTGCAAAAATTATTTGGGAGGTCCAGTATCCGACTTGGCTGTCCAACCCGGTCATGGTAAAGAAGGACACCGGGGCCTGGAGAATGTGCGTCGATTTTGTGAGGGCTCGCAAAAACTATTATTTTATGCCTAATTTATGGCTTAATAAATTATTTAATTGGATTTTATTTCCAAGGAATATTTTCTAGTCTTATTAGACCTAAATAAGTGGTAGTATATCTTCGTTATATTTTTAAAATGATTCGTTTCGAAAATTAATTTCCTAGAGCGCGTTTAGTAAAAATAGTGAATAGTACTTGGAGATTTTATCCGCGTAGTAGCACGATAAGCTTGGAATATTGGAGACTTGTACTATGGTCCTAAAATAGGTAATCTTATGAATAAATATTCAAGTGATAGTTAGTAGTGCAATCGTTATAAGAATTTTCCGAAAGTTTCGGGTTATAGCGTTAAATTTGACGGTACGCGTTTTCACGCGCGCGACTTCAATTGAGGGACTTTAGACCCTTATTTCGGGACAATTAAGAGTGAATAATATTTACATGAATATATATGCCTTGGAGGTTCAGTGCACTAGTGAAACAAACGCGCGAGAAAATCGAGCCGTAATCGCACCAAACGGCCCCTAATGAGAGTTGACTTTTGGGTGAATTACCACCACTTATTTCACCTTCTCTTGGAAGCTAAAGGAAGTCAGATTTCCCTCCATTTTCTCTCTCCTCACAGCCGACCAAACTCCCTCCTCTCTCTAACACAATTGCTTCAAAAATTCTGCTCACTAATCTCACTCAAAACCACCCCAAATCATCTCCAAATTTAACCAAACTTGCACCACACCTAGCTTGACACTTGAGGATCATCTTGAGCTGCAAACAAGGGCTGGAAATCACGGTTTCTTGGAGCTTCAAGAGGGCTGAAAATTCTGACCTTGCAAACCAAAGGAGTAGGTAATGATCAACCCTTGGATTCTTATCTTTTGGAGATTATATGGCAAGATTAAGCTCATGCATGCACTTAGTTACTTGATTATGGTGTAAAAATGTGATTGTGGGCTCTTGGAATTCCCACACTTGGGTTGTTGTTGCTGATTTGATGATTGATGGTGATTATATTGTTGGTTTAGTGATTATAATGATGCTTTAGTGGTGGGTAATTAGTAGGAACTTCATTGGGTGTAAGAAGCAAAAACTTCCGATTCTACCCCTGTTTTATTCGGCCATTTTAAGGCCAGTTTTTAATGAACTAATGGCTTGAATTGGATGCTTATATGATGTATTAGAGGTGTGAAAGATTTCATTGAAAAATAATGAGGTTTGAATGGGCAAATGAATTTTTTTTTAGAAACCAGCAAATCTGGAAAACTGATTCGCGTATGCTCTGACCAGCAGTAGTATTTTGGCTATAACTCTGTCCTCGGATGTCGAAATCATGTGCCGTCAGTGGCGTTTGAAACTAGACATTCCTAGCTTTAATTTGGTATATAATGTACATTCTGATTCTTTGTGAGCAAGCCGAACGAAATGTTTTAAGTTCGCTGTCCTGTTACTCTGTTCATCTGGAATGAGGTGTTCAGGCAGCAAATTGATGCCCGAATTTGAACCAGATGGGTGCCGAATTTGGAAACGATTTCTTCTGTGATATTTTAACTCTATGAATGTATTTTCCAACGGCGTAAGCCATGCTCAATTTCGAGCTATAATGACTGAGTTGTGACTGAAACAAGTGGACTGCTCTGTTTTGGAAAACCCTAATCTTTGGACTGGTTTGGAACAAAATCTTGGAGTGAACTTGTTAGTTGATGTTCTTGATATTAAACACTTACCAAAGGTATCATGGATGTATCTTAGACCCTTATTTCACAAATGAACCATGGTTGGATAACTTTCTTGGTTAAACGATTGGAAATTTGGAAAATGAAAGTCAAGGCAGATTGCCTTAGGATTTTTCTTGAACTTTGGTTGCCTAATTAACTACCTTGCCGAAGGTATTTTTCCCCGAAATTCGATATAGGGATACTTTCCATATAGTATTGAAATACTGCCAATTTTGGTGCCAATTCAAGTTCGTTTCGATACCCAATTGAATTACTAAAGTTAGAGGTTCAAATCTGGAAAATTCTCATCCAGTCTTGAATTTGCTCAACTTCGGGCTACCGTATCTCGGTGCTCGAAACTCCGATTCTTGATCCGCTTGTTTTGTCATACACTTCACTTGAAACACTAATTGAGCTGAAAATTTCAGAGGCCGGTTTGCAACGTGTGAATCGTGCCGAATTTCCAAAGTTGGCCGAAATCCAACTTAATTCTGCCATGAAAACCAACCCTGCCTCTTCAAGCCCATTTTTGACCACTTTTCACTTCGATTCATGGAAAAGCGTCTTCTAGGAACTTATAGTACTCTCTCAGAGGATTCCAACGGTATAAAGTTTTCCAATTCTCGACTTATACCGAGTGAGTTACGATTTTTCAAAGATTTAGGATAAAACTGAAATTCTCACTTTTCAAGGTAAAGGAGTTTTTCCAAAACTCTTAACTCTCTTAGTATTATTCAAACGTTTTGCCCTCGATTTTCATGATAAAAACTCAAATAATATTGTACCTAATAAAAGGCAAGTTGAACCTCGATTTACGTGTAATTGAGGTTCCTTTTTGCAAAATAATTCTTAGATTGTACTAGTGTACAATCTTCCTTGATAAGTGGGTTAATTGTGTGATTATCCACTATTAAATTGCCAGGCGCGCAAGGAGACCTTCAAGAGGATCTCACCGTGGACACTTGAACTTCCGGAAAATAATTCTTATTGAATTGCTCGGTGAGTGTCAAGTGTGTGAATTTTGATACTTGTTTATTTGTGGTATTTGTTGAAAGTTTTAAAAATAAGGGCGGGTACGTACTTTATCGCACTCGTTCTAATTTCAAATGAATGAATGAAACGTATTGAATGAATGAATGAAATGCAATGTTATGTCATGAATGGTTATGTCGTTGGAGTGAACCTCCTCGACTTTCAAATGAATGGGGGACGCCCAAACTCATAGGCCGTCCTTAGACTCGAGCCAGCAATGGGATTGGTCGGGGATTTGGACGAGCCATGAGATACACATAAGCTCGACCTAATAAGAGGTCTTGCTTGGCATACTCGTAGAGTATCGCCCAATAATAGACTTGTGGGCCCTTGGGGTGTACGGTGGACGGAGGAAAGTAAGTGGTGATCTACGGAAATGGAAATACCGACCCGGTTGACAGGAGGGTCAATGCGGGAAGGTATACGAATGACAACGGCAGATCAAGTGGAACTTAGCTCCTGAGAGCTACTATATCCTTGAATTGTTTCTGATTACTTTTCCTGTTTGAATAATTGATTATTGAAATGACATGGTTTTATTTATTAAATTGGGTTTGTTATTTGACTAAGTGCTTGCATGTGTGTTTTTGGCCTCACGAGCGTTTCGCTCACTCTATAGTTTTGTTTTCCTTAACAGGACCGACTCTTGGAGAAATATGGAGAAACCATCCGTTGTAATTTTGTTAAGACTCCTGTTATATATTTTGACTAGGCCCTGGTTTGGGTTGTACTTTTGGAAATTGTAAACTTGAAAAGTTTGGGCCCTGATGTGTACTTTGAATTTAAGTCGTTTCATGATTACCCGATGTACTGGATATACATTAAGTGACTTATTAAGCTTGAACGCTTCCGCATTATTGTATTCATGTTGTTCTCATCGAAGTGATTAGTTCGGTTTGAAATTGAATGGAATTGCTTGAGTCCTGGCGTGAGCTGGGCAGGCGTCCGCGGATACCCTTTGGTCCGCCTTAGGGAGATGTGGGGTGTCACAGTTGGTATCAGAGCACTAGGTTAGAGGTCTGTATGGGAGACATATTAGATACTCTACCTTTAAGACTCGATATGGGATGACTTAATCCTACCCTAAGTGATACTTGAGGCGAGCTGGCAACTAAGTTAGTCCTACCTCAAGTGACGATTGGGATGAACCAACGATTAAGTTAGGCATGCATTGCAGGATATTGGAATTAGGTAGTGGTTTAAGTTTCTAATCCGAAAGGTATTATTATTTTATTTTGCAGGTATGGATGACGGAAATGGAGCCCCGGCAGCTAATGGGAATGGCCATGCGAATGGTCATTATGAGCCCCTTAGGACTATCTACTACCGATCTATAGCAGGAGGAGCTCGTGTACGCTACTCACCCTATGACAGATACCCGCGATGTTTGTGTAGGTTGACTTTCGCCTACCCGAACCATCTAGTGCATGCTCTGGACGACGAGTGTCGTCAGTTGGTGGATGCCAACCGTGATTTACAGGCTGAGGTAGATGAGTTTAGGCAGATGGTTGGCGCTTAGGGTGAGCGGATTGCGGAGCTCGAGGAGGTGCTGGAGGGTGAGGTAGCCACATCTGCATTGGTTAACGAGGAGTTTCGGGATACTAGGGCTCGACTTACTAGGCTAGGACGGGATGTCCGTACTCGGGCTTTCGAGATTCTGGCTGATGCGACTAGTTTGGTTGAGAACGCTGCTGAGGTGATTCCTGATGAGGAGGAGGAGGATCCCGAGGAGGAGGTTCCTCCTGATAGCCCTGCTATGGACTAAGATCTTAGTCGTTGACTCCCTTTTGACTTTTGACTGGTACAGTTAGGGCTAGTTAGGGTGACGCGGGTGCCGAGGCCATTGTATTTTGCATGCTTGTGTGGCCTACTTTTGGGCACTTGTTCTTACTTTAGTCTTCTATGACTAGAAGTATACTTTTGAGCACCTGTGTGCTATATTTTGTGAATTGTCCCTAACTTGCTAATTGTACGAACTTGACATGCTTATAAATGTAAATTATTGTTAATTTCAATGCTTTCTTGGTTAGTTCTAAATTCGATATAATTCTTGTTTTCTGCTTAAATTAATTTATTTCTTGCACTAGGCACGTTTAGACTAATGGAAGGATTAACGAGTGGTCGAGGCCGTGGGCGAGCGTCTAGACAGGCCCAACCTCAGGGGGATGACCAGGGATCGGCAACTGGACCGACCTAGGGACAGGAAAACGTTGAGGGTAACCAAGTGGCTACTGCCATCAATAGGATGACTGATATCCTAGAACGTCTAGCGGAGAGACAGGGTCCCAGACCATTTAACCAACCTGGGGGCCAGGATAGAGGAGAGGATAGAGCTCTGGAAAGATTCCTAAAGTTTAACCCGCCTAAGTTTATGGGTGAACCTGACCCCGAAGTAGCGGAGAATTGGTTAGAAAGGATGACCAACATATTCGCCGCTCTAGACTATACTCAAGATAGGCGAGTGAACTTTGCTGCTTTTCAATTTGAGGAAGTAGCCCGTGCTTGGTGGGATTTGATAAAAGGAAAATGGGAAAGAGCTCAAACCCCTTGGACTTGGGAGAATTTCGCAAGGGAGTTTAATGAAAAGTTTCTTCCGCCCTTAATTCAAGAGAAGAGGGAGGATGAATTTATTAAGTTAAAACAAGGAACCCTTACTGTAGCGGAGTATGAAGGGAAGTTCACTAAACTTTCCAAATATGCTCCTGAGCTAGTAGCCAATGAACGGAGAAGGATTAGAAGGTTCATACAGGGAGTTAATGTGGAACTTTAGGAGGGCCTGGCTGCAGCCCAAATCTCTACTTTTACTGAGGCTTTAGAGAAAGCGCAAAGGGTTGAGAATGCAAGATCTCAAGTGAAGGATTTCCACAATAGAAAAAGGAATTTCCCTAGTCGCACTACTGGGCAGACCAGTAAGTTTGTACACCCTTCTAAAAAAGGAAGAGGGGAAGAAGGAACGAGAACTGCTGGAGCTTCTAGGGGAGCTCTATCTAGGGGAGGTCGTAGCGGGACGACTCAAGCTAGGGGAGCACCATCTGTTGGATCGACTGTGACCCCTCAAGTTACTTGTGGGTATTGTGGTAAACCCAATCACTCTGAGGATGACTGCTGGAGAAAGCTGGGAAAATGCTTACTGTGTGGGAGCACTGAGCATCAGATTGCAAATTGTCCGAAATCGTCAAAGACAGGGGGAAACCTGCAGAGACCTGAAAAATCAACCTCTAAGCAGACCAGTGCCGGAGGGAGTCGACCGAAAGTACCGGCTAGGGTCTACGCATTGGACTATCCACAAGCTCCAGATGCGACCGAAGTGGTCGAAGGTACAATTCCAATCTTTCACCGCCTAGCTAGGGTTTTAATTGATCCGGGTGCAACGCACTCTTTTGTAAACCCTGATTTCATGAGTGGAATAGACTTGAAGCCAATTAAGTTACCATATGACTTGGAGGTTAAAACACCCACTGGGGACAAAAGTCTAATTGCTAATATGGTGTATAAGAATAGTGAAATTTGCGTGAGGGAAAGAAAATTGCTGGCCGATTTGATAGGCTTAGCGATTAAAGGATATGATGTGATCCTAGGGATGGATTGGTTAGCCCGTTATAATGCCCAACTGAATTGTAGGACGAAAATTGTAGAATTGTGTATTCCAGGGGAGGCAACCCTGAAATTGGATGTGAGGTGTAAGTTAGCCTCGTCTGCACTTATTTCGGGAATTCGGGCTAGAAAGTTGTTAAGTAAAGGAGCTCAAGGGTATTTGGCTTTTCTTATTAATACCCCTAACGATAAGGTGAATCTGGAGGACACACCGGTAGTAAAAGAATTTTCTGATGTTTTTCCTGAAGAATTGGAGTCTCTACCTCCGGAACGGGAAATAGCTTTTAAAATTGATTTAGCTCCGGGAACAGCACCTATATCAAGGACACCATATAGGATGGCTCCGGCTGAGTTGAAGGAGTTGAAGTTACAATTACAGGATTTGTTGGAACGGGGTTTTATACGAGAGAGTGATTCTCCGTGGGGAGCCCCAGTTTTGTTTGTAAAGAAGAAAGATGGGAGTTTGAGGTTATGTATAGATTATCGAGGTTTAAATGATGTTACGGTTAAGAATAAATACCTACTACCCCACATTGATGAACTATTTGACCAACTGCAAGGGGCGGTAGTGTTTTCAAAGTTGGATCTAAGGCAAGGTTACTATCAATTGAGGATTTTGGAGAAGGACATACCTAAGACTGCTTTAACTCGAGGTATGGGCACTTCGAGTTTGCAGCAATGCCTTTTGGATTAACCAATGCACCTGCCGCTTTCATGGATTTAATGCATAGGGTTTTTAAGCCTTACTTGGATCAATTTGTGGTGATCTTCATTGATGACATTTTGGTGTATTCTAAGAATGTGAAAGATCATGAGAAACATTTGAGAATGGTTTTACAAATCTTGAGGGAACATCAGCTATATGCTAAGTTTAGCAAGTGTGAATTCTGGCTAAAGGAAGTGACTTTCCTAGGGCATATAATTTCTAAGGATGGGATTAAAGTGGATCCAGCTAAAGTGGAAGCTGTTTCGAAATGGAAACGACCGGAAAATCCAACGGAAGTTCGGAGTTTTATAGGATTGGCAGGGTATTACCGGAGATTCATCCAGGATTTTTCGAAAATCGCTGGACCTATGACTGAGTTGACCAAGAAAAATGGAAAGTTTATTTGGAGTTCTAAGTGTGAAGGAAGTTTTCAGGAGTTGAAAAGACGGTTGACTAGAGCGCCTGTTCTAGCTCTACCAAATGGACATGATAGTTTTGTGGTTTACACAGATGCATCTAAGGAAGGTTTGGGATGTGTTTTGATGCAAAATGATAAAGTGATAGCTTATGCCTCTAGAAAATTGAAGCCGCATGAAGGAAACTATCCGACCCATGATTTGGAGTTAGCAGCTGTGGTCTTTGCTTTGAAGAAATGGAGACACTATTTATACGGAGTGACATTTGAGGTTTTTACAGATCACAAAAGCCTTAAGTACTTATTTTCTCAGAAGGAACTGAATTTGAGGCAACGTAGATGGATGGAATTTCTGGAAGATTATGACTGCATTATTAAGTACCATCCTGGGAAGGCCAATGTAGTGGCCGATGCTTTGAGCCGTCAGGTACAAATGGCTGGATTGATGGTTAAGGAATTTCGATTGTTGGAGGAAGTTAGCTATTGGAATCCTCGATTAGAACCAAGGAAAGTGATTTTGGGGAATATTGTGATAACCTCCACTTTATTGGGACGTATTAAGGAATCTCAGGAAAAGGACTCTGAAATGCAAAAGTTGGTGGAGAAAGTCAAGATGGGAGACCAGACCGATTTCACTTTGGGATCAGATGGAATATTAAGATTTCGAAATCGGGTGGTTATGCCAAAGGATGAAGGGCCTAGAAAAGAAATTTTGGAAGAGGCACACCGATCAAAGTTTACAGTACATCCAGGAGAAAACAAAATGTACCAAGACTTGAAAGGTCTATATTGGTGGGAAAATATGAAGAAGGAAATTGCCCAATTCGTTCAGACATGCTTGGTTTGTCAACAGGTCAAAGCCGAACATCAGAAACCATCTGGGCTTTTGCAACCTCTAGAAATACCTGAGTGGAAATGGGAAAATATTACCATGGATTTTGTATCAGGCTTACCAAGGACACAGAGAGGCCATGATGCCATTTGGGTGATAGTAGATAGATTGACTAAATCGGCTCATTTTCTGCCGATTAATATGAAATATCCATTGGAGAAGTTAGCCAGATTGTACTTGGATGAGATCATCAGACTACATGGTATACCTGTGAGTATTGTGTCGGATAGGGATCCAAGATTTGTTTCGAGGTTTTGGCAAAAGATGCAAGAAGTGTTGGGGACTAAGTTGAACTTTAGTACCACCTATCATCCCCAGACTGATGGACAATCTGAAAGAACAATTCAAACTCTTGAGGACATGTTGAGGACTTGTGTACTGGACTTTGGAGAGAATTGGAGTAAGTTCTTGACTTTAGTGGAATTTGCCTATAACAATAGTTTCCACTCTTCTATTCAAATGGCTCCGTATGAGGCACTTTATGGTCGGAAGTGTAGATCCCCAATTTGTTGGGATGAAGTAGGTGAACGGAAAATCTTAGACACGACTACTGTATCTTGGATCGAGGAGGCTAATGAAAAGGTGAAATTGGTACGGCAAAGAATTCAAACCGCTCAGAGTAGACAAAAAAGTTATGCCGACAATCGGAGGAAGGATTTGGAGTTCACTGTTGGAGATATGGTATTTCTCAAGATTACGCCGTTAAAAGCAAGTTTGATGTCCGGAAAAGGGAAGAAACTACAACCAAGGTTTGTAGGGCCTTATAAGATTATTCAGCGAGTTGGGAATGTAGCCTATAAGCTGGAATTACCACCGAGTTTATCTCGTATCCATAACGTGTTTCATGTGTCCATGCTTAAGAAGTATCATCCAGACCCCTCTCATGTTTTACAACCGGAGAATATTGAGATTGATGAAACCCTGACCTATGAGGAGAGACCGGTAAAACTTCTGGATCGAAAGGTGAAGGAATTGAGGAACAAGCAGATACCACTAGTGAAAGTTTTATGGAAGAACCATGGAGTAGAGGAAGCAACATGGGAAGTTGAAGAGACAATCAGGGAGAAGTATCCAGACTTGTTCATCGACCAAGGTAAATTTCGAGGACGAAATTTTCTTAAGGGGGAGAGGATGTGAGGGCTCGCAAAAACTATTATTTTATGCCTAATTTATGGCTTAATAAATTATTTAATTGGATTTTATTTCCAAGGAATATTTTCTAGTCTTATTAGACCTAAATAAGTGGTAGTATATCTTCGTTATATTTTTAAAATGATTCATTTCGAAAATTAATTTCCTAGAGCGCGTTTAGTAAAAATAGTGAATAGTACTTGGAGATTTTATCCGCGTAGTAGCACGATAAGCTTGGAATATTGGAGACTTGTACTATGGTCCTAAAATAGGTAATCTTATGAATAAATATTCAAGTGATAGTTAGTAGTGCAATCGTTATAAGAATTTTTCGAAAGTTTCGCGTTATAGCGTTAAATTTGACGGTACGCGTTTTCACGCGCGCGACTTCAATTGAGGGACTTTAGACCCTTATTTCGGGACAATTAAGAGTGAATAATATTTACATGAATATATATGCCTTGGAGGTTCAGTGCACTAGTGAACCAAACGCGCGAGAAAATCGAGCCGTAATCGCACCAAACGGCCCCTAATGAGAGTTGACTTTTGGGTGAATTACCACCACTTATTTCACCTTCTCTTGGAAGCTAAAGGAAGTCAGATTTCCCTCCATTTTCTCTCTCCTCACAGCCGACCAAACTCCCTCCTCTCTCTAACACAATTGCTTCAAAAATTCTGCTCACTAATCTCACTCAAAACCACCCCAAATCATCTCCAAATTTAACCAAACTTGCACCACACCTAGCTTGACACTTGAGGATCATCTTGAGCTGCAAACAAGGGCTGGAAATCACGGTTTCTTGGAGCTTCAAGAGGGCTGAAAATTCTGACCTTGCAAACCAAAGGAGTAGGTAATGATCAACCCTTGGATTCTTATCTTTTGGAGATTATATGGCAAGATTAAGCTCATGCATCACTTAGTTACTTGATTATGGTGTAAAAATGTGATTGTGGGCTCTTGGAATTCCCACACTTGGGTTGTTGTTGCTGATTTGATGATTGATGGTGATTATATTGTTGGTTTAGTGATTATAATGATGCTTTAGTGGTGGGTAATTAGTAGGAACTTCATTGGGTGTAAGAAGCAAAAACTTCCGATTCTACCCCTATTTTATTCGGCCATTTTAAGGCCAGTTTTTAATGAACTAATGGCTTGAATTGGATGCTTATATGATGTATTAGAGGTGTGAAAAATTTCATTGAAAAATAATGAGGTTTGAATGGGCAAATGAATTTTTTTTTAGAAACCAGCAAATCTGGAAAACTGATTCGCGTATGCTCTGACCAGCAGTAGTATTTTGGCTATAACTCTGTCCTCGGATGTCGAAATCATGTGCCGTCGGTGGCGTTTGAAACTAGACATTCCTAGCTTTAATTTGGTATATAATGCACGTTCTGATTCTTTGTGAGCAAGCCGAACGAAATGTTTTAAATTCGCTGTCCTGTTACTCTGTTCATCTGGAATGAGGTGTTCAGGCAGCAACTTGATGCCCGAATTTGAACCAGATGGGTGCCGAATTTGGAAACAATTTCTTCTGTGATATTTTAACTCTATGAATGTATTTTCCAACGGCGTAAGCCATGCTCGATTTCGAGCTATAATGACTGAGTTGTGACTGAAACAAGTGGACTGCTCTGTTTTGGAAAACCCTAATCTTTGGACTGGTTTGGAACAAAATCTTGGAGTGAACTTGTTAGTTGATGTTCTTGATATTAAACACTTACCAAAGGTATCATGGATGTATCTTAGACCCTTATTTCACAAATGAACCATGGTTGGATAACTTTCTTGGTTAAACGATTGGAAATTTGGAAAATGAAAGTCAAGGCAGATTGCCTTAGGATTTTTCTTGAACTTTGGTTGCCTAATTAACTACCTTGCCGAAGGTATTTTTCCCCGAAATTCGATATAGGGATACTTTCCATATAGTATTGAAATACTGCCAATTTTGGTGCCAATTCAAGTTCGTTTCGATACCCAATTGAATTACTAAAGTTAGAGGTTCAAATCTGGAAAATTCTCATCCAGTCTTGAATTTGCTCAACTTCGGGCTACCGTATCTGGTGCTCGAAACTCCGATTCTTGATCCGCTTGTTTTTTCATACACTTCACTTGTAACACTAATTGAGCTGAAAATTTCAGAGGCCGGTTTGCAACGTGTGAATCATGCCGAATTTCCAAAGTTGGCCGAAATCCAACTTAATTCTGCCATGAAAACCAACCCTGCCTCTTCAAGCCCATTTTTGACCACTTTTCACTTCGATTCATGGAAAAGCGTCTTCTAGGAACTTATAGTACTCTCTCAGAGGATTCCAACGGTATAAAGTTTTCCAATTCTCGACTTATACCGAGTGAGTTACGATTTTTCAAAGATTTAGGATAAAACTGAAATTCTCACTTTTCAAGGTAAAGGAGTTTTTCCAAAACTCTTAACTCTCTTAGTATTATTCAAACGTTTTGCCCTCGATTTTCATGATAAAAACTCAAATAATATTGTACCTAATAAAAGGCAAGTTGAACCTCGATTTACGTGTAATTGAGGTTCCTTTTTGCAAAATAATTCTTAGATTGTACTAGTGTACAATCTTCCTTGATAAGTGGGTTAATTGTGTGATTATCCACTATTAAATTGCCAGGCGCGCAAGGAGACCTTCAAGAGGATCTCACCGTGGACACTTGAACTTCCGGAAAATAATTCTTATTGAATTGCTCGGTGAGTGTCAAGTGTGTGAATTTTGATACTTGTTTATTTGTGGTATTTGTTGAAAGTTTTAAAAATAAGGGCGGGTACGTACTTTATCGCACTCGTTCTAATTTCAAATGAATGAATGAAACGTATTGAATGAATGAATGAAATGCAATGTTATGTCATGATGCTTATGTCGTTGGAGTGAACCTCCTCGACTTTCAAATGAATGGGGGACGCCCAAACGCATAGGCCGTCCTTAGACTCGAGCCAGCAATGGGCTTGGTCGGGGATTTGGACGAGCCATGAGATACACATAAGCTCGACCTAATAAGAGGTCTTGCTTGGCATACTCGTAGAGTATCGCCCAATAATAGACTTGTGGGCCCTTGGGGTGTACGGTGGACGGAGGAAAGTAAGTGGTGATCTACGAAAATGAAAATACCGACCCGGTTGACAGGAGGGTCAATGCGGGAAGGTATACGAATGACAACGGCAGATCAAGTGGAACTTAGCTCCTGAGAGCTACTATATCCTTGAATTGTTTCTGATTACTTTTCCTGTTTGAATAATTGATTATTGAAAAGACATGGTTTTATTTATTAAATTGGGTTTGTTATTTGACTAAGTGCTTGCATGTGTGTTTTTGGCCTCCCGAGCGTTTCGCTCACCCTATAGTTTTGTTTTCCTTAACAGGACCGACTCTTGGAGAAATATGGAGAAACCATCCGTTGTAATTTTGTTAAGACTCCTGTTATATATTTTGACTAGGCCCTGGTTTGGGTTGTACTTTTGGAAATTGTAAACTTGAAAAGTTTGGGCCCTGATGTGTACTTTGAATTTAAGTCGTTTCATGATTACCCGATGTACTGGATATACATTAAGTGACTTATTAAGCTTGAACGCTTCCGCATTATTGTATTCATGTTGTTCTCATCGAAGTGATTAGTTCGGTTTGAAATTGAATGGAATTGCTTGAGTCCTGGCGTGAGTTGGGTAGGCGTCCGCGGATACCCTTTGGTCCGCCTTAGGGAGATGTGGGGCGTCACAGATTTCACCGACCTCAACAAAGCCTGTCTCAAGGACTGCTACCCATTGTCCAAGGTGGACACCTTGGTGGACTCAGCAATGGGTTATGAGATCCTCTGCTTTTTTGATGCCTTTAAGGGGTATCACCAAATCGGAATGAGTCCGGAAGATAAGGAGAAGACCGCCTTTTACACCGATCAAGGCACATACTGTTACACTACCATGACTTTCGGACTGAAGAACGCTGGAGCCACATATCAGCGCTTGGTCAACCAAGCCTTCAAATCTCAGATCGGCCGGACTGTCGAGGCCTACATAGATGATATCCTTCTCAAAAGTCGAACCACTTCCACATTTCTAGCCGACCTGAAAGAGGTCCTAGAAGTCTTTCGGAAGACGCGAATGATGTTAAACCCCAAGAAATGTGTCCTGGGGGTCACCTCGGGGAAGTTTTTGGGCTACCTCGTCTCTAGTCGAGGTATTGAAGCAAATCCAGACAAGGTGAAGGAAATTCAAGAAATGTCTCCACCTCGGTGTGTCTGCGACGTCCAAAGGCTTACGGGGCGGTTGGCCGCCCTGAATCGGTTCCTATCGCAGTCCGCTTCCAAAGCTCTGCCATTTTTCAAAATACTCAAAAAGGCCAACGACTTCTCCTGGACTGAAGAGTGTCCGCAGGCGTTTGAGCAGCTAAAGGAATACCTCTGCCACCTCCCAACACTCACTTCACCTCGTTCCGGGGACAAGTTATTCTTGTACCTGTCTGCTGCAACTGAAGCGGTAAGTGCCGTGCTAATTAGGGAGGAAGGTGTCCAAACACCTGTGTATTATGTCAGCCGAGTTCTCCGAGGTCCGGAAACCAGATATACTCAAGCGGAGAAACTTGTGCTGGCCTTGATACACGCAACTCGAAGGCTCAAGCCCTACTTCTTGGCTCACCACGTCTACTTGAGGACAGACCAACCGCTTCGGCAAGTCTTGTCACGACCAGAGGCCTCTGGGCGCCTTACCAAGTAGGCCATCGAGTTGGGAGAATACGACTTATCCTATGAGCCGCGCAAGGCGATCAAAGTCCAGGCCCTCGCGGACTTCCTTGCCGAACTCACTTTTGACGAAATGAATGTGGCCACCCTGACTACAACCCAGGCTGCCACTCCGTCCGCCGCCGAGACTTAGCGCTGGATCTTACATGTGGATGGCTCGTCCAATAGTGAGGGTAGTGGGGCCGGGCTGCTCCTCGAAGATCCACAGGGAGAGGTGCGCTCATACGCCCTCAGATTTGACTTCGTAGCCTCAAATAACGAGGCCGAGTATGAAGCGGTTATAGCCGGACTGCAGCTGGCTCGCAAGCTCAGAGCCGGGCACATTCTGGTCTACAGTGATTCACAACTCGTCGTGTGCCAAATACTAGGCGAATACGAGACCAGGGACGAGGCAATGCAACGTTACCTCTCCAAGGTCCTCCAGCTGGTGGCGCACTTCGAGTCCTTCGAAATCCAAAGGATACCGCGGTCACAAATAGGAGAGCTGATGCTCTCTCCCGGCTCGCTTCTACCTTTTTTGCCGACCTGAACAAGACGGTTCTCGTAGAAGTCTTAGCTGAGCCGGGGTATAAAGGAGAAGAGGTATACCCCATTTACCCTGGGGACACCTGGATGGGACCGTTAGTCCGATTCCTTAGCCGAGGTGAGCTCCCCGAAGACCGAGCCGAGTCACGTAAGATTCAACGTAAAGCAGCTCGGTACACACTTCGACAAGGCCTCTTGTACAAGAGGTCCTACCTCGGCCCCTGGCTGCGGTGCATCACTCCGGAAGAAGGCAACATGATTCTTCAAAACATTCATGAGAGACTCTGTGGTGCTCACGTCGGCTTCAGGATGCTCGTGAAAAAGGTTTTGTTGTTCGGGTACTTCTGGCCCACTATGAGGGTGGATGCCCAGGTCATGGTTCTTTGTTGCCCTTCTTGTCAGCACCACGCCCCTGAGCACCACCAACCGACTAATCTAATGATCCCTATCACCTCGCCATGGCCATTCGAGCAATGGGGGACTGACATAATCGGTCCATTCCCCAGAGCTCCGGGCAATTATGCCTATGTGGTGGTAGCAGTGGACTACTTCACCAAATGGGTCGAGGCCGAGCCCTTGAAGAATATCACTGGGTCGGCGGTCCAAAAATTCTTCTGGAAGAACGTGGTTTGTCGCTTCGGCCTACCCCGGGTGGTCATCTCGGACAACGGCCGGCAGTTCGCCGACAATCCTTTCAAGGTCTGGTGTGAAAATCTCGGGATCAAACAACACTTCACCTCGGTTGGACACCCCCAAGCTAACGGACAAGCCGAAAATTTCAACCGAACTCTCCTCCATGGCCTCAAAACCAGGCTCCACCGGGCTGGATCGTCATGGATGGAAGAACTCCCTAGTGTGCTGTGGTCATACCAAACTACGCCGAGGTCGGCCACCCAAGAAACTCCTTTTTCCCTGACTTATGGATCTGAGGCTGTCGTTCCAGCCGACTTTATTACACCCAGTCCACGGATGGCCGCGTATGCTGCCGAAGTCAACGAAGAGGAGCGGCGAGTTGACCTCGATCTTGCCGAAGAGAAGCGTGATATGGCCGCAGCCAAGGTGGCTATCTATAAAAATATCCTAGCTAGCTATTACAATACTCGGGTCAAACGTCTAAGGTTCAGTCCGGGAGACCTTGTACTCTGGAAGAACTCGGTTAGCCGAACCGAACCCCAGGGAAAACTTAATCCCAAGTGGGAGGGGCCCTACCGTGTTGTTGAGTCCAGCCAAAATGGATATTGTAAGTTAGCTTACCGAGATGGTTCGCGGGTGCCCCGAACTTGGCATGCTGAGAATCTTAAGTTGTATTACCCTTGAAGGGGTACGTATTCTTAAATCTCATTTCGTTGTTATTTCTCACTTATTCTCATTCATCTTAAGTGAAAAATAAGGGGACAAAACAGTAGCCAAAGGAAGAAAAAGAAAGAAAACCGAAGAAAAGAAAGCCGAACTCAATTAGCAAAAAAGCAAAAATATGTAAGAAAAGCCAATTGCATTGAAGTATGAAAAAGCAATAAGCCGAGGCCGCATACGGCCTCGGCTCATGGTTACAAAAGTGGATGGATGAGGTCATCCATGACCTCGGCCCACCTATTACAAAAATGAGTGCCTCTAAGCACTACCTATCCCGGCACTCTGCCCTACAGTTTCACCCCCCGCCTCAACATCTTGCTGCGCCTTAGCTCCTTCGCCGGCCTGACCTCCTTCAGTTTCTTTACCGGTTTGACTCCCTTCAGCACTATTCTCATCCAGCTCAAATTCTAGGAGCCATTTGTTGAACTCAGCTCGGACCTCGGCTAGGTCCTTCCCAACCCGAATGCCCTCAGCTATGCGGTCACATAGTTCCTTGGCATCTTCATTGTAATGCAAGGCGCTCTGAAGGGACTCCAGTTGCTCAGAGGAGAGGAAGAGTGTTGCCTCGTTGATGGCCGATGTATAGCCGAACATGAAGCTCGGCCGGGTGAGCTCACTGAGGTCACGGGTGAAGGACTCTGACTGGCGGAACGCCTCTACGGCGGTGGCCCCGGCTTTGTTTATTGCCTCCTGGGCTGACTGCTCTTCTTGGACCCTTCTCCCTTTCTCCTCGTCAAGCGCGGTGAGTAGGGAGTTGTTCTCGACCACGGCTTTCTCCCTTGCCGCCTCGGCTTTATCTCGCTCCTGCTCGGTGGCCTTCAGCTTCTCTTCCAGATCGGTGATCTTCTTTTGGAGCTCGGCTGTTGACTCGTAAGTCTCTATGAAGTGCCCGAAACGCTGATGCATCTCTGCAAAAAATGCCGTGGTGGAAGCCCAGGATACCGCGGCGCTCTGCATCAGTTCGTCCGGGTTGAGTTTTCTGGTATAAGTGTTGTCCCGGGGCAGGACCGAGTTCGTCAGGAGCTCGTGCGCAACTCTGGGGTCCTTGCAGCGGTCATGGACATTGACCTCCCATTTCGGGCAAAATTGTGCCCCGGAGTGCCTTTTGTCCTCCCCAGCTGCTAGAGAGGGCACGTGGTGGAGGTTGAATAATGAATTCCCCGAGACAGGGCTACCCTGGAGAACGGTTGCACCTCGACCTCGTCCCCGAGGTGAAGAGACCAGTGTCACTCCCTGGGAAGGAATTCCCGTCGGGATGGACGAAGTCTTGGACCTCCCTGGCGTGCCCGACGTGTGCGAGCCTTCGCCTATAATCACCACGGCGGGCTCGCGAGTGCTTGCCGCTGTGGTGGTCTTCTTAGCCAGCCTGGACGAGGGTTCGGCACCATCCTTGCACTTTTTCGATGGTCTCTTCGCCACCTCGACCTCTCCCGAGGTTATCAAGTCAGAAACCTTCCTCACTGCAAAGCACGAGATGAAGTTAGTTAGAATTCAAGAAGAAGGAACAAGAAAGGAAAAATGGAAAAGTACAGGGTATATGAAGCCTAGTGGAGATCAGGATGGGATGATCCGAGCTGATCAAGGCTCGGCTGAGGCCGCCCTCCACGAGCACCCTTTCAGGGAAGTCCCAGCAGTTAATTTTGAGGCCCGACCTCGTCAGCTTTTGGAAGTTGCGTTCCTCCAGTTTGCCCGGGGAGGTCTCTTTGACCGAAGTGGGAGGCCTCCACCAAAACCCTCTGGGAAAGTCCTCGGCCGGGACGAATATGAAGTTCTTCTTCCACTCCTTTATCAAGCTCGGAGCATCGTACACCAACTTCGGAACCTTGTTCCCGAAGTAAAACCAACCCTTTTCACTTCCGCTATTCTTAAGTGAATAGCAACGGCGGAAGAGGTTGACGGTGGGCTCGATCTTCTGATGTCGGCAGAGCAGTTGGAAGCCGACTAGGACGCGGATTGCGTTCGAGGTGAGTTGAGTGATCCTCACCCCCCAGTACCTCAAACAATCCCGAAGAAACCTTGTGGTGGGCACCCTGAGCCCGGCCTCTAGCTGCTCCACATATATCGCCACCCTTCCCTTCGGTGGCAGCGCGGCGGATTGGTCCGGCTGGGGTACGTAAATACTGTAGTCCTTTCTCCAGGGGTATTTACCGATCACCCCGGATACGGAGGCTTGTGACATAGCACTGCTGAAGGCTGGCATCTGGCCGTAATTCATCGTGGCCACGTTTGGGGGGGGTGGAAGGTTCCTGTGCACCTTCATCCCTGGGGACCTCGTTCCCGAGGTCATCATTGTACAGGACCTCGGGCTCAACCTCGATCTCCTCGGCCTGTTCTTCCAAAGTCTCGGCTCGGTCAGACACCTCCGCACCTCCTTCCCCCGCGTCAGATGTGGTCCTTTCTTCGGAAGGGTCGGGCCTCTCTGCCTCGGTGAAGTTGGGCCTCACTGTTTCTTTGTGGGTATGAGCTGTTCTAGCAATTAGTGCAGAAAAAAGAAGTAAACTTACTTAGGGAATGCGAAGTGAAGAAATCGCTGAAGATAATTTCGAAATGATTGCCGAAGTGAAACGACGACGAAACAGGGCTCTGAAGTGATTTTCAATTTTTGGTGAAGAATAAAACGGTGAAAAAGGACCCCTATTTATAGGCAGCAGAGGGAGGCTGAAGAGGCGACACCCTTCGAACTTCCTGGAACGCCTATTCTCTCTCCTCATTAATGCAGATCCTGTTCATCTGACGGTTGATTTTACAGATCCGACGTTAAAGCTGACAGCCATCTTTTCACTCCTTTCTCAGTTCCTTCCACACAGAGTCGACGTGTCCCTGCTGTGTTTCGTGTTCTACACGATCATCAGCCTCGACAAGGTACGACCTCGGACGACAACGACCTCGCCCTTCTCGAAGCTTGGGGGGCTTAGTGAGGATGGTTATTTCGGTCCGGGTAGTCCAAAGGCTCACCCCGGGTTTTCCACTTTGGCCACCGTCCGTCACGTAACATCCCACCTCCTTATCACCTCGGTCAACATCGTAGCCGAGGTGACTCCTGGACATTCGACTTCAATACAAAGGTTGGATGTGACCCCTGGCACCTCTGACGCCTGACAGAAAGCTGCCTTGACGCGCCGCCAGAACCTGACGAACGTCCCATCACGTCTTTTCACAGAGACCGGTCAAGTTCACTGGATGCACTGACCGTATCAGATCTCTAGGAACCTGTGATAGCAGTCCCTCTCTCCCATCCTTCCTCTATAAATACTTGAAGCGCCCATCGTGAAGGGGGATGACCAATTTCTAGCAACAAACTACCCTACTCTTTTATTTCACTTCTCCCAACACTGAACTAACTTAAGCTTCGGAGATATAACGGGGGATCCAGCCCCCCCTTTGTTTGACCTAAGCAGGTGACCTCGTCCAAGTGTTCCACCCAAGGTAGAAGTACTTCTTCAGCTTGGGTGACTCACTCCAGCGGGACGAAAATCACCTCTTCATGCACACTTGTACGTCCATATATATATATATATATATATATATATATATATATATTGTATTCATCAGATTCTATGTGCCTACCTACTCATATATATTCATTGTTCATAATTGGATTTTCATATATTTACATAGCAATAGAAATGCGCACATTCGAATATATGTCTATATTTATCAAAATGAACATTTCTGTTTTTCATTAATGTGTTTGTTCTTATTAAATGAAGTGAACATTACTACGAGAATGATTTAGTTAATTTCAATTAACTTATTAATTATTTTATGGATTAATTTTTCGTACACTAACAGTGTATATGCTATCAGCATTAGATGAATGACAACTATGTAAAATTTGAATTTAAAATTCAACTTTTGCACGCATATCATGAATCCAACGGTGATAGTGTATATACTGTTAGTGTATATAAAATTTACTCTTATTTTATTTATACTTCACACTTCATTTACGAATTTTCAAAAACTTATGTCCTTTCGTTTTTATAAATTTTGAATCTTACAATTCTTGTTTCTCCAATTGTTTCCTTATTTATCTATTTGATTTTAGTATATTTAGTTATTGCACAAAGTTGTGTCCTAGTTTTGCTATATTTGGAAAAGATATAATTGTATAACAGCACAAGAAAATAGCAGACATTTCATGAAGAGTCACAATTTTTTTTTATTAAACTAACAGATTTGGATCATCTCCATTTACGTTCCTTAAAAGGGAAGTTATTCACATAAAGTAACTTGATTTCAGCTTTTCACAAGAATAATTACTTTTAAAAAATAATTTGGTTGCTGTAAGGGAATGGGGGTGGTAAGAACTAGTCATGTTAAATAGGAAGATGAGAAATCCTTGCTTCATTTCCCCTTTATTATTATTATTTTTTTTGGTGAAGGGCGTTTTTACATTTCTGTTTTACTATTGGCTACTATTGGTGAAGGGCGCTTTGTTGGGGAGAGTTAAGAAATGCATTTAATTTTAAAATGAAACCTGAAAATTGGTGAATTTATAAGAATTTTAATCATTTTACAGGCATTGTAATGAACAAGTCAAAAGCTCTACGGGTGGAGTGGTTAATAAATAATACTACTAGTTCTAGCGGTATGTTTGGATAGTGAAATTATGCCAAATAATATTTTACTTGCATCATAAACATATTTTTTAATCTACCTTTTTATATTACCAACCACATTTTTATCTCATATACATCACAACACAAAAAGTACTACAGTAATTATTTCAAATAATATTCCAAATAATACTCTATCCAAACAAATGTGATTTTAGTAAATCTACAGCAATCTTTTATTGGGTAATCTTTTCAATGATTATTTTTTGAATAAATCTTATATACGCTGACAGTATATACACTTTCACAACTAAATGCATGATACATATGCAAAATTTGAATTTAAATTATGTGTCATGCATTCAATAGTAAAAATATATACACTATCAATGTAAAGAAGATTAATCGTTATTTTTGTACCCCTTTCTCAAACGGGCATTTGAACTCATGCGGGTCCTTCCTTTTTATTCCCCTTGAGATATGGTCATTGTTTGCAGGAAACCTTTATGGTAGGAACCTGTCTATTGTAGGAATGCCGGCAGAGAGCGACACGTGTTGGGGGCAAAATGGTCCAAACGGAGACGTTAAATTGTTGGAGAGTGCGTGTATAGGGAATCAAGTAGAAGCGTGTACGGATGGAAGCAAACAGCAGACTGACTTCCGTACTATGTTATTGCAAGTCTTTCCTTTGTACCAAATATTTGGTGACCCTACTTCTTCCCCATAGCGTCTGAAGTAAGCTTCAACTTTGGCTTTCCATTATTGAAGTTCGGCTTCCACTATGGACCCGAATACCGGATAACACAATGTAACTACATTCATTTTATATTCATTTTTACATTACATATGCATGTCATTCTTTTTAGTGGTTGCACATTATATTCGTGAACTATCTGCAGAAAAAAAATAAAATTTTAGACTATACTAAATTTGTTATACCAAATATGTTATTCTTATTATTGTATTATTTGTTATGCCACTTTTCTCATTTTGTTAGGTCTACATTAATGCAAGTTTAATTCTTATTATGTCTCGTGTATCAGAAAATACATATTATCTTATTGACGTTGATACGTCCAATAGGTAATCAAATTGATGTTAAAATTTTAGAATGAATAAGTTGCTCTTGCATAACGGTTGTAAAGGTTTCTTGAGACTTTATGAATTATTCTTCTTGCGTTTGCAAAAACAATTGCAGAAGATTTTTTGTAGTGGAAACGGAGTTAAAACTTGCTATAAGTTACTTTCCTGTATTTCAATTTTATCCTAAAGGGTAATTTGCTGTTCAACCTAATTTTATTCCAATTTTATCCAACTAGTAAATTAACTTATGAAAAATAGTGAAGTGGATAATTTATGGAGGCAAGCCGTAAATAGTGGGTGGTTAACTGTAAAACGCCTTTATGTTTATTTTATTTCGATAAATAAATTTGTTTTTGAGAAAATGGGCACTCTTTCCTTATAATGCAGGAAAGCCATAAACAGCGACTGTTTTATTAGAAAACGGGCTTATTTTCTTTTTTTTTTTCGAAAAGAAAATTTGTTTTTGGAAAAATGAGTGTTAAAATAAATTTTCTTTTAATCCGATCAATAAATTTTATCTAGACATCCATAGAAAAATTTATTTATCGGATAAAATAAAAATAAACCTGTTTTTGAATACAACACTAGCTCTTTATGCTTTCCGCCATTATAAGAATAGAGTACACATTTTTTCATAAAAAAAATTTATGGATAAAATAAAATTCTGCATAAACCCATTTTCCAATAAAACACTATCTCTTTATGACTTTCCTCCATTATAAGAACACAGTGCCCGTTTTTCTCATAAAAAATTTTATTTATCAGATCAAATAAAAATAAACCCGTTTTTCAATAAAACACTAGCTCTTTATGACTTTTTTCCATTATAAGAACAGCGTACCCATTTTTCTATAAATAAAACATTTTATTTATCGGCTAAACTAAAAATAAACACATTTTTCTATAAAATACTAGCTCTTCCTGACTTTCCTCTATTATAAGAATAGAGTATCCATTTTTGCATACAAAAATTTTATTTATCGGATAAAATAAAAATAGATCCTTTTTGAATAAAACACTAGTTCTTTATGACATTCCTCCATTATAAGAACAGAGTACCCATTTTTCATAAACTAATTTATTTATTTGATAAAATAAAAATAAATCTATTTTTCAAAATAAGCACCAGGTACTTATAGCTTTCCTCCATAAATTATCTATTTTCTAAATAAAACAATTAAACAACAACTTTATAATATTGGCAAAATTAGGGGTTTTAAACCCAACTTAGGCTTTCTAATAATTTATAACACTAGAGGTTTACTAATCTAAGGTTTGCTAACCATTTTCAAACTTGTTCAATCTCGGTAAACGATAACGAATCCTATTTTTTATACTTGTGCCGAAACACACACTAGAATACCACATAGAAACTATAGCTCGAGTTTACGAATAATACATAAACTAGGGTTTCCTTCTTACCCTAAAACCCCAATTAGCCACACAAAATAATGGAAAACCCTAATATCAACTTACGAACGGACTGGGGCCTCACAATCTCCCCCGCTTAGGACAATTTCGTCCTCGAAATTACTTCTCTGATCAAAGCGTACCTTCGAAATCCGCCGAAGGGTCAGTCATTTCGTATTGACCCATTGCATACACTCTTGCTGGCCCTTTGGGTCGATTTTCCCCTGCGTTTGATGGCTTCGTTGTGGTCCCTTCTGTTGGTGGTTTGGGTCCTTCCTTCTGCATCTTAGGGCACCGGGCAATCAAATGTTCAGTGCTGCCACATTTGAAGCATTTTCGTACCGAACTATTTTTCCAGCAATTTTCATCGGTGTGATTGCCCCCACTGTTGAATTTTGGTTGAAATGGAAGGATTTTCATTGGTATTTTCCTCCAATTTGTTGGCTGAAATTTCCATTTGTTGGTCAAGTGCTAGCGAAGTCTATTACCTTGTTGTTTTCTAACCTTTTCATGATTGGTTTTGGCCAAAATTTGTTCCAAACATTGGTTAAGCCTTTTGTGCTTGAATTTGAATGAAAACTATGTTGATTAGGGGGGGTAAAAAACCTCATGATTTCACTTGTGTCATGACTGCAAAAAATCTGGTTTGAAAGGCAAATTTACCCCTTGTTACTTTTGAGCCTTAAAGTCTTTGGTTTGGAAGTCTTGAGAACCAACTGTTACATACTTTCACTCCCAAGCCACATTTTGCTTTGCATTAGTAGTTCATTGGATAGGCATACGACTCGTAATCGAGTCTCAATTGTTTTTCCTTGGTTGTTTTAGGACGTGCCGGCGATCCTGAACGTACTTCAGGAGGAAACTTTTGAAGTCCTTTTTGCTTGAACTGGTGAGTGTACCACTCACATGACTTGTTGCTTAACTGGTTTACTGGTACTTTCAATTTGCGACTTGAATGATTGTGATTTTTGTTTATTCTGGATGAGACAAGGGTGTACTTTATCACACTCATTCTCTTGCTTGTTTGACTGGTTACTGTATAAATTTGAATTTGTACTTGTGCCTGATTTGATGTCATTTGGAGGCTTGTATCCAACGACCTTAATATGAAATTTGAGCTCAACCTCATTGATAGTTGATTTAATCGAGCTAGCAAGGGGCTTGGTCAAGGTAAATTGACAAGCCATGGGGACTGTTTCTGTGAAATCTTTCAGTATTGGAGACTCTGGATTTCTAATATACTCGAGTACTACCCCCTCCCTCTGTTTCTATTTGATGTTCGGGCCCTGTAAAGGGTATGTTTGGTAGATGAAATTTGGTGTAAAGTGGGGTATACGGTCATGTTTGTTCTTTAAAAGTTGATCGAGAGTCAACGAGGTTGGATCAAGTACTGCAACAGGAATTTGGCTCTTGAGAGCCATCTGTATCCTTTCTATGTGAATTACTATGTTTAACTGAGGCGCTTGTTCATCTCTTTATCCGTTGTTTCTATTTAATTGATGAAAAGGGAAGTTCCATGATTCTTGACTGCTTGAACTTTTGGTACCTCATTAAGCGAAAACTCACCCCCGTTATCTTTGTTTTCCTTACAAAGGATAATATTTTGGGAACTATGATTTTTGAAGATAAGAGTTGAGCTAGTTATTGACGTACTTTTGTTTATGCTCCTCTGTAACAGAAACCCTAATTGTATTTTGATCAAGTATCACGTTTTGGCTTGTAAAGTTTCCAATGTATGTATATAAATGTTTAATCATGTCTCTTCAGTGGATTTGATTGAGATTGTATGTTCTCTGGGTTTATGTGAAGTTTACTTGTATCCGTTGGGGAATCAAGTGAGTGCGGATCTTGAACGAGGAAAAAAAGTTTTGGCGGGAAAGTTTCTCAAGGGATCCGGTCGTATATCCGGCCAAATCTTGGTTGGATATTTGGCCGAATTGACAGGGCATTTGAAAAAAAAAATTGGATGGTCACTACCTTGAATTCGGCCTGCAATCCGGGCCGATTGTGACGTGGCATCAGGAATCTGTTTTCGATCGTTCATTTCTCGCAGTTCTTTCACGTATTATGTAAGGTTTACGTGTGTTTTGACTTAGTAGTCCTGGCGAGAGTTGGACAGGCAGTCTACCGAACCCTTTTGGTTCGCCCTAGGGAAAGGTGGGGCTGTCACAGTTGGTATCAGAGCTCTTATCGAGCTCATGTCAAGAAAGGGTTCTCGGACTGTAGGGATTGACTTGTTAAGTGTGGAACAAATGTCTATTGTTGGGGACATTAGATATGTATATTGGGTAGAAATCTCAAATGTAAATGATTTACTCTTGGGACAGGCCAGCTCGAGTTATTAATTATCTTATTTTGGATTCTCGTACCCGAATACTAAAGAGATAAGAGCCTAGGTTAGAAATGACTTGGGCGGACTAGAAATTTGATTCTTAAGAACTTCGGGTGTGTTAGGGTGTCATTAAGTATGATTAACCCTGCCTAAACTTTAAACTGTGTTATCTTTGTAGGCCATGGATGGAGCTAGCGGAGAGGGCGGAGGTGAGCCGTCTCGAAGGCGCTTTCGCGTCATAGATTACGAGGAGAGGCCTGGAAGACCGATCCGGTGTTGGAGTACTATGAAGACCCAAAATTTTGCTTATTTTAATGGCTTAATAAATTGTCTATTCACCCGTTTTCTCCAAATAAATTTATTTTAACCATTTTAAATTCAATTTTATGGAACCATATCTCATTACACTATTAAAACATCCTATTAGCAAATTAATTTTTTTTGTGACTCGATTATCGAGGAATAAGTGAATATATATTTTTCGAGATAATATTTGATTCGACAGTGCAACAATCTTGGAGGATTATGAATGATTACTAGTAGGTTAAGACAAGTTAATTGAGAACTTAGATGTGATCGATTTAAATAAAGTTTTATTATGCGTACGTCGATAATTTCTCGAAAGTCGTACCGCACAACAAATTGGAGACTTGAGAAATTAATACTAGACTCGTGTGAGAACTCACAAATTTTCTTATTTTAAACTCCTAATTCTAGTTCATTTAATTATTTATTTGGTCAATTGCCCCGAATATTATTTTCTAATCTTTTTAGACCTAATTACATGGATCTATAGCTTAGTTATATTTTTAAAGTGACTTGTTTCAAAATTTAATTTTTGGAAGTTCGTTAAGTGTGAATAGTGAATGCGCGGTTGAAAATAATAATTGAATCGAGGATACAATAAGCTTGAAAATTTGGAGACTTGTACCATAGTCTTAAAATAGGTATTTTATGTTTAAATGTTCAAATGTTAGTTAGTTATACTATCGTTATAAGAATTTCTTAGAAATTTCATTTTATTGCGCTTAAATTAGAAGTACGCGTTTTTACGCGCACGATTAATTGAAGGACTTAAGACCATTACTTTTAGACTATTAAGAGTGAATAATAATAGTATGAATACAAGTGCATTAGAGGTTTAGTGCACTAGTGAAACAAACTCGAGAAGAATCGAGCACGAAACGCGCATGTGCGCGCGCGAATGAAGAGTTGACTTTTGGAGTAATTCTTGTCCACAAATTTATAAGCTTCACAAGGAAGCTTCTTCATCACCAACGCCACTCTTCATCTTCCTTGTTCCAGCCGTGCACCAAGAGAAGAAAAACAACCCAAAGATTTCCAAACTTCTTGCTTCATTCCTTCATCAAATCTTCTCAAAATCATCACATAACTTCCACTTCACTTGGAGAGCAACTTAAGCTAGAAGAAGGGCATCATCTCATGGTTTTTCTTGGAGTTTTTGGTGACCAAAATTTCTGGTTTTATCATCTAAAGAGGTAACAAACGATTGAACCTTCAAATCTTGATTTATGGAAGTTAGATTACACTCATGAGCTCTTGGATTCTCATGGGTAGCTTGTTATGTTGGAAAAATTGATGGGTGGGCTCTATGAACTCCCACTCTTGGATTGATGGTTGATGTGATGCTTGATGATGGATTTAATGTTGGTTTAGTGCTCAAATTCGTAGATTAATGGTGCATAGCTAGTATAAACTTCAAGGAGTGCATGGATGTAAAGTTTCCAATTCTGCCCCTGTTATGATTGTGCCTCTTTTTACGAAATTTTGAGGTTTTAATGGCTTTTATTTGATGTTTATATGTTTTATAGATGGTGTATAATGTTTCATCAAAAAATATTGAGGTTTGGTTGGTCAAATGGATTAATCTCGCAAAGCTAGTAAACCTGGAAAAATTTCCCCGTAATGCTCAGACAGCCTTCTTGTTTCATCCATAACTCTGTGCTCTGACATCGAAATCAAGTTCCGTCAGTGGCATTTGAAACTAGACATTCCCAGCTTTCCAACGGTATAAAATGAAATCCCTAATTCCACTCGAGTATCCCGTACCAACTGTTTAAAGATGACTGTCCTGTTTCTCTGTTTTCCTGGAACGAAGTTCAGAAGCTGCAACTTGAGGCTCAAATTTGAGCTAGTTGTGTGCTGAATTTCAAAATGATTTCTCCTGTAAAATTATATTTCTATGAAGGTATTTTCCAACGTCACCAACCATGCTCAATTCCGAGTTGAATTGAGTGATTTGTGATCAAAATACGAAACCTGCCCTGTTCTTGAAAACCCTAAATTTTGGGCAGAATTGATGCTAGACTTGGTGTGGACTTGCCGATTGAATTTCTTGGAGTTAAAACACTTACCAAATGTACCATGAATGTTCCTTAGGCTTTTCCTACACAAATGAACCATGTTTGAAGAATTTTCCTTGGCCAAATGTTTGCAATGGAAAACAAAAAGCTCAAGGCAGTTTTGCCTTAGGATTTTTTGAAACTTTGGTTGTTTGGTTGACTACCTTCCCGAAGGTATTTTTCCATGAAATTTGATAGACAGATACCCTTTATATAGGAGTATTATATTTATGAATTGGGTACTAATCCGAGTCCATTTCGCTGCTCGACTAAATTACCCAAGTTCATGACTCAAGTTTGGAAAACCCTTGTTTCACAAGGCAATTTTGGTAACTTTGAGTTGCCATATCTTAGTGCTCAAAACTCCGTTTCTCATTCTACTTGTTTTGTTGTAAACTTGGATAGTAACTTTAATAGAGTTCCAAATTTCAGGGGTTAGTTCGAATCAAGTGAATTTTGCCGAATTTTCAAAATTGGCCAAAAACCAACCTAAACCTGTTTTCATTGCCCCAAAACAGCAACTTTGAGCTAAATTTTGAATACCTTTCATTTGGAATCCTGGAAAGGTGTCTTCTAGGAATTTTTAGTACTTTCTAAGAGTTTTCCAACGGTACCAAGTTTTCCAATTTTGGACTTGTAAAGAGTGAGATACGATTCTTTCCAAAGATCTCGTATCAAAACTGAAATTTCCAAATCTTAAGGAAATGAAGTTTTTCAAATTCTCCTTATTCCTTCGATATTACTTGAACATTTTATACTTAATTTCAAAGATAAAAACTCGATTTCTCTTGTACTTTAAAACCCCACTTTTGAACTTTAGTTTTCGAGTAATTTAGACTCATTTTAGGAAACTTTTCTAGGATTGTACAAACATACAATCTTTCTTGATAATTGGGGTTTATAAGTGATTATTCACTAATAATTACTCAGGCTCGCACGAGGACCTTCAAGAGGGTCCTACGGTGGACGCTTGAACTTCAACTAACATTTCTCCTTGGTTGATTTGGTGAGTGTCAAGTGTATGTTAAATGCTTATGTGATTCAGATATTAATTGTACGAATGTTATACATGATACGTAAACTTGCCGAGGTGAGGGTGAACTTTATCTCCCTCATCCTCTTTCTCGTGTAACTACGTGATACTTATTACTTGAATGAATATGATTGGTAATTGTACATGGATATTACATGCATGAATAGTTGAAATCCTGAGAACTTGATACGTGTTTACTTGTTATCAATGACTTGAGATTTGAAAATAGACTCGAGTGTGTACTTTATCGCACTCGTTCTCATTTGAAATAAATGACTCGTGCTTGAATTACATGACTTGATGGAAATGAAATGACTGCTTGAATGTATCAAATGCTTGAATGACATGAAATGATTAATAATGCTATGGCTGCATAAGTCGATTGGAGCAATGTCTCATCGACCTCTGAACGATAGTAAGTACCACACCAATTGGGTGGGAGGTAGCTCTCGAATCATCTCAGATCTATAAACTGAACGATAGTAAGTACCACACCGGTTCGGGTGGGAGGTACCTCTCGAATCGTTTCAGAACCCTAAAGCATTCGAAATCGATTAGAGCAGTGTCTCATCGACCTCTGAACAATAGTAAGTACCACACCAATTGGGTGGGAGGTACCTCTCGAATTGTCTCAGATCTATAAACTTAACGATAGTAAGTACCACACCGATTTGGGTGGGAGGTGCCTCTCGAGTCGTTTCAGAAACATAAATGGAATAAGTGAAATGCTACTAAATTGATTATCTAGCCGGGTGATGGGGTGTCGTTACGAGAAGGTATTAAATTAACCTTAGGCAAAGCAATTGAAAATTAGCTCCCGAGAGCTCTTTCATCCTACTCAAGTGTGTTTATTATAAATTACGAATTACTTGAATGTTATAACTTTCATTATTGTGTAAGTAGTATTGCTATTGAACTACGTTTCTTTCATGTTTTCTTGGCCTCACGAGCATCCGCTCACCCCGTTAGATTTGTTTCCTTTAACAGGAGCCGAAATGGGAGGAATTATGAAGAAGCTTACTTGATGGCTCATTTGATTAGAATTTTGAATGTATTTGTTTAGACAACTTTTGGAAGTTGTATATTTTGAGAAAAGTAATTGTAAGTTTGAAATTGTGATGTAAGATTGAATATTTACGTATGGAAATGACTTCGTACTTTTATTCCGATTTTCATTGTTAGTATTGGACTTTAAATTTGAATTGAATTTGTACCGAGTCCTGGCGAGAGCTGGGCAGGCATTCTATGGATACCCTTGGATTCGCCCTTGGGAGAAGTGGGGACGTCACAAGTACTGCTAGTCGAACTAGACGTTGTAGCCATTGCCAGAACTATTATTATATTGATCGTGTGGTTGTGGCGGTACTAGACAAGAGGCGGAGGCTTAGGTGTGCCACTGCTAGGGATCACACCAAGATGGTAAGATTGAGAGGCATCATGAGGATGCAAGCGGATAGAATTCAGGAGCTCCAAGGGGACATAGCTATGGAGCAAGAAAGGACGAATGCTCTTCGAGAGCAGTTACAAGTAGCCAACGACCGTCTCACTAGGGTGGTCTGGGAGGTTAGAGATTGGTCCGGAGGTATATAGACCAGTGTGAGGCACTAATTCAGGGAGTGATTGGCGTTAATATACAAGTGGAGGTTCCGGATGACGGGGCCCCTAGAGGGGAAGATGCACCTAGTTCTAACCATGAGGGAGAATCCGTTGGCTCAATTGGGAACTAAGTTAGAGCTCTTTTGAGCCATGTTTTAATCCCGTGTGAGGTTAGTTAGGGGGAAAGCTCTTAGTTAGCTGTTTTGTACTTTTAGGCCTAGTTTTGTATATTGTATTTTGGATATGACTCCACTACTTTCATAGGATTACTTTTGTTTGTATTTGACTGTTACTGTGTGATATGTATGTTAAAGTTGTGTTGACTGTTTGGTTTTGACTTGTATATACCTTTGTAACTTGTTCATGTATTTATTTCTCTTTAATATTATATTCGCGCTTCGACTCTAGATTGGTTAGACCAAATGGAGGGTACTCGTAGTGGATGAGACCGTGGGTGTGGACGTAGGCAACCCTTAAATGAAGGGGGTAATCGAGAACCAATGTCTGAACCAAATCTTGAACCTAAAGTCGATCCTAATGCTCAGGTAGCTGCCGCTATCCAGTGTATGACCGATCTGTTAGCCCATGTAGTGGAACATCAGGACCAAAACCCTATTTCTCAACCTAAAACCCTGGTAACCATGTAGAGGGTGAGGATAGAGCCCTCAAATGATTTCAGAAGTTCTCCCCACCAAAATTCCTTGGAGGACCAGAGCCTGACGTGGCCGAGAGGTGGTTAGAGAAGATGATCAACATTTTTGCTGCTCTGCATTATACAGAGGAGAGACATGTGACTTTTGTTGTCTTCCAATTGGAGGGAGTAGCCCATTCTTGGTGGAATGTGATAAGACTGAAATAGGAAAGAGAACATGTGACGCCCCCACTTCTCTCTAAAGCGAACTAGAGGGTATCCGCGGGACGCCTGCCCAACTCTCGCCAGGACTCAAGCAAATCTATTCAAGCTTATTACCAGTCTACACAACACAAGTAAATAACTTAAATATAGCAAATGCGAAAGCGTTCAACCTTAACAATAGTTATCCATTATCCAACCCGCACGTCGGATGTTCAAAGTACATCATAAATCCCAAATATACATCACGCCCTAAATGTTATATTTCAATTCCAAAAGTACACCCAAAACTAAGGCATAGCCAAAATATAATAGAAATCCTAAACAAAAGTACATCAGGAGGGTTTCTCCAATACATCTCCGAGTTCAAACCTGTTAAGGAAAACAAATCTACAGGGTGAGCAGAATGCTCGTGAGGCCAAAAACACACATGCAAGCACGTAGTCCAGATAACAGTCCCAAATAACAGTTTAAGAGATAATTGCAAGTAATTAATAAAACCAGTGAAATTAAACAGAAACAATTCAAGGATATAGTAACTCTCAGGAGTTAAGTTTCACTTGTTGTGTCGATGACATTCGTATGCCTCCCCGCGGTGACACTCTGTCAACCGGATCGGTATTTCCAATCCGTAGAACTCCACTAACTTCCAATCCGTCCTCCGTACACCGCTCCGGGCCCGCACGACATTTATAAGTCGATACTCCACGAGTATGCCAAGCAAGATCTCTAAATAGATCAAACTTATCATGTGAATCTCATGGCTCACCGAGGTTCTCGACCAAGCCCATGTCGGCTCGAGTTCCAAGGTCGGCCTATGAGTTTGGGCGTCCCCCATGTACATGTAAATGTCGAGGAGATTCTCTCCAACGACGTATGCACTCGTAGCATACCAAGTCATGTATACAAGTATTTGACAGGTCCAAGCATGTAATTCAGGATATGTAAGTCTAGCAAACCAGGCCAAGCATGAATCAATTATTTCAAATGAGTACGAATGCGATAAAATACACACTCGACTCCATTTTATCAAAACCAGGTAGATTAAGTAAGACAAGCATGTATCAAGCTCACAGGAGTTCAAGTAAACGTGCACTTGACACTCACCAAGTAGTAAGTAGTCTCAACCGAAATTTAAGCGTTCACCGTGGGATCCTCTTGAGGGTCCTCATGTGCGCCTGAGCAAATAATAGTGAAATATCACTCATATATCCTAATTATCAAGGAAGATTGTACACTAGTACAATCTAAGGAAATTTCATGAAAACGTACCTCAATTACTCGTAAATCTTGGTTTAAATGGAGTTTCTTAAAGTACACGGGTAATCGAGTTTTCATTTTATGAAATCAAGTATAAAATGTTCAAGAAATATTGAAGGAATAAGGAGTACTTGAAAACTCCCTTCCCTTGGAATTTGGAAAAACTTCAGGTTTGATACGATACTTTGAAAAATCGTATCTCACATTCTACATGTCAAAAATTGGAAAACTTGGTGCCGTTGGAAACCTATTTGAAAGTAGTAAAAGTTCTTAGAATACACTTTTCTAAGATTCCAAATGGAAAATATTCAAAAATGAGGTCAAAATTGCTGTTTTGGTTCATAAGGCAGATTTAAGTTGGTTTTTTAGCCAACTTTGAAAATTCGGAAAAATTCACTTGATTGAAACTAGCCTTTGAAATTTGTAAATCTAATAGTGTTGTAATCCAAGTTTACAACAAAACAAGCGGAACAAGAAACGGAGTTGTGAGCACCAAGATATGGTAGCTCAAAATTACCCAAATTTCCTTGTTAAACAAGGGTTTTCCAATATCAAGTCTTGAACTTTGGCAATTTAGTCAAGCAGTGAAATGGACTCGGATTGGTACCAAATTTGGTAGTATAATACTCCTATATAAAGGGTATCCCTCTATCAAATTTCATAGAAAAATACCTTCGGGAAGGTAGTCAACCAAACAACCAAAGTTTCGAAAATCCTAAGGCAGAACTGCCTTGAGCTTTTTTGGTTTTCCATTCCAAACATTTGGTCAAGGAAAATCCTTCAAACATGGTTCATTTGTGTAGGAAAAACCTGAGGAATATTCATGATATATTTGGTAAGTGTTTTAACTCCAAGAAATTCAATTGGCAAGTCTACACCAAGTCTAGCATCTATTTTGCCCAAAATTTAGGGTTTTCAAGAACAGAGTAGGTTTCGTATTTTGATCACAAATCCCTCAATTCAACTCAGAATTAAGCATGATTGGTGGCATTGGAAAATAAATTCATAAAACTATAATTTCACAGAAGAATTCGTTTTGAAATTCAGCACCCAACTAGCTCAAATTTGAGCCTCAAGTTGCAGCCTCTGTACTTCGTTCCAGGAAAATAGAGAAACAGGACAGTCATCTTAAAATGGTTGGTACGGGCTACTCGGGTGTAACTATGGGTTGGATTTTATACCGTTGGAAATTTGGGAATGTCTAGTTTCAAATGCCACCAACGGCACTTGATTTTGATGTCGGAGCACAGAGTTATGGACGAAACAAGTAGACTGTCTGAGCATTACGGGAACAGTTTTCCAGATTGACTAGCTTCACAAAATTAATCCATTTGACCAACCAAACCTCAATATTTTTCAATGAAATTTTATACACCATCTATAAAACATATATACATCATATACCAGCCATTAAATCCCCGAAATTCTGCAGAAATAGGTACGTTCAAAGCAGGGGCAGAATCGGAACTTTTTACCCCATGCACTCCTTGAAGTTTATACTAATAATACACCATTAATCTACCATTTTGAGCACTAAACCAACATTAAAACTATCATCAAGGATCATATCAGCCATCAATCCAAGAGTGGGAGTTCATAGAGCCCACCTTCCAAATTTTCCAACAATAACAAGCCACCCACATGAATACAAGAGCTCATAACTGTAAATCAACTTCCATAAACCAAGTTTCTAGGTTTAGATCATCACTTACTCTAGTTGATGTCCAAGGCAGTGATTTTTGGTCCTTTTTGCTCCAGCAAAACCGTGAATGTTAGCTCCTTTTTGCAGTTTAATAAGGTCTCCAAGTGTAGAGCTAGGTGTGGGTGAAATTTGGTGGCTTTTGGTGGTGTTTTTGTTGGAGAAATGAGGATGAAAAATGAAGAACTTAGGTGTTGTTTTTGCAGCTGATGGTTCGACCAAATTGAGAGGGAAAAAGAGTGTTTGCTGATGATAAAGCTTCCGTGAGAAGCTTAGCAAATTTTGGTTTCAAGTGTACAAAAGTCAACTCTCTAATAGTGCGCATACACGCGTGTTTTGTGCTCGATTCCTCTTGCATTTGTTTCACTAGTGTACTAAATCTATAATGCACTTATATTCGCATAAATATTATTCACTCTTAATTGTCCCAAAATAATGGTCTAAAGTTCCTCAATTAATCGTGCCCGTGAAAACGCGTATTTTCAATTTAGACGCGATAAAGTGAAACTTTCGAAAAATTCTTATAACGATGATACCACTAACTATCACTTGAGTATTTAAACCTAAAATTACTTATTTTAGAACCATTGTACAAGTTTCCAAATTTCCGAGCTTATTGTACTCCCAATTGGTTAGAATTTTCAAACACGTTTTCACTATTTTCATTAATCGAGATTCTAAAAATTAATTTTTGATACGAGTCACTTTAAAAATATAATGAAACTATAATTCCATATATTTAAATCTAATAAGGTTAGAAAATAATAATCGGAGTAAATATTTAGATAAATAATTAAATGAGCAAAAAATAGGAGTCGAAAATAATAGTTTTTACGAGTCCTCACATCCTCTCCCCCTTCAGAAAATTTCGTCCTCGAAATTTACCTTGATTGGCGAACAGGTCTGGATACTTTTCTTGAATTGTTTTTTCGACCTCCAACCCATGGTTCTTCCAGAGGACTTTTACTAATGGTATCTGTTTATTCCTCAATTCCTTCACCTTCCTATCCAGAAGCTTAACCGGTTTCTCTTCATAGGCTAAGGTCTCATCAATCTCAATACTCTCTGGTTGTAAGACATGTGAAGGGTCTGGGTGGTACTTCTTAAGTATAGATACATGAAACACATTATGGATTCGAGATAAACTCAACGGTAATTCCTGTCGCGCCCCATTTTTGAATAAGAAAATAAAAGACGAATTTAGAAAAATGGCTTTTGATTCAATTTTTGATTGGAAAATGAATTTTTGGTTTAAAAAGAAAATGAAGAACATGGGTCTAAATGGGACTTGAAAAAGCGACGATTTGACCCAAAATAATAGTTTAAAAAAGGTTTTTGAATGAAAAAATCGGAGTCGCCACTTGGTATTGAGTTGAGATGTACCAAGTCACCTAAAGAATGAATTTTTTTAAAAAAAAAAAGTAGAAAACCCTTTTTAAACGATTCCAAGTCTACGAAAATCAGAGAAAAAGATTCGAGAATCACATTTGAAGAAAGGGAAGGCAAGGATAAGAATCCAAGGCACCATTTCAACCAAGCCAAGGCTAGTTGCGCGATATAGTCAAAGATTTTCTTATTTTTAACCTAAAGATTTATCACATTTGGATGTACTATATGAATGTAAACCCTAAACCTAAGAGGGTATCGGGGGGTCGAAATTTCTTTTCAAAACTCAATTGGTGCCAATCACATTAATTGTGATGCCCAATGTGGACTCTTTGGAGAGGTCACGAATAATACAAAATTATGAGACTCTAAGAAAAGAAAAGGAAAATAAAAATAATTATAAAAATATACATGTCCTAAAGGATTCAATCATGTCAGGTACGGGGGACTAATGTTCGTGACTCAATTTCCCCTTTAATAGAGGGAATACGAGCGTGCTAAAGTTAGAAAGCCAAACTCGTCCATATCCCATATCCAAGGAGTTTTCCCTAATCTAATCAAGCAAATGTACTAACCTAGGTCTAATACTTATATGAAATGCAAGTCTAATGTTATGTTTTCATACAAAGGGGTAAGGAATATACATATAAAGGAAAATATGGAGGAAGGGATATACATATATAAGAAAAGTATCATGCAACATGAAAAAAGAGGCCCTAGAAAGTAAAGATATGCATGAGATGAAGTGATTTTATCACACAATCATGATCTAACGCGTAAAATGATTTCTAAGGGTCTAGTGTTGGACTAGCCATTTACTAACGCTCTCTCACAAGCATTGGACTTGTGAGGGTTCGAGGGGAAGACCATGACTAGCATTGGACTAGCCACGGTAACGTGCATTCATCCACATAATCAAATATAATTCTAAAGCAAATAGACATGCAAAGCACCTAGTTTCACATAGCACGTAGCACACAAGCATGCTTATCTAGATGCAAAGGCCTAGGAAAGCGATAAATACATAGGCACACACAAGCACATAACACACAAGCCCTATCTATTACATTCGGGGGAAGCCTACTACAATCTAAGAGGGGAAACGGAATAAAATAAATAAAATACTAACCTAGCTATTACAACTTTGGCAATCAAATGCCTTTCAAATGATCAAAATTAAACTAAAAATAAATGTACAAACTAAAGCCAACAAATAAAATAAATAAAATAAAATAATAATAAAAACATTTAAGAGGCATGCAATTAAACACGTAAAATCACATAGGGCACGTATGGTCAAATAAAGTAAGAAATAAGGGATAGAGTGTACCTCCCTGGAGATGGAGCCCTAATGGAGTGAAATCACTTATTTACCCTCCAAAATAATAAAAGAGTCAAGGCATCACTTTAATCAAGAAATAATCACACGAAATAGGAATAAGCACGAAATTGAATCAATCCAAGGCGTTTAAAGGAAGGTGAACAACCTATTAAAACAAGTAATGACTTCGATTGCAAAAACTAAAGAAATTTGAGGGGTCAATTTGATTGATTTTTCAATTGTTTGGGCCATAGTGAAACAAGGGGAGACTTGGGGGTCAAAGTGCAATTTTGGAAACTCTTTTCATGCAAAGCATGCAAAACACCATGAAATGTTCTGCAACAAGAAAACAAGAATCGTTGAAGCATCTGATGAAGGCTTTCTGCGATCCAAAAAAAACACAGCCACAACTTTCATTTTTCACTTGCAGATTTCAACCTCAAAACACCACTTTGAGCAAAAAACCTTTTCAACCAAACATCAAAGCTTTACTAAACCTATTGCCCAAATACCAGATTGAGCACCCACAACAGAAAGTGAATTCGGAGTTAAGAGGAAGCGACTTGCAGATTCGGATTTATTCACAAATCTTCTAATAAGTTCATTGTTAACTAGGAGAAAAACAGTAAAGCTCAACACAAAAACTCTTAGGGTCTACAATAACACAAAAAAAACTCAGATGTAGTGGTATGGAGCCAAGATCTAAATCTATCAGCGCATGAAAATGAAAGAACCGAAAGAAAGAAAAATAGATCATGAAAACAAAAATCAAGTAGCGAAACTTTTGGTTTCGGAGGAGGAGGATGTGTAGGTGGAGGAAGGTGGAAGGAGAAAAGGTTACCTTGACGGTCTTAGCTTGAGGAAAATGGAGATGCTTAAGATTGGAAGATGATCGAACCCACAGAAATGAAAGAGGACCGGCTACTGGCTTTGACGAAGACAACGCAAGTCTGAAGCTTTCTGAGATCTTTGTTTCCTCTTAACCCTTTGACGATCTTCCTCCCCTGGCCTTCTTTCTTGATTCATCCAAATTGCCCAAGCTCCCTTCTCTTCTTCCTTTGCTCCGCCGAACCCACTCTTTCCTATTTCCTTTCCCCTTGTTTCTTCCCCAACCAACGGCCTCCGTTTACTTAGTCTTTCCTCTCAAGTTTTCTCTTACCCTCGATTTCTACCTCTTTCCCTTGCTCTCTGTTCACTCCCTCGCTCAGCAATCTCTCTCCCTCATTTTTTCTTGGCCGTCACCTTCCTCTCCAAACCCTAGCCACTACTGGAGTCCTCCCCTTGCTCTCTCTAGCCCTCAAACTCTCCCTTCAGCCGTCATCAGATTCTTTCCTCTCAAAAACTTTTTCATTCCTCCTTTCCCCTCTTTTCTTCTGCTTTTTCCTACCCAACCCAGCCGCCAACTTTTTCTTTCATCAGCCGTCCTCCCCCAGCCCATTACTCCTAGCTCTCTCTACTGGTGGCTCTCTCCTTTCCTAAAAACCTAACCTTTCCTCTTGGCCCGTCACCTCTATTTTCAAACCCCAGCCGTCGTACCTCATTCTTCTATTCTCTCAACCCCTAGCCGTCACTCCTCTCTCTGGTTTCCTTCTTTTACCGTCAAAAACCACCCATTTTATAACAAACAAAAACACTAAACCCTCCTCTAAAGGGTTCTGATGGAAGCCAAGTCATTAGCTTTGTGGATCATCCGATGGTGAACAAAAAACAAGGAGTTGCGGTGCCTTCCTGATCTTCTTCTTTTTTTTTTCATTTCTCATTTTCTGCTTGAAATGTTATATGAAGAAATGGGCACGGATCTTATGTAGCTCGGGTGCACGAGCTCTTTTTTTTTGGGTAAATAACAGTAAACTCAAATCTAAAAGAAATAAAGCATATTTTTTGTGAACGATTTTTCTTTTTTTCGATAAATTCTATGCTAAAATGACTGAAAAAATAAAAATAAAATACCTAAAGTAAATAAAACTAATAAAAAAATAATAGTAAACAAAAATATCCTAAAAATTTGGTGTCTACAGTCTGCCCCTCTTTGTCTGAGTTTTGGAAAAACTTGAGATAAAAAAGTAGACACCAAATACTCACCTGCGTTATTCGGCTGCGAACGTCTCGAACGATGGACGCTTTAGAAATGGGGACTGACCCCTTTGACAAAATTTTAAAATGGGACTGACCCAGACAAGAAATTTAAAACAGGACTGACCCGAACCAGAAATTTAAAATGGGACTAACCCAAACAAACTTTTAAATCATGGGACTGACCCGAATCAAACTTTAAATCATGGAACTGATCCGAACAAAATTTAAATCATGGGACTGACCCGAATAAAATTTAAAATCATAGGACTGACCCGAACAAAATTTAAATCGTGGGACTGACCCGAACAAACTTTAAATCATGGGACTGACCCGAACAAAATTTATAATCATGGGACTGACCCGAACAAAATTTAGAACAAAATTTAAATCATGGGATTGACCCAAACAAACTTTTAAATCATGGGACTGACCCGAACAGAATTTAAAATCATGGGACTGACCCAAACAGAATTTAAAATCATGGGATTGATCCGAACAGAATGTAAAATCATGGGACTGACCCGAACAAAATTTAAATCATGGGACTGCCCCGAACAGAATTTAAAATCATGGGACTGACTCGAACAGAATTTAAAATTATGGGACTGACCCGAACAAAATTTAAATCATGTGACTGACCCGAACAAACTTTTAAATCATGGGACTGACCCGAACAAACTTTAAATCATAGGACTGGCCCGAACGAGAATTTAAACATGGGACTTTCCAGTATACTTACCTGACAATAGCCCAAAATTTTGCCCCAGTAGAGGTTGAGTTTTTGCAATCTGAGTCCATAGTTGATTCTGCAATGCCATGTTGTAGCACCTTCTGATCGAACTTGTATGCATTTGTTCACTACGGAACTCTTTCCGATACCGACTCCGGTGCAAGGTGTGGTTGTTTTCATCCATGTATGAAACTCTTCTGCAAAAGAGAAAGAATGAAGAAATTGCCACCATCATTTGATTCCGTCTTCCTTTGAGAATCGTGTAAATATGAGTCTTTCGATGCCTTCATCAACTTCTGCTACGGCATTTTTCCAGACTGACTAGGTATGCACTTGCCGTATCATGAAACCTTCGTAGCCAACTTTGCTAGGTCTCAACCATTTCCAAAAGAGGACTGAATCCAAGTATGCTTCGAGTAAACCATGGGGTTGTTATTCACCAGAATTCGAATGATTAAAAATGATGCATGCAAGGGAATTTCACATGTCATGCAGAAATGAATATGCCAACACAGCCAACTGTACTTAAACCTACAAAATGCCATGAATACAAGCGATTGAGAAAAATGAGCTTCACAAGAATGTATTTTGCAGAAAAGATATTTTTACAAAGTGACATAGCTTTCGGCCAACAGATGTCATATTCGAATCTCCGGATATCTTTGTTCTGGAATTCAACGTTGGCAGAAGTATTATAAAACGAAGAGAAATTCAAATGAACCAAGTCACCAGCTGTTCCTCCTCGTGCTTGCTTACTGCAAAAAGCCTACCTTGGCGCCCTTTCGGGTTTTCACCAAGGTTACCCGCACCCCTATTGTTTTGTTTTTCGTTCTTTTGTTTTTCTTTTTTCTTTTTCTCCTTCTTCTTTTCTTTCTTTTTTCTCTTTCTTTTTTTTTTTGAGGTGCCCTTTCGGGTTTTCGTCTAAAGAACAACGGAAAATCTCGGTCATGATCGACTCAAGAATGTGAGTTGAAGATTGTTGGCATCAGTAAACGCGCTTTTCTTTTAAGCTTAGATGAAGGCATTATGGACATCACTTGCCAGTTGATTAGAAAATTTCTAATAGAAATACAGCAAGTGACGAAGGCCAAGACTTTAAATTTTTTGTAATGAGGTCCGGTGGGGTGCTTTAAAAAAGGTTGAGGCTTGAAAGCAAATTTTGATGAAAGGTGTGAAATTACCTGAGATTGCATCATTTTGAAATTATCTCCAGTTTTTTCAACGAAATCTAGGAATTTTGCCCCAGTTTGATTGGATTTTTCTTTCTTTGTATTTTCTTCATTGCATTTTTCTCAATTTTGCATTTTTCTTCAAAAACTAAATTTGCCCCAGTGTGGGATTCTTTTTTCTTTTTCATCTCTCTTTCAAAATAAATTTGCTCCAGTGTGGAGTTTTCCTTTTCTTTCTGATCATCTTTTTTCAAAATAAATTTGCCCCAGTGTGGGGCTTTCTTTCTTTCTTCTTTTTCTTCGATATCGGCCTTCCATATCATCATATGCTTTTTCGTCGATTTCAGCCATAAATACTTGCACAGGGGGCTTAACAAAGTACGACATGCACTTAAATTCCTTATTTTTTTTTAAATTAATGCAACTATTACTCATGAAAAGAGCAGCGTGATTGATTTGAAAGTATATTATTTGACTCTTGTGCGAAATTCTCAAATGTATTACAAGAATTTTTGCCCCAGTATGGGCTTATTTTGCGAAATCTCACAAATAAAAATTTTGCCCCAGTATGGGCCTATTTTGCAAAATCTCTCAAATAAAAATTTGCCCCAGTGTGGACCCATTTAATTGCAAAAATTTGTTTGGATGACTCTCCATTTATTTGAACAAATGTAAGAAACTATGTTTCTAAACAGAAAATTTCATAAGAAATCTCTCGAAATAAAACCAAATTACAGAATATTTCTTCCTCACCTTAGCATCGATGCTTAGAGTAATGGGTCACCACTTCTTGTTAGCTCGTTTTTCAGGACCAATCAAGTGATCTTATTTCTAATTTTGAGGTGGCTAAGGAAATTGAGAAGTCAAGATTTTTCTTGTTCTTGTACCCAAAATTATATGTAATCCATTCAACATCACATCTTAGTGAAAGCAATAGTTTGTTATCCTTATTTCTTAAGAAAAGTTAGTCAACACATAAGCTTTATAAGCTTGTAACATATTGGTAGAAATGACAGCTAAACATGTGAAAACTGGTTATGGCCTTATGATCCTGAATGATTTATGGGTTCCTTAGAAGCATAATCCTCACTTCGAATTATCATGAAGGATAAGTCAACGATGGACTTTATGAGCTTGTAATGTGGCTTGAAACGATAGTTAAAGAAATAAGATTTTTAAGGACATTACACTGAAGATCGCATTTCCTTCCAAAAATTGCCCCAATTTTGGACTCCAAGATCTTGGACTTTGTTTGACTCTTATTATCACTCAACAGGGACTTTCAGCATCGAATCTTTTTGCATTTTCTTTGCCTTTATTTAGCTCACTTTTCCTTTTCCCCTTTTTCTTCTCTTCTTTTTTCAAAGGTGCCCTCGCGGGTTTTCACATGAAGAGCAGTGTCAACTTCATATCTAATCAATTCAGATACATTTAAAAATTTCTTGGCATCAGTGTATGAGTATCACTTGCTAATTAGAAAATTTATTGACAGAGATATTGCGAAAAACAGAAGTCAAGGCTTTTGGCTTTTGTAATGGGGTCTGATGGGGTGCTTAGAAAAGTTAAGGTTTGAAGACGAATTTCTGAAAGTGATTTAAATGACTTGAGATCGCATTATTGCACCAACCCTATTTTTAGGGTTAAATCAAAACCTGCCCCAATTTATTCTCAATTATGGCTCTTTTCTCTTTCATTTTCTTCTCTCTTTTTCTTTTTGGCCTTCTGCCATTCTTTTGAACTTTTCAAAATTTGCCCCAGTTTATGCTTGACCGAGATTCTCTTTTCTTTCATTTTTCTTTTGATTTCGTTATTTTATCATTTTTCATTTCTTGAGACTTTTCTTTCCTTTTCATCTCAAACTTGCTCCAATGTGGGGTTTGCGATTCTCAGGGGTTGTCAAACGAAGTAGTTTATTCTGAAGGCTCAAAAGGGATAACTAGGAATAGAATGTTTGATTGGAAAAGAAGAGCGCCTGACTTTTATTCTATTCCTTACATTAATTTTGAAAGGAAACTTTCATTAATGCGAAATTTCTTGCTTGTATCTGAATTAACTGACTGAACAAGACTCTTGTTCATCCATATCTGTGAAACATAGGTGATCCACCGGACAAAACTCTCTCTCTTTCTTTTTTAATGTTAGCATTTTTCTTTTTCTTGCAAAATTTCCCAATCTCCTTCCCCCAATGTGGGGTGCGATCATAGGTGCTTTGAAACGAACCACCCATTTTAGCTCAAATAAGGATGCAAGGGATAAATAGTGTTTATGTTGTAGAAACGATGGTCAAAGCATCATTCTTACGCTTCATGACAACCAAAGTAACGAAATGTTCATTGAGAATCCATTCTCTTTTTTATATTTAAAAATTTTCCAATATAGGGTAGTGATCATAAAGGCCCATATTTGAAACAAAATTATTCTTTTAAAGGCTCAAATGGTAGAGCAAATGATAAAAGCTGTATGGATAGAGAAACGAACGCTTGAAGTATCATTCCAAATTTTCAAAACAAACAAGAATAATGCACATTTTTGCTTTCACTAAAATGTGGGTTGAATCTAATTAGACACAGTGGACATTTTCAAGCAAAGATTGTCCCAATTTGTAATTTATCAATCAATGTGACTGATTTTATTTGGGGGCTAATAGAAGTGGGCAAAAATATGAATTATACAGTGAAGGAAAAAAGGTATCTCATTGGGCCTTTCGAGTGACCTCTTTTAATTTTGAGCACTTGTCGCGCCCCACTTTTTGATGAGTGTGGTGTGTGAGTAGTGTGAAATATGTATATGAACGTGTGAAAGTGAAAATAAAGGCCGTGGGATTGTGAAATGCGACGGTTTGGCCAAATAAAGTTCAAAAAGGGTTTTTGTATGAAAAATGGAGTCGCCACTTGGTATAAAGTTAGGGTTTACCAAGTCACCCAAAAAAATGATTTTTTTGTTTTTGAACGAAAAAGTAAATAGACCCTTTTAAAGAACTTTTAGGTTTTCGTAACCAAAGAAAGGGATCAGGAGTCACATTTGATAAGGGAGAAGGCAAAGGCAACGCCTAAGGCACTCCCTTACCCTAGCCAAAGCTAGTTGCGTGACTTAGCCCCACTTTTCCTAATTATTCTACCCAAAGTATGTATCGCATGTTGGATATGACTATATGAGTGCAAAACCTAGACCTAGGAGGACATGGGGGGTAAAATTTCTCTCCAAAACTTGAGTGGTGCCAATCACATTAATTGTGAAGCCCAATAATGATCCTTTGGAGAGGTCACACATAATCCTAAATGACGTAAAAATGAGTGAAATGAATGCATGCCATGTGAAAATGTGAGTTTGTGTGAAGTGAAAAAGTGATAAAAACAAGAGTGTGTAAGTGGAAGTGTCCAAATGGATGTACAAGATAAGGTGAGTAAAGTAATAATGAAAAATGTATGTGAGATAACATAAAGTGCATGTGTGCGAGTGATATTATAAAGTGTAAGTAGTTGAGTGAAAACGTACAAAATTAAAGTAGTGTGAAGTGAGAATGTGGAAAAAGGGTTAGAATATAAAGTAGAAGTGTATGTGATAGCGAATGAGTAAAATGCATGAATATTATAGGAATGCATCAAGACGGGAACGGGGAGTCCTAACTTTGTGACTTTAATTTTCCCTTTGATTAGAAGGAAGAACTAGCGTGCTAAGGCTATTTTTGTAGCCACACTCGCTCGTTTCCTTTATCGAAAAGGGACTCTTCAAGCAAATGTACCCTATAACTAGCATGAGGTCTAAAAATCCTAAAATGAGGGGAAAAAGGGTTCGAGGAGCATGCCAAATGATAAAACTAAGAAAAATGCATGACATGTAGTGAACATGCAAGTATGCACTAACGAAAAGAAATCCCTAAAGGTCTAGCGTTGGACTAGCCCTTTCTATGAATTCCTAACGGAATAATGAGCCGCAACTAGCATTGGACTAGTGTGGTGACGTACATTCATCCATCACATTCATCTACGACTATAGAAAGCAAGTAGACATGCCAAACACTCATAAACACATAGCACATAACACTTAGCATGCTCGACTAGATGCAATAACCTAATAAAGCAAGTAACACATAACACTTAGGCACGCAACCAAACTAATGAACCTATTACATTTGCTAACTAGGCACACGTCTTCAGTAGGTCTTCATCAAATGCTCTCCAAGCCCTATCTATTACAAGCCAAGAGGTGTACACATATTCCATAAAAGAATAACTTAACAAAAAGCAAAAGTAAATGGAACAAACGAAAGGAATTAAAGAAAGGCAAGGAAAGCAAAGTAGACATGCAATTCTCACTTAGCACGTTGGATCACATAGGAGAGACAAAAAGAGATAAAAGAAGTTATACCTCCCTTGAGTTGATACCTTAAATGGAGTGAAATCACTTATTTATCCTCCAAAATAAAAGAAATGGTCAAGGTACCAATTTATTTGGGAAAATTAAAGAAAATGGGCAAAAACAAGCTCACTTGATCGTAAAGCCCCTAAAGTCATGGCCTAAGTGCAATTGACAAAGCATGGTAGTTAATTGAAGCAAAGCAAGCAATGAAATTGCAAAAACTAAAACTACCAAGGATCAAATTGAGGAGATTATTCAATTGGTTGGGTCATAGTGGAGCAAGAGGAGATTTGAGGGGCCAAAATGCAAAGTTCAAAAAATAACTTCATGCAGTTCATGCAATTCACGAAGGCAAAGCAGATTCCTGCAACATTTCCTTTAAGCTTTTGGCAACCAAAATACACATCCGAACACAGCATGCTTTGAAACCCAATCCTTTGATTAGAATCATGGCGTGAAACTAAGCAACAAAGCCCATAACTTCAATGATCAAACAAACAAGAAAACATAACAGGAACTGATGCAACACAAACGAAGAAAAATCTGGAAAAGGTTCAGCAAGCCTGGCTCGTTCTTTTCCAGCAAGCATTGAATCATGATTAGGAATTCAAACATGCGAACTGCACCAATCTTCTACCGCCCCTTTTCACACAAGACTAACTAGCAAAAATAGAAGAGGCTAAAGCCTGGTGAAAGGTCACAGAAAAAGGCAGACAGCAAGGTAGGTACGGCAACCTTTGCTCTACTGCAATTTTCTGTTACAAGTTCACAATTCCAACTTGCACGAATGAATGCGGAAATGCAACAAAACACAAAGAGGAAAACTCGTGGCAAAGGTGAACACCACATACCAAACCAAACCAGGCAAAATTTTAACAAAGGGAAGGCAGCAAGGTTCGTCCCTGCTGCTGCAACAAGCCGAGGGCTTTGAATTCGTTGCAGCAGCTTTGAATCACTTAGCTACAACCAAACAAGACGCAGACTTTATGAACAAAATCCAGCAACTTTATTTTCTTAACACTAGGAAAGGACATTTCCAAAACTGAAACAAACGTAGCCATACTGGTTCAATTAATAAGAGCAACGAACAAAAAGGAAGCAAAGCAATGTAGCCAAGTCGACATGAACGACGCTGCAGCAAATTTTCTGTTTCGGACTTTCCAAACACATTTCTAAATCCAGATGTTGTTCATGGTATTCCATTCAAATATAGACAACAAAACAAGCAGGTCAATCGAGTCACAACTTCGGCAAAACAAAGAAAAAGGCAACCGACACGCCTGAGCTATTGCAACAAGCCGAAAAATTCAATCTTGTTGCAACGAGCTAAGAAATCCAAGAACAGAGGGCCACACTCATAAAAGAAATCCATCAAGACACCAAATACTTCTGTTTTTCATAGTCCCGTTACTTAATAACAAACAACATCTGTAAACAAAAGTAAAAGAAAACCTTACAGTCACGTTCTTGGTGAAGCTCTCGGCAACAATGGTGGCGGCGAGTTCCTCTTCTGTGGTCGCCACCAGTTCCAACCCTTTTAACTCTCAACCCTTTCCCTTTGCAGTCTAGCCTACCCACAGCCCCAGCTCTCTTTACTCCAGCCGTCCTTTTCCTCCTCAGCCGCAAGTCTCCCTCACTCTTTCTATCACTCTCTCTCGGTCGCTGTTTTTTTGTTTTCTTTTCTCTCCCTAGATTTGCAGCCATCACTCTCTCTCCTTCTTCCCTCCGCTGTTGTTTCTTTTTTCTCTCAACCCCCCCAAAACCCTTAGTTTCATTGCTGTTCCTTTTCCAGCTCTCCCCGTAACCTTTTCCTTTTCTCAACCTATTTTCTTCTTTCCCCTCTCTCCTCTGCGGCTTTTTCTTAGCTGTTTTGTTTTTCTTCTTTTTCTTTTCTAGACAGCCGCCCCCTCTCCTTTCCTCTCAGACTTGCGGCCATCCTTCCCTAGAAATTGTCCCCTCTGCCCAAGCTCTTTTCATCTTCTAGTCGTCATTTTTCTGTTTCCTCCAGTCGTTCTAAAACCTCGCTCTCCCTCAGTTTTTCTTGTCTAGCCCCCAGCCGTCAACCTCCTAAAACCTCCCTCCTATCAGACTCCAACCACTATTTCTCTCCCCTCTCAAAAGCGGCGTTTTTGTTTTCCTAAAAACCCCAGCCGTTCCTCTTAGCCTCTGTTTCTTTCTTTTGCCGTTTTCCAGATTTTGCAGCCGCCACCTCTCTCTCTCTGTATGCTCTCCTCTAAAGCTGTGTTTTTCTGTTCTATTTATACCAAGCTAGCAACCCTAAAACCCTCAGCTATCCTCTCCAAAATTGCAACAAAGGGCTGCCCAAGCCCTTCTTTGCAAGCTGCGAAAAAACGCAGCTTGCAAGTCGCGTATCCTCTTTTTTTTTTTTTGAGATTAATAAAAACAAAATTGATAATAATGAAAATAAATAACAAAAACAATTTAATTAACATTGGGTGAAACTAGAAACAACAAAGTGCAATTTCCAATTCCTTTTTTTTCATTTTCCATTTTCATCGTTTTTTACTTTTCTTTTCTTTTTTCACTTTCAAGAAAGCATTGAATTTAAGTTACAAACGACTAAGTCATATTTTTTGAATGCTTTTTCTTTTTCTTTTTCCTTTTTTCAAGAAATTCTATGCTAAAACTTAAAAATAAAAATAAAACTAGAAACTAAAAACTAAAAAACGAACACGATTACTTAAAAACTAAAAATGAAATTACACCAAAAATTTGGTGTCTACAGTTTGCCCCTCTTTGTTTGAGTTTTGAAAAAACTTGAGACAAAGAAATAGACACCAAATACTTACCTGTATTATTCGGCTGCAATGGACGCTTCTGAAATGAGGACTGACCCTTTAACAATTTTTTTTGAAATGGGATTGACCCAAACAGGAAATTAAAATGGGACTGACCCGAGCAGAAATTTAAACAGGACTGACCCGAACAGAAAATTAAACGGGACTGACCCGAACAGAAATGTAAATGGGATAGACCCAGACAAAAATGTAAATGGGATAGACTCACGGGATAGACCCGGACAGGAATTTAAATGAGATAGATCCACGGGATAGACCCGGACAGAAATGTAAACGGGATAGACCCGAACAGAAATGTAAATGGGATAGACCCACGGGATAGACCCGAATAGAAATGTAAATGGGATAGACCCACGAGATAGACCCGGACAGAAATGTAAACGGGATAGACCCGAACAGAAATATAAATGGGATAGACCCACGGGATAGACCCGGACAGAAATGTAAACGGGATAGACCCGAACAGAAATGTAAATGGGATAGACCCACGGGATAGACCCGAACAGAAATTTAAAATCATGGGACTAACCTGAATAAAACTTAAAATCATGGGACTGGACCGAATAAAACCTAAAATCATGGGATTGACTCGAATAAACATAAAATCATGGGACTGACCCGAATAAGCTTTTAACCATGGGACTGACCCGAATAAGGTTTAAATCATGGGACTGACCCGAATAAGCTTTTAATTATGGGACTGACCCGAATAAAACTTAGAATCATGAGACTGACCAGAATAAAATTCAAAATCATGGGATTGGCCCGAATAAAATAAAATCATGGGATGCTCACTAGTGGGACTAACCCACGGCTAGTGGCGATGCAAAAGGAAATGCTCACTAGTGGGACTGACCCACGACTAGTGGCTGAGTAAATGAAAAATGCGCACTAGTGGGACTGACCCACGGCTAGTGGCTAACGAAAATGAAATGCTAATTAGTGGGACTGACCCACGGCTAGTGGCAGACGAAAATAAAATGCGCACTAGTGGGACTGACTCACGGCCAGTGGCTGAACAAAAGGAAATGTTCACTAGTGGGACTGACCCACGGCTAGTGGCTAATGAAAATGAAATGCTCACTGGCGGGACTAACCTCACGCTCCAATGGCTGTGAAAATGAAATGCATACTGGCGGGACTAACCTCACGCTCCAGTGGCTGTGAAAATAAAATGCACACTGGCGGGACTAACCTCACGCTCCAGTAGCGATGTAAATGAAATGCTTACTGGCGGGATAAACCCACGCTCCAGTGGCTGTGAAAAATGAAATGCACACTGGCGGGACTAACCTCACGCTCCAGTGGCTGTCCAGCTCCAACGTGATATAAGCGGTCAGCGGGATAGAACCCAGTTCTGCCGAGATTGGCGGGATAAAACCCAACTCCAACGTGATATAAGCGGTCAGTGGGATAGAACCCAATTCTGCCGAGGTTGGCGGGAAAAAATCCAGCTCCAACGTGATATAAGCGGTCAGCGGGATAGAACCCAGTTCTGCCGAATAAAATGTTGGCGGCACGAAATCCAGACCCAACGTGATCTTGTGAACAAGAAATTGAATTTGATTTGCCAAGAGACAAGAAATTAAACTTGATTTTTGATTTTTGACCTTCCTGATCTGACTTTTTGATGATTTTTTATTTTTTGATTTTTTTGTTTCATTTTCTTTTTTTCTGATTTTTTCCTTTTGATTTTTCCCTTCCTTTCGGATTTTTCCGAGAGAATTTTTTCAAAATAATTTGCCCCAGTGTCGGGTCCATTTTTCCCTCCTTCTTCTTGCTTCTCTTTGCAGTATCGCCCTTCCGCCTCACTGGATGCTTTTCGTCATTATGAACCATGAATACCTGCACAGGGGGCTTAACAAAGCATGACATACACTTAAATTCCATGAAAAGAGCAGCGGGATTAATTCGAAAAATGTTATTATTTGATTTTTGGACAAAAATCTCAAATGTATTACAAAAAATTTGCCCCAGTATGGGCTTATTTCATGAAATCTCACAAATAAAAATTTTTGCCCCAGTGTGGGCTCCCTTGATTGCAAAAATTTGTTCAGATGATTTCCCATTTATTTGAACAAAGAAAAATCGCACTTTTTAAAATTTAGAAAAGAATGCACATATACAACAATGTGAAGAAACTTTAAACGTCAAGTTTGAACTCATGCAGAAATTTCATGATGAATTCCTCGAAGTAACACCAAATTCAAGAAGATTTCTTCCTCACTTTTAACATTGGTGCTTAGGGTAACGGGTCACCACTTCTGGTTGGCTCATCTTTCAGGACCAATCAAGTGACTTTATTTTTGAAATGGCTAAGGAAATGGGAGGTCAAAATTTGTCTTATTTTTTTTGTGCCCAAAATTGTATGTAATCCCTTCAATACCACATCTTAGTGAAAGCAAATAGTTTGTCACCCTTATTTCTTAAGAAAACGTAGTCCACATATGAGCTTTATAGGCTTGCAACAATATGGATAACGATAGCTAATCATGTGGGAACAGGCTATAGCCTTAAGATCACAAATGATTGATGGATTTCTTATGAGCATAATACTCACTTTGGGTTGTCATGAAGGAATAAGTCAACGATGGACTTTATGAGCTTGTAATGTGGCTTGAAAACAATAGCTAAAGAAAAAAACTTTCAAGGACATTGCACCGAAGATCGCATTTTCCCAAAATTGCCCCTATTTTGAACTCAAAAATCTCAGACTTTGTTTGCATTTTTCTCATCACTCACCAGGGACTTCAGTGTCGAATTTTTTCCTGCATTTTTCTTGCATTTACTTTTCTTGCTTTGCTTTTTACCTCTTTTCCTTTCCCTCAACTTGGTGGGTTTTTACATGGTGAGTAGCGTCAACCCCATACCCAGGCAATTCAGAAATACAGCTAAAATTTTCCGGCATCAGAAATTTTCTTGACAGGGCCATTGCAAAGAATAGAAGTCAGGACTTTCGACTTTTGTAATGGGGTCAGGTGGAGTGCTTAGAAAAGTTAAGGCTTGAAAGCGGATTTCAAAAGTGGTTTAAAGAATCTGAGATCACATTGTTACGCCAATCCTATTTTAGGGTTAAATCAAAATTTGCCCCAGTTTATGCTCAATTGAGGCTTTTTCTCTTTCATTTTCTTTCTTTTTTTGATTTTTCGGCCTTCTGCCATTCTTTTGAACTTTCACAAAATTTGCCCCAGTTTATTTTTGAACTGAGGTTCTCTTTTCTCTTTTCTTTTGATTTTGCGGCATTATCACTTTTTCACTTCTTGAAATTTTTCCTTTTTCAACTCAAACTTGCCCCCAGTGTGGGGTTTGCGATTCTCAGGGGTTGCCAAACGAAATAATTTATTCTGATGGCTCAAAAGGGATAACTAGGGATAGAATGTTTGATTGGAAAAGAAGAGGGTCTGACCTTTGTTCCGTCCCTTACAATAACTCTGAAAGGAAACTTTCGTTAATGCGAACTTTTTTTGCATGTATCTGAATTACTGACTGAGGAAGACCCTTGTTCATCCATATTTGTGAAACATAGGCGGTCCGTGCGGACAAATCTCTTCCTTTTCTTTTTTTTCAAAATTGGAACCCAAGTGGAATCAAATTTTCCCAATCTGCGGTTCCCTTTCCCCTTTTTCTTTTTTTCTTTTTCAAAATTCCCCAATCTCCTTCCCTAATGTGGGGTGCGATCATATGTGCACTTGAAAAGAACCACCAATTTTTTGGCTCAAATGAGGATGCAAGGGATAAATGGTGTTTAGGTTGTAGAAACGATGGCCAAAATATCATTCTTACACCTCATGACAACCAAAGTAACGAAATGGTTATTGAAAATCCATTCCCTTTTTTGATATTTGAAAATTTTCCAATATAGGGTAGTGATCATCAAGGCGTTCATTTGAAACGAAATTATTCTTTCAAAGGCTCAAATGGGAGAGCAAATGATAAAAGCTGTATGGATAGAGCAACGAATGCTGGAAGTATCATTCCAAATTTTCAAAACAAACAAGAATAATGCACAAATTTGCTTTCACTTAGATGTGAGTTGAATATAATTAGACACAGCGGACATTTTCAAGCAAAGATTGCCCCAACTTGCAATTCATCAATCAATGTGACTGATTTTATTTTGGGGTTAAGTGAAGGAGAAAGGCAAAAATATGAATTGTACAGTGAAAGAGAAAAGGTATCTCATGGGGCCTTTTTGAGTGACCGTTCACCCTTTTCTTTTCTAAGCACTCTTATTGTATAGCTCGGATCACCAATCTAGTGTACGTAAGGATTTTAGAAAGCATACACTTGTGAATTTCCAGGCTGGAGGTTAAGGAAATCTCAATTTGGTCTTATTTCTCAAAATTCATCATAAAATCTTCAATGAGTAAGAATAAAGAATGAAATGTACATAAATTTACACAAAACAATAATTGTCCAAAACTTTATTGCTGAAAAAGTTTGAAACAAAAATTTTTCGTTCAATTACGATACAAATGAGGAGAGAGAAACTTCTAAAGAGCTCCACATATACATTTTTTTTAAACAAAAATGTATTAATAAATCAAATAAACAGAATTTTCCTTTGAAAAACAATTACAAAATCTCTCAGAGGCTTTAGCGTAGAGCTTCCAGATAGATCATTTATGCTTTCATTGTAGGATCTGCCCAAGAATCAAATAACACTTGCAGTTTTGACACTTTATTAGATCGGAAGTGCCATCAGATATAGAAAAATATTTTCCCTTTTGTTGAAGTGTTTTTTTTTATGAAAGCAGGGGAGGGGGGAAAACAAAAGAAAAATACCCAGAGTTAGTAATCAAGACTATAAAATCGGTATGCATGCCCTATGGGGGAACCCTTTTTGAGCCAAGGGTAGGCCTGGCATGAAAATGCAATCCTCTGAGGTAGGCACTATACCATACCTGATGGATCTGATCAACTCATTGAGTGAAAAATAATTTTGAAAATTTGGTCAATTGGATTGACGAGAGACACTTGTCAAAATGAGGTAAACATTCGAATGGATTGATCACTTTTGATCGATACAAGAATTTGCAAAAACGCACGGGTTTGACCTTGACGAACTTCCTATCGAAGAGACCGGAATTCGTTTGACAAAATTTCCTCAGTAAAGCGTGGGTCAAAACCCCAACTGATCAAATGGTTGGATGCAGTGGATGGTTTTCTCAAAACCGACTAGGTTTCCCAATTTGAAATTCGATCTTGAAACCTTAATTGGTCAAATGGGTTGAAATTGACAATTTATTTAAAATCGACCGCATTACCCTAAAAAGGGAAACGAGTCAAATGAATTGAGTGAAATTTAAAAACTTACTCAAAATTGACCGGATCATCCTAAAAAAGGAACTTGATCAAATGAATTGAATGAAATTGAGAATTTTATTCAAAATTGACCGGATCGCCCTAAAAAAGGGTAAACTGGTCAAATGAAATTGAACGAATCTGATGATTTGAATTTATTCAAAATCGATTGAGTTGACCTAAGAATGGGTAAACTAATCAAATGAATTGAATGAAATTGGTGATCTTATTCAAAAATCGACTAGATTGCCCTAAAATGGATAAACTAGTCAAATGAATTCAAAATCGACTAGGTTGCCCTAAAATGAACAAATTGATAAAATGGACTGGATGAAATTGAGGAATCAAATGATCCAATGGACTGAATGGCTTGATGCATTAGTCTATGAGCCTTCTAAAATCAAATTTTGGCCTCAGTTTATTTATCGTCTCATCAGTGAGGAAATATTGGTGAATGTTCTAATTAATGTCCTTTTTGCAAGGGATTTTTACCAATTTGGCCAAAAAGTGATTGTTAGACGCTCATATTCCAAAGATTGCTCTATGAAAATGATCAGATCCTACCTTACCTTGTGCATTACCCTTTTGGATGGTACAAAATGTAAACGTGCAAGTCTCATTGGATTAAATATCTAAGACACAAGGTGGCTTATTCCTAACACGGGATCCCCTAAATGGCATTCCCTTCTAGGGTCTATGCATGATGCCAGTTTATTAAAGCAGAAAATATGTGACAAATATGGCCTAAAGGACATAAATAATGCATCGAGGGGAAAATGTCTAAAAATGAAATGTACTTATTGAAAAATAAGTGTAATGACTGAAATTTAAACATGTGAGTTATATAGTGGGTAGGTCACTAAAAGAATGCTGAAGAGGCCTCTTATTGCTAAGGCACATGAATGCAAGCCAAGAAATCAACGAAATGGTTAGTACAATTGATAGTACACATAACATATTGGGAGCAAATAAGAAAGAAAATACAATAAATAAAAACAAGTAAAAGGGGTGGAACCCCTTCCCTCGTGCCTAATGTGCTTAAAAAGGGTGAGACTCTAACCTAGGAAAACTCTAACATGGATGCATGAGGCTGGGGCTCACTAATGCAACTAGACTCGATAAGGCTTCGGCTCCCAAGCCTTCAGACCTAACATGAATGCATGAGGCTCGAGTGATCCCTTAGGTAGCGCTATGGGCGCAGCAGCGCACACCATCCGTCTACCCAAGGCGATCGATCCTAATCCTACAAGGCGGTGTGGGAAATGTCCACGTAAATAAAATAAAATGGGATAACAATAAATAAACGTGCACGTATGAAGTGCTCCCTATTTTGAGGGAAAGGGTTTGAGAACCAACGCGAGGCTCTAAAGGTGACACACACCCCCTCCCAAATGCAATGCAAAGCGCGAGATAAAATAAATAAAACATACATCCAAAAAACCAATCATACAGACATGAGTGAAGGAGTAGTTTGATACGTGCGTGAGGCAAAAAGTCCTAAAATGGAAAATGCAATCCTAATATCCAAATGTCATGCATAAAAGGGGTAGAAAATGGAAAAGAATGGATAAATCAAATGCTTGGACCCACTTAGGAAATCCCCAGTGGAGTCGCCAAGTTGTCGCGCCCCACTTTTTGATGAGTGTGGTGTGTGAGTAGTGTGAAATATGTATGTGAACGTGTGAAAGTGAAAATAAAGGCCGTGGGATTGTGAAATGCGACGGTTTGGCCAAATAAAGTTCAAAAAGGGTTTTTGTATGAAAAATGGAGTCACCACTTGGTATAGAGTTAGGGTGTACCAAGTCACCCAAAAAAATGATTTTTTGTTTTTGAACGAAAAAGTAAATAAACCCTTTTAAAGAACTTTTAGGTCTTCGTAATCAAAGAAAGGGATCGGGGATCACATTTGATAAGGGAGAAGGCAAAGGCAAAGGCAACGCCTAAGGCACTCCCTTACCCTAGCCAAAGCTAGTTGCGTGACTTAGCCCCACTTTTCCTAATTATTCTACCCAAAGTATGTATCGCATGTTGGATATGACTATATGAGTGCAAAACCTAGACCTAGGAGGACATGGGGGGTAAAATTTCTCTCCAAAGCTTGAGTGGTGTCAATCACATTAATTGTGAAGCCCAATAATGATCCTTTGGAGAGGTCACACATAATCCTAAATGACGTAAAAATGAGTGAAATGAATGCATGCCATGTGAAAATGTGAGTTTGTGTGAAGTGAAAAAGTAATAAAAACAAGAGTGTGTAAGTGGAAGTGTGCAAATGGATGTACAAGATAAAGTGAGTAAAGTAATAATGAAAAATGTAAGTGAGATAACATAAAGTGCATGTGTGCGAGTGATATTATAAAGTGTAAGTAGTTGAGTGAAAACGTGCAAAATTAAAGTAGTGTGAAGTGAGAATATGAAAAAAGGGTTAGAATATAAAGTAGAAGTGTATGTGATAGCGAATGAGTAAAATGCATGAATCCTATAGGAATGCATCAAGACGGGAACAGGGAGTCCTAACTTTGTGACTTTAATTTTCCCTTTGATTAGAAGGGAGAACTAGCGTGCTAAGGCTATTTTTGTAGCCACACTCGCTCGTTTCCCTTATCGAAAAGGGACTCTTCAAGCAAATGTACCCTATAACTAGCATGAGGTGCAAAAATCCTAAAATGAGGGGAAAAGAGGTTCGAGGAGCATGCCAAATGATAAAACTAAGAAAAATGCATGACATGTAGTGAACATGCAAGTATGCACTAACGAAAAGAAATCCCTAAAGGTCTAGCGTTGGACTAGCCCTTTCTATGAATTCCTAACGGAATAATGAGCCACAACTAGCATTGGACCAGTGTGGTGATTTACATTCAACTATCATATTCATCTACGACTATAGAAATCAAGTAGACATGCCAAACACTCATAAACACATAGCACATAACACTTAGCATGCTCGACTAGATGCAATAACCTAATAAAGCAAGTAACACATAACACTTAGGCACGCAACCAAACTAATGAACCTATTACATTTGCTAGCTAGGCACACGTCTTCAGTAGGTCTTCATCAAATGCTCTCCAAGCCCTATCTATTACAAGCCAAGAGGTGTACACATACCCCATAAAAGAATAACTTAACAAAAAGCAAAAGTAAATGGAACAAACGAAAGGAATTAAAGAAAGGCAAGGAAAGCAAAGTAGACATGCAATTCTCACTTAGCACGTTGGATCACATAGGAGAGACAAAATGAGATAAAAGAAGTTATACCTCCCTTGAGTTGATGCCTTAAATAGAGTGAAATCACTTATTTATCCTCCAAAATAAAAGAAATGGTCAAGGTACCAATTTATTTGGGAAAATTAAAGAAAATGGGCAAACACAAGCTCACTTGATCGTAAAGCCCCTAAAGTCATGGCCTAAGTGCAATTGACAAAGCATGGTAGTTAATTGAAGCAAAGCAAGCAATGAAATTGCAAAAACTAAAACTACCAAGGATCAAATTGAGGAGATTATTCAATTGGTTGGGTCATAGTGGAGCAAGTGGGGATTTGAGGGGCCAAAATGTAAAGTTCAGAAAATAACTTCATGCAGTTCATGCAATTCATGAAGGCAAAGCAGATTCCTGCAACATTTCCTTTAAGCCTTTGGCAACCAAAATACACATCCGAACACAGCATGCTTTGAAACCCAATCCTTTGATCAGAATCATGGCGTGAAACTAAGCAACAAAGCCCATAACTTCAATGATCAAACAAACAAGAAAACATAACAGGAACTGATGCAACACAAATGAAGAAAAATCTGGAAAAGGTTCGGCAAGCCTGGCTCGTTCTTTTCCAGCAAGCATTGAATCATGATTAGGAATTCAAACATGCGAACTGCACCAATCTTCTACCGCCCCTTTTCACACAAGGCTAACTAGCAAAAATAGAAGAGGCTAAAGCCTGGTGAAAGGTCACAGAAAAAGGCAGACAGCAAGGTAGGTGCGGCAACCTTTGCTCTACTGCAATTTTCTGTTACAAGTTCGCAATTCCAACTTGCGCGAATGAATGCGGAAATGCAACAAAACACAAAGAGGAAAACTCGTGGCAAAGGTGAACACCACATACCAAACCAAACCAGGTAAAATTTTAACAAAGGGAAGGCAGCAAGGTTCGTCCTTGCTGCTGCAACAAGCCGAGGGCTTTGAATTCGTTGCTGCAGCTTTGAATCACTTAGCTACAACCAAACAAGACGCAGACTTTATGAACAAAATCCAGCAACTTTATTTTCTTAACACTAGGAAAGGACATTTCCTAAACTAAAACAAACGTAGCCATACTGGTTCAATTAACAAGAGCAACGAACAAAAAGGAAGCAAAGCAATGTAGCCAACTCGACATGAACGACGCTGCAGCAGATTTTCTGTTTCAGACTTTCCAAACACATTTCTAAATCCAGATGTTGTTCATGGTATTCCATTCAAATATAGACAACAAAACAAGCAGGTCAATCGAGTCACAACTTCGGCAAAACAAAGAAAAAGGCAACCGACACGTCTGAGCTATTGCAACAAGCCAAAAAATTCAATCTTGTTGCAACGAGCTCTTAAGTTAAGAATCCAAGAACAGAGGGCCACACTCAGAAAAGAAATCCATCAAGACACCAAATACTTCTGTTTTTCATAGTCCCGTTACTTAATAACAAACAACATCTGTAAACAAAAGTAAAAGAAAACCTTACAGTCACGTTCTTGGTAAAGCTCTCGGCAACAATGGTGGCGGCGAGTTCCTCTTCTGTGGTCGCCACCAGTTCCAACCCTTTTAACTCTCAACCCTTTCCCTTTGCAGTCTAGCCTACCCACAGCCCCAGCTCTCTTTACTCCAGCCGTCCTTTTCCTCCTCAGCCGCAAGTCTCCCTCACTCTTTCTATCACTCTCTCTCGGTCGCTGTTTTTCTGTTTTCTTTTCTCTCCCCAGATTTGCAGCCGTCACTCTCTCTCCTTCTTCCCTCCGCTGTTGTTTCTTTTTTCTCTCAGCCCCCCCAAAACCCTTAGTTTCATTGCTGTTCCTTTTCCAGCTCTCCCCGTAACTTTTTCCTTTTCTCAACCTGTTTTCTTCCTTCCGTCCCCTCTCTCCTCTGCGACTTTTTCTTAGCTGTTTTGTTTTTCTTCTTTTTCTTTTCTAGACAGCCGCCCCCTTTCCTTTCCTCTCAGACTTGCGGCCGTCCTTCCCCAGAAATTGTCCCCTCTGCCCAAGCTCTTTTCATCTTCTAGCCATCATTTTTCTGTTTCCTCCAGTCGTTCTAAAACCTCGCTCTCCCTCAGTTTTTCTTGTCTAGCCCCCAGCCGTCAACCTCCTAAAACCTCCCTCCTATCAGACTCCAACCACTATTTCTCTCCCCTCTCAAAAGCTGCATTTTTGTTTTCCTAAAAACCCCAGCCGTTCCTCCTAGCCTCTGTTTCTTTCTTTTCCCGTTTTCCAGATTTTGCAGCCGCCACCTCTCTCTCTCTGTATGCTCTCCTCTAAAGCTGTGTTTTTCTGTTCTATTTATACCAAGCTAGCAACCCTAAAACCCTCAGCTATCCTCTCCAAAATTGCAACCAAAGGGCTGCCCAAGCCCTTCTTTGCAAGCTGCGAAAAAACGCAGCTTGCAAGTCGCGTATCCTCTCTTTTTTTTTTTGAGATTAATAAAAAAAAATTGATAATAATAAAAATAAATAATAAAAACAATTTAAAACTAGAAACAACAAAGTGCAATTTCCAATTCCTTTTTTTTTCATTTTCCATTTTCATCGTTTTTTACTTTTCTTTTCTTTTTTCACTTTCAAGAAAGCATTGAATTTAAGTTACAAACGATTAAGTCATATTTTTTGAATGCTTTTTCTTTTTCTTTTTCCTTTTTTCAAGAAATTCTATGCTAAAACTTAAAAATAAAAATAAAACTAGAAACTAAAAACTAAAAAACGAACACGACAAATAAAAAACTAAAAATGAAATTACACCAAAAATTTGGTGTCTACAGCACTCTTGTAGTACAGTTCGGATCACCAAACTAGTGTACGTAAAGATTTTAGAAAGCATACACGTGAATTTTCAGGCTAGAGGTTGAAAAAATCTCAATTTGATCTTATTTCTTAAAATTCATCATGAAATCTCCAATGAGCAAAAATAAAGAATGAAATGTACATGAATATACATAAAGCAATAATTGTCCAAAAACTTTATTGGTGAAAAAGTTTAAAACAAAATTTCTCATTCAATTATAATACAAATGAGAAGAGAAAAACTTCTAATGAGCTCCACATATATACACTTTTTGTCTCCTTTTCTTTTGAAAAAAATGTATTAACAAATCAAATAAACAGAATTTTCCTTTGAAAAACAATTATAAAATCTCTTAGAGACTTTAGCCTAGAGTTTTCAAATGGATCTTTCATGTTTTCATTGTAGGATTTGCCCAAGAATCGAATAATACTTGTAATTTTCACACTTTATTAGATCAGAATTGTTATCAGATATAGAAAAATATTCTTTATCTTATTGAAGCATTTTTATGAATACAGGAGAGGGGGAAAAATAAAAGAAAAAAAATTTCGAGTTAGAAGGCAAGACTACAAAATCGGTATACATGTCTTATGGGGGAACCCTTTTATACCAAGAGTAGGCCTAACATGAAAATGCAATCCTCTGGAATAGGCACCATACAATACCTGATGAATCCAATCAACTGATTGAATGAAAAATGATTTGAAAAATTTGGCCAATTGGAGTAAGAAGAGACATTTGCCCTAAAAAATGAGGACGAAATCCGAATGGATTGCTTGCTATGATCAACACATAAAATGATGTGTAAAAGATATTGCAATGTCTCAATTAATTTATTCAGTGAACCTTAGACTTAAACCCTAAAAGGAAAAAAAAACGGATCAAATGGATAGGATAGGTAGACTAGTCAACTGAATTGAATGAAATTGATGATCTCTTCAAAATCGACTCGATTACTCTAAAAATGGGTAAATTGGCCAAATGAATGAAATTGAGTTAATGATTTATTCAAAAATGATTAGATTTTCCTAAAATTAAATGAATTGACAAAATGGATTGGATGAAATTAATGGTTTATTCAAAAATCGATTGAATTATCTACCCATTGGTAGTTTCAAAAAATCATTGCAATGCATTAATCTATGAGCCTCCTAAAATCAAGATTTGATCCCTATATTTATCGTCTCAACAATAAGGAATCATTTGTGAATTTCTTCAAATAAATGTCATTTACGCAAGGGAATTTTTTACCAATTTTGTTTAAAATGGCCAAAAGATGATTGTTAGATGCCCATATTCTAATGTGCAAAAATTGCTTTGCCATCTTTGAAAAGATCGGATCCTACCTTATCTCGTGCACTACCCCTTTAGACAGCACAGGAAATATATATCCGAGACATAGTCAGACTTGCTCCTAACACAGGATTCCCTAAATGGCATTCCCTTCTAAAGTGGATGCATGATACCAGTTTATCAAAGCGACTAAATATGCAGTACACAAATGAAACGTAACCTAAAGGGAACCCCCCTTTTTGTATGTCAGGGTGAGCCTAAAATGAAATGTATTCATGCTGTAAATGCGAAACGTGTCACATCAAATAAGGTAGACTCCTAGAGAGTACCATACCAGAACTCTTATTTTCTAGGGCTTATGAATGCAGTGGAGACAAAAACAAGAAAAGTTAGTTCAATCAGATAAATACACATAACACATTTGTAGCAAGACAATACAAAAAGATAAAGCAATAAAAGGAAAAGAGGGGTTGGATCCCTCCCATCGTGAATAGTGTCCCTAATAGGGTAAGGTAGACTCTTCCCTAGATAAACTATCATGGATGCATGAGGTATTATTGGCTCACTAATGCATCTAGACTCAATAGATTTTAGGTCCCCGAGCCTTCAGACTTGGAAACCAAAGGTCATCAATCCCAAGGTTCTTTGTCGGTGGCTCGAGCGATTCCCCAGACACTGCTACGTACACGTCGTGTCATGGCTACATGTTTGAGTGAATCTATCAAAAATCCTCAACCTTCGACTAAAAGCTAAAGGCTATTAACCCAAAGTTTAAAGCGGAAGATTGAGTGACCCCTCGAATCATGCTACGCACACGTCGTGTCGCGATCACACGTCCAAGTAGGTCGCCTAATCCTAATAGGGTGGAGTGGCGTGACAAGCCACTAAAAGAAAAATAAAGGAGGGATAAATAATAAAGCGTATGCACGTATGCTAGTGCTCCTTTTTGGAGGGGAGGGATCGAGAACCAACGCGAGGCTCTAAGGTAGTATCCCCACCCAAATGCAATGCAAAGCGCGGCATAACATAAATAAATCATCCATCCATCAAAACAATCGTATGCAAATAGGTGAGGGAGTAAGTTGATACGCGCGAAATGTAAAAAATCCTAAAAAGAAAAAATGCAACCCTAAATGTGAGAACCCGTAAAAACCCTAATCTTTTCCTAGGGTTTATTTCCTCTTAATTGCATGTTTTCTGCATTTTCTGGCTTAGGAAATTTTCCTGATGAATTTTTATGAGTAATTATAGTTTTTAGATGATTTTTCTAGTATTGGAGAGTTTTTGAAAAATTAAGAGTGAATAATGGACGTGGGACCCACTAGTGCGAAAAGTTCGGAAAAATTCGGCCAATTAGGTTAAATTCCGGATACTGTGTAAAATTTATCGGGTGTTAAGAGATAAGTAGAGTGTGTGAAATGATTGATGTGAGAGAGAAAAGAAAGGATAGGAATGCATTAATTGAGGTGACAAGTGTCACCATTTCATTGGGCAAGGCTTATGACTTACTATTCCAATTTTTGACCTTTTGACTATTTGAGTAAATATCTCACAAAAATTGAAAAAAAAACTTACCATTTCTTACCTTCTTGTGGCCGACTTTCTTGAGCTAAGAAGAAAGGAAAATTCTTCAAGATTCTTGCTTCCATTTTGCTTGAATGTGATCATCCAACCATTTGATCTTGATTTCACTCCATAAAATTCCTCCCTTGGGTGCTAGTGAGTAGTTTAGTGAAGTTTGTTTGAAGACTTAAGGTGTCCAACATCTTCCTCTCTCTTGTTTACATGGTAAGTGGTATATGAACACCCTCCCATATCTAATGATGCTTATTTTATGCCTAATGGTGGCTATTGTGCTAGAAATTGTGGATTATTTCTTGGTTTGAAGTGATTTGGTTGAGTTTTTTATTTTTTGAGGAATTTTCTGGTTTCATATGATCTTGATGGTGTGGTTGTTTTTGATGGTTGGTAATAAGGGGCTTTGGCTCTAGTAGGTGCATATGATAGGATATTGCAATCAATTTTGAATTTGGAAGAATTTCTGGAAAATTAGGGTTCTTGGTTGAACATTCTGTCCGAAATTTTAGGTCATAGATAGAGGCCGAATTGGACTTTGATCAAAACATGAAAGTTGTAGGTATTGATGATTTTGAAGTGCCTGCAAAATTTCAGGGCATTTGGAGTAGTGTAGAGTGAGTTATACCATTTTTACTGTTGCTGTTCTGGGTGAACAGAATGTGCGAACTGCGATAGTAATTGTCTATTTTGACTGGAATTGCTTTGGATTTTGATGATGGTGTCTTCTGATGAAATGTAGCTTGATGTCTTAGCTTTCATATGCCTTTGGAATCAATGCATTTGGACCTGTATAGACTGCCTTGGACTGATTACAGTTTTGTGTGATTTGGGAACCTGCAATTACGGTTCTGGCTTGGTTTTCTGCATTTTTGACCTAGTTGTGCTAGGATTTTGACTGAGTGGCCTTCTACATTGTTGTAGCCCTATCTTTTAGCTTCGATATGGTGGGTCTTACACCCTCAGCCGATAAGCGTAGCGCATTTTGTGTCATTACCGCAAAAGTATGACGAAAACTGTTTTTTTTGTTAAGGCCTAAGCTAATGCCATTTCTTAATTTCTGGTTGTCTATGATACTTATTTATGCATATGAAACCCTAGTAGGGTTATAATTGGTATGGCTATATGACTCGTTATCGAGTCTCTTTTAGGGCTTGCTTTCATTTCGGTTGTTTCCTAGCTAACTTTTGTACTTGTACCACTTTGAGCTTAGTGAACGGCTTTTGGGAAATGAGATGAATTTTGTGTGAGATGTTGGGACTGATTTGAGGATATAATGAAGCCTTAATGGCTGGAAAAGTAAGAAATTTAGGGGAAGTGCTGCCCGATTTTCTAGGCCGTTTGATTCCTTTAAGTTGGATTTGCCTTTTGGTAGAATGAAAGGCTTTTGGGTTGTTTGCGCCTAAGTCTTCATGCTACCTTTTCGTTTCCAAGAAAATCATGTTTTGCACCCTTGCATTAGTAATTATTTGGCGAGGCATACGACTAGTAGTCGAGCCTCACATGTGCATTCTGTTTACTCGATTCTGGAAGTAAAACCTTCAATTGGTTTATTTTGATTATTTTAGGGTTTCTTGGCGACTAAGGCCAATCTGAAGTGAAAACTTTTGAAGTTGAGCCGGTGAGTGTACCACTCCCCTTCATTGCTGTTTAACTTGATTTTGCTCTGTAATCTGTTTATTTGTTCGAGACGAGGGTGTACTTTATCACACTCGTTCTCTAGTCTGATCATATGCCAATTTACTATGCAAAATTTGAATCTGTTATCTATGTCTGCATCTGTTCGGATTTCTATGACCTATGAGCTCAATCCTGTGGCTAAGTTATTCGAGTCGGGCCGGCAAGGGCCTGGACGATTAGATAACGAACCACGGTAGTCTGTTCGGGGATTTTGGGTATTGAGACCCTTGATTCCGGGTATACTCGAGTATTACCATTTTGTTCGTTTGAGGTGAGCGGGCCCGGTAAAGGGGTGTTTGGTGGACGGAATTCGGAGTAAAGAGGGGTCTACGGACGCATTGGTTCTATATACGTTGACGGAGAGTCAACCGGTTTGGATCAAGTACTGCGCTGGAAATTTGGCTCCTGAGAGCCACCCGTATCCTTCTGATTTGAATCATTGGTTTCTGTGCTTTACATCTGACATGTGTATCTGATTTGTTAAATGTGAAATGCCATGATTTTAATGCTATCTGTTTGGTACCTCATTGAGCGCAAGCTCACCCCTTTCTGTTTCTTTTGTTTTCCTTACAGGAAAATAAACCCTTTTGGTCTGGATTTGACAAATGGCTGCCAAATTGAGCTAGTTGAACATATCTTTTGTATAGCTCATGTATTAAAACCCTAAGTGTACTTTTGGGGCGTTTTCTCTTTTGATTTGGCAAACCGTGTGTATATATTAACTTTTGAAAACTTTTGTATGTCATTTTGATTTGTAAACGCTAAAGTTCAGATGTGAATGTTTGTTAGCTATTTCGGTTGGGTTCTGACGGGTCGGTTACTATTCATGGCCGACTCCGGATTTCATTTTTTTATTTTGGGTTGTTTTACCATTTTGACTTGTTTACGCTCGTTTGTAAGTTCCGGATCGCTATAGATAGTTCTGGTCTGCATCGTTAGTCCTGGCGAGAGCTGGGCAGGCAGTCCGCTCACCCCTTTGGTTCGCCTTAGGGGAAAGTGGGGCTGTCACAAGTGGTATCAGAGCCACTTCGCGTGGTCTCTGCGCGGAGTGAGACTGGGCCAAGTGGTGTTGTGGTCCTAATTTCATGAATATGTCTAAGTGCTCGTTTGAGCGTAAGTTATGAACCGGGCATGTGATAAGTGTACGAATCATTATCATGGGACTCGAGGAAGCTAGGTATGTATGTCGGGTAGGAATCTTTAATAAGGATGGTTTACTCTTGGGACCGGCCGGCTCGAGATGTGAATTATCCTAGACGAGATTCTTGCGCCCGGATACGAAAGATATGAAGGCCTAGGGTAGAAAGGATTTGGTGAACTAGAAAGGCAATTCTATGGAACTTCGTGTGGTTTGTTCGGGTGGTTAAGCGTGATCGACCTTGATTAAGATATAAATATTTGGACGAAGCCCTAGAAGGGGAACAAGGATGGATCGAAAGTGTCCTCTCGGGTGTACTCCTTAGAACAACATCAAGTCTTTGACCCCTTGGAGGACGTGGAAGGTAATAATTTACTGAACCTGGCCAGTGAAGGGGTACCGATCTGTTAGCTAAGTATAGTGCTCAATTTAATCCCGGAGTAATCAATGATAAGGAATTTCGAGGACGAAATTCTTTTAAGGGGGAGAGAGTGTGAGAACCCGTAAAAACCCTAATCTTTTCCTAGGGTTTATTTCCTCTTAATTGCATGTTTTCTGCATTTTCTGGCTTAGGAAATTTTCCTGATGAATTTTTATGAGTAATTATAGTTTTTAGATGATTTTTCTAGTATTGGAGAGTTTTTGAAAAATTAAGAGTGAATAATGGACGTGGGACCCACTAGTGCGAAAAGTTCGGAAAAATTCGGCCAATTAGGTTAAATTCCGGATACTGTGTAAAATTTATCGGGTGTTAAGAGATAAGTAGAGTGTGTGAAATGATTGATGTGAGAGAGAAAAGAAAGGATAGGAATGCATTAATTGAGGTGACAAGTGTCACCATTTCATTGGGCAAGGCTTATGACTTACTATTCCAATTTTTGACCTTTTGACTATTTGAGTAAATATCTCACAAAAATTGAAAAAAAAACTTACCATTTCTTACCTTCTTGTGGCCGACTTTCTTGAGCTAAGAAGAAAGGAAAATTCTTCAAGATTCTTGCTTCCATTTTGCTTGAATGTGATCATCCAACCATTTGATCTTGATTTCACTCCATAAAATTCCTCCCTTGGGTGCTAGTGAGTAGTTTAGTGAAGTTTGTTTGAAGACTTAAGGTGTCCAACATCTTCCTCTCTCTTGTTTACATGGTAAGTGGTATATGAACACCCTCCCATATCTAATGATGCTTATTTTATGCCTAATGGTGGCTATTGTGCTAGAAATTGTGGATTATTTCTTGGTTTGAAGTGATTTGGTTGAGTTTTTTATTTTTTGAGGAATTTTCTGGTTTCATATGATCTTGATGGTGTGGTTGTTTTTGATGGTTGGTAATAAGGGGCTTTGGCTCTAGTAGGTGCATATGATAGGATATTGCAATCAATTTTGAATTTGGAAGAATTTCTGGAAAATTAGGGTTCTTGGTTGAACATTCTGTCCGAAATTTTAGGTCATAGATAGAGGCCGAATTGGACTTTGATCAAAACATGAAAGTTGTAGGTATTGATGATTTTGAAGTGCCTGCAAAATTTCAGGGCATTTGGAGTAGTGTAGAGTGAGTTATACCATTTTTACTGTTGCTGTTCTGGGTGAACAGAATGTGCGAACTGCGATAGTAATTGTCTATTTTGACTGGAATTGCTTTGGATTTTGATGATGGTGTCTTCTGATGAAATGTAGCTTGATGTCTTAGCTTTCATATGCCTTTGGAATCAATGCATTTGGACCTGTATAGACTGCCTTGGACTGATTACAGTTTTGTGTGATTTGGGAACCTGCAATTACGGTTCTGGCTTGGTTTTCTGCATTTTTGACCTAGTTGTGCTAGGATTTTGACTGAGTGGCCTTCTACATTGTTGTAGCCCTATCTTTTAGCTTCGATATGGTGGGTCTTACACCCTCAGCCGATAAGCGTAGCGCATTTTGTGTCATTACCGCAAAAGTATGACGAAAACTGTTTTTTTTGTTAAGGCCTAAGCTAATGCCATTTCTTAATTTCTGGTTGTCTATGATACTTATTTATGCATATGAAACCCTAGTAGGGTTATAATTGGTATGGCTATATGACTCGTTATCGAGTCTCTTTTAGGGCTTGCTTTCATTTCGGTTGTTTCCTAGCTAACTTTTGTACTTGTACCACTTTGAGCTTAGTGAACGGCTTTTGGGAAATGAGATGAATTTTGTGTGAGATGTTGGGACTGATTTGAGGATATAATGAAGCCTTAATGGCTGGAAAAGTAAGAAATTTAGGGGAAGTGCTGCCCGATTTTCTAGGCCGTTTGATTCCTTTAAGTTGGATTTGCCTTTTGGTAGAATGAAAGGCTTTTGGGTTGTTTGCGCCTAAGTCTTCATGCTACCTTTTCGTTTCCAAGAAAATCATGTTTTGCACCCTTGCATTAGTAATTATTTGGCGAGGCATACGACTAGTAGTCGAGCCTCACATGTGCATTCTGTTTACTCGATTCTGGAAGTAAAACCTTCAATTGGTTTATTTTGATTATTTTAGGGTTTCTTGGCGACTAAGGCCAATCTGAAGTGAAAACTTTTGAAGTTGAGCCGGTGAGTGTACCACTCCCCTTCATTGCTGTTTAACTTGATTTTGCTCTGTAATCTGTTTATTTGTTCGAGACGAGGGTGTACTTTATCACACTCGTTCTCTAGTCTGATCATATGCCAATTTACTATGCAAAATTTGAATCTGTTATCTATGTCTGCATCTGTTCGGATTTCTATGACCTATGAGCTCAATCCTGTGGCTAAGTTATTCGAGTCGGGCCGGCAAGGGCCTGGACGATTAGATAACGAACCACGGTAGTCTGTTCGGGGATTTTGGGTATTGAGACCCTTGATTCCGGGTATACTCGAGTATTACCATTTTGTTCGTTTGAGGTGAGCGGGCCCGGTAAAGGGGTGTTTGGTGGACGGAATTCGGAGTAAAGAGGGGTCTACGGACGCATTGGTTCTATATACGTTGACGGAGAGTCAACCGGTTTGGATCAAGTACTGCGCTGGAAATTTGGCTCCTGAGAGCCACCCGTATCCTTCTGATTTGAATCATTGGTTTCTGTGCTTTACATCTGACATGTGTATCTGATTTGTTAAATGTGAAATGCCATGATTTTAATGCTATCTGTTTGGTACCTCATTGAGCGCAAGCTCACCCCTTTCTGTTTCTTTTGTTTTCCTTACAGGAAAATAAACCCTTTTGGTCTGGATTTGACAAATGGCTGCCAAATTGAGCTAGTTGAACATATCTTTTGTATAGCTCATGTATTAAAACCCTAAGTGTACTTTTGGGGCGTTTTCTCTTTTGATTTGGCAAACCGTGTGTATATATTAACTTTTGAAAACTTTTGTATGTCATTTTGATTTGTAAACGCTAAAGTTCAGATGTGAATGTTTGTTAGCTATTTCGGTTGGGTTCTGACGGGTCGGTTACTATTCATGGCCGACTCCGGATTTCATTTTTTTATTTTGGGTTGTTTTACCATTTTGACTTGTTTACGCTCGTTTGTAAGTTCCGGATCGCTATAGATAGTTCTGGTCTGCATCGTTAGTCCTGGCGAGAGCTGGGCAGGCAGTCCGCTCACCCCTTTGGTTCGCCTTAGGGGAAAGTGGGGCTGTCACAAGTGGTATCAGAGCCACTTCGCGTGGTCTCTGCGCGGAGTGAGACTGGGCCAAGTGGTGTTGTGGTCCTAATTTCATGAATATGTCTAAGTGCTCGTTTGAGCGTAAGTTATGAACCGGGCATGTGATAAGTGTACGAATCATTATCATGGGACTCGAGGAAGCTAGGTATGTATGTCGGGTAGGAATCTTTAATAAGGATGGTTTACTCTTGGGACCGGCCGGCTCGAGATGTGAATTATCCTAGACGAGATTCTTGCGCCCGGATACGAAAGATATGAAGGCCTAGGGTAGAAAGGATTTGGTGAACTAGAAAGGCAATTCTATGGAACTTCGTGTGGTTTGTTCGGGTGGTTAAGCGTGATCGACCTTGATTAAGATATAAATATTTGGACGAAGCCCTAGAAGGGGAACAAGGATGGATCGAAAGTGTCCTCTCGGGTGTACTCCTTAGAACAACATCAAGTCTTTGACCCCTTGGAGGACGTGGAAGGTAATAATTTACTGAACCTGGCCAGTGAAGGGGTACCGATCTGTTAGCTAAGTATAGTGCTCAATTTAATCCCGGAGTAATCAATGATAAGGAATTTCGAGGACGAAATTCTTTTAAGGGGGAGAGAGTGTGAGAACCCGTAAAAACCCTAATCTTTTCCTAGGGTTTATTTCCTCTTAATTGCATGTTTTCTGCATTTTCTGGCTTAGGAAATTTTCCTGATGAATTTTTATGAGTAATTATAGTTTTTAGATGATTTTTCTAGTATTGGAGAGTTTTTGAAAAATTAAGAGTGAATAATGGACGTGGGACCCACTAGTGCGAAAAGTTCGGAAAAATTCGGCCAATTAGGTTAAATTCCGGATACTGTGTAAAATTTATCGGGTGTTAAGAGATAAGTAGAGTGTGTGAAATGATTGATGTGAGAGAGAAAAGAAAGGATAGGAATGCATTAATTGAGGTGACAAGTGTCACCATTTCATTGGGCAAGGCTTATGACTTACTATTCCAATTTTTGACCTTTTGACTATTTGAGTAAATATCTCACAAAAATTGAAAAAAAAACTTACCATTTCTTACCTTCTTGTGGCCGACTTTCTTGAGCTAAGAAGAAAGGAAAATTCTTCAAGATTCTTGCTTCCATTTTGCTTGAATGTGATCATCCAACCATTTGATCTTGATTTCACTCCATAAAATTCCTCCCTTGGGTGCTAGTGAGTAGTTTAGTGAAGTTTGTTTGAAGACTTAAGGTGTCCAACATCTTCCTCTCTCTTGTTTACATGGTAAGTGGTATATGAACACCCTCCCATATCTAATGATGCTTATTTTATGCCTAATGGTGGCTATTGTGCTAGAAATTGTGGATTATTTCTTGGTTTGAAGTGATTTGGTTGAGTTTTTTATTTTTTGAGGAATTTTCTGGTTTCATATGATCTTGATGGTGTGGTTGTTTTTGATGGTTGGTAATAAGGGGCTTTGGCTCTAGTAGGTGCATATGATAGGATATTGCAATCAATTTTGAATTTGGAAGAATTTCTGGAAAATTAGGGTTCTTGGTTGAACATTCTGTCCGAAATTTTAGATCATAGATAGAGGCCGAATTGGACTTTGCTCAAAACATGAAAGTTGTAGGTATTGATGATTTTGAAGTGCCTGCAAAATTTCAGGGCATTTGGAGTAGTGTAGAGTGAGTTATACCATTTTTACTGTTGCTGTTCTGGGTGAACAGAATGTGCGAACTGCGATAGTAATTGTCTATTTTGACTGGAATTGCTTTGGATTTTAATGATGGTGTCTTCTGATGAAATGTAGCTTGATGTCTTAGCTTTCATATGCCTTTGGAATCAATGCATTTGGACCTGTATAGACTGCCTTGGACTGATTACAGTTTTGTGTGATTTGGGAACCTGCAATTACGGTTCTGGCTTGGTTTTCTGCATTTTTGACCTAGTTGTGCTAGGATTTGGACTGAGTGGCCTTCTACATTGTTGTAGCCCTATCTTTTAGCTTCGATATGGTGGGTCTTACACCCTCATCCGATAAGCGTAGCGCATTTTGTGTCATTACCGCAAAAGTATGACGAAAACTGTTTTTTTTGTTAAGGCCTAAGCTAATGCCATTTCTTAATTTCTGGTTGTCTATGATACTTATTTAAGCATATGAAACCCTAGTAGGGTTATAATTGGTATGGCTATATGACTCGTTATCGAGTCTCTTTTAGGGCTTGCTTTCATTTCGGTTGTTTCCTAGCTAACTTTTGTACTTGTACCACTTTGAGCTTAGTGAACGGCTTTTGGGAAATGAGATGAATTTTGTGTGAGATGTTGGGACTGATTTGAGGATATAATGAAGCCTTAATGGCTGGAAAAGTAAGAAATTTAGGGGAAGTGCTGCCCGATTTTCTAGGCCGTTTGATTCCTTTAAGTTGGATTTGCCTTTTGGTAGAATGAAAGGCTTTTGGGTTGTTTGCGCCTAAGTCTTCATGCTACCTTTTCGTTTCCAAGAAAATCATGTTTTGCACCCTTGCATTAGTAATTATTTGGCGAGGCATACGACTAGTAGTCGAGCCTCACATGTGCATTCTGTTTACTCGATTCTGGAAGTAAAACCTTCAATTGGTTTATTTTGATTATTTTAGGGTTTCTTGGCGACTAAGGCCAATCTGAAGTGAAAACTTTTGAAGTTGAGCCGGTGAGTGTACCACTCCCCTTCATTGCTGTTTAACTTGATTTTGCTCTGTAATCTGTTTATTTGTTCGAGACGAGGGTGTACTTTATCACACTCGTTCTCTAGTCTGATCATATGCCAATTTACTATGCAAAATTTGAATCTGTTATCTATGTCTGCATCTGTTCGGATTTCTATGACCTATGAGCTCAATCCTGTGGCTAAGTTATTCGAGTCGGGCCGGCAAGGGCCTGGACGATTAGATAACGAACCACGGTAGTCTGTTCGGGGATTTTGGGTATTGAGACCCTTGATTCCGGGTATACTCGAGTATTACCATTTTGTTCGTTTGAGGTGAGCGGGCCCGGTAAAGGGGTGTTTGGTGGACGGAATTCGGAGTAAAGAGGGGTCTACGGACGCATTGGTTCTATATACGTTGACGGAGAGTCAACCGGTTTGGATCAAGTACTGCGCTGGAAATTTGGCTCCTGAGAGCCACCCGTATCCTTCTGATTTGAATCATTGGTTTCTGTGCTTTACATCTGACATGTGTATCTGATTTGTTAAATGTGAAATGCCATGATTTTAATGCTATCTGTTTGGTACCTCATTGAGCGCAAGCTCACCCCTTTCTGTTTCTTTTGTTTTCCTTACAGGAAAATAAACCCTTTTGGTCTGGATTTGACAAATGGCTGCCAAATTGAGCTAGTTGAACATATCTTTTGTATAGCTCATGTATTAAAACCCTAAGTGTACTTTTGGGGCGTTTTCTCTTTTGATTTGGCAAACCGTGTGTATATATTAACTTTTGAAAACTTTTGTATGTCATTTTGATTTGTAAACGCTAAAGTTCAGATGTGAATGTTTGTTAGCTATTTCGGTTGGGTTCTGACGGGTCGGTTACTATTCATGGCCGACTCCGGATTTCATTTTTTTATTTTGGGTTGTTTTACCATTTTGACTTGTTTACGCTCGTTTGTAAGTTCCGGATCGCTATAGATAGTTCTGGTCTGCATCGTTAGTCCTGGCGAGAGCTGGGCAGGCAGTCCGCTCACCCCTTTGGTTCGCCTTAGGGGAAAGTGGGGCTGTCACACTAAACATCCAAATGTGAAATATGAAAAGGTTAAAAGAAGAAAAAAATTGACTAAATCAAATTTGCTCGGGCTCTCTAAGTCCCCAATGGAATCGCCAACTGGCGTGCCCTATTTTTTAATAAGAAAATAAAAGCCGAATTTAGAAAAATGGCTTTTGATTTAATTTTTGATTGGAAAATGAATTTTTTATTTAAAAAGAAAATGAAGAACATGGGTCTAAATGGGACTTGAAAATGCGACGATTTGACCACCAAATAATAGTTTAAAAAAGGTTTTTGAATGAAAAAATCGGAGTCGCCACTTGGTATTAAGTTGAGCTATACCAAATCACCTAAAAATGAATTTTTTAAAGAAAAAGTAGAAAACCCTTTTTAAACGACTCCAAATCTACGAAGATCAAAGAAAAAGATTCGGGAATCACATTTGAAGAAAGGGAAGACAAGGATAAGAATCCAAGGCACCCTTTCAACCTAGCCAAGGTTAGTTGCGCGATTTAATCAAAGATTTTCTTATTTTTAACCTAAAGATTTATCACATTTGGATGTACTATATGAATGCAAACCCTAGACCTAAGACGGTATCGGGGGGTCGAAATTTCTCTTCAAAACTCAATTGGTGCCAATCACATTAATTGTGATGCCCAATGTGGACTCTTTGGAGAGGTCATGAATAATACAAAAATATGAGACTCTAAGAAAAGAAAAGGAAAATAAAAATAATTATACAAATATACATGTTCTAAAGGATTGAATCATGTCAGGTACAGGGGACTAATGTTCGTGACTCAATTTTCCCTTTAATAGAGGGAATACGAGCGTGCTAAGGTTAGAAAGTCAAACTCGTCCATATCCCATATCCAAGGGATTTTCCCTAATCTAATCAAGCAAATGTACTAATCTAGGTCTAATGCTTATATGAACTGCAAGTCTAATGTTATGTTTGTGGCGACCCCACTTCCCCCTAAGGCGAACCAAAGGGTTGGCGGGCCGTCTGCCCAGCTCTCGCCAGGACTCACGCAAGCATTCTAACCCAAATCCTTTCGAATAATAACCTAATCTATTACAAAACAAATTTCCCCGAATAATATCATCACTAAAACCACATTAACTTCAGAGATAACAGTAATTTAAAATCACCAATCGACGGCTCTTAAACAACTCACGCGTTACATCCAAGGAATAAGGTCGTATAATTCCGGATATACAAATTCATTTCCCACAACTACAAACATACAAGCCAAACATTCGAAATAGGGTTTTCACATTTTCCAGCTTCAAGTGGCAATCCAAAGTAAAAAGGTACATTATCCAAATTGAACACATTACAGCCCACAAAAGTGGTCATAGTACTCAGATACATCCCAAAAAGAAAACATAAATAAGTTTCATAGCTTTCAATTTCCAGAACCTGTCAAGGAAAACAAATAAACGTGGGGTGAGCTAAAGCTCAGTGGTGCCCCAAAACATGTAGTCACGTAAATCAAACAGCGAGTAATAATTTAACCAAATTGAACAGTTAGGAAAGCGTATAACAGCACAAGGTAGGATACAGGGGCTCTCAGGAGCCATTTTCCTTGCTTGATCACCATACATCGTAGTTGACCCTCCGTCAACTCTCACTACTTATAGTCCATGTAGATCCACTCATTTTAATCCTAACCCGTCACAATTCATACCCCTGTCCCGGGCCCGCTCACCGACTAGGGACGCAGTATACTCGAGATATACCCGTAGATGATTGGTCGAGAGATTCACCCAACGACGTTATTGTAGTTAGATTCATGCGTCGAGGGATTCACCCAACGACGTAACTACATTTAATTACCAGGTCAGGATAAGAGGCCCTCCCACCCTTAAGGTGTGGTACATTCCCCTGCCTAGTGATTTAGTGCTTGAGATAGGATAAGAGGCCATCCCACCCTCAGGTGTGGTATATTCCCCTACTCAGTACTTAGCACGTGAGATAGGATAAGAGGCCCTCCCACCCTAAGGTATGGTACACTCCCCTACTCAGTGCTTAGCAAGCGCAAGCAAGATATTCACGAAAAACACTTCAAGCAAGTCACCACTCGAACGGCTAGTGTGATAAAGTACACAATGCTCACTTCGATGGATCAGAAACCATTTTCCAATTATCACATATCAAGTCAAGAAAGTACTTTAATCAAGTAAGCATAGAACAAGCAGGGACACTCACCAAGAGTGAAGTTCAGATGTCAAATTGGGAATCGAATTCCGCGTCCTCGCAATATCCTAGAATACAAAATTTTGAAACTATAAGTTTCTATTCAGTTTTTAAGCTTATACACATCGAGGTTTAAAGCTACGGTTCTTGCAAAATTATCACTAAAAACTATTTTACCTAAATAAAGTTTCTTGCCGAGCAAGTTTCTACATTTTAAAATAAAGTTATTAAAATTCTTATTTCGGAACTTTTCCTACCAACAACTATCCAAGGACAATTCTTAATGAAAGAAAAGGAATTAAAATAAGACTTAGGGTTTTCAAAAGCTATAGAACTTATTTACTATAGCTATCAAGACTAGTTTGAGCTAAAGGAAATTATCGGGTTGGAAAAATTTAGGCAAAATACTAGATATTGAGTTTTATAATTTGATACTAGCTGAAAAATATCTTTGATAAGTTTGATCACAGTTACTCGAGTTCGCAAGGTCGAAACGACTTCCACAGCTTCGATTCCGTTTCGAAATCATATTATGGATCAAATTTGTCGGCACGGCAAAATCATATAGCAAATCACTAGGGCTTCTTCAATCATTAGCCCTAGATTTCAGCAGATGCATTTCTAATAAATAATAAAATGAATGACCAAGGCTTCGTCAATCATTAGCACTTGGTTTTGGCAAGCTCATCTTAACTAAATAAAAATGAAGGTAAGGCCTCCAAGAAATTCCAGCAATTTAATTTCATCACCCTGTAATACTTATAAAATCTTTCAAATGGCCAAGGGCTTCATCAATCATTAGCCCTTGACAACATCAATCACTTCTAACCACAGTTCAATCAAGAATTCAAACCACAAATAAGCTAAATGTTCGATCCAAATCAAAATTCAGTTTCACGAGGAAACAGGACATTCATACAACCAGTCAACTTGAAGGAGTCACGGACAGCAGTACACATGGAGGAAAAATATGAAATTTCTACAGAACAAAGGCCTATGATTCTAGTTTCAAATGCCACTGACGGTACCTTAAACGGATTTTCCTACACCAAGATATAAACATTTCATTGAGACTGGTCAGGGACATCCGAAAATCTGAAATTTCATTTTTTTACTTGTGAAAACTCCTTTTTCTCTTTTAACACCAAAATGTTTTTATTCAAACCATCCATGCATTTCTTATAGAACTCCAAAACAACATATTCCAGGCATTTCCATCCATCATGTTTCAAGGAAAAATTTAGAAACCAAGCTGAGATTCCAACTCAACCTTTGGCTATCACAAAGAAATTCCAGCAACTATATACTTTAGATCAAATTTTCCCCTTGGTTTAAACATGGTGTTAGGTACTCAAATTCAGCATTTAAACACTTAGCTAGCTATTAAAGACTTCCACTTCAAAACCGGATTCACACAGCAACTAAAATCATCCAGGAAAATCCAGAAATCTGTCCAACTAGTCACGGTTGAACATGCATGAAGAAACTTTCGGTTTTCATTCTATTTTCTTGGTTAAAACAGGCTATTAAGCTCTCAACTTTCTCATGCAATTACTTAGCTAGACAATGAACATTTCCAGCTCAGAAATCGAGTTCAAACAACAGCCATTAACATCAAAATTTCCAAAAATTATTCCAGCTTGGCTCGGATGAACATGCGTGTGGCAGGTTGCACTTTGCTTTTATTTTTCTGGTTTAAACTAACTAATTAACTACATGCAGAGCCTAATTAACTTGTTATTAACTATCAAATTTTGGGTTATAAGCTCAAACAATAAAATTAAACCAAATCAGGCTGCAATAATCAAGCTAAGCTCTCGGCAGTCTCAACCTTAGACACATCAATTTTCTTCTTTTCTTAATACCCTCATCCGGATGCCTAACATCACATGCATGTTACTAGATGACTTAATCTTCCTGTTTGTGATTAGTTAAACACTTAATTAAGCTCAGATTGTCGCAGGGAATCAGAGATGAAGCTACAATTCCAAGCCAGCTCCTCGGCAGAACCATTTAGCCAAAACAGAAATTTTTCCTAGTGACTGATTTCATCAGCCGACTGCACAAATCAACATGCATGGTCTTAATCTTCAAGTTTTCACTCAGCTAATGACACTTAGGTGTTCAGATTGCCACGGAAAAACAAAAATGGAGCTGCATTAACACCTCAGTTTCTCGGCAGCAACATCAAAACAGAAATTTTTCTAATGGCTTGATTTCATCAACCGACTGCACAATCCATACATGCAAGCTCTGATATAGCTTCCTCTACTAGTAATCAACTTAATTAGTCCAGAAATTACCTCAGTTACCAGCTAAGCTCACACACGAAAATCCAGAATTTTCTTCCTTCCTCTCGGCTCCAAGCGCAGGTCGGTTGGTCCTAGTTCCTGAGTTGCGGCTGAGAATTGGTTGCAGCTGGTGGAGATGGAGGTGTAGAAAGGTGAAGCTCACTGAAAATTTTCTCCCTGGTCTCACTCCAGCTCACGGCAGAACCAAAAAATTTTTGCAGCTCGCGTTCCCTCATCCCTTGCTCTGGAATGCAGCTCACAGGGTAACTCTCTCTCTCGTTTACTCTCGGTCTAAGGCAGAGGAAGAGGTGAGATGTTGTTGTGAGTCAGAGATGAAACGGTGAAGTGTGGCGGTATCCTGGTGTTAAGAAGGAAGAGGAAATGGTTTGCGAGGAGTTTGTGCAGAGGAAAAATGAAATGGTGGTTTGAGATGTGAAATGAAGAGAAAGGTATATGGTGCCGCGGTTTAGTAGAAGGGATTGAGTGTACGAATAGGTTGCATATCGAATTGGCGAAAATGTGATTGGCCGATAGTTGCGGTGATTGAAATTGCTGTCAGAGGGTTTGTTTGGTTTGCATGGAAATGTTGTGGTTGCAAGGGCATTTTAGTCTTTTCACTTTGCTCCCTAACCTCAACTTAATTTCTCAATTCTAACTTAATTCTAAAAATTATCTCCAAGCATGATTTGAAAGCCTAATTATACCATAATATACCTAAACCATTTTTATCGAATATTTATCGATTAAACTTTAATATTAAGGTTCCTAGTAATTCCTACATTATTTAGCGATTAAATTAGCTATTAGAATTTCTAATTATTATTTCTCAAGAAATAAAGTTAGTCTAATTCGAAATTTATCGATTTAGTAATATAAAGTCAAGTGAAATAATAATTTAATACAAGGGTGTCAGTTTGCACATAAAAAAATTATTTTTACGCACTTATTGTGAAAACAAAGAAGGATAAGACTATATTTATCGAAATTTTCATGCCATAAGTAGGTTTAGTATATTAGTATCATGTTTATCTAAAATTCATTGGTTTTCATCTTAACGCGGAATTTCCTATTAACATTCAGCATTAGCAACTAAATGGAATTAATCATTGGAATTTAAATAATTTGTTTTAAGATAGTAAGGTTATCGACTCAAGTGTCATTAATTTAGCATAATGGCAACTAAGAATTCCAACGTTTTATGTTAAGGCGGAAAATTAATCTAACTCTAAATATATTAATTTAGTCTAGCAAAACCAAGAAATTTCATAACTTAGGAAAATTTTATTATTTTTCACATAAATTTGTTTTTACGTACTTAATTGCAAACAAGTAAAAATAATGCTAGAAATTATTAAGGAATAAAAGAAATGCAAATGAAATATGCACTGGCTTATATATATTTTTCAGGGTTCTCACAATGTTTTCATACGAAAGGGTAAAGAATATAAATATAAAGGAAAATATGGAGGAAGGGATATACATATATAAGAAAAGTGTCATGCAACATGGTAAAAGAGGCCCTAGAAAGTAAAGATGTGCATGAGATGAAGTGATTTTATCACACAATCATGATCTAACGCATAAAATGATTTCTAAGAGTCTAGTGTTGGACTAGCCCTTTACTAACGCTCTCTCACAAGCATTGGACTTGTGAGGGCTTGAGGGGAAGACCATGACTAGCATTGGACTAACCACAGTAACGTGCATTCATCAACATAATCAAATATAATACTAAAGCAAATAGACATGCAAAGCACCTAGTTTCACATAGCATGTAGCACACAAGCATGCTTATCTAGATGCAAAGGCATAGGAAATCGATAAATACATAGGCACACACAAGCACATAACACACAAGCCCTATCTATTACATTCTGGGGAAATCTACTACAATCTAAGAGGGGAAACGGAATAAAATAAATAAAATACTAACCTAGCTATTACAACTTTGGCATTCAAATGCCTTTCAAATGATCAAAATTGAACTAAAAATAAATGTATAAACTAAAGCCAACAAAGAAAATAAATAAAATAAAATAATAATAAAAACATTTAAGAGGCATGCAATTAAACACGTAAAATCACATAGGGCACGTATGGTCAAATAAAGTAAGAAATAAGGGATAGAGTGTACCTCCCTGGAGATGGAGCCCTAATGGAGTGAAATCACTTATTTACCCTCCAAAATAATAAAAGAGTCAAGGCATCACTTTAATCAAGAAATAATCACACGAAATAGGAATAAGCACGAAATTGAATCAATCCAAGGCGTTTAAAGGAAGGTGAACAACCCATTAAAACAAGTAATGACTTCGATTGCAAAAACTAAAGAAATTTGAGGGGTCAATTTGATTGATTTTTCAATTGTTTGGGCCATAGTGAAACAAGGGGAGACTTGGGGGCCAAAGTGCAATTTTGGAAACTCTTTTCATGCAAAGCATGCAAAACACCATGAAATGTTCTGCAACAAGAAAACAAGAATCGTTGAAGCATCTGATGAAGGCTTTCTGCGATCCAAAAAAAACACAGCCACAACTTTCATTTTTCACTTGCGGATGTAGACACCAAATTTTTGGTGTAATTTCATTTACTATTTATTTTTTAGTTTTTTATTTATCGTGTTTGTTTTATTCAATTGTTAGTTTTTAGTTTCTAGTTTTATTTTTATTTTTAAGTTTTAGCATAAAATTTCTTGAAAAAAGAGAAAAAAAGAAAAATCATAAAAAAAAGAGGGAAAAAGAAAAAATGGCAATTTTTGTTTTATTTGGCTTTATTTATCTATTTTTAGTCATTTCTACTTTATTTTATTTTCGTTTGGTTCATTTAGAAAAAAAGAAGGAAAAATGAAAATGGAAAATGAAAAATGAAAATTGCACATTGTTGTTTCTAATGTTAATTAATTTGTTTTGTTATTTATTTTTACTATTTTCAGTTTTGTTTAATTAAGTTTAAAAAAAAAAAAGAAGAAGAAGGCCGCGGCATGCAAGCTGCGTTTTTACGCAGCTTGCAAACAAAGGCTCGGGAGCCCCTTAGGCTGCAAATATAGGAGAAAGGACTGAGTTTTAGGGTTGGAGGTTCCGATATAAATAGAAAAGGGGATGGAGAGCCGCAAACGAAAAGGGATAGGATCGGAAAGAAAGATAAACAAAAGAAAACAGCGGCAGGGAGGAGAGGTCTTGGAACAAGGGCTGAGAGGTCTTTGAAAAAAAAAAAAAGAACGGGAACCGAAGGCATGAGAAAAGATTGAAGGGACGGCTGAGAAGGAAAAAAGGGAGAGAGTGTTTATGCTTGGGAAAGAAGAAAAGGTTTCAGGGTAAACAAAACAGAGGGACACGGCTAAAAATCTGGAGGGAATTTTATAGGGAGTGACGGTTATAGACAGAAAGAGGGAGAGAGAGAATTGAAAGGAGGAGCAGGAGTTGCGGCTGCATCCGGAGGAGGAAGACCGACGTGAGGAAGAGACTAGGAGGCTTGTTTTTCCAGAAGTTCCATAGAAGTTTGATGCCGGCTCATTTCTTTTGACTTCAGCCTTGTCAAAAATCTTTATCAGGTAATCCATTGAACTAAAGGTTGCACCTTTGGTCCTCCTCTGTGTGCGTAGGTTTGGCCTGGGAATTTTTGTGATTCCAAACTTCAAGATTCAATTTTGATTGTTGCCTTGGGTTAGAAATTTGGTATTTGTTTGGATTTTGGCATGAAACCCAGTGATTGCAATTTAGGAAACCAGTTTTCTGCTAGAATGATGCATGAGTTGTCGAACCTTTTGCTGCTGGTTTATTAAGTTTGTTCCATAACATTACCATGTTTGCTCTTTGCTGTCTTTCTTGCCTTTGTCGTCTTTTCCTCCTGTTCTATATATCTTAGACATGAGTTTTGAAATAGAAAAGCGTTGGTCATATATTTTTGGCTGGGGAGGGTAGTGCACGGAAATCTACTGCAACAAACAACAGGCTCGAGGTTGCTGCTTTTGTTGCAAGCGATTGGACAAAACTATTTTTTGGGTTAGACTGAGATCCTGTTTTGGCTTGAGTTTCATTTGGGTTTGCTTGCTAATGTTAGAGACGCTGAGCATATGCCTTGCTGTATTTTACGGCAGCAAGATGCGGTGTCACACCAAGCTGCAATATGTCAAGACCATTTGTTGCAGCCATAGAGTCACTTTGCTATACTTTATATCTAGTTGCTATGATTAGTTCTTTTAAGAATAGATGTTTGTGGTGGAGTAAGGTTCATAACATGAGTTGAAGGTCTTGCTTTCCTTTTCGTTTTTGCTGCATCGATAAACATCACTTGGACTGTTCAGTTTTTGCATGCATGTTGTCCGACCATTTGATGTCTAAATTTACAAGTTTCATGGTGCAAAGTGGGAATATTGTGTGATAGTTGTGTTAGGATTGGCACTGTTTTAATGTTAAGTTGAAAAGCTGGATGATGAATCTGATTTCGGCACTTGAGGCTAAAGCTTGTGGCTAAAGAATGAAAATTGCGGCTGGGCTCTTTGAATTTGCAGAGAGCCCTGCTACATCTTTTTCTTTTTCTTCTTTTACTGTTTCATTTGTACCCTTGATGCTCAGCTTCAATTCTTGTTTTAATCTTGCAATGAAGTTGCATGTTTAGTCAATGATAGATAGTGGAATTTCTGGCATTTGATGAACATATTTGCATGATAAACTGGAAGGAAATTCATGGCAGAAATGGTGCAGAAAAATGGTTCTTTACGTAGGCATGCATGAAAAACCAAAGAAAATTTGCATTTTGACCCCCCAAGTTTCCCCTTGACTCACTATGGCCCAAATAATTAGAAAAATTAATCAATTGGGGCCCTGTGTTTTTTGCAGCAATGCTACGAAGACCCAACTAGGTTCCATTTTCTTGCAATAAGATCCTATGATAGTTGAAATTGAACCATTCCTCAACCTTTTCTTTGCCTTTGGACCTTTGAAGTTCCTAAAAGTGTTTAATTAAGCTTGAATGTTTGGTTAGTGTTCACATTTGAGTATTTGGTAGCATTAATGTTTTAATTCAATTGCTTGTTTGCTTTCATTGGTTACCATGTTTTGCTAAGGTGATGCTTAATGCATGGATTGGTGAACCTTGTGTCTAAATGAGCTTGTGATTGCCTATTTCCTTTAATTTCCCTAAAATAAGTTGATTGTGACGACCCCACTTCTCCCAAGGGCGAACCCAAGGGTATCGGCGGGCCGCCTGCCTAGCTCGCGCCAGGACTCAAAATTTAAAGTTCGAAAGAGCACTAAATACAATATATACAATTCCAAAAGAGTTATAATTACATTCTCCAAAAGTATCGAGTCAAACCACCAAAACAAAAACAAACATCCTAACTGTTCAACTATTACAAGCCAAACTAACTATACTAGTATACGAGCCAAAAGTCCCCGCGTCGGCCCCTGCTAAGGAAAACAAAAGGAATGGGGTAAGCTATATGCTTAGTAAGTAAACAGGGGCGAAAGCATAAATTTCACGTAACAGTTACACAAGAAGAGTAAAACAAAAGCAGAAAAGAACAACATCATATAATAAGGATACGGGTGGCTCCAAAGCCAATTCATGTGCCATGCATGATCTCCTGTCGACACTCCGTCGACCACAAATAATAGTCCGTAGAACTTCACTTGTGCACCCACCGACACCTTATCACCCTCACTGGCCAGTCACCTCACAAACTTGCCCGGGCGAACGAAATCACAAACTTGAGCTTGAGTCACAAGCTCGGGTCACAAACTTGGTCACCTTCTCGGTGAACCGGATTCACAAAATTGGTTCATAACATGAACCTACAAACTTGGTGACCTCAGACTAAGTTGGACTGCCTTCGACCAAACCCTAACCGGCTCGAATAGTCCAACCAGGTCAAGAGTTCGCCCCAAACTCAAACTTCACAAAATTATTCAAAATCACAAACTTTGCAAACTTCACAAACTTTATTCGAAAGTCGCCCCGAGCCACAAGCTCAAGGGTTTTGGTTCCAAAAGGTTCATATACATATGCCAAGTACAATTATACATTCAAATTAGGGTTTAGGTCGAGTGCGATAAAGTACACCCTCGCCTAAGTGCCCTTTTCACATATCTCAAACACATAGCAAAGAAAACACACCAAACTGGCCTGAATACTTACCCAAAATACAAAAGTAGTACTAAAGCAAAATCGCTTCGCGCGTGTTCGCTAGTAGTGGGCCCCACCGGCTCCGCCTAGCTCACCACTGTCTGAAATAGAAGATTGTGTCATAATATATCACAAACGGCCACTAACTTACTTAAAACAAGCAAAACGGCAAAATTGGCACGCGCCAGTGCGGAAACGGCAAACGGGACGGCCAGATCTGCCATCTCAAACCGTTTTGGTCAAAAGTTAGGCTAGGAGTGTCGGATCAAGGTGGGTGAGACACCGTTTCGAAGCTAAAAGGAAGAGCTACAACTTTAATTTAGGTATCTCAACCCAGATCTCAATAGGTATAGGTCAAAAATGCACGAAACAGTGCCAGCTGTTTCATTGCGGTTTACCAAACAGGCCCTGTTTGCAAGGCCGTAACTCACGGTTCAGAAATCGAAATCAAGAAATTCCAGAGGCGTTAGAAAGCTGAAACATAAGGCTAAAACTTTGATGTTTTGGCCAAGATCTGAATCCACTCAGAATAGAACGAAAATCGAGTGCCAAAATACCAGTCAGAACTGTCCAGATACAAGGCAGTTCTGACGATCTATATTTTTTGGGTCATAACAGAAGCTACGGAACTCGGATTCCGACGTACTTTATACCGTTTCGAAGCTGAGACCAAGATCTAAATTTCTTATGAAGGAGTCGACACCCAGATCGAATGGGATCAATACGGAAAACCCACGGTCAGAAACTGAAATTCAAAACGTACACAAACGAACGTCTAAAACAGGCCTGATGGTTTTGTCCATAACTCAGGATACACTAATCCGTTTGACCTAAAATTTTACAAGTAGATTCAGGACCTAAGAGGCTACAATGTTGAAGAAGGCCACTCAATCCAGTTTCGAGTGTAAATAGGTCAAAAATGCAAGATACTACACCAGCATTGCAAAAACAGATTCACAAAATGTATTCTAGTACAAACATCATAAAACAGGCTACCTAAGTCCAAATTCCGAGATTCCAAAGCCATATGAAAGCTAAGATTTAAGGCTACATTTCATCAGAAGACCATAACAACCAATTCAGAAGCAATCCCAACCAAAACAACCAATTACAATCGCAGTTCTTACATTCGGCCAAAACCAGAACAGCAAGGGTAAATTCGACTTTTCTCACTCTACGCTACTCCGATTGACCTGAACTTTTACAGGCACCTATAAAATGTCATTACCTACAACTTTCATGTTTTAAGCCAAGGCCAATTCGGCCTCTATCTATGACCAAAATTTTCGGACAGAATGAAGAACCAAGAACCCTAATTTTTCCAGATTTCTTCCAAAACAGAAATTACTTGAAATCTTCCACTTTTTCCACCCTCTAGAATCATTATATACCATTTCCAATCATCATACACAACCACACCATCATAATCCAATTAAACCAGAAAAATCATCATAAAATAGAAAACTTCACCAAATCACTCCAAACCAAGATAAAAACCAGAAATTTCAGCACTTGAATCACCAATAAGCATAACATAAGCATCATTAGGTGTAGTAGGGTGGTTCAAGCCTCACTTACCAAGAAACAAGAGAGAGGAAGATGTTGGTCACCTTAGCTCTTCCAAAAAGCTTCACTAAACAACTTACTAACACTAATAGGAGAGGTTTTATGGAGTAAGTTCAAGATTAAACGGTTAAGTTGTTGATTTGGGCAAGATTAGAGCAAGGAATTGAGAGAGGTATTTCTTCTTTTGCTTGGAGAGAGAGTCGGCCAAGAGGGAGAAAAGAATGAGGAATTTTTGGTTATTTTTGGTGATTTATTTGGTCAAAATAGAAAAAGGTGAATAGTGGTCTTATGGTAAGATTAAATCTTATGGTGACACTTGTCACCTTTTATTAAATATCTACCTAACTTTTCTCTCTCATATCAATCCAAATTGCAACCTCTACTTATCTCTTAACACCCGGTAAATTAAACCCAGTATCCGAAACTTAACCTAATCGGCCGAATTTTTCCGAACTTTTCGCACTAGTGGGTCCCACGTCCGATATACGTTCTTAATTTCTCAAAAACTAACTAATACTAGAAAAATCATCTAAAAACTCTAGTTACTCAATAAAAATTATCTGAGGAATTTTCTAATAAAGAAAATGTAGGAAAACGGGTTTTCAATCTTAACCGGAACTGAGGGTTTAAATCTTAATCCCTACTTACGGTTTTCGAAATACTCCCAAAACCAAACGTTACCGCCCAATTAATGAATATATCAACGTAGAACGAACTGGGGCCTCACATTGATTAATTGACCTTTTCATGCTCATGGACCTTTTGAGTTCTAAAATGTTTCAAATGGCTTTGATGGTTTGGTTAAGGGTTGCTTTTGGATCCTTAGTTAGTTTTGCTATTTTTGAAATTTGATCAAATAACTCACTTGGCTTATAATTCATACATTATTTGGTCATTTCTAAGTTGCAAAGTGAGAGAGGATTAAATGTTTGGATGAATTTTGACTTCTTTACATTTCATCACTATATTGGTGCATTAATCCTTTGTTTGATTGGTTTTAGCCCAAGTTAGAACCTTTTCCTGTTACTAGTTTCACGAACGGGGAAGGTATAACTTTCTTTTACTTTTTTGTCTCTCCTATGTGATCCAACGTGCTAAGTGAAATTTGCATGTCTATTTCGCTTTCCGAGTTTTATTTTCATTACTTTCATTTATTTCATTTACTTTTGCTTTTTATTTAAGTTATTCTTTATGGGGTATGTGTACACCTCTTGGCTTGTAATAGATAGGGCTTGGAAAGCGCTTGATGAAGGCCTATTGAAGACGTGTGCCTAGCTAGCAAATGTAATAGGTCCATTAGTTTGATTGCTTGTTTTTGTGACTATGTGTTAATTTGCTTTATTAGGTTTTTGCATCTAGTCGAGCATGCTAAGTGTTATGTGCTACATGTTTATGAATTTTTGGCATGTCTACTTGCTTTCTACAGCCATGAATGAATGTGATGGATGAATGTACGTTTCCACTAGTCCAACGCTAGTAGGAATTCCTAGATATGGGCTAGTCCAACGCTAGACCCCTAGGAGCCTCCTTCGCTAGTCCACATTTGCATGCCTCACTACATTTCATGCATTTTTCTTAGTTTTTCCTAGCATTTGGCATGTTCCTCCAACCCTTCCCCTTTCATTTTAGGCCTTTGCATTCCATGCTAGTATAGGGTCCATTTGCTTGAGAGTCCCCCCTTGGGTAAGGGAAACGAGCGCGTGTGGCTTCAAAATAGCCTTAGCACGCTAGTTTTTCCTTCTAATCAAAGGGAAAATTGAAATCACAAAATTAGAGGTCATTCCCGTACCCGACCTGATGCATTCCTCTAAGTTCATGTACTTTCATATCTTTTTTCATTATTTTCCTCACTAATTATATATCTTAATCCACATACCATATTCACACACTTCTGCACTTCTTTATTTTTCACCTCACACATTGCACCTATTTTTACTTATATATTTACTATTTTTATTCACTTGCACACTAACCCTACTATTTTCATTCACTTGCACACTAACACTACTATTTTCATTCACTTGCACACAAACACTTTCATCAAATCACACACATGCACTTTTTCTACACTTTGCACACTTACACTCTTATTTGAGTTCTCATTTGCATCATTCACGATTTTCTATGAGGTCTTTCCTTATTGACCTTCACAATTCATGTGAATGGGATCAAAAGTCTCATAAGAGACATTTCTTAGATTTAGGATTGCATTTCTCATTCATTAGTCATATCCAATTTGCATACATACCTTGGGTAGAAAAATTAGGAAAATAAGGGTTAAATCACGCAACTAGCCTTGGCTAGGTCGAAGGGGTGCCTTGGATTTTTATTCTTGCCTTCCCCTTCGTCAAATATGACTCCCGAACCTTTTTTCTTTGTTTTACGTGGACTAGGAGTCATTTAAAAAGGGTTTCTTAATTTTTCTTTAAAAAATTCATTTTTTGGGTGATTTGGTACACCCTAACTCTATACCAAGTGGCGACTCCATTTTTCATATAAAAACCCTTTTTAAACTACATTTCTTGGGTCAAATCGTCGCATTTTCAAAAGTCCCATTTAGACCCATATTTTTTTCATCAAATTCATTTTTCCAAAATCAACAAATTCACAAAACAATTATTTCTTTTTTCCAAAAAGTGGGGCGCGACAGTTGGCGACTCCACTGGGGACTTCCTAAGTGGGTCCGAGCATTTGATTTAGCCATTCTTTTTCCATTTTCTACCCCTTTTATGCATTGCATTTGGATATTAGGGTGCATTTTTCTATTTTAGGATCTTTTGACTCGCGCATGTATCAAACTACCCTTTCACTCACGTGTATGTATGATTGGTTGTTTGGATGTTTTATTTGTTTTATACCGCGCTTGTCATTGCATTTGGGAGGGGAGATATCTCCTTAGAGCCTTGAGTTGGTTCTTGATCCTTCCCCTCCAAAACGTGCACTATCATACGCGCATACGCTTTATTATTCATCCCTCTCTTATTTTTCTTTTAGTGGCTTGTCACGCCACTCCACCCTTTTAGGATTAGGTGACCTATTTGGACATGTGATCACGACACGATGTGTGTGTAGCATGATCCAATGGGTCACTCAATCTTCCGCTTTAAGCTATGGGTTGATAGCCTTTAGCTTTTAGTCGAAGGTTGAGGATTTTGATAGATTCACTCAAACACGTAGCCGTGACACGATGTGTGCGTAGCGGTGTTTGGGGAATCGCTCGAGCCACCGACAAGGAACCTTGGGATTGGTGACTCTTGGTTTCCAAGTCTGAAGGCTTGGGAGCCGAAGCTTGTCGAGTCTAGATGCATTAGTGAACCCCAGCCTCATGCATCCATATTAGAATTGCCTAGGGTAGAGTCGACCTTACCCTATTAGGGACACGATTCACGAGGGGAGGGATCCAACCCCTCTTTCCCTTTTATTGCTTTATTTCTTTGTATTGATTTCGTTGCTACAATGTGTTATGTGTATTTATCTGGCTGAACTAACTTTTCTTGGTTTTATGTCCCCATTGCATTCACAAACCCTATCAAATAAGAGGTCTGGCATGGCCTTCTTTTAGAACCTACCCTCGTAGATAGGTTATTGCACGTTTAAGGATTTTGGTATATTGCATTCATAGATTTTGGTAATTGCATAGCATTTTAGGCCTACCCTGGCAAATAAAGGGTTCCTTAGGTCACGTTTCATTTCGAATTGCACATTTTACCGCTTTAATAAATGGCATCATGCATAAACCCTAGAAAGGGAATGCCATTTGGGGGATCCCGTGTTAGGAATAAGCCACATTGTGTCTCGGATACTTAATCCAGTGAGACTTGCACGTTTACATTTTATACCATCCAAAGGGGTAGTGCACAAGATAAGGTAGGATCCGATCATTTTCATAGAGTGATCTTTGGAATATGAGCATCTAATAATCACTTTTTGGCCATTTTATCAAAAATTGGTAAAAATCCCTTGCGTGAAGGACATTAATTTGAAGAAATTCACAAATGATTCCTCCTTTTGAGACGATAAATAAATTGAGGCCAAAATTTGATTTTTAGAAGGTCATAGACTAATGCACTTCAATAATTTTGAAATAACCAATGGCCGGACAATTCAATCAATCCATTTTGCTGATTCATTCAATAAATCATCAATTCATTTGACCAATTTACCCTTTTTAGGGTCATTTGACCAATTTATCCTTTTTAGGGTCATCCGGTCGATTTTGAAGAAATCATCAATTCATTTGACCAATTTACCCTTTTTAGGGTCATTTGACCAATTTACCCTTTTTAGGGTCACCTGGTCGATTTTGAATAAATCGTCAATTCATTTGACCAATTTACCCTACCAATTTACCCTTTTTAGGGTCATCCGGTCGATTTTGAATAAATCGTCAATTCATTTGACAAATTTACCCTTTTTAGGGTCATTCGGCCGATTTTTGAATAAATCACTAATTCAATTTCATTCATTTGGCCAATTTACCCATTTTTAGGGCAACCGAGCCGATTTTGAATAAATCAAGTTTCGTTCAATCTATTTGATCAATTTACCCTTTTTAGGGTGATCTGATTAATTTTGGATAAATTAAATTTCATTCAATTCATTTGACCCGTTTCCCTTTTTAGGGTAATCCGGTCGATTTTTAATAAATTGTCAATTTCATTTAGCCAATTAGGATCTCAATGTCGAATTTCAAATAGGGAAACCTAGTCGATTTTGAGAAAACCATCCACTGCATCCAGCCATTTGATCAGTTGGAGTTTTGACCCGTGCTTCACTGAGAAAAGTTGTCAAAACGAATTCCAATCTCTTCGATAGGAAGTTCGTCAAGGTCAAACCCGTGCGTTTTTGCAAGTTCTTGTATCGATCAAAAGTGATCAATCCCTTCGGACGAGGTCCTCATTTTGACAAACGTCTCTTCTCATTCCAATGAGCCAAATTTGTTCAAATTATTTTTCACTCCATAAGCTAATTGGATCCATCAGGTATTGTATAGTGCCTACTCTGGAGGATTGCATTTTCATGCTAGGCCTACCCTTGGCATAAAAGGGTTCCCCCATAGGACATGCATACCGATTTTATAATCTTACTTGCTAATTCAGGGTATTTTTCTTTTGTTTTCCCCCTTCCCTGCATTCATGAAAATACTTCAATAAAGGGAAAATATTTTTCTATGTCTGATGGCACTTCCGATCTAATAAAGTGTCAAAACTGCAAGTATTGTGTGATTCTTGGGCAGATCCTACAATGAAAACATAAAAGATCTATCTGGAAGCTCTACGCTAAAGCATCTGAGAGATTTTGTAATTATTTCCAAAGGAAAATTTTGTATATTTGATTTGTTAATACATTTTGTTCCAAAAAAGAAAAGGAGACAAAAAGTGTATATGTGGAGCTCTTTACAAGTTTCTCTCTTCTCATTTGTATCGTAATTGAATGAGAAATTTTGTTTCAAACTTTTTCAGTAATAAAATTTTTGGACAATCATTGTTTTGTGTATATTTATGTACATTTCATTCTTTATTCTTATTCATTGGAGATTTCATGATGAATTTTAAGAAATAAGACTAAATTGGGATTTTTTCAACCTCCTGCCTGAAAATTCACAATAAGAGTGCTCAGAAGTAAAAGAGGTCACTCAAAAGGCCCTATGAGATTCCTTTCCTCCTTCATTTGACCCCAAAATAAAATCAGTCACATTGATTGATAAATTGGGGCCATCTTTGCTTGAAAATATCCATTGTGTTTAACCGATTCAGTTCACATCTAAGTGAAAGCAAAATGTGCATTATTCTTGTTTGTTTTGAAAATTTGGAATGATACTTTGAGCATTCTTTTCTCTACGTATATACATTTTATCATTTGCTCTCCCATTTGAGCCGTTGAAAGAATAATTTCGTTTCAAATAAAAGCCCTAATGATCACTACCCTATATTGGAAAATTTTCAAATATCAAAAAGGGGAATGGATTTTCAATGACCATTTCGTTACTTTGGTTGTCATGAGGTGTAAGAATGATACTTTGGCCGTCGTTTCTACAACTTAAACACTGATCATCCCTTGCATCCTCATTTGAGCTAAAAATTGGTGGTTCTTTTCGAGTGCACATATGATCGCACCCCACATTGGGAAAGGAGATTGGGGATTTTTGAAAAAGAAAAAAAAAAGAGAAGGGGAAAAGCAAAAATGCTAGGATAAGGAGGGAACCGCAAATTGGGGAAATTTGATTCCATTTGGGTTCAATTTTGAAAAAAAAGAGAAAAAAGAAAGAAAAGGAAGAGTTTTGTCCGCACGGACCGCCTATGTTTCACAAATATGAATGATCAAGGGTCTCCCTCAGTCAGTTAATTCGGATACATGCCAGAAGTTTCGCATTAACGAAAGTTTCCTTTCAGAGTTATTGTAAGGAACAGAATAAAAGTCAGGCCCTCTTTTTCTCCAATCAAACATTCTATCCCTAGTTATCCTTTTTTTGAGCCTTCAGAATAAAATACTTCATTTGGCAACCCCTGAGAATCGCAAACCCCACACTGGGGCAAGTTTGAGTTGAAAAAGAAATTTCAAGAAGTGAAAAGGTGAAAAATCACAAAATCAAAAGACAAAAGAAGGAAAGAGAACCTCAGTTCAAAAATAAACTGGGGCAAATTTTGAAAATTTCAAAGAACGGCAAAAGGCCGAAAAAGTCAAAAGAAGAAAGAAAATGAAAGAAAAAAAAAGCCTCAATTGAGCATAAACTGGGGCAAAATTCTGATTCAGCCCTAAAATAGGGTTGGCGCAACAATGCGATCTCAGATTCTTCAAACCACTTTTGAAATCCGCTTTCAAGCCTTAACTTTTCTAAGCACCCCACCAGACCCCATTACAAAAGTCGAAAGTCCTGACTTCTGTTCTTTGCAATGGCCCTGTCAAGAAAATTTCTGATGCCGAAAATTTTAGCTGTATTTCTGAATTACTCGGGTATGAGAAAACCCATCAGCTCGAGGGAAAAGAAAAGATGGCGAAAGAAAATGCAGAAAAATTCGATGCTGAAATCCCTGGTGAATGATGAGAAAATCCAAACAAAGTCTGAAATCTTTCGAGTTCAAAATAGGGGCAATTTTGGGAAAATGCGATCTTCGGTGCTATGTCCTTGAAAGTTTTATTCTTTAGCTATCATTTCAAGCCACGTTACAAGCTCATAAAGTCCATCGTTGATTTATTCCTTCATGACAATCCAAAGTGAGGATCATGCTCATAAAAAATTCATCAAATCATTTGTGATCATAAGGGTATAACCCGTTTCCACATGTTTAGCTATTACTTCTGTCCATACGTTACAAGCCTAGAAAGCTTGTATGTTGACTAAGTTTTCTTGAAAAATAAGGGTGACAAACTATTTGCTTTCACTAAGATGTGATATTGAATAGATTACATACAATTGGGGCACAAAATAAGACAAGTCTTGGCCTCCCATTTCCTTTAGTCACTTCCAAGTCAGAAATAACGCCCATTTGATTAGTCTTGAAAGATGGGCTAACCAGAAAATGGTGACCCATTACCCAAAGCATTGATGCTAAAGTGGGGAAAAAATCTTTCGTAATTTGGCATTATTTTGAGAAATTCATCATGAAATTTGCTATATGAGTTTAAGCAAGACATTTCAATTTCTTTCACATGCTATGTTAGGAAAAGCAATTGCTTACTTTGTTCAAATAAATGGAGAGTCATTCAAAACAAATTTTTTGCAATTAAATAGGCCCACATTGAGGCAAATTTTCATGTGAGAGATTTTGCAAAATAACCCACACTGGGGTAAAATTTTTTGTAATACATTTGAGGATGTCAAAACCAATCACGTTGTTTTTTTCAAATAAGAAATTTGAATGCATGTTATACTTTGGCAAGCCCCCTGTGCAGGTATTCATAGTTGAAATCAACGAAAGAGCATCTGGTGATGTGGAAGGCCGATGCCGAAGAAAGAGAAGAAAGAAGGGAAAAGGGCCCTACACTTGGGGTAAATTATTTTGGAAAAATTCTCTCTCGAAAAAAAAAAATTCAAAAGTCAAAAATCAAGTTCAAATTCTTGTTTCTTGAAAAATCAAATTTAATTGCTTGTTTCTTGACAAATCAAATTCAATTTCTTGTTCACAATATCAAGTTGGGCCTGGATTTCGTGCCGCCAACATTCCAAAGATCTCGTTGGGCCTGGAGTTTGTGCCGCCAACATTTCAAACGTCAAGTTGGGCCTGGATTTCGTGCCGCCAACATCACAAATATCAAGTTGGGCCTGGATTTGGTGCCGCCAACTTCACAAGATCACGTTGGGCCTGGATTTCGTGCCGCCAACATCACAAATATCAAGTTGGGCCTGGACTTGGTGCCGCCAACTTCACAAGATCACGTTGGGCCTGGATTTCATGCCGCCAACTTCACAAGATCTCGTTGGGCCTGGAACTTCGTGCCGCCAACTTCACAAGATCACATTGGGCCTGGACTTCGTGCCGCCAACTTCCCATTGGGCAGGCTCGGGTTTAATCCCACTGACCAATTCATCACACTGGGGCAAATTATTTCGACAAGTCTCTCTCAGTTAAAAAAATCAAAAAATCAAAAAAATCAAAAAAATCAAAAAATCAAAAAATCAAAGTCAAAAATCAAATCAAGTTCATCACGGCAGGCTCGGGTTTTATCCCACTGACCGCTTTTATCCTCGGCAGGCTCGGGTTTTATCCCACTGACCGCTTTTTATCCTCGGCAGGCTCGGATTTTATCCCACTGACCGCTTTTATTTTCGGCAGGCTCGGGTTTTATCCCACTGACCGCTTTTATTCTCGGCTTTTATTCTCGGCAGGCTCGGGTTTTATCCCACTGACCGCTTTTATCCTCGGCAGGCTCGGGTTTTATCCCACTGACCGCTTTTATTTTCGTTGGGTACGGGTTTTATCCCTACGACCTAGGCAGGCTCGGGTTTGATCCCACTGTCCGATTATCAAAATCATTTCATTTTCATAGCCACTGGAGCGTGTGGTTTGTCCCGCCAGTGAGTTTTTCATTTTCATAGCCACTGGAGGGTGTGGTTTGTCCCGCCAGTGAGTTTTTCATTTTCATAGCCACTGGAACTGAGGTTTGTCCCGCCAGTGAGCACTTCATTTTCACAGCCGCTGGAGCGTGTGGTTTGTCCCGCCAGTGAGCATTTCTTTTTCATTCGCCACTAGCCGTGGGTCAGTCCCGCTAGTGCGCATTTCATTTTCTTTAGCCACTAGCCGTGGGTCAGTCGCACTAGTGCGCATTTCATTCTGCTTAGCCACTAGCCGTGGGTCAGTCCCACTAGTGCGCATTTCATTTTCGTTCGCCGCTAGCCGTGGGTCAGTCCCACTAGCGAGCATTTCCTTTCGTTAGCCACTAGCCGTGGGTCAGTCCCACTAGTGCGCATTTCATTCTGCTTAGCCACTAGCCGTGGGTCAGTCCCACTAGTGCGCATTTCATTTTCGTTCGCCGCTAGCCGTGGGTCAGTCCCACTAGCGAGCATTTCCTTTCGTTAGCCACTAGCCGTGGGTCAGTCCCACTAGTGCGCATTTCATTCTGCTTAGCCACTAGCCGTGGGTCAGTCCCACTAGTGCGTATTTCATTTTCGTTCGCCGCTAGCCGTGGGTCAGTCCCACTAGTGAGCATTTCCTTTCGTTAGCCACTAGCCGTGGGTCAGTCCCACTAGTGAGCATTTTCTTTTCGTTCGCCACTACCCGTGGGTTAGTCCCACTAGTGAGCATTTCCTTTTTGCACCGCCACTAGCCGTGGGTTAGTCCCACTAGTGAGCGTCCCATGATTTTATGTTTATTCGGGTCAGTCCCATGATTTTTACATTTCTGTTTGGGTCTATCCCATTTACATTTTCTGTCTGGGTCTATCACATTTAAATTTCTGTCCGGGTCTATCCCGTGGGTCTATTCCATTTACATTTTTTGTCTGGGTCTATCCCATTTAAATTTCTGTTCGGGTCTATCCCGTGGGTCTATCCCATTTAAATTTCTGTCCGGGTCTATCCCATGGGTCTATCCCATTTACATTTTCTGTCTGGGTCTAACCCATTTACATTTTTGTCTGGGTCTATCCCATTTACATTTCGTTTCGGGTCTATCCCGTGGGTCTATCCCGTTTAAATCTCTGTTCGGGTCAGTCCCGTTTAATTTCCTGTCCGGGGCCAGTCCCCATCGTTCGAGTCGTTCACAGCCGAATAACACAGGTAAGTATTTGGTGTCTATTTCTTTGTCTCAAGTTTTTTCAAAACTCAGACAAAGAGGGGCAAACTGTAGACACCAAATTTTTGGTGTAATTTCATTTACTGTTTATTTTTTAGTTTTTTATTTATCGTGTTTGTTTTATTCGATTGTTAGTTTTTAGTTTCTAGTTTTATTTTTATTTTTAAGTTTTAGCATAGAATTTCTTGAAAAAAGAGAAAAAAAGAAAAATCATAAAAAAAAGAGGGAAAAAGAAAAAATGGCAATTTTTGTTTTATTTGGCTTTATTTATCTATTTTTAGTCATTTCTACTTTATTTTATTTTCGTTTGGTTCATTTAGAAAAAAAGAAGGAAAAATGAAAATGAAAAATGAAAAATGAAAATTGCACATTGTTGTTTCTAATGTTAATTAATTTGTTTTTTTATTTATTTTTACTATTTTCAATTTTGTTTAATTAAGTTTAAAAAAAAAAAAAAAGAAGAAGAAGGCCGCGGCATGCAAGCTGCGTTTTTACGCAGCTTGCAAACAAAGGCTCGGGAGCCCCTTAGGCTGCAAATATAGGAGAAAGGACTGAGTTTTAGGGTTGGAGGTTCCGATATAAATAGAAAAGGGGATGGAGAGCCGCAAACGAAAAGGGATAGGATCGGAAAGAAAGATAAACAAAAGAAAACAGCGGCAGGGAGGAGAGGTCTTGGAACAAGGGCTGAGAGGTCTTCGAAAAAAAAAAAAAAGAACGGGAACCGAAGGCATGAGAAAAGATTGAAGGGACGGCTGAGAAGGAAAAAAGGGAGAGAGTGTTTATGCTTGGGAAAGAAGAAAAGGTTTCAGGGTAAACAAAACAGAGGGACACGGCTAAAAATCTGGAGGGAATTTTATAGGGAGTGACGGTTATAGACAGAAAGAGGGAGAGAGAGAATTGAAAGGAGGAGCAGGAGTTGCGGCTGCATCCGGAGGAGGAAGACCGACGTGAGGAAGAGACTAGGAGGCTTGTTTTTCCAGAAGTTCCATAGAAGTTTGATGCCGGCTCATTTCTTTTGACTTTAGCCTTGTCAAAAATCTTTATCAGGTAATCCATTGAACTAAAGGTTGCACCTTTGGTCCTCCTCTGTGTGCGTAGGTTTGGCCTGGGAATTTTTGTGATTCCAAACTTCAAGATTCAATTTTGATTGTTGCCTTGGGTTAGAAATTTGGTATTTGTTTGGATTTTGGCATGAAACCCAGTGATTGCAATTTAGGAAACCAGTTTTCTGCTAGAATGATGCATGAGTTGTCGAACCTTTTGCTGCTGGTTTATTAAGTTTGTTCCATAACATTACCATGTTTGCTCTTTGCTGTCTTTCTTGCCTTTGTCGTCTTCTCCTCCTGTTCTATATATCTTAGACATGAGTTTTGAAATAGAAAAGCGTTGGTCATATATTTTTGGCTGGGGAGGGTAGTGCACGGAAATCTGCTGCAACAAACAACAGGCTCGAGGTTGCTGGTTTGTTGCAAGCGATTGGACAAAACTATTTTTTGGGTTAGACTGAGATCCTGTTTTGGCTTGAGTTTCATTTGGGTTTGCTTGCTAATGTTAGAGACGCTGAGCATATGCCTTGCTGTATTTTACGGCAGCAAGATGCGGTGTCACACCAAGCTGCAATATGTCAAGACCATTTGTTGCAGCCATAGAGTCACTTTGCTATACTTTATATCTAGTTGCTATGATTAGTTCTTTTAAGAATAGATGTTTGTGGTGGAGTAAGGTTCATAACATGAGTTGAAGGTCTTGCTTTCCTTTTCGTTTTTGCTGCATCGATAAACATCACTTGGACTGTTCAGTTTTTGCATGCATGTTGTCCGACCATTTGATGTCTAAATTTACAAGTTTCATGGTGCAAAGTGGGAATATTGTGTGATAGTTGTGTTAGGATTGGCACTGTTTTAATGTTAAGTTGAAAAGCTGGATGATGAATCTGATTTCGGCACTTGAGGCTAAAGCTTGTGGCTAAAGAATGAAAATTGCGGCTGGGCTCTTTGAATTTGCAGAGAGCCCTGCTACATCTTTTTCTTTTTCTTCTTTTACTGTTTCATTTGTACCCTTGATGCTCAGCTTCAATTCTTGTTTTAATCTTGCAATGAAGTTGCATGTTTAGTCAATGATAGATAGTGGAATTTCTGGCATTTGATGAACATATTTGCATGATAAACTGGAAGGAAATTCATGGCAGAAATGGTGCAGAAAAATGGTTCTTTACGTAGGCATGCATGAAAAACCAAAGAAAATTTGCATTTTGACCCCCCAAGTTTCCCCTTGACTCACTATGGCCCAAATAATTAGAAAAATTAATCAATTGGGGCCCTGTGTTTTTTGAAGCAATGCTACGAAGACCCAACTAGGTTCCATTTTCTTGCAATAAGATCCTATGATAGTTGAAATTGAACCATTCCTCAACCTTTTCTTTGTCTTTGGACCTTTGAAGTTCCTAAAAGTGTTTAATTAAGCTTGAATGTTTGGTTAGTGTTCACATTTGAGTATTTGGTAGCATTAATGTTTTAATTCAATTGCTTGTTTGCTTTCATTGGTTACCATGTTTTGCTAAGGTGATGCTTAATGCATGGATTGGTGAACCTTGTGTCTAAATGAGCTTGTGATTGCCTATTTCCTTTAATTTCCCTAAAATAAGTTGATTAATTGACCTTTTCATGCTCATGGACCTTTTGAGTTCTAAAATGTTTCAAATGGCTTTGATGGTTTGGTTAAGGGTTGCTTTTGGATCCTTAGTTAGTTTTGCTATTTTTGAAATTTGATCAAATAACTCACTTGGCTTATAATTCATACATTATTTGGTCATTTCTAAGTTGCAAAGTGAGAGAGGATTAAATGTTTGGATGAATTTTGACTTCTTTACATTTCATCACTATATTGGTGCATTAATCCTTTGTTTGATTGGTTTTAGCCCAAGTTAGAACCTTTTCCTGTTACTAGTTTCACGAACGGGGAAGGTATAACTTTCTTTTACTTTTTTGTCTCTCCTATGTGATCCAACGTGCTAAGTGAAATTTGCATGTCTATTTCGCTTTCCTAGTTTTATTTTCATTACTTTCATTTATTTCATTTACTTTTGCTTTTTATTTAAGTTATTCTTTATGGGGTATGTGTACACCTCTTGGCTTGTAATAGATAGGGCTTGGAAAGCGCTTGATGAAGGCCTATTGAAGACGTGTGCCTAGCTAGCAAATGTAACAGGTCCATTAGTTTGATTGCTTGTTTTTGTGACTATGTGTTAATTTGCTTTATTAGGTTTTTGCATCTAGTCGAGCATGCTAAGTGTTATGTGCTACGTGTTTATGAATTTTTGGCATGTCTACTTGCTTTCTACAGCCATGAATGAATGTGATGGATGAATGTACGTTTCCACTAGTCCAACGCTAGTAGGAATTCCTAGATATGGGCTAGTCCAACGCTAGACCCCTAGGAGCCTCCTTCGCTAGTCCACATTTGCATGACTCACTACATTTCATGCATTTTTCTTAGTTTTTCCTAGCATTTGGCATGTTCCTCCAACCCTTCCCCTTTCATTTTAGGCCTTTGCATTCCATGCTAGTATAGGGTCCATTTGCTTGAGAGTCCCCCCTTGGGTAAGGGAAACGAGCGAGTGTGGCTTCAAAATAGCCTTAGCACGCTAGTTTTTCCTTCTAATCAAAGGGAAAAATAGAAATCACAAAATTAGAGGTCATTCCCGTACCCGACCTGATGCATTCCTCTAAGTTCATGTACTTTCATATCTTTTTTCATTATTTTCCTCACTAATTATATATCTTAATCCACATACCATATTCACACACTTCTGCACTTCTTTATTTTTCACCTCACACATTGCACCTATTTTTACTTATATATTTACTATTTTTATTCACTTGCACACTAACCCTACTATTTTCATTCACTTGCACACTAACACTACTATTTTCATTCACTTGCACACAAACACTTTCATCAAATCACACACATGCACTTTTTCTACACTTTGCACACTTACACTCTTATTTGAGTTCTCATTTGCATCATTCACGATTTTCTATGAGGTCTTTCCTTATTGACCTTCACAATTCATGTGAATGGGATCAAAAGTCTCATAAGAGACATTTCTTAGATTTAGGATTGCATTTCTCATTCATTAGTCATATCCAATTTGCATACATACCTTGGGTAGAAAAATTAGGAAAATAAGGGTTAAATCACGCAACTAGCCTTGGCTAGGTCGAAGGGGTGCCTTGGATTTTTATTCTTGCCTTCCCCTTCGTCAAATGTGACTCCCGAACCTTTTTTCTTTGTTTTACGTGGACTAGGAGTCATTTAAAAAGGGTTTCTTAATTTTTCTTTAAAAAATTCATTTTTTGGGTGATTTGGTACACCCTAACTCTATACCAAGTGGCGACTCCATTTTTCATATAAAAACCCTTTTTAAACTACATTTCTTGGGTCAAATCGTCGCATTTTCAAAAGTCCCATTTAGACCCATATTTTTTTCATCAAATTCATTTTTCCAAAATCAACAAATTCACAAAACAATTATTTCTTTTTTCCAAAAAGTGGGGCGCGACAGCGGATTTCAACCTCAAAACACCACTTTGAGCAAAAAACCTTTTCAACCAAACATCAAAGCTTTACTCTAAACAAACAATCACATAACTACTACAAGCCAAACAAGCAAAAAAACTTGGAAAAAGATGTCATGCAAATCTGGATAACAGAAGCTTCACTCTTTGCCAGCTAATGAAGCTTCTTTTTTGCAATTTTCTGTTGCGAGCTTTGCAGCTTCAACTCATGCAAATGAAATGCCAAACTCATACATCTTCAAACATCAACCTTAACGTTGATCAAACATGGTTGCATACCCCTAACTACTCCCAGCCGAGAACAACAAAAAAAATGTAGCAAAAGAAACTCAACCGCAACATATGTTCATGCCATCTCAAATTAGAAACCATAACCTATTCTAATGAACATCCCCAGCCATTGAAAATCCACACACAGGACAATAACATGGGAATCACAGGGGCAAGGAAAATGAAATGGGTTTCTGATGAAACCAACAGTGATATCACCAGGAGCCATAAACAACAAAAGTTCCCAACCACGTACCCAGAGAAACAGGCCAAACCTGCACATTAAACCATTACAAGATACAAGAGACAACAAACAGAAGTAGAAAGAATCAACAAAATGACGGCAATAAACAAGGAAATCAGCGCATCTAAACCAGCGTAAGCAAGACTGCATTTTTCTAACAAAAATTTGGACTGAACATTTCCAAACTACAGAATCATCACCATGAAAGTTAGCCTTCCTAAACCTATTGCCTAAATACCAGATTGAGCACCCACAGCAGAAAGTGAATTCGGAGTTAAGAGGAAGCGACTTGCAGATTCGGATTTATTCACAAATCTTCTACTAAGTTCGTTGTTAACTAGGAGAAAAATAGTAAAGCTCAACACAAAAACTCTTAGGGTCTACAATAACACAAAAAAAAACTCAGATGTAGTGGTATGGAGACAAGATCTGAATCTATCAGCGCATGAAAATGAAAGAACCGAAAGAAAGAAAAATAGATCATGAAAACAAAAATCAAGTAGCAAAACTTTTGGTTGCGGAGGAGGAGGATGTGTAGGAAAAGGAAGGTGGAAGGAGAAAAGGTTACCTTGACGATCTTAGCTTGAGGAAAATGGAGACTCTTAAGATTGGAAGATGATCGAACCCACAGAAATGAAAGAGGACCGGCTACTGGATTTGATGAAGACAACGCAAGTCTGAAGCTTTCTGAGATCTTTGTTTCCTCTTAACCCTTGACGATCTTCCTCCCCTGGCCTTCTTTCTTGATTCTTCCAAATTGCCCAAGCTCCCTTCTCTTCTTCCTTTGCTCCGCCGAACCCACTCTTTCCTATTTCCTTTCCCCTTGTTTCTTCCCCAACCCACGGCCTCCGTTTACTTAGTCTTTCCTCTCAGGTTCTCTCTTACCCTCGATTTCTACCTCTATCCCTTGCTCTCTGTTCACTCCCTCACTCAGCAATCTCTCTCCCTCATTTTTTCTCGGCCGTCACCTTCCTCTCCAAACCCTAGCCACTACTGGAGTCCTCCTCTTGCTCTCTCCAGCCCTCAAACTCTCCCTTCACTCCTTCCTTCAGCCGTCATCAGATTCTTCCCTCTCAAAAACTTTTTCGTTCCTCCTTTCCCCTCTTTTCTTCTGCTTTTTCCTACCCAACCCAGCCGCCAACTCTTTCTTTCATCAGTCGCCCTCCCCCAGCCCGTTACTCCTAACTCTCTCTACTGGTGGTTCTCTCCTTTCCTAAAAATCTAACCTTTCCTCTTGGCCCGTCACCTCTATTTTCAAACCCTAGCCGCCCGTACCTCATTCTTCTATTCTCTCAACCCCCAGCCGTCACTCCTCTCTCTAGTTTCCTTCTTTTACCGTCAAAAACCCCCCTTTTATAACAAACAAAAACACTAAACCCTCCTCTAAAGGGTTTTGATGGAAGCCAAGTCATTAGTTTTGTGGATCATCCGATGGTGAACAAAAAACAAGGAGTTGCGGTGCCTTCCTGATCTTCTTTTTTTTTTCATTTCTCATTTTTCGCTTGAAATGTTATATGAAAAAATGGGCACAGATCCTGTGTAGTTCGGGTGCATGAGCTCTTTTTTTTTTGGTAAATAACAGTAAACTCAAATTTAAAAGAAATAAAGCATATTTTTGTGAATGATTTTTCTTTTTTTTCGATAAATTCTATGCTAAAATGACTTAAAAAAATAAAAATAAAAGACCTAAAGTAAATAAAACTAATAAAAAATAAAAATAATAGTAAACAAAAATACCTTAAAAATTTGGTGTCTACAATTCCAACTTATAGGCTACATTCCCCACACGTTGGATAATCTTATAAGGCCCTACAAACCTCGGTTGTAACTTCTTTCCTTTCCCAAACATCAAGTTTACTTTCAAATGTGTAATCTTGAGAAATACCAAATCTCCAATAGTAAACTCCAAATCCTTTCTTCGATTATCGGCATAACTCTTTTGGTGGCTCTGGGCGGTCTGAATTCTTTGGCATACCAACCTTACTTTCTCATTAGATTCTTCAATACAAGATACTGTAGTTGGATCTAAGATCTTCCGTTCACCTAATTCTTCCCAATAAATCGGAGATCTACACTTTCGACCATAAAACGCTTCATACGGAGCCATTTGAATAGAAGAGTGGAAACTGTTGTTATGGGCGAATTCCACTAAAGTCAAAAACTTACTCCAATTCTCTCCAAAATCCAGAACACAAGTTCTCAACATATCTTCAAGGGTCTGAATTGTCCTTTCAGACTGTCCATCGGTCTGGGGATGATAAGTAGTACTAAAGTTCAGTTTAGTTCCTAACACTTCTTGCATCTTTTGCCAGAACCTCGAAACAAATCTTGGATCTCTATCCGACACGATACTGACAGGGATTCCATGTAACTTAATGATCTCATCCAAATACATCTTGGCCAACTTCTCCAATGGGTACTTCATGTTAATCGGCAGAAAATGAGCCTATTTGGTCAATCTATCTACTATCACCCAAATCGCATCATGGCCTCTCTGTGTTCTTGGTAATCCCGATACAAAATCCATGGTAATATTCTCCTATTTTCACTCAGGTATTTCTAGAGGTTGCAAAAGTCCCGATGGTTTCTGATGTTCGACTTTAACCTGTTGACAAATTAAGCATGTTTGGACAAATTGAGCAATCTCCTCCTTCATGTTCTCCTACCAATACAGACTATTTAAATCTTGGTACATTTTATTCCCTCCTGGATGTACCGTAAACTTTGATCGGTGTGCCTTTTCTAAATTTTCCTTTTTAAACCCTTCATTCTTTGGCACAACTATCCGATTCCGAAATCTCAATATTTCATTTGACCCCAAATTAAAATTCGTCTTGTCTCCCATTTTAACCTTTTCCACCCACTTTTGCACTTCAGTGTCATTTTCTTGAGTTTTCTTAATTCTTTCCAACAAAGTGGAATTCACTACAATATTCTCCAAAATGACCTTCCTCGGTTCCAGTCGAGAATTCCAATAACTAACTTCTTCCAACAACTAAAATTCCTTAACCATCAATCCAGCTACTTGCACTTGACGGTTCAAAGCATCGGCCACTACATTGGCTTTCCCGGGATGATATTTAATCGTACAATCATAGTCCTCCAGAAATTCCATCCATCTACATTGCCTCAAATTCAGCTCCTTTTGAGAAAATAAGTACTTAAGGCTTTTGTGGTCTGTAAAAATCTCAAATGTCACCCCGTACAGATAATGCCTCCATTTCTTAAAAGCAAAGACCACAGCTGCTAACTCCAAATCATGAGTCGGGTAATTTCCTTCATGCGGTTTCAATTTTCTAGAGACATATGTTATCACTCTGTCATTTTACATTAGAACACACCCCAATCCTTCCTTAGAAACATCCGTGTAAACCACAAAACTATCCTGTCCACTTGGTAGAGCTAACACGGGTGCTCTTGTCAACCGTCTTTTCAACTCCTGAAAACTTTCCTTACACTTAGGACTCCATAGAAACTTCCCATTTTTCTTGGTCAATTCAGTCATAGGTCGAGCAATTTTCGAAAAATCCTGGATGAATCTCCGGTAATACCCTACCAATCCTATAAAACTTCGAACTTCCGTTGGATTTTTCGGTCTTTTCCACTTTGAAACATCTTCAACCTTAACTGGATCCACTTTAATCCCATCCTTAGAGATTATATGCCCTAAGAAAGTCACTTCTTTTAACCAGAATTCACACTTGCTAAACTTAGCATATAATTGGTGTTCTCTCAAAGTTTGTAAAACAATCTCAGGTGTTTTTCATGCTCTTTCACATTCTTAGAATACACCAAAATATCATCAATGAATACTACCACAAATTGATCCAAATAAGACGTAAAAACCCTATGCATTAAATCCATGAAAGCGGCAGGTGACATTTGTTAACCCAAATGGCATCACGACAAATTCAAAATGCCCATACCTCGAGTTAAAAGCAGTCTTGGGTATATCCTTCTCCAAAATCCTCAATTGATAGTAGCCCTGTCTTAAATTCAACTTTGAGAATACTACCACCCCTTGCAATTGGTCAAACAATTTATTAATGTGGGGCAAAGGATACTTATTCTTAATAGTGACCTCATTCAAGCCTCTATAGTCTATACATAGTCTCAAACTCCCGTCCTTTTTCTTAACGAACAAAACTGGGGCTCCCCACGGCGAATCACTTTCCCGCATAAAACTCCGTTCTAACAAGTCTTGTAGTTGTAATTTCAATTCCTTCAATTCCGCTGGAGCCATCCGATATGGCGTTTTAGAAATAGGGGTTACTCCTGAAGTTATATCGATCTTAAAAGTTATTTCCCGTTCCGGGGGTAGGGACTCAAATTCTTCAGGAAAAACATCGAAAAATTCTTTCACTACAGGCATGTCTTCCAAATTCACCTTATCACTAGGGGTGTTGATAAGGAAAGCCACATATCTTTGAGCTCCTTTACTTAACAACTTTCTAGTCCGGATCCCTGAGATAAGTGCAGACGAAGCTAATTTACCCCTTACATCCAGTTTCAGGGTTGCTTTTCCTGGAATACGCGACTCTACAATCTTCGTCCTACAGTTTAACTGAGCATTATAACGGGCTAACCAATCCATCCCCAAGATTACATCATATCCCTTAATTGTCAAACCTATCAAATCAGCCAATAATTTTCGTTCCCCAATCCAGACTTCACAATCTCTATACACCAAGTTAGCAATTAGACTTTGATCCCCAGTAGGCGTTTTAACCTCTAGATCATATGGTAACTTAATTGGTTTCAAGTCTATCCCACTCATGAAGTTAGGGTTTACAAAAGAATGTGTAGCACCTAGATCAATTAAAACCCTAACTAAACGATGAAAGATTGGAATTGTACCTTCTACCACCTCAGTCGCCTCAGGAACTGTTGATAATCCAGTGCATAAATCCTGGCCGGTACTTTTGGTCGGCTCCCTCCGGCACTGGTTTGCTTGGAGGCTGACTTTTCCGGTCTCTGGGTATCACTTCTCGTTTTCATTTTGTTTGGACAGTTCACAAGCTGGTGCTCGGTACTACCGCAGGCCAAGCACTTCCCAGACTTCCTCTAACAGTCATTTTCAGAATAGTTGGGTTTTCCGCAGTACCCACACGTAATTTGAGGGGTTACCGCTGAACCACTAGAAGGGGCTCTCCTTGCCTGTGTCAGTCCACTACGACCTCCTCTAAATAAATCTCCTCTCGAAAATCCGGCAGTCCTCGGTCCTCCCGCTCCTCTTCCCATTTTGGAAGGCTGTGCACTTTTACTAGCTTGTCCAAAAGTATGGCTAGAAAAGTTTCTTTTTCTATTGTGGAAGTCCCTCACTTGCATCCTTGCATTTTTTACCCTTTGAGCTTTCTCTAGTGCCTTAGTGAACGTAGAGATCTGGGTTGCAGCCAAACCCTCTTGTATCTCCACTTTAAGTCCCTAAACAAACCGTCTAATCCTTTTTCGCTCATTAATCATCAATTTGGGAGCGTACTTTGAAAGTTTAGTAAATTTTCCTTCATACTCAACTACACTACGAGTTCCCTGTTTCAGCTTGATAAATTCATCCTCCCTCTTCTCTTGGATTAAGGGCGGAAGAAACTTTTCATTAAATTCTCTTGTGAAATTCTCCCAAGTCCAAGGGATTTGAGTTCTCTCCCATTTTCCTTTTATCAGATCCCACCAAGCACGGGCTACTCTCTCAAATTAGAAAGCAGCGAAGTTCACTCGCCTATCCGCAGTATAATCTAGAACGGCGAATATGTTGGTCATCTTCTCTAACCAATTCTCCGCTACTTCAGGGTCGGGTTCACCAATAAATTTAGGCGGGTTAAACTTCAAGAACTTCTCTAAGGCTCTATCCTCACCCCTATCCTGTCCCACAGTTTGGTTAAGTGGTCCAGAGCCTTGTCTATCAGCTAAACGTTCTAGGATATCAGTCATCCTGTTAATGGCAATAGCCACTTGATTACCCTCAATATTTTCCTGACCTTGGGTCGGTCCAGTTGCCGATCCCTGGTCATCCTTTTGAGATTGGGCCTGTCTAGTCCCTCGCCCACGACGTCAACCACGGCCTCGACCACCTCTTAGTCCTTCCATAACCCAGGCGTGCCTAGTGCAAGAAATAAATAAATAAATTATGCAATGCAAAGTAGAGAGCATGAACCAATCAAGAAAACATTAGATATAACAATAATTTACATTCATTAGTATATCAAGTTCATACAATTAGCAAGTCATGGGATAGTCACAAAAATATAGCACACAGGTGCCACAAGAGTACTTTTAGTCACAGAAGACTAAAGTAAAAGCAAGTGCTTCCAAAAGTAAGCCACACAGTCATGCAAAATACAATGGCCCCAACACTTAGCATCACCCCTATTAATTCTAGTTGTACTAGTCAAAAGAGTCAAAGAGTCAATCGCTAGGGACCTAGTCCACTGTAGGACTATCAGGAGGAACCTCCTCCTCCGGATCCTCCTCCGGATCAAGGCTCTAGACTACCTCCATCGTCTCGTCCACTAGCCGAGTAGTATCAGTCAAGATGTCGGAAACCCGACTACGGATCTCCTCTCTCAGCCTAGTAAGTTGAGCCCTAGTGCTCCGGAGCTCCTTATTAACAACAGCAGATGTAGCTATCTCGCCCTCTATCACCTCCTCTAGCTCAGCAATCCTCTCATCCTGAGCGCTAACCATCTGTCTAAATTCATCCACCTCAGCCTGTAAATCCCGATTAAGATCCACTAACTGACGACGCTCGTCGTCCAAAGCAAGCACGAGGTGGTTCGGGTAGGCAAAGGTCACCCTACACGAACATCGGGGATATCTGTCAGATGGGTAAGAGCGTACTCGAGCTCCTCCAGCTAGAGCTCGGTAGAAGATAGACTTAGGAGGCACTACATGACCATTCACATGGCCATTCCCGTTAGCTGCCGGAACTCCATTTCCATTTTCCATCCCTGCAAAATAATAGCACTTTTCGGGTTAGAAATTTAAATCACTATTTAGTTCGGATGTCATTTATACATACCTAACCCAATCACTGGTATGCTCCAAATACCCCTTAAGGTGCAACTAAATTATCCGGTCTCAGGTCTTAAGAGTAGAGTATCTAATATGTCTCCCATATAGATCTCTAACCTAGCGCTCTGATACCAACTGTGACGCCCCCACTTCTCCCTAAGGCGAACCAGAGGGTATCCGCGGGACGCCTGTCCAGCTCTCGCCAGGATTCAAGCAAATCTATTCAAGCTTATTACCAGTCTACACAACACAAGTAAATAACTTAAATATAGCAAATGCGGAAGCATTCAAACTTAACAATAGTCATCCATTATCCAAACCGCACGTCGGGTGTTCAAAGTACATCATAAATCCCAAATATACATTACGTCCCAAATATTATATTTCAATTCCAAAAGTACACCCAAAACCAAGGTATAGCCAAAATATAATAGAAATCCTAAACAAAAGTACATCAGGAGGGTTTCTCCAATACATCTCCGAGTTCAAACCTGTTAAGGAAAACAAATCTATAGGATGAGCAGAACGCTCGTGAGGCTAAGAACACACATGGAAGCACGTAGTACAGATAACAGTTCCAAACAACAGTTTAAGAGATAATTACAAGTAATTAATAAAGCCAGTGAAATTAAACAGAAATAATTCAAGGATATAGTAGCTCTCAGGAGCTAAGTTCCACTTGCTGTGTCGATGACATTCGTATATCTCCCCGCGGTGACACTCCGTCAACCGGGTCGGTATTTTCAATCCGTAGAACTCCACTAACTTTCAATCCGTCCACCGTACACCGCTCCGGGCCCGCACGACATTTATAAAGCGATACTCCATGAGCATGCCAAGTAAGATCTCTCAATAGATCAAGCTTATCATGTAAATCTCATGGCTCACCGAGGTTCCCGACCAAACCCATGCGGGCTCGAGTTCCAAGGTCGGCCTATGAGTTTGGGCGTCCCCCATGTACATGTAAATGTCGAGGAGATTCACTCCAACGACGTATGCACTCATAGCATACCAAGTCATGTATACAAGTATTTGACAGGTCCAAGCATGTAATTCAGGATATGTAAGTCTAGCAAGGCAGACTAAACATGAATCAATTATTTCAAATGAGTACGAGTGCGATAAAGTACACACTCGACTCCATTTTATCAAAACCAGGTAGATTAAGCAAGACAAGCATGTGTCAAGTTCACAGTAGTTCAAGTAAACATGCACTTGACACTCACCAAATAGTAAGTAGTCTCAACTTTAATTAATCGTTCACCGTGGGATCCTCTTGAAGGTCCTCGTGTGCGCCTGAGCAAATAATAGTGAAGTATCACTCATATATCCCAATTATCAAGGAAGATTGTACACTAGTACAATATAAGGAAATTTCATGAAAACGCACCTCAATTACTCGTAAATCGGGGTTTAAATGGAGTTTTTTAAAGTACACGGGTAATCGAGTTTTCATTTTGGGAAATCAAGTATAAACGTTCAAGAAATATTGAAGGAATAAGGAGTACTTGAAAACTCCCTTCCCTTGGAATTTGGAAAAACTTCAGGTTTGATATGATACTTTGAAAAATAGTATCTCACATTCTACATGTCAAAAATTGGAAAACTTGGTGCCGTTGGAAACCTCTTTAAAAGTACTAAAAGTTCTTAGAATACACTTTTCTAAGATTCCAAATGGAAAACATTCAAAAATGAGCTCAAAGTTGTTGTTTTGGTTCATAAGGCAGATTTAAGTTGATTTTTTGGCCAACTTTGAAAATTCGGCAAAATTCACTTGATTGAAACTAGCCTTTTAAATTTGTAACTCTAATAGTGTTGTAATCCAAGTTTACAACAAAACAAGCAGAACAAGAAACGGAGTTGTGAACACCAAGATATGGTAGCTCAAAGTTACCCAAATTTCCTTGTTAAACAAGGGTTTTCCAATATCAAGTCTTGAACTTTGGCAATTTAGTCAAGCAGTGAAATGGACTCGGATTGGTACCAAATTTGGCAGTATAATACTCCTTTATAAAGGGTATCCCTCTATCAAATTTCATGAAAAAATACCTTCGGGAAGGTAGTCAACCAAACAACCAAAGTTTCGAAAATCCTAAGGCAGAACTGCCTTGAGCTTTTTGGTTTTCCATTCCAAACATTTGGTCTAGGAAAATCCTTCAAACATGGTTCATTTGTGTAGGAAAAACCTGAGGAACATTCATGATATATTTGGTAAGTGTTTTAACTCCAAGAAATTCAATTGGCAAGTCTACACCAAGTCTAGCATCTATTTTGCCCAAAATTTAGGGTTTTCAAGAACAGAGTAGGTTTCGTATTTTGATCAAAAATCACTCAATTCAACTCGGAATTAAGCATGGTTGGTGGCATTGGAAAATAAATTCATAAAACTATAATTTCACAGAAGAAATCGTTATGAAATTCAGCACCCAACTAGCTCAAATTCGAGCCTCAAGTTGCAGCCTCTGTACTTCGTTCCAGGAAAACAGAGAAACAGGACAGTCATCTTAAAACGGTTGGTACAGGCTACTCGGGTGGAACTAGGGGTTGCATTTTATACCATTGGAAATCTAGGAATACCTAGTTTCAAATGCCACTGACGGCACTTGAGTTTGACGTCGGAGCACAGAGTTATGGATGAAACAAGTACACTGTCTGAGCATTACGGGAACAGTTTTCCAGATTTACTAGCTTCACGAAATTAATCCATTCGACCAACCAAACCTCAATATTTTTCAATGAAATTTTATACACCATCTATGCAACATATATACATCATATACCAGCCATTAAATCCCCGAAATTCCACAGAAATAGGTACGTTCAAAGCAGGGGCAGAATCGAAACTTTTTACCCCATGCACTCCTTGAAGTTTATACTAATAATACATTATTAATCTACCATTTTGAGCACTAAACTAACATTAAAACCATCATCAAGCATCATATCAGCCATCAATCCAAGAGTGGGAGTTCATAGAGCCCACCTTTCAAATTTTCCAACAATAACAAACCACCCACATGAATACAAGAGCTCATAAGTGTAAATCAACTTCCATTAACCAAGTTTCTAGGTTTAGATCATCACTTACTCTAGTTGATGTCCAAGGCAGTGATTTTCGGTCCTTTTTGCTCCAGCAAAACCGTGAATGTTAGCTCCTTTTTGCAGTTTAATAAGGTCTCCAAGTGTAAAGCTAGGTGTGGGTGAAATTTGGTGGCTTTTGGTGGTGTTTTTGTTGGAGAAATGAGGATGAAAAATGAAGAACTTGGGTGTTGTTTTTGGTGGTGTTTTTGTTGGAGAAATGAGGATGAAAAATGAAGAACTTGGGTGTTGTTTTTATAGCTGATGGTTCGACCAAAGTGAGAGGGAAAAAGAGTGTTTGCTGATGATAAGGCTTCCATGCGAAGCTTAGCAAATTTTGGCTTCAAGTATACAAAAGTCAACTCTCCAATAGTGCGCGTACGCGCGCGTTTTGTGCTCGATTTCTCTTGCATTTGTTTCACTTGTACACTAAACCTCTAATGCACTTATATTCACATAAATATTATTCACTCTTAATTATTCCAAAATAATGGTCTAAAGTCCCTCAATTAATCGCGCGCGTGAAAACGCGTATTTCCAATTTAGACGCGATAAAGTGAAATTTTTGAAAATTCTTATAACGATGGTACCACTAACTATCACTTGAGTATTTAAACCTAAAATTACTTATTTTAGAACCATTATACAAGTCTCCAAATTTCCGAGCTTATTGTACTCCCAATTGGCTAGAATTTTCAAACACGTTTTCACTATTTTCATTAGTCGAGCTTCTAAAAATTAATTTTTGATACAAGTCACTTTAAAAATATAATGAAGCTATAATTCCATGTATTTAAGTCTAATAAAGTTAGAAAATAATAATCGGAGAAAATATTTAGATAAATAATTAAATGAGCAAAAATAGGAGTCGAAAATAATAGTTTTTACTAGTCCTCACAGAACAGACATCGAGGACGTGGGTAAACTTCATGAGGGAGTTTAATGCAAAGTATTTCCCACCTCCAGGAGAAGAAGGAGGATGAGTTCATTAGTCTTCGCTAGGAAATTCAGACTGTAGCTGAATATGAGAGCCAATTTACTCAATTGTCCAAGTTTGCTCCCGAACTAATTGAGACCAAGCAGAGGAGGATAAGGCGTTTTGTTCAGGGATTGAATGTTGAGATCCAAAAAGACCTAGTCGTAGCCCAAATCAGTGCCTTTAGTCATGCGGTGGAGAATGCCCAACGAGTTGAAAGTGCAAGGCTCCAAAAGGGCTATTCCTGAAAGTAGCTTAGGACAAGAGAATAAGAGCAACCCCTCCCAAGTTTGGAAGGGGAACTGGAGGAGTAAGACTTCCGAGAATGTCCAGAGGTGCCTCACAGGGTGGCTCGGCTTCTATTTCCCATGGTCCCTGCGGGTATTATGGGAGGCCGAATGACACGGAGGAAATTCTTGGAGGAAAGAAAGAAAGTGCTTGCACTGTGGGAGCGCCGATCATCAAATTGCGAATTGTCCTGTCCCATCGCGAAAAGGGAGTAAGAACTAACAGTCAACCAAAACCAACCTTGAACAGTCGAGACTAGATCAAAGATGCCGGTTCGGGTGTATTCACTAGAACAACATTAGGTCCCTGATTCATCTGAGGTCGTAGAAGGTATGATCCCTATCTTCCACCGTTTGGTTCAGAGTTTAATAGACCCTGGTGCTACCCATTCCTTCGATCACCCCAAATTTTATTGTGGACTTGATGTGAAATCTGTTAGATTTCCATATGATCTAGAAGTTAGTACCCCTACGGGTAACCACCATTTGATCACTATTATGGTGAATAAGAATTGCAATTTGGGTAGGAGAGAGAAAACTATTAGAGAATCTAATAAGCTTGGCCATTAAGGTGTATGATGCTGTATTGGGTATGGATTAGTTAGTTAAGTATGATGCTCAACTTGACTATAAGGAGAAAGTGATAAAATTTCGTATACCGGGGAAAGCAACTGTAAGAAAATTTCGAGAACGAAATTCTTGTAAGGGGGAGAGAGTGTGAGGACCCGAAAATTTTCTTATTTTCTAGTTATTCTTTTATTTCCTTGCATACATTTTCTATACTTTCCTTTATTATATTAATTTTCTAGATATTTTTATAGGGGAGTCAAGTTTTTAAATCATTATTCTAGTATAAGTTAGTTCATGTGACATTAGTAGTGTCTAGTGGATGTGGGACCCGCTAGTGCATTAAGTGCGGAAAACTTTTGACGATTCGATGGAGTTTTGCATAAAAGGGTACTATTTTGCAAGGTGTTAGGAGATAATTAGAGGTTAGCTAGATAGATTAACCATTGAAAGACAAGAGGATGAGATTAAACCTTAGGAAGGCCAAGTGTCGCGACACTATTAGAAGTTGGATTTTGACCAAAGTTTCTTAACTTTCCTAAACTCCAATTTTGACCAAAATTCCTTCACTTTCTTGTCTTCCTTGGCCGAACTCCTTGAGGGAAAGAAAGGGAGAGAACTTCATCATGTTCTTCAATTTCTTGCTTCAATCTAGAGTTCCAACCATCAAAATTGCAAATTACTCCATACAAAGTACTAACTAAGGAAGGGTAGAGGTGTTGGTGGAGTGATTTTGGAGGGAAAAAAACTAAGTTACCATCTTTCTTGTGGTTCTAAGGTAACTTGCCAAGAAATCCCTCTTTGCTTCTAATAATTGCATATTAGTGGTCTAGGGTTGCTAAATGTGTAGTTTTGTGAGAAATTTCATGATTGGAGGTGGTGATAGGTAATTTTTCAGTTTTATTGGGGAATTTTCTGCTCATATATAAAGCTTAAGGGTTGGCCATGATTTACTAGCTTTGATATGTGAAATAGCTAGTGTTTATGTGCTAGTTACTTTGCCTAAAGAAATTTCCAACTTGGGTGCATAAATTTCAGTTTAGGGTTTCCAAATTTGGCTTGATTGTGGTTGGTTTTGGAGCTCTCATTTGGTTATAAATTGAAGGGTGTTGTGGCCTTAATTAAGTGTGTTTAATAGCTTATGATTTGTATGTGCAATTGAGGCTGTTTTGGATGAACTTTGGTGTTGATTGTAGGATGGAAAAGTAAAGGAATTTAAGGGGAAGTGCTGTCCAATTTTTGGGGCTACTTGATTCCTTCAAGTTTGGGTTGATTTGGTGATAAACTTGCTTAAGATGTTTGGTATATCTCTAAGCTTTACTTAGGTGTTGAATTTTGGTTGAAATGGAAGGATTTTCATTGGTATTTTCCTCCAATTTGTTGGCTGAAATTTCCGTTTGTTGGTCAAGTGATAGCGAAGTCTATTACCTTGTTGTTTTCTAACCTTTTCATGATTGGTTTTGGCCAAAATTTGTTCTTAACATTGGTTAAGCCTTTTGTACTTGAATTTGAATGAAAACTATGTAGATTAGGAGGGTGAAAAACCTCATGATTTCACTTGTGTCATGGCTGCGAAAATTCTGGTTTGAAAGGCAAATTTGCCCCCTTTTACCTTTGAGCCTTAAAGTCTTTGGTTTGGAAGTCTTAAGGACCAACTGTTACTTACTTTCACTCCCAAGCCACATTTTGCTTTGCATTAGTAGTTCATTGGATAGGCATACGACTCGTAATCGAGTCTCAATTGTTTTTCCTTGATTGTTTTAGGACGTGCTGGCGATCCTAAATGTACTTCGGGAGGAAACTTTTGAAGTCCTTTTTGCTTGAACTGGTGAGTGTACCACTCGCATGACTTGTTGTTTAACTGGTTTACTGGTACTTTCAATTTGCGACTTGAATGATTGTGATTTTTGTTTATTCTGGATGAGACGAGGGTGTACTTTATCACACTCGTTCTCTTGCTTGTTTGACTGGTTACTGTATAAATTTGAATCCGTACTTCTGCCTGATTTGATGTCGTTTGGAGGCTTGTATCCAACGACTTTAAAGTGAAATTTGAGCTCAACGTCATTGGTAGTTGATTGAATCGAGCTAGCAAGGGGCTTGGTCGAGATAAATTGACAAGTCATGGGGACTGTTTCTGTGGAATCGTTGAGTATTGGAGACTCTGGATTTCTAGTATACTCGAGTATTACCTCTGTTTCTGTTTGCTGTTCGGGCCCGGTAAGGGGTATGTTTGGTGGACGGAATTCGGTGTAAAGTGGGTCTACGATCATGTTTATTCTTTAAACGTTGACGGAGAGTCAACGAGGTTGGATCAAGTACTGCTGTAGATACCAAATTTTTAGTGTAGTTTTATTTATTTTTCATGTTAGTTTTTTATTTATTTCTTTTATTTTCTTTGGTCTTTTATTTTATTGTTTTGTTATTTTTATTTTTATTTTTATTTTTGAGTCATTTTAAGCATGGGAATTTATTGAAAAGAAGAAATTCATTCACAAAAAAAAAACAACGCAAAAAACTGTTTCATTGTAAGGGTGTCATCGGATGGCCAAGGGAGAGAGCTAGAGAGGAGGTTGGTTTGTAGCCATTGAAAGGAGGGTTTTAGGGTTTCTCACTTAATATATAAGGGCTGGAAAAGAAACCGCAGCCAAGGAGGAAAAAAAAGTGAAAGGCGACGGCTGAGAAAAGAAAAAAGACAGAAGAGGAACGACAGAGAGGTTTTGATGTGAGCCGAGAGCAGGAAGGGGAGATGGAGAGAACCAGAAAATTTGGGGAGGTGAAGCTGCGAGGAAAAGAACCAAAGCAAAGAAAAAGGGGGGAATGATGACGGCGGGGGTTACGGGACGAGAAAGGGGAGGAAGCCGAGAGAGATAGAGTTTCTGGGCAGAGAGAGAGGAAAAAACCGGAGGAAGAGAGAACTTTAGGCAGCAGCAAGAGAGGATTACAGTGGCAGCAGAGGAACGACGCAACACCAGAGAAGGAGGAAAGCAAGAAACAGAGGGAGGTCTTGTCAACGAGAAGCTAAGGAGAAAGTCGACAAGGGAAGCTACCGGAGCAGGGGTAGAGACCGAAGCTTTCACTTTCTCTCCATCGTTCACCTGCATCCAAATTCAAAAACTTCAGGTAACTTCCTAAAACCGGTTTCTTAGCCTCTCCAATTTCCTTTGTGACTGAGCTGGATTCTTGCATTTTGTTTTCAGTTTTTGTTATTTGTGTCACTGTTGATGCTTCAATCGCTGTTGAGTTAGGGGTTGTTGTTGTCTCTACTTGCTTTAATCTTGCCTGTGGAATGTGTATCTCCAGATTTTGTTAGGTAGTGAGTTTGAACTCTGGGGTTTTATGGGTTTTGCTGATCTACTGGGTTTGTTATATCGGATAAAAGTTGCAGAAAATAGCCAAAATTTGCGTCTTTTGTTTTCGGATTTTTCTGGGAGGAGGAAGGCAGTGACTAAAATTATGATTTCGCACTTTGACTCAAAGTCGGTTGGGTTGAAGATTTGGGTCATTTGGGTAAGATATCTACAAGTTTCAATGGGGCGTGTAAAGGTTTTATAAACATGCTGAAATTGTAGAAGGCAAGCTGAGCAAGCCTTGTTGCGTTTTTCCTATGTTTCTTTCTTTATGCATCTTTGCTGCATTTTGTGCACTTTCAAATCTGTTGGGATGTATGCTAAGGTAATGGCATCAGTGGTTAGGGAATACTTACACTTGGTAGGTTAGATTTAAGATGGTCGTATGAACATGCTTCATGAGTAAGTTGCAGCAGGTTTGAAGTGAATTGGTCTGCATGTTGCTGAATTATTGTTTATTCCTTCGTGATTTATTTGTCTCTCCTTGTTCCAGAAGTGCATGCTCACCAAAATAGGTAGTTGGGTTGATGCCTTGGTATGATATTGTTCTCTTACCTCACTCACGAACCATGAGCAGCTTTCGGTTGCTGAAATTGAATAGCATATGGAAACAAATTGCAGAGACTTGTTGCCTTCATAGTTTGCACCGAATCTGCATGATATCTCCCTAAGTTGTAGTTTGTTTGTATGTGGAAGTCATGTGTTTAGTTGTTTGGCTTGAAGTTATGATTTTGGTTGGAAAAGCTTTGAATCAAAGTTTGTCTGGAATCCTCATTTTGGAATAAAAATGACGGCAGGTTTGAGTTGTTACAGAAGCATAAGCTTCGTAGTATGCATGGCAGTTTGCATGAAAATGTTTTCAAAGTTTGCATTCCAACCCCTCATGTTCCTCCTCATGTCACAAAGGCCCAATTATATTCTAGTCTTTTGTAGTTAGATCCTAGAGTAATTGCAATTTTAACCATTACTTGACTTCTTCTTTACTCTTGGACCCTTGAAGTTCCCAAAATGTTTCGTTTAGAGTTGAATGATTGATTAAGGGTTGCTTTTGAGTTCCTAGTAGTTGCTATATTTGGGAATTTGATGGGTCATTCCACTTTTCTTGGTAATTATGCATTATGTGGTTTCATTCGAGTTGCAATTGGAGGGATTTTGTTTATATTTATTAGTTAATTGGTACCTTGACCCTTTTATTGGTTTGAATCTAATATCTCATTTACTCGATTTCCATTGCAAGGAAGGTAACCACTATTTCCTTGATTTTATTTCTCCTACGTGCTCCTACGTGTTATGTGTGAATATGCATGCTTTAATTCGTTTTTCATTTTATATCTAATTGCTTGTTTCGCTTGCTTTTATATCACTTTCTTTAATTAAGCAAGTTATTCGTGGGCATTTGAACCCCAATTTGTAATAGTTTAGTATTTTTTTAATCATTTATTTATTTATTCCCCCTTTTAGTTTGTAGTAGGTTTCCCCCAAATGTAATAGTTAGGGCTTTATTTGCCTTGTGTGTTTTTGCATGCCTATGTGCTATTTGTTACTTGCTTTCCTAGGGTCTTGCATCTAGATATCATGCTTACGTGTTATGTGTTTATGTGGATTATGTGTTTATTTGCTTTATTATACTTTACATGATTTATTTGATTGTAATGAATGTGTGACGTCACCACACTAGTCCAATGCTAGTTGTGGTCTTTTTCCCGTCACCACACTAGTCCAATGCTAGTTGTGGCCCTTTTGTTCCGATTTTCCACTAGCCCAATGCTAGTAGGAATTCATAGACATGGGCTAGTCCAATACTAGACCCTTAGGGACCTCCGACGCTAGATCATGTTTGCATGACTACATTACATTCTCATGCATATTTTTTTCACTTTTTAGGGTCTTTTATCATTTTTTGCATGACATCCCTCCTTATACGTATATCCCTTTTCCCGTATTTCCCTTTATATATATATTCCTTACCCCTTCGTATGAAAACATGACATTAGACCTGCATTTTCATTTAAGAATTAGAATTAGGGTAGTGCATTTGCTTGATTAGATAGGGAGTAACCCCTTGGGTATGGGATATGGACGAGTTTGGCTCTTTAGCCTTAGCACGCTCGTATTCCCTCTATTAAAGGGAACATTGAAAGTCACGAGTATAAGTCCCCGCACCCATTATGATGCATTTCTCTAGGTCATACACATTTGTATATATTATTTTCTTTACTTTTTCTTTCTTTCGAGTCTCATGACTTGCATTGTTCGTGACTTCTTCGAAGAGTCTTCATTGGGCGCCACAATTAATGTGATTGGTACCAAATAATCTTTGGAGAGAAATTTTGACTCCCCGATACTCTCTTAGATCTAGGGTTTGCATTCATATAGTACATCCAAATGTGATAAATTTTTAGGTTAAAATAAGAAAATCTTTGACTAAATCGCGCAACTAGCCTTGGCTAGGTTGAAAGGGTGTCTTGGATTCTTATCCTTGCCTTCCCTTTCTTCAAATGTGACTCTCGAATCTTTTTATCTGATTTTCGTAGACTTGGAGTCGTTTAAAAAGGGTTTTCTACTTTTCCTTTAAAATTTATTTTTAGGTGACTTGGTACACCTTAACTCTATACCAAATGGCGACTCCAATTTTAATTCAAAATCCCTTTTTAAACTATTATTTTGGGTCAAATTGTCGCATTTTCAAGTCCCATTTAGACCCATGTTTTTATTTTTCTTTTAAATCAACAATTTATTTTCCAAACAAAAGCTATTTTTCTAAACTCGTCGTTTATTTATTTTTCTTTTTAAAAAATGGGGCGCGACAGCTGGCGACTCCACTGGGGACTTAAACAGTCCGAGCAAATTTGATTTAGTCAACTTTTTTCTTCTTTTAACCTTTTCATATATCACATTTGGGTGTTTAGGGTTGCATTTTTTCTATTTTTAGGATTTTTTCATTTCGCGCGTATCAACTCACTCCCTCACCTATTTGCATACGATTGATTTGATGGATGGATGGTTTATTTATGTGATGTGATCTCGCGCTTTGCATTGCATTTGGGTGGGGGGATATTTCCTTAGAGCCTCGCGTTGGTTCTCAATCCCTCCCCTCCAAACGAGCACTAGCATACGTGCATATGCTTTATTATTTATCCCTCCTTTATTTTTCTTTTAGTGGCTTGTCACGCCACTCCACTCTATTAGGATTAGGCGACCCACTTGGACGTGTGATCACGACACAATGTGTGTGTAGCATGATCCGATGGGTCACTCAATCTTCCGCTTTAAGCTTTGGGTTGATAGCCTTTAGCTTTTAGTCGAAGGTTGAGGATTTTTGATAGATTCACTCAAACACGTAGCCGTGACACGATGTGTGCGTAGCAGTGTTTGGGGAATCGCTCGAGCCACCGACAAAGAACCTTGGGATTGATGACCCTTGGTTTCCAAGTCTGAAGGCTCGGGGACCTAAAACCCATCGAGTCTAGATGCATTAGTGAGCCAATACCTCATGCATCCATTATAGTTTGCCTAGAGTAGAGTCTGCCTTATCCTATTAGGGACACTATTCACAAGGGGAGGGATCCAACCCCTCTTTTCCTTATTTATCTTTGTTGCTTTTTATATTATCTAATTGTCCAACGTGTTATGTGATTATGTGTTGAACTCACATTTCCTTGTCTCTTGCCTTTTGCATTCACAAACGTTAGGAAATAAGAGGTCTGGCATAATCCTCTTTTAGGACCTACCTTTATAGATAGGCTATTGCACGTTTAAAAATTTTGGTATATTGCATTCGTAAATTAATAATGGCATATCATTTTAGGCTACCCTGGCATATAAAGGGTCCTTTTAGGTCATGATATCAGTTAAATTGTAAATTTATCGCTTTAATAAACTGGCATCATGCATAAACCCTAGAAAGGGAATGCCATTTAGGGGATCCCGTGTTAGGAATAAACCACCTCGTGTCTCGGATACTTAATCCAAGGAGACTTGCACGTTTACATTTTATACCATCCGAAGGGGTAGTGCACGAGGTAAGGTAGGATCCGATCATTTTCAAGAGCAATCTTTGGAATATGAGCGTCTAATAATCACTTTTTGGCCATTTTGTCAAAATTGGTAAAAATCCCTTGCTTAAAGGACATTAATTTGAAGAAATTCACAAGTAATTCCTCACTACTGAGACGATAAATAAATTGAGGCCAAAATTTGATTTTAGATGGCTCATAGACTAATGCATCGCAATAAATTTTTGAAGCTACCAGTGGATAGATTGATTTTCAAATAAGCTGTCAATTCAATTCCCTCCATTGGACCATTTTATTCATCAATTTCATCTAGTCCATTTTATCAATTTGTCCATTTTTAGGGCAATTTAGTCGATTTTAAATAAACCACCAATTTCATTTAATTCATTTGATTAGTTTACCCATTCTTAGGTCAATTCAATCAATTTTGAATAAATCATCAATTTCGTTCAATTTTCATTTGACCAGTTTACCCTTTGTAGGGTGATCTTGTCAATAAATCATCCGATACATTTGACCAGTTTACCTATTTTTAGGGCAATTTAGTCTATTTTAAATAAACCACCAATTTCATTTAATTCATTTGATTAGTTTACCTATTCTTAGGTCAATTCAATCAATTTTGAATAAATCATCAATTTCGTTCAATTTTCATTTGACCAATTTACCCTTTGTAGGGTGATCTTGTCAATAAATCATCCGATACATTTGACCAATTTACCTATTTTTAGGGCAATCTAGTCGATTTTAAATAAACCACCAATTTCATTTAATTCATTTGATTAGTTTACCCATTCTTAGGTCAATTCAATCAATTTTGAATAAATCATCAATTTCATTCAATTTTCATTTGACCAGTTTACCCTTTGTAGGGGGATCTTGTTAATAAATCATCCGATACATTTGACCAGTTTACCTATTTTTAGGGCAATTCGGTCGATTTTGAATAAATCATCATTTCTCTTAATCAATTGATTTCATTTAATCCATTTGAGTAGTTTAATTCATTTTAGGGTTGTCCATTCAATTTTGAATAAATAATCAAATTTCATTCAATACATTTGACCATTTTATCTTTTTTACGGTAATCTAGTCAACTTTGAATAAATCATCAATTTCATCCTATCCTCTTGACCCGCTCATTCCTTTTTAGGGTTTAAGTCTAAAGTTCACTGAATAAGTTAGTCGACGCATTGCAATCCTTTCAAGAGCAGGCTCTTTTACACATCATTTTATGTGTCGATCAAAGCAAGCAATCTATTCGGACTTCGTCCTCATTTTTAGGGCAAATGTCTCTTTTCAATCCAATTGGCCAAATTATTTCAAATTATTTTTCATGCTAAAATCAATCAGTGAATTGGATTCATCAGGTATAGTATAGTGCCTACCCCAGAGGATTGCATTTTCATGTTAGGCTTACCTTTGGCATTAAAAGGGTCCTCCAATAGGACATGCATCCGAATTATTTTAATTTTTACTAACTCCTGTCTTTTTCTTTTCCTTTTTCTTTTCTTTTTGACAACAGTCAATCAAGAAGGGCATCTAATAAGGGTTTTCTTACACTCTCAGGTAGTAATCACAAATATTGCTACATAAAGAAGCCCCATTATTACCTGATCACATAGCCGAATTTCAAGAGAAAGTGTAAACATGAGTATCCATCCAGAACCATTTGATAGGCCCGTAACAACATCATCAACTGATTTGGCGAATCTGGGAGCTCAGCTGAACGAAGTTCTCAACCGATTTAATGAGCTAAGCATTGAAATGATGGCCCAACGGCGCGTGATCGACCAATTGGTCGCTGGTGGTGCTAGCGGTGAGCAACAACATGAGCCCTTACCCCCTGGCCAATCTGAACCTCAACCAATACTCTTACCTTATACTCAAGCTCCTGTTACTTCACATGTCATAAATCCACTTGAAGAGGCCTTTACCTATCCCACTCATGGCCCACCACTTACTTATGCACCTAACATCCAAATTAACCCTTCTCATGCCCAAATTCTCCAGAATTATCTGCCAATCACTATGAGCATGCCATATGAAGCTCAAGGACCACATTATTACTCCACCGCTGAACCATTCACCTTAGATACCGCCGCCCAAGGAAAAGCTGAAGTTAGGGAATCATCCGCGCCAGTGGATAAGAACTTGCTAAAGAAATTGGATCGGTTTGAAGAGTTCATAAGGAAAAACCAAGGTTTGAACAAGCAAGGAGGTTTGGAATACAACGAGCTGTGCCTGTTTCCGAATATGCAATTGCCTGTAGGTTTCAAAGCACCCAAATTTAGCAAGTACGATGGAACTGGCAATCCCAAAACACACCTTCGGATGTTTGCAAACAAGCTAGGGAAGCCGATAGATGATGAGAATCTACCTATGCGCTTATTTCCCGAGAGTCTAGAAGGCGACGCGTTGGATTGGTATTCCAATTTGAAGCCTGAGGATATGAGATCTTGGATGGATTTGTCAACCGCTTTTATGAGGCAATATGAATACAATTGTGAACTCGCTCCAACGAGGACCACATTGGAGGGGACTAAGAGGAAACCATCGGAGGACCATAAGACATATGCGAAGAGATGGAGGAAATTGGCCGCCAAGGTGGAGCCTCCTATGACTGAAAACGAGATTGTTCGCACGTTCATCAAAACTCATGACCCGCCTTATTTTGAGGAAATCTTTCGAATGACTGGGTGTTCCTTTGCCGAAATTGTCAATAAATTGGAAGAATATGATGAGTTTATAAGGGCAGGAAAGATTGTTAACGTGTCGGCTCTGAAATCGCAATTGGAAGCGATGCAAAGTCAAGGCAGCAATAGCAAGAAATCCCCGTTTAAAAAGAGAGAAGAGGAAGCTTCATTTGTCTCAAACCAAGGCCCTTCTTTCCGACCTAGATATCAACAGAACCCCACCTACTCACCCCATTGCCCGTACCAATCACACCTTCGACCTGTTTATCATACCATCATTAACCACCCTCGACCTCGACCAAATTACCCAAACACACCCTGTGAGAACCCGTAATTTTCATTTTCTAGGTTTTAGAATTTTCATGGCTTGTTTTCTGCATTTTCGTGATTAGAAAATTTTTTTTATATAATTTTAAGGAGCAGATATAGTTTTTAGATGATTTTTCTAGTATCGAATGGATTTTGAGAAATTAAGAGCGTATACCGGACGTGGGACCCACTAGTGCGAAAAGTTCGAAAAAATTCGGCCAACTAGATTAAGTTTTGAATACTGAAATTATTTTACCGGGTGTTATGAGATATTTAGAGGTTACCAAGTGGTTGGTGTGAGAGAGAGAAAAAGTTAGGCAAGTAATTAATGAAGGTGACATGTGTCACCATATGATTAAATCTTGTTTTGACTTACTATTCAACCTTTTACCAATTACTAAATAAAACCAAAAATTGACCAAATATCTTCCATTTCTTACAAGCTTGTGACCTGTCTATAATACTTTTGGATAACCCCGCTACTTTCATGGATTTGTATCTAATTGACTGCTATTGTGTGGCTTGCTTGATACAGTTATGTTATATAGGTATACTTTTGATCTGTACGTACCTTTTGCTACTTGCTTTTGCCTACCTATGTTTAATATTACATTCCCGTTTCGACCCTAGATTTATTAGACCAATGGAAGGCACTCGTAGTGGACGGGGCCGTGGGCGTGGAAATAGGCAATCTACGACTGAAAGGGGTACTGGGGAAAGCTCATCTGGACCAAACCCTGAACCTAGGGTTGACCCCAATGTCCAAATAGCTGCTGCCATGCAGCAAATGACTGATTTGCTAGCCCAAGTGGTGCACCAACAAGGTCAAAACCCTAACCACAACCCTGGGAATCCTGGTAATCACATAGAGGGCGAGGATAGAGCCCTTGAGAGATTTCAGAAGTTCTCCCCACCCAAATTTCTTGGAGGTTCTGATACCACCTGTCACCCCCGGTAGCCGTACTTCCCCGTTTCCCTTTCGAACTTTAGGGGTTGTATTATTATCCGCTTGTTCTGAGCTGCTCCCAGGAAAGCCCCTTTTCTTGGTTTGGAAATTTCTCACTTGTAGCCTCGCATCTTCTATCCGCTGAGCTTTCTCCACAGCATCACTAAAGGTACTAAGTTGAGCTACCGCTAAATCCTTTTGAATCTCAACATTTAGTCCCTGAATAAAACGCCTTATCCGTCTTTGTTCAGTGACGATCAGTTCAGGCGCAAACTTAGACAACCGAGTGAATTGACTCTCATACTCGGCTACGGTTTGAGTTCCCTGGCGAAGCCGAATGAATTCATCTTCCTTCTTTTCTTGGATGAGAGGAGGGAAAAACTTGGCATTAAATTCCCTCATAAAGTTCGCCCACGTCCTCGGGGTTTGTTTTCTTTCCCATTTCATTCGAATAACATTCCACCAGGAACGGGCGGCTCCCTCTAGTTGAAAGACAGCAAAGGTTACCTGTCTCTCCTCGGTATAGTGTAAGGCAGCGAAAATATCGATCATCTTCTCCAGCCACTTCTCAGCTACGTATACATATATATATACCCCGACCTATCTATTGAGAAGTAAGAATTTTGAGGACAAAATTCATTTTAAGGAGGGGAGGATGTGAGAACCCTGAAATATATAGGTATACTTTTGATCTGTACGTACCTTTTGCTACTTGCTTTTGCCTACCTATGTTTAATATTATATTCCCGTTTCGACCCTAGATTTATTAGACCAATGGAAGGCACTCGTAGTGGACGGGGCCGTGGGCGTGGAAATAGGCAACCTACGCCTGAAAGGGGTACTGGGAAAACCTCATCTGGACCAAACCCTGAACCTAGGGTTGACCCCAATGTCCAAATAGCTGCTGCCATGCAGCAAATGACTGATTTGCTAGCCCAAGTGGTGCACCAACAAGGTCAAAACCCTAACCACAACCCTGGGAATCCTGGTAATCACATAGAGGGCGAGGATAGAGCCCTTGAGAGATTTCAGAAGTTCTCACCACCCAAATTTCTTGGAGGCCCTGATCTTGACGTAGCTGAGAAGTGGCTGGAGAAGATGATCGATATTTTCGCTGCCTTACACTATACCGAGGAGAGACAGGTAACCTTTGCTGTCTTTCAACTAGAGGGAGCCGCCCGTTCCTGGTGGAATGTTATTCCAATGAAATGGGAAAGAGAACAAACCCCGAGGACGTGGGCGAATTTTATGAGGAAATTTAATGCCAAGTTTTTCCCTCCTCCCATCCAAGAAAAGAAGGAAGATGAATTCATTCGGCTTCGCCAGGGAACTCAAACCGTAGCCGAGTATGAGAGTCAATTCACTCGATTGTCGAAGTTTGCGCCTAAACTGATCGTCACTGAACAAAGACGGATAAGGCGTTTTATTCAGGGACTAAATGTTGAGATTCAAAAGGATTTAGCGGTAGCTCAACTTAGTACCTTTAGTGATACTGTGGAGAAAGCTCAGCGGATAGAAGATGCGAGGCTACAAGTGAGAAATTTCCAAACCAAGAAAAGGGGCTTTCCTGGGAGCAGCTCGGAACAAGCGGATAATAATACAACCCCTAAAGTTCGAAAGGAAAACGGGGAAGTACGGCTACCGGGTGTGACACACCCACTACACCATTTCATATTTCTCCACCTAACTTTCAAACTAGACCTCACCCTCCTTATCACCCAAGACCCACTTTACCCGTCAACTAGAACAACTATCAACGAACCGCTGGCACCCAAGACTCGGCCCGATATAGAACTTTTACCAATCTAGGTCGGCCCCTTGATCAACTATATGAGCAGCTCAAGGCCGCGGGGAAAATTGGTACAATACTTCCTAAAATCTATACTAAAGGAGTTCCCCCTGGTTATGATCCTCAATCTTTTTGTGCCTATCATTCTGGAGCTCCTGGACATTCTACTGCCAATTGTTGGGTACTTAAACATAAAATCCAAGACATGATTGAGGCCGGAGACATAATTTTGAGAAGGAGAAATGAACAAGGACCAAGTGTCAGCGAAAATCCTTTTCCTGCGCACAAGGATACTATAGCGGCCATTATCACTGAAGAGGAGTTTGAGCAGCCTACCAAATACATTGCGGGGGATAACGAAGTAATCAAAATAGTCCAGAAGCCTTTTGTGCTTGACATAGCCATCTAAAACTGGATTGCAAATCACATTCCCTCTCGAAAGGAATTTTGGTAAATCTAGGGGATTGCCTTTGATTATGAATTATGGGAGAAATCATTTGCATTGTTCATCTTTTGCATTTTCGTTTTGTAAATAGTTTTAACTCAAATGTCTTTTCAATACAAATCTTATGTTAAATAGCGTGTTTTTTGTTAAATAGCGTATTATGACGTTTTGTCCTTCCTTTGAAATTTAAAATATACAGTTTTATATATACTGTATTACTTACCCATTCTTTTCAGATGGCCAAGAATAAAATCATCTGACCCTTTGGATATCACTGTTCCGAAATTTGATATTTCATGAATGTGAATTTGGATTTCAAAGTGAGGGGAATAGCGAAGAGACATCAGAGAATGTTTCAAAGGAACACATAAAGAGAAACTCAAGTTGGAGTGGGATCACGATTTCAGTGGTCACTTGATAAGAAGCATCTGAATGCCATTCGTCATTGTCAGTGCTATCAAAAGAGAATGGCCCAAAGAAATAAAGCATTGAGGTAGCTTTTGTCGGTATGAGATAACGCCAAAAGAAGAGTTCACCGCGAATGGGTAAGGTTCTTTTATTATCAAGAAAGTGTTGCATGGCAAAGTACTAGTTCTCGCAGAAGTGGAGTGGACAAATTCTCCCTCAACCGATCAATTCGGATATGTGTGTAAGAAATTCTTCATCTGATAAATGAAAGTTTCCTTTCAAGGGTTAATGCAAAGAATGGAATGAAAGTCAGGTCTTCTTCCTTTCCCATTGAGACATTTTATCTTTAGTCATCCCTTTTTGAGCCTTCAGAATAAATTACTTCATTTGGCAACCCCTGAAGATCACAAACCCCACACTGGGGCAAATGTAGTTTTGAAAAAGAAAAGAAGAACCCTATACTGGGGCAAATTCAATATTCGAAAGAAAGTCGAAAGAAAAGAAAATGAATAAAAGAAAACCTCAGTTAAAAAATAAACTGGGGCAAATTGTGAATATTTCAAAAGATGAATGGAATGACAGAAGAAAGGAAGGAAAATGAAAGGACAAAGAGTCTCAGTTGAAAATAGACTGGGGCAAGTTTTGGTTTAGCCCTAAAATAGGGATGGTACAATAATGCGATCTCAGGACATTTAAACCACTTTCAGAAATCTGCCTTCAAGCCTTAATCTTTTCTTAACACCTCACTAGACCCCATTACAAAAACCAAAAGTCCTGGCTTCCGTTCTTGGCATCACCTCTTTTAAGCAAATTTTCTAAATCACATGGCAATTGATGTCAATACGCCTTCACTCATTTTATAAGGGAAGGGATTGTCGCACTGATGCCATTATTTCTTAAAACACATTTTTTGAGTTGATAAAGGCTATTGACAAGATTTGTTCATCAGGTGAAAATCCGAAAAGGGCATCTTTGAAAAGAAAAGGAAAAAAGAAAAGCAAAAGAATGAAAAATGAAAAAAAAAACAACAACAAACACAAAAGTGGGAGTAGCCTTGGTGAAAACCTGAAAGGGCGCTAAGGTAGAGTTTTATGAGGAAAAGTGAGGTTGGAATTAGAAAGCTGGTGATTCGGTTCATTTGAGATTCCTCCTCGCATTGTGGTTTTTCTGTTGCCGACATTGAACTCCGGGCGGATGATATCTAAAGGGTCAAGCATGGCATTTTGTTTGAAGTCGGAATACTTTGGTTTTTCAAGCGTAAATTGTCGAATTTATAGATTCATTTCTTTAAAATTAATTTTCTTTCAATAAAAATAAATAATTGTTTTTATGTTACAGAAGTTTTCATCATTTGTTGTGTGAATAGAATATTCTTTCATCAGTTTCATGGTATTATTTATCTCTTTGGGTTCATCAGATGGCAATCCCCCTGATTTATTGAAAATCCCTGGATACCAAGGGCCTTATTAGCATTGGAAGTCAATGGAATTTGATCAGATCACAATGTAAAGTTGAGTTTTCGAAGTATCAAGGGGAAAATATCAAAGTACTCATGTTTACACATTTCTTGAAGGAGGAATTGATCGGATGGTGGTGGCATTATTTGTTTATTTCTTTTGCAGGTCCATGCTCGTTTCAAATAATAAAACTGGGGCAAATTTTGAACTGTGAGATATCGTCCAAGAATTGAATATTCATGGTTTGATCTAAGAAAAGGGACTGAATCAAAGTTTTGAGGAAAAGCAATAATACCATAAAGCAGATCGAAAGATCGGTGACACAATAATTGAAATTGAGGCAAATCATTTTTTGAAAAGATTCTCTCGAATATCAAAAAAAAAAATCATCATCATCAATCAAAAATTCATCAAAAAAAAATTAAAAAATCAAAAAATCAGAAAGGTCAAAAATCAAAAATCAAGTTTAATTTCTTGTTTCTTGACAAATCAAATTCAATTTCTTATTCACAATGAACGTTGGGACCGGGATTCATCCCGCCAACCTCGTCAGGACCGGGCTTTATCCCGCTGACCAATGAACTTTGGGACCGGGTTTCATCCTGCCAACTTCGTCAGGACCGGGTTTTATCCCACTGACCAATGAACTTTGGGACCGGGTTTCATCCCGCCAATTTCGTCAGGACCGGGTTTTATCCCTCTGACCGCTTATATCACATCAGGACCGGGTTTTATCCCGCTGACCGCTTATATCACATTTGGACCGGGTTTCATCCCGCCAACCTCGGCAGAACCGTTTTATCCCGCTGACTGCTTATATCACGTTGGGATCGGGTTTCATTCCGCCAATCTCGGTAGGATCGGGTTTTATCCCGCTGACCGTTCATACCTCGTTGGGTTCGGGTCTAATCCCACTGATCGATTATCACGGCAGGCTCGGGTTTGATCCCACTGACCGATTGTCAAGGCATTTCATTTGCACTGCCACTAGTCTCGGGTCAGTCCCGATTTTAAATTTTGTTCGGGCCAATCCCATGATTTAAATTTTGTTCGGGCCAGTCCCATGATTTTAAATTTTATTCGGGTTAGTCCCATGATTTTAAGTTTGATTCGGGTCAGTCCCATGATTTAAATTTTTGTTCGGGTCAGTCCCATGACTTTAAATTTTTGTTCGGGTCAATCCCATGATTTAAATTTTTGTTCGGGTCAATCCCATGATTTAAATTTTGTTTCGGGTCAGTCCCATGATTTTAAATTTTGTTCGGGTCAGTCCCATGATTTTAAGTTTTATTCGGGCCAGTCCCATGATTTTTAAATTTTATTCGGGTCAGTCCCATGATTTTAAATTTTGTTCGGGTCAGTCCCATGATTTTAAGTTTTATTCGGATCAATCCCATGATTTTAAATTTTGTTCGAGTCAGTCCCATGGTTTTAAATTTCCTTGTTCGGGTCAGTCCCGATTTTAAATTTCCCATTTGGGTCAGTCCCATTTTAAATTTCTGGTTCGGGTCAATCCCGTTTCAAATTTCTTGTCTGGGTCAATCTCATTTTGAAATTTTGTCAAAAGGGGTCAGTCCCCATTTCTAAAGCGTCCATCGTTCGAGACGCTCGCAGTCGAATAACACAGGTAAGTATTTGGTGTCTACTTTTTTGTCTCAAGTTTTTCCAAAACTCAGACAAAGAGGGGCAAACTGTAGACACCAAATTTTTAGTGTAGTTTGTAAGTCCCAAAGACAACCAAGAGGGGGGTGAATTGGGTTGATTAAACTCTTAACCAAATTTATGCACTTTTTATTTAGTAAAAATTTACCTTCTTTTCTAGTAATGATCAACTAAGTAAATTAGAAGATAGGAGCAATATTGATCAGAAAAACAAGTATAGATAAGCAATGAGAATTTTAATTAAACAGAAAAGTAAAATAGGGAAACAAACCAAGTGTCTACCAAGCTATACCCAAACTTGAAGACCAAACACTAGGAAGAGCAACTTCTCTTTGATGAACGAAGATCAACTAGATGTACAATGGAGGGAGCACTTCCTCCTTGCCCTAAGCCTCACTTAGTCAAGTTAGGAAGTTTTACAAACACTCAGAAAACCCTCAACAAAGCTACACTAAAGATCCTTTCAACCACAAAAGAAATGCTCAACAGAAATTCACACCACTTTAAAACAAATCTACTTTGGAGACTATTTTCTAGCTAAAATATCTCTTGAGAACTTGTAAACAAAGTGTGCAAAAGTCCTTTCTTGGTTCAAACCAGTTTGATTTTAAAGGGATCCAGAAATGGGCTTCATCAATGCTTCCAACGGATAGAAGGCAGCTGAAGAGTCAACTAGCCGTTGGGGCTGTCGGACGTCCGACGATCGAATCATTGTCCGAACCAATCGTCCGATGATAGCCAAGTTGAGGTTCGGACGTCCGATGAGTTTTTTGTCGTCCGACAGCACAGCGTCCGACCTTGGGCCGAGAGCTAGCAAGTTATTTTGGAATTTTTCGGACGTCCGATGCGGTTGATGAGCGTCCGATGGCAAGCGTCCGATCCTTCCGGACGTCCGATGCTTCCATGTGAGCGTCCGACGGTGCTTCCTTCCTGATGTTCTATATCTTTTCGGACGTCCGACAGTTTCCTTTCGGCCGTCCGACCTGATTGTCCTGTTTTTGCTTCTCATTTTGGTTGTTTTGCATTTCATGACATATTTGAACCTGATTCTTGGATAGACAAAAACACTTGTATTTGAAGAAGGTTAGACAAATATTTCAAAGTATCAAGAATGACAAACTAGACATACTTAAAAGACAATATCTTTGATCGAAACAAAACAATGACTAAATTCATTCATATTATTCCAATCTTGTTTGCCACATCCAAAGCAACGTAGTCAGGAGATAAACGAACATATGCTTTCTTTGTTCCAACAGACCTGATCAAAGTGTTCACTTTCTTGGTCTGTATAAACAAACTTTTGTGATCATCAAAACCAAGAATAACATTCTCCCCCTTTTTGATGATGACAAAACAAAAGTTTGAAATGAATTTTGATTGATTGCAATGAAAACTCCCCCTTTCTAAATAGACTAGAACTCCCCCTTTCTTAGTGAATCATAAAAATTTGAAAACCTCCCCCTCACTAGGCTGCCCAACCGAGTTTCAAAAACATGACAATTAAGCAACTCACAACCAACATATTACCAATTCAATCCATCATCAAAATCCAAATTTAATTAAACCATCAATCAATTCAACATATCCAACATCATCAAATCCAACATATCAATCATCAATCAGATCTCTCCCCCTTTTTGTCATCACAAAAGGGCAAACCAAAAACATCCATCTTATACACAAATACATCTTATCCACAAATGCAAACCAAAAACAATTCATTCCATTCACACAAATAGAATAGACAAACATCACCAGTACTTAAACATCACCAATAACTTCCATCAAGATACTTAGACCACCAGTACTTAAACATCACAGGACTTAAACATAAACAAGAATATCCATTATATTACACCACAGTACTTAGAACATCCATCAAAACACACCAAAAGAAACTTAGAATATCCATTACATAACATATTCATTGTTGAATTCCACAAACACCTAAAAGAGACAAACAAAATGCAAATGTCCTAAATGATGATTTAAGTGGATCCAGGTGTCCTCCGAGAAAGCTGATATTGGTCGACATCCTCCTCTTCAGTTTCTTCATCATCTTCAGCAGCTTCTACAACTGGTGCCTTGCCTTTGTCTGATGTGGAAGGGCCATGAGGAGTCACAGGAGTTGATGGATTCGGATCTGGAACAGATGAACCTGGATCAGTGGTTCGAGGTTCTTTGTCATGTGAGACTTCCTCAACCACAGGTGGGGGAAAAAGAAGATTCTTTTTATCAAGAAAGGCAGTTTGTTGCTCAGAAGACATGGTGAGCATTAGGCCACGTTCTAGAAGAAGAACATGCTGTTTGAGTTCATGAAGAAGCTCAATTACTTCATTACTTGAAGAGAAAGATGCTTTAGTGGCAGACTTCCTAGGGTGAATGGGAGTGAGTGAAATGGGTGAAGGATCATGTATAGTCTTAGACCTCTGTTCACTAGATGATGCCCCCTTATATGCCCACAGATTATCTTTAAAAACAAGATTTTTCCTTTCAAAATATGCTCTGGTAAAAGCATAAGAAGATGCTTCTTTGGGACAAACACCTAAAATTGGAACTTTGTAAAATTCAAAAATCTTTTGAAGAAACTTTCCATAGGATAGTTTTCTTCGAGAGTCAGTAGCATAGCGAAGTAAAAACTTGCACATGACAAAACCAAAATCAATTCGGATTTTTTCTCGAAAACAATAAAAGAGATACAACTCCATTTTGTTTGCATCAGTTCTGTGGCCATCAGGGGGCACAAGCAGGTTTGAAATGATAGAAAAGGCAATTAAATTCACAGGGGCCAGATCATTCAACTTAGCATCAGCAGGTGAGGAAAAACTTCTTTTGAAATAAGTTAACATTTTTGTCCCATCAAAATGATTTGCAGCAGTAGGGAGCTCTTCATAGGAAAAGAAATTAGCAACCTTATCTTTGCATAAACGTTCAATGGTAGTTTTTAAAATGGAATTCACAGTTCAGAATCAAAGATGAGGTCTACCCCATTTACCCTAGACATGATTTCAGTTTGGTCAGTTCCTTTCCTCAGGTTGGCAAAAAATTGATGCAGCATATCAGGATAGTAGACATTGGGCATGGAAATGAGATGTGACCATTTCTGGAAAGCAAATAGATTCAGAATGGATTCTAAACCTATGGAGCGAAATTCAGAGGGGTTTACAGTTCTTTGAGGGATGACACCCTTCTGGGATATCCAGGCGTATCTGTCTTTCAAAGCATCATCAAAGAATGGAGGGAGAGGGACTGATTTAGGAGGCGGTTGAGAAGAAGTCCCCTGTCCAGATTCTGGTTGAGAAGTGGGTTGTGGAGTAGGTCGTGACATCTGACCCTTGATAGCTCCCCTTTTGAAGGGCTTGGATGTCCGTTTGACAGTAGGAAGATCCTCATCCTCATCCCTGAGTGGATACTTGCGTCCGGCAGTAACTTTTCCTCCCCTTAGATTCACCATTTTTCTAAATGTGTGGAATGGAGGATGCAAATGATGCACACAGCAGTAGGGAAGTGAATCGCACAGAAATTTTGGAACAAAAACACCTTGAACGAGATTTGACAAAGCGATTATGCAAGAGTAGGGTTGTGAGGAAAATTTGGGGATTTGCGAAATGTTATTCAGTTTGGTGAAATGATCAGGAGAAATGAAACGCAAACGATGGGGAAATGTTTTGGTTGAGTCAATTTGGGAATGGTAGATACAAAATGGTACGAATTTGAGAGTGAGGGAAGAGAGAGTTTTCGTCCGAGAGGAAATAGGATGGGAAGAGTCTGAAGCAAATGCGGAAGAAAGTTGTTTTAAAAAATGAGCCGTTGCACTGTCGGACGGCCAAACGAAGTTGTGCGTCCGACAGTTGCGTCCGAACAGGCGCAATCTGGAAAATGGCTGAAGAACATCATCGGACGTCCGTTCATCTTCTTTCGGACGTCCGAAGACCCCAAAAAAATTAAGATGATTTTTCGATTATTCCTAATTTTGATCTTGGATGAATGAACTGATCTAATGGCAAAGCTTTTGTGAAAATATCAGCAAATTGATTTTTAGAGCAAACATAATTTACACATATTTCACCTTTTTGAACAAGATCACGAATAAAGTGATGCTTTATATCTATGTGCTTTGTCCTAGAATGATGAATAGGATTTTTGGTCAAATTTATAGCACTAGTATTATCACAGAATACAGGCATGCAGTCATACAACAATCCAAAATCATTCAAAGTGTGCTTCATCCATAAAGGTTGAGCACAACATGCACTAGCGGCAATATATTCCGCTTCGGTTGTAGACAAAGAGATTGCACATTGTTTCTTGCTAAACCAAGAGACTAAACAATTTCCAAGAAAATGACAAGTTCCACTAGTACTCTTTCTATCCACACGACAACCTCCAAAATCAGCATCTGAATAACCATATAGTGCAAACTCATTAGATCTAGCATACCAAAGACCATAGTCTAATGTACCTTTCAAATACCTAAAAATTCTTTTTACAGCATTCAAATGTGATTCTTTTGGACAAGATTGAAATCTAGCACACAAGCAAACAGCAAACATAATATCAGGTCTACTTGCGGTTAAATAGAGTAGGCTTCCGATCATACCTCTATAATGCTTTTCATCCACATGATTACCTTTTTCATCTTTGTCAAGCTTTGTAGAAGTGCACATTGGAGTTCCAACTTGTTTTGAGTCCTCCATGCCAAACCTTTTCAACAGTTCCTTGGTATATTTTGCTTGATTTATAAAAATTCCCTCAAGAGCTTGATGTATTTGAAGTCCAAGGAAGAAATTTAATTCTCCCATCATACTCATTTCAAATTCATTTTGCATAGTAGTGGAAAAATCCTTGCATAAATACTCATTAGTAGCACCAAAAATAATGTCATCTACATATATTTGCACAATGAGAAAGTCATTCAACACTTGCTTAGTAAAAAGTGTGGTGTCCACAACACCTCTTTTGAAATCTTTTTCAATCAAGAACCCACTTAATCTTTCATACCAAGCTCTTGGAGTCTGTTTTAAACCATATAAAGCTTTAGAAAGTTTAAACACATGACTTGGAAATTTTGTATTTTCAAAACCGGGGGGTTGATCCACATACACTTCTTGATCAATAAAACCATTTAAAAAGGCACTTTTAACATCCATTTGAAACAATTTGAAACCTTTGAAGCAAGCAAAAGCAAGAAGCATTCTAATAGATTCTAATCTTGCTACGGGAGCAAATGTTTCATCAAAATCAATTCCTTCTTCTTGTGCATATCCTTTAGCAACTAATCTGGCTTTATTTCTTACAACAACACCTTTATCATCCAACTTATTTCTAAAAATCCACTTTGTGCCAATGATAGGTTGATTTTGAGGTCTATCAACAAGTGTCCAAACTTCATTTCTCTCAAATTGATTAAGTTCCTCTTGCATAGCCAAAATCCAGTTTTCATCCTTTAAAGCATCATTGATATTTTTAGGTTCAAAAAGAGAAACTAAAGCAAAATTATCAATCAATTTTCTAGATGAGGAACGAGTGTTTACCTTCTCGGATGGATCACCAATTATAAGCTCTTTTGGATGATTTTGGCTGAATTTCCAAGCCTTGGGAAGATCTTTGAGTGGATCATCATTTTTGTCTTCATCTTCCTCTTCTTGATCATTATGAACTTCATTTTCAATTTCAGTTGCTGCTGGTTTAGAACTTCCTTCATTTCCAATTGATAGCTTTTCCATTCCTTCTCGAACACCTACATCATCATCCTCACACAAACTTTTGGAATTATCATCATTGGCTTCATCAAATGTTATATGTATAGCTTCTTCAATCACAAGTGTCCTTCTATTAAAAACTCTATATCCTCTTTTATTCTCACAATACCCCAAAAATATTCCTTCATCAGATTTTTTGTCAAACTTACTAAGATGTTCCTTTAGATTCAAAATAAAACATTTACAACCAAATACTTTGAAATAACCAACGGTAGGTTTCTTATCAAAAATCAGCTCATAAGGAGTTTTCTTTAAAATAGGTCTCAAGAGTATTCTATTCATCACATAACATGCAGTGTTTACCGCTTCAGCCCACAGATATTTAGGCAACCTACATTCATTCAACATAGTTCTAGCAGCCTCTTGGAGAGTCCTGTTTTTCCTTTCTACAACACCATTTTGCTGTGGAGTCCTTGCAATAGAAAACTCATGTGTTATACCATTATGATCTCAAAATTCTGGAAAACCACAATACTTGAATTCCGTCCCATTATCACTTCTAATCCTAACAATTTTTAACCCAAGCAGATTTTGCACTTTAGCAAACATTGAAGTAAAATTTTTGAAGGCATCATCTTTATGAGCAAGAAATATCACCCAAGTGTATCTAGAATAATCATCAACAATTACAAAACAATATTTCTTACCTCCCAAGCTAGTGATTTGAGTGGGACCAAATAAATCAAGATGCAAGAGTTCCAAAGGTTTTGAAGTAGATACACACATTTTTGGTTTAAAAGAAATTTTTGTTTGCTTCCCAAATTGACATGCATCACATATTTTGTCCTTATCAAAACTGATTTTTGGCAAGTCTCTAACCAACTCCTTTTTCGAAATTTCCTTTAGTAAATCCATGTTAAAATGACAAAGTCTTCTATGCCATAACCAAGGATCTTCATTTGAAGCTTTAAGACATTTTAAGTTAGAAGAATCAACTTTATCAAGAATCACAATATATATGTCATTAAACCTCTTAACTTTGAACACAACATTATATTTGGAATCAAGTACAATGCATTCATGCTTTTTAAACAACACATACAAGTCTTTATCACACAATTGACTAACACTAAGCAAGTTATAACCTAAATTATCAACCAAGAGCACATTATGAACAAAAGTTTCACCATCCTTACCAACATCACCTATTCCAATTGTCTTAACTTTCACATCATCACCAAATGTTACCTTTTCACTTGATTTTGATTTCAGCTTTATGAACAAGGAAGGATCACCGGTCATGTGCCTTGAGCAACCGCTATCAATGAACCATTTGGACTTGTTTGAGCATTTTTCCTGAAAAGAAAAGGTGTTTGGTACCCTTTTTAATTTTTGGGTCCATAATAGTTAGCATTGTATCTAACTAACCACATGCACTTCATCCCTTTGTTCAGATTTCTTTTCACATAGCAATTACCTTTCAAATGCCCTCTTTGACAACAAAAACCACACATAATGGAAGAGTCCTTAACATGTACTGGTTTGATATATCTCAATCCACCTCTTCTATATGTTGTGAAACCATGTGCAATTTTGTTGTGTACAAATGTTCTTTGAAAAGTAGTAGGATGGGTAAATAACATGTTCCTTTTGCTAAACTCCTGCTTTCTTGCTTTCAAAGTCTCATCCAAGTTGTCCATTCTTTTTTTCAAATCACCCTGTCTTTCCTTCAGCATTTCACAAATATTTGTCTTTCTATCAAGCTCATTTTGAACATTACATCCGGCTCTTACTAGACTTTCATTGTCGGTCTTTAGTTGTTTATTTTGTTGAAAAAGACTTGCATTTTCTTGAATGAGAAAAGCCATTTTCTGTTTTAACTGCTTGTTTTTATCATAAGATTCCTTCAAGGCATTATGCAGTTTTTCAACAAAAGATTCAAGATCATCATCTTCATCATTATCACTTTCAGATTGAGAGTGTGTGGAAGTTACCTCATTATTTCCAATAGCCATGAAGGCCATTTGAGCTGATTCTTCCTCTTCTTCAACTTTTCCTTCGGAGTTGCATTCATTCCAAGTAATCTGAAAGTTGTTGAATCTTGGCTTCCGATCAGCTTTTCCATCTTTCATCTTCTTCATGGGGCATTCGTTTGCATAGTGTCCAGGCTGTCCACATTCGAAGCATTTGTCCAACTGTTTCTTGTTGAAATCTTGTTTTCCTTTGTACTTTGTGATAGATGGATGATTCTGGAATTGATTGCTAGGTCCTCCTCTTCTAAACTTTCTTTTATTCAAGATTCTCTTGAAGCCTCTGGTGATGAGAGCAAGATCATTATCATCACCATCTGAGTCTTCATCATCCAAGTGAGCTGTATCATCTTCACCTTGAGTAGTCTTTAGAGCAATGTTTCTCTTTGCTCTAGCATCCTCTTCCTCCTGCACTTTAGATTTCAGTTTCAACTCATAAGAGGTTAGTGAGTTAATGATAGATTCAATAGGCACAGAACTTAAATCCTTAACCTCCTATATTGCAGTCACTTTATTTTCCCATTCTTTGCCCAAAGCATTGAGAATTTTCCTGTTCTTCTCTCCCAAGGTGTACTCTTTGCCCAACGCCTCGAGATCTTTGATCAAGTCAGTGAACCTGCAATACATTTTGTCAATATCCTCAAGAGGTTCAATTTTAAATGATTCATATTTCGTGACCAAGATGGCCTTTTTCTGTTCTTTCACATTGTCACCACCCTCATGGATTTCTCTTAGTTTATCCCACATTTCTTTAGCCGATTTGCAGCCTTTTACTCTGATTGATTCATTTGAATCTAGGGCACTATAAATAACATTCATGGCCTTGACATTCAATGTGAGGTTAGTCCTATCTCGAGCATTCATTTCAGCTCTTGTTTTTGGCCGAAGCAACCCTGTATCTGCATCAAGAAAGTTAGCTTCATGCGGTCCTTCACTCACAATAAACCATAGTTCAATATCAATAGATTGCAAAAAGATAATCATCCGTTCTTTCCAGCTAACATAGTTAGAGCCACTGAACATGGGAGGCCTAGTAACAGATTGCCCCTCAACAAACATAGCATGACTGGTTGTCATCTTTACTCCAAGCCGTTAGAGTTTAATCTCAAGGAGACCAAGCTCTGATACCAATTGTAAGTCCCAAAGACAACCAAGAGGGGGGGTGAATTGGGTTGATTAAACTCTTAACCAAATTTATGCACTTTTTCTTTAGTAAAAATTTACCTTCTTTTCTAGTAATGATCAACTAAGTAAATTAGAAGATAGGAGCAATATTGATCAGAAAAACAAGTATAGATAAGCAATGAGAATTTTAATTAAACAGAAAAGTAAAATAGGGAAACAAACCAAGTGTCTACCAAGCTATACCCAAACTTGAAGACCAAACACTAGGAAGAGCAACTTCTCTTTGATGAACGAAGATCAACTAGATGTACAATGGAGGGAGCACTTCCTCCTTGCCCTAAGCCTCACTTAGTCAAGTTAGGAAGTTTTACAAACACTCAGAAAACCCTCAACAAATCTACACTAAAGATCCTTTCAACCACAAAAGAAATGCTCAACAGAAATTCACACCACTTTAAAACAAATCTGCTTTGGAGACTATTTTCTAGCTAAAATATCTCTTGAGAACTTGTAAACAAAGTGTGCAAAAATCCCTTCTTGGTTCAGACCAGTTTGATTTTAAAGGGATCCAGAAATGGGCTTCATCAATGCTTCCAACGGATAGAAGGCAGCTGAAGAGTCAACTAGCCGTTGGGGCTGTCGGACGTCCGACGATCGAATCATCGTCCGAACCAATCGTCCGATGATAGCCAAGTTGAGGTTCGGACGTCCGATGAGTTTTTTGTCGTCCGACAGCACAGCGTCCGACCTTGGGCCGAGAGCTAGCAAGTTATTTTGGAATTTTTCGGACGTCCGATGCGGTTGATGAGCGTCCGATGGCAAGCGTCCGATCCTTCCGGACGTCCGATGCTTCCATGTGAGCGTCCGACGGTGCTTCCTTCCTGATGTTCTATATCTTTTCGGACGTCCGACAGTTTCCTTTCGGCCGTCCGACCTGATTGTCCTGTTTTTGCTTCTCATTTTGGTTGTTTTGCATTTCATGACATATTTGAACCTGATTTTTGGATAGACAAAAACACTTGTATTTGAAGAAGGTTAGACAAATATTTCAAAGTACCAAGAATGACAAACTAGACATACTTAAAAGACAATATCTTTGATCGAAACAAAACAATGACTAAATTCATTCATATTATTCCAATCTTGTTTGCCACATCCAAAGCAACGTAGTCAGGAGATAAACGAACATATGCTTTCTTTGTTCCAACAGACCTGATCAAAGTGTTCACTTTCTTGGTCTGTATAAACAAACTTTTGTGATCATCAAAACCAAGAATAACATAGTTTTATTTATTTTTCATGTTAGTTATTTATTTATTTCTTTTATTTTCTTTGGTCTTTTATTTTATTGTTTTGTTATTTTTATTTTTATTTTTATTTTTGAGTCATTTTAAGCATGGGAATTTATTGAAAAGAAGAAATTCATTCACAAAAAAAAAAACAAACAACGCAAAAAGCTGTTTCATTGTAAGGGTGTCATCGGATGGCCAAGGGAGAGAGCTGGAGAGGAGGTTGGTTTGTAGCCATTGAAAGGAGGGTTTTAGGGTTTCTCACTTAATATATAAGGGCTGGAAAAGAAACCGCAGCCAAGGAGGAAAAAAAAGTGAAAGGCGACGGCTGAGAAAAGAAAAAAGACAGAAGAGGAACGACAGAGAGGTTTTGGTGTGAGCCGAGAGTAGGAAGGGGAGATGGAGAGAACCAGGAAATCTGGGGAGGTGAAGCTGCGAGGAAAAGAACCAAAGCAAAGAAAAAGGGGGGAATGACGGCGGGGGTTACGGGACGAGAAAGGGGAGGAAGCCGAGAGAGATAGAGTTTCTGGGCAGAGAGAGAGGAAAAAATCGGAGGAAGAGAACTTTTGGCAGCAGCAAGAGAGGATTACAGTGGCAGCGGAGGAACGACGCAACCCCAAAGAAAGAGGAAAGCAAGAAACAGAGGGAGGTCTTGTCAACGGGAAACTAAGGAGAAAGTCAGCGAGGGAAGCTACCGGAGCAGGGGTAGAGACCGAAGCTTTCACTTTCTCTCCATCATTCACCTGCATCCAAATTCAAAAACTTCAGGTATCTTCCTAAAACTGGTTTCTTACCCTCTCCAATTTCCTTCGTGACTGAGCTGGATTCTTGCATTTTGTTTTCAATTTTTGTTATTTGTGTCGCTGTTGATGCTTCAATCGCTGTTGAGTTAGGAGTTGCTGTTGTCTCTACTTGCTTTAATCTTGCCTGTGGAATGTGTATCTCCAGATTTTGTTAGGCAGTGAGTTTGAACTCTGGGGTTTTATGGGTTTTGCTGATCTACTGGGTTTGTTATATCGGATAAAAGTTGCAGAAAATAGCCAACATTTGCGTCTTTTGTTTTTGGATTTTCTGGGAGGAGAAAGGCAGTGACTAAAATTATGATTTCGCTCTTTGACTCAAAGTCGGTTGGGTTGAAGATTTGGGTCATTTGGGTAAGATATCTACAAGTTTCAATGGGGCATGTAAAGGTTTTATAAACATGCTGAAATTGTAGAAGGCAAGCTGAGCATGCCTTGTTGCGTTTTTCCTATGTTTCTTTCCTTATGCATCTTTGCTGCATTTTGTGCACTTTCAAATCTGTTGGGATGTATGCTAAGGTAATGGCATCAGTGGTTGGGGAATACTTACACTTGGTAGGTTGGATTTAAGATGGTCGTATGAACATGCTTCATGAGTAAGTTGCAGCAGGTTTGAAGTGAATTGGTCTGCATGTTGCTGAATTATTGTTTATTCCTTCGTGATTTATTTGTCTCTCCTTGTTCCAGAAGTGCATGCTCACCAAAATAGGTAGTTGGGTTGATGCCTTGGTATGATATTGTTCTCTTACCTCACTCACGAACCATGAGCAGCTTTCGGTTGCTGAAATTGAATAGCATATGGAAACAAATTGCAGAGACTTGTTGCCTTCATAGTTTGCACCGAATCTGCATGATATCTCCCTAAGTGGTAGTTTGTTTGTATGTGGAAGTCATGTGTTTAGTTGTTTGGCTTGAAGTTATGATTTTGGTTGGAAAAGCTTTGAATCAAAGTTTGTCTGGAATCCTCATTTTGGAATAAAAATGACAGCAGGTTTGAGTTGTTACAGAAGCATAAGCTTCGTAGTGTGCATGGCAGTTTACATGAAAATGTTTTCAAAGTTTGCATTCCAACCCCTCATGTTCCTCCTCATGTCACAAAGGCCCAATTATATTCTAGTCTTTTGTAGTTAGATCCTAGAGTAATTGCAATTTTAACCATTACTTGACTTCTTCTTTACTCTTGGACCCTTGAAGTTCCCAAAATGTTTCGTTTAGAGTTGAATGATTGATTAAGGGTTGCTTTTGAGTTCCTAGTAGTTGCTATATTTGGGAATTTGATGGGTCATTCCACTTTTCTTGGTAATTATGCATTATGTGGTTTCATTCGAGTTGCAATTGGGGGGATTTTGTTTATATTTATTAGTTAATTGGTACCTTGACCCTTTTATTGGTTTGAATCTAATATCTCATTTACTCGATTTCCATTGCAAGGAAGGTAACCTCTATTTCCTTGATTTTATTTCTCCTACGTGCTCCTACGTGTTATGTGTGAATATGCATGCTTTAATTCGTTTTTCATTTTATATCTAATTGCTTGTTTCGCTTGCTTTTATATCACTTTCTTTAATTAAGCAAGTTATTCGTGGGCATTTGAACCCCAATTTGTAATAGTTTAGTATTTCTTTTAATCATTTATTTATTTATTCCCCCTTTTAGTTTGTAGTAGGTTTCCCCCAAATGTAATAGTTAGGGTTTTATTTGCTTTATTTGCCTTGTGTGTTTTTGCATGCCTATGTGCTATGTGTTACTTGCTTTCCTAGGGTCTTGCATCTAGATATCATGCTTACGTGTTATGTGTTTATGTGGATTATGTGTTTATTTGCTTTATTATACTTTACATCATTTATTTGATTGTAATGAATGTGTGATGTCACCACACTAGTCCAATGCTAGTTGTGGTCTTTTTCCCGTCACCACACTAGTCCAATGCTAGTTGTGGCCCTTTTGTTCCGATTTTCCACTAGCCCAATGCTAGTAGGAATTCATAGACATGGGCTAGTCCAATGTTAGACCCTTAGGGACCTCCGACGCTAGATCATGTTTGCATGACTACATTACATTCTCATGCATATTTTTTTCACTTTTTAGGGTCTTTTATCATTTTTTGCATGACATCCCTCCTTATACGTATACCCCTTTTCCCGTATTTCCCTTTATATGTATATTCCTTACCCTTTCGTATGAAAACATGACATTAGACCTGCATTTCCATTTAAGAATTAGAATTAGTGTAGTGCATTTGCTTGATTAGATAGGGAGTAACCCCTTGGGTATGGGATATGGACGAGTTTGGCTCTTTAGCCTTAGCACGCTCGTATTCCCTCTATTAAAGGGAATATTGAAAGTCACGTGTATAAGTCCCCGCACCCATTATGATGCATTCCTCTAGGTCATACACATTTGTATATATTATTTTCTTCACTTTTTCTTTCTTTCGAGTCTCATGACTTGCATTGTTCGTGACTTCTTCGAAGAGTCTTCATTGGGCGTCACAATTAATGTGATTGGTACCAAGTAATCTATGGAGAGAAATTTTGACTCCCCGATACTCTCTTAGATCTAGGGTTTGCATTCATATAGTACATCCAAATGTGATAAATTTTTAGGTTAAAATAAGAAAATCTTTGACTAAATCGCGCAACTAACCTTGGCTAGGTTGAAAGGGTGCCTTGGATTCTTATCCTTGCCTTCCCTTTCTTCAAATGTGACTCGAGAATCTTTTTCTCTGATTTTCGTAGACTTGGAGTCGTTTAAAAAGGGTTTTCTACTTTTCCTTTAAAATTTATTTTTAGGTGACTTGGTACACCTTAACTCTATACCAAATGGCGACTCCAATTTTAATTCAAAAACCCTTTTTAAACTATTATTCTGGGTCAAATCGTCGCATTTTCAAGTCTCATTTAGACCCATGTTTTTATTTTTCTTTTAAATCAACAATTTATTTTCCAAACAAAAGCTATTTTTCTAATCTCGTCGTTTATTTATTTTTCTTTTTAAAAAATGGGGCGCGACATGTTTATTCTTTAAACATTGACGGAGAGTCAACGAGGTTGGATCAAGTACTGCAACGGGAATTTGGCTCTTGAGAGCCATCTGTATCTTTTCTATGTGAATTACTAAGCTTAACTATGGCATTTGTTCATCTCTTTATCCGTTGTTTCTCTTTGATTGATGAAAAGAGAAGTTCTATGATTCTTGACTGCTTGAACTTTTGGTACCTCATTGAGCGAAAGCTCACCCCCATTATCTTTGTTTTCCTTACAGGAAACAATATTTTGGGAACTATGATTTTTGAAGATAAGAGTTGAGCTAGTTATAGATGTACTTTTGTTTATGCTCCTCTATAACAGAAACCCTAATTGTATTTTGATCAAGTATCACCTTTTGGCTTGTAAAATTTTCAATGTATGTATATAAATGTTTAATCATGTCTCTTCAATGTATTTGATTGATATTGTACGTTCTCTGGGTTTATTTGAAGTTTACTTGTATCCGTTGGGGAATCGAGTGAGTATGGATCTTGAATGAGGAAAAAAGTTTTGGCAGGAAAGTTTCTCAAGGAATCCGGTCGTATATCTGGCCAAGATACTTGGCTGGATTAACAGGGCATTTGAAAAAAAAAAGTTGAAAGGTCACTGCCTTGAATCCGGCCGGATTGTGACGTGGCATCAGGAATCAGTTTTTTATCGTTCGTTTCTCGCAGTTCTTTCGCGCATTATGTAGGGTTTACGTGTGTTTTGACTTAGTAATCCTGGCGAGAGTTGAGCAGCCAATCTGCCGAACCCTTTTGGTTCGCCCTAGAGGAAGGTGGGGCTATCACACATTATGTGAGATAAATATAAAATTTCTCACAATGCATGATACGAGATACCCAACGGAAAGTTTTAATATTTTCTGAAAACTTGTTCCATATTTCATAAGTATGCAAATACAATAACGCACATTAAAGACAAACACATAATGGTATATCAAGGTTTCCATATACCTAAATTATGTCATGCATTTCTTTGATGACTTGAACCATAATATTATTCTCAAAATTATCCATATACCCAAATTCATGACTTTGGCCATTGAATCTTGTGACTTATTAATGAGGTACATGACTTTGGTCATGATATCTTGATTCGATCCATACAAGTTCTTAATTTGTTCTTTCATGTATGTGGAACAATATTACTTTATTATTCATACATTTATGTGGTCATGTAGGCCTCAATAAGTAATTAATCTAACAATCAGAATTTAAAAGCAATGTACCTGCAACAAAAGTTCCATTTCACTACTATGATTTTTGGGGCGGAGTTTTTAATGTGCCCCTGGGGATAATGACCTCTACTGCAATCAGAGTTATTGGAGATAGCTTGGGATCTTTTCTTGATGTAGGGGTAGATGAGGATTGTATTTGTTTGGAAAATTCATGAGAATTTGTGTTTCTCTGGACATTTATCAGCCACTGTGGCAGCTCATAATTGTTAGTCATGAAGGCATTGACGCTACTATATACTTTCAATATGAAAGACTCCCTAATTTCTACTACTACTACAGTAGTTTTGGACATGTTGAACAAGATTGTGAAATCCATCTTATATGGTCTGACATATCAAACATGGACGTGCAGTTTAGAGCATGGATGAAAACAACTGGTGCCAATTACTTCAGCAGCCTAGGGAGAAGAGAGTTCAAAACAGGAACAAGGAGCCTTGTCATGTTCAAAATTTGAATGGGATTTACTCTAATCCTCACTCCAAAAATCTCGCATCAAATGCTAATCAATCCCCTGAAACTTTTTTTTTTCTTTTTTAACAAAAAAGAGTCTTGTTGATCGTAAACGTAGAAATCAACTAAAATGCTTCTTTATTTTTTACCCCAAATCATCTTTTTCTTAAACACTAACAAGTACTTTGATTCACCCATTATATCTTTAATCCTGCAACAAAAACGCTCAAAGGATCAAGCAGCAAGATTCAATTTTACCTTTATCCAAGTAAAGCAAATCAGTAGATCATGTATGCCAATTTTACAATATATTTGATTCATGATCCGTCTGGTTATATCAAGAATTACTTGTACTGATTGGAACTTGTATGCAATAGGAAAAATATTGTACAATCCCAATCAACATCATTGTTCATATAAGTATCTATATATATTGTGAAGTTAATATAGTTAATAAACAAGTGTCTAATTGTTCAGGCATGAAGTTCCAGTAATACCGTAAAGTGTGCCTTTAGTAGTCAATAAGTGATTGAAGTAAACTTTTTCAGTGATAAACTTTATACTTAAAAGCTTTAATTTTTTACTAATGTCATTCGATATCTAAGTAGGTTTATTTGTATTTAATTACTTCGTAGATATTGAACAAATTGTTTACTTTTGCCTTTTTACTATTTTTTTGTACAAAATTCTTGTAATGAGTTAAAAATTAATTTTGTAAACAACAAAACAAAAATCTTAAAATTAACTACTAAAATTTTTTAAAATTGTAGATCATGGAGTGTGATGATTCCCTTGAAAGCAAGTTCCCACCTTGTCGTAAATTGGAATTTACGTAAAGAGAAAATAAAAAAAAGTTTTGAATTATCTGTTTTAATTGGTTTTGAGTAAACTTGTCAACTGATTATTATCGATTTGTTTGAGTATGAGTTATCAAAAAGTTAGAGAACTTGTCAACTGATTATTATCGGTTTGTTTGAGTTTGTGTTATCAAATGTAACAACCCTACCTTCCCCTAAGGTGAACTAAAGGATTCGGCGGACCGTCTGCCCAACTCTCCCCGGGACTCACTCATACACCTCAAGTAAAAATGAAAATAAGACCACCAGAACAAGTGTAACAATAATTCCAAACTTAAAACATATACTTATATACATTTCTATCTCAAAAGGGATACAACTCAAATATACAAAGGTTCACAATTCTCCATACATCCAACCCTTACCAAGCGCCAGGGTGAGAACCATTACAAAAATTCAAAAGAACTAGACTAGACTATTCTGTACAGATCTCTCGTCCTTGCTTGCATCTCTTGTTAAGGAAAACAAAACTAACGGAATGAGCTAAAAGCTCAGTGAGGTTCCAGACAGATAATCAACTTAAACAAGGACATTAATCATGTGATAATAAGTAATCCAGGAAGCATTTACAAAATGAAGCAATTATAACAAATTCATTAAAAGGATACAAGCTCACGTAGAGCCTTTTGTTCTTTTCTTCTCCTTTCATTTCCATATTCCTCCAAATATTTAAAATTTTATTTGTATTTGAAAACCTCCTTTCGTTCATTCATTTCATTTCTCCTCCTTCTGGACATTGGCCAGACTCCACCCGACAACGTGGTAATACTCGAGTATACCAAACTTTTACCCAGAGTCACCAAATCGCTTGACCGAATCCGCTTCTGACTGGAGTCGACCGGCAACGAAGGGCAAGGGGCCAGTTTAGCCAAAAGGCTTACATTCATGCACATATAACATTTAATCACTTAAACATTGAAAATTTCACATTTCATTTAGATCGAGTACGATAAAGTACACACTCGTCTAGCAAAATTCATTTTTAACAAACATTTATCATGTAATCAAATATCCACCACAACAAATCATATAGTTAATGGCAACATAACAAACAATGAACACTCACCTATTTACGCAAAATAATGTCCAAAGGAAACCTCCGAGTAACAACCTCAATCACCAAGGAACCCTAAGAGTAACCAAGAAAACACATTATGGTTCTACCATCAAAGATTTAGGTGAATCGAAGAAAATTCGAATAATGACTAGGAAAATGTATAAATATGAGTTTTAAAGTGAAAAGACTACATTTAGATCAAAGGAAATGAGTAACTAGGAGTTTCCCCAAACCAACCACAAAACTATACTAAAAAAAACAATTTTTAGAAATTTCCCTCGGAAAACAAATGAACAGGGTCACGTCACAATCCGACCGGATTCTCTGCCGGATTCAAGGCAGTGAGCAATCCCAATTTTTTTTCTTCTTCCCTTGTCAATCCGACCAGCTATCCGGCCAAGACTTGGCCGGATTACACGGCCGGATATGAAAAAGCATTTGTTTCAAATTTTCCAAAGCTTTTTCTTTGGCTCGAAACTAACACATATGCAAAGAAATAACGTATAATAAGTGTTTTGGGTAAAATCATACGAAAAGGAAGATAAACAAACCCTAAATTCACACCTAAAGCCTCGCTTGATAAAATTAAGTTTTACGACCGAGAAACCCTATACAACTCTTCTTTGTTTCGGAAAGAAAATGAGTAAACATTTGAAGTCCAAAACTTGACATTTGTATCTAAGTATCATGTTTAAAACGGTTGTCACATTCACCATACGAAAATGTACAAGTTCAAATGAAATCTAGCTCAAATAACACCATGAAAGTGGACCTAAGTATGTCCAAGCAAAGTAAGTCCAAAGCATCACAAAATCACATTTCCAAATATCACTTTTACTCACTCAAATTTCAAGAAAATAAATGGACAGCATTTCTCTTTAATTTCTTCACTTTCCAACCTACAATCAAACACCATATCTCATCCCAATTCAACCACAATTTCACATACAAATCATAGGCGATAAAATACACCTTTCGGTATAACAACCACAATTGAAGCTACACTTATCGGATTGAAACGAATCTTATGGCGTTTGGAAGCCAAGACATATACCTACATTCCCTATGAAGACCTCCAAAGCCAAATCATGCATTTTCATGGTCAAATATCGGAATCACAGAGAGGACAGAAACCTGTCCGTGAAACAAGGTTTGTGGGCAGTCAAGGGTATTTCGGTCATTTCATAAGCTACAGTACTACGATTGAGCTGAACTTTTACCAGTAGTTAGCTAACTCAAATACCAACAACTTTCATGTTTTGAGAAAGGGCAGATTCGGTCTCTCTCAAGAACGAATACACAGTGCAAAAACAGGGCAGATTTGAATCCCTAAAACTGAAATTTAACATAGCTCTAGCTCAACACATGAAATCTTCCACAAAACAACATCTATAACAACTATAAGACACTAATTAGCAATTAATTGAAGTAAAGAGGAAGTTCTTGGCAAGATACCTTGGAAACTCAAGAAAAATGGTAGCTTAGTATCTTTTCTCCCACAATCACTCCACCAACTCCTTTAAGTTTCTTAGTTGAGCACTTGTATGGTGTAGTTTCCAATTTACTTAGCAAGAACTCAAGATTTGAGTAAGTTTGGAAGCTAAAATTGAAGAACTCTCTCTTGTTTCTCTTCTCAAGTGGTTCGGCCAAGAAGCAAGAAAAATGAAGGAATTTTTGGTCAAAATTTGATTTTAGGAAAGTTAAATAAGTTTGGTCAAAAGTCCAACATCCAATGAGGTAATGACACTTGGCCTTTCTAGTGTTTAAAACTTATCTTCTTTCTTCCAATGGTTAATCCATCTAACTAACCTCTAATCATCTCCTAGCACCTTGTAAAATAATAACACTTAGCACAAAAATCACTTAATCACCAAAATTTTATCACACTAGCGGGTCCTACGTCTATAATACGTTTCAAATTTAACGTACACTAACTTATACTAGAAAATTGATTTATAACTGCACTTGCTTATAAAAATGCATAGAAACTTTAATATTTTAAAGACAAGTATAAAAATGTAGGCAAAAAGAAAATACTTGTTAGGAAATGTGAAAATTTTCGGGTTCTCACACTCTCTCCCCCTTAAGAAATTTCGTCCTCGAAATTTTTACCTTCAGATGACTCAGGAGCTTGTTGGTTGTCTAAGGCATATACCTTTGTCGGTACTTTTGTTTGATTCCCTCTTGTTGGTTGTTCATACAAGGATTAAATCTGGAAATCCAGGAAGCTTTAGCAGCGATTCAGGTTAATACCTTTACGGAAGCCCTTGAGAAAGCGCTATCTTCATACAAGTTCAAATGAAATCTAGCTCAAATAACACCATGAAAGTGGACCTAAGTATGTCCAAGCAAAGTAAGTCCAAAGCATCACAAAATCACATTTCCAAATATCACTTTTACTCACTCAAATTTCAAGAAAATAAATGGACAGCATTTCTCTTTAATTTCTTCACTTTCCAACCTACAATCAAACACCATATCTCATCCCAATTCAACCACAATTTCACATACAAATCATAGGCGATAAAATACACCTTTCGGTATAACAACCACAACTGAAGCTACACTTATCAGATTGAAACGAATTTTATGGCGTTTGGAAGCCAAGACATATACCTACATTCCCTATGAAGACCTCCAAAGCCAAATCATGCATTTTCATGGTCAAATATCGGAATCACAGAGAGGACAGAAACCTGTCCGTGAAACAAGGTTTGTGGGCAGTCAAGGGTATTTCGGTCACTTCACAAGCTACAGTACTCCGATTGAGCTGAAATTTTACCAGTAGCTAGCTAACTCAAATACCAACAACTTTCATGTTTTGAGCAAGGGTTGATTCGGTCTCTCTCAAGGACGAATACACAGTGCAAAAACAGGACAGATTTGAATTCCTAAAACTGAAATTTAACATAACTCTAGCTCAACCAGTGAAATCTTCCACAAAACAACATCTATAACAACTACAAGCCACTAATTAGCAATTAATTGAAGTAAAGAGGAAGTTCTTGGCAAAATACCTTGGAAACTCAAGAAAAATGGTAGTTTAGTATCTTTCCTCCCACAATCACTCCACTAACTCCTTTAAACATCCTAGTTGAGCACTTGTATGGTGTAGTTTCCAATTTAGTTGGCCAGGTCTCAAGATTTGAGTAAGTTTGGAAGCTGAAATTGAAGAACTCTCTCTTGTGTTCTCTCCTCAAGTGGTTTGGCCAAGTAGCAAGAAAAATGAAGGAATTTTTGGTCAAAGTTTGATTTTAGGAAAGTTAAATAAGTTTGGTCAAAAGTCCAACATCCAATGGGGTAGTGACACTTGGCCTTTCTAGTGTTTAAAGTTTATCTTCTTTCTTCCAATGTTTAATCCATCTAACTAACCTCTAATCATCTCCTAGAACATTGTAAAATAATAACACTTAGTACAAAAATCACTTAATCACCAAAATTTTATCGCACTAGCAGGTCCCACGTCCATAATGCGTTTCAAATTTAACATACACTAACTTATACTAAATAAATGATTTAAAACTGTATTTGGCTATAAAAATGTGTAGAAACTTTAATATTTTAAAGGCAAGTATAAAATGTAGGCAAAAATAAAATAATGCTTAGAAAATGTGAAAATTTTCGGATTCTCACGTCAAAAAGTTAGTATCGCATGGCAGCTGTACAAAGAAAGAACAGAAGGGATAGAGATTAATTTAAAGACAGAAGATTCAAAACTCGTCAAGATGATTCTTTGCTCATAATTTTTTGGAGATAACCATTCACTCGGCAACAAATCCGTAGCTGAATATTTTACATATCCAACCAAATGGTCCAAATCATGATCTGCTCAGTCTCAAAATTCTAAAAGCCTATCCCACAGCGCTACATGTACCCATGTCAGTAGATACCAAACGTGATGCATTATCTACCCAATCCCAATTATATACGCAATTACAAGCCCAATAACAAAACCCAACCATAAACCCGACCACAATCACACATCCAATCCCATGACCAACCACTGACCCAATCAAAAACTCCGCCTCAGGGTCTCAGACCACAGTGAAAATTAAAACATCAACACAAGCACAAGCCGAATCAAAATCGCGATCAATATCCCGTGCAAGTAACCTTCCTCAAACTCGAGGACAAAACAAATCACCAACCCAAACTCAACCTCAATCAGCATCCCAATCTGAAAACTCACCGCATGCTCTGCATCAGGATAGACTCGAACTTCCCTGTTCTAGTTCCCCTTGATGTTGATATTGCTAAGCGCAGGACTTGGAAATGAAAACCAGTGGCCGCATCCCAAAAGACTGCTGCTTCATCAAAGTTTCCCAAAGGCGAACGTAAAAAGGCAGAACCCAAACTTTGATAACTCTGGCATCGCCACTTTAACTATCACCAAGAGGCACAAGCTTATTGAGGATGATGACACAATTGTTGCCGCCTCCAATGGTGGTGTAGGGTTGACCCGGGAGCATATGGATTTGGAAACTAATCAGGAACAAATGGTGGAGACTAAACCAAATCAGTCCCATCGAGACCAATGAATATCTTAGCTTGGAACTGCCATGGGCTTGGGAACCTACGGACAGTTTGCGAGGTCTGTGAGTTAGTCTGGAGAAAAGCTCCCAAAATTTTATTCCTTTCAGAAACTAAATGTTCCAGTAAGCTTATTGATAAACTCAAGTATGATCTCAATTTTTTGGTCTCCCTGTTGATGCGTGTGGCCTCTCTGAAGGCTTAGGTTTTTTATGGATAAAAGTTTGATTGTCTCTATCCTTGGATATTCCCAATGCAGCCCTAGCAAGGCCTTCGACCATATTGAATGGATCTTTCTGGTTGAAGTGGTGAAAAAATTAGGATTCCATGAGAATTTTATTTCTCTAATTTATAAATGCATTTCCTCTGTATCTTTTTCGTTCATGTTAAATGGTTCTCAACTTGGCTTCGTTGCTCCTCAAAAGGGTCTAAAACAGGGCGATCCCTTGTCCCCTACTTATTTCTAATTTGCAGCGAGGCTTTTTCTTATCTTCCTCGGGACTCATTTAGATGTGGCAAGCTGAAAGGTATTGCGGTGGCAGAGCAAGCTCCTAGCATTTCTCACTTGCTGTTTGTCAATGATACTCTACTTTTTGGGAAAGATGCGAGAGAAAAGGCAGAGAATTTCCTTGGAATTATTGAACTGTATGAAAGGTTTTCTGCCCAATGTATGAATCTTGATAAATCAGCTATTATCTTTAGCCCAAACATGCCTATCGATACTAGACTGATTAGCTGCACATGCTGGTGGTACATTCTTGCGATAAATATTTTAGGGCTTCCATCTGTAGTAGGCAGATCAAAATCAAACACCGAAGTTTTTGCATCTATCAAGGATAGGGTGTGGCAAAGAATTCAAGGATGGCATGAGAAGCAGCTCCCGCGGACAGGAAAAGCAATCCTTCTCAAGGCTGTTATCCAGGCAATCCCAACTTATGCCATGTTGTGTTTTCAACTTCTCCATTCTATCTTATGCGACATTCAATCAATGTTTCCTAACTTTTGGTGGGGTGACGGATCATAAAAGAAAAGAATGCATTGGATTAATTGGGACAGTATGTGTTCATCAAAGGAGAGGAGTTGGCTTTCCGTATCCTAAAAGCCTTCAATTACACAATGCTTTGCTAAGCAAGCTTGGCGGATCCTTCCTAAAGCTTTCTCTTTACTGCATAAAGTTTTGAAGGCAAAATACAACCCAGATTCAGATTCTTTTCAGGCACAGCTAGGACCCAGGCCATCTCTAACTTGGAGAAGCATTCTTGAAGGTAGGAGAGTGCTGCATATTGACTAGCGGATAAGGGTGGGAAGAAGAAAACTATCAGAATTTTGGAGGATCCTTGGCTACCACGGCCTACAACTTTTCGAATCTGCTCACCACCTAATATCATCTCACCTGATGCTTGTGTCAGTGACTTGATTGATAATTCTACTTATTGCTAGAATTCTGGTTTGATTGAGAAGTTTTTTGGAAGGAGGGGGCTTACTTGATTAAAGGAATTCAGCTCTCTAGGTTACAAATAAAGGATAGATGGATTTGGCACTACATACGCAACAGCAAATTTACTGTCAATGGTGCATACCATACTATTATGATGGGGACTTCCTACAACTTAATCAACTTGATCACGTTTCTTCAAGTTTAAATCATGATAAAATCTAGACGAGGCTCTGGTCTCTGAATATCCCCAGCAAAGTAAAGCATCTTATATGGCGAATTTGTCACAGCTCTCTTCCATCTGCTGACAATTTTTTGACATGGTTTGTAAGTAGACAACAGCTGGAAATCTCATGCACATGTTTCTATTCAAGTTTAGGCTTTATCTTTCCTTGCGCAGAAAGTCCAGAATTATCCTCACTCCGCAATTGATCTTTGGGTAAAAGAGATAGTTTGTTCAATAGTCAAAGAGGACTGCGAATTATTTGCAGTCCTAACTTATGACATATACAACACTTGGAATGCCAAACTGTTTGATGGTAAGGAGGGTGATCCCATGTCCTTGGTCAGTTTTACTTCTGGAATGTTATTTTCTTTTAACAAGGCCAATTCCCAACCTTCAACTGAACCTGTTCGGCGAGCATGTCAACGATGGATGACCCCCAAGGAGAACATATACAAGGTCAACTTTGATGCTGCCATTGCAGAGCAAGAAGGTACCCATGGTATCGGGCTTGTGATTCAGAACCACAAAGGAGAATTCATCGCTTGACTGGCAAAGAAATTCCAAGAAACTGTTTCTGCTGAAATTGCTGAAACTGTAGCTGCTCGGGGAGCTTTTCTATTTGTGAAGGCATTACTTATTCCATCTTTTTCCATTGCAGGTGATGCATATTCAATTATCCAGAAAATGCTGAATAGAGAAGATGATTCCTCTGTCATAGGCCCTATCGTCAATGATGTGCGTGATAATTTGAATAGCTTTAAGTAATGTATCTTTGAGATGGGCGCCAAGGGAATTAAACAAAGTTACACATGTCTTGCCATTCATACTAAGTCTAGCAACTCGGTTGAATATCAATCAAATAGTGCTGGACGATTTTCAACAAGTGTTGTATCGTCAATAATTTAAATAGCTTAAATTGTGTATCCATCAATAATTTGAATAGCTTAAGTAATGTATATTTGAGATGGGTGCGAGGGAATTAAATAAAGTTAAACATGCTTTAACATTTGATGCTAAGTCCAGTAGTTCAATTGAATCACTTTGTAACTCATCACTTGATTTTGTCGAACAAATAGTGTTGAACAATTTCCATTAAGTTTTATAAATAAAAGTTCTTCTTTTTCATCAGAAAAAAAAAAACATTATACAACTAGAAAATATGATCTATTGGTTTACTTTATTTGGATGAGCAAGAAATTATTGATTACTGCTTATTGATCCTTCGAGCGTGTTTATTATAAGATTAAAGATATAATGATTGAATCAAAAGACTTGTTAGGGTTTAGCTAAAAAATGAAAAAGAGTTCTAGTTGATTATCCATGTTTATGACCATCGACATTCTTTTTTGTTAGAAAGAAAATAAAAACAAAAAAAAAAAGATTTGACTTAGTTGACTTTCTTGTTAATATATCGGTTTGGTTGTGAAGCCAATTGGACTTATCAACATATAACGGAGACTATTTCCGGACAGAAAATTCGCAGAGAAGGGGCAAAGGTGCTAATTTCAGCACAAGCGGTAAATATCGCCCTTAAATTGGGCCCTCAAAGTTGCGATTTATGCTGATTGATTCATAATCTAGATTAGGAGCAAGGTCAATGATTGGTTGAGTGAATTGACCGTGATATAAAGTACTCCTGCCAACAACATAACGCATGAACAATCGAAAGAAAATGCACTTTCTATTTGGGGTAATTTCAAAAACATCTAAGGCTGTTGTTAATTTTACCTAGTACCCTTTTAATTTCAAATGTTATACTTGTCTCCCTTCATAACTCAAAATGATTATAATAACCTTTCCAACAGAATAATACTCATCCTATGCAAAAAAAAAAAAAAAAAAAAAAAAAAAAAGTAAAATAGTCAAATGACTAACCAGATATGAAAAATAGCTAACGAGCATTTCATCCCCCACTAAATAGCCATATCTTCACCACTTTGACCACCCATCTTTTTTCTATTCAAATTTGTCATCCTTCTCCAAAATCCCAATTTTCATATCTCACAAATTTTGGCGTTCATCATGCCCCTTAATCAACCCATATTTCACTCTTCTCAATTATTCTCGTTTTTTCTCCTACCAAGTTCAGTAAACAATTAAAATTCAAAAATATAATATCAAATTAGATTAAAGGAGTACCGAGGAAGTGATTAAAGCCGTAGGCAAGGCAAAAAGTTTGAGACTAGATGAAAAAACATGATTATATTCATTAAATAATTTGATTTAAAACCAAAAGAAAAAAAAACTCCTCAAGGTCAACAAGATATGTTAGTATGAATTCTTCCCACATTAGCCAAATCCAAAACTACCATTCAGGGAGTTATGTGTAATTTTTGAAATATGGAAAATGCTAGCATATTTGACATAGAAGACCCAACAAATCAATGATAATGTGTCGAAAATAGTCAAAATTGCTAAAGTATTGTAACAAAATAAAATAATACATTATTATTAATTTACACTATCTTTTATTTCGTTAATTTTGCTAACAATATTAGTAATTGAAGCCTTTTAAATCAATGATAATGTATTTCAATTAAAATTAGAACAAAACGATACATTGTTATTAATTTTTAGGGTAAAAAACAAAAAAAACCCTTGCGGTAAACCTAATACACAGAAAAGTCCCTTATGGTTTCAAAATATACAATACAATACCTCATGCTTTGAACTAAATTGTAAAGGTGACGGAATCCGTTAAACTTAACGGAAATGACTTATTGGAATCTAAAAAAAAAAATTTATACGTAAATTTTATCAAATATACCTATTCTATCCCTTGACCCTCAATTCTCTCTATTTAGAGAATAAAACAAATGATTTTTTTGAACTGTCTTTTGCTTAATTAAATCAGGGCATTTTTGTCATCTCGTCCATTTCCGTTAAGTTTAACGGATTCCGTCACCTTTACAATTTAGTTCAAAATATGAGGGATCGTGTTGTATATTTTGAAATCATGCAGGACTTTTCTATGTATTAGGTTTACCACACGGGGGGGTTTTTTTTTTTACCATAATTTTTATCACTCTTTATCTCATTAATTTTGAGAACGTAATCATTGGTTAGACTTAAATTGAACAAACTTAAGAATTTAGGGTGCAAAATGTTCAAAATTAAGAGCTTAGGATGCAAAGTATTTAAAATTAAAATTTAAAATGTAAAGCAAAAAAGTAATATAAGATCAATGGTGCAAAGTCAAAATTAGCCCAAATTTGTACATTTATTTGTTTAGCCAATTGTGTGCATCAAACTGTCTGAGCCCGCATGCATGCGTAGGATGAGGGGCACGAGCGGTCATCAGAAGGACCGCTTCTGAGCTGTTCATGGCCAAGATTTGACCTCAAAAAATTGTACGGTCCAGATCACTTCTTATATCTCGTTTTTAACAACGTATGTGGGACCACAAAAATTTATACTAAAGTTACACGTTATGCAAATAAAATTACGCCGTATACAAACAAAGTTACGCGGTGTGCAAAATGTACAAAACCGTTAGGAACAGTTGCACTTGCAACCGTTCCTGCCCGTGGTCGCGTACGTGGCTCCGATTCTTGCCATCTGTCTTGTCACCGCTCTTTTTCCCACAAATAATAAATAAAACACACACATACAAAAAAAAAAAAAAAAAAAAACTTCTAACATGCTCAAAAAAGATTGCCGAATGCGGTAAAGAGTATGCAAGAGTAAGTAAAATAGGCTTCTTGGATTAGAATAGGAGTAAAATAGATGTTACTAGTGAACCACAAAAAAATATGCTGAATATGATAAAGAGTGTGCAAGACATATTCCTGAAAGCTTTTGTGACAATAAGATATGATTACTTGTACTTAAAAACTTATTCAAACATTGTGAAACACTCCACAAATCAGAACAAAATTTCGCATTTTGGTACTTACCCGACTTATTGTATAAAATCGTTATGATGGTTATGTTTTACCTTTGGGGATCATAATGAGTGCATTAAGAACCAAATGGGAAAGCAAAAATGAAGTGTGTTTGCTTAAGGATCTCTAGATATAAGATAAACAGTCTATTTCAAATGAGAATCAGCAGATATCATTGCACCAAAACAGCAACTCTTCAGCTGTTGAGGTCAAATGTCTTATGTCTCACACCTGTTTCAACTTTCTAATATCTGCAACAAATCAGAAATAAATAAGATAAAACTATAGCATGAAGTACCCAAGAGAACAAATTTCAGGTGTTCCATCAACAAACATTCTGCATTTGCATGCTGTTGCAACTCGTGTTTCCCTTATAATAGACGAGCTTCTTTTACTTGTTCGTATTGGATTCCTGAAATCCTTTGAAAACATTAGGCAATGGGATTCACAACATCTGCCAACAAAAGAGAGGGAACTCCTGTTAAAGCTAACGATCTCCAACTGCTTCAATGCTTCTCAATTCTGAAAATTAAGCTCCAATTATGGGCTATCCTGTTACTAATGGCCTTGTCTCAATCAGGTGATGCTTATATACATTTTACAGCATTTTAATGAATTTGCCTATTCATTTGTTTTGCCTTCTATTAATTCATTCTAAATTCTCTTGCACAATTGCATTCGAAAGAGGCATTTGATCCACTGGATCCATTTGGAAATATTACAATCAAGTGGGATGTAGTATCATGGACAGCAGATGGATATGTGGTAAGTGAGCTCCTGAGCCTAATATGGCCTTTCTTCCTAGAAACTAAATGATAGAACTATAGAACAAGCTTTTCAGCCCCCAGACTTGCAATAATATGATCATGTAATAAATCAATGCATTCAGGCCTCGGTAATTATGAACAACTATCAAATGTATCGGCACATCAATACTCCTGGTTGGACCTTGGGTTGGAACTGGGCAAAGAAAGAAGTGATTTGGTCCATCGTTGGGGCACAGGCAACTGAGCAAGGTGATTGTTCAAAGTTCAAAGGAAACGTACCTCATTGTTGCAAGAAGAATCCCATAATTGTGGACTTGCTTCCTGGAGTCCCTTACAACCAGCAGTATGCCAATTGCTGCAAGGGCGGTGTGGTGGCATCCTGGGGCCAGGATCCTTCAGCGGCAGTCTCTGCCTTTCAGGTAAGTGTTGGTGTTGCTGGGACTTCCAATAAAACCTTAAAGCTTCCCAAGGACTTCGTGCTTATGGGCCCGGGACCAGGGTACACTTGTGGCCCTGCAGAGGTCGTTCCATCGACAGTTTTTTTCACACCAGATCACAGGAGAAAGACACAAGCATTGAGTAAGTTTTCTTTGAAGCTGAATCTACCAACCAAATCTTTGTCACCAGATGTTTCAATTAAGCTAGACATATATATATTAACATAAAAAAGAATCTCCAGTTATACTGCTTTAACATTTGAATGCAGTGACTTGGACTGTCACATGCACCTATTCCCAGATTCTGTCATCAAAGTACCCAAGCTGTTGCGTATCCTTCTCATCTTTCTACAATGAAACCATGACTCCTTGCCCATCTTGTGCTTGTGGTTGTCATAACAAAAGAGATTGTATCATGTAAGTCATGCTTACCTGTTGCGATTCCCAGTTCAGCGCCTTGACATCCTTGTAGGTTACAAGTTCAAGGTTGCCACTTTTCCAGCGAAACATTACCAAAAGAGTCTGTTAATTCTTTTTTCTAATTGCAGGAGTGACTCGAAGAGACTGAACACATTGGGAATAAATACTCCAAAAAAGGACAATACACCGCTACTACAGTGCACTCACCATATGTGCCCAATACGTGTTCATTGGCATGTGAAGATCAACTACAGGGACTATTGGCGTGTTAAGATTGCTGTTACTAATTTCAATTACAGAATGAACTACACACAATGGACACTTGTTGCACAACATCCCAACCTCAGCAACGTCACGCAAGTTTTCAGCTTTGATTACAAGCCTCTTGTTCCATATCAAGCTATAAGTAAGTTGAATCAATACAAAGCAAAGAATATTTGAAAATCTTCCGACACTTTTGGAAAGAAAGAATGATTGACATATTACTGATGGCAGATCAGAAAATTTATGAAGATACAGGATGACTGACATATCACTGCTGACAGATCACTCAACTAAAACCAAATAAAAGATAAGCTTAAAACAAAGCAAGTAAAGAAACAAAATAAAAAAAGAAGAAGCGAGTAAACTCAAAATATTTGTCATCCTTAATGTGCAGATGATGCCACCATGTTTTACGGCATAAATCAAAATATTTGTCATCCTTGATGCGCAGATGATACCGCCATGTTTTATGGCATGAAATTCTACAATGACCTCTTGATGGAAGCTGGGCCACTTGGAAATGTTCAGTCTGAGGTACTCTTAAGGAAGGATAAGACTACCTTTACTCTCAAGCAGGGATGGGGATTTCCGAGGAAGATCTATTTCAATGGAGATGAATGCAAGCTCCCACCTCCGGATTCATACCCCTTTCTACCCAACTCTGCCCATGAAATCCCATCATTCTATTCAACCATGGTAGCTATCATCCTCTCCTTACTAATCAACATAATGATGTAGTCTGGAATTTTGGCACAATGAATGGAGAGATACTGATGCAAGACTACTCCAAAATGATAATTTCAAGTACTTTTGTGCATATGATTTTCCCAACAATTGACAAAGATGCAAGTTTGAATTTGAGAATGTGGATGAGTCAACTGATGCAAAATCAAACATTCTGTTGTCATGCATTTACGTTTTCATATATTGTTAAACTAAGGAAAGAGATGCTACAGTTGCACTAAAGAAACCTTAATTCCTGAGGTCCTTCTACAAAGATTTTTATCCAAAAAACTAGCACAAACCATGTGAACAAAGTGCAATCAAGGGTCCAGTACTTTCGATTATGGAATAGCAAAAGAAACTCTAATTAAAGTTATCTAAATAATTTAGTGGAGATTTTAGCCAGATAGAATCCTAAATGTGCAGAATGCAGACATACTATATTTTGGGTAATTGCAATGTAATGTACAATTGCACTAGAATTAGTATCAGATAAAAGACACAAATATAATTGCACCCCTGTTGATTAATGAACACGGAGATTCTGTATACCTTGCTGCTCAACCGGGCTACCCTTATCACATGAAGTTGCAAACTAAAGCTTCACTTTTGGATATGCTTTGACAGGATTTAAAACAGAGCTCGAGTTCCATTTCTGAAGGAAATTCTGTACCTAAAGCCCTTTTTTATTCATTTCTTTCAGCCAACTTTCTAGACATAGCCCAATACAATCACCAAAGACACCAGTATCATTGTTAAGAGACAATGTAGAGATGTAACTCTAGGGACACTAGCATTTGGCAGATTTGGGTATAAATCTGGAGGTGGCATAACACAATTGTCACCATTGAAGTAAATTCTTTGGGGGAAACCCCAACCTTTTTCAAAGCTGAATGTTGATTTGTCCTTCCAGAATATAAGTTCTGATTGAATGTTTCCAGAAGGACCGGCATGCATGAGCAAATCATTGTAGAATTTAGTTCCCCAGAACATTGCAGTGTCATCTGCAAAATGATCAGTTCCACAGTCATGAATGTCAATACAAATTTCGAGAGTTATATTCCAAACACGTGATAGATAGGAGACAAAACCTACTTATGGAAGCATAAGGTGTCAACGGTTGATAATTAAAGCTGAAAGTCCGGGTAAGATGCTCGAAGTTTGGATGCTGAACAACAAGATTCCACTGAGAATAATTCATTCTATAATTAAAATTTGTGACCGTGACCTTGACTCGCCAGTACTCTTTGTAGTTAACTTTAATGTGCCAATGTACTCGGATAGGACACATATGGCGCGTACATTGAACCAATGGTGTATGACTATTTTTGCCTGATCTTGAAAGAGCAGAAGGTACATTTGGAGATTCGGACCTGTAAGATGGTATCAGACAAGTGAAAGTTGCCGGTAAGACCAGTCTCAATGTTGATACCAAGGTATCATGCCATCAGTGAAAGCTTATACTACTCAAACTATATACAATGCTAAATGACAAATTCACATTGAAAAGTGATATCTTACTCTACACAGATCCCTGGTTGGGTAATGCTGTTTTGGCAGCCACAAGCGCAAGTTGGACAGCTCACAATGGATTTGCTATAAAAGGATGAGAGTGAGACACAACAGGTAGGTGTCTTCTGGGCCAAAAATTGTGAATACATGCAGGTAATGTTCCATGTCACTGTGTATGAGAACACGAATATTGTATTAATGTTGCCAATCTTTTCAAGTGAGACCACATCTTTCACTAAATCAGAGCAATTTATTGTATATAACAGCATTTCCAAAATTCTTTAAAATGAACTTAAACAAATTGAAATCAACAGAATTATTGGAGTAAGGTACAGTAGTTGGTATTGGAAGCTATACTCCCCCAATTATGCAAAAACTATTGCAGGGTAAGTCTGGTGATGCAGATATTGGTGCATAAAACCAACAACAATGACAAGGAAAAGTATCAAAGAAGGATAAGAAGGGTAGGTAGCTCTAACATGAGTATCTATTCATCAGTCACATTTGACCCTTCTCTCTAATACCATTTCCAATGAATTTTAAAAAGAAAGCTACAAGTCGCTGTGATCCAAAATGATACACAAACTGAAATTAGAAAAGCATATGAAAAGATAAGCACAGGTGAACCCCATCATGCTGGGGAGAAAATAAACGGATGCTTTTTAAATTACTAGAAGAAGGCATGAGCAAATTACTTACTCAAAGCTTGGGTAACCCTTCTCTTGTCGTCTGAAACAAATTTGCTTGGGTTTACTGTCCTAGCAGGCCCACAGGTATATCCAGGCCCCGGTGTATTCAGTGTGAAGTTTTGTGGTGCTCTGGCAGTTGTATTGTTAGTTCCCGCTTGACTAACCGTAAGTTGGAAAGAACTCACAGCATTTGCCGGATCTTGGACCCAAGAGCTTATAACTCCACCCCTGCAGCAATTTGCAACCTGCTGATTGTAAGGAGTTCCTGGCATCAAATCAACAATTGTCGGCTTTCTGTTGCAACAATGAGGGATGATGGTTCCTTTGAATCTTGAACAATCTCCTTGCTCTGTTGCCTGACCCCCCATCATATTCCAGATTACTTCTTTTTTGGCCCATGTCCAACCCAATTGCCAACCCGGGGATTCAATATGTCGGTATTTGTAGAAATTAAAGATTGTAACAACAGCCTGTTAGTGCCAATGGCGTGGATGTTAAAGACATGAATCATGAGCAAATAAAGCACAAAAAAATGCATATTATATTCATACAAATCTCGCATACAAGGTTAAGCCATTAATTACTAGATTTTGATATCAGGATTCAATATTCTGCAAAAAGAGGTAGTGAGTAATTAATTAGTTGTAAACTTACAACATATCCATCAGCATTCCAGGTCTTAATATCCCATTTGATGGTAATATTGCCAGTGGGATCAAAAGCATCATAGCCGTCTGCAAGAACAAGCAGCAAGCAGAATCTCTTATAAATGGTTATTTCTCACAATGTCGAAGAAATGGACTCTTTAGGCGTTGTAAAATTCAGAAGTTTCAGCTAAAATTATCAAGTAGTTACAGTACTTGACTCAGGTTTCTGCAACTTGGACCCAATAGTGCAATTGACTGACACAAACAGTGCAATGTAACAAGGCATGAGCCATCAGGCTTTACATTTTAGAACAAAGAAAAAAGAATAACGTTGTATCAAATATTGATGAGTTGATGACATTTGAACAAAATATGCAATCAGAACTTAAAGCAATTAGTTGCCCAAACTTCACTCCTAGACTCTAGTATCATATGACAGTTCAAAAACTTAAAGCAATTAATTTATTCGTGATCGTTATTAATCTAGACTGGACAAGGATGTTGGTCCTATAGATTATCAATTTAATAGCTGATTGATGTTGATATCTTTTTGATGCATCTTAATCCAAGCGTTATCATTGGTCATTTTGTTCTAATGTAATCACATGAATACATAAACAAATAAATAGCAAATCTTCTGAACGAACAAATCAATAATTATCATTTTTGCCAATTGAGTGATTACTTACCACTAGTACTATCAAAGGTTGACAACTAATTAACTAAACTAACAGAATCCAAAACTATGAGGAAATGTCCTTGCTTACGAAACATACCACTGCATTTACTACAAAATACACAGAGAAAACTATTTACAAAAGGAGGAGTTTATGACGTAAAGCTTATCCAGCAAAATAATTTTTTTAAAAAAAAAAAAAGAAAAAAGGAATACCATGATCCCTATGAAAAAAAATTAATGAGAAAACAAATGAAGAATGAAGAAAAAGACAGAGAATCCTTGTTAACTCTTAAGCGGGCCAATATCTCAGAGCGGTGAACTGTAATGATATAAACGTGCCCACCCCAAGAAAACGGGTTGCCCACCCGGGTTCATGTCTATCCATGCATTAAAAATTTGCTTTCTCTTCAAACAAAAAAGAAAAGAAGAGTAATTAACTATTTATTATTAACAAGAAACCCAAAAAAGAAAAATGAGTATAGACCGTTTCTTTTTACCATAAGTGATAATAAAATTTAATGCGCTTTTAACTGGTGGAGTAATAAAAAGCAACGTTTTTAATTAATAAATGAAGAAAAAGTAGATGGAGTCTATCAAGAAAAGACGAATTAAGAAGACATATAAATCAGTTTTGAATTCAGAATCATAGCTCTCTTTCATCGTTAAAACATAAAATTTCTTCAATAGTTTATACAATTATAGGAGAAAAAAGGAAAAAAATAAGTTTTGGAGTTGAGGAGGAAGGGAAGTGAAAATCAGAAATGTTGAAAGAAAAATGAGTATAGACCGTTTCTTTTTACCATAAGTGATAATAAAATTTAATGCCCTTTAAACTGGTGGAGTAATAAAAGGCAACGTTTTTAATTAACAAATGAAAGAAAAAGTAAATGGAGTCTATCAAGAAAAGACGAATTAAGAAGACATATAAATCAGTTTTGAATTCAGAATCATAGCTCTCTTTCATTGTTAAAACATAAATTTTCTTCAATAGTTTATACAATTATAGGAGAAAAAAGGAAAGAAAATAAGTTTTGGAGTTGAGGAGGAAGGGAAGTGAAAATCAGAAATATTGAGCACTGACCTGTAGAGATAAAGCTGAAAGACGCATGCAGCAAGAACAACAGGAGCAAGATTCTGGTAAAACTGCTAAATAGGTTTGCCAAAAACAAGTCCATTTTCTCTTGCGACCAGCTACGAGGTTGAAATTTTTTGAGATTGTAGTGTTTTGTTCCAACAACTCGCTTTTATGGTGTTTTGAGAAAAGGGTGTCGGTCCTTAATGTTTCATTTTTGACGAAATCCAAGATTACGTGTAAAGAATAGGCGTACTTTGTGAGTAGGGGTGCAAACCAACGGACTCGAATTGAATTTTAGCGAATCGAATCTTAATTTAATTTTATGAAATTTGAACTCGAGTTCGACGAATTCAAAATGTAAAGATCGAGCTCGAGGAAAAAAAATTAATTATTATTTTATTTTTAAAAAATAAAAAAATAATTATTTTATTTTTAAAAAATAAATAAAATAATATTTTTCTTAACAAATAATAAAATATTAGAGATTTATATATAATTTTACTATTAAAAAAATAAATATATATAATCTAACTTGCGAGCTTACTATTAATATATATATATATATATATATATATATATATATATATAATCGAGCTCGCGAGTTTTAAGCTCGAGTTCGATTTAATCAGTTCGATCTCGACGCAAACTTAATATTAACTGAACTCGACTCGTGCTCGCGAGCAATTCGATTCATTTACGGCTCTACTTATGAGCACTGAGATGTCAAAACTTGAGGGAGAAGAGTTAGTGGATGTTTGACTTTTTCTTGTGAATGGCGGATGTTTTAAGGGTACTGCAATGTGGTGATTTTAACGGGACTAGAGCCAAACTGTAGCCAGTTAATCTTCAGTAGCAACAAATCCGTGTGCTTCACAACATTGTCCTCTGTACAGAGTCATTTTAAGGGGAAATTATGCTCAGAATAATTTGGGATATCCAATAATGTGTAAAAGGATGTTTTCAATGGATGGTTAGTGGGTAACAGAGTACATCTAAATTATATTTAAATTATGTGAATACAAATACTAATAATCATTAGAATTAATTACATTTACCTTCCTTGAGCTTTAATCAAATTATGAAACAAATCTTGAAGTTTGTTCGCATTACCAAAAGACCTTTAAAAATCATAATTTCTTAACATTTTCATCCCTTTGGTCTAGGGGTGTTAAAAAAAAAAGTGGATAATGAAGAAAACTAAATTGATCCAAACAAAAAAAAAGGGGCAACCAACCTACAATTTTGAAATGGTTAAGTTACCTGAATCTACTTAAAAAATTAGATTAGAGTGTGGCTTTCAATTTTCAAAAACAGTAGTTACCTGAACCTACCTGCATATAAAAAGATATATAGGGTTAGTTAGAGTAACCAATCCGACGACGGCACTAGCTACCTCTTTTATTTTTTCTTCCATTCTCTCCCTCTTTCTCTCCCCCTTCCTCCTTACTCCTTCTCATTCTATCCTCCCCTCCCCTCTCCCATTCTACTTCCCTCTCCCCCACCACCTCCTCCCCCCCCTTCCTCCCCACGCCACCCTTTCCCTTCTCCCCGGCATGATATGGTCGCGCGACTATATCTCTGGTCATAACGACTAGATTTGGCTGCCGCAACAAGATCACGCAAGGGGGAGAGGAAGGGTGGCAGGGGGAGGGAGAAAGGGGAAGGAGGTGGTCGGGGAGAAGGGAGAAGAAGGGAGAGGAGAGGGGAGGGGAGGAGAAGAGAGAGGGGATGAGAACGGGGGAGAGGAGAGGAGGGAGAAGAGGAGGAGAGAAAAAAAAAAGCAAAAAAAAAAGTTTCTGCTGTTGCCGGCACCCATTGCCAATGGATGTTTTAGCATTGGCCGTTGGCAGTAGGGATGGAGTAATGAGGGAGAAAAGAGAAGAGGAAAGAAAAGGGAAAAGAAAGAAAGAAAAAGAAAAGAAAACAAAAAACAAAAAGAAAAGTAAAAACAAAAAAAGTTTTACATCTTAAAATTTTGTGTACAAATCCTACAATAAGTTACACTAAAATTTTAGGCAAAGACCCAAAAAACTCTTCTGTCAAATGAGACCCTAATCTCGACCCATAATTATTTAGTCATTTACTAATAATTTGAGTTAAGATGACCATTATATATTTTATTTTTCAAAACTTATAAATTTATCTTCCTAACCCTAACTCTCATTTATATTTTCTACTTCCTACTTTTGCCACCACTAATATCATATATTCTACTTTTTGTCATTTTCTCAAATTTTTTTTTTGTAATGAACCTATTCTTCTTCATTTCCTCTCCTTTTTCTCCATGAACCAGAACCTTCAAGACCCCTCAAATCTTCATTTTCACCAATTTATCTTGCTAGAAATCACCATACAAACTTCTTAAAGATCATTTAGTGCCATTTCCATCAATCAAAAACAACCAAAAACACCTAAAGTTTAGGACTAAGTGTCATTAAACAAGGATTTTCAAATCTGAAAATCATTCTTTTGGGGGCTAATTTGGATGTAATTTTTTATAACTTTCACATCATTTGCATCATATAACATCACTCAACCAATTAGAGGTAATTTCTTCAACTTAACTCGGCATTTTACATTTCACCATTTGCATTCTTCTTAAGTTTCTTGACAAATTTTCAAATGGTGAATATGTGATTTTTTTGTTGATATTTATGAGTTTCATTATGCTTATTTGGCATTTCAAAGCATATTTACGTGGTCAAATTTGGAATGTGATGATTTATGAAGTATTTTAATTTTTAGCATATTCCTATATTTTGACACTTGTAGTGATTGGATTTGGAATGTTAATAAGCATTGTTGGATGATTCAAATAGAGAAAATGTGACTTGTTCACGATGATTAAATAGGTACATTCATTATATAGTGACATTTTGAAATTTTTGAATTTTGGTGATTGAAAAATGGCTAATTTTAACTATCTTTAAAGGTTTATGACATTGATGTTTGGAAGTTGTAATGAACTGCATTATTGCCTATTCTTCATATTGATCGTGATCGTATGATGAATTTTGAATATTTTGAAGAAGTTTACAATTTTTGTGGAGTCTAGGAGTTTAATTAAACATGTGCATGAGGTGTGCTTCTTGGCTTTATTTTACTCTTGAATTGATTTCATTGGGATATCATGACCTTGTTAAAATGTGTAGATGAGAATTATATCTGACACTTGATGTTCTAGCCATTTTGAGTGACAAAGTGTAAATACATAAAAGATTTAGAAAGTGAAGTGTTGCATTGTACCTTAAAGAGTTTCTTGTTATTTTTATGTTGGTACAAAGATTAGACAAGGTGCTGGAGTTACAGATCGCCATTTCTACTTATTGATGCCTTAACCACCTTTACTTACTTGAACCCTTGTAGTTTAAATTCCATTTTTACTTTTACTCATGAAGATTTTTTTCCGAAACGTTAAGATAATTTCATTCAAAGTAAGAAACTTTACAATCGCGAGCAAAGGCTCAATGATCTGTACATTTATTGTTCAAAGACACTGAGAAATGGTCTATTCCCCATCCAAAAGAATGCCTAATGCATAGGAGTTAACTTGTTCACTAATATCATTTATATCTTCATTAACTAAACAAAATGAGCACATTCAAAACAATTTCTTTAAGTTTAAAATATCCTTAATTAGCATTGGTATTCTACTATCTAATGATCTCTAATGTGTTAACTACCTCATTATTTCCTTGCTCTAAATTTGGAGCTTAACCCTACTCCACTAGTGTTCCATTGCTTTGCACAAAGACTTGTTTGATTGCCACAACTTCATCTATAGTCTTGTTTCTTGAGCTTCTCTCCTTTAACCCCCATTTGGCAATACTTGTATTTGGAAGCATCTTCACTGTTACTCCAACTCCAAGTAATGCTTGCATTTGCTGACTTCTTGTTGCCACTCTCAGGACCATTGTTCCAAGATCTTATTGTCCCTGGCAATGCTCTTCCTGGTCTGATGTTGTTTCTGTTGTGCTCTGCCTAACTTTATAAGCTCTATTTCCTCTTGTTTCAACCATTCTCTATGAGCTTTCTAAACAATCCTACATGGTTTAATGCTAGCCTGGTTCTCAAATTCTTTCTTATTCCTATTCTTCCAAACTTGCCACAAAATATTAGCAGTCAATCCAATATGTTTCCTTCCGTCTGGTCTTTTCCTTGCTTTTATGATTCTACTCCACCATCTTTTGAATCTTCTTGTTGGTCTTTAGCACCATCCCACTGAATTGGAGCATCTTTCCATATCTCTTTAGTATGTGGGCACCTCAATAGTATATGTTCCATTGTTTCCTATTCCTCGCCACAAGTTTTACATACTGGATCCTCCAGTCCTGTCTTCCTATATATTGCTTGCCTTGCTAACTATGTACTTTTTATACACTTCCATAAAAAAAACCCTTGATTTTATGTTTGATATTGAGTTTCCATAGGGTGTGCCACATCTGCTTGCTTTGTTTCCTTCCTTCATCAAAGCTTGGACCTATTGCATCTTTTATTTCCTTGTTTGATCTTGATCCATTCTCCATCAGTAGTCTGTATCCTGAACTAACTGTGTAGGCTTCTCCTGCATTGAATTGCCAACAGTTATTAACTTCTCTACCTAACAAACTCATAGGAATGCTTAGAATCTTTTCTGCATCACTCTGATTGAATATTTTGAAAATGATGTTCCTGTTCCATCTTTTGTGAATGATAAGCTCATGCACCATCTCCAAATTACAGTTTTTAGGTCTGGGGAAAGCTGATTTACTAGAAGGCGAGCCTAGGATCCACCTATGTTCCCATATGTTTGTACTTCTTCTATTGCTAATTCTTTTGAGGAACCCTTTTTCAAATAGACCTCTGGCCTCTAGTAAACCTTGCTAGATCCAAGATGCATTCGTATGAGTTTTGTAGCTGAAGATAGATTCCTTGGGATAATATTTTGATCTAAACACTTTGCTAACCAGAAGGTTTGGTTTTGTGATTAACCTCCAAATATGTTTACCTAGTAAGGCTTTATTAAACGCTTCTAGGTCCTTAAAACCCAAGCCACGTTTCTTTCTCTCTAAAGACATTTTCCTCCGAGAAATCTAATACATCTTATTATTGCCATTTGTGTCTTCCCACAAGTAGTTTGCCATGAGTGAGATGAGTTCTTTGTAGAGTTTCCCTAGAAGTTTAAAACAAGACATCACACAAGTAGGCATTACCATAAAGACTGCTTTCAACATTACCTCTTTCCCTCCTGTACTAAGGAGCTTGTTTTTTCAATCTTCTAGCTTTCTTTTGATGTTTCCTCTAATGAAGCCAAATATCTAGTCCTTAGTCCTTGAAACCACCATTGGGAGGCCTAAGTACCTCCTTTGTTTAACTTCTGCCATTCCTCCCAAAGAGTTGAAAACATTTTGCTTCTGCTCACTGGTCATGTTCTTGCTAAAAAGAACTAAGGATTTGTCTAAGCTGATCAGTTGTCCGAGGCCAATTTATAGGTTTTGAGGATCCTCACAAGTTTAGAAGCCTGTAGCATGTTAGCTTTGTAAAAAATGAGAGAATAGTTAGCAAAGAAAAGATGAGTGATATTTGGTCCTTGCCTGCTGATTTTCATCCCATTTATCTTTCTACTTTCTACTGATTTCCTTAGCAAACTAGAGAATCCTTCTAAACAAATTAAGAAAAAAATAAGGTGAGAAAGGATCACCCTATCTTATTCCCCTACCTGGTTTCACAAATCCTTTAACCTCCCCATTGCAGTTGAAAGAGTAAGTGACAGTCTTTGTACAACTTGTGATCCAGTTGATCCATTTTTTATAGAATCCCATTTTTTGCATCATTGCATCCAAGAAATGCGACTCCACCCATTCATAGGCTTTGGCCATGTCTAACTTGATAGCCATATACCCCTCTTTACCTTGCCTTTTGTTTTTGAGGTAGTGTAGATATTCATGAGCTATGATCACATTGGCTAGAATTTGCCTATCATGGATGAAAGCTGATTGAATTTTACTTATACACTTATCCAAGACAGGTTTCAGCCTAGTAGCCAAGATTTTTTAAATTGTTTTGTACAAGACACTGCACAAACTGACGGGTCTATAGTTTTCAAACTTGTAGGATTCAGAGCTTTGGGGATAAGGGAGATGACAGTATGATTAATAGACTTAAGCATGGAACCAAAGTTGAAGAAAGATTGAACTGGTTTGAGTACAACACCCTTGATAATGTTCTAGAATCTCTGGAAGAACAAAGGAGTCATTCCATCCTAAACTAGAACTTTATAAGGATGCATGGAAAAAATGGCAGACTTAATTTCATCCTCCTCTACTGGTTTAGTCAGATTAACATTCATTTCCTGAGTAATAGAATAGGGAATACTCTCTAGTATCTCGGACATATCACCCCTCCCTCCTCTGGTAAATAGCTTTCCATATAAGTTAGAAATTTCTAAGATTAGTTCCTCCTCATTTTTTGTCCAAAAACCATTCTCTCTTTGCAGATTCCTTATCCTATTTCTGGTTCTTCTCCCTTTAACGTAGGCATGGAAGTAATTTGTATTCTTATCTCCTTCTCTAAGCCAATTAAGTCTGGCTTTTTGACTCCAGAAAGCTTCTTCTTCTTTGTAAGCCTCCTTCAGCTGATCTTTGAGTTCAGCAACTCTCTCCTTCTTATTTTTAGTGTCTGAATTTCTTATTCTATCCAGTTCCTACTATATCTTAGAGATTCTTCCTCTAGAGTTTGCTTGGAAAGTGTTCTTCCATTACAGCAGTTCAACTCTGTAGTTTTTAACTTTCGTAGTAACTTTGAACATTTTTGACCCTTGCTCCTCCTTTGCCCAAACTTTTTCCACAACCTCCTAAAATCCCTTCCCTCTAAAACCACCTCTTATCAAAATAAAATCTTTTTTTCCCTTTTTTTCCTTGTCAAGACCTGTGTCTAGCACTAATAGACTGTGGTCAGATATTCATATGCTGACATCTTGCTCTTTCAAAAGTTTGGAACCTTTCATAATCACACAAACATCTATCCAATCTTTGTCACATCTACTCCTCATTGTCCCAGTAATTGCTTCATGTCCAAGGGTGCCCCTTAAAGCATATATCTATCAAGTTATTCTGGGATATGAAATCCTTAAACTCCTTGAAGCTCCTTTCCTCTCTAAAAGCTCCACCCCATTTTTTTCATTGGACAACAATATCAATGAAGTCTCCAGAAATCATAAATCTTGCACCCCATAACCTTTTCTTTTTATTCAAAACTTTCCACTATTTCTTTCTGATTTGAGCATCAGAGCTTGCATATACACCAACAAACCACCAATCACCTAAAATTTTACTATCCTCTATTCCAGTTTCTATGGTCAAAACTGTGTGATTCACCTCCATAATTCTAGTTTCCTCATTCCACATCAAGGTCCCTATTCATCGATTCTACTATTATCAGATCTAAGACCTTTTATCACTTTATCCATATACTGCTTTCTATTTTTTGTCTCACACAAAAATATTAGATTTGGAGAGAGGAGGTTGTTCACCTCCCTTAGATGGGGAATTGTGAAGGGGCTCCCCACTCCTTGACAATTCCACACCACTATCCTCATATCTCTTGGGGGTCCCCAATAGAGAAGGACCCCATCTCCTCTCTGTTTAATTCAGCCGGATCATCCATTTTTGTTGGTTTAACCTTTTTCTAATTCAGATCCTGATACTCCAGTTCCTCCATTCTTCATCTCTGAGCTGCACCTTCCTTTCACCATTGCCCAACTGATTCATTTCCTGACCATTCATCTCTCTCTCTCAATGGTATTGTAGTCTTAATAGGAGACTTCAATCTTTTGTTCAATCTTTTTGTCTATCTTTTGATAGCCTCCTGCAACCTCTCATTGTTTTGAGGTCTTTCCCAGTTCATATCCTTTTCTTCTGCTACCTCACTTCTTATATCTTCCTGGTCCCTCAAACTTACTGCTATGCCTGATTCTTCTTCCATATCTATCACTTCTACTAGTGTATTTTTCATTTCTACAATTGGATTTTAGACCTCTAGTTGTATTGGCTGCTCCTCAACATAATGTTGGTGGCATTCTTTTTGCAGTTGATTCTTTCCTCCGATCTCAAGCTTTTGTGGTGAATCTTTGAACACATTTTCAATTCTCATCTCCTTCAGATCTCTTGTTAGATCCTGGTGGATATTCCTTTCTTTTTCTGGGGTTACAATGGATTCCAGATGACTCCTCCCCAAATGATTGTTAGGTCTCTCCTTCTCAATCAATTCTCTATTCTGGAACCCCCAATAAATGTCTACCATTTGACATATCAGGCCTTGTTGGCTTCTTTTGTGGTGAGTTTTTACTACTTCCTGCTCTCAACCAAGGGTCATACTATTTATTAGAGAAGCCCCCTTATGTAGCTCTTTGATTTGTACGTCCTTTTACTATGGCTTACAATTCCATAGTTATAGCAAAAATCTGGACACCTTTCTATACTTGAAGGCTACCCATTTTGTTGATCCTACCAACTTCACTACTGTACCTCTAAGTAAAGGTTTTAATAGATCTGTTAGGACCAAGATCTTCAAATGTTTACCTTTTTTACCTGTAGATTGAGGAATTATAACATCCGTCACTTGTTTAAACACTGATCCTATCTTCCTTCCAACCTCCTTTGTTATCCAATGCACATGTAGGTTCCACACCTACACCCACAATGAGCTATCACAAAGGCTTCATTTTCTTCTTCAATCCCCTCTACCCATCTATTCAGGACCAGCATTTGATTGTCCATCATCCATGGTCTTTCTTCTACTATTCTTTTCTTATCATCATTATTAGGCATATTGATTTGAAACATGTTAGGGTCGATCTCCATTATTGTCATATTTTTGTAACCCCATGCAATAGTAACAAAGTTCTTATCACCAGTAAAATTAGCTATTTTCTCCCCCATTATTTTTCCAATTAGACTATCCTTGCATTCTCTCACATCGTATTCCAGATCCTTGAAGTCCAGAGTTGCTCCTAAGATCCCATTCCCAGTTAGGGAGAATTTTTGCATCAACTCAGCCAGATCTCTCTCCATTGATATCGTAAGAGATACTTGGGGGTATTCCTCACTCCAAGACTAGAAAGCTAATGTCAATCCTACTAAAACTATGGCGAAAGCTAGATCTACTAAAAAGGAAGGAATAAAATATAAAACACAAGAGGGGTCAAAGACTAGACATTAACTACCCCAAATTTGAAGGCAAGGAAAAGGAGTAAGGCATCAAAATTATGCCTGGTTTTAGCATACCAGAAGGCATTGCATTGTGAATTCTTGTACTTCAGCTTCTTAGACACCTTTAATGTTTCTTTGTTAAATTGATAATTGTTGCATTAACTATTTTGACTGGTTTAGACAAGATTAGTTATGTCTTAGGCTTGAATTTTCGTGTGGAAAATGTGTGGAGTTAGTGTTGTTTGAAAATTTTTGAGCTATTGTTGAAACTCTCATCAAGGAGAGTTAAGGCTCTAAGCCCAAAAGAGAGCAACCCCTACTAGAGAGAGGAAGAGCGAGACGTTAATTCCTATTTTTTTACTCATGAAAATTAGTATTTATAAAATTGCGGACAATGGATCATGAACTTCATGGGGTGACAACTTAATCACTATAAAAGGGGAGTATTACTTTCTTATTCTTGCTTTCCTTTTTCTACATTGAGAACAATGTGTGTTTTAAGTATAAGAAGGATATTTTGAAATTATATGCATTATTTGTGATTGAATGTTGATTGGAAATATTGGACTTGAGCTTTGAAATATTATCGTGCTTTTAAATATGCGAAAATTGGATTTGTTGGCATAGAGTTTCATCGAGTTACAGGGGAAATTTTGTCAAGATATTTTCAAAAACTTGTCCAAATTTTCAAAATTGCCCCAAGATTTTTTAATATTTTTCAATTTCATCCTAAGGGCATATGTTACACACTATTAGTATCTCAAATTTATTTTACTTTTCGAAATAAATTTATTGCCTTTGATAATTCATTTCTCATTTAACTTTGAAATAGCTATTATGTGATTAGAAGTTTTATATTATTAGTGAAATATATCTTGTAAAATAGAGGAAATTATCCCAAAAATTTTGCAATCTAATAAAATTTCTTCTCTTTGCTTGATTTTACAATTTAGGTGATAAATATGCAATGTGTTTGAATTGAAGATTATTTCACTTTATTTACACCTTATTTACACACACTGATTTGATTGCATCATCAACATATTTTTCAATCACCTTTTTATCTCACATACATCATATCAAAAAAGTGTTATAGTAAAAATATCTCAAATAATTTACAATCCAAACAGTCTCATGATCAATAATTACAATACTCTTCCAATGATTATTTTTATATGAATTTGTTCAATAGGGAGTGTAGACACCAAATTTTAGCTCAAGTTCATTTACTCTTTGTTTCTTAGTTTTTTGTTTTTGTCATGTTTGTTTTATTCATTTTTAGTTTTTTTTAGTTTTCATGTCATTATTTTTAAACTTTTAGGATGGAATTTCTCAAAAAAAAAAAAAAGAAGAAAACAATGGAAAAATCATGAAAAAAGAGAAAAAGGGAAAATTGGTCACAAAAATACGTTCAAATTCAATCTTTTGGCACTTTAGTTATTTTTATTAAGTTATTTTGAGAAAAGAAAAGGAAAAAGGAAAAAAGGGGAAAAATGGAGAAAATTTGAAAAATGGACATTTTTGTTGTTTTTATTTATTTATTTATTTGTTTTCATTCTTATTATTGTTACATGATTTTGTCATTTTGTTATTATTATTATTATTATTTATATTCTGTATTTATTAAGTTAAAAAAAAAAAAAAACTAAAACTAACGCTCAGCATGCAAGCTGCGTTTTTGCAGCAGCTTGCAAGTGAACTTTGGGGAGATCCTTAGTTGCAAATATAGCAGAAGATCCTGGAGTTTTAGGGTTGGAGGCTGCCCATATAAAAGCCAAAGGGACAGCCGCAAGAGGGGAAGAGGGGGGATAGGATCGAAAAAAAAGGAAAACAGAGAAGAAAATAGAGTGGCGGCTGAGGGGTTTGCGGGAGTCAACAACGAAAGAAAAAGAAAAGAAAAGAACGGCAGAGGGGATCGGCTAAAGAACAGAGGAAAAATCTGAAGTTGGGGGAGTTTTTCGGGAAGAGAAAGACGAGCGAGAGAGAGTGAAAACAACAAAAAGAAACAAAAGAAAACAGAGAAAGAACGGGCGGCGGACGGTGGTATAGCCGAAAAAGGAAAACAGAGGAGGAAGAAAGGAATTGCAGCTTTGTCATCAGCTCCAGGATTTCCCATCACTGTCTGTGAATTTTCACCAAAGAGAAGCACCGCGAGCTTACTTTCTCCCTTTAAACTCCATTTTTTTGTAAATCATGGGTTTTTGAAGCTCTTAAGAGCATGACTGCCGTGGCTTCATTTAGCATAATTTCCCTGCTAATTGGCCTCAAATTTTTGAAAATGCCTGCTGTATACATTGATTGGGCTGAACTTGTTTGTTTTTTTAATAAATCTTGGGGCTGTTCATGACATCAATTGAACGGAGATTTGCTGAAATTTTCATGCCCGTTCACCTGCTTGATAAAATACCCAAACGAAATCCCAACCCCAAAATTTGCCTATGGTGAATCTGTCTCTTGTAATTTTCGGTGGTTGTTCATAATGGTATGAGTTGATTGGATTGATTTTTCTTGTTTCTGATAAAATTTGGGTGCTGATTTATGTCAACTGAGCGAGAAATTGGTGAAATTTGTAATGTCCGTTTGGTGTTCGACGAAATGCCCAACCGAAAATGCTACTAGAAAGCTGACTTCATTTCTCTGCCGTAGCATGTTCGTCCATTTGGTTTGATCTGCAATGACTGGCTTCCTACAGTGGGGTTGTGTAGATGTTGAAATTTTAGGGGGGTTTCGGGAACGAATTTGCTGGATTTGGTTTGGAATTGTGAGTGTTGCTTGAATAAGCTATGAAAATGGCGTCTGAAAAATGGTAAAAACCCAACGAAGAAGATGAAGTTCCGTAGCTTGAAGCTTCGTAGCTTGTCTGAAAATAATTCTGAAAACCCCCTTTAATTGTTACCTAATTTCCCTGTCGCCCCAAAACCTTCATAAGTCCTTCAATTGGGTCCTTATTTGCATTGCATTGAAACCCCTCAAGTCTCCCCTTATTCTGATATGGCCCGAAATCTGGAAAATTGAACTAATTTTACCCTTTTAAGTTTAATCCTTTGTTTGCATATTTTTATGTGATTTGTTTGGATAGATTAATTCTTGTTTGTAGGTTATAATTGAGGTTTAATAATTTTATTTGGATTTTATCATGATTGGGTTCAATAAAACAAGTGGTGTGGGCTAAGTGTTTTTTTTGTTTGGGTTTAAGAAAGTGGATTTTGGTTTGGGCCAAGGGATAGAAGCCCACCGATTTTGTTGGGCTTTCGGTTGGGCTTTGAAGGTTTTGGCCCAAGCAAATAAGAAAATGGCCCAATGGTTTGGACCATTAAGAAACCAGAAAATGATTTTGCAAATCGGTCCTTGAAGTTCTCCTTAACTGTACTGTGCCCCTGGATATTTTCAACTACTTTCAATTTAGTCCCTGGTTTAATTGCAAATGAGTCCCTGAACTTTATTTTTCTTTAATTTTGGCCCCAAAATTTTGCCAATCTTTGCAATCAAATCCTTTCTTCTCTTGACTTCTTAAATGTGGGTTGTTGACATGATTTAATTGATTCAAATTCATGTTTATTTTTATCCTTTGTGATTATTTGTCAAATAAATTGGCACCTTGACTCCTTTATTATTTTGGAGGGTAAATAAGTTGACTTCACTCCATTAGAGCTTCATTTCAAGGGAGGTATAATTTCTTTTATCCCTTTTGTCTCTCCTATGTGATCCAATGTGCTAAGTGTGAATCGCATGCCTAATTTGCTTTCATTACCATTCTTTAGTTCCATTATTTCATTCATTCTTGCTTTTATTAAATTATTCTTTTAAATGTGGTATGTGTACACCTCTTGGCTTGTAATAGATAGGGCTTGGTGAGCTTTCTTGTCCATTTTCCCTTTCCCCCCCTTTGTTTTAGTTAGCAAATGTAATAAGTTCATTGCTTGCTTTCGTTGCTACGTGTTTAATCGCTTTATTAGGTCTTTGCATCTAGTCAAGCATGCTAAGTGTTATGTGCTACGTGTTTATAAGTGATTCGCATGTCTACTCGCTTTTTATAGTCATGAATGAATGTGATGGATGAATGGACGTCACCACACTAGTCCAATGCTAGTTGTGGCCCCCTTTCCCGTCACCACACTAGTCCAATGCTAGTTGTGGCCCCCTTTCTCGTCACCACACTAGTCCAACGCTAGTTGTGGTTCATTGTTCCGTTTCCACTAGTCCAATGCTAGTAGAAATCCATAGAAAGGGCTAGTCCAACGCTAGACCCAATAGGCTTTTTCCTTTCTTTTCATTAGTGCATCATTTGCTTGTTCACCACATATCATACAACTTTCTTTAGTTTTATCATTGGGCATGTTCCTCGAATCCCTTTCCCCTCACTTTAGGTTTTGCATCTCATGCTAGCTATAGGGTTCATTTTGCTTGAGTGTCCCCTTCCGATAAGGAAAACGAGCGAGTGTGGCTACTCAATAGCCTTAGCACGCTAGTTTTGCCTTCTAATCAAAGGGAAAATAGAAGTCGAAAAGTTAGGAGTCAACCCCCGTACCCGACTTGTTGCATTCCTCTAGGGTCATACTTTCATTTTTATCACCCACATACTCTTTTAACCACATTTTTTCACATTTCTCAAACCATACTTTCTCACTACATTTTTCCTATCACGCGCTCATTTTCACCTCACAAATGGAATTCCACTTTACCTTATATATCTATTATTCTATTTTCACACAAACACTTGGATTTTTCATACAATTTTACACATGCACCTTTTCATACACTTGCACACAAACACTTGGATTTTTCATACAATTTCACACGTTCACCTTTTTATACACTTGCACACTTGCACTTTAGCCATCATTTGCATTAATCGACCTCTATAAGGTTTTCCTTTATTGGCCGCCACAATTCATGTGGTTGGGACCAAAAACCTTGCAAGAGACATTTTAGAATTTAGGTTTGCATTTTTTCTTCATTTTGCATTCATGTAGTGCATCCAAATGTAATAAATTCTTTGGTTAAAACAAGAAAATCTTTGATTAAATCATGCAACTAGCCTTGGCTAGGTCAAAGGGGTGCCTTGGATTTTATCCTTGCCTTCCCCTTTGTCAAATGTGACTCCCGAACCTTTTTCTTTGGTTTATGTGGATTAGGAGTCGGTTAAAAGGGGTTTCTTACTACTTTTTCCTATTTTTCCTTTAAAAATTCATTTTTTGGTGATTTGGTACACCTTAACTCATTACCAAGTGGCGACTCCAATTTTTATTTCAAAAAACCCTTTTTAAACTATAATTTTGGGTCAAATCGTCGCATTCTCAAACCCCCATTTAGACCCACTTTTCTTTTAAATCAAAATTCATTTTTCAAATCACAAAAATACATTTTTTTAAAAAAACCATTTATTTATATATCAAAAAGTGGGGCGCGACAACTTGGCGACTCCACTGGGGACATTCGAGAGTCCAAGCAAATTTGATTTAATCAACCTTTTTCTTCTTTTAACCCTTTTCATATATCACATTTGGGTGTTTTAGGATTGCATTTTTCCTTTTTAGGATTTTTTTGCATTTCGCGCGTATTGAATTACTCCCTCACTCACGCATGTATGATTGGTTGATTGGATGTATGTTTACTTGTTTATCTCGCGCTTGCATTGCATTTGGGGGGGTGTGTGTCACCTTTAGAGCCTCGCATGGTTCTCAACCCCTTCCCTCAAAATAGGGAACACTTCATACGTGCACGTTTACTTATTGTTATCCCATTTTATTTTATTTTTCGTGGGCGCTATCCCACACCGCCTTGTAGGATTAGGATTGATTGCCTTGGGTAGGCAGATGGTGTGCACTGCGCCCATAGCGCTACCTAAGGGATCACTCGAGCCACCGATCGAAGGCCTTGGGAGTGATGACCCTTTGCCTTTAGGTCTGAAGGCTTGGGAGCCGAAACCTTATCGAGTCTAGTTGCATTAGTGAGCCCCAGCCTCATGCATCCATGTTAGCATTTGCCTAGGTTAGAGTCAGCCTCACGCTCTTTTAAGCACTTTAGGCACGAGGGAAGGGGTTCCATCCCTTTTATTTGCTTTTATTGTATTTCTTTTCTTATTTGCTCCCAAAGTGTTATGTGTACTATCAATTGCACTAACCATTCTTTTGTTTTCTTAGCTTGCATTCATGTGCCTTAGCAATAAGAGGACTCTTTGGTACTCTTTTAGTGACTCACCCACTAGATAACTCACATGTTTAAATTTCAGTTATTACACTTGATTTTCAATAAATACATTTCATTTTAGACCTTTTCCCCCCGATGCATTATTTATGTCCTTTAGGCCATACTTGTCACATAGTTACATTGCTTTAATAAATGGCATCATGCATTAAACCCTAGAAAGGGAATGCCACTTAGGGGATCCCGTGTTAGGAATAAAACCACCTTGTGTCTCGGATACTTAATCCAAAAAGAGACTTGCACGTTTACATTTTGTACCATCCGAAGGGGTAGTGCACGAGGTAAGGTAGGATCCGATCTTTTCAAAGACGGCAAAGCAATTTTTGAACCATTAGAATATGAGCATCTAACAATCATCTTTTGGCCGTTTTATCAAAATTGGTAAAAATTCCTTGCGTAAAGGACATTAATTTGAAGAAATCCACAAATAATTCCTTATCATTGAAACAATTAATAAATTGAGGCCAAATCGTGATTTTAGAAGGCTCATGACTAATTCTCTGAAACCACCAATGGCCGGCCGATTCAATCGATCCATTTTGTCAATTCATAATCAATTTTGAATAAACCATCATTTGACCAATTTACCCTTTTTAGGGTCATTTGACTAATTTACCCTTTTTAGGGTCATCCGGTCGATTTTGAATAAATCGTCAATTCATTTGACCAATTTACCCTTTTAGGGCGATCTGGTCAATTTTGAATAAATTCTCAATTTCATTCAATTCATTTGACCAAGTTCCTTTTTTTAGGATGATCCGGTCAATTTTGAGTAAGTTATTAAATGTCACTCAATTCATTTGACCCGTTTCCCTTTTTAGGGTAATTCGGTTGATTTTAAATAAATTGTCAATTTCATTCAACCCATTTGACCAATTAGGATTTCAATTTCGAATTTCAAAATGGAAAACCTAGTCGATTTTGAGAAAAACATCCATGGCATCCAGCCATTTGATCAGTTAGAGTTTTGACCCGGGCTTCACTGAGAAAATTTGTCAACGAATTCCAATCTCTTTGATAGGAAGTTCGTCAACGTCAAATCCGTACGTTTTTCGCAAATTCTTGTATCGATTAAAAGTGATCAATCCCTTCGGACGAGGTCCTCATTTTGACCAACGTCTCTTCTCATTCCAATGGGCCAAATTTTTTTTAAAATTATTTTTCACTCCATGAGTTGATCGGATCCATCAGGTATTGTATAGTGCCTACTCTAGCGGATTGCATTTTCATGTTAGGCCTACCCTTGGCACAAAAAGGGTTCCCCCATAGGACATGCATACCGATTTTGCAGTTTTGCCTACTAACTCTGGGTATTTTTCTTTTGTTTTCCCTCTCCCCTGTATTCATAAAAATGTTTCAATAAGATGAAAATATTCTTCTATATCTAATGATAATTTTAATCCAATAAAGTTTGAAGATTACAAGTGTTATTTGATTCTTGGGCAAATCCTACAATGAAAACATAAATGATCTATCTGGAAGCTCTACGCTAAAGCCTCTGAGAGATTTTGTAATTGTTTTCCAAAGGGAAATTCTGTTTATTTGATTTGTTAATACATTTTGTTCCAAAAGGAAAGGAGACAAAAGTGTATATTTTGAGCTCTTTACGAGTTTCTCTCTTCTCATTTGTATCATAATTGAATGAGAAATTTTGTTTCAAATTATTTTTCAGCAATAAAATTTTTGGATAATCATTGTTTTGTGTATATTTATGTACATTTCATTCTTTATTCTTATTCATTGGAGATTTCATGATGAATTTTGAGAAATAAAACCAAATGGAGATTTTTTCAACCTCCAGCCTGAAAATTCGCAAGTGTATGCTCTCTAACCCTTGTATACACTAGATTGGTGATCTGAGCTACACAATAAGAGTGCTCAAGATTGAAAGAGGTCGCTCAAAAGGCCTCATGAAATACCTTTTCTCTTTCACTGTACAATTCATATTTTTGCCCACTTCTATTCACCCCAAAATAAAATCAGTCACATTGATTGATAATTTGCAAACTGGGGCACCTCTACTTCGAAATGTCCGTTGTGTCTAATTATATCTAACTCACATCTAAGTGAAAGCAAAAAAATGTGCATTATTCTTATTTTGTTTCGAAAATTTGGAATGATACTTTGAGCATTCGTTCCTCTACCTATACACATTTTATCATTTGCTCTCCCATTTGAGCCTTTGAAAGAGTAATTTCGTTTCAAATAAGAACCCTAATGATCACTACCCTATATTGGAAAATTTTCAAATATCAAAAAGGGGAATGGATTTTCAATGACCATTTCGTTACTTTGGTTGACGTAAGGTGTAAGAATGATACTTTGGCCGTCGTTTCTACAACCTAAACACCATTTATCCCTTGCATCCTCATTTGAGCCGGAAAAATTGGTGGTTCTTTTCGAGTGCACATATGATCGCACCCCACATTGGGGAAGGAGATTGGGGAATTTTAAAAAAAAAGAAAAAAAAGAAAAAGGAGAAAAGAGGGAATCGCAAGTTGGAGAAATTTGAATCTATCTGGGCTTCAATTTTGGAAAAAGGGAAAAAGGAAGGGTTTTGTCCGACGAACCACTTATGGAGAGTCTTCCTCAGTCAATTAATTCAGATACATGTAAAAAATTTTCGCATTGACGAAAGTTTCCTTTCAGAGTTATTGTAAGGGACGGAACAAAGGTCAGGCCCTCTTCTTTTCCAATCAAGCATTCTATCCCTAGTTATCCCTTTTGAGCCATCAGAATAAATTATTTCGTTTGGCAACCCCTGAGAATCGCCAACCCCACACTGGGGCAAGTTGGAGTTGAAAAGAAAAGTTTTCAAGAAGTGAAAAGTGACAAAGCCACAAAATCAAAAACAAGCGGAAAAAGAGAACCTCAGTTCAAAAATAAACTGGGGCAAATTTTGTGAAAATTTCAAAAATGGCAGAAAGCCGAAAAGTCAAAAAGAAAGAAAAAGAAAAAGAAAAAGCCTCAATTGAGCATAAACTGGGGCAAATTTTGATTTAACCCTAAAATAGGGTTGACGCAACAATGCGATCTCAGATTCTTCAAACCACTCTTAAAATCTGCCTTCAAGCCTTAACTTTTCTAAACACCCCACCTGACCCCATTACAAAAGCCGAAAGTCCTGACTTCTGTTTTTTGCAATGGTCCTGTCAAGAAAATTTCTGATGCCGAAAAAGTTCAGCTGTACTTCTGAATTGCTTATGAGGTTGACGCTACTCACCATGGAAAACCCACCAGATCAAAGAAAAGAAAACGGAAAAGCAGAAAGGAAAAATGAAATACAAAAGATTCGATGGTGAAGTCCCTATTGAGTGATCAAACAAAGTTCAGAATCTTCGAGTTCAAAATAGGGGCAATTTTGGGAAAATGCGATCTTCAGTGCTATGTCCTTGAAAGTTTTATTCTTTAGCTATCGTTTTCAAGCCACATTACAAGCTAACAAAGTCCATCGTTGACTTATTCCTTCATGACAATCCAAAGTGAGGATCATGCTCATAAGAAATTCATCAAATCATTTGTGATCATAAGGGTATAACCCGTTTCCACATGTTTAGCTATCACTTCTGCCCATACGTTGCATGCCTAGAAAGCTTGTATGTTGACTAAGTTTTCTTGAAAAATAAGGGTGACAAACTCTTTGCTTTCACTAAGATGTGGTATTGAAGGAATTACAATTTTGGGCACAAGAACCAAACAAATCTCATCTTCTCATTTCCCTTAACCCCCTCAAAAATCAGATCACTTGATTGGTCCTGACAGATGAACCAACAAGAAATAGTGACCCATTACCTAAAGCATTGATGCTAAAGTGGGGAAGAAATCTTTTGTAATTTGGCATTATTTTGAGAAATTCATCATGGAATGTGCTATATCAGCTTAAGCAAGACATTCAATTTTCTTCATGTTAGGAAAAGCAATTGCTTACCCTGTGCAAATAAATGGAGAAGCATCCAAACCAATTTTTGCAATCAAATGGGCCCACACTGGGGCAAAATTTTTATTTGCAAAATTTCGCAAAATAAGCCCACACAGGGGCAAATATTTTTGTAGTCCAATTGAGAATTTCGTTCAAAGAATCAAATAATGCATTTTTCAAATCAATCACGCTGCCCTTTTCATAAAAATTTGAGTGCATGTAAGCCCCCTGTGCAGGTATTCATAGTTGACATCGACGAAAGAGCATCTGGTGATGTGGAAAACCGATGCCGAAGAAAGAGAAGAAAAAAGGAAAAAGCGGCCCTATAATGGGGGCAAATTATTTTGAAAAGAATTTTCTCCAAAAATCAGAAAAATTCAAAAGTCAAAATCAAAAATCAAGTTCAAATTCTTGTTTCTTGGAAAATCAAATTCAATTTCTTGACCGCTTTTTATCACGTTGGGACCGGGTTTCATCCCGCCAATTCCCTCGGCAGGACCGGGTTTTATCCCGCTGACCGCTAACCTCGGCAGGACCGGGTTCTATCCCGCTGACCGCTTATTTCGGCAGGACCGGGTTTTATCCCGCTGACCGCTAACCTCGGCAGGACCGGGTTCTATCCCGCTGACCGCTTTTTATCACGTTGGGACCGGGTTTCATCCCGCCAATTCCCTCGGCAGGACCGGGTTTTATCCCGCTGACCGCTTACTTCGGCAGGACCGGGTTTTATCCCGCTGACCGCTAACCTCGGCAGGACCGGGTTCTATCCCGCTGACCGCTTTTTATCACGTTGGGACCGGGTTTCATCCCGCCAATTCCCTCGGCAGGACCGGGTTTTATCCCGCTGACCGCTTATTTCGGCAGGACCGGGTTCTATCCCGCTGACCGTTTTATCACGTTGGGACCGGGTTTTATCCCGCCAACCTCGGCAGGACCGGGTTCTATCCCGCTGACCGTCCACACCCCGTCAGGCTCAGATGTTATCCCATCGACTAATTCATCATACTGGGGCAAATTATCTTTGGAAAGTTTCTCAAGAAAGATCTCAAAAAAAAAAAAAAAAGAAAAAAAAAAAGAAGAAAAAAAATCAAAAAATCAAAAAATCAAAAAAAAAATAAAAAAAAATCAAAAAAATCAAAAAATCAAATCAAGTTCATCACGGCAGGTTCGGGTTTGATCCCACTGTCCGATTGTCAAAGCATGTTATTTTCATTGCTATTGGAGCTGGATTTGTCCCGCCAGTAAGAATTTCATTTTTCTGTTCGGGTCTATCCCGTGGGTCTATCCCAATTTTAAATTTCTGTTTGGGTCTATCCCATTTACGTTTCTGTTTGGGTCTATCCCATTTTACGTTTCTGTTTGGGTCTATCCCATTTTACATTTTCTGTTTGGGTCTATCCCATTTTACATTTTCGGTTCGGGTCTATCCCGTGGGTCTATCCCAATTTTATATTGCTGTTCGGGTCAGTCCCGTTTAAATCCTGTCTCGGGTCAGTCCCGATTTTTTAAAAAATTTTCTGTTAGGAGTCAGTCCCCATCGTTTGAGTAATTCGCAGCCGAATAACACAGGTAAGTATTTGGTGTCTACTTCTTTGTCTCAAGTTTTTTCAAAACTCAGACAAAGAGGGGCAAACTGTAGACACCAAATTTTAGCTCAAGTTCATTTACTCTTTGTTTCTTAGTTTTTTGTTTTTGTCATGTTTGTTTTATTCATTTTTAGTTTTTTTTAGTTTTCATGTCATTATTTTTAAACTTTTAGGATGGAATTTCTCAAAAAAAAAAAAGAAGAAAACAATGGAAAAATCATGAAAAAAGAGAAAAAGGGAAAATTGGTCACAAAAATACATTCAAATTCAATCTTTTGGCACTTTAGTTATTTTTATTAAGTTATTTTGAGAAAAGAAAAGGAAAAAGGAAAAAAGGGGAAAAATGGAGAAAATTTGAAAAATGGACATTTTTGTTGTTTTTATTTATTTATTTATTTGTTTTCATTCTTATTATTGTTACATGATTTTGTCATTTTGTTATTATTATTATTATTATTTATATTCTGTATTTATTAAGTTAAAAAAAAAAAAAACTAAAACTAACGCTCAGCATGCAAGCTGCGTTTTTGCAGCAGCTTGCAAGTGAACTTTGGGGAGATCCTTAGTTGCAAATATAGCAGAAGATCCTGGAGTTTTAGGGTTGGAGGCTGCCCATATAAAAGCCAAAGGGACAGCCGCAAGAGGGGAAGAGGGGGGATAGGATCGAAAAAAAAGGAAAACAGAGAAGAAAATAGAGTGGCGGCTGAGGGGTTTGCGGGAGTCAACAACGAAAGAAAAAGAAAAGAAAAGAACGGCAGAGGGGATCGGCTAAAGAACAGAGGAAAAATCTGAAGTTGGGGGAGTTTTTCGGGAAGAGAAAGACGAGCGAGAGAGAGTGAAAACAACAAAAAGAAACAAAAGAAAACAGAGAAAGAACGGGCGGCGGACGGTGGTATAGCCGAAAAAGGAAAACAGAGGAGGAAGAAAGGAATTGCAGCTTTGTCATCAGCTCCAGGATTTCCCATCACTGTCTGTGAATTTTCACCAAAGAGAAGCACCGCGAGCTTACTTTCTCCCTTTAAACTCCATTTTTTTGTAAATCATGGGTTTTTGAAGCTCTTAAGAGCATGACTGCCGTGGCTTCATTTAGCATAATTTCCCTGCTAATTGGCCTCAAATTTTTGAAAATGCCTGCTGTATACATTGATTGGGCTGAACTTGTTTGTTTTTTTAATAAATCTTGGGGCTGTTCATGACATCAATTGAACGGAGATTTGCTGAAATTTTCATGCCCGTTCACCTGCTTGATAAAATACCCAAACGAAATCCCAACCCCAAAATTTGCCTATGGTGAATCTGTCTCTTGTAATTTTCGGTGGTTGTTCATAATGGTATGAGTTGATTGGATTGATTTTTCTTGTTTCTGATAAAATTTGGGTGCTGATTTATGTCAACTGAGCGAGAAATTGGTGAAATTTGTAATGTCCGTTTGGTGTTCGACGAAATGCCCAACCGAAAATGCTACTAGAAAGCTGACTTCATTTCTCTGCCGTAGCATGTTCGTCCATTTGGTTTGATCTGCAATGACTGGCTTCCTACAGTGGGGTTGTGTAGATGTTGAAATTTTAGGGGGGTTTCGGGAACGAATTTGCTGGATTTGGTTTGGAATTGTGAGTGTTGCTTGAATAAGCTATGAAAATGGCGTCTGAAAAATGGTAAAAACCCAACGAAGAAGATGAAGTTCCGTAGCTTGAAGCTTCGTAGCTTGTCTGAAAATAATTCTGAAAACCCCCTTTAATTGTTACCTAATTTCCCTGTCGCCCCAAAACCTTCATAAGTCCTTCAATTGGGTCCTTATTTGCATTGCATTGAAACCCCTCAAGTCTCCCCTTATTCTGATATGGCCCGAAATCTGGAAAATTGAACTAATTTTACCCTTTTAAGTTTAATCCTTTGTTTGCATATTTTTATGTGATTTGTTTGGATAGATTAATTCTTGTTTGTAGGTTATAATTGAGGTTTAATAATTTTATTTGGATTTTATCATGATTGGGTTCAATAAAACAAGTGGTGTGGGCTAAGAGTTTTTTTTGTTTGGGTTTAAGAAAGTGGATTTTGGTTTGGGCCAAGGGATAGAAGCCCACCGATTTTGTTGGGCTTTCGGTTGGGCTTTGAAGGTTTTGGCCCAAGCAAATAAGAAAATGGCCCAATGGTTTGGACCATTAAGAAACCAGAAAATGATTTTGCAAATCGGTCCTTGAAGTTCTCCTTAACTGTACTGTGCCCCTGGATATTTTCAACTACTTTCAATTCAGTCCTTGGTTTAATTGCAAATGAGTCCCTGAACTTTATTTTTCTTTAATTTTGGCCCCAAAATTTTGCCAATCTTTGCAATCAAATCCTTTCTTCTCTTGACTTCTTAAATGTGGGTTGTTGACATGATTTAATTGATTCAAATTCATGTTTATTTTTATCCTTTGTGATTATTTGTCAAATAAATTGGCACCTTGACTCCTTTATTATTTTGGAGGGTAAATAAGTTGACTTCACTCCATTAGAGCTTCATTTCAAGGGAGGTATAATTTCTTTTATCCCTTTTGTCTCTCCTATGTGATCCAATGTGCTAAGTGTGAATCGCATGCCTAATTTGCTTTCATTACCATTCTTTAGTTCCATTATTTCATTCATTCTTGCTTTTATTAAATTATTCTTTTAAATGGGGTATGTGTACACCTCTTGGCTTGTAATAGATAGGGCTTGGTGAGCTTTCTTGTCCATTTTCCCTTTCCCCCCCTTTGTTTTAGTTAGCAAATGTAATAAGTTCATTGCTTGCTTTCGTTGCTACGTGTTTAATCGCTTTATTAGGTCTTTGCATCTAGTCAAGCATGCTAAGTGTTATGTGCTACGTGTTTATAAGTGATTCGCATGTCTACTCGCTTTTTATAGTCATGAATGAATGTGATGGATGAATGGACGTCACCACGCTAGTCCAATGCTAGTTGTGGCCCCCTTTCCCGTCACCACACTAGTCCAATGCTAGTTGTGGCCCCCTTTCTCGTCACCACACTAGTCCAACGCTAGTTGTGGTTCATTGTTCCGTTTCCACTAGTCCAATGCTAGTAGAAATCCATAGAAAGGGCTAGTCCAACGCTAGACCCAATAGGCTTTTTCCTTTCTTTTCATTAGTGCATCATTTGCTTGTTCACCACATATCATACAACTTTCTTTAGTTTTATCATTGGGCATGTTCCTCGAATCCCTTTCCCCTCACTTTAGGTTTTGCATCTCATGCTAGCTATAGGGTTCATTTTGCTTGAGTGTCCTCTTCCGATAAGGAAAACGAGCGAGTGTGGCTACTCAATAGCCTTAGCACGCTAGTTTTGCCTTCTAATCAAAGGGAAAATAGAAGTCGAAAAGTTAGGAGTCAACCCCCGTACCCGACTTGTTGCATTCCTCTAGGGTCATACTTTCATTTTTATCACCCACATACTCTTTTAACCACATTTTTTCACATTTCTCAAACCATACTTTCTCACTACATTTTTCCTATCACGCGCTCATTTTCACCTCACAAATGGAATTCCACTTTACCTTATATATCTATTATTCTATTTTCACACAAACACTTGGATTTTTCATACAATTTCACACATGCACCTTTTCATACACTTGCACACAAACACTTGGATTTTTCATACAATTTCACACGTTCACCTTTTTATACACTTGCACACTTGCACTTTAGCCATCATTTGCATTAATCGACCTCTATAAGGTTTTCCTTTATTGGCCGCCACAATTCATGTGGTTGGGACCAAAAACCTTGCAAGAGACATTTTAGAATTTAGGTTTGCATTTTTTCTTCATTTTGCATTCATGTAGTGCATCCAAATGTAATAAATTCTTTGGTTAAAACAAGAAAATCTTTGATTAAATCATGCAACTAGCCTTGGCTAGGTCAAAGGGGTGCCTTGGATTTTATCCTTGCCTTCCCCTTTGTCAAATGTGACTCCCGAACCTTTTTCTTTGGTTTATGTGGATTAGGAGTCGGTTAAAAGGGATTTCTTACTACTTTTTCCTATTTTTCCTTTAAAAATTCATTTTTTGGTGACTTGGTACACCTTAACTCATTACCAAGTGGCGACTCCAATTTTTATTTCAAAAAACCCTTTTTAAACTATAATTTTGGGTCAAATCGTCGCATTCTCAAACCCCCATTTAGACCCACTTTTCTTTTAAATCAAAATTCATTTTTCAAATCACAAAAATACATTTTTTTAAAAAAACCATTTATTTATATATCAAAAAGTGGGGCGCGACAGGGAGTGTCTATTTTTTCATCTAAAAATATTGACTTTTGTGAGAACCCCGGAAATTATATTTATTTTATCATATTTCTATGGGCACATTTTCTTTACTCTACTTTATAACCTTAAGTTCCTAGATATTTTTATAAGTGAGTCAAGTTTTAACTCAGTTTCTTAATATAAGTTAGTATATGTTAAGTGTAAAAACTCTCACTTAAAAATATAAATTCTCCTAAATCACTTGCATTTCCCTAAGACTAAATCACTTATGACATTTCCTTGCATTGCATTTTATTACCTTTTACTTGAATTGTAACATTTCCTTGACTTGGTATTATTTTATTTCACTATATATACTATGACCAAATATCCTTTTTATTGTGGTTGAGACTTTAAGTGATAGTTTAAGGGTGTTAAATTGTCATTGGAACAATTGGAGGATAGAAACTTCATTAGTTAAAGTTTAGAGAGAAAATGGCCAAGATTGAGACAAGTGGCCAAACCCTAACCATTCAACTTTTGACTAAAGGAATTAGAGGAAATTTAAACCATTCTTGGCTCCATTTTCTTCTCTTATGGCAGGCCACTTTGAAGCTTCCAAGGAAAGAGAGAAAACTCCATTTTCTTGCTTATAAACCTTACTTTGATCTTTGAGCAAAAATCAAAAGTGAAGGTGTGAGAACCCGTAAATCCCTAATAATTTTCTTAGGGTTTATTTCCTTTAATGGCATGATTTCTGCATTTTCTGGCTTAGAAATATTTTCTTAGTGGATTTTACGAGTAAATATAGTTTTTAGATGATTTTTCTTGTAACGAATAGATTTTGAGAAATTAAGAACGTATATCAGACGTGGGACCCACTAGTGCGAAAAGTTCGAAAAAATTCGGCCAATTAGGTTAAATTCCGGATACTGTGTAAAATTTATCGGGTGTTAAGAGATAAGTAGAGTGTGTGAAATGATTGATGTGAGAGAGAAAAGAAAGGATAGGATTGCATTAATGGTGTGACAAGTGTCACCATCTTATGGGTTGAAGCTTATGGAACACTATTCACTTTTTTTGACTTTTGACCAAAATTGGTTAAATATCTAAAAATTTCACAAAAAAATCCCCATTTTCTCACCTTGGATGGCCGGCCCTCTTACCTCAAGAAGGAAGAGAACTTCATCATTTTGCAAGCTTCCATTTGGTTCAATCTTCCATAAACAAAAGCTTAGACTAGATTTCACTCCATAAAATCCTATCTTCTAGTGCTAGTAAGGGTTGTAGTGAAGTTTGTTTGAAGCTCTAAGGTGGCCAACCTCTCTACACCTCTTGTTCTTAGGTAAGTGATGTTTTACTACTTCCTTATACTTAATGATGGTTATTTTGTGCTTAAGGGTGGCATAAGTGTTGGAATATATGATTTATTTCTTGATTTGAAGAGTTTTGGTGAAGTTTTCCATTTTGTGATGAATTTTCTGGTGTAATATGAAATGAATGTTGTGGCCATCTTTGATGATTGGCAATGGACTATAATGGCTCTAGTAGGTATGTTTGATAAGTATTTGCAATCAATTTTGGATTTGGATGGAAAATGGAAAGTTAGGGTTCTTATTATTCCCAATTCTGTCCGGTTTTAGATTACTGGGTTAGAGGCCGAATTAGACTTTGCTCAAAACATGAAAGTTGTAGGTATTGATGTGGTTAAGGTGCCTGTAAAATTTCAGGGCATTTGGATTAATGTAGAATGAGTTATGACGAAATTACTGTAGCTGTTCTGCTTTGGACAGAATGCGAAAACTGCGATAGTAATTGGCCATTTTGGCTGGTTTTGGTTTGGATTTTGAAGTTGGTGTCTTCTGATGAAATGTCGCTGAATGTCTTAGCTAACATATGCCTTTGGAATTTCGGCATTTGGACTAGTATGGACTGAGATATACCGATTACAGTTTTCTGCGTTTTGCAAACCTGTTTTGGGAATTCTGGTATAGTATTTCGTATTTTTGACCTAGTTGGGCCAGGAACTGGATTGAGTGACCTTCTACATTGTTGTAGCCCTGTTTCATAGCTTCGAAACGGTGGGTCTTGCACCGCCATCCGATAACCGTAGAGAATTTTACACCATTACCGCATAATAAGGGCAAAACAGTTTTCTATTTGGGGCCAAGACTAAGGCCATTTTCTAATTTCTGGTTTGCTATTATGCTCATTTATGCATATGAAACCTTATTGGGGTTGTGGTTGGCATTGGTTTATGACTCGTTATCGAGTCTCTTTTAGGGCTTGCTTTCATTTCGATTGTTTCCTAGTTAACTTTTGTATTTGTACCACGTTGAGCCTAGCGAACGGCTTTTGGGAAATGAGATGAATTTTGTGTGAAATGTTGGGACTGATTTGAGGATAGAATGAAGCCTTAATGGCTGGAAAAGTAAGAGATTTAGGGGAAGTGCTGCCCGATTTTCTAGGCCGTTTGGTTCCTTTAAGTTGGGTTTGCCTTTTGGTAGAATGAAAGGCTTTTGGGTTGTTTGCGCCTAGGTCTTCATGCTACCTTTTCGTTTCCAAGAAAATCATGTTTTGCACCCTTGCATTAGTAATTATTTGGCGAGGTATACGACTAGTAGTCGAGCCTCACATGTGCATTCTGTTTACTCGATTCTGGAAGTAAAACCTTCAATTGGTTTATTTTGATTATTTTAGGGTTTCTTGGCGATTAAGGCCAATCTGAAGTGAAACTTTTTGAAGTTGAATCGGTGAGTGTACCACTCCCCTCCATTGCTGTTTAACTTGATTTTTGCTCTGCAATCTGTTTAATTTGTTTGAGACGAGGGTGTACTTTATCACACTCGTTCTCTTGTCTGTTCATATGCCAATTTTGAGTGCCTATCTGAATCTGCCGTCTGAATCTGCTATCTGAATATGCTATTCTGTATCTGTATCTGAATCTGTTATCTGTGTCTGCATCTGTTCGGATTTCTATGACCTATGAGCTCAATCCTGTGGCTAAGTTATTCGAGTCGGGCCGGCAAGGGCCTGGACGATTAGATAACGAACCACGGTAGTCTGTTCGGGGATTTTTGGGTATTGAGACCCTTGATTCCGGTATACTCGAGTATTACCATTTCTGTTCGGTTACGGTGAGCGGGCCCGGTAAAGGGGTGTTTGGTGGACGGAATTCGGTGTAAAGAGGGGTCTACGGACGTTTGGTTCTATATACGTTGACGGAGAGTCAACCGGTTTGGATCAAGTACTGCGCTGGAAATTTGGCTCCTGAGAGCCACCCGTATCCTTCTGATTTGAATCATTGGTTCCTTTGATTTACATCTGGCATGTGTATCTGATTTGTTAAATGTGAAATGCCATGATTTTTCTGCTATATGTTTGGTACCTCATTGAGCGCAAGCTCACCCCTTTCTGTCCCTTTTGTTTTCCTTACAGGAAAATAAACACTTTTGGTCTGGATTTGACAAATGGCTGCCAAACTGAGCTAGTCGAACATATCTTTTGTATAGCTCATGTATTAAAACCCTAAGTGTACTTTTGGGGCGTTTTCTCTTCTGATTTGGCAAACCGTGTGTATGTATCAACTTTTGAAAACTTTTGTATGTCCTTTTGGATTGTAATCGCTAAAGTTCAGATGTGAATGTTTGCGTGCTCTTTCGGTTGCGTTCTGACGGGTCGGTTACTATTCATGGCCGACTCCAGATTTCATTTTTTTTTTGTTTTGGGTTATTTTACCATCTTGACTTGTTTACGCTCGTTTGTAAGTTCCGGATCGCTATTAATAGCTCTACTCTGATCCGTAGTCCTGGCGAGAGCTGGGCAGGCAGTCCGCTAACCCCTTTGGTTCGCCTTAGGGGAAAGTGGGGCTGTCACAGAAGGACTTGAGTTAGGTGAGTGAACAACCTTCAACTCTAGCGTGTGATTCAAACTTGGAGCTTTGGTTTTGGTGGTTTGTTTTGGTGATTCAAGCTTCACATAAGAGAGGTATATGACCCTTAAATCCTAACTTTCTTGTGTTATATCAAGTGTTTGAAGTTTTAATGGCAAACTAGGAGTTGAATGGATGATATTTGTGGTGAAACTTCTTGAACTAAACAAGTAGAAGTAGGGTTGGTTGTGTTGCATACCATGTGTTTTATTTTTTGTCCAAGTTTTGTTTATGATTTTACTTGATGTATTAACAAGTTTTGGACCCTTTTTGAGCTAAGGACAACTCTTGGAATGATGCTTAAGTTAACTATAAATGAAGGGATGAAGGTTGGTGTTGCAAGGGAACTTGTGGACTGTTTTGGTTTCTTTTTGCAGTCCAGCCATGGAGTGGAGAGTTTTCCTTGATTTTTGTGACTCATTTGCACCTTAATTAAGCCTAGGAAACTTGGCTAAACATTGGTTAAACTTATGTGTGAGTTGAGATGGAAATGAAGCAAGCAAAGTGGTTGTTTTTGGCAACTATTGGACTGTTTTGGTTCTCCTTTGTTGGCTAGATTGTTTGGGTTCACTTAAGCATTATGTATATTACATTTTAAGCCTCAATGGTGCTAGATAACTTGATCCCATTTATATGAACTCTAGAAGAGTGTATTGGATGAATTTGACTCGAAACAAGTGAAGTTGGCAAGAAGAGATAGGACAACTTTGTTAGGGTTCTAAGATGATTAGAACTGAAAAATAGCCGATTTCCCCAAATCACTGGTATTAATAGGAGAGGAACTAGAGTGTACATTTGTTACCGTTGGAAAGCTCTTTGAGTCTAGTTTCCAACGCTGCTAACGACACCTGATTCTGACCTTCCTACAGAGAGATATGACCGTTTTTCCAAGATTGCGTGGCCATAACTGTTTTATCCACGAAGACTACTTTGAACTTAAATGAGATTTTCCTTTTGCTCAACTTTCTTATACTTGTCAAACTTGTTTTCTTATGACCTTTTACTGCATTTTTGGCCTAACTTGCAAGGTGAATTGAGTAGATCTAACTACTCACTTGATCACCTAATGAACTTACATTTGGGTTGGAAAATAAACCAAGAATGTTAACGACTTTCGCTCGTTGCCCTAGGATTTGGGAAACGGAGGTGATGATTATATGCTATGTAAATGCTTGATTTAGTGAGTTGTTGGCCTGGTATATATATGCTTGAGTTGAATCTGTTTTGTGGTAAGAATGAAGCCTTGAATTGGTTAGAAAAAAAATTGGTAAACACAAAGAAAGTGCTGCTGAAAATTTGTCCGCAGGGAACCTTGGGCAGTCATACAAAATCTGTTATATCTTAGTGTAGAAAAATTAGAATTGAGTTCTGTTTATTTTGTTTAAAACTAGATTCAGAATACTTTCTACCATGCAAATTTTATAACTTTTCTCAATTTTTATGAATATCTGTGATTTTTCAAAGTTGACTGATTTGCCATACCTGATCTGTCTTTTGACTGGATGATGCAGCAAATTGAGGCTGGAATTTGACTAACTTCTGGACTGAATCTTACAAATGTGTCTTCTGGGAAATTGTAACCCTTTTAGTTTATTTTCTGATGGTATAAAGTTTATAAATTTTGCACTTAAGAAACTTGAGATATGATTTTTCAAATAATGTTGCGCAAAAACTAGAAAATTCTGTTCTCTTAGAACCATTTTTACTTTCATTTCCACTTTAAGGTTGGAGTTGGTAAATCATTTTGGGTATGGATTATAAGTGAAATTGAGGTTTAAGTGAAAGGAACTGGAGTCTTAGAAACCTTAATTTCTTTATGTATTTTGCCTTTATATTGCTAGCCTTTTTATATAATATGTGACCACAAGACTCGAGAGAGTTCAAGAGAACGAACAAAGGTTAAAGTTAAGGGTGGCAATTGATTGGTGAATGTTCCAAGTACATGAAAAAATTTACATGGAATGTCTCCTTGTTTGAATAACATGCTTACTTGGTTAAAGTAATTACTCTTGAATTGATAATCTTTGGGACGAGAATGTGCTTTATCATACTCGATCATTTGTAGTTCATTTCGTGATATTGGTATGAAATGAAATACTTTACTTGCACTTGACTTGTTGGTCACTCGGGTGGTTATCCCACCGACTTACGTGTTACATGCTCATTGTTGTTAGATAATGTTAGGTACTTGGTTTCTTGTCTCATAGGCAAGTGTATACTTTATCGCACTTGACCCATCTCGACTAAATTTATGAGATTTTGTTAAAACATGTATTAGCCATTTTGTTGCAACTCAAAAGGGCCAGAATCCGGCCGGATTCTCGAATGGATTTGTGGCCGAATTTGCTAAGAAAATTTCTTATTTCTGTAGCTTTCTTCCAGTTTTCTTGTTTGATCAGGGTTCTTAACCACCTGATTTTCAACTGTTTGGACTTGAAATGCTTGAAACATGATATGTTGAACTTATTTGTGATTTGAACCTATTTAGGCGAGTGTGCTCTTATGTACACTCAATTGACGCAACTTGACTAAATACTTGATATCTCCTTCACGCATGAACAAGTAACTTGATTTGTATATGACCTGTATATTGACTTGAAATACTTGGAATACTTGAGAATGTGAATTGCTGGACATTACTTGTGACTTGATTCTGGCTAGGCCAGTGTGTCCTTATCGCCCTTGGCCTCCCCTTCTTGAATGATCTTGTACTTGTTTGCACTTGATTGACTTGTACTTGTGTTTGTGCTTGTGCTTGACCTGTAAGTGCTGAGTGGTAGCATGTACCACACTCCATCCGAGTAGAAGGTGCCTCTCATCCCGTCTGTGAGAACCCGTAAATACCCTAAAAATTTTCCTAGGGTTTTAGTTCCCTTAATTGCATAATTTTTGCATTTTCTGGCTTAGAAACATTTTCTGGGTTGATTTTATGAGCAATTATAGTTTTTAGATGATTTTTCTAGTATTGGTGAGTTTTTAGAAAATTAAGAATATATACTGGACGTGGGACCCACTAGTGCGAAAAGTTCGAAAAAATTCGGCCAATTAGGTTAAATTCCGGATACTGTGTAAATTTTATCGGGTGTTAAGAGATAAGTAGAGTGTGTGAAGTGATTGATGTGAGAGAGAAAAGAAGTGATAAGAATGCATTAAATAGAGTGACAAGTGTCACCATGTTATTGGTTTTCCTTTAAGATTTACTATTCACAATTTTGACTTTTTTGACCAAAGGATTAAATATCCAAAAATTGCATAAAATTCACAATTTTTCTTCTCTTGTTGGCCGGCCCTCTCTCTCAAGTTCAAGGGAGGAAGAAAACCTCTTCAAGTCTTGATTTCTTCTTGCTTCAATCCATAACTCAACCAACTAAACTAGTTTCTACTCCATAAAATCTTTCTAGTTGGTGTTAGTGGTTGATTTGGTGAAGTTTTTGGAAGAGCTAAGGTGTCCAACACCTCTACCTCTCTTGTTACTAGGTGAGTGGTGTGTGTATCTTCCTCCTACATCTAATGATGCTTAAGTTATGCTTATTAGTGATTAAAGTGCTGAAATTTCTGGTTTTTATCTTGACTTGAAGTGATTTGGTGAAGTTTTCCATTTATTGATGATTTTTCTGGTTTAATTGGATTATGATGGTGTGGTTGTTTGTGATGATTGGCAATGGCCTATAATAACTCTAGTGGGTGTGAAATGTGGATAAATGCAACCAATTTTGGATTTGGAATGAAAACTGAAAAGTTAGGGTTCTTAAATCCCCAATTCTGTCCGGTTTTGGATCATAGGGTTAGAGGCCGAATTTGACTTTGCTCAAAACATGAAAGTTGTAGGTATTGATGTGTTTGAGGTGCCTGTAAAATTTCAGGTCATTTGGATTAGTGTGGAATGAGTTATGACGAAATTACTGTAGCTGTTCTGCTTTGGACAGAATGCGAAAACTGTACTGGTTATTGGCCATTTTGACTGGAATTGGTTTGGATTTAGTTGTTGGTGTCTTCTGATGAAATGTAGCTGGATGTCTTAGCTAACATATGCCTTTGGAATTTCGGCATTTGGACTTGTATAGACTAAGTTATAGTAATTACAGTTTTGTGTGATTTGCAAACCTGTTTTGGTAATTCTGGTATAGTATTTGGCATTTTCGACCTAGTTAAGCTAGGAACTGGATTGAGTGACCTTCTTCATTGTTGTAGCCCTGTTCCATAGCTTCGAAGCGGTGGGTCTTACACCCCCATCCGATAATCGTAGTGAGAGTTGTGCCATTACCGCATTATGAGGTCGAATCCGGTTTTCTTTCCAAGGCCTAAGTTTAAGGCCTTTCTTAATTCCTGGTTTGCTATCATGCTTGTATATGTTTATAAAACCCTATTGGGGTTGTGATTGGCATTGCTATATGACTCGTTATCGAGTCTCATTGCATTTGTTTACTTGTTCTAGGGCGTGACGGTGGTTCACGACATTCCCCTGACGGAAGTGCATGAAATAGCACTTATTTGATTTGTGAGTATACTACTCACTTAAATGTTACAATGTGGCTTTGTTATATGTGTAATTGATGCCTTGAAGGCTTATTTGCTTATTGGAAGTGATTAAGGTGAGGGTGTACTTGACCGCCCTCACCCCTTGTGATTTTATTCATGGTTAATGACTGTTCACTGAAATACTGTACTGGTTATATGAAATACTGAATTCCACTCATGGAAACTGATTTGGTGTCGTTTGGATGAATGTCCAACGGCTTTACTGTATCACTGAGCTCAACCCCGTTTGGTAGTCAATTGGATCGAGCCGGCGAGGGCTTGGTCGTGAAAATTGTCTTGCCACGGGGACTGTACTGAGGAACCTTGTAGTAATGAGACTCTTGGTTCCGGTATACTCGAGTATTACCAAAAGTGACTGAATGGAGTGCGGGCCCGGTTGGGGTATGATTGGTGGAAGGAAAGGAAGTAAAGTGAGATCTACGGTTTTGGTACTTTTAACATTGACGGAGGGTCAATGAGGTTGGATCAAGATTGCAAGTGTGAAAATGGGCTCTTGAGAGCCAACCGTATCCTTTCACTGGTTTGATTTATCTCTTAATTGCATATTTGAACTGAACGGTTATGATTATGTGATCTTGACTGCTTTTGTGTGATAGTTGCTCACTGGGCTTTAGCTCATACTGTGCCATTTGTTTTCCTTACAGGAAAATGACCACTTTTGGAAAGAATGTGCTAGTTGGTTCAAGTTGAGCTCATGTGAATGTATATTTTGAATGGCTCCTTGAGGGTGAAAACCCTAAGTGTTTTGTTGCAACCAATGGTTGGCTTGTAAATGGTTATTTGTACATGTATGAACTAGTTGAATATTTGATATGCCGTCTTGGCTTGCAAATGTTGGTTTCCAATGTATATATATGTTTGGTCGATGCTTGGTTGGATTTCGAACTGATACGCGTTTCAAACGGAAAAGAGGAAAAAAAATTTGGAAAAAGGAAAGGGCCAAATCCGGCCGGATTCTGACGTGTCCTCTACTGTTCATCGCGGCTTCGATTTTCGTTTTTTTTATTTTGTGATTTTGACCTATTTGCGCGCGTTGGTAAGCTCCGGAGCGCATTAGATCGACGTTAACTGATCCGTAGTCCTGGCGAGAGCTGGGCAGGCAGTCCGCTAACCCCTTTGGTTCGCCTTAGGGGAAAGTGGGGCTGTTACAAGTGGTATCAGAGCCACGTCGCGTGGTCTCTGCGCGGAGTGAGACTGGGCCAAGGGGTGTTGTGGTCCTAATTTCATGAATATGTCTAAGTGCTCGTTTGAGCGTAAGTTATGAACCGGGCATGTGATAAGTGTATGAATCATTATTATGGGACTCGAGGAAGCTAGGTATGTATGTCGGGTAGGAACCTTTAATAAGGATGGTTTACTCTTGGGACCGGCCGGCTCGAGATGTGAACTATCTTAGACAAGATTCTTGCGCCCGGATACGAAGGATATGAGGGCCTAGGTTAGAAAGAATTTGGTGAACTAGAAAGGCGATTCTATGGAACTTCGTGTGGTTTGTTCGGGTATGGTTAAGCGTGATCGACCTTGATTAAGATATAAATATTTGGACGAAGCCCTAGAAGGGGAAAAGCTTTTCGTGAGTTCTTTTGCACTTGTGACCTAGTTGTTCAAAGTACTTTTGAGGACCCTATTGTTTCATGCAATGACTTCGTATGTAATTGACTGACTGTTCCGTATGATTGCTTAACCTGGTTATGTGGGCTATGTGTACGTGTAATGTGTTTAAATGCATTTTCCGCCCACATACCTTCTAAAGAAATTCTGTTTTGGGATTTTGAAGAAAAACTAGGATGTACTAGTTTTATTTGTAAGCGATGAGTGGAAATAAGATATATATGCTTTAAATATGTATATTTTCCTGATTTTGGTAAAAAGGTGAATTTTACTTGAATTTCAAATTTGAAAATTAGTGAATAACTGATGAGTTGTTGAATTTTGTATATGATGGGTTAATACCAGGATAACAATTTCTAAACTAAGTTTTCCCCTTGATTGTATATTAGTGTAGTCTCACACTTGAAATTGTCCATGCTTTACACGAAGAAAAAATATATATATATCCTGAATTTTTGAAAGAATGGCAAGCTTATGGTTAACATTGTGAATTTTGAACTTGATAAGATTTCTGATTACTTTAAATACTTTTCTTATGTTTTAAAATTCTTGACTTTCAAGAAGAGTGAGCCAATTTTAAATGTACGGACTGAGGCAACTTTGAGATATAGAGTGACTGTATTCAAGAGTACGAAGTTAGTGTGAATTGACTTGGGTTCCATTTGGCACGTTAGTTAGCGAGTTGTATTCATTTCTTGGGTTTGAACATGGAACTTGCGACTTTACTATAGAACCTAAGATTGGTTATTCTTGGAGATGATGGTGCTTTTGCTGGTCGCTTGTTTATTTCAGATTTTTAACTTCGAATGGATAATCTTGGTTTCAGCTGGCGTTATGGCTTTATTGGATCTAATTGCGTAAGGGTATGTGATTTGATTGAAATTAGCAATAATTGGACCCTTTGGTTTAACTATAGACCTAGGAAGGGTGGTGCACGTCCTGAGACTTTGGTATCCTGCTTACATAAGCTTTTATCTGTTGTGACACTTAATTGCCTATATACAATATCTGACATATTGGCCTTATTTTGTGACTTTTGGCTCGTGCTATAATTTTGATACCTGTAAAGAATCATGTCCTGATTCAAAAATTGTTATACCTTGTATATGTATTAAGCTTTTTGATGCTTAATTATGCCTTGTCCTGTGATTATAGACTTCTATTAAGTAGGGTAGCAGGACTGGGAGTAAAGCATTATGACCGAGGGTTTAGCCAACTCCGTATTCATGGGAGAAATTGATGGATAGTTTCATGTAATTTATTAGGTCCCTAGTACTGAATATGAACCGAAAATAAATCCGAAGATCAGATCTACTGGTGTATAATGGATTAACCTAGTCGGAAACTTGGTGAGATTTTCTTGTGCGCAACATATATTATGATTGGTTTTGTGACCATATTCCAACTTTTATGGAAATTTGAACTCCGAAAGTATTGTATTGGGTTGGTAAGAGAACTCGAACTGTCTGGAACCGATTAGACTGAGCTTACTTGAGACTTGAACCTGTTTAGGCTAGTGTGGCCTTACATACCTAATGTGGATTTGAATTTGTGACTGCTTAAGAATGTGAATTGCTGGACAGAGGCTAGACCAGTGTGTTCTTACTCGTACTCATGATCCTTGAAGTTGAACTTGAACTTGCACTTGAACTTGAACTTATACTTTTATTCGTGCTCATGCACCATGAACCTGAAGTATTTGGCTCTGCTTTGACCCTACTCTTGAACTTATTCGTACTGGTGTGACTGTAGACCGGCTACTACTCTTTTGTAGCGGTTGAACTGAACCTCTCTGGTGGGGCATTGCCTGTTGTGTTGTCCAGCACCACCAGGGATGACATTTTGCACTGAGGCTTTTGGTGAAGTTTAGCCGTTGAGCTAGCTTGTTGTGTTGTCCAGCACCACCAGGGCCAACTTACTGAACTGAAATTCTTTGGTGAAGCATAGCCGTTGTGCTAGCTTGTTATGTTGTCCAGCACCACCAGAGATGAATTTTGATCTAAAGCATCACTATACCCTGAATTTCTTCCAAATATCTGGGACCTTGCGTCCGATTTCAAGCCTTTTGCCTGTTTTATTTGGGTACGTGATTAACTCCCTATTGAACCATGACCATTTGATAGGTTGGATTGGCGTGATATGTAGTACTTGGATTATATAGGCCATGTTTTCCTGGATCATGAATTACGATAAGTGAGATTCGAATGATTTTTAGTATTTGGCCGACTTTGGGGAAAACAAATTGGACCTGGTGAATACAAGTTGGAATAGATTGAATCCCAATGCTTGATTGGTTTCTGAGCGATATCTTGACCGGATCTATATTAGTTAGAAGGCTCGAGTGACTCTTGAGGGATATTTGATCTGATTAGTACAGGTGGAATGTCGAGGACGACATTCTTTTAAGGAGGGGAGAGTGTGAGAACCCGTAAATACCCTAAAAATTTTCCTAGGGTTTTAGTTCCCTTAATTGCATAATTTTTGCATTTTCTGGCTTAGAAACATTTTCTGGGTTGATTTTATGAGCAATTATAGTTTTTAGATGATTTTTCTAGTATTGGTGAGTTTTTAGAAAATTAAGAATATATACTGGACGTGGGACCCACTAGTGCGAAAAGTTCGAAAAAATTCGGCCAATTAGGTTAAATTCCGGATACTGTGTAAATTTTATCGGGTGTTAAGAGATAAGTAGAGTGTGTGAAGTGATTGATGTGAGAGAGAAAAGAAGTGATAAGAATGCATTAAATAGAGTGACAAGTGTCACCATGTTATTGGTTTTCCTTTAAGATTTACTATTCACAATTTTGACTTTTTTGACCAAAGGATTAAATATCCAAAAATTGCATAAAATTCACAATTTTTCTTCTCTTGTTGGCCGGCCCTCTCTCTCAAGTTCAAGGGAGGAAGAAAACCTCTTCAAGTCTTGATTTCTTCTTGCTTCAATCCATAACTCAACCAACTAAACTAGTTTCTACTCCATAAAATCTTTCTAGTTGGTGTTAGTGGTTGATTTGGTGAAGTTTTTGGAAGAGCTAAGGTGTCCAACACCTCTACCTCTCTTGTTACTAGGTGAGTGGTGTGTGTATCTTCCTCCTACATCTAATGATGCTTAAGTTATGCTTATTAGTGATTAAAGTGCTGAAATTTCTGGTTTTTATCTTGACTTGAAGTGATTTGGTGAAGTTTTCCATTTATTGATGATTTTTCTGGTTTAATTGGATTATGATGGTGTGGTTGTTTGTGATGATTGGCAATGGCCTATAATAACTCTAGTGGGTGTGAAATGTGGATAAATGCAACCAATTTTGGATTTGGAATGAAAACTGAAAAGTTAGGGTTCTTAAATCCCCAATTCTGTCCGGTTTTGGATCATAGGGTTAGAGGCCGAATTTGACTTTGCTCAAAACATGAAAGTTGTAGGTATTGATGTGTTTGAGGTGCCTGTAAAATTTCAGGTCATTTGGATTAGTGTGGAATGAGTTATGACGAAATTACTGTAGCTGTTCTGCTTTGGACAGAATGCGAAAACTGTACTGGTTATTGGCCATTTTGACTGGAATTGGTTTGGATTTAGTTGTTGGTGTCTTCTGATGAAATGTAGCTGGATGTCTTAGCTAACATATGCCTTTGGAATTTCGGCATTTGGACTTGTATAGACTAAGTTATAGTAATTACAGTTTTGTGTGATTTGCAAACCTGTTTTGGTAATTCTGGTATAGTATTTGGCATTTTCGACCTAGTTAAGCTAGGAACTGGATTGAGTGACCTTCTTCATTGTTGTAGCCCTGTTCCATAGCTTCGAAGCGGTGGGTCTTACACCCCCATCCGATAATCGTAGTGAGAGTTGTGCCATTACCGCATTATGAGGTCGAATCCGGTTTTCTTTCCAAGGCCTAAGTTTAAGGCCTTTCTTAATTCCTGGTTTGCTATCATGCTTGTATATGTTTATAAAACCCTATTGGGGTTGTGATTGGCATTGCTATATGACTCGTTATCGAGTCTCATTGCATTTGTTTACTTGTTCTAGGGCGTGACGGTGGTTCACGACATTCCCCTGACGGAAGTGCATGAAATAGCACTTATTTGATTTGTGAGTATACTACTCACTTAAATGTTACAATGTGGCTTTGTTATATGTGTAATTGATGCCTTGAAGGCTTATTTGCTTATTGGAAGTGATTAAGGTGAGGGTGTACTTGACCGCCCTCACCCCTTGTGATTTTATTCATGGTTAATGACTGTTCACTGAAATACTGTACTGGTTATATGAAATACTGAATTCCACTCATGGAAACTGATTTGGTGTCGTTTGGATGAATGTCCAACGGCTTTACTGTATCACTGAGCTCAACCCCGTTTGGTAGTCAATTGGATCGAGCCGGCGAGGGCTTGGTCGTGAAAATTGTCTTGCCACGGGGACTGTACTGAGGAACCTTGTAGTAATGAGACTCTTGGTTCCGGTATACTCGAGTATTACCAAAAGTGACTGAATGGAGTGCGGGCCCGGTTGGGGTATGATTGGTGGAAGGAAAGGAAGTAAAGTGAGATCTACGGTTTTGGTACTTTTAACATTGACGGAGGGTCAATGAGGTTGGATCAAGATTGCAAGTGTGAAAATGGGCTCTTGAGAGCCAACCGTATCCTTTCACTGGTTTGATTTATCTCTTAATTGCATATTTGAACTGAACGGTTATGATTATGTGATCTTGACTGCTTTTGTGTGATAGTTGCTCACTGGGCTTTAGCTCATACTGTGCCATTTGTTTTCCTTACAGGAAAATGACCACTTTTGGAAAGAATGTGCTAGTTGGTTCAAGTTGAGCTCATGTGAATGTATATTTTGAATGGCTCCTTGAGGGTGAAAACCCTAAGTGTTTTGTTGCAACCAATGGTTGGCTTGTAAATGGTTATTTGTACATGTATGAACTAGTTGAATATTTGATATGCCGTCTTGGCTTGCAAATGTTGGTTTCCAATGTATATATATGTTTGGTCGATGCTTGGTTGGATTTCGAACTGATACGCGTTTCAAACGGAAAAGAGGAAAAAAAATTTGGAAAAAGGAAAGGGCCAAATCCGGCCGGATTCTGACGTGTCCTCTACTGTTCATCGCGGCTTCGATTTTCGTTTTTTTTATTTTGTGATTTTGACCTATTTGCGCGCGTTGGTAAGCTCCGGAGCGCATTAGATCGACGTTAACTGATCCGTAGTCCTGGCGAGAGATGGGCAGGCAGTCCGCTAACCCCTTTGGTTCGCCTTAGGGGAAAGTGGGGCTGTTACACCGTCTCAGTACTTTTATCCTGATTAAGTCAATTGGAGAGTTATCTCGTTAGCACTACTGCTGAGCGGTAGCATGTACCACATTCCATCCGAGTGGGAGGTGCCTCTCATCCCATCTCAGTGCCTCTATTCTATTTTGTCGAGTGGAATGTTATCTTCTCAACTAACTGGTATGCTCAAATATTACCACTACTATTTATTTCCGAATACAGAGTATTAAGTGACAACTAACGTCTCTAATCTTTACTGTGTGAGGTTGAATAACAGCCAACGACTCCAATCTTGATTATTTGAATACTTGGGGCTATAATCCATATCTTGAATTACTGAATATCTGGGACTATAAGTCCAACCTAGAGTTAGTTGGTTGAATCGATCCGGCAAGGGCTTGGTTGAGGAAATCAACGAATCTTGGGTACTTCTTAGACGTTAAGGTCCAGTAGGGGGTTGATTGGTGGACAGAAACTGGTGTAAATTAGAGATCTACAGACATCATACTTTCATGGTTGACGAAGAGTCAACGGACCTTGATCAAACTACTGTGGAACTTGCTCTTGAGAGCAACCTATATCTGTGAGAGCCCGTAAAACCCTAATATTTTTTCCTAGGGTTTATTCCTCCTTAATTGCTTGTTTTTGCATTTTCTGGCTTAGAAATATTTTCTGAGAGGATTTTATGAGCAGTTATAGTTTTAAGATGATTTTTCTAGCATTGGAGAAATTTTAGAAAATTAAGAGTAAATGGTGGACGTGGGACCCACTAGTGCGATAAGTTCGGAAAAATTCGGCCAATAAGGTTAAGTTTCGGATACTGTTAAAAATTTATCGGGTGTTAAGAGATAAGTGGTGTGTGTGAAGTGATTGATGTGAGAGAGAAAAGAAAGATAGGAATGCATTTATGGAGGTGACACATGTCACTTTCTTATTGGTTACCTTTTAAGAAATACTATTCACAAATTTGACTTTCTTGACCAAAGGTTAAATATCTCAAAAAATTACAAAAAAACTCACTCTTCTCTCTTCCCTCTTGGCCGGCCATCCCAAGCTCCACAAGGAAGAAAGCTCTTCAAATTTTAAGCTTCCACTTGGTGCAAATCAACCAAAATCAATTGTTTCCATCCATTTCACTCCATAGGAACTTTGCTTCTAGTGTTAGTAAGTGTATTGGTGAACTTTGTTTGAAGATCAAAGGTGTCCAATATCCCTCTTTCTCTTGATTTCTTGGTAAGTGTTGCTTGAACACCCTTCTACCTCTAATAATGGTCATATGATGCTTAGAAGTGGCATGAGTGTGTGAAAATGTGATTTATTTCTTGATTTGGCTTGTTATGGTGAAGTTTTTATTTTATTGGGAATTTTTCTGGTTTAATATGATCTTGATGTTGGGGGCTTGTATGATGAATTGTAATGGTTGGAAATGGCTATAGTGGATGTCAAATGTGGTTAAATGCAACTAATTTTGGATTTGGATGGAAAATTGGAAAGTTAGGGTTCTTGAAGCCCCAATTCTGTCCGGTTTTAGATCACTGTGTTAGAGGCCGAATTTGACTTTGCTCAAAACATGAAAGTTGTAGGTATTGATGAGGTTGATGTGCCTGCAAAATTTCAGGTCATTTGGATTAATGTAGAATGAGTTATGACGAAATTACTGTAGCTGTTCTGCTTTGAGCAGAATGCGAAAACTGCGATAGTAATTGGCCATTTTGACTGGAATTGGTTTGGATTTTGGAGTTGGTGTCTTCTGATGAAATGTAGCTGAGTGTCTTAGCTAACATATTCCTTTGGAATTTCGGCATTTGGACTTGTAAGGACTGAGATATACTGATTACAGTGTTTTGTGTTTTGCGAACCTGTTTTAGGAATTCTGGGTTAGTATTTGGCATTTTCGACCTAGTTAAGCTAGGAACTGGATTGAGTGGTCTTCTACATTATTGTAGCCCTGTTCCATAGCTTCGAAATGGTGGGTCTTACACCCCCAACCGATATTTGTAGTGAGAGTTGTACCATTACCGCATAATGAGTGTAAAACAGTTTTCTATTCGGGGCCAAGACTAAGGCCATTTTCTAATTTCTGGTTTGCTATTATGCTCATTTATGCATATGAAACCCTATTGGGGTTGTGTTTAGCATTGCTATATGACTCGTTATCGAGTCTCATTGCATTTGTTGCGTGATTCTAGGGCGTGACGGTAGCTCACGACGTCTTGGTGACCGCGGTGTATGAAACACCATTTTCTTACTTGGTGAGTATACTACTCACTTACTTGTTATAATGTGGCTTTGTGCTATGTGTATTTGATGCCTTGGAGGCTTACTTGGTTATTGGAAATGATTGAGGTGAGGGTGTACTTGATCGCCCTCACCCCTTGTGATTTTATTCATGGCTATTGATTGTGTTTTACTGAAATACTGCACTGGATATATGAAATACTGCATTCCATTCATGGAAACTGATTTGGTGTCGTTGGACGAGTATCCAATGGCTTTACTGCATTTATGAGCTCAACCCCGTATGGTAGTTAATTGGATCGAGCCGGCGAGGGCTTGGTCGTGAAAATTATCATGCCACGGGGACTGTACTGGGGAACCTTGTGGTAATGAGACCCTTGGTTCCGGTAAACTCGAGTATTACCAAAAGTTACTGAATGGAGTGCGGGCCCGGTTGGGGTATGTTGGGTGGAAGGAATGGAAGTAAAGAGTTGTCTACGGTTTGGTATTTTAACATTGACGGAGAGTCAATGAGGTTGGTTCAAGATTGCAAGCGTGGAATTGGGCTCTTGAGAGCCAACCGTATCCTTTTACCGTTTTGCTTTATCGCTTATTTGCGTACTTCAAATGAAAGTTCATGCTTATGTGACTTTGATCGCTTATTGGGTGGTATACCACTGGGCTTTAGCTCATTCCGTGTTATTTGTTTTCCTTACAGGCAAATGAGCACTTTTGGAAAGGTCATGATAGTTGAATGCAAGTTGAGCTCTTGTACATGTATTTTGATTAGCTCCTTGAGGGTGTTAACCCTAAGTGTATGGTTTCCCTTAATGGATGGCTTGTATTGGCCTAAATGCACTTGTATGATCTTATGAGATAACTTGTACGCCATTTGGCTTGTAAATGCTGATTTCCAATGTATATATATGTTTGGATAATGTTTGGTTGGATTTCGGAGTGCCACGACTTTCATTTTTTTTATTTTGTGATTTTGGCTTATTTGCGGGCATTGCAATGTTCGGAACGTTATAGATTGACGTAAACTGTACCGTTAGTCCTGGCGAGAGCTGGGCAGGCAGTCCGCTAACCCCTTTGGTTCGCCTTAGGGGAAGGTGGGGCTGTCACAATATCCTTTGCCCTGAATGTGTTCTTTTTTCTGTACCCTTTTGCCTGATTTATCTGGCTAATTGCTTAACTATATATTGGATTATGATTTATTTGAGTTTGACTCGTTTCTTGATGTCTGGGTATGCTATTTTGTCTTGTACTTTACCTGTTTGGTTACTTGGAATCTCACTGAGCTTTTAGCTCATTCCACGCCATTTGTTTTCCTTACAGGGTATGAGAACATGAGAGGTTGAATTGAGGAAAGTCTCGATTTCTTCTAAGATTGTTAGTTGTTCGAGCGTGTACTTCTTAGATATCTAACCAGCTTGTTTGGTTCGATTTTGTAAGTCTGATTTTTTGATTGTATTTATAGGTCGTGTGGATGTTGGAGGACCATGAGTGTATATGTTAAAGGTTGTAGTAACTATCATATTTTTTTGAGGGTTTTTATTTGTAAGTTTTCATGAATTATGACTGAATCCTGACGAGAGTTGGGCAGGCGATCCGCCAAACCCTTGAGTACGCCCTAAGAGGAGGTGGGACTATCACAATTTTTACCTAAATTGATACTTGAATTAAGAGTATGCAAAGGAACTCAGATATGTGAAGTGTTGAGTAACTGGAGATTCTCATCTAAATATGTTGATTCGCATGTTAAAAAGAAACTTCACTACTTGAGTCACTTGTAAAATTAGGTTAAAGAGAGAATTTGAGTTGAATATGTTAAAATTATGATATAAGTATCTCTCATTTACCTGATATTACAAGCACTTGAGATAAAATGAATTATTGCATAATGATAATCCACTCATTTTTGAGGAATTGACTTTCAAGGTTGCATATGATTTATTTCGACCTTTAAATCATTGTTGGTTTGTATTTTTTATTATTTGAGGACAAACCATGATTTGAAGGGGGGAAAATTTTGGTTGGTGTTTATTTTACATCTTTTTATGTGTTTTATTATTTAGTTTTTGGTGTGCTTTAGTTATTTTAAGAGCTAAATAACTAGTTTTCTACTAAATTTTGGATTTTGTGGTAAAACTAAGAAATGTTGCATTTCTATGCATTTAAGTGGTGAAAACATCATATTTTTGTGGATTGAAATGACTAAATCATCAATTGCAATGAAATGAGAAGATATTTGGAAGATTCTTGATGATTTCAAGTGATTTCAAGTGAACATGAAGTGTAAAATAATCAAAGGATGAATTACAATTATGAAACAAAGAAGAAAAGATTGGGGTAAAAAAATTTCAGCGGCCATTAAACTATTGATCAGATCATATTTTGGCTATCAAACAATTTTTCATCATAAATTGGCCACTAAACTAACTAATTAGCACTCCCAAGCCCATTCTATTATTGCTTTTAATTTACAAAATAATCAACACACGTGGCGAAATGCAAGGGTAGTTTTGTCCACCACCAACTCGACCCTATTCTTCCCATTATTACTTTCCTCAAACCTATACCTAAAGAACAAATTTTGTCAGGCAAAAAAATAGGAACTCAATTTGGAGCCCTAAATTCGGAGGCAAAGAACGAAGAAGACGAAGAATGTTACGGCGCTCTCCTAAACCCATACCTAGATACCCTTGCAGATTAACGGCAACAACGAAAACCTCATGGGCAAATTGGAACCCACCAAAAAGATATGTGGTTTGCTCCTTAGGAGAGCTAAGTTGTTTGATTTATAATGGAGAGGTTATAACATGAGGATTTAGTCCTACCATGTAAGTCATGGGATGATGGATGTGGCTTTTGGAGTTGGTATGATCTATCAATGCGTGAAAGTTCGACTCAAATAATTCTCAGTTTGTTGAGAAGAATGAATAGAATGGAAAGCATTATGAAGGAACTGGAAACTTGACAAAAAGATGGGAAACTAAATCTCAAAAATTGGAGTTTAAAGTTTCAAAATTCGAGGTTGAAGTGTTAAAAAAAAACACAAGACCAGAGCGCGCTATCTCTTAAGAGCCCTTTTTGCTAAATGATTTTTGGCATTGTCGTATTGTGTCTTTTTGTATTTTAAGATTGTTAATGACAGTAGCCATATGTTGGCCATCAAAGAGTAGTGAATTTTATTGGGTGATTGTGGACAAGTAGACGGAATAAGGTTGTCCATTGTAATTAGACCAAGAAGATATCTCATGTTATCTATCATAGTGAGATCATCATTTGTTTGTTTTGTAATGAAATCCCTAATATTATTTTCTATTTGTACTAAATGAATGGTGATGATTTTGATTCCTGTCTTTTGATGCTTACAAAACAATTGGATATTACTAATCTTTTTTCAATAAGAACTTTTTTCAGTTTTGAAGCAATTTGATTCAAAGAACAAAAGCAAATTGATAGAAGATAAAGGTTGTCGAAAGCTATCAGACGCTCATAAGTCAATACCGGATATCCGATAAACAGGGCAGATCATATCGGATGCAGAACATTCTCACTGGACGTTTAATAGAATTGAAATAATTTTTCAAACTCTCTATTTGCTATCGGACGTAAGCATCGGAAGTACCGGACATCTTATACTCCCAACGGCTAGTTGACTCTTCAGTTACTTTCTATCTGTTGGAAGCAATAATGAAACACTTTCTTGGTCTTATATAAAAAGTGCATGCTCAGAAACTTCAAATAACTTTTGCACACTAAAGATACAAAAAATATAGAGTAGTTTTAGTGAGAAAATATTCTCCGAGGAAGATTTGTAGTCTTGGTGTTGTGAAGTTCATTGTAAACTTTTCATTTGTGAGTGAATATTTCAATAGTGTAGCTCTATGAGGGTTGTCCTGAGAGATAATAAAACTTCATAACTTAATCGAGTGGAGTTTGGGGCAAGGAGAAAGTGAGCCTTCCTTTGTACACAAGATTGGTTGTATTTCATCAACTTAAAGAAGTTTGTATAAATTGATCTTCAAGTTCAAGAGGAACTTGGTAGTCAATTGGTTTGCAATTCTTTTCTTCTCATTTATTTATTGTTATGTTGTGATCCTTAAATTGCTTATCTCTTCTACTTCTCTCAAGTGATATTGTTCATTTATTGATTGATTTATTGTGTGATTACTTAGAAAAGAGGGTAATTTCATATTGAGCAAAAAATGCCCATAACTTGATTAGCTTTTTAATAAACCTAATTCACCCCCTTCTTAGGTTGTCTTCGGGCCTAACAATTGGTATCAGAGCTTGGTTTTCTAGAGATTAATCTCAAGCGGCTTAAGAGTAAATATGACAATCAATAATGTCATATTTTTTGAAGAACAATTTGTCTCTAAATCTCCAATGTTTAATGGATCGAATTATATGAGTTGGAAGGAAAAAATGATTATTCTCTTGCAATTGATTGATATTGAATTGTGATTTATTATTAATGAAGGTCTATATGATACCTCTATAATAGATGAAATTACTCATAGACTAAGATCAAAAATCATAAATGAATTGGCTGGTGATGATAGAACCCATCTCACCTTAAATGCAAAGGCTATGAATGTGTTATATAGTGCTTTAAACTCAAATGAATTTATTAGAATCAAAGGCTGCAAGTCGGGTAAGGAAATTTGGAATAAACTGAGAGAAATTCATGAAGGTAGTGAAAATGTTAGAGAACTAAAGAAATCTATCTTAGTTACTAAGTATGAGTCGTTTAAGATGAAATCTCATGAAAATATTGATAAAATGTATTGTAAATTCAATGATCTTATTAAAATTTTAGAGATGCTAGAAAGAAATACTCCTTAGGAGAGAAAAATAGAAAAATTTTGAATATTTTGTCTAAGAATTGGGAGAGTAAAGTAACTGCAATTGAAGAGACTAAAGATTTGAATTCTATGCTTATTGAATCTCTTATTAATTTTCTAACCTCTTATGAGCTAAAACTTAAGACTAAGGTACAAGAAAAGTATGATGCAAAGGCAAGAAGGAGCATTGCTCTAAAAGCTTCTCAAAATGAAGATGACTCGACTTCCTTGGAAAAAGAAGATATGGATATTGACGACAATGATCTTGTTCTCATCACAAAAAATTTTAAAAAAAATTCTCAACAAAAGGAGATTCAGAAAAGGAGGACCTTGTAATTCATTTCCAAATCAATTCAACAATGCAAGAAACAAAGGAAAACAAGAGGGAAATAAAAAGTAAGGCGACAAATGCTATGAATGTGGCCAACCTGAACACTACATGAGTGAGTGTCCGAAGAAGAAGAAGAAAGAAGGAAAAGCTGAAAGAAAATTAAGATTCAACAACTTCCAATTCACATGGAATAAGTGCAACTCCGATGGTGAAATTGAAGAGGAAGAAAAATCTATTCAATTGACTTTTATGGCTAATGGAGATGATGAGATAACAACTTGTAACCCTCAACTTGATAGTAATGATGAAACTGATGATGATTTTGAATCCTTCGTTGAAAAATTGAATGATAGTTTGAAAGAATTTTATGCTAAAAACAATGAATTAAAATACAAAATTAGTTTTTTTCTTCAGAATAATACACGCGTTTTTCAAAAAAACAAGAAACTGAAAACTGAAAATGATTTCTTAAAAAAGAATGAGATTGATTTACAAAATAATCTTGATGAAAAAATAATGCTTTGTGAAATGTTCAAAGAGAAACAAGGTGATCTGAAAAGAAGAATGAAAAATCTATATGAGTTTCTCTTTTTTTTTTTTTTGTCGAAACGTTAGAAGATTTTCATTCCTTGAAACAAGAAGTTACATGTACGAGCAAAGGCTTGAAGGAACTGTACAACTAGTGCTCATCTAGCACTGATGAGATTCCATTCCTCATCCACTAAAATGCCATAGGCATGAGAACTTAATTTTCTACTGCGTTTACTACTTTCTTCCTTTGCCAAACTAAACAAGCACATGCGAAACAACTTTTGCATGCTCAGGATGTCATCTATTAAGGTAGCTAGCCTACTGCTAGAGGGGTTCTTGTACTTTATCTGCCTCATAAGATCCTGGCTTTGAAACTGGATCGTGATTTTGCTCCACTGATGCTCAAGAGCCTTACATATGACCAGCTGGATAGCCACTGCTTCATCTATGACTTTATCTCCCTTACTTTGCTCTTTAAGTGCCCATTCCGCAAGTCTAGTATTTGGGTGCTTTATCGCTGTGACTCCAATCCCCAGTGAGACCTGGCCATGCTGACTTGTTGTAGCCACGTCTAAACAGATGGTCCCTTCTTTATCCTGTCCCTTATAGTGCTCTTCCTGATTGAAAGATGTTTCTCTTGTGCTCTGGCTAGCTTTGCCTTTCATAATTTCCTCTTGCTCCAGCCACTCTTTATGAGCTTTTTCGATTGTTCGAGCTGGAGAGCAGCTGGTCTTGTTTTCAAATTCCTTCTGGTTTCTTTCTTTCCACACTTGCCATAAAATATTCGCAGTCAAGCCAATATGCTCCCTTCCCCTTGGCCTAGTCCTTGCTTCTGAGATTCTGATCCACCACCTTCTGAAGTCCCCTGTTTGGTCTATAGCACCATCCCATTGTATTGGTGCTGCCTTTCATATTTGCTGCGTGTGTTAACAGTTTAGCATTAAGTGTTCCACTGTTTCTTGGCCTTCCCCACATAATCTGCACATTGGATCTCCCAATCTTGTTTTCCTGAATATTGCTGCTCTTACTGGCAGTGTTCCTGTTAAACATTTCCAGATGAAGATTTTCACTTTATGTTTGATGTTAAGTTTCCACAAGGTGTTCCACATTTGTCTAAGTTGCTGACCTCCCTCTGAGATGCTTGGTCCAGCTGCCTCTGGTGTTATCATCTTGGCATTGGCACTCTCTTTCATTTGACATTTGTATCCTGAGCTAACAGTATAGAACCCTCCTGCGTTGTGTTGCCAATAAAAGTTGTCCTCCCTCCCCATCAAACTTATGGGAATATTCAGGATCTTCTCAGCATCGCTTTGCATGAAATACTTAAAGAGGTTGTTCTTCTTCCATCTATGATGGCTTATGAGCTCATGCACCATTTTCAAGTCGCAGCTTTGAGGACCAAGAGGGGTTGGCCTACCTGAGCTATAACCTGGAATCCACCTGTGGCCCCAGATGCTCGTGCTTCTGCCATTACCAATTCTTCTGATCACCCCTTTCTCAATCAAGCTTCTTGCTCCTAACAGTCCTTGCCATATCCAGGAAGCAATCTTGTGGGGCTTGCATGTTAGAATAGAATCGTTTGGGAAGTATCTTGCTCGCAGCACTTTACTAATGAGAAGGTTTGGTTTGGTGAGTATTCTCCAAATGTGCTTGTCCAGTAATGCTTTATTGTACGCTTCAATGTCCTTGAATCCCAGACCCCCTGCATTCCTACTCATTGACATTCTCTTCCAAGATAACCAATGCAATTTATTATTTCCATTTGCTTCTCCCCACCAGTAGTTAGCCATCAGTGAGCTTATGTCTTTGCATAGCTTTCTTGGCAACTTGAACACTGACATGGTGTAAGTTGGCATTGCCATTGAGACTGCCTTAAGCATTACTTCCTTGCCCGCTGTGCTCAGCAACTTGTTCCTCCAGTCTTGAATCTCTCTTGATGTTTTCCTTTATGAACCCAAAGATTTGTTCTTTTGTCCTAGAGATCACCATAGGCAGTCCTAGATACTTGCCTTGTTTCATCTCTGTCATTTCTCCCAGTGAGCTACACACAGCTTGTCTTTGTTCCATGGGCATATTTTTGCTAAAGAAAACAGAAGACTTCTCCAGGTTGATCAACTGCCCTGAGGCCTCCTCATACTTTTTGAGAATCTTCATGATTTCATTGGCCTGCTGTACATTTGCTTTACAAAAAATGAGGGAGTCATCTGGGAAAAAAAGGTGTGTGAGGATTGGTCCTTGTCTGCTAATCCTCAACCCTTTTATATCATTTCTCTCTTCCACTTTCTTCAACAGATTTGAGAAACCTTCTGAACAAATTAAGAACAAGTAAGGGGACAGTGGTGCTACAAATCCTTTGGTTTCCCCATTACAATTGAAAGAATATGTTACAGTTTTCAAGCAGCTAGTTATTCAAGTAATCCATTGTGCACAAAAGCCCATCTTTTGCATCATTGCCTGTAAGAAGTGTCACTCCACTCTATCATAAGCTTTGGTCATGTCTAATTTGATTGCCATGTAACCTTCTTTTCCTTGCCTTTTGTTTTTGAGGTAATGCATATACTCATGAGCTAAGATTACATTGTCTAAAATTTGTCTGTCTGGAATGAAAGCAGATTGCGTGTTACTTATGCACTTGTCCAGAACAAGCTTCAATCTGTTGGCCAAAATTTTGGAAATGGTCTTGTATATGACACTACACAAGCTGATGGGTCTAAAATTTTTCACATTTGTTGGATTCAGGATTTTAGAGATAAGAGAAATGACAGTATGGTTTATGGATTTTAACAGGAAACCTGAGCTGAAAAAAGACTGAATTGCTGGTATCAAATCTCCTTTGATAGTGCTCCAAAAACGTTGGAAGAATAAAGGGGTCATGCCATCTTGGCCTGGAGCTTTATCAGACTGCATAGAGAATAGAGCTACTTTGATTTCTTCTTCATCAACTTACTTAGTTAAATTGGTGTTCATATCCTGAGTTAGAGAGTGGGGGATACCCTCTAGCATCTCAGTCATATCACTCCTCCTTCCACTAGTAAACAACCCTCTGAAGAAGTCAGAGATTTCAGCAATTACTTCCTCTTCATTCGTTGTCCATGTAAGGCCTGGTGCAACCCAATGAGTACAAACAATTTCACAATGATGCACAAAAATATATCAAATTTAAGCACAATAAAGAAAACTTAATTAAAGAGAAAAGATAAGAAATGCAAACCAAATATCAATCCAATAGCCTCTTCAATAGATGGCGATGCTAACCAAGATGTACAAGTGAAGGCTCACTCTTTCCTCACCCCAAACACTCTTTGGTTGAGCCAAGGAGTTTTACAACTATTCTAGTTAACCCTCAACAACCTACACTTGAAAGATCACTCACCCAACTAAGAACTATTTTATACAAATGAGGCAACCTTCACCAAAGTTTTACCACTTCAAGTGATAGGTTCACCTTCACCAAGGTTTTACTTCTCCTAGAAAGTAACCTTCACTTGAGCAACCTCACAACCCAACTTCCCCAACCCCTTATACAACCAACAAAGAATCTTTCTACTCAAAAATCTCACTTGTAAGCTTGTATTTTGTGTTGGCAAAAGTCCCTTGTCTTCTTGTGCTTTGGGGTGTTTATAGAAGGTGAGAAATGGCTCCAAAAGGCTCTCCAACGGTCAAATATTAAATGCTGTCAAAACTAGCCGTTGGCCTGTCGGACATCCGAACCACCTGTCGGACGTCCGAACCCTGCGTCCAAACCACCTGTCGGACGTCCGAAGCCTGCGTCCGAACGTCGTCAGAGAGTCATCAAATCTTTGCGAAATTTCTCGTACGTCCGATGCGATCGATGTGCGTCCGAGGCGTGCGTCCGATTCTTCTGGACGTCCGATGCTTCCTCACGAGCGTCCGACAGAGTTTCCTTCTTGATGTTCTTCATCCTTTCGGACGTCCGATAGCTTCCTTTCGGACGTCCGACATGAGTGCCCTGTTTTTGCTTCTTTTTTTGTGCCACAAGAATCTGTTCTAACAAATTGCTCACATAAAAACATTAGCCCAAATCTACATTTTGGTTTGTTAATCATCAAAACCAAGGATTGATCGACCAAAGTCAACAATCTCCCCCTTTTTGATGATGACAAACAAAATGAAGATTTCTTTTATCAAATAAGTTCAAATAAAGCTCCCCCTTAGAAAGTGCCAACATACAAAGAAATTTCAATAAATCCTACTCCCCCTTTTGGCATCAATCAAAAAAACAAACTCCCCCTTTATTTTTCAAATCAAGACCATATTGAATATCAAAATTTTCAAATGTACTTACAACCATTTAGCACTTCTTGGATCAAATTTTCATGATGTACCTAAATATGAGAAATTTCATTTGGTACCCTTTTTTTATAGGGTCCTTGGGAGTTAATACGACATGATTTAGCAATCCACATGGATTTCATGCCTTTTCTCATATTTTTCTTTACATAGCAATCATTTTGCATATGTCCAAATTTGTAACAAAAGTGACACATGATAGAAGTATTTTACACATAGGTGGATTTAATGCAACTAATTCCCTTACCTCTTATCATAGCAAACTTATTTGTGCCTTGAAAAGATTTTCTTTCTTTTGTTTGAGAAAACTTTTCTTTTTCATTTTGGAGAAACTCGTTCAAGTCATTAATTCTTTTCTTTAACAAATTTTGTTCCTCCAACATTTTTTCATAAAACTTTGTTTTCTCTTCCAACTTCTTTTTCAAATTATTTTTGCAATCAAAAGCCATTTTACATTTCTTCAAATCATCATTTTCCTTTTTCAAACATTTGTTTTCTTGAAAAAGATTGGAGTTTTCTTTCAACAAAGCATTTATTTTTGTTTTCAAATCTTTATTTTTAGTATAAGATTCTCTCAACTTTTTATGCATCTTAATCATAAGAAATCGCATACTATTATCTTCATCACTAGAAGAGTGATAAGAATTTACCTCATCTTCTCCAAAGGCCATTAGTGCCATTTGGGCCAACTCTTCCTTTTCTCTTTTTGAATTGCATTCATCCCATGTAATTTTGCAATCTTCTCTTGAACTTCTCTTGTTGAAGATCTTCTTGAGACTTTTGAAGAGATGAGTTATATCATTGCCCACTTCCATGTTTTCACTACCCATGAAGGATGAGTTATCCCTCACTTGAGATGCTTTGAAAGCTATGCCTCTCTTATACATTCTTGCATTTTCTTCCTCTTGCACTTTGGATTTGAGCTTTAATTCATAAGAGGTTAGAGAATTCACAAGAGATTCAATGGACATAGAATTTAAATCATTTGCCTCTTCTATAGCATTTATTTTATTTTCACATTCTTTTGGCAAGGCATTCAAAATCTTTCTATTTTTCTCACCCAAAAAATATTCTTTTCCAAGCAATTTAAGATCTTGAATAATGTCACAAAATCTACTGCACATCTTATCAACATTTTCAAGAGGATGCATTTTGAAAAATTCATATTGAGAAACAAGTAAAGATTTCTTTTGTTCTTTAATATCTTGGTTACCTTCATGAAATTCACACAATTTATCCCAAATGTCTTTAGCTGATTTACAACCTTTAATCCTACTAGATTCATTTACATCTAATGCAATGCACAATATATACATGGCCTTGGCATTCAAAGAAAGATATATCTTGTCTTTTTCATTCAATTCTTGTCTAGTCTTTAATCTACTCAAATTAGTGGTATAGTCAATTATTCTGGCTTCATAAGGACCATCTTCTACCACATACCATAATTCAATATAAACGGATTGTAAGAAAATCATCATTCTTTGTTTCCACATGCTAAAATGAGAACCATTAAACATAGGTGGTCTATCAATAGATTGCTCTTCTAAAAAAGAAACTTTTATGGTTGCCATGATCTTTACTCTAAGCGGTTAAGCTTAATCAAAAGAAACCAAGCTCTGATACCAATTGTAAGGCCTGGTGCAACCCAATGAGTACAAATAATTTCACAATGATGCACAAAAATATATCAAATTTAAGCACAATAAAGAAAACTTAATTAAAGAGAAAAGATAAGAATGCAAACCAAATATCAATCCAATAGCCTCTTCAATAGATGGCGATGCTAACCAAGATGTACAAGTGAAGGCTCACTCCTTCCTCACCCCAAACACTCTTTGGTTGAGCCAAGGAGTTTTATAACTATTCTAGTTAACCCTCAACAACCTACACTTGAAAGATCACTCACCCAATTAAGAACTATTTTATACAAATGAGGCAACTTTCACCAAGGTTTTACCACTTCATGTGATAGGTTCACCTTCACCAAGGTTTTACTCCTCCTAGAGAGTAACCTTCACTTGAGCAACCTCACAACCCAACTTCCCCAACCCCTTATACAACCAACAAAGAATCTTTCTACTCAAAAATCTCACTTGTAAGCTTGTATTTTGTGTTGGCAAAAGTCCCTTGTCTTCTTGTGTTTTGGAGTATTTATAGAAGATGAGAAATGGCTCCAAAAGGCTCTCCAACGGTCAAATATTAAATACTGTTAAAACTAGCCGTTGGCCTGTCGGACGTCCGAACCCTGCGTCCGAACGTCGTCAGAGAGTCATCAAATCTTTGCGAAATTTCTCGTACGTCCGATGCGATCGATGTGCGTCCGAGGCGTGTGTCCGATCCTTCCGGACGTCCGATGCTTCCTCACGAGCATCCGACAGAGTTTCCTTCTTGATGTTCTTCATCCTTTCGGACGTCCGATAGCTTCCTTTCGGACGTCCGACATGAGTGCCCTATTTTTGCTTCTTTTTTTGTGCTACAAGAATCTGTTCTAACAAATTGCTCACATAAAAACATTAGCCCAAATCTACATTTTGGTTTGTTAATCATCAAAACCAAGGATTGATCGACCAAGGTCAACAGTCCAAGAGCCATCATCCCTTTGCAGTTTCCTAATCATATTTCTGGTTCTTCTCCCTTTGACGTGTGCATGAAAGTATCTTGTATTTTTATCCCCATCTCTTAACCATTCAATCCTTGCCTTTTGACATCAGAATTGTTCTTCATTTTTGTATGCCTCTTTTAGTTGCTTCTTGATCTCGGCAGTAACTTCTTTTTTGTTTACACGATTAGAACCTCTCATAGCCTCCAATTCTTTCCCTATCTCCTCAATCTGTCTTTTAGAATTTGCATGGAAGGTATTTCTCCACTTCAGAAGTTCTATTCTACAGTTTTTGATCTTCCTAGTAATCCTGAACATACGTGATCCCGGCTCTTCAAACTGCTAAGGTTTCTCCACAACCTGTTGACACCCCTCCCTTTGTAGCCAACGTTTATCAAAGTAGAACCTCTTTTTCCTTTTCTCCTTGTGTGGCTCAGTGTCTAAGAAGAGCATACTATGGTCAGAAGCATAAGTGTCCAGGTGTTGACATCTTGTCTTATCAACAATCTGGACCCATTCATAACTAGAAAGGCATCTATCTAACCTCTGTCTGATTTCTCCCTCTTCCTCCCAATGGTTACTCCAAGTCCAAGGATGTCCCTCATAGCCTAAATCTGTCAACTTATTCTGATCAATAAAATCCTTGAAATCCCTTAGGCTTCTCTCCTCCCTGATAGTTCCACCCCATTTCTCATCATTCGACACTATGTCGTTGAAATCTCCTGCAATCAAGAATCTGTCACCCCACAACCTACTTCTATCTCTTAAGACTCTCCATTGTTCCTTTCTAATCTGAGCATCACAGCTCGCATAAATCCCTACAAACCACCAGTCACAGTGATACTCATAATCCTCAATTCTAACCTCTATAGTAAAAGCAGTCTGATTAACTTCAAGGGTCTTAGGATCCTCTTTCCACATCACAGCCATACCACCTGACTTGTGCATAGCTTCCACTACCACACTATTATCAAACCTTAACCCTCTAGCAATCCTATCAACTACCAGTCTTCTGTTCTTGGTTTCACTCAAAAAGATCAAGTTTGGAGAAAGGGGGTTATTCACCTCCCTCAGATGGGGAACTGTCAAAGGGCTTCCCACACCTTGACAGTTCCACACCAAAGCCCTCATTTCCTTTTGGGGGCCCTATTAGGGAAGGACCCCACCTCCACCTCAGTCATAGCTGTGTATCCCACAATCTTGAATGGCTTAGCATGTTTGCTTGTTGCCTCTTGCTGATGCACATCCTCCATATCCTCATCAAACAGCTGAATTTTTCTTTTCCCTCTTCCTTCAAAAATAGTATCCTGACCATTCCTCTCTTTCAGAGCCCTTCTTGTTTGCATTGGGGACCTCAACTTCTTATAAGATCTTTTGACTTGCTTGTTAATAGCCTCTTGAATCTTAGTAGCACCTTGGGGCTCTCCCTGCCTTTCTTCCTCTTGAACTGGAACCTCTAGAAGTCTGTTCTCCTATTCCAGCCATCTTGTCCATTGCTCCCTGTCCTCCTCCATGTCCTCCACCACCACTAGAGTCAGGTTCTCCTCTACATTTTCCTGTGCTAGGAGAGGGCTATCAAGTTTCTCCTTGATCGAGGTTTTGAGAACTTCACTACTTACTTGTTCCTTTCCACTGGTTTCCACAATAATCGAGGGACCCCTGTAATTATTCAGGGCCTCCCTTTCACCCTCCTGCTCTTTCGTAAGATCCTGGTTTCTTCTAGATCCTAAACCTGATGTCCTAAGAGCCTCCAAAAACACCTCTCCTGATTGGGTCCTACTCTTCACCCTCTCCACCATTTCTCCATTCTGGAACTTCCAATATCTTTTATCCTTCTCAGTATCATCCCTCCTTACTCTTTCCTTAGAAGGGCTTCTATTAATTCCAGCACGCATCCATGGTCCGTATTGGTTCTCTAGAAGATCTCCTGAAATAGTTATGTGTTCTTTACAAGTACGTTCCCCATGTCCAACTATTCCACACTTATAACAGAAATCCGGGCACCTTTCATATTTAAAAGCAACCCATCTGAGTGACCCTGCTAACTGCACCAAAGTTCCTCTTAGCAGGGGTTTTGACAGATCTACACGAACTAGTGCTTTCAAATGCCTACCTTCTTTTCCCCCTCCCTGAGGGATAACTACGTCTTCAATATCTTTAAACATTGCTCCTATTTTCCGTCCCACCTCTTTGGAAAGCCAGTGCACAGGTAGGTTCCAAATCTGAACCCACAAGGGAGCAGTCACAAAAGCACTGTAATCGTCTTCTATCCCTTCAGACCATCTATTCAACACTAGGATTTGATTATCCATTAACCAAGGACCTCCTGTCACTATTCTTTCTTTATCTTCGTGGTTTGGGATATTAAATTGAAACAAGCTCTGTCCCAATTCCATGACTGTCAGATTCTTGGGGTAGCTCCATGCTGCAGTCACAAAATTCTTTACTCCCGTGAAATTTGTGATTTTCTCCCCCATTATTCGTCCTATCAGGCTTCCTTTACAGTCCTTCACTCCACTGCTCAGGTCCTCCAACTCCAGTTTAGCTCCAGAGATCTCATTACCCTCCAATGAGAATCTTTGTAAAAGCTCAGTCAAGTCTCCCTCCATAGATAATTCCTGAGATGCTAGTGGGTATCCTTTCTCTGAACTTAGAAATTTACGCCTTTTCAACTACCAGCCAAGTTTCTTAAGAAAAGAAAAACACAAAGAGTAGCTATGTAGAAAGAAACGAAAAACAGGGGACAGCAAGCACGTCTAGACAGAAACTAACCAAATAAAAGGGGACCATTCAGTCTTAAGACAAAGAAAACCAAGAAGCCAGACAGACATGAAACACTGAAAAAATAAATGCACGTGTACAGGCACTACCTTAGAAACGGGAACAAGGGAAAGAAGATAAAACAAGATATACCTTGCTTACAGTTAATCATAAAGAGTTGGACTTAGAATGCCTTGTGTTTCCCTTGGAAAGACATCCTTAAAGTTTCCTGAGTACGATGGTTGGTATCGGATTAATCTATCCTTGGTTGCAAAACCAGATTGGTAGTGATGATGGCTGGGAAATTGTGTGAAGAAAGTGCGGGATAGCGTGAAATTTTGAAAAGTTTTGAAAGTTTCTGAAACTCCCACCGGAGGGAGGTGGGCTCTTACCCCAAGAGAGAGCTTCCTCTACACTAGCGAGAGGATTTTTCTTTTTCTATATGAGTTTCTCCAATATACGGAATAAAACTACTTTCAAGGAAATGAAATAAAGTCTTATCTTAGCACTTATGAGAGGAAGATAAATTTTGGTGCAAATGATTTTGCTGTTTATAAGAGAAGACAAATAAGATTTATTAAACCTGTTTACAAATAACTCGTTGGTTATGTGTAGTTTTTGTTGTCAAAAAAGTCACATAAAAAACAATTGCTATGTGAGGAAGAACATGAGAAGAAGCATGAATGCATGTGGATAGTTAGACATGATACTAACTTTCAAGAACCCAAAAATTAAAGGGTATTAAATATTAGTTCTTGAACTGTTGAGTAGGTGAACCTGGTGAACATCATTATAGAATCAAAGTGGTTCATAGACAGTGAATGTTCAAGGCACATGACCGGTGATCCATCACAATTCATCAAATTCAAGCCAAAATCTAGTGGCATAGTAACATTTTGAGATGACATAACAACTAAAACACTTGAAGTATGAGATATTGGTAAGATTGGTAAGATTCTTATTCATAATGTTTTTTTGGTTGACAATTTGAGTTATAACTTACTATGTGTTAATCAATTATGTGATAGAAATTTATTTATTTTATTCAAGAAGCATGAGTACTTAGTTCTTGATTCAAAACTTAACATCATTTTTAAAAAAATAAGATTCAATGATATCTATGTTGTGATTCTTGAAAAATATTATTTCCTCTAACCTTCAATGTTTTAAAGTTTCAAATGAAGATCCTTGATTGTGGCATAGAAGATTTTGTCATTTCAACATGAATTTGTTAAAAGAAATTTTCAAATAAAGATCTTGTTAGAGGTTTGCTAAAAATTAAGTTTGAAAAAGATAAAATTTGTGATGCTTGTCATTTTGAAAAAAAAATAAAATCAAAGTCTCTTTTAAATCCAAAAAAATTGTGTTTCTACTTCAAAACCATTAGAGTTTTTACATCTTAATTTGTTTGATCCTACACAAATTGCTAGTTTGGGTGGTAAGAGATATTGTCTAGTCATTATTCATGATTACTCTAGATACGCTTGGGTGATTTTTCTTGCTCATAAAAATGATACTTTCAAAAATTTTGTTTCCCTATTTGCAAAAGTTCAAAATCTACTTAGTTTGAATATTGTTATCTTTTGGTTTCAAAAATTCTTGATCAATTGGATGTTCTCTTTTGGTGTTATTTTTTTGTTATTGACTGATGATGGTTACAACTGTTGTTATTTTTTTATGGAAATTACTTTCTAATTTTATGATGACAAAAAGGGGGAGAATAATGATGATCTAATGATATTTTGATGATCTTAATGGTATTGGTGTTTCGGCTGAGTAAGGGATGCAATATGTAAGGGGGAGTTATTCTGATGTAAGGGAAGTTATATTGGATATTTTGGATCTTGATATTTTGGCTAAGTAAGGGATGCAATGTGTAAGGAGGAGATGCTATGAGATTGGTATTTTTTTATCATCATCCATTGTTTTGTCATCATCATAAAGGGGGAGAATGATAATTTTGATCTCTGTCTTTTGATGTTTATAAAATAATTGGATATTACTAATCTCTTTTCAATAAGAAATCTTTTTAGTTTTGAAGCAATTTGATTCAAAGAACAAGAGTAAATTGATAGAAGATAAAGGTTGTCAAAAGCTGTCGGACGCTCACAAGTCAATACCGGACGTCTGATAAACTGGGCAGATCATATCGGACGCAGATCATTCTCACCGGATGTCCAATAGAATTGAGATAATCCTTCAAACTCTTTGTCTGCTATCGGACGCAAGTATCGAAAATATCGGACGTTCAATAGAATCCTTCAAACTCTTTGTTTGCTATCGGACGCAAGCATCAGAAGTATCGGATGTCCAATAGAATCCTTCAAACTCTCTATCTGCTATCGGACGCAAACAATGGTAGTATCGGACGTCTGTTACTCCCAACGGCTAGTTGACTCTTCAGCTACTTTCTATCCGTTAGAAGTATTAATGAAGCACTTCCTTGGTTTTATATAAATAATGCATGGCCAGAAATTTCAAATAACTTTTGCACACTGAAAATATAAAAGATATATAGTAGTTTTAGTAAAAAAATACTCTTCAAGGAAGATTTGTAGTTTTGGTGGTGTGAAGTTCATTGTAAACTTTTCATTTGTAAGTGAATAGTTCAATAGTGTAGTTCTGTGAGGGTTGTCCTGAAGAATAGTAAAACTTCATAACTTGACCGAATGGAGTTTGGGGCAAGGAGGAAGTGAGCCTTCCTTTGTACACAAGATTGGTTGTATTTTATCAACTTGAAGAAGTTTGTTTAAATTGATCTTCAATTTCAAGAGAAGTTTGGTAGTCAATTGGTTTGTAATTCCTTTTTTCTCATTTACTTATTGTTATGTTGTGATTCTTAAATTGCTTATCGCTTCTACTTCTCTCAAGTGATATTGTTCATTCATTGATTGATTTATTGTGTGATCACTTAGAAAAGAGAATAAATTTCATATTGAGCAAAAAGTACCCATAACTTGATTAGTTTTTTAATAAACCTAATTCGCCCCCTCTTAGCTTGTGTTCGAGCCTAACAAATGGACACAAGCTTTTTCTAGTATCTTGTGTATGAAATATTATAACATAATAAATTGAGTAATCATGTATATAGCAAAGGCAAGACATAAAGAGCATGACCACCAAATAGCACAATAGTAAAAGTTTTCAATTTCCACAAGTACACAGAATCTAAATGGAGTTTCATTACAAAAAGACAGTGGACAAAATATAAAAGCCATCTACCATAACAAAACAAAAACCATCTACTATTCACATAAAATGGATACCCTAACATATAGTGCATCTATTTTAACAGCCACACCTAAATAAACTATTATCAGTCAAAGGATGAGTCATTTATACAGTAGTCAACATCATCAAGATCAAAAACAATGCCCATGCCCATTTAACTTGTAGGTCCACCTCTGCCTTTTCTTGATCCAAATCTACTAGTTGTGCCACCTCTTCTACCATTTCACCTACCAACCTTAAAAGGTTGTTCCTTTCTCAAATAGGCATAATTAGCATTAATCATCCCTTTTGTTGCTATAGTTAATGGCTGTTTACCATTTATGTTGAATTTCCTGCCATATCTAGAACTTTCAACTACTAGATTTGGATGCTGAATTACAAGTATTGGCTACTGAGGTGGTGGATTTGGATGTTGCAACACTAGATTTGTAGCGTATTTGGGATTAGTGGACTTTGTGACAACTCCACCTGTCCTTAGGGCAAACCCTAGGTATCAGCGGACTGCCTACCCAACTCTCGTTGGGGCTCAGTCGATTAAAGAACTAGTAAGTTAAGATAACTAATGAAATATCTTCAAAGAAAAGAGTACAAATCCTAATGGAAATATAATCGCCATACCAACTTTTCAAACTTAGAATATAGAGGTAAGTGTCAAACTTACCACTCTACGTTGAATTTACAAGACATACGTCAAACTTACAAATTCAAACTTACAAGAGGCAAAAGTAAAGTCTTCCAAACAAAAGATATACAAGCCAAAGTACAAGTTCAAAATAAAAGTAAAGGTATAAAAGTTCTCGACCACTGTTCCATCCCTAATCTGTTAAGGAAAACAAAAGGAATGGAGAGAGCTAAAATTCAGTGAGGTTCCAAAAAAACAGGTAAGCACATAGCCAAATGAAGGCGTAATATAAACAAGTAAACACCGTATTATACGATAACGATTTAATCACAGTTCAATTTAAGGATGCAGGTGGTTTCCATAAGCCAAATCCACTTGAAAATGATCATAACAAGAATCCGTTGACTCTCCGCCAACGTTTGCATTTAAAGAATATAATGTCCATAGAACATCACTTACTCCAATTTCCTTCCACCAGTCAACCCCCTTACCAGGCCCAAACATCACAAACAGTAATTACATAATACTTGAGTATACCGGATCCAGATTCAGTAAATAGTTCTCAGGGTTTATCGGCCTTCTTGATCAACCCTTTGCTGACTCGATACAACCAACTCACCTATGAGATTGGGTACCCAAACAATCACAGTAGTTGATGGGATATCACCCAAACAACTCACATATAGTCAATATAGAGAAATCACATCTCATAATAGCAGTATACAGAGTCCCAATGAAATCGAGGGAGGTCGAGTGTGATAAAGTACACGCTCGTCTCAAATTTGTCAAAACAAATGTTTAACGCAACCAGTCACAGATCAAGTACTCGGATATTTCACATAGATAGTTAACAGGTAATGGAACACTCACCTGTCAAGCAAAACAGAGTTCAAACGTCACGTTCCTTGGTTACGTTCACCTCCGTTTCCCAATCCTAGGGTAACGAGTGAAATCGTTAACGATCTACATTCATTTCCAACCCAAATGTGGGCTCATTAAGTGACCAAGTGAGTGGTTCAATCTACTCAGTTCATCATGCAAGTTAGGCCCAAAATGCAGTAAAAGGTCATATGAAAACAAGTTTGACAAGTGCAAGAAAGTTGAGCAAGAGAAAAATTTTATTCAACTTCAAAGTGGTCTTCGCAGGTAAAATAGCCATGCCCGCGCAGTTCGGGAAAATGGCCATATTTCACTGTAGGAAATTCAGAATCATATGCCGTTAATGGCGTTAGAAACTAGACTTGAAGGGCTTTCTAATGGTACCAAATGTAGACTCTATTTTCTCTCCTATCAATACCAGTGATCCGGGGAAGTTGGCTTTAAGTTCTGATTAACTCAAAACCCTAACAAAAATTACTCTATTTCCTCTTGCTAACTTCACTTGTTTTGGTTCAAATTCATCCAATTCAACCTCCTAGAGTTCATATACAGGGGATGATGTTACCTAGTACCATTAGAGTTTAAAATGCAACACACCAAATGATCAAGTAAACCAAAACAGTCTAGCCAATAATAAGAACCAAAACAGTTCACTAGTTGCCCAAAAACAACCACTTTATTTACTTCATTTCGATTTCAACTCACACCAAACCTTAAACCAATGTTTCGCCAAGATTCCTAGGCTTAATTGAGGTGCAAATAAATCACAAAATCAAGGAGAATCCTCCCTTCCAAAACCGTTTAGCCAAGAGAGAGCAAAACATTCCACTAGTTCACTTGCATCACCAACTTTCATCCTTTCATGAAGACTAACTTAAACATCATACCAAGTGTTATCCTTAACTCAAAAGGGATCCAAAACATGTCAATACATTAAGAAAACCATAAACAAAGCTTTAACAATTAATCAAACATATGGTAGGTTAAAAAATCAACCCTACTACCACTTGTTTAGTACAAGAAATTTAACCATAAGTAACATCCATACAACTCCTAGTTTACCATCAAAGTTTTAAATACTCGATATAACACCACAAAACCAAGAGTTAAGGATCATGTACCTCTCTTGTAAGATATTTGAATCACCCAAAACAACCACCAAACCAAAAGCTCCAAACTTGAAATCACACACTAGGGTTGAAAGTTGTTCACTCCACTAACTCAAGTCCTTCACTTTTGATTTTTGCTCAAAATCAAGCTAGGGTTTAAAAGGTATGAAAATGGAGTTTTCTCTCTTCCGTTGGAAGCTTCAAGGTGGCCAGTCAACATGAAGAAAAATGGAGCCAAGAATGGTTTAAATTTCCTCTAATTCTTTGGTCAAAAAGGTTGAATAGCTAGGGTTTGTGTGACGCCCCGAAAAGTAGGGTTTTCATTTTATGGATATTTTTGTTGGACGAGCGGAGTGGCACAGTTTTTCAACTCGGACAAGAAAAGAAAAGTTTCAAAAAATGGCAAGGGCCAAATCCGGCCGGAAATCCGGCCAGTTTCTGGCCGGATAGATGGCCGGATTGCCTTGCAATTTTGAAAAAAAATTGGTTTCGATTCTGCCTTGAATCCGGCCAGATTCCAGCCGGATTGTGACGTGTCATGTCCGGCAGCCACTTTTGACCAGCTTTTGTGCTTGATAAATATCTTGTTTTGGCTGTGTTTGCTCGTCATTTTGCACCCTCCTTGCCCGGCTGTCTTGGAGAGAAAACAAGAAAAGAAAAACTCCATTTCTTCCCTTTGATTTCCTTCTTTGAATCTTGAGTTTTAATCGGTGGTTTTGCCAAATATTTCACACAAGTGCTCTCAAAGGTGGTTTAAAGCTTTTAGATGGATTGATTGTGGAGGGAAGGCTCTAAGGTGTTAGCTTCTTGAATTTGTGGTAAGTTGCTTAAACAAGTTCCTTTTGGTTCTAAAATTGGTTAATTTAGGGTTTGTGATGTTTAAATGTGGTGTATTATGGAGTATTTCATGGGTTTATGGAAATTATGGTGATTTTCTGATTTATTGGATATTTTTATGATTTTATATGAAAGTCTTGGATTGGACTTGGATTAGTGGTTTAAATGGTGTTAATGGAAGCTCTTATACGTTAATGGTGATCAATTGCGGAAAATTTACGCTTATAATATGAATTTCCGGTTCTAGGGTTTCAATTGGGGGTTTTTCTAATGGTTGGCTTTAAGCTTTTAACTAGTTTTGATTAAAGGGTTTTGTGGCCCTAATTGGATATGTTTTATCGTTTACGAACCGTATGTGTAATTGTGGTTAATGGCTATATGATTGGGGTATTTGTATGGTAGGTTGGAAATGTGTAAACTTAAGGGGAAATGCTGTCAAATTTTAGAGAACATTTGATTACTTTGAACTTGAGTTAATCTTGGTTAAGTTTATGAATTCTTATGATTGAAAGTTTGGTGGTACTTCCAGACGTTATCGAAATGATTTGTCCTCGTGGAATTGCCATGTACATGATTAGTATAGACTAGTCTCATGTTAAGTGGGGATTTCTAGGCCTTAATTGGGGTTAGGGATGGTTATACGCAAAGGTAGGTTCAAGGAGAGTAATTTCAGTTTTTCCCCTGTTTCTAGACTGAACTTGGACTGTCATTTTCTCTGTGTTTTAGACCGAACCAGCTTTTGCTCAAAACATGAATTTTGTAGATATATGAGTTAACTACCTACCTGCAAAATTTCAGATTGTTTGGACCTCTGTAGCCTGGAAAAATGACTGATTTGCTCTGACTGTTTATAGACTCCTGTTTTATGACAGTTTTCGTTCTTTCTCTAGAATTCAGATTTTGGTTTTGAAAATGTATGATTTGGCCTTGGAAATCTTCATAAGAAAAGTTGACATATGTTTTAGCTTTGTAACGCCATAAGATTTGTTTCGATCGGATGGGTGTAGCTTTAAAATGCCAAAAGGCAATAGAAACTTGTTAATGTTAGAATTTTCCTTTGCTTGACTTGATATTTGGTTTTAGGATTCCAACTTGATCGAGATAATGAGGTTTGCCGAATAAGCTTCGTGAGCCGTGCTTGGTGAGTGTATCACTAAATGGTTCATTGTACTTGTTATATGACTTGAATAGGTCGAGGGTGTACTTTACCGCTCTTGACCACTTGCTTGCACTATTGTTACTGTTGGACTGTGAAATTTCATGAATATGTGATTTTGAGATTTGTTAGGGCAATGCCCTATTTTTACTGTGGAACTGAGCTCATTCCCTTGGACCGTTATTCGAGTCGAGCCGGCAAGGGCTTGGGCGATTCGTTAACGAGTCTTCGGGTCACTGATAGGCGAGTGGAGTGTTAACTCCTCGACCTTGTGGTATACTCGAGTATTACCCTTTGAAACTATGAGGTGTGCGGGCCCGATCAGGGGGTGAATGGTGGAAGGAAATGGTGAGAAGAGGTGTCTACGGTTCTTGGTTATCCTCCATGGTTGACGGAGTGTCAACGAATACGATCAAGTATGGACATTGGAAACGGCCCTTGAGGGCCGAATGTATCCTTTTATAAATGGATGTTTGAACGAAGGCACTTATGCATATATGTTATTTGGCCATATCATGTAATTGTGCATTTGGTACCTCACGAGCGCAAGCTCACCCCCGTTGTTTTGTTTTCCTTACAGGGACACTGTTGGATTCAAGTTTTGAAATGAGTGGAGCTAGTTTTGAGTTGCTCCTCGAAAACTTGAAATTTTGATGTAAATGAATTCAAGTACTTTTGAAGTGTACAATTGAACCTTTCTCATGTATATATATGTCCTTATCAAGTCTTGGATAAACTGCATTACGTGTTTGATGTGTTTATGCGAGTACCGGTTTCGAACAAAGGAAGAGCTGTATTACGTTATCGGTGTACCTGGATGGCTTGTAATTTGTATAGTTTAGATTTGGAATCGTTTGTGTAATTGTTGGGCTAGGGGAATTGGAATGGATGGAATTACACCTTGTACGGTTTGAATTTGGATCGTCTCTTGTGTAATAGCTTGTGGATATGGTTTGTAATGAATGATTGGACTTGAAGGGACGTACGTGTACATTCCGCAGCGTTTGTGATATGTAGTTCTTGGAGAATTTGATATATATATTTGAGATTTATATTGTAATTTTTGGAGAACTGTAGTGATTGACGGAGTCCTGGCGAGAGCTGGGCAGGCGGCCCGTTGACCCCTCTGGTTCGCCTTAGGGGAAAATGGGGTCGTGACAGTTTGGCCACTTGTCTCAATCTTGGTCATTCTCTCTCTAATCTTTGTCAAATCATGTTTCTATCCTCCAAATGTTTCCAATGTCTTACTAACACCCCTAAACTATCATATAAAGTTCCAACCACAATAAAAAGAATATTTGGTCATAGAGTATGTGGTGAAATAAAATAACACCAAGTAAAGGAAATGTTTTAATTTAATTAAAAGGTAATGAAATGCAATACAAGGGAAATGTTATAATGCATGTAGAATGCAATGCAAGAACATATTTTAAGTAATTTAATCATAGGGCAATGCAAGTGATTTAGGAAAAATTTTATTTTTAAGTGAGGGTTCTCACACTCTCTCTCCCTTGAAGAATTTCGTTCTCGAAATTCTCATCTTGATCACTGAATAGCTCAGGATACTTTGCAGGAATGTCTTCTTTCACTTCTCAAGTAGCCTCTTCTACCTCATGATATCTTCATAAAATCTATACCAAGGGAATCTGTTTAGTCCTTAATTCTTTTACTTTTCGGTCTAAGATATGTACCAGTCTTTCTTCATAAGTCAGAGATTCATCAATGTCAATTTCCTCTGGCTTCAGTACATGAGTGGGGTCTGGATGATACTTCTTCAACATAGAAACATGAAATACATCTTGGATCTTGGATAGACTTGTTGGTAACTCCAACCAATATGCCACATTCCCTACTCGTTGAAGAATCTCGAAAGGCCCCACATATCTTGGTTGAAGTTTCTTTCCTCTTCCCGCCATGAAATTTCGAAGTGGTGTAACTTTTAGAAATATCTTGTCCCCAGCTTCAAACTCTAAGTCCTTTCGTCGATTATCTGCATGACTCTTCTGTCGACTTTGTGTTGTCTGAACCCTCTGACGTATTACCTTCACCTTCTCATTCTCGATCCATGGTACTGCAATTGGGTCTAAAATCCTTTTTTTCTCTACTTTATCCCAGTATATTGGCGATCGGCACTTTCTTTCATAGAGAGTTTCATACGGTCCCATTTGTATAGAGGAATGATAACTATTATTGTATGCAAATTCGACTAACGCTATATACTATCCCCAACTTCCACCAAAATCCAATACACAAGTTCTTAGCATGTTCTCAAGTGTTTGAATGATTTTCTCTGATTGTCTATCAGTTTGGGGATGATAAGTAGTACTGAATTTCAACTTGGTCCCCAAGACTCCTTGTAACTGTTGCCAGAAACGAGACACAAACCGTGGGTCTCTGTCAGAAACAATACTTATTGGGATCCCATGCAATCTGACTATTTCATCCATGTACAGTTTGACCAATTTTTCTAAAGAATATCTCATATTTATAGGCAAGAATTGAGTGGACTTCGTCAACCTATCAACTATTACCCAAATTGCATCATGATTTTTTTGAGTACGGGGTAATCCTGACATAAAATTCATGATAATATGTTCCCATTTCCACTCTGGGATTTCAAAAGACTGTAGAAGATCTAAGGGTTTCTGATGTTCAGTTTTTATTTGTTGGCACACTAAATATTTTTGGACAAACTGAGCAATTTTCTTTTTTATTTTATCTCACCAATATAGTCTCCTCAAATCCTGGTATATTTTACTACTCCCGGAATGTACTGTATACTTAGATCGATGTGCCTCTTCCAAAATATTTTTTTTATCACTTCACCTTATGGCACCACTATCTGATTTTGAAATTTTAAAATACCCTCGGAACTCACATTAAAGTCTGAGATTTCCCCTTTTTGCACCATTTCTACCTATTTTTGTATTATTTGGCCATTCTTCTGATCTTCCTTAATTTGGTCCAACAGATCAGATTTTACCGTGATATTCCCTAAGATAACCGTGGATTCCATTTACTCACTTTTTCCAACAAATTCTATTCCTTGACATTAATCCAATTACTTGAACTTTTCGGCTTAAGGCATCCGCTACAACATTGGCCTTCCTCGGGTGATAGTTAATTGTACAGTTATAATTTTCAAGAAATTTCACCTACCGACATTGTCTCAAGTTTAGTTCCTTCTGAAAGAATAGATATTTCAGACTTTTATGATCGGTATAAATCTCAAAAGTCACCCCATATAAGTAATGCCTCCACTTCTTTAAGGCAAAGACTACAGCGGCCAATTCCAAGTCGTGAGTCGGGTAATTTTGCTCATGGGATTTTAACTTCTTAGAGGCATAGGCAATCACACTTCCATTCTGCATTAGAACACATCCCAATTCTTCTCTTGAGGTGTCAGTATATACAAAGAAACTATCCTTTCCATTTGGTAAGGCTAAAACTAGCGCCGAAGTTAACCGTTTCTTTGATTCTCGGAAACTAACTTCAGACTTAGAACCCCAGACAAGTTGATCATGCTTTTTCGTCAGATCGGTTAAAGGACCAGCTAATTTAGAGAAATTTTTTATGAACCGACGGTAGTACCCGAATAAACCTAGGAAACATGAAGTTCAGTTAGTGTTTCTGGCTGCTTCCACCCAGATACGGCTTCTACTTTCACTGGATCCATAGAAATGCCATTTTTAGATATTACATGCCCTAGAAAAAAAAATCTGCTTCAACCAAAACTCGCACTTGCTAAACTTGGCATATAACTGGTGTTCTCTCAAGATCTGCAAAACGACTCTCAAATGTCGTTCATGATTCTCTCGAGTTTTAGAATATACCAAGATATCGTCTATGAACACCACAACAAATTGATCCAAATAAGGTTTAAAGACTCCATACATTAAATCTATATATGCAGCTGGAGCATTTCTTAAACCAAGCGGCATCACTGCAAACTCAAAATATCTATATCTGGAATTAAAAGCAGTTTTCGGTATGTCCTCCTGCTTAATTAGTAGCTGATAGTAGCCTTGCCTCAAATCCAACTTAGAGAAAACCACTGCTCCTTGCAACTGGCCAAACAACTCGTCAATGTGCGGCAAAGGATACTTATTTTTCATTGTGACATCATTTAAGCTGTGATAATCGATACAGATTCTCAAACTACCATCCTTCTTTTTAACAAATAGAACAGGTGCTCCCCAAGATGATTGACTTTCTCGAATAAACCCTCACTCTAACAAATCCTATAACTGCAATTTTAGTTCTTTAAGTTCGGTAGGGGCCATTCGGTATGATGTTTTCGCAATAGGAGCGGTTCCAGGCACCAAATTGATCTTAAATTATATTTCCCTCTCTGGCAGCATTTGTGAAGACCCAAAATTTTCTTTATTTTATTTTATTTTATTAGTTTAATTAATTATTTAATTCGACTATTTAAAATCCATTTATATGGAAAAACGCCTCTCTTATGTTTTTAAAACGTTTTGTTAGAAAAGTTACTTTTCGAAAACTCGTTTATTTCAGAACCACGAGTACACATTTTTCGAGACTATATTTGGATTGAGAGTGTATTAATTTTGAAAAAATAAGAATGATCAATAGTAGATTAAGAAAAGTCGTGAGCACTCGAAAAGAATTTATTTATTTTAAACTCCTGTTACAAGCTTATTTAAATATTTAATTGCCTGTTTGCCCCGAATATTATTTTCTAACCTTTTTAGACCCAATTACATGGAACTATGACTTTCATGTATTTCTAAAATGATTTGTTATGGAAATTAATTTTTGGAAACTCGTTTAGTGAGAATAGTGAATACGCGTTTTCAAAACAGTGATCGATTTGGGGATACAGTGAGTCTGGAAAATTGGAGACTTATACATCAGTTTTAAAAGTAGGTATTTTTATGTTTAAGTACTCAAGTATTAGTAGTAGTACTATCGTTATAAGAAGTTCTTAGAGGTTTCGCCGTAGCGCATATAAATCAAAAATTCACGTATATCGAGTCGAAGCGGTTAATTGGAGAATTAAGAAATTTATTCTAGACTATTAAGAGTGAATAATAATAGTATGAATACAAGTGCATTGGAAGTTTAGTGTACAAGTGAAACAAACTCGAAAGGAATCGAGCACGAAACGCGCGCGTGCACGCGGGAACAAGAGTTGACCTTTGAATCAATGAGAGCCACACATTTTAGTTTCACATGGGAGTATCACACTAGATTAAAACCCTCCATATACTTACCTCAATTGCTGCCTCTTTTGCTCCCATTCCAGCCGTGCAACACCAAGAGAAAGAGACCAAAGTTCCTTCTTCATTTCACCTCTCAAACTTGCACCAAATCACTTGAAATTTCTACCACAATCTCAAAACTACTTGGAGATTCACTAGGCAAGGAGAAGAGCTACATTTCCACGATTTCTTGGAGCTTTCTTATGACAAAAAAATCTGACCTTTATCATCTAAGAAGGTATATGACGATCAAGCTCTCAAATCTTAGTTCATGGAAGTTATATTGCACTTATAAGTTCATATATTCATGTGGGTAGCTTTATTTATGTTGAATTTTGGTGTGTGGGCTCTATAAACTCCCACAATGACTTGAGGACTGATTTCATGAGTTTTGATGTTATTAATGCTGGTTTATTACTTAAATTAGTGAAAATAAGTTGTATTGATAAAAGGAAACTCAAGGAGGTGAAGAGCAAAAATATTCCGATTCTACCCTTATGAATTTTGTGCACTTTAGTGCAAGATTTTGAGGTTCTAATGACTTTTTTATGATGTATACATGTTATATGAGTTGTATAGAAAATATCATTGAAAAATAACATGATTTGGTTGATCAAATGTGTTGATTTCCAAAGTATGGCAGAACTGAAAAATTTTCATGGATTGCCCAGGCAGTCCTGTTGTTTCGGCATAACTTTTTACTCCGATGTCGAAATCGAGTGCCGTTTACGGCACTGGAAACTAGACATTTCTAGATTTCTATTGGTATAAAATTCACATCCTGGTTCTACTTGTGTGAGCCAAACCATTCGTTTGAAGTTTGTTGTCCTGTTTCGTTGGTTCACTACAGGGCAGAACATGAACTACAATTTGATGCTCAAATGTGGGCTAGTTGTGGATGGATTTTGAAAATGGTTTCTTTTGAGAAATTATAGCTTTATGAATGTGTTTTCCAACACCACTAACCACGCTCAATTCCAAGTTGAATTGAGTGAGTTGTGACCAAAGTTTGAAACTGACTCAATGAGGAAATTCCTCATTTTGGACTAAATATTTAACTAATCTTGGTTTGGGAATTGTACTCGAAATTCTTGGTGTTAATCACCCACAAATTTTGTTTTGGATGCCTCTTAGACATTTTCTAAGCTGATGGACCGTGTTTGAGGTACTTTATAAGCTAAACGTTTTGAAAACGGAAAACGGAACTCACAAGGCAGATTTGCCTTGGAATTTTTGGAACTTTGGTGTTTTGGTTAATCAAATTTCCATGCTTATTTATCCATGAAATTTGGCAGAGAAATAGTCGTAATATGTTAGTATTATACTGCTAATTTTGGTACCATTCCGAGTTCATTTCGTTGATTAACTAAACTTCCAAAGTTCATGACTTGATTTTGGAAAACCCTTATTTAAGAAGGAAATTTGGGTAAATTTGACCTACCATATCTTGGTGCTCAAAGTTTCAATTCTCATTTCGCTTGTTCCATTTTAAACTTGGATTACAACTCTAATAGTGTTCCAAATTTCAGAGGCTAGTCCCAATTTTGTGAATTTTTCCGAATTTTCAAAGTTGGCGAAAAATCAACCCCGGAACTGCCTCGATAGTCTAGAACAGAAAGTTTGAGCCGAATTTTGAGTACCTTCCGTTTGGAATCTGTAACAGCCCCACCTCTCCCTAAGGCGAACCAGAGGGTTCGGCGGACCGCCTGCCCAACTCTCGCCGGGACTCAGTCGTTCATTTCAGTCCTCAATTAAAATCGAAATACATCGCAGGAAAAAATATAACGACAATCCAAAACTTAACGCAAAACTTATGTACATTAGAGTACAAACATCGAATATACAAAGATTCTCAATTCTTCATACATCCAACCCGTGCCAAGCACTAGGGCGAGAACCATTACAAAAGAAAACCAAGAAACTAGTCTGGGCTAGTCTATCCAAAACTCCCGTCCTGGCTCGCCTTCCCTGTTAAGGAAAACAAAACTAAAGGGATGAGCTAAAAGCTCAGTGAGGTTCCGAACACATAACCAAACAATCAATCCAATACATTAAACATAGAGTATCAATAATTCAAGAAACATTTACAATGGAAATCGATAATAACACATTCATTAAAAGGATACGTGTGATAGCCCCACCTCCCCCTAAGGCGAACCAGAGGGTTCGACAGACCGCCTGCCCAGCTCTCGCCGGGACTCAGTCGTTCACTTCAGTCCTCAATTAAAATCGAAATAAAACACAGGAATAAATATAACGACAATCCAAAAATTAACGTAAAACTTATGTACATTAGAGTACAAACATCGAATATACAAAGGTTCTCAATTCTTCATATATCCAACCCGTGCCAAGCACTAGGGCGAAAACCATTACAAAAGAAAATCAAGAAACTAGTGTAGGCTAGTCTATCCAAAACTCCCATCCTGGCTCGCCTTCCCTGTTAAGGAAAACAAAACTAAAGGGATGAGCTAAAAGTTCAGTGAGGTTCCGAACACATAACCAAACAATCAATCCAATACATTAAACATAGAGTATCAATAATTCAAGAAACATTTACAATGGAAAGCGATAATAACACATTCATTAAAAGGATACAGGCTCACAGGGAGCCATGCTTTCGTTCGTTCATTCGTTCTCCTGACATTTCCCCTTATTCCTCCAATTGTTTGAAAATGCATTTTTGTAAGTAAAATCCTCGTTTGTTTGTTCGTTTCATTTCATTCACCCCCTCCTGGACGTTGGCCAGGCTCCACCAACCTACAAGGTAATACTCGAGTATACCAACGTTCACACCCAGGGTCACCATATCGCCCGACCGAGTCCGCTTCTGGCTCGAGTCAATCGGTAACGAAGGGCAGGGCCCAATTCAGCCAAACGGCTTACATTCATGCGCAACTAGCATTTAATCATTTCATCATTGAAAAGTTCACATTTATTTAGGTCGAGTGCGATAAAGTACACACTCGCCTAAAAACTCGTTTTAACAATCATTGAAAGCACTTAACACATTATCAATCAATAATAATAAGCCAATAAGTCAAGGAAATATAACAAACAAGGAACACTCACCTATATACGTAAAACAACGTGCAAAATATCCTTCCGGATATTATCTTTAGTCACCGAGAAAACATAAGATTAAACGAGAAAGAATATTACAGCTCATCTAGCGCAAACAATTAGGTGAAATCAAAGAAACTCGACAAATGATGAGTGGAACGTATAAAAAGACTTTAAAGTGAAACGGGAACATTTGGACCCGTGGACAAAAATAACTAGGGTTTCATAGTCGAAACGTAAAATCCAACTCAAAAAGGTTATAAAATTTTCCAATGAAAACACTTGAACCAAAGACAAGTCGGAATCCAACTAGATAGGCTAAGAAATACTGTTTTTGGGATCGTTTATATGGTTCAAAATAATCTCATATTCAAGTAGATATTATAGATGTGACGACCCCACTTCTCCCAAGGGCGAACCCAAGGGTATCGGCGGGCCACCTGCCTAGCTCGCGCCAGGACTCAAAACTTAAAGCAATCAAACGAGATAGATCGAAAGAGCACTATATACAATATATACAATCCCAAAAGTTATATTTACATCTTCAAAAGTCTCGAGTCAAACCACCCTAATATACTACAACCACAACCAGCAGAAGATAGACCCTAAGAAGGGTCCTTATACAAACCACCAAAACAAAAACAACCATCCTAACTGTTCAACTATTACAATCAAACCTAACTACACTAGTGTAAGTGCCAAAATCCCCGCGTCGGCCCCTGCTAAGGAAAACAAAAGGAATGGGGTAAGCTAAAAGCTTAGTAAGTAAACAGGGGCGAAAGCATAAATTCACGTAGCAGCAATTACACAATAAGAGTAAAGCAAAAGCAGAAAGAACAACATCATATAATAAGGATACGGGTGGCTCCAAAGCCAATTCATGTGCCATGTATGATCTCCTGCCGACACTCCGTCGACCGCAAATGATAGTCCGTAGAACTTCACTTGTACACCCACCGACACCTTATCACCCTCACTGGCCAGTCACCTCACAAACTTGCCCGGGCGAATGAAATCACAAACTTGAGCTTGAGTCACAAGCTCGGGTCACAAACTTGGTCACCTTCTCAGTGAACCGGATTCACAAAATTGGTTCATAACATGAACCTACAAACTTGGTGACCTCAGACCAAGTTGGACTGACTTCGACCAAGCCCTAACCGGCTCGAATAGTCCAAACAGGTCTTAGATCGGGCCCACGAACTCACAAACTTCACAAAATTCACAAACTTTACTCGAAAGTCGCCCCGAGCCACAAGCTCAAGGGTTTTGGTTCCAAAAGGTTCATATACATATGCCAAGTACAATTATACATTCAATTTAGGGTTTAGGTCGAGTGCGATAAAGTACACCCTCGCCTAAGTACCCTTTTCACATATCTCAAACACATAGCAAAGAAAACACATCAAACTGGCCTGAATACTTACTCAAAATACCGAAAGTAGTACGAAAGCAAAATCGCTTCGCGCGTTTGCTAGTAGTGGGCCCCACCGGCTCCCCCTAGCTCTCCGCTGTCTGAAATAGAAGATTTTATCACAAACGGCCACTAACATGCCCAAAACAAGTAAAACGGCAAAACGACACACGCGCACGTAAATATGACGGACGGAAACGGAAACGGCAGATTTGATACTCATTTCTAGTTTACCCATAATTTGAGCTACGAATATCGGATTAAGGCGTATGAGATGCCAAATCGAAGCTTAAAGGATGAACAACAACTGTTATGAAGACATCCAGAACTGAAACTAGAGGCTTCAGTCCCAAATGAACCAAACACAATCACTTACGAAATCTGGCCAATGCACAAATGGTCAGTTTTGAGTGCGAACTGTTTTCTATGCTACACATGGTCAAAAGAGCTGAAAATTGGCAGTTAGATAGTTCATTCCAAATGGAACAATTTTCATGAAGGTCGGCAATCCAAATTCGGAACAGAAATTGGTCATCAGGACCAAAACAGATCTGACCAGAAAATGGTCATTTTCACGGGCAGGCCTTGTTTGCTCGGCTATATCTCAGGTTTTATAAATCCGATTCATGAAATTCCAAGGGCGTTAGAAAGCTCTGATACAGGGCTATAAGTTTGGTGTTTTGGTCGCAAGCCCAAACAGCTTGTAACCCAGTCAAAGGTGAAGCCAAAGTTCCAGTCATAAACTGTCCAAAAACGTAACAGAATTTGACGGTCAAAACAGGTCTGAGTATTTCGTTTATAGTTCAGGACATACTACTCCGTTTAACCTGAAAATTTACAGGGATATCCAGGACTTAAGGGGCTACAATGTTGAAGAAGGAATCTTTGTCCAATTTTGAATGTAACAAGGTCAAAAATGCAAGACACTATACCAGAATTGCAAAACAGGACCACAAACCGTATTTGACCTTAATATGCGGTAATGGCACCAAATTCACTACGATTATCGGATGGGGGTGTAAGATCCACCGTTTCGAAGCTAGGAAACAGGACTACAACACTGTAGAAGGTCACTCAGTCCAAATCCTAACACAACTAGGTCCAATATGCAAAATACTAAACCAGAATTACCAAAACAGGTCTGCAAACACACACAAAACTGTAATCGGTATAACTCAGTCTATACAAGTCCAAATGCCGAAATTCCAAAGGCATATGATAGCTAAGACATCCAGATACATTTCATCAGAAGACACCAACATCCAAATCCAAAGTGATTCAAGCCAAAATAGCCAAATACCAACGCAGTTTTCGCATTCTGACCAAAGCAGAACAGCTACAGTAATTCTGACATAACTCACTCTACACTAATCCAAATGAGCTGAAATTTTGTAGGCACCTCAAACACGTCAATACCTACAACTTTCATGTTTTAAGCCAAGGCCAAATCGGCCTCTAACATGGTGCAATAAATTCAGGCAGAATGTAGCTTCATGAACCCTAACTTTCCAAAATTTATTCCAAATCCAAAATTGGTTGCAAATATCAATCATTTCCATCCACTAGAGTCATAACCCCTCATTATCAATCATCATAAACAACCACAACACCATAATCCAATTAAACCAGAAAAATCATCAATAAAATTAAAACTTCACCAAATCACTTCAAACCAAGATAAAACCAGAAATTTCAGCACTTTAATCACTACTAATCATATCTTAAGCATCAATAGGTGTAGGTGGAAGTTTAAGCTTCACTTACCAAGTAAACAAGAGAGGGGAAGATGTTGGACACCTTAGCTCTTCCAAAAAACTTCACCAAAACACTTACTAACACCAAATAGAGAGGTTTTATGGAGTGGAATCAAGGTTGGATGGTTGAGTAAGTTGATTGAAGCAAGATTGAACCCAAAATCTTGAAGAGTTTTCTTCCTTTTGTTACTCAAGAGATTCGGCCACAATGGAGAGGAAAAGAATGAATTTTTGGTGATTTTTGAGATATTTATTCACTTGGTAAGAAAAGTCAAAAAGGTGAATAGTTGGAGACAAAGTCCAACCAATGAGATAGTGACACTTGTCACTTCATTAAATGCAATTCAATCCTTTGGTCACCTCTCACATCAATCACCTCACACTCCTTTACTTATTCATTAACACCCGATAAATTTTTCACAGTATCCGGAACTTAACTTAATTGGCCGAATTTTTCCGAACTTTTCGCACTAGTGGGTCCCACGTCCAATATACGTTCTTATTTTCTCAAAAGCTAACCGATACTTGAAAATCATCTAAAACCCATATTTACTCATGAAAATTATCCTGGAGATTTTCTAATAAAGAAAATGCGGAAAAAAAAACGGGCGATAACTAAAACTCCACTTAAACTTTCTAATATTGCAACACTAGAGGTTTGCTAATCATTCAAACTTACTAAACCTTTGTAATTAAAACAAATCCTATATTTACTTACGTCAAGGCACACACTAGAATACCGAATATAAATTATAGCTTGAACCTTATAATAATAATACGTAAACTAGGATTTCCAAACTTAACCGAATTAGGGTTTCCTTTCTAGCCATAAAACCCTGATTTTTCTATACCGAATATCAAATAACCCTAATATCGACTTACGATCGGACTGGGGCCTCACAATAGACTAAATGTCTTAATGAAATTCATGTAAAAGGGAGGACAAAATACCCAAGAAAACCCTAAACCACTCCTTTTTATATGGTAAGCGTAAGTAAACATTTGGAGTTTCCAATTGAAGAAGAATCATGTTTTAAGCTGGAAAAACGGTCATAGTATTTGCCAAACGAAAATATACAAGTTCAAGTAGAAACTTAGCCCTCGAGCGAAAATTTGGGCAGCACGCCCTTTGTATTTACCTATTTTTCCAGCCATTTATGGCTTCATTGTTTTCCTCAATCAATCCCAAAGTCACACACAATATCATCTCATTTCAATAGCCATTCCATAGGCTCAAAGTCATATAAGTACAAAAATCAAGCTAACAACATGTGCAGAAATAAAGTTTAACAAAAGACAGATTTGATGGGTTTTGCGTAACGGACACATCCGAAACTACGCTTATCAGATTGGGATGTAATTTATACCCTTTCGAAGCTAAGACAGAGGGCTACAATTTTGATGAAGGCCATTTAGTCCAAATTCCAGTGTAACCTTGGCAAATTCCCAATTCCCAGAACCAAGTTCCAACTAATTGGTTAATTAATCGTACTACCTTTAAATGGCCATATCGCAGGCTACCAAAGTCCGTTTAAGGCGTTTTTGGAGGTGTTGAAAAGCTAAGACAAAGACCTACAACTTTCATGAAGACCACTCAGTCCAGTTCTCACCCTAACTAGATCAAATTTACCAAAACAACTCCAGATTTTTCAGTTCGAAATTCACTACGAAAATCAACTAGCAGTCCTGCTTTATTCACTCATATCTCAGCACACACAACTCCAATTCAGGTAATTCCAAAGCCATTTGAAAGATAAGATAAAAGGCTATAATTCTTAAGAAGACATAAACAACCAATTCTGTGACGGCCCCACCACCCCCTAGGGCGTACCCCAGGGTTCGGCGGGTCGCCTGCCCAACTCTCGCCGGGACTCACTCAAACACTACAATCCTCAAATGAATTTCAAGATAAATCTCAGATATTACATCCAATTCACCAAGAATTACATATCACGAGTACCAGAAAGTAAAACCTAGAAAAGCTGAGAACTATAACCACCATAACAAATATATACATCTTACTAGTCAACCTAAAACAAGTACAAGTTCACTCGTCTATAATCGAAACCCTAAACACCTTCCCGAGCGATCCCCGCATCGGCCCCCTGTTAAGGAAAACAAAAGAAAAGGGGTAAGCTATATGCTTAGTAAGTAAACAGGGGTAAAACCGTAAATTTCACATTTAGATAAGCAATTATTTCACAAAATGCCAAGTCAAGTGCAAAAGTAACAATACAAAGGAAGGATACAGGTTGGCTCCAAAGCCAAGTCGTTTGCCATGCGTGACCTCCTGCCGACACTCCGTCGACCACAAATAAGATCCGTAGAACTCCACTTGTACACCCACCGAACACCTTATCACCCTCACTGGCCAGTCACCTCACAAACTTGCCCGGGCGAACGAAATCACAAACTTGAGATTGAGTCACAAGCTCGGGTCACAAACTTGGTCCACATACTCGATGAACCGGATTCACAAACTTGATGACCTCAAACCAAGTGATTCCAAAGCCATCCGAAAGCTAAGATACACGGCTAAAATTCATCAGAAGACCTCAACAACCAATTCCGAAGTATTTCCAACCAAAATAATCCAATTACAGACGCAATTATCAAATTCGGGTAGAAACAGGGCAACAGGGGTAATTTAGTCTTTGCACAGGATACTTTGCTCCGATTGAGCTGAAATTTTGCAGGCATCTCTAAAACATCATTCCCTACAACTTTCATGTTTTAACCTAAGGCTAATTCAGCCTCTAACATGGAGCACAAAAACCGGACAGAATGGAAGTCATATTTTCCAGAAATCTAGAAATTTGGGATTTCAAGGGCAATCTCTTCATTTTCTTGATTCAATCACTACCACAACCTCTTATACATGCCTATATACATCATATACCACTCCTACAACAAGTATAAGAAGGAAATCAGTCAAACCCAAAGTCATATACATCACCCCAAAATCATCACAACAACTTGTATAGCTACTAATCTAACCAAAACACAAGCTATATAACATCTTAAACAAAAATAAAAGAACCAAAGCCATGGGTCAGACCTTATACCTCAACAAAAGGGCTTGCAAGAGTAATACGTCACCTCCTCTTGAAATTTCTGGTTCCTTAAGCTTCCCAAGCTCTCAAACTATTGATTAATCGGTTTAGATTTCTTGTTTTCTCACTTAAGTGGACCAAACTCAAGATGGATTATGATTTCTTTCTCTTGGCTTTTCCCTCTCTTTCTCACGGTTCATAAGGCAGAAATAGAGGCTGAAATGAAGTGCAATTGAAGCTTCAAAGAAGGTTAAAAGGATAGGAATTGATTTGGGTCCAAGGTGACAAGTGTCACAAGTTGATTGGTAGTCAAATTTTTTGCTTTTCTCTTGTTTTCTTGGTCAAATATTGTGGCTGGTGTATGAGATATTTTGAGGGTTAATTAGCTGAAATAAAATGAGAAAATTAAGGTAATAAAGTATGGGTCAAGTGGTGTGTTTACCCGGTAACAAACGGTACCCGTCGGTTCGAGACGATTTTTCTTAAATCGCGTATACTAGGGTTTTTACTTTCTAATCACTAACTTATTATTATCACTTCAAATCATATAATATTTCCTCATCCAAAAGTCACTCTTAAGCACCAAATTTGATCCTCACTCCGTACCGGATAATCATCCGGCGAAAAATCGCGAAAACCCTAATTTGCTCCAATCTTGAAAACGAATAGTGAAACCCTACTTTCTAGGTTCATTTGCACTTGTTGTGGAGTACTTGAGTAGTAGGATCATATTAAATGAATAATTTCCGAATAAAAGGAATTTTAAGAAAAGTGTGATGAATTTTACAATTTCATAGAATAAAATTAGGGTTTTGAGTCAAATATGAGGGATTTAAACATAACCTGCTAGTCACAAGTAAACTAGGGTTTTAAAGTACAAGTAGGGTTTCTAGTCTTTAAAATAAAACAATGTTTTAAGACAAAAATAAAATAAAAAAAACCGTAATCTTTTCTTTGAGATTAAACAAAAATAGTATCCTAAAATTTGGGGTATCACAAATTCGATAATAATCCTGGTCAAACTAACCACTTACAGAGGCTGATTTTTATTTTCAGACAGAAACAGGGCAGTAGGGGTATTTCGGTCTTTTCACAGGCTACATTGCTCCGATTGAGCTGAAATTTTGTAGGCAACTATAAAACATCGTTCTCTACAACTTTTATGTTTTGTTCTAAGACTAGTTCGGCCTCTAACAAGGTGAAATAGAACCGGTCAGAAGCAGAGCAGGTTATCATCCAAGCTGGAATTCATGCATTCAAGTGCTAATCTTCCACAAAACAACATCTAAAACAACTAAAAACCACTAATAAGCAATTAATTGAAGTAAAGAGGATGTTTTTGGCAAAATACCTTAAAACCACAAGAAAGGTAGGAGCTTAATCTTTCCTCCTCCAAAACAACTTCACCAACACCTCTAACCTTCCCTAATGATCACTTGTATGGTGTGGTTTGTTATTTGGTTGGTTGAAACTCAAGATTTGAGCAAATTTGGAAACTAGAAATTGAAGAGCTCTCTCTTGTTTTCCTCCTCAAGAGGTTCAGCCAAGACACAAGAAAAATGAGAGAAAATTGAGTCAAAATTGATTTTAGGAAAGTTAAGAAGGTCTTGGTCAAATCCAACATCCAATGGGTTTGTGACACTTGGCACCTTGCTTGTTTAAGCTTATCTCTTTGTCTCTCTAATACTAATCCATATAGGTAACTTCTAATTATCTCTTAGCACCTTGTAAAATAATATCACTTAACCAAACTCCAACAAGTTGTCAAAAATATATCGCATTTACCGCACTAGCGGATCCCACGTCAATAATACATTTCAAATTAACGTACACTAACTCATATTAGGAAGATAATTTTAAAATTGTACTTACTTGTAAAAATGTATAGAAAATTTAATATTTTCAAGGAAAGTATAAAATATGGTCAAAGAAATAAAATAATGCTGAGAAAATGTGAAAATTTTTGGGTCCTCACAGAATCATCGAAAAGTGCCTTCTAGAAACTTTTAGTACTTTGGAAGTAATTTCCAACGATATCAAGTTTTCCAATTTTGGACTCATAAAGAATGAGATCTGATTTTTCAAAGTTTGCTTGCCGAATCTGAAATTTCCAAACTTAAAGGAAATTGAGGGTTTCAAACTCTCCATTTCCTCCGATATTGCTAGACCGTTTTATACTTGATTTCAAAGATGAAAATCAGATTTCTCTTGTATTTTTGAAACCCACTTCCGAGTCTCGATTATAAATAATTAAGGCTCAATTCATGAATTCTCTTTAAAATGAACACTAGTACAACCTTCTCGATAAGTAAGGAATTTTAAGCGATAGTGTGTAATAGACAACTATTGTTTGCTCAGGTGCTCAAGGAGACATTCAAGAGGATCTCAAGGGGAACACCTAAAGGTTTATTTACACACTTACTCTCTTGTTTCAATAGGTGAGTGTTGCATATAAGAGTACGTAATTTAAATAAGTCTATGACATGTTTATTCCATGATCATTAAGTGTTAAGTGCTACATGTTAAGTATTTACCACACTCATGCATATTTAAGTAAGGTATACTTGAATTACTCGACATGAAATACATGATTTGCATATTTATGTAATGTGTTTAAATGATTAAATATGCTATGGCTGCATAAGTCGATTGGAGTGAATCTCCTCGACTCTTAAATGGTAAAAGGGAGAAATGGCCAATGGCGGCCTATTAAAATGACTAATATCTACCAATTAACCATGATTACTACCGTTAACCGCTAACCATCAACCGTCAACCGTTAACCGTTTACCGTAATTACTTACCGTTTTCCTATCTACTTGATTACCTGGTACTTGATTACCGTAAATTACATGTTCACATGAAATTATCAAATATTGCTTACGTGTTTATGTGTTAATTGTTGATAGTAATTGCTCATATGAAATTATCCACCATTTTAAGGCGAGTGTGTACTTTATCTCACTCGACCTACCAAAAGAATAAATTTTTACCATTCGTCAAGTTATTTGATTACTTGTGCATGTTGTAATCTCTAAACTGAACTTGGGTCCTATCCTTGGTTACTGACCTACTCGAGCCAGGACTGGACTCGGTCAGGTAGGTTGGAACCCTGGGCCACCATTTCGGTATACTCGAATATTACCACTGGAGGGATAAGGCGATGGCCAGACCGTACCGTGGGGATCGGAAGTCATAAGATGCAGATGATCGAAATGGTTCCACTGGAACACCGTATCCTTCAAATGTGTGTTTATTTTGTATATTGATAACCGTTTCATGCAAATATGCTATACTTATGATATGTTCAAATTACTCGTAGAATGATAATTGTCTCATATTCATATGTCAACGTGCAACCCTAAACCATACATGCGGTATGCTCAATTACTTGATTTATTAGAATTGTTAGAGTGTCTTGGAATCTCACTGGGCTGTGTAGCTCATCCCACGTTTTGGGTTTATTTAACAGGGTTCGACACCAAGAGTGCTCATGAATAGTACTCGATTGCTTTCTTTTGAAGACTTTAAGTTGTATTACAGTAGATGGCTGTAGTAAATATTCTTTTGGGTTGTATTAAGTTTGAGAGCTGATTAATTGTAAGTGTGAGATATTTTGGAGTACTTTAATTATGTATTGAAGTTATTTGAAGTATTCCAAATTTTTGAATTAAGGATTGTAGTGAATCCTGGCGAGAGCTAGGCAGGCGTCCCGCGAATACCCTTTGGTTCGCCTTAGGGAGAAGTGGGGGCGTCACAGCATCGACTTCAACTCGTTAGGAAAAACATTGGAAAATTCATTTACTACTAACACATCCTCTAGTTTCACCTTATCTCTAGGAGTATTAATCAAGAAACCTAAATAATCTTGACCCTTTTATTCAATAATTTTCTGACCCGAATTTTCGAAACAAGTGCAGATGAGATTAGTCTATCTCGCACATCTAATCTTAGAGTCGCTTTTTCGGGTATACAGAACTCCACCACCTTAGTCTTGTAGTTCAACTAAGTATTATAACGAGTCAACCAATCCATACCTATGATCACGTCATACCCCTTGAGGTCCAAACTTATCAAGTCTACCACTAACTTCTGTTCTCCTACCCAAATCTCACAATTTTTATAAACTATGTTGGTAATTAGATTTTGATCTCCAGTAGGTGTTCTAACCTCCAAGTCATAGGGTAATTTAATGGGGTTCACATCAATACCACACATGAAGGTAGGATTTACAAAAAAAATGAGTTGCCCTAAGATCAATTAAAAGCTTAGCTAAGCGGTGGAATACAGGGATCGTACTTTTCACTACCTCATGATTCAGGGGCTCGCTGATGGTCCAAGGTAAAAATCCTAGCAGAGGCTTTTGGTCTAGACCCACTGGCAGTAGGTTATTTAGAGTTTGACTTCTCTAGCTACACACCCTCATTCCCTTCACGGAGTTTAACAGGACAGGTTGCGATTTGATGCTCGGAACTACCGCAACGGAGACATTTCTTCATTTTTCGCCATTAAGTATCCTCAGTGTGGTTCGTCTTACCACAATACCCATAGTTCACTCGAGGAGTTGGTGTAGGACCTCCTTGAGAGGCAGTCCTCTATTGTCCTCTCCCGTTGTGAATCCCTCTAGATGGAGCTCATATCGATGTCCCTAAGATACGAACTCCACCCGTACCTCTTCCAAACTTAGGAGACGGTACATTCTGATCGCCTCGTCTGATGGTACTACTAGATGCACTTCGTCTCTTTGCTTGAAAAGTTCGAACTTGAAATTGGGTGTGTTCCACTCGTTGAACTTTCTCAAGAGCATCTTTAAACGTATCAATTTGAGCTACAGTTAAGTCTTTTTGAATCTCTGCATTCAAATCTTGCACAAATCGCCTTATGCGTTTCTGCTCATTAACCACCAGTTCCGGATCAAATTTAGAGAGTCGGGTGAACTGAGTCTTATATTCCGCCACACTTGAAGTGCCTTAGCGCAGTTCGATAAATTCGTCCTCTTCGTTGTCCTGAATTAAAGGTGGGAGGAACTTCTCGCTAAATTTCCTCGTGAAGTTTAACCAAGTGCGTGGGTTTGCTCCCTGTCCTATTTTGCCCTTACCACGTTCCACTAGAAACGGGCCGCACCTTCCAACTAAAAAACGGCGAAAGTCACTTGTCTTCTGCGATGTAATGTAATGCAGCAAATATATCCACCATTCTTTTGAACCAATTCTCGGTAATTTCAGAACCTGGTCCTCCAAGAAATTTTGGAGGAGCAAACTTTTGGAATCGTTCCAAGGCCCTATCTTCACCTACATCGGAGTCCCTTTGCTGATTACCAGTCACTTGACCTTGCTGGTCAACCAATCGACCTAACAAATCAGTCATACGGTTGATAGCCGTAGCTATCTGGTCCCCTTCTTCACCTCCAGGTCCGTCCCTGGTTCTGATTCGCCACAAATCCTTATTCCTCTTCTTGCCTGGGTCCACGCCCACGGCTCCGACCACGTTGTCGTGTACTCTCCATTATTTCTCACTGGACTAGGATTCACGAATTATAACTAATGGTGTAAGCAAGTATTAGTATATGATAGATACTTGTGCATAATTGAAAGTCAAAGGGAAATAAAGTCGAAATCACAATATGCAAGCGAAAACACAAAGCATTTAAATGCCAAAATCGAAATAAAGTCAAAGTCAAAGTATTATACAATCAAAGGCTCATAGCAGTTATTTACAAGCTAACAAGGCCAAAAGTATCAAGCACGAGCCTCAAAAGTACAGACACAGTTTATCAAGTCATGTCACACAACCACCGAGTCAAAAGAAAACTGTACAACCATCGAGTCAACACATCCCCTAATCTTACTATGTACAATAGTCAAAATCACCCAAAATAGTAACCTAGTAGTCAAGACTTAGTCCACTGTGGGACTAGCTGACCTCCCATCCTGGGTAGGTTCAGCTCCTACCTCGCCTCCTATATTTGAAACCTCATCGTTCAAGTCCCCAAGTAGGTCATCACAAATATTCAAGATTGACTCAGCTCTAGTCCTCACTTTCATGATTCCCCTTACCAGTCGCTCTTGAGCCTCCCCAAGTTGTGCATAGAGATCATCGATCCTTTCTTGATCCTCGACTACACCATCCTCAAATTCCTTAATCCGGTCGGCTTGCATCTTTATAGTTTCCCTTAGTTGATTCACCTTAGTTTCAAGCCTAGCATTGTCCTTCGCTAGCGCCTTCCTCTTCTCCACAACCGCCAAAACTATTGGGTTAGGATAGGCATAAGTATAGAGGCACTCGCAATGCTGATGGCAGTTAGCTAGACTCTAGTGTATGATAGCTCCTCTGGGCCTGATTTGGTACTTAATCATCAGTAATGGAGCGCAGGGCTGCCCGTCACCCTGACTATCAGTAGGGCCACTAGGTCCGTCCATCCTACACAAAGTACAGATAAAACTTAAGTACTCTTAAGGGAAAATGATCAAGTGTAATCTTAAAGTCAAAATTTTCTAATACGCCCAGGCCAATTCAAACCTAAACTCAGATACCACCTGTGACAGCCTCACCTTTCCTTAGGGCGAACTCTAGGTATCAGCAGATTGCCTGCCCAACTCTCGTCGAGGCTCAATCGATTAAAGAACTAATAATTCAAGATAACTAATGAAATATCTTCAAAGAAAGGAGTACAAACCCTAATTCAGTAAGGTTCCAAAAAAACATGTAAGCACATAGCCAAATGAAGGCGTAATATAAACAAGTAAACACTGTATTGTACTATGATGATTTAATCACAGTTCAATTCAAGGATATGGGTGGCTTCCAAAAACTAAACCCACTTGAACTTGATCATAACAAGAATCCGTTGACTCTCCGCCAACATTTACATTTAAAGAATATAATGTCTGTAGAACACCACTTACTCCAATTTTCGTCCATCAGCCAACCCCCTTACCGGGCCCGAATATCACAAATAGTAATTACGTAATACTCAAGTATATCGGATCCAGATTCAGTAAATAGTTCTCAGGGTATATCGGCCTTCTTGACCAAACCCTTGCTGGCTCGATACAACTGACTTATCTATGAGGTTGGGTACCCAAACAGTCACAGTAGTTGATGGGATATCACCTAAACAACTCACATACAGTCAAATATAGAGAAATCACATCTCATAATACAGTACACAGAGCCTCAATGGAATTGAAGGAGGTCGAGTGTGATCAAGTACATGCTCGCCTCAAATTTGTCAAAACAAATGTTTAATGCAACCAGTCACAGATCAAGTACTCGGATATTTCACATAGACAGTTAATAGGTAATGAAACACTCACCTGTCAAGCAAAGCAGAGTTCAAACATCACATTCCTTGGTTACATTCATCTCCGTTTCCCAATCCTATGGCAACGAGTGAAATCGTTAATGATCTAGGTTCATTTCCAACCCAAATGTGGGCTCATTAGGTGATCAAATGAGTGGTTAAATCTACTCAATTCACCATGCAAGTTAGGCCCAAAATGCAGTAAAAGGTCATAAGAAAACAAGTTTGACAAGTGCAAGAAAGTTGAGCAAGAGAAAATTTTCATTCAACTTCAAAGTGGTCTTCGCGGGTAAAACAGTCGCGCTCACACAGTCGGGAAAACGGCTATATCTCATTGTAGGAAAGTCGAAATCACAATCCGTTAGCACCGTTAGAAACTAGACTCGAAGGGCTTTCAACGGTATCAAATGCAGACTCTATTTCTTCTCTTATCAATATAAGTGATCCAGGGAAATTGGCTGATTTTTAGGTTTTGATCAGCTCAAAACCCTATCAAAAATTACTCTATTTCCTCTTACCAACTTCACTTGTTTTAGCTCAAATTCATCCAATTCAACCTCCTAGAGTTCATATTTAGGAGATCATGTTACCTAGTACCATTAGAGTTTAAAATGCAACACACCAAATGATCAAGTAAACCAAAACAGTCTAGCCAACAATAAGAACCAAAAAGTCCACTAGTTGCCCAAAAACAACCACTTTACTTACTTTATTTCCATTTCAACTCATACCAAATCTTAAACCAATGTTTAGCCAAGATTCCTAGGCTTAATTAAGGTGCAAATGAATGACAAAATCAAGGAGAAACCTCCCTTCCAAAATTGGTCAGCCAAGAGAGAGCAAAACATTCCACTAGTTCACTTGCATCACCAACTTTCATCCTTTCATGAAGACTAACTTAAACATCATACCAAGTGTTATCCTTAACTCAAAAAGGATCCAAAACATGTTAATACATCAAGAAAACCATAGAAAAAGTTTTAACAATTAATCAAATACACGGTGGGCTAAATAACCAACCCTACTACCATTTGTTTAGTTCAAGAAATTTAACCATAAGTAACATCCATACAACTCCTAGTTTACCATCAAAGCTTTAAATACTTGATATAATACCAGAAAACCAAGAGTTAAGGATCATGTACCTCTCTTGTAAGAAGCTTGAATCACCCAAAACAACCACCAAACCAAAAGCTCCAAGCTTGAAATCACACACTAGGGTTGAAGGTTGTTCACTCCACTAACTCAAGTCCTTCACTTTTGATTTTAGCTCAAGATCAAACTAGGGTTTAAAAGGCATGAAAATGGAGTTTCTCTCTTCCCTTGGAAGCTTCAAGGTGGCCGGCCAACATGAAGAAAAATGGAGCCAAGATGGTTTAAATTTCCTCTAATTCTTTGGTCAAAAAGGTTGAATGGCTAGGATTTGGCCACTTGTCTCAATCTTGGCCATTCTCTCTCTAAATTTTGTCAAATCATGTTTCTATCCTCCAAATGTTTCCAATGTCTTACTAACACCCCTAAACTATCATATAAAGTCCCAACCACAATAAAAAGAATATTTGGTCATAGAGTATGTGGTGAAATAAAATAACACCAAGTAAAGGAAATATTTTAATTCAAGTAAAAGGTAATGAAATGCAATACAAGGAAAATGTTATAATGCATGTAGAATGCAATGCAAGGATATATTTTAAGTGATTTAGTCATAGGACAAGGTAAGTGATTTAGGAAAAATTTTGTTTTTAAGTAAGGGTTCTCATAGACTTGGCCAGTTAGCTACTAGTGTTTGTTGTTGTTGCTGTTGCTACAGCTACTATTGGGTTCCTAAACCCACTAACTACACTTTTTTCGATTATTTTCTTCTTCAAACCTTGTGTAAATGGAAGTGTATTAGTGAAAAAAGGTAAGAAATTTGGTATGAAAATTGTATTTATACTCATAGGCCATTGCTTCTTCTTTAGCTGACCGGTTTCTTGGTCTGAAGTCACCTCTTTGCATGTTGCTACATTATGTCCAATTTTTCCACATTTTGTACAATGCATGGTGACTTTTTTTTTTTTTTAGCTTTCTCCCATGGTTCTTTCCTTCTATCCATCTTCCTTGCCTTTTTTGACCTACCAAGTTGGACAGTAGAAATTGGAGAATCAAGTTCAATGTTGAGGGACTCTGGCCATAGTATTTGGCTGCTGATAGGTTGCAAGACATATTATGAACCTGTAAAAACAAGCTTTTATAGTAACATTCATCAATAATTTCATGGCGATCATCTTCTATTTGCTTAGTTGTTGCAATTGCATAGGTATAAGGTAAACCAAATAATTCCCAAATCTAACAAGTATAGTGCATCTTTTTCAAATTCATTGCAAACTGGGCATTCTCTGGACCCATTACTTGATATCCATCAATCCCATTGAACTACAATAACCATTGAAAACACTCTACAATCATGTCCTCAATGATTTTTCTAATCAAAGGCCCTGTTGAGTGTGGATATCTAGTTATTGCACCCTTTCTTTTTTGAATTTTTCCCATCATCAATTCTCTAACATTCTCCAATAAAGATATAATTGTCTTATCCTTAGGTTGTAGTATGTATGAATTGAAAGATTCACACAGATTATTGAAATCATTTTACACTTAGTACAAGGAGAAAGGTAAGCCTTACAACAGTGGCTCGAATGAGGAGCCTTCTCCATCCATTTGTATGTTTCACTGTCATATTCTTTCAAGCCCTTAGCAGTTTTCTTGTACATTTCAATTATGTTTCTTCTAGCTATTGTCTAGAGCATTCACATAGTATCAGTACTCATAGTTGGTAGTGTGAGGACTAAAAATTTTTCTCATTTTATCTTATATTACTGGCTTGTTTAATTATTTATTCACCTATTTTTTCTGAATAATTTATTTCAACCATTTTATGTCCATTTACCTGGAACAATGCCTTACTTATATTTTAAAAACATTTCGTTAGCAAATTTAATTTTTCTGTGGCTTGTCTAGTAAGAAATAATGAATGTACATTTTTCGAGGCAATAATCTTCGAGAATTAAGAGTGAGCAATAGTAGACTAAGGAAAGTTAATTTAGGAATTAGAGGTGAGTGAGTTCAAATTTTCGTTTTATCGCACGCGCATCGATAGTTTCCCTAAGGATGCGACGATACAAACTAATTGGAGATTTGAGAAATTAATATTAGACTCGTGTGAGGACTCATGTTTTTATTTATAAAATAGTTATTTTTATAATTATTTACCCTAGTATTAGCTAATTATAATATCGTTACATGAATCGTTTTAAATTTCACCTTATCCCGCACGAATCGAAAGTTCGCATATTTCGCGTCAAAACGGCTAAGTGCAAATTTAAGAAACTTATTCTAGACTACTAAGAGTGAATAATTATAATGTTAAAGGAATTACATTGGAGGTTTAATGCACAAATGTAGCAAACAAGAGATAAAACAATGGTACGATACCGCGCGCGATACTATTCCTAGTTGACTTTTACAGGATTTTTGGCCACAAATCCCTTAAGCTTCCAAGAGAAGCTTCACAAAACAAAACTCTCTCTCTCTCCTCACTCCATAGCCTGCCGAACAGCAAGGGAAAGAAAGGAAAGAAAGCTCCAATCCATCTTGCTCCTTCTTGCTCCAAATCACTTCTAACTTGGCATCCAACCACAAAACCACTTGGAGATTAGATTGAGCTTGGTGAAAGGCTTCATCTTACGGTGATTTTTGAAGGTTTTTGGTGGTGAAATTTCTGGTTCTTCAAGGGGTAAGAGAGACACTTCGATCCTTCCATTTAATACAAGATTTATGGTGGGTTGTGCAAGGGTTTGTAACCCAAAGCTTGAACTAGGTAGAAGACTTGAAGAATTTATTTTTCTTGCTTTTAATGTTAGGATAGCGGTCTTGTGGTGACATCTGGGTAGCTGCCTTGAGTATTAAATGCTTGATTGATATTGTTTATGTGTTATATGAGGTATATATGGTTAGAAAGTGAAGAAAGAATCAAAGGAAAGTGGTGCAAGTGTGATGGCCGAAACTGTCCAGTGCTTTTCGTACCTGCCTTTCAAATTTTTGTGGGTTTTTTTGCTGTGAAATGGTTAATATATGTTGTATATGGTGTGTAGAAAGTTTCTACCAAAAAGCATTTGAATTGGTTGAGCAAAACTTGAAATTTCGAAATTTGAAGAAAACTGGAAAATGTGTTTAGGCAGTCTGAACAATACTAATTTGATCGAACATATCTCTTTGTTCAAAAGTCAAAATCAAGTATAGTTTGTGGCATTTGAAACTAGAAACTTGTATCTTTCCAACGGTATAAAATTCACCTTCTAGTTCGAAATGAGTGAACCATAGTGGTCCGGCAAATTTTGTTGTCCTGTTCTGATGGTCTATCCGAGAGAATGGTAGAAGCTGCATTTTGTGGCTCTATTTTCTCTCTTTTATGAACTGATTTTGAAAATGACTTGTTCTGATAAAATGTAGAGTTTTGAGTCTAATTTCCAACGCTACCAACTCTTCTCAATTTCAAGTTGTATTGAGTGAGATATGGTTCAATTTACAAACTGTGCCGAAGCTGAAAATCTGGAAAACCCTTTCTTCTTGCTAGCCAACTGGTTAGGTTTGATTTGGGACGTTTTGTTTCGAAAATCTTGATGTCATTACTTGTAAAATGTTTATTAACTGTTCCTAGAACCTTGGTTTCAAAAATTGGTAGAATTGGAGTTGATTTCATTAGGCAAAATGTTTGAAAAAGGAAAAGAAAGCCAGAAGACAGATTTGCTTTAAGAATTTCCTAAACTTTGGTAGTTTTGTTAACTACCTTTCCGTACGAGTTTTTAAGAGAATTTTTATAGAGGAGTAGTCCTCATATAGAAGTTGAATTGTACCAAATTTGGTGTTATTCTAAGATCATTTTGATATCAAAATGAGGTCCCAAAATTTACTTTAAAATCTGGAAATTTCACTGTTTGGTAGTGAAAATTTACCGACTTTGGACTACTGTATCTTAATACTCAAGACTCTGAATCTAGTTCTGTTTATTGTGTTTGAAGCTTTGTTTGGAACTTATATTGTGTTATAAATTTTAGAGGCTAGTTCATTTTCTGTGAATTTTTTCGAATTTCCAAAATTTGCCGAAAAGCATGACCGAAACTGCCTTGCTTGTTCAGATCAGCCACTTTGAGCTGAAATTTGAATGTCTTCCGTTTAGAATCTTGGAAAAGTATCTTCTAGGAACTTTTAGTACTCCAAACCAAGATTCTAACGGTACAAAGTTTTCCAATTTTGGACCTATTGAGTGAAAGATCTGAAATTTCAAAAATTGTCACTTAAAACTGAATTTTTCCGACTTGTTGAGAAATGAGTTTTTGGAAACTCTTCCCTATCTTTTGATATTGATTGACCGTTTTAAACTTGATTTCATGGAGGAAATCAATTTTTTTGTGTTATTAAACCCCATTTTTGAGCCTCGATTTTCGACTAATTAAGGCTCAATTTCGTGACATTTTCTTAGTATTGTACAAGTGTACAATCTTCCTTTTTAGCAAGGGGTTTGTAATTAATAATGTATGATAGTCAATTATTATTTGCTCAGGCGCTCAAGGGAACCTTCAAGAGGATCTCGAAGTGGACGCCTAAAAGCTTGTTTGAGTACTTACTCCTTTATTTTGATTGGTGAGTGTCAAGTGTATGATTTGTTGCAAATATGTGAATTGCTTCTTATGGACTGAATGGTTTCCAACTGTTGAATCGAGTGTGTACGTTATCGCACTCGTTCTCTTTTAACTGATTGTACAATTGAACTGCTCATAATTGAACTGTATTTGTCTGACTGGATGTCGTTGGAGTGAATCTCCTCAACTTATAAATGAACTGTGGGGACGCCCAAATCTCAATTGGCCGACCTTGCGACTCGAGCCAATAAGGGCTTAGTCGAGAAGCTTGGTGAAGCATGAGATAGCTATAAGTTTTATCTATTGAAAGATCTTGCTTGGCCTACTCGCGTAATAGTGTCTTTTATAGAAGTTCGGGCCCGATGCGGTGTAATGATGGATGGAACTGTGAAGTAATGGAGTTCTACGGAATTAAATGTCGACCCAACTGACGGAGTGTCATCGCGGGAAGGTATTCAATCGAACCTTGGCGAAGCAAGTGAACCTAGCTCCTGAGAGCTCCTGTATTTTCATTGAATGTGTTTAATTGAAAATTGTGAATTGCTTGAATGTTGCAGCTTTAATTCTCGCTTAAATGCTATCACTACCTGAACTATGTGTTTTGCATGTTTTCTTGACCTTACTAAGCGTTAGCTCATCCCATTAGATTTGTTTTCCTTAGTCGGGGCCGAGATGAAAAGAGTTATGGAGAAGCTGACTTGAGCCACTTTTAATTAGGGTTTTAAATGTATTGGACTAGATATCTTTTGGAAGTTGTATATTTTGGAAAAGTGATTGTACTTTGAGACTTGTGATGTAAGATTGAGTATTCATATATGGAAATGACTTCTTGTCTTTATTTCTATTTTGGTTATTAGTCGTTATCCTTTAAGTTTGAACTAAAATTGTACTGAGTCCTAGTGAGAGTTGGGCAGGCGTTCCCCCGATACTCTTTGGTTCGCCTTAGGGAGAAGTGAGGGCATCACAGTTGGTATCAGAGTTTAGGTTTCAGATCTTTGTAGTTTATTCTAGACTTAAAGTTTATGATGCTGGACTATGGGATTGGTTTGAAAGTTAAGTGACCGCTCGTGGGGATGAAAATTAGAGCATAGGTTTGAATTAGTGGATAATTAGGACTTGTGAGAGATATGTGGGTAGTACGAAATAATCAAATCTAGTTTATTTAGTATACTTGGATCCATCTAAGTTTTTAACTATAATTGTAAGTTATGGAAGGTAATGATAGTATTGAGCCGTCTCGGGAATGTGAGACCCCGATTAGTTCTTAATTTTGATAAAGAGCATTAGCATTATTTTTGCTGCAAAATTTGGTTTTAGGGTTGGTGGTAATTCTTTAACTGTTATTTTGTTCTAAGTATTTAGAAAATCCTAAATTGGGTTATTACTAAAACCCTAGTTTTCGTATTAATCACAAGTTTGTGCTGGAGTTGATATTAAGCATACTAGTGTATGTTTTTGTATAGGTAAGTATAGGATTTTATTTATTTTACAAAGGTTAGGTAGGTTTAAAAGGCTAGAAAACTCTAAACTACTAAAACCTCTAATTTTGCTAATGTCAAAAAGGTTGTTGTTTAGTTGCTTACATGTAGGATAAGGTATGATTAAGAAGGTGTGGTTAAGATAGGAGAGTGATTAGTGAAGCGACTAAGTGGGATTAAGCATTTTAGACTAGATTAAGCATGTATCCTATGGAGTTAATTGAAAGACTTTCATATGTTTGTGGGCAAATGAGTAAGAAAGACAAAGTGAAATTGTAAGGACTAAGAAGCAAAATGCAAGCATTTGTGTGATTGGTTGAGGTGAAAATATCTTCTGTGGGCTTTGCTTATATTGTATCATAGGAAATACAAGTTAAACATAAGTTATTAAGCAAACCAACACCAGAGAGAGAGAGAGAGAGAGAGAGAGAGGGCCGAGAGCTTGCACAAGAGAGGAAAGAAAATTCGTTCCAAGTTCATCCACCTTTAGCCATCCATCTTGATCTTGGAGCTTAGGGAAGCATCATTGGCACTTGATTGTTGTGATTTCATCACTTGTAAAGTTTGGTTGAAGGTAAACCATTTCACTTGAAAGTTAACTTTTGGTGATTTAATCTTGAAGCTATGAAAGTGATGTTCTTGTTGTGGTTGTGAACTCTTATGGTTTATATGGTAATTATAGAGTAGTTTAATGGTTTATTTTGGTAGTATTTTGTTGCATAAATTTCGGTCAAGGCTAGGGAAATTAGGGTTTCTTGCTTCATGATTCCTTAAATTGGTTTGGTTGGTTATTTGGCTTGCTAATGGGATCTATGGTGTGATAATTTCACTTGTATGGTTGATTCTTAGCAAAATCTGATTTGGTCATAAAACCCTAGTATAAGGGAAAGTTATTTTGGCTTAGGACTTAGATGGTTAGGGTGTGATTGGTTAGGTTTGGAGGTTAGTTGGACTTGTAAGATTAAGGGTATAGAATATGGTTAGTGTTTGCTAGGTTTTGAGGTTAGTTTGGGGAAGGGATTTCGGGTTTCTTATAACACTATTAGGAGATGGTATGTGTGTGTTGTAGTGGTGTGGCAATGGTTAGAAAACTTGCATGCGATGCTTGTATTTGGACCACACGTTTGCGCCACGGAAATAGCCTAAACCAGAAAAAACAGGACAGTGCAATCCTGCAGATTTGGTTCTATTTTTCATTGGGATCCGTGCTAATTCAGCTTTTGGCCAAAACACAAAAGTGATAGCCTTATAACTGGGCATTCCAACGCCTTTGGAATTTCTTGATTCGAATCTACGAGTCCCGAGTTATGGTGATTCAAACAGAGCTGATGCGACAACCTGAATGTAAACGGTTGGGACTGTCTTGTGCACTTTTGCCCTAGTTTCGTTGAGATCTGAGTTGAAGGGACTTCATGAAAGTTGTAAAGGTTTGAGTGTGTAAGGCCTGGTGCAACCCAATGAGTACAAACAATTTCACAATGATGCACAAAAATATATCAAATTTAAGCACAATAAAGAAAACTTAATTAAAGAGAAAAGATAAGAAATGCAAACCAAATATCAATCCAATAGCCTCTTCAATTGATGGCGATGCTAACCAAGATGTACAAGTGAAGGTTCACTCCTTCCTCACCCCAAACACTCTTTGGTTGAGCCAAGGAGTTTTACAACAATTCTAGTTAACCCTCAACAACCTACACTTGAAAGATCACTCACCCAATTAAGAACTATTTTATACAAATGAGGCAACCTTCACCAAGGTTTTACCACTCCAAGTGATAGGTTCACCTTCACCAAGGTTTTCACTTGAGCAACCTCACAACCCAACTTTCCCAACCCCTTATACAACCAACAAAGAATCTTTCTACTCAAAAATCTCACTTGTAAGCTTGTATTTTGTGTTGGCAAAAGTCTGTAGTCTTCTTGTGCTTTGGGGTTTTTATAGAAGGTGAGAAATGGCTCCAAAAGACTCTCCAACGGTCAAATATTAAATGCTGTCAAAACTAGCCGTTGGCCTGTCGGACGTCCGAACCACCTGTCGGACGTCCGAACCCTGCGTCCGAACGTAGGCAGAGAGTCATCAAATCTTTGCGAAATTTCTCGGACGTCCGATGCGATCGATGTGCGTCCGAGGCGTGCGTCCGATCCTTCCGGACGTCCGATGCTTCCTCACGAGCGTCCGACAGAGTTTCCTTCTTGATGTTCTTCATCCTTTCGGACGTCCGATAGCGTCCGACATGAGTGCCCTGTTTTTGCTTCTTCTTTTATGCCACAAGAATCTGTTCTAACAAATTACTCACATAAAAACATTAGCCCAAATCTACATTTTGGTTTGTTAATCATCAAAACCAAGGATTGATCGACCAAGGTCAACAATCTCCCCCTTTTTGATGATGACAAATAAAATGAAGATTTCTTTTATCAAATAAGTTCAAATAAAGCTCCCCCTTAGAAAGTGCCAACATACAAAGAAATTTCAATAAATCCTACTCCCCCTTTTGGCATCAATCAAAAACAAACTCCCCCTTTATTTTTCAAATCAAGACCATATTGAATATCAAAATTTTCAATTGTACTTACAACCATATAGCACTTCTTGGATCAAATCATCATGATGTGCCTAAATATGAGAAATTTCATTTGGTACCATTTCTTTATAGGGTCCTTGGGAGTTAATACGACATGATCTAGCAATCCACATGGATTTCATGCCTTTTCTCATATTTTTCTTTACATAGCAATCATTTTGCATATGTCCATATTTGCAACAAAAGTGACACATGATAGAAGTATTTTGCACATAGGTGGATTTAATGCAACTAATTTTCTTACTTCTTATCATAACAAACTTATTTGTGCCGTGAAAAGATTTGCTTTCTTTTGTTTGAGAAAACTTTTGTTTTTCATTTTGGAGAAACTCGTTCAAGTCATTAATTCTTTTCTTTAACAAATTTTGTTCCTCCAACATTTTTTCATAAAACTTTGTTGTCTCTTCCAACTTCCTTTTCAAAACATTTTTTTGATTTTTTAAATCATCATTTTCCATTCTCAAACATTTGTTTTCTTGAAAAAGTTTGGAGTTTTCTTCCAACAAATCATTTATTTTTGTTTTCAAATCTTTATTTTTAGCATAAGATTTTCTCAAACTTTTATGCATTTTAATCATAAGAATTTTGACATCATCATCTTCATTATTTTCATCACAAGAAGAGTGATAAGAACTTACCTCATCTTCTCCAACGGCCATTAGTGCCATTTGGGCCAACTCTTCTTTTTCTCTTTTTGAATTGCATTCATCCCATGTAATTTTGCAATCTCCTCTTGAGCATCTCTTGTTGAAGATCTTCTTGAAACTTTTGATGTGAGGAGTTATATCATTGTCCACTTCCATGATTTCATTACCCATGAAGGATGGGTTATCCCCCACTTGAGATGCTTTAAAAGCTATGCCTCTCTTATACATTCTTGCATTTTCTTCCTCTTGCACTTTGAATTCCAGCTTTAATTCATAAGAGGTTAGGGTATCCACAAGAGATTCAATGGACATAGAATTTAAATCCTTTGCCTCTTCTATAGCATTTATTTTGTTTTCCCATTCTTTTGGCAAGGCATTCAAAATCTTTCTATTTTTCTCACCCAAAGAATATTCTTTTCCAAGCAATTTAAGATCTTCAATAATGTCACAAAATCTACTACACATCTTATCAACATTTTCAAGAGGATGCATTTTGAAAAATTCATATTGAGAAACAAGTAAAGATTTCTTTTGTTCTTTAATATCTTGATTACCTTCATGAAATACACACAATTTATCCCAAATATCTTTAGCTGATTTACAACCTTTAATCCTACTAGATTCATTTACATCTAATGCATTGTACAATATACACATGGCCTTGGCATTCAAAGAAAGGTATCTCTTGTCTTTTTCATTCAATTCTTGTCTAGTCTTTAATCTACTCAAATTGGTGATAGAGTCAACTATTCTAGCTTCATAAGGACCATCTTCTACCACATACCATAATTCAATGTAAACAGATTGTAAGAAAATCATCATTCTTTGTTTCCACATGCTAAAATGAGAACCATTAAACATAGGTGGTCTATCAATAGATTGCCCTTCTAAAAAAGAAACTTTTATGGTTGCCATGATCTTTACTCTAAGCGGTTAAGCTTGATCAAAAGAGACCAAGCTCTGATACCAATTGTAAGGCCTGGTGCAACCCAATGAGTACAAACAATTTCACAATGATGCACAAAAATATATCAAATTTAAGCACAATAAAGAAAACTTAATTAAAGAGAAAAGATAAGAAATGCAAACCAAATATCAATCCAATAGCCTCTTCAATTGATGGCGATGCTAACCAAGATGTACAAGTGAAGGTTCACTCCTTCCTCACCCCAAACACTCTTTGGTTGAGCCAAGGAGTTTTACAACAATTCTAGTTAACCCTCAACAACCTACACTTGAAAGATCACTCACCCAATTAAGAACTATTTTATACAAATGAGGCAACCTTCACCAAGGTTTTACCACTCCAAGTGATAGGTTCACCTTCACCAAGGTTTTCACTTGAGCAACCTCACAACCCAACTTTCCCAACCCCTTATACAACCAACAAAGAATCTTTCTACTCAAAAATCTCACTTGTAAGCTTGTATTTTGTGTTGGCAAAAGTCTGTAGTCTTCTTGTGCTTTGGGGTTTTTATAGAAGGTGAGAAATGGCTCCAAAAGACTCTCCAACGGTCAAATATTAAATGCTGTCAAAACTAGCCGTTGGCCTGTCGGACGTCCGAACCACCTGTCGGACGTCCGAACCCTGCGTCCGAACGTAGGCAGAGAGTCATCAAATCTTTGCGAAATTTCTCGGACGTCCGATGCGATCGATGTGCGTCCGAGGCGTGCGTCCGATCCTTCCGGACGTCCGATGCTTCCTCACGAGCGTCCGACAGAGTTTCCTTCTTGATGTTCTTCATCCTTTCGGACGTCCGATAGCGTCCGACATGAGTGCCCTGTTTTTGCTTCTTCTTTTATGCCACAAGAATCTGTTCTAACAAATTACTCACATAAAAACATTAGCCCAAATCTACATTTTGGTTTGTTAATCATCAAAACCAAGGATTGATCGACCAAGGTCAACAGAGTGATCTGTCTATCTACTAAATTTCAGAGCATTTGGACCTTGGTAGCATAAAAAACGATCCCAATGCTTTAAACTCTCTGGATTGCCTAAGACAGTTTCTGTTGGCTATTGTTTCTTCCTATTTTGATGAGGATGAATCCTATTTTAACTCTTGATGTCTTCATGAAAGTTGTGACTTGTTCTCTTAGCTTTGAAATGGTGTCTGATACACCTTAATCCGACATTCATAGCCTAACTTATGGTCAAAATGGTTTGGGGTGGCAAATCTGCCGTTTCCGTTTCCGTTCGCCATTTCCGCGCATGCGCGTGTCTATTTTGCTGTTTTTACTTGATTTATGCATTTTAATAGCTGTTTGTGGAATAATGTGGTACAACCTTCTATTACAGATGGTAGCAGGCTAGGCGGATCCAGTAGGACCTGTTAGTTGTCACACGCAACTTGATTTTCGCACTTTTGCTATACTTGTTCTTTATGTAAGTATTCAGGCCGCTTGTATGTATAAATCGCTTATGTGCTTGAATGTGGGTGGAAGGGTACTTAGGCGAGGGTGTACTTTATCACACTCGACCTAAACCCTAATTTGCACCTGTATTTGTACATGACATGCGTATATGAATTGTTTTGGGACTGAACCCCTGGAGCTTGTCGCTCGGGGTGACTTTTTGAAATATGATGAGTTTGGGGCCCAATCGCAAGATCGAGACGGACTATTTGAGCTGGCCGGGGCTTGGTTGAAATTAGTCCAATCTAGCCTTGAAGTCACCACGTTTGTGAACCAAGTTCGATTTCGTTTTAATTCCTCGAGCCATTTTGTGCGGTTGACTGGCCAGTGAGGGTGATAAGGGGTACGGTGGGAGTACAAGTGGACTTTTATGGACCTTTATTTGTGGTCGACAGAGTGTCGACAGGAGATCACACATGGCAAATGACTTGGTTTTGGAGCCAACCTGTATCCTTAACTTGTGTTGTTTTTTCTTTTGCTTTTGACTTGGTATCTTTGTGACGTAATTGTTCGTTTTGATGTGCCATTTATGTTTTTACCCCTGTTTATTTACTAAACTTATAGTTTATCCCTTTCCCTTTGTTTTCCTTAACAGGGGCCGACGCGGGAGACTCTTGGGCATTGTCACTCGTATAGCTAGGTTTAGTTTGTAGTAACCGGACAATTAAGCTGGTTCTTCTTGTTATAGTGATTCATGTAAGGACCCTTCTTCGGGTCTACTTTCTTATTTTTGTTGTTATCATAAAGTGATGTAGTGGTTTGGAAATCTCCTTTTTAGGGTGTAAATTGAACTCTTTTGCCAATGTATATATTATGAATAGTATTTTTCGATTTATATAGCTTTTATTGTTTTGCGTTTTCGAGTCCTGGCGTGAGTTAGGCAGACGGTCCGCTAAACCCTTTGGTACGTCTTGATGTGTGGTGGGGTCGTCACAGAGGACGCCTTCCGGTGATCCGTTATCAAGAAAGACCTAGGAAAAACTCATTGGAAATATAATCCAACTCACTGAACTAGGACTCTGTGACAGCTGGAAAAATTTCCTTATATTTTTTCTTGAAATCCCCTTTTATTTGAAAATTATTATTTTATAACAGCCCTACTACTCAATCACCCCACAATAAGTTCAAATGAATCTAGAAAATAGGGTTTCACTTTTCGTGTTTGAAGTCAGCATGAATTATTTACGCCTATCCGTAGTGTGGCTATCCGGTATGAAGTGTGGATCAAATTTGGGGATTAAAAGTGAGTTTTAGATGATATTAAGTGTGTAATTAGAAGTGATAATAATAAGTTAGTGAATTATAAGTTAAAACCCTAGTATATGCGATTTAAGGAAAATCGGCTCGAACCGACGGGTACCGTTTGTTACCGGGTAAACATACCACTTGACCCATACTTTATTACCTTAATCTTCTCATTTTATTTCAGCTAATTAACCCTCAAAATATCTCATACATCAACCACAATATTTGACCAAGAAAACAAGAGAAAGGAAAAAAAAATTGAGATGGATTTTGGTGGTGACAAGTGGAGGCTATCCAAGCACCTTTGACCCAAACCAAGACCAAGTCTTATAACCTTTCTTAGCCTCCAATCTTCTCCATTTTTTCAGCTGAAAACCATGAGCTTGAGGGAGAGAGAGAGCAAGAGAAAGAACTCCATGTCATTCTGAGTTTGATCCATTTAAGTGAGCAAGCAAGATTCTAAACCGATTAAATCCTTCTTTGAGCACTTGAAAAATTTGGTGTGCAAAAGGATTACAAGAAAAGGTGGTGGATAACTCTTATAAGCATCTTTGAGAGGTATATGGGCTGACCATCACATTTATTTTCCTTAGTCTTGTCTAAGTTGAGTAGTAACTTGTAATCTTGCTTGTGATGCTTAATTCATGTGATTTTGGATGATTGTAGTGATGAATTTTGAGTTAGGGTTTGAATGGTTCACTTGAAATTCCTATTGTTTGGATGGTATATGGTATATATAAGTTTGTATAAGAGGTTGTGGTAGTGATTGAAGCATGAAATGAAGAGATTTCCCTTTGAAACCCCAAATTCCAGATTTCAGTTTTTCACCTCCCCTATTCTGACCGGTTTTGTTTGACTAGGCTATAAGCCGAATTAGGCATAGAACAAAATATGAAAGTTGTAAAGAATAATATTTTATAGATACCTATAAAATTTCAACTCAATCCAAGTACTGTAGCATGTGAAAAGATAAAAATACCCCTGACTGCCATACGAAGAACACTTTGGACGTTATTTTGCGTACATAGGTGAGTGTTCCTTGTTTGCTATATTTTCCTTGACTTCATGGCTTGTGTTATTGTTTGATAATGTGTTAAATGCTTTCAAGGATTTCCAATATGAGTTTTCTAGGCGAGTGTGTACTTTATCGCACTCGACTTAAATGAATGTGAAATTTTCAATGATTTCAAGGATTGAAACGTTACTTGTGCATGATGTAAGCCTTTTGGCTGAATTAAGCCATGTCCTTCGTTACCGATCGACTCGAGCCAAAAGTAGAATCGGTCGGATGATATGGTGACCTTGGGTGAACCATACTTGAGTATTACCTGGTTGTCAGATGGAGCCTGGCCAATGTCTAGGAGGGAGTGAATGAAATAAACGAACAAACGAGGGTTTCACTTACAAAATTGCATTTTCAAATGATTGGAGAAATAAAGGGAATGATAGGAGAGCGAATGAACGAACGAATAAATGGCTCCCTGTGAGCCCGTATCCTTTTAATGTATGTATTATTATCGCTTTCTAGTGTAAATGTTTCTTGAATTATTGATACTTTATGTTTAATGTATTGGATTGCTCGTTTGATTATGTGTTCGGAACCTCAGTGAGTTTTTAGCTCATTCCTTTAGTTTTGTTTTCCTTAACAGGGAAAGGCGAGTCAGGACGGGAGCTTTGTATAGACTAGCTTAGGCTAGATCTCTGATTTTGTAATGGTTCTCGCCCTAATGCTTGGCACGGGCTGGATGTATGCAGAATTGAGAACTTTTGTATATTCAATGTTTGTAATCTCTTTTGAGATAGCAATGTATATGAGTTTTGCTTTAAGTTTTGGATTATGGTTATGCGAATTCTTGTGATTTTATTTCAAAATTGATTGAGGTATGACTGAGTCCCGGCGAGAGTTGGGCAGGCAGTCCGCCGAACCCTTTGGTTCGCCATAGGGTAAGATGAGGCTGTCACAGATTCCATGTGATTTCCAGAGGACTTACTCGTACCCAAATAACGTGGAGTTAGTGGTAATCAATGACAAGAGGGGATTATCCGAGGAAACTAGGGTAGCTCGAGAGGATAATCGAGGATCAAGAGTAATTATGGATGCCCAGACTACTAGAATTCCTGAAGTGGAGGCGGGGGTACTTGAGGAGTGAGGATAAGCCAAAGGCTCCTTATTAGCAGTTTCAAAAGCTAAAAATCGACTTGCTAGGATAGTACACGAAATAAGAGATCGGACGGATAAGTCGATGGCTGGGTATATTACCTTGGTCGAACAAGTGGTGAATTGCAAGATACTCGACAAAGAACATGAGGTTGAAACTCCTAGTGCTAGAAATGAAAATGATCCTACTAAAGTAGCAGAGACTTTTGGCTTCGCTAATCACTAAGCTAGTGAATTAATTTACATTAATAGTTTTCGTCAAGGATAGTCGGAGTAGTGCTTGTTCAAATGCCATTACATTTTGCATTTTGTTTCACTATGCTTCCTACCTTTTGAAGCAATTGAATGTTACTTGTGAAGTGCTTGACTTTATCACTTTATGACTTCAAATCTATGTTATAGGTTGTACACATTTGCAATTATTTCGGTGTTCCCCTTATTATTTTCTTTTTGCATGATCAAAGTGTCATTTTTAAACTTCATTTATGTGTACTTATTTTATGTCATGCCTTTATAAATGTTAAATTTATGGATGGCCAAAGAAGTGAAAGGGGCCGAGGGCGAGAGGTTGGCAACCCCGAGCTCAAGGGGATGATTAGGGAATGACTGCTGGACCAAACCAAAACCCTAGGAATGAAGGGGATAACTGAGTATCTCCTGCTATTAACCATATGATTGATATCTTAGCACGGTTAGTTGATTACCGAAACCCTAAACTAATCAACCAACCCAGGAACCAAGAGAAATGTGAGGATAGAGCGATTCTTGAAATTCGCCCATCTAAGTTTCACAGAGGGTCTAATCTCGAAATAGTAGAAATTTGGTTTGAGGGGATAAAATGAGGCACTAGTGAGAGCCAGAGGTTGGGTTTCTTCTTGAACAACTTTATAAGTAAGTATTGGAGAATGAACTAGGGTATGGAACTTTTATATTAAAGAATAAGATTTTTGTATTTTGTTATATTTATAAGTGATGACAGTAATCTTGTGGACTCAAAAGCTCATCCATATTAAGTTGAGAATAGTTAAGATTTATATTCCGAGGTAACCTATAAGCAAAAGAATGAAAGAGTAAAATAGCTAGAATTTTCATTGTGAATAGTTACTCATTTTGATCCTTTGAATTGCCTGGCAGGCTAGCATTTGACTTAAGTCAACTGGTAAGATGACAAATTTGGAAGAAATATGTAAAGAAATAGACATTTTTTGAAATGAGGTAGAATTTCAAAAGAAATTGGCTGACCACTAGGAAGAATGGTGAAAATAAGAATATGCAGAAAAAATTGAGTTGCTATGCAAGAACGTGGAATTGGAGAAGAAATACAAAGGGAATTCTCAAGTTGGTCATGCCGTGACTTCTCGTGTGACTTGTGAATATTGTGGTAAGCCCAACCACACGAAGAATGAATATTGGAAGAAATCGGGAAAGTGCTTGTATTGTGGTAGTGCCGAACATCAGATTTCAAGTTGCCCTAGTATCCCTAAAAAGAGAAATTACTCAACAATCTGCTAGGTCTGCTTCAAAGCAGTCGAGTGCCAGAAGGAGTGATTTGTACTAATGACTGCAAGAGGGATCCAAATAGTAAAAGTTCTGCGAGTAGGGATGGATCTGACTCCATTCGAGCGATTGGGGTTGTAGTTTTACCCTAATCTAGACTGACCCTTGTGAAAGTAGTAATCTTTTGTATAGGGGAAGTCCTTTTGTTGTTTTGTATCTTGGCAACTCGGCACGCTCTGTTATGACCTTGTCGTTTCCCTTCTTCTTTTGAAATGATTTGATAAACCTATTCTAATTTGATGTAACTATTATGATTTTTTAAAACATATGATAATTTACTTGCTTTTAATTGATTTCACGGCTTACAGATATATTTAAACTTTGCCCCACAACTTTCAATTTGTGATAAGACATGAATAGTAGTAGACGTGGTCGAGATTATATTTGAAAAAAAAATGGACAACCTCGAGGTCTTGGAGGTAACCAGGGATTAGAACAAAATCGAGAACTTAAGGTTGAAGATAGGACCCAATGCTGATTGCCAACTTGATATATTAAAATTGTGAAATTTGAGTTGGTGAAAGGAAATATTTGATAGATTTAATGAGCCTAACGATTAAGTGATCGAATATAATACTTGGAATGGAAGTTTGAGGCTATACATACACTATCGAGCAATGTGACCATTAAGATCAACTATCCTTTTGCTTTATATGGATAAGAATTCGACCAACTGTAAGGAGCTGTGGTACTATCCAAGTTGGATTTAAAGTAGAGCTATTACCAGTTGAGGATCCTAAAAACTGTTATGCCCAAGACCACTTTCAATCCATGATATGGGCACTTTGAATTTTCAGTTACGTCCTTTGGGTTGACTAATGCACTAGCAGCATTTATGGACCTAATGTATCGGAGTTTTAAACCGTATTTGGATTAATCTGTAGTGGCATTTATTGATAGTATATTGGTATATTCTATGGTTTGAGAAGATCATGAAAGACACCTGATGATAGTTTTACAAACCCCGAGAGAGTGCCAACTTTTGTTAAGTTCAAAAATTGTAAGTTCGGTTGGAAGAAATAGCCTTATAGGTTATACAATATCTAAGGAAAAAATTGCTATAGATTCAGCTAAAGTGAAGTTGTTTTAAGAGAAAACGACCAGAAAATCTTACCGAAACTTAGAGTTCTTAGAGTTAGCTGAATATTACTTTTCATTTATCAAGGACTTTTCTAAGACTGCAAGACCCTTAACTGAGTTGATTAAGAAGCATGGTAAGCTATTTGGAATTCTAAATGTGAGGAAGAATTTCAAGAGTGAAAAAGTGCTTAACCGATGCAACCTATGTTAGCCTTACCGAGCGGAAAAGGTAATTTTGTGATTTATACAGTTGCTTCAAAGGATGGTTTAGAATATGTATTATTATTACAAGATAAGGTGATTGTATATGCCTCTAGAAAGTAAAATCTCACAAGAAAAATTATCCAACTCATGATTTGAACTTAACGGCTGCGATATTTGCATTAAAGAAGTGGAGATATTACCTATATGGGATAAACATGAGACCGATTAAGTTATCCTATGACTTCAAAGTTAAAACGCCTATTGGGAAAAATCAAAGTTTGATTGTTAATTGAATGAATAGAAATTGTGAGATATGGATTGAAGAGTGTAAATTAGCGATTGATCTGATAGGCATAACTATCAAGGGAATGATATTGTCCTACGTGTGAATTTCGAGAACGAAATTCTTTTAAGGAGGGAAGGATGTGAGGACTCAAAATTTTTCTTATTTTACCTTATATTATTGGCTTGTTTAATTATTTATTCACTTGTTTTCTTCGAATAATTTATTTCAACCATTTTATATCCATTTACATGGAACAATGCCTTACTTATATTTTAAAAACGTTCCGTTAGCAAATTTAATTTTTCTGTAGCTTGTTTAGCAAGAAATAGCAAAATACGTTTTTCGAGGTAATAATTTTGGAGAATTAAGAATAATGAATAGTAGACTAAGAAAAGTTAATTTAGGAAATAGAGGTGAGTGAGTTCAAATTTTTGCTTTATCGCACGCGCATCGATAGTTTCCTGAAAGACGCCTCGATACAAACTAATTGGAGATTTGAGGAATTAATATTAGACTCGTGTGAGGACTCATGTTTTTATTTCTAAAATAGTTATTTTTATAATTATTTACTCTAGTATTAGCTAATTATAATATCGTTACATGAATCGTTTCAAATTTTGCCTTATTGCGCGCGAATCGAAAGTTCGCTTATTTTGCATCAAAACGGCTAAGTGGGAATTTAAGAAACTTATTCTAGACTACTAAGAGTGAATAATTATAATGTTAAAGGAATTACATTAGAGGTTTAGCGCACAAGTATAGCAAACAAGAGAGAAAACGGTGGTACGATACCTCGCACGACACTATTCCTAGTTGACTTTTGTAGGATTTTTGCCCACAAATCGCTTAAGCTTCCAAGAAAAGCTTCACAAAACAAAACTCTCTCTCTCTCTCCTCACTCCAAAGCCGGCCGAATAGCAAGGGAAAAAAAGGAAAGAAAGCTCCAATCCATCTTGCTCATTCTTGCTCCAAATCACTTCTAACTTTGCATCCAACCTCAAAACCACTTGGAGATTAGCTTGAGCTTGGTGAAAGGCTTCATCTTGTGGTGATTCTTGGAGGTTTTTGGTGGTGAAATTTCTGGTTCTTCAAGGGGTAAGAGACACACTTTGATCCTTCCATTTAATATAAGATTTATGGTTGGTTGTGCAAGGGTTTGTAACCCAAAGCTTGAACTAGGTAGAGGACTTGAGAAATTTATTTTTCTTGCTTTTAATGATAGGCTAGTGGTCTTGTGGTGACCTCTAGGTAGATGCCTTGAGGATTAAAGGCTTGATTGATGTTGTTTATGTGTTATATGCTGTATATATGGTTAGAAAGTGAAGAAAGAATCAAAGGAAAGTGGTGCAAGTGTGTGACGGCCCCACCTCCCCCTAAGGCGAACCAGAGGGTTCGGCGGGCCGCCTGCCCAACTCTCGCCGGGACTCAGTCGATCACTACAATCCTCAAATGAATTACAATATAAATCTCAAATATACATCACATGGTCCACAAACATACATCCAAGTCTCCAATAATTACATGTCACAAATGCAGCGGAAACTGATTCCAATCGTGGAATGTATACTTACATCCATATCAATTTCAAATATTTATACAAGACCAACTCGTACATAAAATAGATCCAAACTTAAACTGTACACGATATAAGCCATCCAGTCACGTGAATAAGCACAACAAGCCCTTCCTTCGCCTTGAGCCCTGTGGGGGGGAAATAAAACATTTTTGGGGTGAGCTAAAAGCCCAGTGAGTAACCAGTAAAATCAGTAATCAAATAGTTTTCACAAAAATTCATTTCATTGATGTCATGGTTCAGAAATCAGATGTACGTATTTTTGCTCTCGTGAGCCAGTGAAATCATTGTAATGTTTTAGAAGTTCAATAAGTAACCGGGGTAAAAATGTAATTTTGTTACAGGTCAACATTTGCACAGTGAGAGTAAAACAAAAGCAGAAAATGACACCACATGGTAATTCCACAAAGCTAAATGAGCTAAAATCTCAATAAGGTTCCGAACATGAGATTTCATAACAAAGCCAACACATTAACCATCAATAATCAATAATTCAAGAAACAATTACAATGAAAAGCGATAGTAACATATTCATTAAAAGGATACCGCTCACATGGAGCTATTCATTTGTTCGTTCCCCTGACATTTCCCCTTATTCCTCCAATTATTTGAAAATTTCATTTTTATAAATAAACACTCGTTCATCTTTTTATTCGTTCATCCCCTTTTCCGGACGTTGACCGGGCTCCACCCATCCGACGTTGGCCGGACTCCACCCATCCGGACGTAGCCGGACTACAAGGTAATACTCGAGTATACCAAATTCACCCAGGGTCATCATATCGCCCGACCGAGTCCGCTTCTGGCTCGAGTCGATTGGTAACGAAGGGCAGGGCCCAATTCAGCCAAACGGCTTACATTCATGCGCAACTAGCATTTAATCATTAATCATTGAAAATTTCATATTTATTTAGGTCGAGTGCGATAAAGTACACACTCGCCTAGAAAACTCGTTTTAACAATCATCGAAAGTACTTAACACATTTTCAATTAATAATGACAAGCCAATAAGTCAAGAATTACAGCAACCAAGGGACACTCATATGCAAGTACGCATGATATGCCAGAAAACAGTTCAAAAGTAACTTTTGGAAACAGTTTAAAAGTAAATAATGCAGGAAACGGTTCATAAAGAACTTCAGAAATAGTTTGAGGTCACTCACCTCAATGGCTCAGAAATCATCCATCATGTATCATTGCCTTGCTCAAACCCAAGTCTTAGATCACAAACTCAATGCAAACAAATCCTTTAAAAGTTTGGACAGCACTTCCCCTACATTTGCTAACTTTTCCAGCCATCATGGCTTCATTATTTCCTCAGCCAGTCCCAAAGGTACACACACAACAACAAGTTCATCCATAGTCATTCAGCAAGCTCCAAGTAATACTAGTGCAAGTCAAGCTAGGGGGGAAAAAAATCCGGAAATGAAACTTAAGCTCAAAACCAGAAAAACAGTTTTGACGTCATTTTGCGGTAATGGTACCAAAGGCGTTATGATTGTCGGAAGAAGGTACAAGACCCACTGTTTCGAAGATAAGAGGTAGGTCTACAACAATGTAGAAGGCCACTCAGTCCAAATCCTAGCACAACTAGGTCAAATGTGCCAAATACTCAACCGGAAACACCAAAAACAGGTTTACAAATCACATAATGCTGTAATTACTATAACTCAGTCTATACAGGTCCAAATGCCGAAATTCCAAAAGCATATGGTAGGTAAGACATCCAGATACATTTCATCAGAAGACACCAACACCTAAATCCAAAGCAATTCCAGTCAAAATGGCCAATTACAAGTGCAGTTTTCGCATTCTGATCAACCCAGAACAGCAACAGTAAAATCGGCATATCTCACTCTACACTAATCCAAATGACCTGAAATTTTACAGGCACTTCAAAATCATCAATATCTACAACTTTCATGTTTTGAGAAAAGTCCAATTCGGCCTCTAACATGGTGCAATAAATTCGGGCAGAATGAAGAACTACAAAACCTAATTTTCTGAAATTTCTTCCAAAACAGAAATTGATTGCACTTAATCACTTTTTCCACCTCCTAGAGTCATTAAACATCATTTCCAATCATCATACATGACCACCCAATCATATCCCTATGAAAACAGAAAAATCCCCAAAAATAATAAAACTTCACCAATTCAACCAAACTCAAGAAATAATCCATGAAATTGCATCTTATAACACCACTAATCATGAATTGAACATCATTAGAGGAAGGAGAGGTGTTCATCCACCACTTACCTTAGCAAAACAAGAGGGAGAGCTACTTGTCACCTTAAGCTTCCAAACAACTTCACCAAACAACTCACTATCACTAAAAGAAGAGGTTTTATGGAGTAGAAACTAGATCAAGCAAGTGTTTTGGAGGATTTGAGCTAGATAATTGCCAAACTTTGAAGAGGTTTTTTTCTTCCTTCTTTGCTAGAGAGAGAATCAGCCAAGAGGTTGAAGACAAGAATGAATTTTGTGTGATTTTTAAGATATTTAAGCAATTGGTCAAAAAGTCAAGAAAATGAATAGTAAGTCATAAGTTATTTCCAATACAATGGTGACACTTGTCACCTCCATAAATGCAATCTTATCTTTTCTTTTTCCTCTCACATCAATCAATTCACATCCTCTACTTATCCCTTAACACCCGATAAATTTTACACAGTATCCGGAATTTAACCTAATTGGCCGAATTTTTCCGAACTTTTCGCACTTGTGGGTCCCACGTCCGTTATATATTCTTAATTTTCTAAAAACTCTCCAATACTAGGAAAATCATTTTAAAACTATTTTTGCTCATAAACTTTATCTGGGGAATTTTTCTAATCAAGAAAATGTAGAAAAACGGGCGATTAAAAAAATAAACCCTAGAAAATTACAAAATTTCCGGGTTCTCAAACTCATTTTTTTTTTTCGGGGCGTCACAAAGTGTGATGGCCGAAACTATCCTGTGCTTTTCGTACCTGCCTTTCAAATTTTTGTGGGTTGTTTTGCTGTGAAATTGATTGATATATGTTGTATATGGTGTGTAGAAAGGTTCTGTCAAAAATCATTTGAATTGGTTGAGCAAAACTTGAAATTTCGAAATTTGAAGAAAACTGAAAAATGTGTTCAGGCAGTCTGAACAGTACCAATTTGATCGAACATATCTCTTTGTACAAAATTCAAAATCGAGTGCTACTTGCGGCACTTGAAACTAGACACTTGTATCTTTCAAACAGTACAAAATTCACCTTCTAGTTCGGAATGACTGAACCGCAGTAGTCCGGAAAATTTGTTGTCCTGTTCTGATGGTCTATCCAAGAGAATGGTAGAAGCTGCATTTTTTGGCTCTATTTTCTCTCATTTATGAACTAATTTTGAAAATGACTTGTTCTGATGAAATGTAGAGTTTTGAGTCTAGTTTACAACGCTGCCAACCATTCTCAATTTAGTGAGATATGGTTCAATTTACAAACTATGCCGAAGCTGAAAATCTGGAAAACCCTTTCTTCTTGCTAGCCGACTGGTTAGGTTTGATTTGGGACGTTTTGTTTCGAAAATCTTGATGTCCATTGCTTTTCAAATGCTTATTAAGTATTCCTAAAACCTTGGTTTCAAAAATTGGTAGAATTGGAGTTGATTTCATTGGGCAAAATGTTTGAAAAGGGAAAAGAAAGCCAGAAGACAGATTTGCTTTAAGAATATCCTAAATTTTGGTAGTTTTGTTAACTACCTTTCCGTATGATTTTTTAAGTGAATTTTGATAGGGAAGTAGTCCTCATATGGAAGTTGAATTGTACCAAATTTGGTATTATTCTAAGATCATTTCGATATCCAAATGAGATCCCAAAGTTTACTTTTAAATCTGGAAATTTCACTGTTTGGTAGTGAAAATTTACCAACTTTGGACTGCTGTATCTTAATACTCAAGACTCTGAATCTAGTTCTGTTTGTTGAGTTTGAAACTTTGTTTGGAACTTATATTGTGTTATAAATTTCAGAGGCTAGTTCACTTTCTGTGAATTTTTCCAAATTTCCAAAGTTTGCCGAAAAACATGACCGAAACTGTCTTGCTTGTTCAGATCAGCCACTTTGAACTGAAATTTGAATGTCTTCTGTTTAGAATCTTGGAAAAGTATCTTCTAGGAACTTTTAGTACTTCAAACCAAGATTCTAACGGTACAAAGTTTTCCGATCTTGGACCTACTGAGTGAAAGATTTGAAATTTCAAAGATTGTCACTTAAAACTGAATTTTTCCGACTTGTTGAGAAATGAGTTTTTGGAAACTCTTTCCTTTCCTTTGATATTGATTGACCGTTTTAAACTTGATTTTATGGAGAAAATCAGTTTTTCTTGTGTTATTAAACCCCACTTTTGAGTCTCGATTTTCGACTAATTAAGGCTCAGTTTGATGACATTTTCTTAGTATTGTACAAGTGTACAATCTTCCTTGTTAGCAAGGGGTTTGTAAGTAATAATGTGTGGTAGTCAATTATTATTTGTTCAGGCGCTCAAGGGGACTTTCAAGAGGATCTCGAAGTGGACGCCTAAAAGCTTGTTTGAACACTTACTCCCTTATTTTGATTGGTGAGTGTCAAGTGCATGATTTGTTGCAATTATATGAATTGCTTCTTATGGACTGAATGGTTTACAACTGTTGAATCAAGTGTGTATGTTATCGCACTCATTCTCTTTTAACTGATTGTACAACTAAACTGCTTATAATTGAACTGTATTTGTCTGACTGGATGTCGTTGGAGTGAATCTCCTCGACTTATAACTGAACTGTGGGGATGCCCAAATCTCAATTGGCCGACCTTGCGACTCGAGCCAGCAAGGGCTTGGTCGAGAAGCTTGATGAACAATGAGATAATTGTAAGATTGATCTATTGGGAGATCTTACTTGGCCTACTCATGTAGTAGTGCCTTTTATAGAAGTTCGGGCCCAGTGCGGTGTAATGGTGGATGGAACTGTGAAATAAGTGGAGTTCTACGGATTTAAATGCCGACCCGGTTGACGGAGTGTCATCACGGGGAGGTTTTCAATTGAGCCTTGGTGAAACAAGTGGAACCTAGCTCCTGAGAGCTCCTGTATCCTCATTGAATGTGTTTAATTGCAAATTGTGAATTGCTTGTATGTTACAGCTTTAATTCTCACTTAAATGCTATCAATACCTGAACTATGTGTTTTGCATATTTTCTTGGCCTTACTAAACGTTAGCTCATCCCATTAGATTTGTTTTGCTTAGCAGGGGCCGAGACGAAAAGAGTTATGGAGAAGCCAATTTGAGGTACTTTTGATTAGGGTTTTAAATGTCTTGGACTAGGCATCTTTTGGAAGTTGTATATTTTGGGAAAATGATTGTACTTTGAAACTTGTGATGTAAGATTGAGTATTCATGTATGGAAATAACTTCTTGTCTTTATTTCTACTTTGGTTATTAGTCGTTACCCTTTAAGTTTGAACTGGAATTGTACTGAATCCTAGCGAGAGTTGGGCAGGCGCCCCGCCGATACCTTTGATTTGCCTTAGGGAGAAATGGGGGCATCACAAGTAGCACCTTGGATAATGCTCTATCCTGCCCTTACAAAAAAAAATTACACATTAGTGTTTGAAGTGGCTACTATTACGCATCAAATGTTAGATAATAAGGTAATCATCTTTTGTTGATCAGAGATGAAAGTGGAGTGAAACTAATTATCTATTTCTTGATCTGCTTTGTGAAGCTCTAAGAATCATTTCCACTGGACAGCTTCTTTCACTACTATAGCCCAACCAATAGGCCACCGGCGATTGTTAGGATCAACTGCCCCTGCTAATAAGAGTTGACCAAGGTTTGATCTTTTCATGTGGCAGTCATCAAGTCCAATCATAGACCTACACATTTTGAATACTTCCTTTAATACACCCAAATAACAATACAGCCTTATGAACCTAGGATTGCAACCTAGATCACTAAATGGAATGAACTCAATTGCTATGGTAGAATTATGGTGAGTTTTGTTAATCTCCTCACAATATTCCCATATATACTTGTATTGTTAAACTGAACAACCTTTGATTTTGTCAACAACAACGCTTCTAGCATATTTACGTATTATTTTTTTTCATATTTGTACCTTGTACTCCTCAAGCACTATTTTCCTCAAAGAAAGGATAGGAATATTCAAATTGGCCATAATGCTATCCTTATGTCTCTCAACTACCCATTTAGCAGTCATTATTTTATTTTTCTAGGCATGATTGCAATTTTGATGCACAACATAAACGAAGGATCTTTATGACCTGATCATTCAACCTAAGTGTTTTCTTTTGACAAGCATAACACTCCCAGTTGCATGGATCCTTACACTTTACCCTTACTCTGAGTTCCTCATTGATGTAGTACCAAACAGGTCTACCACTAACAATAGAATAATTTTGAACTACTATCTCGAACTTAATTGATGATGTCAACCTCATCCCTGCTCGAAAATGTGGATTTCTCATGTCTTTTTCAACATTGAAGTCAATATATTTGATTTCTTTATGCACATCAGCATCTTCATTAGAAGAACCATGAGTGCTCCACAAGTCTTCCTCTATTAAGTTGTCATGCAACACATCTTCATCGTCAGCATTGTCTGGTTCTTTATCAGCTTATGGTGATATATTCTGATCAGCTTATGATGATGTATTCTAATCAAACTATGATGATCCATTTTGTCCTTTTGTTGTGCTCTTTCTTGGCCCTCTTGCTATTTTTCTAACATACTTTTGCTTGGCTCTCTTCTTGCACCAAACGCTCTATCAGTTGTTTGTAATTTCTTTTTAGCTTCAGTTGCATATTGACCACCTTTTAGTGCAGCACATTCCAAACTTATTACCTCCCATTTATTATGGAGTATAGATTCAATGGTTCTCCTCATTACAAGAGGGAGAACTTCAACTGTAGAAGTTTGTTTCTCACTCCCAACCATCTGGTCCTCTTTGCAAAACTCTTCATCATTAGTGAAATACTCCTCTTCAAAGCTGTTGCCATCTTTGTCATCTTCTTTAGCTTCATTTATACCCACATCAGTTCCATTTCTTCTAATCCCACTCTCTACATCAACACTTAAACCGACCCCACTAACTTCTCCCTCAATGACAGCACCAACTCCTACACTTTCACCCCTACTTGTACCTCTCATTATTGGTTCAAGGCTACCCATAGTTGCACTAATAAAAGAGCTAGAAAATAGATTTTTTTGTAATAGCCAATTGGTTACTAGGTTCTGCAATTAAACTCATGTTCGTCAATTTCTTGGATTACAAGCCCTATTTTTTCTTACTACCTAACAATAGGGAGTTTAACTAGATTTCAAGAATTTCACATAAAGGCCTATGGTCATAGTAACTATCCATCAATTTATGCTCATGCACTCATTTCCACATTGCATTTATATCTATATCTCCTTGTAATTCCCTTAACCCATTATTCAAACCGCTCCCAGGTTCTAAGTAATAATAGAGCATTGAACCGTTTTGTCTTAGTTATTCAACCATGGCATTGATCTCATGGATAAACATTCTCTCGGCATTACACACATCAATATAATCTATCTCACCACTAATATATGTTTTATATTACTGCTTGCTAAGTCTACCACTGTGAAACATTCTAATACTAAATAGGTTAGAGTTAGCCACTACAATCAAATGAAAAAAAATGTCACTACATATGAAAAAAATAGGGATGAAATAAATACAAATATTCTCATATAATTCAAAAATTTTCAATCTTAAAACCCCCACAACAATGAAAACCCTAATGTTTAAACCCCATAAGACCACAATACATTCGCAACCCAAAAGTAACCAAGTGCGATTTCATAGAAAAAACTTGAGTAGTACACTTATTGAATTGATGCTAAACTACAATTTCAGTTCATATTAGATACATGGGTTCCCACACAAAACTCACCATAAATCTCATTGGGATCAATGTCAATACCTCTTCTCCTAATGACCCAATCCATAGATTTACCACAATTTTCCCTTTTCTTTGAACTACAAAACCCTAAACCATGAAGTCATCATTAAGAATAAATTTGGAGAGTAGAAGTTGAATGGGTTGGATTACACTTCCTTTTTTTTAACTTCGATAAGGTTTATGGATACTAGGTTATAAGGTCGAGTTAGTGGTAGACAAAACTATCCCTGCATTTTGCCACATGTTTTGATTGTTTTATAGATTAAGAGCAATAATCAATAAAATGACCATGGGTGTATTGATTATTTAGTTACTGGCCAATTTTTTATAAAAAATTGTTTAATGGTCAAAATATGACCTAACCAATAGCTTAGTTGCTGTTGAGGTTTTTGGCCCAAAAGATTGGCAACCCTGACACATTTTGATATTTCATCTATAACTTGAACTACGCATATTGGATTGAGATCATTCTTGAATCAATGTAAATTTAAGACCAAGTTCTACATTTCTTATGAGGCATCAAAGTTTAGTTCATATGTTTTCATAATCAAAAAGCTAAAATATAAAAGTTCATTTCCATTGCTATAATCTTGAAAACACTTCTAACCAGTCAAGGGTATTTTGATCATTTTCTTCTATTTCTAGACTTACAAATGACATGATTATCAATGGATTGGAGAGCTAACTCAATGGCCTCTATCATTGAGAAATTCATAGTTCAACTTAATATAAAAAGAGGGCAATTTCTAGGATTCATCTTTTTTTAAACCGCTATTCATAACTGGCGGGTAGGCGATGATCCCATCTTATTATCAGAAATAATAAGAATACATGTAATGAGGGGAGGGGCCAAACCTTACCCTCTCCTAACTTGAAAATTACAAATACCAAGCCTATCTAGATTCACCAACCCTCTGGACAATCTAGGCAGACTAATCTGCGAGATAAACAAAACAAAGCAATTGGAGGACAACGAAAAAGAAGCTAAAGAGTCAGCTATCATATTACCATCATGGAAGCAATGAGTAATCGAAAAAATGAAGGGACTGAATGAGTAGATCTTCCGTACAAGTGAGCGAATCGAAGGAGGACCTAACGAATTAGATACCAAAATTTGCCACAGTGTTTTAGAATCAATCTCCACAATTACCTGAGCAAAACCTTTAATAGCACAGATTTCAAGTCTAGTACACAACGCCCTAGCCTCCGCCTGCAAGGAAGTTAGATGACCAAAAAATTCTAAAAAAGCAAACAGAAGATCCCCATTCGCATCTCGAAGAATACCACCTCCCCCACCTAGTCTAGGATTACCATTCGATGAACCATTAGTATTTAATTTAACATACCTCTCCATAGGAGAACTCCATGACACCGAGACACATTTGACACCTCTCAAAACACCCTGCAGGTGACCTCCCACTTCACACCAAGAGGTACCTATCTGGAAGCTAACTGTAAACTTAGCATGCAGCATCAGTAGCAATTCAACAATCATTTGAAAAATTATTTGCCGCTACCCAGCCACTACACCATCGAAAAGGCTTTGTTTCGAAACCGCCAAATGAACCAAAAAACAACTGATAGGGTCACTCTCAACAACCACTTAAGCTGCGGATGTGACGCCTTAAGCAGCACCTTGGATAACAACCTCCAACACACCCCACATCTGGCCGAAAAATTCCTAGAGGCCTTTCAAAGTGCCCCTAGACATAATTCGAAACCTCACTCCTGACAAATAAATGACTTGCCATCTCGCATACAGGAGACGAGCAACAAAAACATTTGGAAGGACCATCAATGTGAAACTAGGATTCATCAAAAAAAGTGTAAACTTGCAATATAATGGAAATGCTGACTAGAAACATGGGTAGGCCCTCAAATCTACTCGCGAATCTTCTTTGTGGCTACTTTACAACTAGAACAAGTTGCATTTCAATTTGCAGCTTTGTCCTAATACTTTTTTACCAATATTCTAAATGAATTTTTTTAGCAAAAAGCTAGAAGAGTCTTGAAAGTTTGGGGAATCAACTTTGGACAATTCCAAGTAGCAAATTACATCAATTTTCACAAGTTACTTGGAGCTTGATTCTTCTATATAAAGGATATTTCAAAACACATTTTAATAGCTTTGGAGGTTAGGAAAACTCTACACAAAATGTAGTCTGTCACTAGACTTCTTAAAACATTAGATAGTGCAGGATTAGTGTAGTTTTTTCCACTCTTTTACTACCTAGACTTGGATGAAGATTGAGGAATGAAGGTGGAGAGGTTGATACTAACTTGTGAAATGGAGTTTAATCTTTTAAGCTCTTTACCACTTGTATTTGATTTTCATGTTTAGTGTTATTACAAGTTTGGTTCTTATTTCCCTTTATGTTTTGCTAGTTTGTATACCTAGGGATGGATGAATTATAGCATTGTAATGTGAGATTTTCTTGGTTATTTGGTGTTTAAATCTTGTGCAAGTTTTTGACACTTTTGCTATTACAACTATGATTAATTGACCATTTGTTGTGATTACCTACAAATCATTAACAACAGTTGTGATTGAACACTAGTTCATAGAAGTATTAAACCTAGAGAGTTAAACTCATGAAAGCAAGGTTACACCTTTATAGTTTGAACCAAGTAATTTCATAGAATCTAATGAATTTATACCCAGTTTCATCATCATGAAATATAGGTGGGGAGTATTTAGGTATGGTTGGTACATCAATGAAAGCGAATACCATATACATTAGGAAATTACACAATGACTTAGCTAAGATAATCAGCTTCAATTTATTGATAATTTTACTTGCAAGAGTAGATAGGAATTCCACAACCCTAAGAACTCTTTTATTGTTATTTTTATTACTTTTATTGCATCTTAGTAGTGCTAGGGGTGGGCATGGGTTAGTTACTTGCCTCATATACTATTTTGCTGACCTAACCCGCATCTTGCGGGTCAGCCATTTTTTGACCCTTATCCACCCCGTATATCAGCGGATACCTAGTTGACAGGTATCTATTGAAAGAGGGTCAGCCAACGGGTACCCGTCCAACCCAACTTATCATTTAATATTTTTTTAAAAAATCATTTATACTGATTTAATTTTGTATTTTACATATTCAATTAAGATTTTGATACAATTCCTAAGAGCTGCCCATGCCCTATTTTACGATCAAACAATGGTTCGTTGGGGTCCAATGAATAGGGTTAAATTTTAGTCTCTTATATGTTTATTCGATCCATGTTAGTGAGTGTTTTGTTGTTTAGTTGGTTCGACTTAGCTCATGTTGGGCATAAGCTTGATTTGACCAATAGTTAGTCGTGCAGTTAACAGATTAGTTAGCTAGTTTAGCATAATCCAGCCAACTACAATTGTGAGGATCCAAAATTTTCATACCTTTCATTTTGGCTTACTTGCTTGTATATATAGTGAATGATAATGGACTATTGTACCTTATTGTTTCTTTTAATTGATTGCCTAACATTTTGTAGCATGACATATTTATGGAAAGAAAGAGATTTTAATACAAGAGATTTCAAACCCTAGCTTTGACCAAGAAAAAAAAGGGTTTTGTTTATTTTTGCTCACTTTTAGATGTTTGCAAGTTGTGTTGTGACCCGATAATTAGTTACATATTTTCTTTGATTTTCATTTACTTGCCTTGAATTATTGGTTGTTTTATTGGTTGAATCATGATTTTGACCTATTTTCTTATTTTACTTGGTGCATGTTTCATTTCATGCATGTTAAGTCTCATAGTGTATGATACTAGTTTGGTAGACTAGTGAGATGTGTGCGTTATATTTGGTGGATGGGAATGAGTGTGGTGCTAGAAGGATTATGTGATTAAAAGTATTAAAACTTAATTGGAGAAACCCTAAATATCTTGGTGTTTGGAGACAAAAGAAAGACAAAGAGATAGACTTAAGTTGGATTAGTGCCACTTGTCGATCAACCAAGAAGTCTTGCCAAGACTTTGACCAAGAGTTGGTCTTGTATTTATCTTCTAATTTACAACAAAAATCCTTCATTTTTGGTCCATGAAGGCTAAAACTAAGAGAGAGAAAAGGGAGAAAAACTCTTGCATTTTCACTTTGAAATCTTACTAGATTTTGTGGGAAAATCAACCTCAAACCCTAAATCCATCCGTAGAAGGTTACAACAAGGAAGGAAGAAGCTTGGTGTGGTGTGATTTTGAGGGAAGAAAGTTGTAATTTGGTACTATCCTTAGGAATTGAAGGTAATCTTGGTAAGGAAGTACTTTTCCCCTTTAATCTTGCATTTTAGTGGATATATTACTTGAATATGGAAGTTTTATGGAAGATTTCATAGGTTGTGAAGTTGGTGAAAATTTTCTAGCTTTGATTCATATTTTCCAGCCATGAGATGATTATTTTCTAGCTTTGCTATGAAATTTTGGGCTGCCATGAGGATTTTCCAACTTATACATGTATTTTTGGCTTCACTTGAAGGATTTCTAGCTCTTGGTGTCAATTTGCAGCCTAGGGTTTAAAATTCCTACTTAGGGTTATGATGTATATGTGCTAGGGATATACTTAAAGTAATAAGTTTTGTGGTTGAAATTGCTAGAAGAGATATTGGCTTGAAACCCTCTATTTTCTTCAAGTTTCTAGTAGATTTGTAGCTAGAAAGATTGGATCTTTGATGGGTTGATGATGGGTTTCTTTGAAACCTTGATTTAGGTAGATGACTTGAGGAAAATTTCTGTTTGAAAGCTTCTTGTTGGGTGAAACTTTTGAGTGTTGTTAGCCCTTATTTTTCAAAACTTTTGGGGGAAATCTTGCTCCACAAACTTTGTTAGACATTAAACTTTGATTGTGAGTTGGATTTGAACCAAAAATCATGAGCTTAAGTGGGAAGGTTGAGTCAAGTGTTGCAAAAAAAATTTCTGCAGGAGACTTTGAGCAGTCTTGGGAAATCTGTTATAACTTGGTGTAGAAAAATCCAAATTGAGTCTCATTTATTGCATTTGAAACTAGATTCATAGCGATTTTAACCATTTAAAATTCATGATTTGCTTCACTTTTTATAAATACCACTAAAATTTCAAAGTGAGCTAAAAATCCAAGACTGTCCTGTTTTTACACTTAGTTAAGCAATGAATTGAGGCTGAGATTTGACTAATTTATGGGCTGAATTTTATGAAGATGTCTTCTAGAGAGTTGCAAACTTTTGAGTCTATTTTCTAACTGTATAAGATTTATGATTTTTTGACTTACAGAACTCAAGTTATACTTTTTCAAAGAATGTCACCAAAACTGGAAATTTTATCAAATGGATTGAGTGGGACTTGGAAAACATTTTCTGGGTTTTAAACCTTAGTTTGGTGAGATTTTGGATGCTTAAATTGCTCTCCTCACTTTTAGAATACATTTAGATTTTTCCTTGATTTGCACCTTCAAATTTGCCCTTGAACCCTACGTGTTTGAGAGGCCATTTTTTTATAGGCTTGTGGCTCATAGTTAAGCCTAATATGCGAACTTTATTCCCTTAAGCTTTGGATGGTTGGGTCATAATATCTTTATCTTGGATGTTCTTAGGGTTTGTTGGTGAGCACGAGCATAATCCGAGGACGAACTTTTGACATTTACTCTACTGATATCGATGAGTGTTCCTTGCATATGTGTGCTTTAAATGACTATACGGATGTTGTGAATGTTGTCTGAATGTTAAATGCTTTATCGTACTCGATCCAAGCAAAAGTGAATTTTCAATGATTGAATGCTACTTGTGCATGAATGTAAGGCTTTTGACTGAACTGAGCCATTATCCTTCATTGCCAGTCGACTCGAACCAGAAGCAGATTCAGTCGGGCGGCTGGTGACCCTGGGACAATGTTTGGTATACTCGAGTATTACCATGAAGTTTGGTGGAGAACTAGCCAATGAATTCAATGCAATGAAATCAATGAATGAATAACATGAATAATGAAGAAGTTTTCACTTGCAAATGTTTTCTAATGTCAGAGTGATAAGAAAAATGGTTGGCGAATGAATGAATGACTTGAATGAATGGCTCCAAGTGAGCACGTATCTTTTCAATGAATGAATGATTGATTCTTGAATAACTGCTTATTACTGTGCCAAGTGTGTAAAGTGTTAAATGTAAATATTTCTGTGTTTTGCCTGCTTGATTGCTTGTTTGGGAACCTCACTGGGCTTTTAGTTCATTCCATTAGTTTGTTTTCCTTATAAGAGTGGAAGCTGGAGCAAGTAAGCGTGAACTAGTGTGTATAAGTTTCTTGTACTTATACTTTTATGAATTGAATGTATTTGGCATATTTGGCAATGTAAAGCTACGTTTCATTTTTGGCTTGTAAATGAAATGGAATTATGGTTGATTTGAGGACCTTCTATGTTAATCCAGAGGCATAAATACCTATTTTCAAGAATGCCAGTGAGTGAATCCCGGCGAGAGTTGAGCAGACGGTCTGCCAAACCCTTGGGTTCGCCCTAGGGAGAGGTGTGGTCGTGACAACAATGACCAACTAAAGTGAGTTAAGGCCCTGAGTTTCTTTTGTTTACAAAGTTCTAATTAGATTAAGAGTTGAGTCTTGTAAACCTATAAAAAGGCAACTCTTTTGATTCAATAGGAGGAGAGATGATGTTATGAAAGAAAATTGAGAATTCATCTCTTTGTTGTTCCTTGTGAGCACCCTTGATACAAAGTGAGTCATGTTTTCTTTATTCAAGTTTTGACTTATCAATTTAAAACCGCATTGAATTGTGATGGCTTCTACCCTTCAAATCAATCTCGAGCTGTCCTTGATTGGATTAGAATCCACCCAATTTTGTCCATAATTTGATTAAAATAGATCCTTTCGCTGCTTGATCAACTTCATTTTTCAAGATAGGTTCTTTCTAGGTCAAATTCACATCATCTGGTATCAGAGTTTCGACTCTTGATTTAGCTTAATATTCTTTTTCTTTTTTTTTTTTACTCTTTGTTCTTCTACCAAACCCTACCTTATTTGAAAAAAAAATCTATTCATCATTCTAGGGTTTGAATCTTCATAGTTTTATTCATGTTCTTGCTTCTAGTTGTGTTTATGTCTTGCTTTTATTCAATTCGCAATCTTTTGGTTGTACAAAAAAAATTCCATCCATGGTTATCAAGAAGAACCATGAGGGTTTCTTCATGTGTCCAGTCTAGTTTCTTATTGTTCATCATGTTTGTTTCTTGTGTAATTTGTCTGAAGCTTAAGTTGTTGTTTCTTGTTAGTTTTTCTCCAGAATTTTGTGTTAAATTGTGGTGTTTTTTGGTTGGTATTTGTTCCAGAAAATTTGACGCAAAAAAAGAAAAAAAATCCCAGCTAATAGGGTTTATTGTAGTCCATCGCGTTTTGGTTCTTATGTCTAGTTATTTGTTGCTAACTGGCCAAAACTTGGAGTTGCTATTCTCTATTGATTTTGTCCAGATTATAGTGTTAATTCTTGTTGTTAATTCATGTCAATTGGTCACAATTAGTCCAGCAAAAATTCGAAGACAAAAGTCCAGCCGTTAGGTTTCTTCTAGTCTCGACTAAATTAGGGTTCATGTTTCTTGTTTTTGTCTGCAATCGTTTTGAATGACTATTTTCATTTCTTGTTTCCAGCACCTTGTTTGATTGCTTTTCATGATTTTGTTGAAGTTTGAGTCAAGAAAATGTATACCAGTCATTAGTTCTTGGGAAACAAATCACTGGTCGCGACTCTCCTGAAGAATTTGATTCCTTGTTCTAGGATTCTTGTTAGTCTTCATTGTGATTCTAGAATTTTGTAAAGAAAGATGGACAGACCGTGCATAATTTCTTGGAACTTTGAATCACAATTCTAGGTTTCTTGAAGTTCTTGAATTGTTCAAGCAACAATCTTTAAGTTCTTGAAGCAACAATCTCGATTCTTGAAGTTATTCAACTTTCAAACATGTTTTATGAAAAATCAAGGTACCTTGAGTTGTTTGGGGGGAGAACCTTCAAGTTTTTGTTGTTTCTTGATTCTGGAAACATCTTCATACAACCTTGTGCGAAATTTCAAAAAATTTTTGGGTTTTGGGGGCTGAAACCTGATCGTACCCAAACCTACAAAATTTCTAGCAGCTAAGCCTCTTGTTCTTGAGTTCTTGACTGGTTTGATTTTAACCAGAATTTGGGCCCTGAAATTTTATTGTTATAGCCACAAAACTTGAACCACTACACACAGAAATCACACCCTGATTGGTCCTTTTGAAAGTGACAATACGCCTAAATAGGAAACAACAAAACATTAGCTTCTACCAATCCAATCCCAATTCGGACTACATGTTTCTTAATCCGACAGCTATTTTGAGCAATTCTTGTTGAAAGCTTGGTGAAACCAGCTTTGAAATCCCTATTTCTTTGGGAAAGGGAGTTATTTCCAAAGTTGTTCCAAGTCAATAAGTCCAAACTACATTCCAAATTGCACCAGTCACAAATAAAGTCAAGAAACTACAATTGTTTCACTTGTTCCAATTGCCTTGCATCAAGTCTTTAGATTTTCCTTGTGTCGTTTGTTAGTTTCCTTTTTCCAGTAGCATCCAGCCAAATATTTCATTCTTGGAGTCCAGAAATTAACGTCTAGATTTTCCAGAATTTTAGTCCTAAGATCCGCAACGAAAAAATTTCAGATTTCTCAAGTGTCGAAATTCTAGTTTTTTTTTGGTGTCATTCTTATTAGTCTTGTGTTGCAACTTTGCTTGTTGTTTGAGCCGATAATTATCAGTTAATACTAATTTCTGTTACTGTGGCTTTAGTCCCATATCACTAATAGCAAAGGAAATTCTTTTCTTTGTTACCTATAAATATAGGGGGCTTGTATTGGAATTAAGAGTATCAAACTAAGAGAGCATTAGTGAACTATTTGGACCTTTGGGTCATCAAGTCTTGTGTTCAGTTAAATATTTTGGACTCTCTTGTATTTTAGTATTAGGTGTTTTGGGGCTAGGAACACTTTTCTAAGGCGCTTTTATACTCTCTTCTTCATAATAAAATATTGCTCCTCCTCTACCCATGGACGTAGGTCAATTTGACCAAACCACGTAAATTCCTATGTTCATGTTTTATTTATTTCTGCTTTGTTATTTGTCTTTTAAGGTTGTCAAAAATCCTTTCATCAATTTCATGGGGCTAGTCCTAACAAACTGGTATCAGAGATTGAGGTTATTATGAGTATGCTCTGTGGTCACAGTTAAATCTGATCTTCCACATCAGAAAAGATATCCTTGGACTCTGGTCCATCTGTGGGATCTGCCCGTGGGACCAGTAGGGTCTGTTTGTGGGGTCCGCTTGTAAGACCACTAGGGCCTGCCCATGGGGTCCACTTATGAGGTCAGTAGGGTACTCCTGTAGGGCTAGTAGGACTTGTCTATGAGGTCAGCCTATAGGGTCCACTCATCTTGTGGGACCTATTCATTGTTATTCAGAGGTTTTGAATTTTGTGGCAACAATGACAATAACAAAGACTGTCGTCAAGAAATTCGACAGGAATGTCAACTTTGGGATATATCAGCTCAAGATGGAAGCCATTCCGGTTCAAGATGGAGTTCATCTAGCGATACACGGAATCGAGAAAAAGTCAGAGCATGTGACAGATGCAAATTTGGCTGAGATGGATAAGAAGGCAAGGTCTAGTATTATCTTAAATCTCTCTGACAAGGTTTTGCGGGAGGTAGCCACTGAGACTTCAACAAAGGCCATATGGGACAAGATTAAAGTCTTGTATGTGAAGAAGACAGTTGAGAATCGGATTTATTTAAAACAAAATCTATATATGCTTCGCATGACTGAAGGTACATCTATACTCTCACATCTTGATAAATTTGATTCCATTATTATAAATTTGGAGAATATAGATTCAAAAATTGATAATGAGGATCAGGCCATATTACTTTTGTGTTCCCTTCCCCAATCTATTAAACATTTTCGCGATACTATGATTTATGAAAAAGAAATAATTTCGTATCGAGAATTTAAATTTGCATTAAAATCTAAAGAGCAGATAGACAGGGATATTACTAAAAAATTTAGTGGAGATCAGGCAGAAGGTCTGGTTGTTAGGAAATGAGAGAAGAGAATTTAACAAAAATAGATCTAAATCTAGATCTAAATCCAGACATAGAAATGTGAAGTACAATTATTGTCATAAAATGGGACATATTAAGACAGATTGTTTCAAATTGAAACAAATGGGGAAACCTGGTGAGAAAAATATTGAGACTGCCGAAACTAGTGTTGCACCTGATGAGAATGAAAGAAATATTTTCTTTCTGATTGATGACAGGACAAGGTCCAAAAATGAATGGATTTTAGATTCGGGGTGCTCTTATCACGTGTGTCCCAATAAGGATTTATTTTCCACTTATGAATCTTATAATGGTGGAATTGTTTTGATGAGCAATAATGCCTCTTGCAATGTTATTGGTAAGGGTACAATCCGAATTAAAATGCATGATGGTATTGTGAGGACACTCACTAATGTTAGACATGTTCCTGATTTGAAAAAGAATTTCATCTCTTTGGGCACCCTAAAGGCTCTTGGTGCAAATACACAGTTGAAAATGACATTATAAAGGTTTCTAAAGGTGCTCTCGTTATAATGAAAGCATGCAAGGTTGGTAGTTTATATGTTTTATGGGGATCCACTGTCAGACTCGGTTGCAGTTTCGTCATCATCATCTTTGTCTAATTCTGATATCACCAAATTGGGGCATATGCGTTTAGGACATATGAGCGAGAAAAGCTTGGGCATTCTAAGCAAAAGGGGACTTTTTTATGGTCAGAGTACTAGATCATTGGAATTCTGTGAACACTATATCTTTGGAAAGCAAAAAAGAGTTAGCTTCCATTCTCCAACAATTCATAAGACGAAAGGTACTCTTGATTATTTTTATTCAGATTTATGGAGTCTATCTCGTGTTCTGTCTAAGGGTAGTGCCAGGTATATATTGACTTTCATTGATGATTATTCAAGAAAAATTTGGGTTTATTTTCTTAAACATAAAAATGATGTTTACCTCACTTTCAAGCAATGAAAAGTTTTAATTGAGAAACAAACAGGTAAACAAATCAAGCGGCTTAGAACAGATAATGGCATGGAATTTTGTGAAAGAGAATTTGATGAATTTTGCAAGAATGAAGAAATTGTTCTGCATCATACTGTCAGGATAACGCTTCAACAAAATGATATAGCCGAATGTATGAACAGAACACTTTTGGAGAGAGCGATGTGCATGATCTCTAACTGTGACGACCCCACTTCTCCCAAGGGCGAACCCAAGGGTATCGGCGGGCCGCCTGCCTAACTCGCGCCAGGACTCGAAACTTAAAACAATAAAAGCCAGAAAATCCAAAAGAGTACTATTTACAATCCCAAAAAAATTATAATTACATTCTCCAAAAGTACCTGCTCTTACTATTACATCCGTATAATTACAACCAAAATCAAAATGTAGACCCTAAGAAGGATCCTAATACAAACCACCAGAAATAAAACAAACATCCTAATGGTTCAACTATTACAAGCCAATCTACTATACTAGTGTGTGTGCCCAAACGTACCCGCGTCGGCCCCTGCTAAGGAAAACAAAAGGAATGGGGTAAGCTAAAAGCTTAGTAAGTAAACAGGGGCAAAAGCGTAAATTTCATGTAGCATCAATTACACAGTAAGAGTAAAGCAAAAGCAGAAAAGTAACATCACATAATAAGGATACGGGTGGCTCCAAAGCCAAGTCATTTGCCATGCGTGATCTCCTGTCGACCCTCCGTCGACCATAAATAAGGTCCGTAGAACTTCACTTGTACACCCACCGACACCTTATCACCCTCACTGGCCAGTCACCTCACAAACTTGCCCAAGCGAACGAAATCACAAACTTGAGCTTGAGTCGCAAGCTCGGGTCACAAACTTGGTGACCTCAATCCAGGTTGGACTGACTTCGACCAAGCCCTAACCGGCTCGAATAGTCCATCTAGGTATTGAGTTCAACCTCAAACTCACAAAATTCACAAAATTATTCAAAAGTCACCCCGAGCCACAAGCTCAAGGGTTTTAGTTCCAAAATTTCTCATATACATATGTCATGTACAAATAAGCGCGCAAATTAGGGTTTAGGTCGAGCGCGATAAAGTACACTCTCGCCTAGGTACCCTTTTTACGCATAACGAAACACATAAACAACTAACACATAAGAGCGGCCTGAATACTTATTCAAAATACCAACAGTAGTATAAAGGTGGAATTCACTGTGTGTGTTGGCTAGTAGTGGGCCCCACCGGCACCGCCTAACTCACCACTGTCTGAAATCGAAGATTATGTCACAATATATCACAAATGGCAACTAACGTACTTAAAACAAGCCAAACGGCAAAATTGGCACGCGCAAGTGCGGAAACGGCAAAACGGCCGCACACGTCCGCGCGGAACGGCAAACGGAAATGGCCAAATCGGCCATCTCAAACCGTTTTGATCAAAAATTAGGTTAGGAGTGTCGGATCAAAGTGGGTGAGACACCGTTTCGAAACTAAGAGAAAGGGCTACAATTTCCGTGAAGACATTTCAACCCAGATCTCACTAGCTATAGGTCAAAAATGCACGAAATAGTGCCAGCTGTTTCCTTGCGGGTTACCAAACAGGCCCTGTTTGCAAGGCCGTAACTCACGGCACAGAAATCGAAATTCAGAAATTCCAAAGGCATTAGAAAGCTGAAACATAAGGCTAAAACTTTCATGTTTTGGCCAAGACCTGAATCTATTCAGAACAGAACAAAATTCTAGTGCCAAAGTACCCGTCAGAACTGTCCAAATACCGGGCAGTTCTGACGATCGATATTGTTTCGATTATAACTGGAGCTACGGAACTCGGTTTTCGACGTACTTTATACCATTTCGAAACTGAGACCAAGATCTAAATTTCTTATGAAGGAGTCGACACCCAGATCGAATGGGATCAAAACCGAAAAATCACGGCAGAAGCTAAACTAGAAAAACGCGCAGAATCAAAGGGTCAAAACAGGCTTGAGCATTTCATCGATAACTCAGGCTACGCTAATCCGATGGACCTGAAATTTTGCAGGCATACTCAGGACTTACAAGGCTACAACTTTCATGTTTTGAGGAATTCCTAAATCCGTACATAGCATTAAGAAAAATGAAGCCGAAGTTCAGTCGTTGAACTGTCCTGTTTTCCCAGATTTGCCGACTTTGCGCGTCACAATCGCACGGTCCGTTTCTATGGTTCTTATACTAGTTTCCAACCAAATTCCTACCAATGAAACACACTTATACCAGCTTCTAAAAGGTCTATTAATGGTCTGAATTTCTCTCCTTATTTTACCACAAAATTACCAAACACAAACCATACTCCCTAACCTATCTTCATATGCACTAAAGACTTGATCTAACATCCCACTAACCAAACCCTAACCCAAAAGCCTTAGGCTAAACTAAACTAACCTCATGGAGTCTAGGGTTTCTTAACCCAAATAAGATTTTTGCTAGCAACCAACCAAATCAAGTGAGGCAATCTATCAAACACAACCACTACACATCAATTCTCAAGCAAAGCAACTAAGGAAAACATTAAGCAAGAAACCCAAATTTTCCCCCTTCTTGGCCGAATTTTCAGCAACCAAATAACACTAAAATTAACCATGAAACTTCCATATAAACATCAAATCAACCATATAAGTCCATAATCATAACATAATACATCATTTCCATGGCTTAAAGATCAAAACCCCAAAAGTTTATCTTTCAAGTAAGAGGCATACCTTCAATTAAGCTTTGTAGATGATTAACCTTCACTAATCAAGCACCCAAGTTGTTGCTCCAAGATTCAAACCCAAGATGGAAGCTAAAACTTGAAGATTTTTGAAGAAATTTTCTCACTTTCTCTCCCTCTCTCTCTCGGCTCTTCCTTTCTTTTTTTCTTAGTTTTGTTTTGTTTTGTTTTCTCTTGTTTCTTATAAGTTGTAAGACAACATATAGTCAAAGCTTTGGGAGATATTTCTTATAGCTAACCAATCACAAAAATGCTTTATTTGTTGTTTAAACCCTTGCACTTTAACTTTCTCTTTCTTACACAATTTCCCTCACACATTTGATAATCTTTCAATTTACTCCATAAGTCATAACTTAATCTCTTTTAAAACATGTAATCACACTTAATTACTTCACTAATCACTTTCTCATCTTAATCACTTACACTTAAGCATGCTTTATCCCACATAAAAGTAATTAAACAAGAACCTTTTTGTCAAGGGCAAAATTAGGGATTTTGCTCACTTAGGGTTTCTACCCTTCTTAAACTTAATTAACCTATACAAAATGGTTTAAATCCTATACTTATCCACACTAAGACACACATTAACTTTACTAACTTTAATCACCACTCGAACTTGTAACCAATACATAACTAGGGTTTAAATCTTAATCCCTACTTAGAGTTTTCGAAATACTCCCGAAACCAAACGTTAACGCCCAACTAATGAATATATCAACGTAAAACGGACTGGGGCCTCACACTAACGCAAGGTTGGCAAAGGAGTTTTGGGTTGGAGCAATTTCTATGGCCTCTTAGATTGTCAACCATGCTCCTTCTACTGTTCTTAAATTCAAAATTCCTGAGGAAGTTTGGTCAGGTACTCCTATTGATTATTCTGATTTTAAAATTTTTAGGTGTACTGCATACATGCATGTAAATGATGAAAAATTAGAATCTCGAGTTAAAAAGTGTATTTTTCTTGGGTTTGCTTCTAGGGTGAAAGGATACAGATTATGGTGTCCTAATCCCAAATTTTCAAAATTTATAATCAGTAGTGATGTTACTTTTGATAAACTCTCTATGTTATATTCCAAGAAAGGGTCTTTTAATTCTTGTCAAACAGATGATAGTAGGCAGAAGTAGGTGGAGCTTGAAATTGGTAGTTCTGGTTCTTCTATTCAACAAGTACCAGTAGATGCATCTGAATCTACTGATGAAAATAATTCAGAAGAGAAAAAATATTCCATTGCCAGAGATAGATCAAGGAGGCATATTCGACAACCACAAAGATATACAAATTTGGTTGCATATGCTTTGTCTATCGTAGAAGAAACTGATGTAATTGATGATCTTACTACCTATTCATATGCGATTTCTTATGATGATTCTGTTAAGTGGTTGGTTGCGATGAATGAAGAAATTGAGTCTCTCCATCGAAATGCTACTTGGGTTCTTGTGAAGCCACCTCCAGATAAGAAAATTATTGGATGCAAATGGATTTTCAAGAAAAAGTCAGGTATTTTAGGGGTTGAAAATGCAAGGTATAAAGCACGATTGGCTGCAAAAACTATAGTCAGGTACAAGGTGTTGATTTTAATGAAGTATTTTCACATGTTGTTAAATATAGCTCTATTCATGTTTTGCTTGCTTTAGTTGCCATGAATGATTTGGAGTTGGAGCAGCTTGATGTTAAGACAGTTTTCTTGCATGATGAACTTGAAGAGAAAATTTATATGAAACAACCTCAGGAATTTGAAGTTGAAGGAAAAGAAGACCATGTTTGTTTGCTAAAGAAATCTTTATATGGATTGAAACAGTCTCCAAGACAATGGTAGAGATTTGATACTTTTATGTTGAGTCATGGTTATTCAAGAAGCATGTATGATAGTTGTGTTTACTTTCGAAAGTTAGATGATGGTTCCTTCATTTATTTGTTGCTTTATGTTGATGACATGCTCATTGCCGCTAAGAATTTGTCAGAAATTCACACTTTGAAGTTGCAGTTAAGTAGTGAATTTGAAATGAAACATTTGGGAGTAACTAAGAAAATTCTTGGCATGGAAATCAAAAGAGACCGAGGAGATGGAAAATTATTCTTGACTCAAGAAAATTATCTTGAGAAAGTCTTGGAGAAGTTTGGCATGAAAGATGCTAAACCTGCAACTACTCCTCTTGCTAGTCATTTTCGACTATCTGCTACTCAGTCACCACAGTTAGTTGAAAAGAAAGAGTATATGGTACGGGTTCCTTATTCCAATGTAGTCGGCAGCATTATGTATGCAATGGTTTGTACTCGTCCAAATATTGCACAAGCAGTCAGTGTGATTAGCAGATATATGTCTTGTCCTGGAAAAGTATATTGGCAGGCTGTGAAGTGGATTTTCAGATACTTGTGAGGGACTTCAAACTGTTGTTTGGAGTTTGGGAGAAATAATGACACTTTGGTTGGTTTGTAGATTCTGACTATGCCGAGAATCTTAAAAGGAGAAGATCACTCTCAGGTATGTATTTTGCATTGGCGGTTGTGCAATTAGTTAGAAAGCTACTTTACAACCTGTTGTAGCTTTATCTACTACAGAGGCAGAATATATGGCCATAACCGAGCCAATCCAAGAAACCTTGTGGTTGAACAGTCTATTTGGCAAACTTAGTCTACATCAAGATGCTACTACTATTTACTGTGATTTAAAGTGTCATTCATTTAACTAAAGACCAGATGTATTATGAGAGAACGAAACACATTGATGTGAAATTTCATTTCATTCGAGATACTATTGCTGAGGGAAAAGTCCTTGTTCAGAAAATCAGTACTAAGGAGAATCGTGCTGACATGTTCACAAAATCTCTTCCAGTTTACAAGTTCAAGCAATGATTGAATTGGGTTGGTATTCGTTGTTGGTGATTTAGACCCATTGGGGCTTATGTGGAGAAGGTAGAGCAGTTTTTTGCTATTGTCGATATTAGGGATACGCCAAGGTGGAGATTTGTTTGTGTGGCTTTAGTCCCACATCACTAATAGCAAAGGAAATTCTTTCCTTTGTTACCTATAAATATAGGGGGCTTGTGTCGGAATTAAGAGCAAAAACCAAAAGAGCATTAGTGGGTTATTTGGGCCTTTGGGTCATTAAGCCTTTTGTTCAGTTAAATATTTTGAACTCTCTTGTATTTTAGTATTAGGTGTTTTGGGCCTAGAAACACTTTTCTAAGGCACTTTTGTACTCTCTTCTTCATACTAAAATATTGCTCCTCCTCCGCCCGTAGACGTAGGTCAATTTGACAGAACCACGTAAATTCCTGTTTTATTTATTTTTGTTTTGTTATTTGTCTTTTGAAGTTGTCAAAAATCCTTTCATCAATTTCCTGGGATCAGTCCTAACAATTTCCAACCTAAAATACATCTTCAAAGTTCAGGTTGTCTAGTGTTAAAATTTTTCAGATTTTGAGTCAAGTCACATTCGAGCTATTTTCTTGAAGCTCTACACATTGCCACTTGTTAATTGAATTATTGAGCTATTTTGATCAATTGTGAGTAATTCATATTGTCTTAAGAATTGTGATCAAGGACTTGAAAGAGTGGTTAAATTATTAGAGTGTGTAAATTTGAGTGATACACGAGTGATGAGCACATACACTTGAGCCTGTATGTTGTGAGGAATTTCGCTTCTTTGCTAACTAATTTTGCAGGTCACTTAACCATGCCAAATAGAGGTGTATCTCGTTCACACCATCAAGAATACTTGCAGTACGAACCTTTCAAGAGAAGGGGTTTTGATCACTCTAGCTCCAAAACTTCTTCGAGATTGTTGCATTCACAACATGAGTTTCGTACATTTCGAGAGGAAATGGATCATTTCTGTGCTTTGTGTGTATATGAAATATATAAGCGTACTTGTGATCAATATGAGGAGGAGCCAAAAAGTTTGCATCAAACATCTAAGTCGAGGACATCCTCAAGCAAACGAGATTCATCTAAGGAATATCGTGACAATCGAGCCATGGAGCCGAAAAAGTCTCGAATTGAGTCAAAGCCGCATGAACAAAACGATGACTTTCGGAGTTCGACTAAAGACTTGGTTGATTCTATGATGGGAGAAATTTGCCAAGTACTGAATTCATATTTCAAGCAACTTAATCACATGACAACTGATGGTAATAAAGGAGATGTTCCTTCTAGTCCGCCATTGATTGAAGAAAAAAATGAAGACTCAAGTAAGATGAGTGAGTAATGTGCCAAAAAGAATAGAGTGGAAAAAGAAAAAAATAATTTGGCCTTAGTGCAAAATAACAAGGAAAAATTGGGCATGTTTGCAAAAGTCGAGAGTGTGAGAGTTTTATTTTTTTAACAATCTAACATGTGTTTTGTTTAGTATTTCTTCTTTTGTGCAGATCAAGATGACGGGTTTTAGATATTAGTACAAGTTTAATTCCAAAATATACCCATTTTGCTACAAGTATATAAATCAACTAGTAGTTTAGGGTATAAATCGGGTCAATGTCACAGAGAGCAATTTCTACAAGTACTAGGTCCTTAGCTTACTCTATTTTTTAGACTAGCTATCAATAGTATCAATGAAAATAACAATACTAACTATCTAAATTAACTAGAGAACTTGCAAGTGACCATTGGAGAATATCACCAAACCTTGGATCTAGGAAAATAGAGTCCACTTATGGCATAAAAGATACAAATAAATAGATTTATCTCTTGTTACAACTCTTGTTTAACTAGGGATGCATTTTCATATTTACCAAAACTCATTCTCATGATGTAATGGCATAGAATAGCCTAGTTTTTCCTATTCTCATGGTGAATAACTAGACCTATTATTTGTTCTTCATGAAATGTAAAGATAATCCACTTAAGTGTATCTCTATTCTCATGAGTCTACTCCTTAAGCTCCATTTATGTTGTTTCATTATTATTACTAATTTTCATTGAATAATAACTAAAAGCTTGTTATTGGTGATCAAGCAACAACAAGTGATAAGCATACACAAATGGACAAATTAATACAAGATATAAGAAGTGTAAATCATATTCACTTTATATCTAGTAGCCATAAGTTTCATCTACTCCCTAGAACTAGAAATTTAGCTACTCATATGATATGTGAGAACTCGCAAATTCCTTGTATTTTTCCTCAAAAATACCCTTTTATTTGAAAATTAGTATTTACCAAAGGCCAATACCCAAATATTTCACATTAAGTGTAGATAAACCTAGAAAATAGGGTTTTACGCTTCGGTTTCAAGTTTGGAGCAAAATTAGAGTTTTTGCGATTTTTCGCCGGATGAATTTTCGGTACAGAGTAAGGATTAAATTTGAGGATTAAAAGTGACTTTTAAGTGAGAAATAATATGTGATTGGTAGCAATGATATAAGGTTAGTGAATGGGAAGTAAAAACCCTAGTACGTGAGTTTTTAAGAAAACGGTGCGAACCGGCGGGTCCCGCGCACTACCGTTTGAACGAACCACTTGACCACCATTTTTGCTTACCAAACAAATTTATTGAACTTGAGCAAAATATCTTCTCTCTTGGCAGCAAGCTTGACCGAAATTTGTGGCTCATAAGCAAGGGAAAGAAAGAGAAAAATTAGTGGCCAAGATTAGGCCAAGTGTTGGGCAATTTGTGGACACCATTAGTTCTAATCCTTTTGGCTTTAATATAAGACAACTTAGCTTCATACCTCTTCATATTTCTGCCAAGGGAGCTGAGAGAGAGAGAGGAGAAGAACAAGAGTGAACTTTCTTCATTTCTTCTTGATTCAAGCTACAAAGTGAGAAATCAAAAGAACTAAACCGATTAAACTTCTCCTTGAGTGATTAGCTAGTGTTTGGTGGTGAAATTTTGGAAAGAGAAGGCTTGGGCTACACTTGGAGAACTCATATTAAGGTAAGGAAGATGATATCTCTCTAAATTTTTCTTTCAATCTTGGTTAAATTAAGTCTAGTAACTTGAGTAGTAGTGGAATCATGGATGCTAGCATGTTTGGAAGTTTTTCCCCTCTTTATATGATGAACTAGGGTTTGGGAAATTCTGCCCAACTTGTTGTATGATGCTTGTATGTTACAATTAATGTTGTATAAGATGTTTTGGTAGTGTGAGAAGTGAGAAATTGGGGAAAGTTGCACTAGAAACTACAAATTTCAGATTTCTGGAAATTCTAGCTTCCATTCTGTCCGGTTTGGTAAATGCATGTTAGAGGCTGAATTGGCCTTGGGTCAAAGAAGAAAAGTTGTAGACAATGGTATTTTGTAGGTTCCTGTAAAATTTCAGCTCAATCGGAGCAACGTAGGTCATGAAAAGTCCGAAATACCCTTACTGTTTTATGTATTTCCCAAGCAGTCCGTGTGATCAGTTAAGTCCAGTTTATCACGTTTTTCGACTAGGATCCATTCTGATTTAGCTTTTTGCCAAAACATAAAAGTTGTAGTATTCGGAATTAGCTTTCAAATGCCTCTAAGAACACCTGATTCGGACTTGTGTACTCTGAGTTATGTCCATTACAGTGTTCTACGTTTAAACAGCCGACGAATTGGTTTCTGGTTTAGTAATTCGAGAATTTGACCAAGTTACATTAGAAACTGGACTAAGTGACCTTCATGAACATTGTAACCCTGAGTCTTAGCTTCGAAACGGCATAGGTTACGTCTTAATCCGATAATCGTAGCCTCAGATACGTTATTTCCGCTTTCATACGTCAAATCTGTCTTTTGCTAAATTGAATTTCTGCACTTGTTATTACTGTATTTCTTATTCTTATGATATTGTGAGCCTATGGAACGGCTCTTGACTTGAATTGCTAATGTGTGATGTTGGGTTGTGGTTGAGGAAAAATAATGAAGCCAAAATGGCTGGAAAATTAGGTAAACACAAAGGGCGTGCTGCCCAAATTTTCGCCCGAGGTCTAGGTTTCTATTTGAACTTGTATACTTTTGTTAGGCCAATACCATGACCGGTTTTCCATTTTAAAACATGATTTTTCATCCTTGGGTTCAAACAACCCTCTTCTTACTTGAAAGTCATCTTTACACGTTTTACTCTTAATTAGTCGGGTATCTTCGTTTCCCTTAAATGTTTTGCTCGATAAACTGTAATATGTTCTCTTGTTCAACCTTAGGTTTCATTGGTGACTAAGGGTAATATCCGGAAGGATTTTGCATGTTATTTTGCATATCTAGGTGAGTGTTCCTTATTTGACTTTATGGCTTGTTGTTATCATTTGCTAATGTGTTAATTGCTTTTAATGATTTCCAAAATTAGCTTTCTAGGCGAGTGTGTACTTTATCGCACTCGACCTAAATAACTGTGCAATTTTCAAGGATTTAATGATTGAAATGTTACTTGCGCATGAATGTAAGCCTTTTGGGCTGAACTGGCCATTGCCCCTTGTTACCGGTCGTCTCGAGCCAGAAGCGGACTCGGTCGGGCGATTAGGGACTTGGGTGAACGTTTGGTATACTCGAGTATTGCCGTGTAGGTTGGTGGAGACTGGCCAACGGCCAGGACGGGGGTGAATGAATGAATGAACGAACGAACGAACGAACGAGGGTTTATTGATAAACGAAAAATACATTTTCTAATGATTGGAGGAATAAGGGGAAATGTCAGGAGAACGAATGAATGAAATAACGAATTGCTCCTTGTGAGCCGTATCCTTTTAATGAATGTGTTACTATCGCTTTCCATTGTAAATGTTTCTTGAATTATTGATACTCCATGTTTAATGTATTGGATTGATTATCTGATTATGTGTTCGGAACCTCACTGGGCTTTTAGCTCATTCCTTTAGTTTTGTTTTCCTTACAGGGGAAGGCGAGCGAGGACGTGAGCTTGAGATAGACTAGCCAATCTAGTTTTGTTTCTTTTGTTTCTTTTGTAGCGGTTCTCGCCTAGTGCTTGGCACGGGCTGGACGTATGAAGGATTGAGAACCCTTGTATATTTGATGTTTATATTCTCTTTTGGGTTGGCAATGTATATAAGTTCCGCTTTAAGTTTGGATCAATGCCCTATTTATTCTAGTGATTTATTTCAATTTTTAATTGAGAACTGTAGCGAACGACTGAGTCCCGGCGAGAGCTGGGCAGGCGGCCCGCCGAACCCTCTGGTACACCTTAGGGGGAGGTGGGGTCGTTACAAGTGGTATCAGAGCTTAGGCTTCAGATCTCTGTAGTGTATCTTAGATTAAAGATTAGGATACCGGACTGTGGGATTTGATTGGACTTGAAAGTTAAGCGATTGAGGGATAAAATTTATAGTTGCTTCGCGTGGTTTCTACGTGGAGTGACCCTGGACTAAGTGGTGAATAAGTATGAGGGACTAAGTGAAGCTATGAATTGCGAATGTGATAGGCCTTAAATCTTTCTAATGGTATCTGAGGACCATAGATAGGTATGTCAGGTAGGAATTCCGATTGTAGATCGTTTACTCTTGGGACTGCAGCTCGAGATGTGAATTATCTTATTTCGGATTCTCGTGCCTGAGTACTCTATAGTTGAGGTGCTGCTAAATACTTGAGACTTGTATTTTGGGAACATGAACAGGTTTTGTCTGACTAGAATGAGCACAAGAGGTCAAGGACATCTAGTTTGGATAGTAAGTGACGTGAGAGACCGAACGGGCTGATACTGGGACGACTTCACCTTTTCCTTTTGATTTACCTGTATATTGTTACTACATGACGTTAGTATACCTGTATGTACATGGTTATCTGTCCAACTTGATATGTATTTGTGTATTTGCTTTAGACAACCGACAAGTTCCGGACTCGTCTGAGGCAACTGAAGGTAAAATTTCGAGGGCGAAATTTTTTAAGGGGGAGAGAATGTGAGAACTCGCAAATTCCTTGTATTTTTCCTCAAAAATACCCTTTTATTTGAAAATTAGTATTTACCAAAGGCCAATACCCAAATATTTCACATTAAGTGTAGATAAACCTAGAAAATAGGGTTTTACGCTTCGGTTTCAAGTTTGGAGCAAAATTAGAGTTTTCGCGATTTTTCGCCGGATGAATTTTCGGTACAGAGTAAGGATTAAATTTGAGGATTAAAAGTGACTTTTAAGTGAGAAATAATATGTGATTGGTAGCAATGATATAAGGTTAGTGAATGGGAAGTAAAAACCCTAGTACGTGAGTTTTTAAGAAAACGGTGCGAACCGGCGGGTCCCGCGCACTACCGTTTGAACGAACCACTTGACCACCATTTTTGCTTACCAAACAAATTTATTGAACTTGAGCAAAATATCTTCTCTCTTGGCAGCAAGCTTGACCGAAATTTGTGGCTCATAAGCAAGGGAAAGAAAGAGAAAAATTAGTGGCCAAGATTAGGCCAAGTGTTGGGCAATTTGTGGACACCATTAGTTCTAATCCTTTTGGCTTTAATATAAGACAACTTAGCTTCATACCTCTTCATATTTCTGCCAAGGGAGCTGAGAGAGAGAGAGGAGAAGAACAAGAGTGAACTTTCTTCATTTCTTCTTGATTCAAGCTACAAAGTGAGAAATCAAAAGAACTAAACCGATTAAACTTCTCCTTGAGTGATTAGCTAGTGTTTGGTGGTGAAATTTTGGAAAGAGAAGGCTTGGGCTACACTTGGAGAACTCATATTAAGGTAAGGAAGATGATATCTCTCTAAATTTTTCTTTCAATCTTGGTTAAATTAAGTCTAGTAACTTGAGTAGTAGTGGAATCATGGATGCTAGCATGTTTGGAAGTTTTTCCCCTCTTTATATGATGAACTAGGGTTTGGGAAATTCTGCCCAACTTGTTGTATGATGCTTGTATGTTACAATTAATGTTGTATAAGATGTTTTGGTAGTGTGAGAAGTGAGAAATTGGGGAAAGTTGCACTAGAAACTACAAATTTCAGATTTCTGGAAATTCTAGCTTCCATTCTGTCCGGTTTGGTAAATGCATGTTAGAGGCTGAATTGGCCTTGGGTCAAAGAAGAAAAGTTGTAGACAATGGTATTTTGTAGGTTCCTGTAAAAGTTCAGCTCAATCGGAGCAACGTAGGTCATGAAAAGTCCGAAATACCCTTACTGTTTTATGTATTTCCCAAGCAGTCCGTGTGATCAGTTAAGTCCAGTTTATCACGTTTTTCGACTAGGATCCATTCTGATTTAGCTTTTTGCCAAAACATAAAAGTTGTAGTATTCGGAATTAGCTTTCAAATGCCTCTAAGAACACCTGATTCGGACTTGTGTACTCTGAGTTATGTCCATTACAGTGTTCTACGTTTAAACAGCCGACGAATTGGTTTCTGGTTTAGTAATTCGAGAATTTGACCAAGTTACATTAGAAACTGGACTAAGTGACCTTCATGAACATTGTAACCCTGAGTCTTAGCTTCGAAACGGCATAGGTTACGTCTTAATCCGATAATCGTAGCCTCAGATACGTTATTTCCGCTTTCATACGTCAAATCTGTCTTTTGCTAAATTGAATTTCTGCACTTGTTATTACTGTATTTCTTATTCTTATGATATTGTGAGCCTATGGAACGGCTCTTGACTTGAATTGCTAATGTGTGATGTTGGGTTGTGGTTGAGGAAAAATAATGAAGCCAAAATGGCTGGAAAATTAGGTAAACACAAAGGGCGTGCTGCCCAAATTTTCGCCCGAGGTCTAGGTTTCTATTTGAACTTGTATACTTTTGTTAGGCCAATACCATGACCGGTTTTCCATTTTAAAACATGATTTTTCATCCTTGGGTTCAAACAACCCTCTTCTTACTTGAAAGTCATCTTTACACGTTTTACTCTTAATTAGTCGGGTATCTTCGTTTCCCTTAAATGTTTTGCTCGATAAACTGTAATATGTTCTCTTGTTCAACCTTAGGTTTCATTGGTGACTAAGGGTAATATCCGGAAGGATTTTGCATGTTATTTTGCATATCTAGGTGAGTGTTCCTTATTTGACTTTATGGCTTGTTGTTATCATTTGCTAATGTGTTAATTGCTTTTAATGATTTCCAAAATTAGCTTTCTAGGCGAGTGTGTACTTTATCGCACTCGACCTAAATAACTGTGCAATTTTCAAGGATTTAATGATTGAAATGTTACTTGCGCATGAATGTAAGCCTTTTGGGCTGAACTGGCCATTGCCCCTTGTTACCGGTCGTCTCGAGCCAGAAGCGGACTCGGTCGGGCGATTAGGGACTTGGGTGAACGTTTGGTATACTCGAGTATTGCCGTGTAGGTTGGTGGAGACTGGCCAACGGCCAGGACGGGGGTGAATGAATGAATGAACGAACGAACGAACGAACGAGGGTTTATTGATAAACGAAAAATACATTTTCTAATGATTGGAGGAATAAGGGGAAATGTCAGGAGAACGAATGAATGAAATAACGAATTGCTCCTTGTGAGCCGTATCCTTTTAATGAATGTGTTACTATCGCTTTCCATTGTAAATGTTTCTTGAATTATTGATACTCCATGTTTAATGTATTGGATTGATTATCTGATTATGTGTTCGGAACCTCACTGGGCTTTTAGCTCATTCCTTTAGTTTTGTTTTCCTTACAGGGGAAGGCGAGCGAGGACGTGAGCTTGAGATAGACTAGCCAATCTAGTTTTGTTTCTTTTGTTTCTTTTGTAGCGGTTCTCGCCTAGTGCTTGGCACGGGCTGGACGTATGAAGGATTGAGAACCCTTGTATATTTGATGTTTATATTCTCTTTTGGGTTGGCAATGTATATAAGTTCCGCTTTAAGTTTGGATCAATGCCCTATTTATTCTAGTGATTTATTTCAATTTTTAATTGAGAACTGTAGCGAACGACTGAGTCCCGGCGAGAGCTGGGCAGGCGGCCCGCCGAACCCTCTGGTACACCTTAGGGGGAGGTGGGGTCGTTACAAGTGGTATCAGAGCTTAGGCTTCAGATCTCTGTAGTGTATCTTAGATTAAAGATTAGGATACCGGACTGTGGGATTTGATTGGACTTGAAAGTTAAGCGATTGAGGGATAAAATTTATAGTTGCTTCGCGTGGTTTCTACGTGGAGTGACCCTGGACTAAGTGGTGAATAAGTATGAGGGACTAAGTGAAGCTATGAATTGCGAATGTGATAGGCCTTAAATCTTTCTAATGGTATCTGAGGACCATAGATAGGTATGTCAGGTAGGAATTCCGATTGTAAATCGTTTACTCTTGGGACTGCAGCTCGAGATGTGAATTATCTTATTTCGGATTCTCGTGCCTGAGTACTCTATAGTTGAGGTGCTGCTAAATACTTGAGACTTGTATTTTGGGAACATGAACAGGTTTTGTCTGACTAGAATGAGCACAAGAGGTCAAGGACATCTAGTTTGGATAGTAAGTGACGTGAGAGACCGAACGGGCTGATACTGGGACGACTTCACCTTTTCCTTTTGATTTACCTGTATATTGTTACTACATGACGTTAGTATACCTGTATGTACATGGTTATCTGTCCAACTTGATATGTATTTGTGTATTTGCTTTAGACAACCGACAAGTTCCGGACTCGTCTGAGGCAACTGAAGGTAAAATTTCGAGGGCGAAATTTTTTAAGGGGGAGAGAATGTGAGAACTCGCAAATTCCTTGTATTTTTCCTCAAAAATACCCTTTTATTTGAAAATTAGTATTTACCAAAGGCCAATACCCAAATATTTCACATTAAGTGTAGATAAACCTAGAAAATAGGGTTTTACGCTTCGGTTTCAAGTTTGGAGCAAAATTAGAGTTTTCGCGATTTTTCGCCGGATGAATTTTCGGTACAGAGTAAGGATTAAATTTGAGGATTAAAAGTGACTTTTAAGTGAGAAATAATATGTGATTGGTAGCAATGATATAAGGTTAGTGAATGGGAAGTAAAAACCCTAGTACGTGAGTTTTTAAGAAAACGGTGCGAACCGGCGGGTCCCGCGCACTACCGTTTGAACGAACCACTTGACCACCATTTTTGCTTACCAAACAAATTTATTGAACTTGAGCAAAATATCTTCTCTCTTGGCAGCAAGCTTGACCGAAATTTGTGGCTCATAAGCAAGGGAAAGAAAGAGAAAAATTAGTGGCCAAGATTAGGCCAAGTGTTGGGCAATTTGTGGACACCATTAGTTCTAATCCTTTTGGCTTTAATATAAGACAACTTAGCTTCATACCTCTTCATATTTCTGCCAAGGGAGCTGAGAGAGAGAGAGGAGAAGAACAAGAGTGAACTTTCTTCATTTCTTCTTGATTCAAGCTACAAAGTGAGAAATCAAAAGAACTAAACCGATTAAACTTCTCCTTGAGTGATTAGCTAGTGTTTGGTGGTGAAATTTTGGAAAGAGAAGGCTTGGGCTACACTTGGAGAACTCATATTAAGGTAAGGAAGATGATATCTCTCTAAATTTTTCTTTCAATCTTGGTTAAATTAAGTCTAGTAACTTGAGTAGTAGTGGAATCATGGATGCTAGCATGTTTGGAAGTTTTTCCCCTCTTTATATGATGAACTAGGGTTTGGGAAATTCTGCCCAACTTGTTGTATGATGCTTGTATGTTACAATTAATGTTGTATAAGATGTTTTGGTAGTGTGAGAAGTGAGAAATTGGGGAAAGTTGCACTAGAAACTACAAATTTCAGATTTCTGGAAATTCTAGCTTCCATTCTGTCCGGTTTGGTAAATGCATGTTAGAGGCTGAATTGGCCTTGGGTCAAAGAAGAAAAGTTGTAGACAATGGTATTTTGTAGGTGCCTGTAAAATTTCAGCTCAATCGGAGCAACGTAGGTCATGAAAAGTCCGAAATACCCTTACTGTTTTATGTATTTCCCAAGCAGTCCGTGTGATCAGTTAAGTCCAGTTTATCACGTTTTTCGACTAGGATCCATTCTGATTTAGCTTTTTGCCAAAACATAAAAGTTGTAGTATTCGGAATTAGCTTTCAAATGCCTCTAAGAACACCTGATTCGGACTTGTGTACTCTGAGTTATGTCCATTACAGTGTTCTACGTTTAAACAGCCGACGAATTGGTTTCTGGTTTAGTAATTCGAGAATTTGACCAAGTTACATTAGAAACTGGACTAAGTGACCTTCATGAACATTGTAACCCTGAGTCTTAGCTTCGAAACGGCATAGGTTACGTCTTAATCCGATAATCGTAGCCTCAGATACGTTATTTCCGCTTTCATACGTCAAATCTGTCTTTTGCTAAATTGAATTTCTGCACTTGTTATTACTGTATTTCTTATTCTTATGATATTGTGAGCCTATGGAACGGCTCTTGACTTGAATTGCTAATGTGTGATGTTGGGTTGTGGTTGAGGAAAAATAATGAAGCCAAAATGGCTGGAAAATTAGGTAAACACAAAGGGCGTGCTGCCCAAATTTTCGCCCGAGGTCTAGGTTTCTATTTGAACTTGTATACTTTTGTTAGGCCAATACCATGACCGGTTTTCCATTTTAAAACATGATTTTTCATCCTTGGGTTCAAACAACCCTCTTCTTACTTGAAAGTCATCTTTACACGTTTTACTCTTAATTAGTCGGGTATCTTCGTTTCCCTTAAATGTTTTGCTCGATAAACTGTAATATGTTCTCTTGTTCAACCTTAGGTTTCATTGGTGACTAAGGGTAATATCCGGAAGGATTTTGCATGTTATTTTGCATATCTAGGTGAGTGTTCCTTATTTGACTTTATGGCTTGTTGTTATCATTTGCTAATGTGTTAATTGCTTTTAATGATTTCCAAAATTAGCTTTCTAGGCGAGTGTGTACTTTATCGCACTCGACCTAAATAACTGTGCAATTTTCAAGGATTTAATGATTGAAATGTTACTTGCGCATGAATGTAAGCCTTTTGGGCTGAACTGGCCATTGCCCCTTGTTACCGGTCGTCTCGAGCCAGAAGCGGACTCGGTCGGGCGATTAGGGACTTGGGTGAACGTTTGGTATACTCGAGTATTGCCGTGTAGGTTGGTGGAGACTGGCCAACGGCCAGGACGGGGGTGAATGAATGAATGAACGAACGAACGAACGAACGAGGGTTTATTGATAAACGAAAAATACATTTTCTAATGATTGGAGGAATAAGGGGAAATGTCAGGAGAACGAATGAATGAAATAACGAATTGCTCCTTGTGAGCCGTATCCTTTTAATGAATGTGTTACTATCGCTTTCCATTGTAAATGTTTCTTGAATTATTGATACTCCATGTTTAATGTATTGGATTGATTATCTGATTATGTGTTCGGAACCTCACTGGGCTTTTAGCTCATTCCTTTAGTTTTGTTTTCCTTACAGGGGAAGGCGAGCGAGGACGTGAGCTTGAGATAGACTAGCCAATCTAGTTTTGTTTCTTTTGTTTCTTTTGTAGCGGTTCTCGCCTAGTGCTTGGCACGGGCTGGACGTATGAAGGATTGAGAACCCTTGTATATTTGATGTTTATATTCTCTTTTGGGTTGGCAATGTATATAAGTTCCGCTTTAAGTTTGGATCAATGCCCTATTTATTCTAGTGATTTATTTCAATTTTTAATTGAGAACTGTAGCGAACGACTGAGTCCCGGCGAGAGCTGGGCAGGCGGCCCGCCGAACCCTCTGGTACACCTTAGGGGGAGGTGGGGTCGTTACAAGTGGTATCAGAGCTTAGGCTTCAGATCTCTGTAGTGTATCTTAGATTAAAGATTAGGATACCGGACTGTGGGATTTGATTGGACTTGAAAGTTAAGCGATTGAGGGATAAAATTTATAGTTGCTTCGCGTGGTTTCTACGTGGAGTGACCCTGGACTAAGTGGTGAATAAGTATGAGGGACTAAGTGAAGCTATGAATTGCGAATGTGATAGGCCTTAAATCTTTCTAATGGTATCTGAGGACCATAGATAGGTATGTCAGGTAGGAATTCCGATTGTAGATCGTTTACTCTTGGGACTGCAGCTCGAGATGTGAATTATCTTATTTCGGATTCTCGTGCCTGAGTACTCTATAGTTGAGGTGCTGCTAAATACTTGAGACTTGTATTTTGGGAACATGAACAGGTTTTGTCTGACTAGAATGAGCACAAGAGGTCAAGGACATCTAGTTTGGATAGTAAGTGACGTGAGAGACCGAACGGGCTGATACTGGGACGACTTCACCTTTTCCTTTTGATTTACCTGTATATTGTTACTACATGACGTTAGTATACCTGTATGTACATGGTTATCTGTCCAACTTGATATGTATTTGTGTATTTGCTTTAGACAACCGACAAGTTCCGGACTCGTCTGAGGCAACTGAAGGTAAAATTTCGAGGGCGAAATTTTTTAAGGGGGAGAGAATGTGAGAACTCGCAAATTCCTTGTATTTTTCCTCAAAAATACCCTTTTATTTGAAAATTAGTATTTACCAAAGGCCAATACCCAAATATTTCACATTAAGTGTAGATAAACCTAGAAAATAGGGTTTTACGCTTCGGTTTCAAGTTTGGAGCAAAATTAGAGTTTTCGCGATTTTTCGCCGGATGAATTTTCGGTACAGAGTAAGGATTAAATTTGAGGATTAAAAGTGACTTTTAAGTGAGAAATAATATGTGATTGGTAGCAATGATATAAGGTTAGTGAATGGGAAGTAAAAACCCTAGTACGTGAGTTTTTAAGAAAACGGTGCGAACCGGCGGGTCCCGCGCACTACCGTTTGAACGAACCACTTGACCACCATTTTTGCTTACCAAACAAATTTATTGAACTTGAGCAAAATATCTTCTCTCTTGGCAGCAAGCTTGACCGAAATTTGTGGCTCATAAGCAAGGGAAAGAAAGAGAAAAATTAGTGGCCAAGATTAGGCCAAGTGTTGGGCAATTTGTGGACACCATTAGTTCTAATCCTTTTGGCTTTAATATAAGACAACTTAGCTTCATACCTCTTCATATTTCTGCCAAGGGAGCTGAGAGAGAGAGAGGAGAAGAACAAGAGTGAACTTTCTTCATTTCTTCTTGATTCAAGCTACAAAGTGAGAAATCAAAAGAACTAAACCGATTAAACTTCTCCTTGAGTGATTAGCTAGTGTTTGGTGGTGAAATTTTGGAAAGAGAAGGCTTGGGCTACACTTGGAGAACTCATATTAAGGTAAGGAAGATGATATCTCTCTAAATTTTTCTTTCAATCTTGGTTAAATTAAGTCTAGTAACTTGAGTAGTAGTGGAATCATGGATGCTAGCATGTTTGGAAGTTTTTCCCCTCTTTATATGATGAACTAGGGTTTGGGAAATTCTGCCCAACTTGTTGTATGATGCTTGTATGTTACAATTAATGTTGTATAAGATGTTTTGGTAGTGTGAGAAGTGAGAAATTGGGGAAAGTTGCACTAGAAACTACAAATTTCAGATTTCTGGAAATTCTAGCTTCCATTCTGTCCGGTTTGGTAAATGCATGTTAGAGGCTGAATTGGCCTTGGGTCAAAGAAGAAAAGTTGTAGACAATGGTATTTTGTAGGTTCCTGTAAAAGTTCAGCTCAATCGGAGCAACGTAGGTCATGAAAAGTCCGAAATACCCTTACTGTTTTATGTATTTCCCAAGCAGTCCGTGTGATCAGTTAAGTCCAGTTTATCACGTTTTTCGACTAGGATCCATTCTGATTTAGCTTTTTGCCAAAACATAAAAGTTGTAGTATTCGGAATTAGCTTTCAAATGCCTCTAAGAACACCTGATTCGGACTTGTGTACTCTGAGTTATGTCCATTACAGTGTTCTACGTTTAAACAGCCGACGAATTGGTTTCTGGTTTAGTAATTCGAGAATTTGACCAAGTTACATTAGAAACTGGACTAAGTGACCTTCATGAACATTGTAACCCTGAGTCTTAGCTTCGAAACGGCATAGGTTACGTCTTAATCCGATAATCGTAGCCTCAGATACGTTATTTCCGCTTTCATACGTCAAATCTGTCTTTTGCTAAATTGAATTTCTGCACTTGTTATTACTGTATTTCTTATTCTTATGATATTGTGAGCCTATGGAACGGCTCTTGACTTGAATTGCTAATGTGTGATGTTGGGTTGTGGTTGAGGAAAAATAATGAAGCCAAAATGGCTGGAAAATTAGGTAAACACAAAGGGCGTGCTGCCCAAATTTTCGCCCGAGGTCTAGGTTTCTATTTGAACTTGTATACTTTTGTTAGGCCAATACCATGACCGGTTTTCCATTTTAAAACATGATTTTTCATCCTTGGGTTCAAACAACCCTCTTCTTACTTGAAAGTCATCTTTACACGTTTTACTCTTAATTAGTCGGGTATCTTCGTTTCCCTTAAATGTTTTGCTCGATAAACTGTAATATGTTCTCTTGTTCAACCTTAGGTTTCATTGGTGACTAAGGGTAATATCCGGAAGGATTTTGCATGTTATTTTGCATATCTAGGTGAGTGTTCCTTATTTGACTTTATGGCTTGTTGTTATCATTTGCTAATGTGTTAATTGCTTTTAATGATTTCCAAAATTAGCTTTCTAGGCGAGTGTGTACTTTATCGCACTCGACCTAAATAACTGTGCAATTTTCAAGGATTTAATGATTGAAATGTTACTTGCGCATGAATGTAAGCCTTTTGGGCTGAACTGGCCATTGCCCCTTGTTACCGGTCGTCTCGAGCCAGAAGCGGACTCGGTCGGGCGATTAGGGACTTGGGTGAACGTTTGGTATACTCGAGTATTGCCGTGTAGGTTGGTGGAGACTGGCCAACGGCCAGGACGGGGGTGAATGAATGAATGAACGAACGAACGAACGAACGAGGGTTTATTGATAAACGAAAAATACATTTTCTAATGATTGGAGGAATAAGGGGAAATGTCAGGAGAACGAATGAATGAAATAACGAATTGCTCCTTGTGAGCCGTATCCTTTTAATGAATGTGTTACTATCGCTTTCCATTGTAAATGTTTCTTGAATTATTGATACTCCATGTTTAATGTATTGGATTGATTATCTGATTATGTGTTCGGAACCTCACTGGGCTTTTAGCTCATTCCTTTAGTTTTGTTTTCCTTACAGGGGAAGGCGAGCGAGGACGTGAGCTTGAGATAGACTAGCCAATCTAGTTTTGTTTCTTTTGTTTCTTTTGTAGCGGTTCTCGCCTAGTGCTTGGCACGGGCTGGACGTATGAAGGATTGAGAACCCTTGTATATTTGATGTTTATATTCTCTTTTGGGTTGGCAATGTATATAAGTTCCGCTTTAAGTTTGGATCAATGCCCTATTTATTCTAGTGATTTATTTCAATTTTTAATTGAGAACTGTAGCGAACGACTGAGTCCCGGCGAGAGCTGGGCAGGCGGCCCGCCGAACCCTCTGGTACACCTTAGGGGGAGGTGGGGTCGTTACAAGTGGTATCAGAGCTTAGGCTTCAGATCTCTGTAGTGTATCTTAGATTAAAGATTAGGATACCGGACTGTGGGATTTGATTGGACTTGAAAGTTAAGCGATTGAGGGATAAAATTTATAGTTGCTTCGCGTGGTTTCTACGTGGAGTGACCCTGGACTAAGTGGTGAATAAGTATGAGGGACTAAGTGAAGCTATGAATTGCGAATGTGATAGGCCTTAAATCTTTCTAATGGTATCTGAGGACCATAGATAGGTATGTCAGGTAGGAATTCCGATTGTAAATCGTTTACTCTTGGGACTGCAGCTCGAGATGTGAATTATCTTATTTCGGATTCTCGTGCCTGAGTACTCTATAGTTGAGGTGCTGCTAAATACTTGAGACTTGTATTTTGGGAACATGAACAGGTTTTGTCTGACTAGAATGAGCACAAGAGGTCAAGGACATCTAGTTTGGATAGTAAGTGACGTGAGAGACCGAACGGGCTGATACTGGGACGACTTCACCTTTTCCTTTTGATTTACCTGTATATTGTTACTACATGACGTTAGTATACCTGTATGTACATGGTTATCTGTCCAACTTGATATGTATTTGTGTATTTGCTTTAGACAACCGACAAGTTCCGGACTCGTCTGAGGCAACTGAAGGTAAAATTTCGAGGGCGAAATTTTTTAAGGGGGAGAGAATGTGAGAACTCGCAAATTCCTTGTATTTTTCCTCAAAAATACCCTTTTATTTGAAAATTAGTATTTACCAAAGGCCAATACCCAAATATTTCACATTAAGTGTAGATAAACCTAGAAAATAGGGTTTTACGCTTCGGTTTCAAGTTTGGAGCAAAATTAGAGTTTTCGCGATTTTTCGCCGGATGAATTTTCGGTACAGAGTAAGGATTAAATTTGAGGATTAAAAGTGACTTTTAAGTGAGAAATAATATGTGATTGGTAGCAATGATATAAGGTTAGTGAATGGGAAGTAAAAACCCTAGTACGTGAGTTTTTAAGAAAACGGTGCGAACCGGCGGGTCCCGCGCACTACCGTTTGAACGAACCACTTGACCACCATTTTTGCTTACCAAACAAATTTATTGAACTTGAGCAAAATATCTTCTCTCTTGGCAGCAAGCTTGACCGAAATTTGTGGCTCATAAGCAAGGGAAAGAAAGAGAAAAATTAGTGGCCAAGATTAGGCCAAGTGTTGGGCAATTTGTGGACACCATTAGTTCTAATCCTTTTGGCTTTAATATAAGACAACTTAGCTTCATACCTCTTCATATTTCTGCCAAGGGAGCTGAGAGAGAGAGAGGAGAAGAACAAGAGTGAACTTTCTTCATTTCTTCTTGATTCAAGCTACAAAGTGAGAAATCAAAAGAACTAAACCGATTAAACTTCTCCTTGAGTGATTAGCTAGTGTTTGGTGGTGAAATTTTGGAAAGAGAAGGCTTGGGCTACACTTGGAGAACTCATATTAAGGTAAGGAAGATGATATCTCTCTAAATTTTTCTTTCAATCTTGGTTAAATTAAGTCTAGTAACTTGAGTAGTAGTGGAATCATGGATGCTAGCATGTTTGGAAGTTTTTCCCCTCTTTATATGATGAACTAGGGTTTGGGAAATTCTGCCCAACTTGTTGTATGATGCTTGTATGTTACAATTAATGTTGTATAAGATGTTTTGGTAGTGTGAGAAGTGAGAAATTGGGGAAAGTTGCACTAGAAACTACAAATTTCAGATTTCTGGAAATTCTAGCTTCCATTCTGTCCGGTTTGGTAAATGCATGTTAGAGGCTGAATTGGCCTTGGGTCAAAGAAGAAAAGTTGTAGACAATGGTATTTTGTAGGTGCCTGTAAAATTTCAGCTCAATCGGAGCAACGTAGGTCATGAAAAGTCCGAAATACCCTTACTGTTTTATGTATTTCCCAAGCAGTCCGTGTGATCAGTTAAGTCCAGTTTATCACGTTTTTCGACTAGGATCCATTCTGATTTAGCTTTTTGCCAAAACATAAAAGTTGTAGTATTCGGAATTAGCTTTCAAATGCCTCTAAGAACACCTGATTCGGACTTGTGTACTCTGAGTTATGTCCATTACAGTGTTCTACGTTTAAACAGCCGACGAATTGGTTTCTGGTTTAGTAATTCGAGAATTTGACCAAGTTAAATTAGAAACTGGACTAAGTGACCTTCATGAACATTGTAACCCTGAGTCTTAGCTTCGAAACGGCATAGGTTACGTCTTAATCCGATAATCGTAGCCTCAGATACGTTATTTCCGCTTTCATACGTCAAATCTGTCTTTTGCTAAATTGAATTTCTGCACTTGTTATTACTGTATTTCTTATTCTTATGATATTGTGAGCCTATGGAACGGCTCTTGACTTGAATTGCTAATGTGTGATGTTGGGTTGTGGTTGAGGAAAAATAATGAAGCCAAAATGGCTGGAAAATTAGGTAAACACAAAGGGCGTGCTGCCCAAATTTTCGCCCGAGGTCTAGGTTTCTATTTGAACTTGTATACTTTTGTTAGGCCAATACCATGACCGGTTTTCCATTTTAAAACATGATTTTTCATCCTTGGGTTCAAACAACCCTCTTCTTACTTGAAAGTCATCTTTACACGTTTTACTCTTAATTAGTCGGGTATCTTCGTTTCCCTTAAATGTTTTGCTCGATAAACTGTAATATGTTCTCTTGTTCAACCTTAGGTTTCATTGGTGACTAAGGGTAATATCCGGAAGGATTTTGCATGTTATTTTGCATATCTAGGTGAGTGTTCCTTATTTGACTTTATGGCTTGTTGTTATCATTTGCTAATGTGTTAATTGCTTTTAATGATTTCCAAAATTAGCTTTCTAGGCGAGTGTGTACTTTATCGCACTCGACCTAAATAACTGTGCAATTTTCAAGGATTTAATGATTGAAATGTTACTTGCGCATGAATGTAAGCCTTTTGGGCTGAACTGGCCATTGCCCCTTGTTACCGGTCGTCTCGAGCCAGAAGCGGACTCGGTCGGGCGATTAGGGACTTGGGTGAACGTTTGGTATACTCGAGTATTGCCGTGTAGGTTGGTGGAGACTGGCCAACGGCCAGGACGGGGGTGAATGAATGAATGAACGAACGAACGAACGAACGAGGGTTTATTGATAAACGAAAAATACATTTTCTAATGATTGGAGGAATAAGGGGAAATGTCAGGAGAACGAATGAATGAAATAACGAATTGCTCCTTGTGAGCCGTATCCTTTTAATGAATGTGTTACTATCGCTTTCCATTGTAAATGTTTCTTGAATTATTGATACTCCATGTTTAATGTATTGGATTGATTATCTGATTATGTGTTCGGAACCTCACTGGGCTTTTAGCTCATTCCTTTAGTTTTGTTTTCCTTACAGGGGAAGGCGAGCGAGGACGTGAGCTTGAGATAGACTAGCCAATCTAGTTTTGTTTCTTTTGTTTCTTTTGTAGCGGTTCTCGCCTAGTGCTTGGCACGGGCTGGACGTATGAAGGATTGAGAACCCTTGTATATTTGATGTTTATATTCTCTTTTGGGTTGGCAATGTATATAAGTTCCGCTTTAAGTTTGGATCAATGCCCTATTTATTCTAGTGATTTATTTCAATTTTTAATTGAGAACTGTAGCGAACGACTGAGTCCCGGCGAGAGCTGGGCAGGCGGCCCGCCGAACCCTCTGGTACACCTTAGGGGGAGGTGGGGTCGTTACATTATCCAATTACTACATCACCTTATGATAATGACCAAAATCAGAAAGTAGACCCGAAAAGAGGTCCTTACACAGATCACTAAAATAAGGATAACCATCTTAACTATCCAACTATTACAAGCAAACCTAACTATACTAGTGAATGTGCCAAGGAGTTCCCCGCGTCGGCCCCTACTAAGGAAAACAAAGGGAAATGAGTAAATTATATGCTTAGTAAGTAAACAGGGGTAAAAATGTAAATTTCACAATAAAATAAACAATTACGTCACAAAAATGTCAAATCAAAAATATATAAATAACAACACAAGTAAGGATACAGGTTGGCTCCAAAGCCACGTCATGGTCCACGTGTGACCTCCTGTCGACATTCCGTCGACCACAAATAAGGTCCGTAGAACTCCACTTGTACTCCCACCTAATACCTTATCACCCTCACTGGCCAGTCACCTCACAAACTTGCTCGAGCGAACGAAACGAAATTGAACTTGCTTCGCAAGCTCGATTCACAAACTTGGTTCACAACTTGAACCAACAAACTTGGTGACCTCAAGACTAGGTTGGACTAGTTTCGACCAAACCTCGGCCGACTCGAATAGTCCGTGTAGATCTTGAGATCGGGCCCACAACTTCATCATATTTCACAAAAGTCACCCCGAGCTACAAGCTCAAGGGGTTTAGTCCCAAAGCAAGTCATATACATATGTCATGTACAATTATATGCACATATTAGGGTTTAGATCGAGTACAATAAAGTACACGCTCGCCTAAGTACCCTTACATTAATATCAAAACACATAAGCAACTTATACAAACAAACGGCCAGAGTACTTACACAAAGATCAAGTATAGCAAAAATGTGAAGATCAAGTCACGTATCCCAACTAGTGGGCCCCACTGGCACCATCTAACCCGTCACTATCTGAAATATACTATATTATTCCACAAACGGCTACTAGACTGCATAAATCAAGCAAAACGGCAAAATTGGCACATGCAAGTGCGGAAACGGCAAACAAAAACGGAAACGGCCGGCAAACGGAAACGACAGATTTGGCACCTAGAACTGTTTTGATCAAATTTCAGGCTACGGGTGTCGGATCGAAGTACATGAGGTACCGTTGCGAAACTAAGAAGAAAGGCTACAACTTTCATGAAGACACCTCAATCCAAATCTCAATGGAACTAGGACAAAAATGCATAAAATAGTTCCAGCCATTTCATTTCGGGTTACCAAATAGGCCCTGTTTGAAAGACCATATCTCACGACTCAGGGATCGGAATCAAGAAATTCCATAGGTGTTGGAAAGCTTATTTATAAGGCTATAACTTTTGTGTTTTGACCAAAAGCTGAATTAGTACGGAGCATAGGGAAAAATGGGCCCAAAGGTCCTGTCAGAACTGCCCAACTTCGAAGGCAGTTCTGACACCCCATCTTGTTTTGGGTATAACTAGAGCTACGGAACTCCGATTTGCATGTACTTTATACCGTTTCGACGGTGAAACAAAGATCTACAAGTCTTATGAAGACTTAAACACCTAGTTCCTTTGTTATCAATGTGAAATGAGCACGGTCAGAAGCAAAATTAAGAAATGTCACCAAATCCACAGTTTTGCATAACTATTAGTTTTTTGGTCATAACTTAGGATCTACTAATCGGATTGGGCTGAAATTTTGCAAGCACAACAAGGACTTAAGAAGCTACAACTTTCATGTTTTGAGAAACTTCTGAATCAGCACGCAGCATAAAGAAAAATAGAACTCAAGTTCGGATTCGTGGACTGCCCTGTTTCCAGTTTTACCGGTTTTTGAACTTTGCAAACACATGGTCCATTGCTACGATTTTTATACAAGTTTTCTAACTAATTTTATACCAAATAATACTACATATACCAGATCCTAAAAGACCTACCAATGGTCCGAAATTTTCTCCTCAAATTACCAAATACCAACCATAATCTAGATTCTAGTTCTACTAGTTCTTTACCAACTTCAAAACTCTAGTCAATCAAACCCTAACCTTTCAAGTTCTAACTAAACCATACTAATTTCCTCTTTACATTAAGGTTTCATAACCAAACCAGATTTTATTAAGAATTCACCATTCCAATGAATTAACTACACCAAAAGTTCCATTATCAAGTCTAATCACTAACTCAATTGACTAAAAGAAGTTTAAACCAAGAAGCCCTACTTTCTTCTAGCCTTAACCAAAATTTCAACAACATTATCACTAAATTAAACCATGAAATTACTCTATAATCACCATATGAACCATAAGAGAGTACAATTACAACAAAAGCATCACTTTTCATGGTTTCAAAACTTAATCATCAAGAGTTTAACTTTCATTCAAGATGGTTTACCTTCGAACAAGCCTTGTTGGTGGTTAATCTACAACAATCAAGTGCTCAAGTTGCTACTCCAAGCTCCACAACTAAAATGAGTGGTTAAAGTTGATCAAACTTGGAAGAAATTTTCTCCTTCTTTTCCTCTCAAATTTCGGCCCTCTCTCTCTCTATTTCTTTCTTATTTTGTTGTTTAATAACTTGGTTTCTCTTGAATATTCTAGATTTAAGCTTAGTCATCAACCCTAGGAGATATTTCCCAAACAACCAATCACATAAGAGGTGGGATTTTACTTCCTAACCCTTGCAACAACACTTTCTCTTTCTTACACTCTTGCCCACAAACATTTAGAACTCTTTCAATTTACTCCATAGGACTTAAATTTAATCTAATCCAAAACATGTAATCACACTTAATTGTTTCAGTAATCACTTTCCTATCTTAATCACCCATACTTAAACATACTTTATCCTACATCAAAGCAATTAAACAACAGCCTTTTGTCATAAGCAAAATTAGGGTTTTTAAACCCAACTTAAGGTTTCTAATACATTGCAACATTAGAGGTTTTGCTAGTTTAGGGTTTCTAACCTTCTTAAATCTATTTAACCTTTGTAAAACAATTCAAATCCTATACGTACCTGCTCCAACACACACTAAAATAACTACCTTTAAGTACAACTCGAACTTATAATTAAATTAGGATTTTCGAATTAATCCCAAAACCTAATGTTACCGCACTAATAACTCGCCTCACCTATTATTAAACTTAAGGACTAATCAGGGTCTCACAACCTCCCCCTCTTAGAACAATTTCGTCCTTGAAATTGATACCTTTGTTCGTGAACCATAAATGCAGGGTTTACAAAAGTACGAGTCATCAGGGTCTATTAAACACTTGCGGTGCGCCGATAAGAGAGAGCGTACCTTCGATGATTGCCGAAGGGTCAGTCACCTCTTGTTGACCCATTGTATACACTCTAGCCGGTACTTTGGGTCGATTCCCCCCTGTATTTGTCGGCTTAGCTGTGGTCCCTTCTGCCTAAGGGACATGTCCGTCTTTCTGCATCTTTGGGCATTGAGCGATCAAATGTTCTGTACTACCACATTTAAAGCATTTACGTACCGAACTATTCTTCCAACAATTATCATCGGTGTGATTGCCCCTGCAGAAACCACAGGTTTGCCTAAATCCCCTACTCGACCCTTCACGTTGGGTACTCCTCTTGACCCCTTGCCCTACCTGACCTTTCCCAAAGTTGCCTTGGTTTGGGGTCCCTGCGGGTCGTGGGCCATCTATTCCTCAACCCATTTTAGAGGGTGGCTCGTTTCTCGAGTTCTGTCCATCCGTGAAGTTGCTCGAGCTGGGTTGCCTCTTTTTCCGATCATGGAAGGCTTTGACTTGTCCCCTAGCAGTCTCAATTCTCTGAGTCTTTTCTAATGCTTGTCTAAATGTGTCTAACTGAGCAGCTGCTAGTGCCTCTTGAATCTCCACATTTAAGCCTTGGACGAAACGGCGAATTCCCTTTTGCTCCATTAGCACCAAATCTAAAGCAAAGCGGGAGAGTTTTGTAAATTGAGTTTCATATTTCGCCACATATGGATGCCCCTTGGCGCAGGCGGATAAAGTCATCCTCACATCTCTCTTACACAATGGGAGGTAAATATTTCTCATTAAATTTCTAAGTAAAATTGACCCACGTCTAGGGGGTCTGTTCCCGCTCCCACTTAGCCCTGATCACATTCCACCAAGTTCGGGTGACCCCCTCAAATTGAAATACAGTAAAAGATATCTGCCGCTCCTCTGAATACTTAAGTGCGGCAAATATATCCAACATACGGTCTAGCCAACCCTCCGCTAAGTCAGGATTGGGTCTACCTATAAATTTCGGAGGTGCAAAACTTTTGAAACCGTTGTAAAGCACGGTCCTGTCCCTCCTGATAACTCACATTATTTCCAGGGTTTTCGGCATTACCTCCCTGGCCCTGAACCTGTTGGTTAACCATCCGTTCTAGCAGGTCAGCCATTCGCTGGATGGCTGTAGCTACCTGGTCTGGCTCATTCTCATTTTCTCCTTCGGGGCCTCTTTCTCGCCCTCTACCTCTACCTCGACTACCGGAGTCCATTTAGGTTCAAAAGTCTATAAATCGAAACATAACATGTACTTATTATTCAAAATAGAAACAAAATAAAGAACACAAAACATATGCACAAAAGAGACGCAAAAGATAAGTTCAAAAGATTATACTCAAATATATACATATATTTACAAAGTCACACCAAAAGATATACAAGTTATCTGACATCCGGTCGGTACAAAACCCATTATTTATATGAGCACTCCAGTTCCAAAAATGTGGTCAACCACCAAATAACAAAAGAAACCAGGCATACTGGTTATAACAAAAACAAACATGTCAGATAGTCAAAAGGAAATCCCAACAAAGGCCCTACGTGCCTCCCCTAAGGCCCCAATTCCCGACGGAACCTTAAGTGTCCACCTCGTCCATCAACTCTGGGCCGGTAACTCATGGTGGTGCCTCCGCGGCCACATCTAATAGGATCTCACAGTCCAGCATGATACCCCGAACCCTCTCCCTCAGCTGCCCCTTCATAGCGAAGAGGTGCTGGTGTGTCTCATGAAACTGACGACGAAGAGCGTCCGTCCTCTCCACCTCAACTCGGAAGCTCTACTCCAAATCCCGAATACGCATAGCCTGCCCGTGGCCAATCTCTCTAGCCTCCTCCAACTATCTAACCAAGCGATCGGCCGCCTTCCCCAGGTAACGTGGCTCGTCATCCACCGCCAGGACGACCTCGTCAGCGTAGTCATACTTATGGCGACACTCGCAGGATCGGTGTGGCATCCGACCAAAGGGTGAAAACGAAGTGTAGGGCTCCCTAGGCCTCCTCTAATATCGGATCACCCGCCTACGCAACACCTGGTTCACCGGAGCCTCCGCAATCGGAGGTCTCGGTCTCGGTCCCGACCCTACGCCGCTGGGTCCCGCATGTGACGCCCCCACTTCTCCCTAAGGCGAACCAAAGGGTATCCGCGGGACGCCTGCCCAGCTCTCGCCAGGACTCAAGCAATTTCTGTCCAAGCTTAATACAATACTAGACGTTACGATTAAATATCATAAATACAATCAGTGCGTAAGCATTCAAGCTTATCAATATTCAACATCTGCCAAATCATTACATCGAATCTCGAAATACATCAATATTCAAAATATACATCAATCACAAGTCTAGCCCCAAAGTGCAACGGAAACCCTAAAACAAGAGTACGCCAAGAGGGGTTTCTCCAACATTTCTCCAAGTCCAATCCTATTAACGAAAACAAATCTATAGGGTGAGCTGAACGCTCGTGAGGCCAAGAACGCACATGCAAGCACTTTGTTCAAATAGCAATCCCAAATTTAATAAATAAAACCATGTCCTTTCAATAATCAATCATTCGAACAGGAAAAGTAATCAGAAACAATTCAAGGATATAGTAGCTCTCAGGAGCTAAGTTCCACTCGATCTGCCGATGTCATTCGTATACCTTCCCGCGTTGACCCTCCTGTCAACCGGGTCGGTATTTCCATTTCCGTAGATCACCACTTACTTCCCTCCGTCCACCGTACACCACAAGGGCCCACAAGTCATTTATAAGGCGATACTCCACGAGTATGCCAAGCAAGACCTCTCATTAGGTCGAGATTATATATATCTCATGGCTCGCCCCAGTCCCCGACCAAGCCCATTGCCGGCTCGAGTCTAAGGTTGGCCTATGAGTTTGGGCGTCCCCCATTCATTTGAAAGTCGATGAGGTTCACTCCAACGACATATGTAATCATAACGTAACATTGCATTTCATTCATTCATTCAATACATTTCATTCATTCAATACACTTCAATCATTCATTTGAAATTAGAACGAGTGCGATAAAGTACGCACCCGCCCTTGTTTTTTTAAAATTCCCAACAATTACCACAATTAAGCAAGTATCAAGAATTCACACACTTGACACTCACCGAGCAATTCAATAGGGATTATTCTTTGGAGATTCAAGTGTCCACAGTGAGATCCTCTTGAAGGTCTCCTTGTGCGCCTGGCAATTAATAGCGGATAATCACACAAATAACCCACTTATCAAGGAAGATTGTACTCTAGTACAATCTAAAGATTATTTCATAAAAGGAACCTCAATTACACGCAAATCGAGGTTCAACTTGCCTTTTATTATGTACAATATTATTTGAGTTTTTATCATGAAAAGCAAGGACAAAACGTTTGAATAATACTAAGAGAATTAAGAATTTTGGAAAAACTCCTTTGCCTTGAAAATTGAGAAATTTCAGTTTTATCCTAAATTTTTGAAAAATCGTAACTCGCTCGGCATAAGTCGAGTATTGGAAAACTTTATACCGTTGGAAACCTCTTAGAAAGTACTATAAGTTCCTAGAAGACACTTTTCCATGAATCAAAGTGGAAAGTATTCAAAAATGAGCTTGAAGATGCAGGATTGGTTTACAAGGCAGAATTAAGTTGGATTTCGGCCAACTTTGAAAATTCGGCACGATTCACACGTTGCAAACCAGCCTCTGAAATTTGTCACTCAATTAGAGTTGCAAGCGAGGTTTATAACAAAATAAGCAGATCAAGAATCGGAGTTTCGAGTACCGAGATACGGTAGCTCAAAGTTGGGGAAATTCAAGACTGGATGAGGATTTCCAGATTTGAACCTCTAACTTTAGTAATTTAATTGGGTATCGAAACGAACTTGGATTGGTACTAAATTTGGCAGTATTATACTCCTATATGAAAGGTACCGCTCTATCAAATTTCAGGGAAAAATAGCTCCGGAAAGATAGTTAATTAGTCAACCAAAGTTCAGGAAAAATTATAAGGCAAACTGCCTTTAGACTTTCATTACCCATTTCAAAACGTTTAATCAAGCAAACTATCCAATCATGGTTCATTTGTGAAATAAAAGCCTAAGAAACATCCATAATACCTTTGGTAAGTGTTTAGCATCAAGAACATCAATTAACAAGTTCACTCCAAGATCTTGTTCCAAACCAGTCCAAATATTAAGGTTTTTCCAAAACAGGGCAGCCTCTTGTTTTGGTCACAATTCAGTCAATTTAACTTGGAATCGAGCATAGCTTATGCCGTTGGAATATACATTCATAGGGCTAAAATACCACAGAAGAAATCGTTTCAAAATTCGGCACCCATCTGGTTCAAAATCGGGCATCAAGTTGCTGCCTGAACACTTCATTCCAAATGAACGGAGCAACAGGACAGCGAACTTAAAACATTTGGTTTGGCTTCCTCACAAAGAATCAGAACTTGTATTATATACCAAATTAAAGCCAGGAATGTCTAGTTTCAAACACCACCGACGGCACTTGATTTCGACCTCCGAGAACAGAGTTATGGCCGAAATGCTACCGCTGGACAGGGTTACCCGAAAATGATTTTCCAGCTTGCCTAGTTCACGAATAAATTCATTTGCCCATCCAAACGTTAATGTTTTCCAACGAAAATTTTTACACATATAGTATAACATATAAACATCAGGTTCATGCCAATAAATCACCAAAAATTAGCCTTGTAGTGGCCAAACAAAACAGGGGTAGTTTCAGAAATTTCTTGTCATGACCTCAACTTTGAGTTTCCAACAATAATACTCCATAAATCCATCATTATAACCACTAAACTACCATTAAATCCAACATTAATCATCCAATCAGCAACAACAACCCAAGTGTGGGAATACAAAGAGCCCACTTTCACATTTTACAACCGTATCAAGCCATCCATACACATGCAATAGCTTAAAGATGCATTTCTACCATCATAACCCAAGCTTAAGGTGTAGGATGAAGTTATACCTCCTTAGTGTCTTAACCCAGAAATTTTCGGTCCTCAAGGCTCCAAGAAACCGTGAAAATGCAGCCCTTTTTGTTAGCTAAATCCAACCTCCAAGTAGTTTGCTAGATGATCTCCAAGTTTGGTGAAGATTGGTTGAGGTGTTGGGTTGATTTAGTGAAGAAATTTGTGAAGCAAGAGAGTGAGTGAGAGGGAGATGTTGGCCGGCTGTCTTAGTGAGAGAAGATGGAGAGTGATCAGATTTCTTTTAGCTTCCAAGAGAAGATTAAATGAGTGGTGGACAATCACTCCAAAGTCAACTCTTATTAGGGCGTGTTTGGCGCGATTAGGGCTCGATTTTCTCGCGCGTTTGGTTCACTAGTGCACTGAACCTCCAATACATTTATATTCATGTAAGTATTATTCACTCTTAATTGTCCCGAAATAAGGGTCTAAAGTCCCTCAAATAAAGTCGCGCGTGTGAAAACGCGTACCGTCAATTTTAACGCTATAACGCGAAACTTCCGAGAAATTCTTATAACGACTGCACTACTAACTATCACTTAAGTATTTATTCATAAGATTGCCTATTTTAGGACCATAGTACAAGTCTCCAATATTCCAAGCTTATTGTGCTCCTACGCGGATAAAATCTCCAAGCACTATTCACTATTCTCACTAAACGCACTCCCGAAAATTAATTCTTGAAACAAGTCACTTTAAAAAAAATAACGAAGCTATATTTCCACGTAATTAGGTTCAATAGGTCTAGAAAATAATACTCGGAATAAATGAACAAGTAAATAATTAAATAAGCTCAAATTAGGGTTTTAATAGGAGTTTTACGAGTCCTCACATGAGTCGAGTATTAACTCCTCAAATCTCCAATAAATTTGTTTCCATGCGTCTTTTGGAAAACTATCCACGCGTGAGTAGTATATGCTCACTTGGAACTTATTCACCTTTAATTCTCGATTAACTTTTCTTAATCTGCTATTGTCCGTTCTTAATTTCCCCAGGATAATCATACTCCCGAATACAATATCACCTTGAAACACTCGTGTTCATTATTTCTCATTTAAACAATCCTCCGAAAATTGAAGTTGTTAACGGGACGTTTTAAAAGCATAAAGAAGACATTATTCCATATGAATGGATTTAAAATGGTCGTAATAAATTATTTGGGAAAAACAAGTGGGTAAATACTTAATTAAACCATTAATATTCGATAAAATAAGAAATTTTTCGGGTCCTCACATCCTCCCCTCCTTAACAGAATTTCGTCCTCGAAATTCACACCTGAGAAAATATCATCCCCTTCATGGTTAAGTCTATCTGATCGATCACCAACTTACGTTTTTCGAACTTACACTTGACAATTTCCATTCATTCGACTAGCAATCAAACCTTGATTTTTTTTTTTCTTCAATAGGTATTTTAACTTCCAAGTCATAGAGCAACTTAATCGGCCTCATGTCTACCTCATATAGGCAATATCTTCACTTCTTTAAGGTAAATATTGTAGTTATTTACTCCCAATCAGGAGTTGGCTACTTCCTCTCGTAATATTTTAACTTCCTAGAGGCATATACAATCACCTTATCATGGTTTATTAATATACATTCTAAACCATCCTTTGAATCATCTATGTAAATCACAAAATTACCTCCTACCCATGTACCCCGATTAACATTTTGCATCTCAAGATTTTCCCTTACATATAGGACCTCAAATGGTTTGCCAAGTCTTGCACTCTTACAAAAGTCCTTGATAACCAAAGGAAGTATTCGGCTAATTCCGAGAATTCCAAACTTCAATATGCTTTTCTGGTCGTTTCCTCTTATACAATCTTTCATTTTAGTTGAGTCAATAATAATTCCTTCCTTAGATACTGTATAATCTAAAAAGGCTATTTCTTCCAATCGAACTCACAGTTATTGAACTTAACAAAAGTTGGCGTTCTCTCGAGATTCGTAAAACTACCATCAAGTGTCTTTCATGACCTTCTCAAACACTAGAGTATATCGATATGTCATCAATAAATGCCTCCACCGATTTGTCCAAATACGGTTTAACTCCGATACCTTGGGTCCATAAATGCTTTTAGTGCATCTGTCAACTCGAAGGGTGTACCGAAATTTTTAGAGTGTCCATGTCTTAATTTGAAAGCGGTATTAACCACATTAGTTCCTAGGGTTCCCAAATGGTTAATATCTCTACTTTAAATCCAACTTAAATAGGATCACGGCTCCTTACAAATTATCGAATTCTTATCCATGTAAGACAAAAGGGTAGTTGTTCTTAATGGTCACATCGCTCCAGACTCCATAATCTATAAATTCATAGCTTTTAGCCTTCATTTCAAAATACGATATCTAGTCCTTAATCGTTAGGCACATGGAATCCATTAATTATTTCCTTTCACTAACTCAAATCCACCGTTTTTTTTCTCAAATTGGCATTTCAAACATTGAATCCCATTTCAACGCTAAGTTCTCACTTCGGTCTCGATCTCTAGTCACTATCAAGACCTCACGTGGTCTACATTCTCAAGCAAAATCTCGATCACAACCAATACCATTCGTGTCTTATTATAATTCTAAGGGCGTGGGGCAGGATTTAAACATACGTGTCAGTCATAAAAATAATTAAAAGCGAAATAAATTTTCATGAGTCATAAAGATCATAATAATTACATCCAGTTGGAAGAGGTTTATCAAATCCTCTCAAAAGGAAAAGGAGAACGACAGGATTGTAGCAAAACATGTCAAGTTGCCAGGATACAAAACAACAAAAGGCTTTTCTCTTTTTCAAAAGATCACAACCTCCAAAGGTGCTAGCCTAGTCTAGGGTAAAACTACAACCTCTATTCCTCGAGTGAAGTCAAACCATCTCAATCTGTGAAACCTTCACTGCTAGGACCCCATTCATAGCCATTAGTACTAACTACCCCCATCTGGCACTTGATCGTTTTGCGGTGGACCTAGTTGGCTATTGAGTACTTCCTTTTTTTTTTTAAAAGCTCTAGGGCAATCCGAAATCTTATGCTTGGTACTATCGCACCCCAGACACTTTCCTTGCTTCATCCAGCACTCGGCCTCAACGTGGTTAACCTTGCCGCAGTATCCACAATTTGCATGAGAAGTGGCGACTTGGCCAGTTCGAGGATTTTCTTTGCATTTCTTCTCTAATTCTACATTCTGGCGTAATAATTCAATTTTCTCTGCATATTCTTGTTTCCACCGTCCTTCCCAGTAGTCAGCCAATTTCTTTTGAAATTCTACCTCATTTCGAAAAAGGTCCAATTCCTTACGCATTTCTTCCAAATTTGTCATTTTACTAGTTGGCTTAAGTCAAATGCTAACCTACCAAGCAAATCAAAGGATCAAAAGAGTAGCTATGCATAATGGAAGTTCGAGCCAGATTACTCTTTCATTCTTTTGTTTATAGGTCACCCCGAAATATAAATCTTAGCTATTCTCTGCCGAACATGGATGAGTTCTTAAGTTTCCATAAAATCACTACCATTAATTCAAATTACAACCAGATACGGGGACTTTATTCCTTGATATAAAATTTTCCATGTCTTACTTCAATCTTCGATACTTGTCTATGAAGTGGTTTGAAAAGGGATCAAAATCTCGTAGTCCCATTAGTGCCTTATAGTATCCTTTCAAATCAATCTTACTGTTTCAAGGTTAGGTCCCTCGGGAAACCAAGATAGACGACCTTCAAGAATTATTTCATTTTCACACTTCTCCTGGTTCTTAGGTTGGCTTATTGGTCCAGAGCTTTGGTACTTAACCAACCGTTCTAGGATATCAATCGTATGGTCAATGGTGGGAGCTATGTAGGTGTTTTCCTTCATTTCTAGGGTTTCTGTTCAATCCAGCAATCATTCCCTAATTATCCCCTGGAGCTTGGGGTGGCATAATCCTTCGCACTCGGCTCTCTTTTTTTTTTTTTTTTTTTTGCCCACCCATAACTTTAACAGTCATCTAAACATGGCATAAAATGAATGCACAAAAACGAAGTTTGAAAAGTGAGACTTTGATCACGCTAAACAAATACGAGAATAAAAGGGAAGACGCTAAGATAATCACAAATACGTACAACCCCCAATCATGGATTTGAAATCATAAAACAGTAAAGTCAAACATGTCGTGAGAAATGTTTAATTGCCTCAAAAGGTAGGAAACATATTGAAACAAGACACAAAATACAACGGCCTTTAAGTGAGCGTCACCCTGTCTATCTTTGGCAAAAACTATCAAAATAGTTTAAATCACTAAATTAGTGATTGGCGGAATCCAAAAGTCTTCACTACCTCCGTAGGATCAATTTCATTTCCAGCACTAGGAGTTTTAGATCTCATGTCCCTTATCGAATATCTTGTCATTCTCCACTCATTCGACCAAGGTAACACACCCAGCCACCGACTCATCCATCCTGTCTTTAATTTCGAGCACTACTCTAACAAGTTGGTTTTTAGCTTTTGAAGCTTCTCACTAGGAGCCTTTGTCTCCCTCGCTCCTTAAGTATTTCAATTTCCATTTCAGGAATTCTAGTAGTCTAGACATCCACAATTGTCCTCAGTTCTCGATCATCCCTTCGAATCACTCTAGTTTCCTCGGATAGCCACTTTCAATGATCGACCACTATTAACACCCCACTATTTGGGCTCGAGCAAGTTCTTTGAAATTCACATCAAGTCCTAGTCCAGCAAATTGGACCATTTCTCCAATGCTCTCTTAGGTCACTCTCTCTCGATAGTGGACCACTGGAAGGCGCCCCCGAAACAATTTAATATCACCATTACCTTCTATAGTTTACACTTAAGAGTAAAAACTCAGGTAGGTCCAAATACACTAAATAAACAAGATTTGATCACTTCATACTATTCCACATGTATCACACCATATCAAGACTCCTTGTCATCCACTAATTCGAATCTAGGTTCTAATTTTCATTTTCACAAGCAGTCACTTAACTTTCAATCCAATTCCACAGTCCGGCATCCTAAACGTTTAAGCTTAGGATACACTACAGAGATCTAAAGCCTAAGCTCTGATACCAACTGTGACGCCCCCACTTCTCCCTAAGGCGAACCAAAGGATATCCGCGGGACGCCTGCCCAACTCTCGTCAGGACTCAAGCAATTTCTGTCCAAGCTTAATACAATACTAGACGTTACGATTAAATATCATAAATACAATCAGTGCGTAAGCATTCAAGCTTATCAATATTCAACATCTGCCCAATCATTACATCGAATCTCGAAATACATCAATATTCAAAATATACATCAATCACAAGTCTAGCCCCAAAGTGCAACGGAAACCCTAAAACAAGAGTACGCCAAGAGGGGTTTCTCCAACATTTCTCCAAGTCCAATCCTATTAACGAAAACAAATCTATAGGGTGAGTTGAACGCTCGTGAGGCCAAGAACGCACATGCAAGCACTTTGTTCAAATAGCAATCCCAAATTTAATAAATAAAATCATGTCCTTTCAATAATCAATCATTCGAACAGGAAAAGTAATCAGAAACAATTCAAGGATATAGTAGCTCTCAGGAGCTAAGTTCCACTCGATCTGCCGATGTCATTCGTATACCTTCCCGCGTTGACCCTCCTGTCAACCGGGTCAGTATTTCCATTTCCGTAGATCACCACTTACTTCCCTCCGTCCACCGTACACCACAAGGGCCCACAAGTCATTTATAAGGCGATACTCCACGAGTATGCCAAGCAAGACCTCTCATTAGGTCGAGATTATATATATCTCACGGCTCGCCCCAGTCCCCGACCAAGCCCATTGCCGGCTCGAGTCTAAGGTTGGCCTATGAGTTTGGGCGTCCCCCATTCATTTGAAAGTCGATGAGGTTCACTCCAACGACATATGTAATCATAACGTAACATTGCATTTCATTCATTCATTCAATACATTTCATTCATTCAATACACTTCAATCATTCATTTGAAATTAGAACGAGTGCGATAAAGTACGCACCCGCCCTTGTTTTTTTAAAATTCCCAACAATTACCACAATTAAGCAAGTATCAAGAATTCACACACTTGACACTCACCGAGCAATTCAATAGGGATTATTCTTTGGAGATTCAAGTGTCCACAGTGAGATCCTCTTGAAGGTCTCCTTGTGCGCCTGGCAATTAATAGCGGATAATCACACAAATAACCCACTTATCAAGGAAGATTGTACTCTAGTACAATCTAAAGATTATTTCATAAAAGGAACCTCAATTACACGCAAATCGAGGTTCAACTTGCCTTTTATTATGTACAATATTATTTGAGTTTTTATCATGAAAAGCGAGGGCAAAACGTTTGAATAATACTAAGAGAATTAAGAATTTTGGAAAAACTCCTTTGTCTTGAAAATTGAGAAATTTCAGTTTTATCCTAAATTTTTGAAAAATCGTAACTCGCTCGGCATAAGTCGAGAATTGGAAAACTTTATACCGTTGGAAACCTCTTAGAAAGTACTATAAGTTCCTAGAAGACACTTTTCCATGAATCAAAGTGGAAAGTGTTCAAAAATGAGCTTGAAGATGCAGGATTGGTTTACAAGGTAGAATTAAGTTGGATTTCGGCCAACTTTGAAAATTCGGCACGATTCACAAGTTGCAAACCAACCTCTGAAATTTGTCACTCAATTAGAGTTGCAAGCGAGGTTTATAAAAAAACAAGCGGATCAAGAATCGGAGTTTCGAGTACCGAGATACGGTAGCTCAAAGTTGGGGAAATTCAAGACTGGATGAGGATTTCCAGATTTGAACCTCTAACTTTAGTAATTTAATTGGGTATCGAAACGACCTTGGATTGGTACCAAATTTGGCAGTATTTTACTCCTATATGAAAGGTACCGTTCTATCAAATTTTAGGGAAAAATACCTTCGGAAAGATAGTTAATTAGTCAACCAAAGTTCAGGAAAAATTATAAGGCAAACTGCCTTTAGACTTTCATTACCCATTTCAAAACGTTTAATCAAGCAAACTATCCAATCATGGTTCATTTGTGAAATAAAAGCCTAAGAAACATCCATAATACCTTTGGTAAGTGTTTAGCATCAAGAACATCAATTAACAAGTTCACTCCAAGATCTTGTTCCAAACCAGTCCAAATATTAAGGTTTTTCCAAAACAGGGCAGCCTCTTGTTTTGGTCACAATTCAGTCAATTTAACTTGGAATCGAGCATAGCTTATGCCGTTGGAATATACATTCATAGGGCTAAAATACCACAGAAGAAATCGTTTCAAAATTCGGCACCCATCTAGTTCAAAATCGGGCATCAAGTTGCTGCCTGAACACTTCATTCCAGATGAACGGAGCAACAGGACAGCGAACTTAAAACATTTGGTTTTGCTTGCTCACAAAGAATCAGAACTTGCATTATATACCAAATTAAAGCCAGGAATGTCTAGTTTCAAACGCCACTGACGGCACTTGATTTCGACATCCGAGGACAGAGTTATGGCCGAAATGCTACCGCTAGACAGGGTTACCCGAAAATGATTTTCCAGCTTGCCTAGTTCACGAATAAATTCATTTGCCCATCCAAACGTTAATGTTTTCCAACGAAAATTTTTACACATATAGTATAACATATAAACATCAGGTTCATACCAATAAATCACCAAAAATTAGCCTTGTAGTGGCCAAACAAAACAGGGGTAGTTTCGAAAATTTCTTGTCATGACCTCAACTTTGAATTTCCAACAATAATACTCCATAAATCCATCATTATAACCACTAAACTACCATTAAATCCAACATTAATCATCCAATCAGCAACAACAACCCAAGTGTGGGAATACAAAGAGCCCACTTTCACATTTTACAACCGTATCAAGCCATCCATCAAGCCCTTTTTGTTAGCTAAATCCAACCTCCAAGTAGTTTGCTAGATGATCTCCAAGTTTGGTGAAGATTGGTTGAGGTGTTAGGTTGATTTAGTGAATAAATTTGTGAAGCAAGAGAGTGAGTGAGAGGGAGATGTTGGCCGGCTGTCTTAGTGAGAGAAGATGGAGAGTGATCAGATTTCTTTTAGCTTCCAAGAGAAGATTAAATGAGTGGTGGACAATCACTCCAAAGTCAACTCTTATTAGGGCGTGTTTGGCGCGATTAGGGCTCGATTTTCTCGCGCGTTTGGTTCACTAGTGCACTGAACCTCCAATACATTTATATTCATGTAAGTATTATTCACTCTTAATTGTCCCGAAATAAGGGTCTAAAGTCCCTCAAATAAAGTCGCGCGTGTGAAAACGCGTACCGTCAATTTTAACGCTATAACGCGAAACTTCCGAGAAATTCTTATAACGACTGCACTACTAACTATCACTTAAGTATTTATTCATAAGATTGCCTATTTTAGGACCATAGTACAAGTCTCCAATATTCCAAGCTTATTGTGCTCTTACGCGGATGAAATCTCCAAGCACTATTCACTGTTCTCACTAAACGCGCTCCCGGAAATTAATTCTTGAAACAAGTCACTTTAAAAAAAATAACGAAGCTATATTTCCACGTAATTAGGTTCAATAGGTCTAGAAAATAATACTCGGAATAAATGAACAAGTAAATAATTAAATAAGCTCAAATTAGGGTTTTAATAGGAGTTTTACGAGTCCTCACATGAGTCGAGTATTAACTCCTCAAATCTCCAATAAATTTGTATCCATGCGTCTTTTGGAAAACTATCCACGCGTGAGTAGTATATGCTCACTTGGAACTTATTCACCTTTAATTCTCGATTAACTTTTCTTAATCTGCTATTGTCCGTTCTTAATTTCCCCAGGATAATCATACTCCCGAATACAATATCACCTTGAAACACTCGTATTCATTATTTCTCACTTAAACAATCCTCCGAAAATTGAAGTTGTTAACGGGACGTTTTAAAAGCATAAAGAAGACATTATTCCATACGAATGGATTTAAAATGGTCGTAATAAATTATTTGGAAAAAACAGGAGGGTAAATACTTAATTAAACCATTAATATTCGATAAAATAAGAAATTTTTCGGGTCCTCACACCGTACCACTAGAACTGTCTGGATCCATACCTACAACCATTAATTCGTTAATTCACCGGCATTTCAGGTTAAAATATATCATTTATATTAAAAGAATCAAATATACCTAGTGCCTATTGCGTATGTTCCAATTGCCCAAGTCCTCTAACCTATGCGCTCTGATACCACCTGTGACACCCCCACTTCTCCCAAAAGCGAACCCAAGGGTATCGGCGGGACGCCTGCCTAATTCGCGTTAGGACTTGAAAATGCAAATCAATAAAAGATAGATAAACCAAAAGAGTACTATTTACAATATATACAACCCCAAAAGAATTCTATTTACATCATCAAAAGGAGTTATCCAATTACTACATCACCTTATGATAATGACCAAAATCAAAAAATAGACCCGAAGAAGGGTCCTTACACAGATCACTAAAATAAGAATAATCATCTTAACTATCCAACTATTACAAGCAAACCTAACTATACTAGTGAATGTGCCAAAGAGTTCCTCGCGTCGGCCCCTGCTAAGGAAAACAAAGGGAAAGGGGTAAACTATATGCTTAAACAGGGGTAAAAACATAAATTTCAAATTAAAATAAACAATTATGTCACAAAAACATTAAATCAAAAATATATAAATAACAACATAAGTAAGGACATGGGTTGGCTCCAAAACCACGTCATGGTCCATGTGTGACCTCTTGTCGACACTGCGTCGACCACAGATAAGGTCCGTAGAACTCCACTTGTACTCCCACCTAATATCTTATCACCCTCACTGGCCAGTCACCTCACAAACTTGCTCGAGTGAACGAAACGAAATTGAACTTGCTTTGCAATCCCGATTCACAAACTTGGTTCACAACTTGAACCTACAAACTTGGTGACCTCAAGACTAGGTTGGACTAGTTTTGACCAAGCCTCAGCCGGCTAAAATAGTCCGTCTAGATCTTGAGATCAGGCCCACAACTTCATCATATTTTACAAATTTCACAAAAGTCACCCCGAGTTACAAGCTCAAGGGGTTCAGTCCCAAAATAAGTCATATACATATGTCATGTACAATTATATGCACATATTAGGGTTTAGCTCGAGTACGATAAAGTACACGCTCGCCTAAGTACCCTTACATTCATATCAAAACACATAAGCTACTTATACAAACAAACGGCCTGAGTACTTACACAAAGATCAAGTATAGCAAAAATGTGAAGATCAAGTCACGTATCCCAGCTAGTAGGTCCCACTGGCACCGTCTAACCCGTCACCGTATAAAATAAAAGATTGTACTATATTATTCCACAAACGGCTACTAGAATGCATAAATCAAGCAAAACGGCAAAATTGGTACATGCAAGTGCGGAAACGGCAAACGAAAACGGTAACGGCCGGCAAACGGAAACGACAGATTTGGCACCTAGAATTGTTTTGATCAAATTTCATGCTATGGGTGTTGGATCGAAGTGCATGAGTTACTGTTACGAAGCTAAGAAGAAAGGCTACAACTTTCATGAAGAAACCTCAAGCCAGATCTCAATGGAACTAGGACAAAAATGCATAAAACAATTCCAGCCATTTCATTTCGGGTTACCAAACAGGCTCTGTTTGAAAGACCATAACTCATGACTCAGAGATCAGAATCAAGAAATTCTAGAGGTGTTAGAAAGCTTATTTATAAGGCTATAACTTTTGTGTTTTGACCAAAAGCTGAATCAGTACAGAGCATAGGAAAAAATGGGTCCAAAGTTCCTGTCAGAACTTTCCAACTTCAAAGGCAGTTCTGACACCCCATCTTGTTTTGGGTATAACTAGAGCTACGGAACTCAGATTTGGATGCACTTTATACTGTTTCGACGGTGAAACAAAGATGTACAAGTCTTATGAAGACCTCAATACCCAGTTCCTTCTTTATCAATATGAACTGAGTACGGTCAGAAGCAAAATTAAGAAACGTCACCAAATCCACAGTTTTGCATAACTATTAGTTTTTTAGTCATAACTTAGAATCTACTGATCGGATTGGGTTGAAATTTTGTAGGCACAACAAGGACTTAAGAAGCTACAACTTTCATGTTTTGAGAAACTTCTGAATCAGCACAAAGCATAAAGAAAAATAGATCTCAAGTTCGGATTCGTGGACTGCCCTGTTTCCAGTTTTGCCGGTTTTTGAACTTTGCAAACACATGGTCCATTGCTATGATTCTTATACAAGTTTTCTAACTAATTTTATACCAAATAATACTACATATACCAGATCCTAAAAGACCTACCAATGGTTCGAAATTTCTCCTCAAATTACCAAATACCAACCATAATCTAGATTCTAGTTCTACTAATTCTTTACCAACTTCAAAACTCTAGCCAATCAAACCCTAACCTTTCAAGTTCTAACTAAACCACACTAATTTCCTCTTTACATTAGGGTTTCATAACCAAACCTGATTTTATTAAGAATTCACCATTCAAATGAATCAATTACACCAAAAGTTCCATTATCAAATCTAATCACTAACTCAATTGACTAAAAGAAGTTTAAACCAAGAAGCCCTACTTTCTTCTAGCCTTAACCAAAATTTTAGCAACATTATCACTAAATTAAACCATGAAATTACTCTATAATCACCATATGAACCATAAGAGAGCACAATTACAACAAAAGCATCACTTTTCATGGTTTCAAAACTTAATCATCAAGAGTTTAACTTTCAAAAGATGGTTTACCTTCAAACAAGTCTTATTGGTGGTTAATCTACAACAATCAAGTGCTCAAGTTGCTACTCCAAGCTCCACAACCAAGATGAGTGGTTAAACTTGATCAAACTTGGAAGAAATTTTCTGCTTCTTTTCCTCTCAAATTTCGGCCCTCTCTCTCTATTTCTTTCTTATTTTTTGTTGTTTAATAACTTGGTTTCTCTTGAATATTATAGATTTAAGCTTAGTCATCAACCCTAATAGCTTAGTCATCACCCCTAGGAGATATTTCCCAAACAACCAATCACATAAGAGGTGGGATTTTACTTCCTAGCCCTTGCAATAACACTTTCTCTTTCTTACACTCTTGCCCACAAACATTTGGAACTCCTTCAATTCACTCCATAGGACTTAAACCTAATCTAGTTCAAAACATGTAATCACACTTAATTGCTTCACTAATCACTTTCCTGTTTTAATCACCCATACTTAAACATACTTTATCCTACATCAAAACAATTAAAGAACAACCTTTTGTCATAAGCAAAATTAGGGTTTTTAAACCCAACTTAAGGTTTCTAATACATTGCAACACTAGAGGTTTTGCTAGTTTAGGGTTTCTAACCTTCTTAAATCTACTTAACCTTTGTAAAACAATTCAAATCCTATACGTACCTGCTCCAACACACACTAAAATAACTACCTTTAACTACAACTCGAACTTATAATTAAATTAGGGTTTTCGAATTTGTCCCATAACCTAATGTTACCGCACAAATAACTCGCCTCACCTATTATCAAACTTAAGGACTAATCGGGGTCTCACAAAAAATGCACATGGAATGCTACTAATACCTATATATAAAATGCACTTATCACAAGCAAAGTCTAGTAGAGTTGATCATGACGTGTTCCATTCCTAAGTCACTTGTACACTTTACGAGCTTTCAAGGAGTTTGTCTTTTAGGAGTTAAATCTCTTGGGCATCAATTTGTGAAACAATTACATTTCAAATCTGTCCGCACCCATAGAGGGTTAATCCAAGCTCATCTTGAAAAGAGAATTCCAGATTTTGATTCTTGTTTCTTAACTTTGGATCATTCATCGTTTTTACTATGTTTTGAGCGTAATTCCAGTCCTAATTGTTGTCATTTTCATGTAGATTTTGAAGGAGAATGTGATGAACCATCAATGACTAATCTAATTGAATTGGGTGATGGAAGGAATAATAAAGTGTCAAAGGGAGTTTTTGCATTTAAATTTTGTTCTAAACCTTCTTACCATTTAGTTAATGATGTTCCATTGCTTATATATCCAAGTTTTGGTTCAAGTCAAGTTAAGGTTTATTTTGTTTTTGTAGGTTCTAAGGCTGTCCGTGAACTTCCAGCTTTGATCAAAGGAGTGCAACCTGATTTTATGCTTGTTCCAGTCGCATATGAGGATAAAAAACCAGCTGCAATCACATGGCTTTTTCAGTCCCAATCAGCCTGTGGATATAAGTATTCTTTCTTCACCCTTGACGCCTTCATTGTTTGATAAGATATTAATGCTGATTCTATCATGCTGCTACCAACAAAAATTGAGTTTTATGCGCCAATTGAGTTCATGAGCATCAAGAGGTTGTCTATGCACCATGCTACTAGGATTCTCATCATTCACGTGTTTCCATCGTTGTTGCAATTCAAACGATCCAACAATTTGAGGGCAAATCTTTTCAAGAGGATGGGAATGATGCAATTCCTAAGAGCTACCCATGCCCTACTTTACAATCAAACAATGGTTCATTGAGGTCCAATAAATAAGGTTAAATTTAAGTCTCTTATATGTTTATTCAATCCATGTTTGTAACTATTTCATTTTTTGGTTGGTTCGAACTAGCTCATGTTGAGCATAAGCTCTATTTGACTAATAGTTAGTCATGTAGTTAGTAGATTAGTTAGCTAGTTTAGCTTAGGTCCGGCCAACTATAGTGACCAACTAAAATGAGTTAAGGCCGTGAGTTTCTTTTGTTTGGAAAGTTCTAATTAGGTCAGGAGTTGAGCCTTGTAAACCTATAAAAAGGCAACTCTTTCGATCCAATAGGAGGAGAAATGATTTTATGAAAGAAACTTGAGAGTTCATCTCTTTCTTGTTCCTCGTGAACGCCCTTGATACAAAGTGAGTCGTGTCTCCTTTGTTCAATTTTGGTTTATCAATTCAAGACCGCGTTGAATTGTGGTGCTTTCTACCCTTCTAATCAATCTCGAGTTGTCCTTGATTGGATTAGAATCCACCCAATTTTGTCCATAGCCTGATCAAGATAGATCCTTCTGTTGCTTGATCAACTTGGTTCTTAAAGACGGGTTCTTGCTGGGTCGAGTTCGCATCAGATTTAATAAATATTTTTTCTCAAAAAACGTCTCCCACCAAGGAACAAACATGCGAAGAGAATACAAGAAAAAGGAAAAAATTAAAAGAATTCAAAAAAAAATTGAAATAAGTAGCATTTTTTAAATATATATTATGTATTAATTAAACTCTTTTTAAAAATATAAAATCATGACCTCTACAAATGAATTTTATAAACAAACTATAATCTCCCATATTTGTAATACAACTTGGTCAATGAAAAAAAAGTAAAAAATATATGTATGCTGGGCGTCGGGTATCTGTGAATTTTTAATTATGTAATTCTAACCCGCCCTGCATCTAAATAGGTACTCGACCCCTTTTTTTATCCGATCAAATAATACGGATCGGGTATTCTAATTTTCGAAACCAATTACTTCTAGAGTAGTTGGCCACCAAGAAAGGTTTAAAACTTTACTTGGGTGTAGGTCAAGGGATTAAATTTCCTTGCCTACATTCTAAAATCCAAACATTCTTGAAAATATTGTTAGTGGGTGCATAGGCACCTGTTTGAACCGGTAGTGGTTCAGTCCTCTCCAAATTCTCCTTGGGTCTCTTCAGGTCCCCCCTCCCCCTAGTATAAAGTAAGTGTAGGTCTATCGTGTCCGGAAAAAAAAAGATATCCTAATTTTCGGATTAAATCGAATAGGATATCACGAATTTTCGGGTTAACGGGTATTTTTGCCCACTCCTAAGTAGCGTAGATTTACTTTATTTATGATCATATAAATATATAATAGAGGAGTTCAAATCTATCGGTAATTGACAATTTTTCTTATGGGATCAACGCTTAATGTCTCCTATATTTGATAAGTGATCTATATACTTGGAAAAAAAATGAAATATTAGGCTTATAAATTTGGAGTATTGGATTAAATATTGTCAGTATTTAATTCCACCAGCACTTAAATTGATAGATTTCAAGTTAAACTCTAAGATCTTTTCAAGTTTTCCCCATTTAGTTGCTAATTCCAATTTCTTAGTTTTCAACTTCTTTTCAATTTTATTTTTGCAAGGACAATTCATTGTGTTTAAATAAAGTATTATTTGAAATAATTATTGTAATGCTTTTTGTAATGTGATATGTGTGAGATAAAAAGATAGTTGACAACATAAAAATGTGAATTGAAAAATATGTTTACGATACAAACAAAATATTACGTTAAAAAAGTTAGCTATCCATACAATCGTATTACGTGCAAGGATGCACAACAATCAAGTAGTTTGATTCGAACTCGTGAGTAACTTGGTCAACTAATCAAACTCTTGCTTGGTCAAAGTTGAATTTGACTTGAGTTTGAGTTACTTTCTGGTAACTTGAGTCAAATTCGAGTATGTATATGATATATTTAAGAATTAGTCAAACTCTATCAAGTATTCGACATAATAATTAATTAATATATTATAAATAATTAAATTACTCTTTTAAGTTGATTATTTGCAATATTTATGATCATAACCAGCTTTCTTCTAATATTAGTGAAGGGTGAATGAGTCATTTCTCTACGTAAAAAAAACATAGAATTAGCATAAAAAGAAATGAGAGATGAAATCTTCCCACTTCATTTCCTCTTCTTCTTCGTTCGAGCTTCGAGCAGATTGACCACTTTTTTTAGTGAGCTCCGTCCAATGAGCGTCACTGGTTGAGCTCTGCTCGAATCTCGTTTCCATAGCCACTGCTTGGCTTCACTGCTTCATCAGTGACCTGCGACTGACACGAAGCAGCAGATTGCAGAAATTGGGGAGATAGAGGACTGGAGGTTGCAGCTAAAAATGTGAAGTAACGGCACCTTCATTCTACAAATTGAGATATTTAATATATATTTCTGTAGCAAATATGTGAATTGTTAGTTTAATATTTTTGATTTAGGTAAAATTTGTTAAGCCTGAAACCCTAACACCTAAAATTGGGGGGCGCAACCGTACAGGGCCTAGAGGCCTTAGTGGACTTTCTAAGCATAAAGGAGAGATCGGTAGCTGAGTGTGACTTTTTTTGTGTGGTCGGGGGGGAGGAGTGGGAGGTAAGAACCGGCCAAGAAAATGCAGGGTAGCTCAATTCCTTGGACAAGTGATTCAGTTGTCGGCACACCAGGGGCTAGAGTAAGGGAGTGCAGAGGCCCTGTTCTGGGTCCGACCACGTGGCAGCCCAGCTATGGTCGAGCTGGGCCTCAGCCTTCAACCCTTCCACGATCGCCTTGGGCCGCCTCGCCGCTAGGGCTCCAAAGGGCTCTGGGAGAGGACCCCGGAAAGACCGGAAGAGAACCCCCATAGATCGGGATTGGGAGCTATTCCGGGCAAGTCCCGCATCGTTCGGAGGTCGGACTCTCTTGACAAGCATAAATGGTAACTTTCACCACTCCGACAAGGAACGAAAACAACCCGTTCAATACACTCTGACTACCCTATTTCCCGTGAACCCTACTCACCGGAAAACTTACTTGGCCGTCGGAGTGCCCTCGAGGACCACCCTCGAGCCCCCCTCTGTTAGCTCGTTCTTATCTGTTTTGCAGGCTTGGAGTCAGCTCCTCCATCAGCATCCCGAGCTGGTCAGGTCAGCTCGTCCCGGGGAAGTTCCGTGCTTCTTCAGTTGGCGCCGTCTGTGGGAACCGTAAGGTAAGTGAGATTGTGTTGATGGCCAGGACGCGATCCAAGCGCACGGTAGAGAGTACCGGCCCTGGGAGCGGTGAGGGGTCCCAGCAAAAGGAGGTTGAGACGTCCCGGGGCGCCGGTGGCTCAGCCCTCTCAGGAGAGCGGAGGCAGCAGATCTTCCAGTTTGTGACGGAAAATCTCCCCATGCTGGAGGATATAATCCGACAGACGAAGGAGGGAGATGGGGCGGGAGGTGCGCGGACCTCCAAGGCCAAGGGGAATGAGAAGGAGTCACCCCCTGACCCTTCGGAGGATGAGTCACGAGACCAGTCCCCCAGGAGGAAACGACCACGGACGCCACCTTGCCCGCGAGCCTCGGTGGTCGGGGACAGCGGGAGGTATTCCCGCGACCGGTCCGCGAGGAGCCGTCCCAGAGACCCCTCCCCGCGGAAACCCACACGAAATGGGTCCGAGCGTTCCCCTGCTCGGTCTGTCAAGAGCCGACCCCGCGACCACCTTTATTTGGAACCTGCCCGGGATGAGCTCGAGCAGATCTTGAGGCCACGGCCGTACGAGGACAACTACGCAACCTCGCCCTTTACCCGGGAGATAGAGGACTACCCGCTACCCTGGAGGTTCAAGATCCCGAGCATCGAGATGTATGATGCCTCTACCGACCCGGAGGATCATCTCTCGGTCTTACTGACGCACATGCGTCTGCAAACTACTGCGGACGAGGTCCGCTGCAAAACTTTTCCTATGTTCCTGAAGGGAAAAGCACGGCTCTGGTTCCAGGGGTTGAAGCCAGGTTCTATACGGAGCTTTCCCGAGCTGGCTCGGCAGTTCGCAGCCCAGTTCGTCTCCTCGAAGACCTACGCGAAGAACGCGACCCACCTGATGTCCATCAGGCAGAGGTCTGATGAGTCTTTGAGGAATTTTATGACCCGCTTCAACGCGGAGAGCTTGCAGGTCAGGGACAAGGACGAAAAAGTGGTAATGGCCGCCTTCACAAACGGGCTCAGGGTGGAAGAGCTCTTCTACGATCTGGCCAAGAAGCCTCCCGTAAACCTGGAGGAGCTCCTACGCAGGGCGCATGAGGCCGCTAATGCGGAGGAGGCAGGTCGCCTAAAGAAAGAATCAGATAGGGAGCTCGGAGATCGGAAGGGTCGGATAAATCCCCCAGAGGGCAAGGACGTCCCGGCCAAGAAGAACGTCTTCAATCGGCTCTCGAAGGAAAAGGCCCCTGCTCCGCCGCCACTCCCAGAGAAGAGCTACACCCCCCTGACGCGGCCTAGAGCCCAGCTCTTGGCTGTTATGGAGGCGGAAGGGCTAGGAGATCGGCCTCCCAAGATGGGGACGCCTCGGAACAAAAGGAATCAAGACCGGTACTGCGCCTTTCACCGCGACGTCGGACACGACACGGAGGGGTGCTGGGCCCTGTGTAAGGAGATAGAGAATCTGATCCAGCGCGGCTTCCTAGGTCGGTTCGTGCGCCGGCCGGGTCAGGAGCCCGGGCGCAACCGCTACGGAGACAGGCGCGAGGGACAGCGTCGCGACCGCCCAGAGCGGCGTGACGGTCTTCGGGACCGCTCCCCCGACCTGAACGTCCAGAACCTAGCGGGGGTGATAAACACCATCGCTGGGGGCCCCACGGGCGGAGACAGCCACACAGCTCGAAAAAATAGGCGACCTCCACCCGAGGGGGATGACTCCTTGAAACGCTTGCGCATGGACGAGGAGATCACCTTTGGACCTAGAGATGCGGTCCCCCTGGCGTCCGGGAACCATGAGGCCATCGTAATCGACGTGGTCACCAACAACTACCGGGTGAAGAAGGTGTATGTCGACCAAGGTAGCGCGGTGGACATTATGTTCTATCGGGTGTTCAAGGAGCTCGAATTGAGGGACGACCAGCTGACCCCGGTTCGAACACCCCTGGTGGGCTTCACCGGGCCACCCATTAATCCAGAGGGAGTGATCACCCTGATGGTCATGGTAGGGCAGGCCCCCAAATGCCGGACCATCCCTGTCAATTTCGTGGTGGTCAAGCAGCAATCCTCATACAACGTGTTCCTGGGTCGGCCAGCTCTGAATGCCCTCCGGGCTATTCCCTCTACTCTTCATCTCAGCGTCAAGTTCCCTACTCCTGGAGGGATAGCTGAGGTGCACGGTGACCCGGAGGTGGCCAGAGCTTACTACCTGGCCACGCTCCGCGGGGCAGAGAAGGTGGTCGCCCAAACGACATATTTGGAGCCTTACATCCCGGGGGATGAAACCCGGCAGCCGGTCACCCAGGACGAAATCGAGGAATTCCCCTTGAGGGAAGACCGGCCAGACCAGGTGATCCGCGTAGGCTCGCTGCTGCCCCTCGAGGAAAAGGAGGCCTTGAAGGCTCTGTTGAGGGAATACTCCCAGGTTTTCGCTTGGTCGGTGGACGACAAGCCTGGGATCCCGACCGACCTGGCAGTCCACCATCTCAATGTGGATCCCCGCTTCAAACCGGTGAAGCAGAAGAAAAGGAGTTTCGCCCCAGAAAGGAATGAGGTGATCAAGATGGAGGTCGGCAAGTTGCTGGAGTTCAAGATCATCATGGAGGTCTACTACCCGACCTGGCTGGCCAACCCTGTCCTGGTGAAGAAGGAGGACTAGACCTGGAGGATGTGCGTAGACTTCACGGATCTCAACAAAGCCTGCCCAAAGGACTGCTTCCCTTTGCCGAGAATCGACAGGTTAGTAGATTCTACTGTAGGTTTTGATGTCTTGTGTTTCCTGGATGCCTTTAAGGGGTACCACCAGATAGAGATGGCTGAGGAGGACAGGGAGAAGACCTCCTTTATCACGGAGGAAGGAATTTATTGCTACAGGACCATGCCATTCGGGCTGAAGAACGCTGGAGCGACCTACCAGCGCTTGGTGAACAAGCTATTCCAAAGCCAGATCGGTAGAAACATGGAGGTCTATGTGGACGACATGATCGTCAAAAGCCAAACTGATCAGCGGCTCATACCCGACCTAAGAGAGATCTTGGGCACCCTACAAGAGAGCCGGATGCGCCTAAACCCCAAGAAATGCACTTTTGGGGTCAGGTCGAGCAGGTTCCTGGGTTTCCTGGTGTCCCGAGAGGGAATCCGGGCCAACCAGCATAAGCTCCAGGCCATCATGGACATGGCCCCTCCAAGGAATGTGAAGGAAGTCCAACGGCTCACAGGGAGGATGGCCGCCCTCAATAGGTTCCTCTCGCGCTCTACGGTTCGGGGGCTGCCCTTCTTCCGAGTCTTGAAAGCGCCCAAGGATTTCCACTGGACGGAGGAGTGCCAGAAAGCCTTCACGGACCTCAAGGCCTATCTGGCTGAGTTGCCTACTCTGACCGCCCCGGAGCTAGGGGAGACTCTGTTCCTTTACCTGTCCGCCTGCAACGAGGCCGTTAATGCTGTCTTGGTGTGGGAGGACGGGGGGATGCAGAGACTGGTGTACTACGTCAACCGCGCTCTACAACGGCCAGAGACGAGGTACACGCCGGCGGAGAAGCTGGTCCTTGCTTTGGTACACGCTGCTCGCAAGCTCTGCCCCTACTTCCAGGCTCTCAGCATTGTAGTCCTGACCGACCAGCCCCTGCGTCAGATACTCACCAAACCCGAGGTCTTGGGCAGGATGACCAAGTGGGCCGTCGAGCTGGCCGAGCACGACCTTAGTTACCGGTCTCGCGCCGCAATCAAGGCTCAGGCCTTGGCGGACTTCCTCGCCGAGGGGGCCAACTTGGCCCTGACCGAGCTAGTCCCAACACCCACGGACACCCCGATGGAGGAGCCGTGGGTGCTGTTCGTGGACGGCGCCTTGAGCAAAGAAGGGAGCGGAGCTGGCCTGCTGCTCACCTCCCCCACCGGGGAAGAGCTGACCTATGCGCTTAGGTTCGATTTCCCGACATCCAACAACGAGGCGGAGTACGAGACCCTATTGACGGGGTTGCGGATAACCCACCAGATGGGCATCACCACGATCAGAGTTCGAAGCGACTCTCAGCTCGTCGTTCTCCAGGTCCGCGGGGAGTACGAGTCCAAGGATGAGGTCATGAAGAAGTACCTGGCCAAGGTACGAGAGGCAGTGGCCTTGTTCGCAACCTTTGAAATCGAATGGGTGCCAAGATCTCAGAACAAGCGTGCAGATGCCCTTTCAAAGCTGGCGTCCTCCTCATTCGCCCATCTAAGTAAGGAAGTTTTGGTCGAGGTGGTGAAGCAGAAAAGTATCGACCAAGTCCAAGTCCTGGCTATAGGCAACTCGGCCAACTGGATGACCCCCCTTGTTGACTTTCTCAGCTCGGGGGCCCTCCCTGAGAACAAAACTGAAGCTTGGCGGATCCAACTCAGAGGTGCCAAGTACGCCTACGCTGGGGGAACCCTCTACAGGAGGTCGTACTTGTCCCCCTGGCTAAAGTGCGTGACCCCCGAGGAAGGTAATTACGTGCGCGAAATCCACGAAGGTATATGTGCGGCACATGTGGGGCCCCGGGTGTTGGCCAAAAAGTGCCTCCTCTTGGACTACTACTGGCTCTCTGTCTTCCGAGACGCCGCAGAATTGGTACAGAAATGCCGAGTTTGCCAGGTGCACGCCTCGCTGCGCCACCAGCCAGCTCGGGAAATGATCCCCATTCACAGTCCCTGGCCTTTCGCCCAATGGGGAATAGACCTTCTAGGTCCTTTCCCCCGGGCTCCTGGGAGGTACGAGCATCTCGTGGTGGCCATCGACTACTTCACGAAGTGGATGGAGGCAGAGCCCCTGGTCTCTATTTCGGGGAAGGCAATCCAGAAATTCTTTTGGAAGAACGTCGTCTGCATGTTTTGATATCCGACAACGGGCGTCAGTTCGCCGAGAACCCCTTCCGGAGCTGGTGCGCTGAGTTCGGGATCAACCAGCACTTCACATCGGTCGGACATCCCCAAGCCAATGGTCAGGTGGAGAACGCTAACCGAACCGTTCTGCAGGGGTTGAGGACTAGCTTGGAGTCCGTCCAATCAAGCTGGCTGGATGAGCTCCCCAGTGTCCTCTGGGCTTACCGCACTACGCCCAGGACGGCCACCCATGAGACCCCGTTCTCCTTAACTTACGGGGTAGAGGCGGTGGTGCCCGCGGAGATTGGTCTCCCCTCGCCCCGAACACAGAACTTCGTTGCGGTGGCCAATGATGAAGAATTGCGGTACAGCTTGGACGTACTGGAGGCTAGGCGCGAAGAAGCGGCGGTACGAATGGCTAAGTACAAAAGCCAGCTCGCCCGCTATCATAACGCCAGAGTAAGAACCATACAGTACCAGCCGGGGGACCTCGTCCTAAGGAAGAACTCCATTAGCCGAGCTCACGGCTCCAACAAGCTCGACCCAAATTGGGAGGGCCCATACAAGGTTCTTGAGGTGAGCCGAGCTGGCTACTGCAGGCTCGCCACGATGGAAGGATCTGAGGTACCCCGCACTTGGCACTTCTCCAATCTACGACTGTTTGTAACATAGGTCAGACCAGGGTGTTCAGTTGTCTGTTCTCTGAAATCCGAAATTTTGTTTTATCTTTCAATAAAAGCTCGACTTCACAGTTTTATTTTCACTTGTACTAGTTTCATTTACAGCTTTCAAGTTTACACATTGCACTAGCACACTTAGCATTCCCTCACTAAATGTCCTAGTGGGGGGCTAGGGGTGGTGATGGATCGAGGTGAAGTGTTCGGCCCCAGAGAGCGGTACGAATTAAAAGCTTCCAGGCGAGGCTCGACCCCGGGAGGTCGGCACGGTTAAAAAGAACATGGAAACTGGAAAGGGTTCTAGAAACTCCGCGCTCGACCCAAGAGGTCGGCGAAAAAGGAGTTCGAAACCCGATGATCGATCCCAAGAGGTCGGCGCAGGTTATTGCTTCGAGGTAGAGGCTCGACCCCGGGAGGTTGACCAGGCCCCCAGCTTTCGAATCCGGGGGCTCCGCGTTCGACCCCGGAGGTCGGCAGGAACGCTCTTAGTGTTTAGGTGCTCAACCCCAAGAGGCTGGCACATCCCCTTAGTAAGTTTGTTTGGTACTCGACCCAAGAGGCCGGCGCATTATTTTAATAGTTAGATGGCCGTTGGGTAACTCCACTGTTGGATTAAAAAGGTGACGCGTTTGGTGCTCTGCCCAGGAGGTCGGCACGTGGCGTTGCGTGCAGGCAAGAAAGGCAGAATAACTCCTCGAAATTTCGCATATGCATTACAGGCCTATCTATTACAAAGGTTCCGAGCTGCCTATCTATTACAAAGCTTCCGAGTTGCCTATCTGCTACAAAATGTGCCGAGCTATGAAAAGAATACAGCTTGGGCCCCTTTCTTCTTGTTAGTAATCCGCCTGGAGCAGGAGCTGAAGGCACACCTTAAACATCCTGAGAGGCGTATGGTGAAGGCTTCCCAGGGGGGGGAACCTTTCCGTCTTGAATGGACCTTCAAGAGCATTTTCAACTGGAGCATGGTCGCATCCTTATAAGAAGACGGAAAGGATTTCTGGAGTGGCCACCGCCCTAGACCACCGGCTCCTTCCCGGCAGCTCTGCCGGGAGACCCTCCCTCCTCCAAGGGAATTTCCTCCAACACGGTCCCGGTGTCGGCTCGGCCCGCCAGCTCCTTCAGGGCATGCCCCTTGCGATACCCGTCAAAGAGCCAGTCCAGCCTCTCCTCGGCCGCGGGGTTGTTGTCTTTGAAACTCGCCAAGTCGAGGCCAGGAGGGTCGAGATTCTTCACCTGGTCCAGAGCCCGTGTGAAGCCGACCTGGAGGATGGGCAGGTTAAGGAGGGCGATGTCCTCCTCAAACTGCTCGGAGGAAAAGAACTCCCGAACAGCCTTCTTCCGCTCCCGGCTGATGGTGCCGGAGAGCTCGATGGCGTGTTCCTCCTTCAGCTTGGCCACGCCGGCCTTCTCCTGGTCGAGCTCCGACCTGGTGGAGGCGAGTTGGACCTGAGCCGTGTCCAACTCCTTCGCGGTCTCTCCCAATTTGGCCTTAAGGGAGCTTGCCTCCTTAAGGGCCTGGGAGAGTTTCTTCTCCACCTCCAGATTTTTCTTCCGCAATTTTTCCAAGTCGGGAGACAGCTCGGAGAAGCGGGTCGCCAGGGCAGCACCCGCGGCGTTGGCCTGAGGGGGAAAGAGAGCAGGTCAGCACGTCACACAACTTAACCGAGACACGAAGGCAAAACTAACCCATGGGCTAGACTTACTTGAATCTGGGCGGTGTAATACGCGTCCAAGAGTTCGGAGGGGTCGGCCAGCTCCATCCACCTCCTGTCGCGAGGGAGGACCGAGCCCACCATCAGCTCGCGAGCCACCTCGGGAAACTGGGCTCGGTCGTTGATGGAGAGCTCCCACGACGGGCAAAAGTGGCAGGGGTCGTGCATCGTGGGGGATTGGCCCCGCTTCAGGGGAGCCACGTGGCGGAAGTGCCACAAGCTCGGGGGAGTTGACTCCTGGGCATGCTTCTCGGCAGAACCCACGCCTAGGTGGGCTGGCCCCCCGGAGACCAGCGTAAGAGGAGGAGGCTGTGCGGGGACCAGCGCGAGCCTCTTCTGCCCGGCCTGGGAGGGCTCGTCCCCTCTACCCCTCTTCTGCCCGGCCGCCTTCTTCTTGTTGGCGGCCTGCTTGGAGGGGGACGGCTGCGACGCCTCTTTCTGGGGGGCTGAGCCGTCCCCCGGGGTGGAAGCCCCTCCTGGGGCCCCCTGAGCAGTCCCGGGCTGGGAGGCGGGGGTGGCCTCCTCAGTAGGAGCGCCCAGCAGCTGGGAGAGCTTCCTCACTGCAACGAACACAACCAGATAAGCAAAACGCAAGGCAGTTTAAGAGAAAAAGGAAAAATCAACATATACTACAAATGCGACAGGGGCAAAGCCAGCGTTACAGGTGTCGAGTTTGGGCTGGGGGTGGCCACTTCCCCAGAGGATCCGGACAACGTCCCCATCAGCCCGGCTGCGGAGATCTGCTCAGTGGAGATCCTGGTGACATCGAGCTTCACCTTGGAGTCCAACAGCTGGCCGAGGGTATCGTAGTCCAGGTCCTCCGGATAGGGGTCGGCCTTGACTCCCCCAACCTTCCACACATTGGGGGGAAAATGTGTGGACTTGACAAAGAAGAAGTCCTCCTTCCAGTCCTTCACGGAGGAGGGGAGCCCGTAGAACAACTCCTGGGCCCCTTTTCCTTCCTTGGTCTGGGGCCGCGGCGGGAGAAGTAGTACCATCCCGGGAGGGCGGTCTTAAGGATGAAGGCAGCTCGGAAGAGGGAGAGAGAGTAGGGGATATCGCAGAGGAGGCAGTAGATCAGGAATCCGGTAATGATCCTGATGGAGGTGGGGTGAAACTGGGTGATCCTGAACCCCCAGTGGTTCAGGATCTCGGTAAGAGTTGAGGGAATGGGGAGATGGAGCCCGGCGATGAGCTGCTCCCTATAGATGGCTACGAAGCCTGGAGGAGGTCTGCAGGCTCGGTCGTTAGGCCCGGCCGTCCTCGGCTCGTAGGCCGGAGGAATGGAGTAAGACCTGGTTAGCTCGGCCACCGCCTCGGGGGATAGGGTAGCCTCCTGCAGGTCTGGGCGACCGTAGGAGAGCTCGAGATCATTCCCCTGCTCAGGAGCAGGGGTCCCCTCAGAGGAATCCCTATCTCCCCCGGCTCCGCCTTGTGTAGACACCAAATTTTGAATAATTTTATGTGGCATCTATTTCATGATTTTCATTTTAGATTGCTTGCATTCGTTGTTTACTTTTAGTTTTAATTTTTAGTTTTAGCTTTTAAGTTTAAAATTAGCGTAGAGTTTTTAGGAAAAAGAAAAGGAAAACATCAAAAATATGTTGTAGTCATTTTGTTCAATGCTTTCTTGAAAAGAAAAATTCAAAAAATAGGCTGTTGTTGGATTGGAAAAATGAAAAAAAGGAAAAAAAAAAGGGAAAAAGGGAAAATTTGTTCACAAAAATATGCTTATTTCTTTAAATGCAATCTTTGGGCACTTTAGTTATTTTTATTAAGTTATTTTGAGAAAAAGAAAATAATGAAAAGAGAAAAATTGAAAATTAAAAAATGGCCATTTTTTGTTTAGTGTTTTGTTTAAAATTATTTTTGTTTTGTTATAATTATTATTACCTGGTTTGTGTAATTTTGTTATTATCATTTCTGTAATTATCAGGTTGTTCCTAAAAATAAAAAAAAAAAAAAAAAATTGATACGCGACTGCAAGCTGCGTTTTTTTGCAGCTTGCAAGGAGAGGCTTCGGGCAGCCCTTGGCTGCAAATACAAAAGAAGTGGCTGGGGGGTTTTAGGGTTGGATGCCCCATATAAATAGAATGGAAAACTACAGCCGCAAGGGGGATGGGCATTGGAGCAAAGGTTGAGCAAAAGAAACCCACGGGGAAAAATCTGAACCAAGGGAAACGGCTGTAGAGAGGAGCCAACGGGGAAGAAAAGAAAAAGCAAGAGAGAAAAGGGAGAGAGTCGGGGGGAGAAGAAAACAGAAAAGGAAGGAAGTTTTTCTTTGGGGTGGACGGCTAAGAAGAACTGAGAAAACAAGAGAGAGTGAGAGGTAGGCAGTGGCAAAATCTTTGGCCGAAAGAAAAAGCTCGACGGCTGGGAGGAGTTTGGGTTTGCAAGAAGGTGACCGACCCTTATCGTCATTGTTCCGTTGACGCCCCTTTGAAGATCCGGCAAAAACTATCTCAGCTTTCCCGAGATCATCCGCACGTTCCTTTCTTGGATTGAGGTATTGCATTCACCTTCCGTAGTTTAAAGCTGCCCTCTTTAGTCATTTGCTTACATTTTTTTTGCTGTTTACTGGTTCCGTTTTGCCTTCAATACGTTGGTTGATTCTTATTTGGGGTAATGAAAAATCTGGAGTTTGGGAGCTAATGAAATGAGGGTTTCATTCGGGTTTTGTATGAAAACATACGCATGAGAGGAGCATCGAGTTCACAGAATAAAGTTTGCAGCTTTGATCTCTACATGCTTAGACTCTTTGGGCTGGGTTTGAAAGACGGAAACCCAGGAACTTTTGGGGTTGATTCCCCTTATTTTTTTTGCTGTCTTTGTGCTGGAGTCATGTGTTGGTTTAGTAAAATTGAAAAGCCCAGAAAAATGGACGTAAAGCTTCAAGCAAGTGCGCTTTGATGTTTCCTCGATTGCCGCTGCTCCATTTCTTGTTGAAATTGCAGAAAATTCTTGAAAATTTTGCATGCTTGGGTGATGAAAATTATGTGATCTCACTGCTTATGATTACAGCTTGATGACTGGTTCAGTTTTTAAGAGGAATTTGCATATTAAAAATACAGGAAATGAAAAGAAAGCTGCAGCAAAACTGTAACTGGAAAATGCAGAAATATTTTCAATATTTGTGAATCATCTTTCTCTCGTTTGTTCATTTGTTCCAGTAGCTATCTTCCAGTTGAGCTATGAATTTTTGTCAAACACTTTAAACATCTTGGCTTGGTTTTTTAAATGGGTCTTGATCTGATTGCCTCGCCTGTTGTGATGATAAGTTGGCAAGTACTTGGCTGATTCATATTATTTAGGGGGATAAGGAAAAGGCTGCTAAGCTGCGGTAGAGAATCAGAAGTAAAGAAAACAGCTTTTTAAGGAAATTTGCATGATCTCAACTTAAGCTTTGCATGGTTGAACGCTGAGTGTTGCTGCTTGTCTGACTTTAGATTCAGGCTTTGATGTTTGGGGTTAAAAGTTTTTCGATCAAAGTGTTTGAAGTCCACATACAAGAAAGGAAATGAAAGCTGCGGTTGCATCTTGTTTTTGTTGTAGAAAGTTGCAGCAGTTTTGGTTCTTCGAATGGTTTGCATGCTGTCCCAGAATTTTACATGAAACTTTTCTAAGTTTTCTACCTGTTTGGATGATGGTGATCATGTAGTTTGCTGCTAGTTTAAAGCTTTCATATTTGGGTTTGAGAACTGAACTTGAAAGCAAGTTATGTGTGCTGTTTTTCTTTCGGTTGCTGATGGTTTAACAGGAAGTGTTGCAGAAACAAGTTCCTACGTAGTTGCATGAAGTTTGCATGCAAATCTTCCTAGAAATTTGCAGTTGGCTCCCTTACATTTCCCATGACGCCACTAAGGCCCAAAATAAAAAGAAGTCATTCAATTTGATCCCTCTTGAATGTCAATTTCCTTTAGCATGTTTTAATTTGTTTTTGGACAGATTGCTTGGGGTCTTTAGGATGGATTTTGAGTACTTATGTGTTCTTGATAAAATTTAGCTTTGATTTGGATCCTTAGTGGAATCTTGAGTCTTTTGTGATTTGAATGTAGCAAATTGATTTTATTCAACTTGGTGGTTGTATGATTGAGTTTTAGAGGTGTCGCCTTAAGGTTTTAATTTTAATTTCTTTCCTATTCGATAAATTGATCCCTCAAATTTTCTTTTCCCTTTCAAATTGGGTCTTTAATCATTTTTCTATTTTAGAATTTTGATTAATGATTCATTTTTGCTTGGAATTCATGCATTATTTGATCATTTCTAAGTTGCAAAGTGAGGACGGATTCGATGTTTGATGGATTCCGATTGTCATATTTGTCTTTTATCATTATATTGGTGCATTAATCCTTTCCTTTGAATGGTTTTAGCCCAAATTAGCTTCTTCTTTAGTGACCACAGCCCAAGTTGAGTCTTGTTCACCTTACTAGCATTACACATGGGGGGAGGTACAATTTCTCTTATCCCTTTTTGTCTCTCCTATGTGACCTTATGTGTTATGTGAATATGCCTGTCTACTTCGCTTTCCTTACCTCCCTGCGTGCATTTACTTGCTTTTTACTTTTATTTAAGTTTTCATGGGGAATGTGTACACCTCTTGGCTTGTAATAGATAGTGCTCGGAGAGCATCTGGTCCATTCACCCTTTCCCTTTTATGCTTTTATGGGGTATGTGTACACCTCTTGGCTTGTAATAGATAGGGCTCGGAGAGCATCTGGTCCACTTCCCCTTCCCCTTGCTTGCTTGTTTTTGTTGCTACATGTTTAATTGCTTTATTAGGCTCTTGCATCTAGTCGAGCATGCTAAATGCTATGTGCTATGTGTTTACGAGTGTTTTGGCATGTCTACTTGCTTTCATAGCCATGAATGAATGGAATAGATGAATGTACGTTTCCGCTAGTCCAACGCTAGTCGGAATTCATAGAATGGGCTAGTCCAACGCTAGACCCTTAGGGATTTCCCCTCATTAGCATATCATTTGCTTGTTCACCACATATCACGCATTTTCCTTAGTTTTATCATTTGGCATGATCCTCGAACCCGTTTTCCCTCCATTTTAGGATTTTTGCATTTCATGCTAGTTATAGGGTTCATTTTGCTTGAGTGTCCCCTTCTGATAAGGGAAACGAGCGAGTGTGGCTACTCGATAGCCTTAGCACGCTAGTTTTGCCTTCTAATCAAAGGGAAAATCAAGTCGAAAAGTTAGGAGTCCACCCCCGTACCCGACTTGTTGCATTCCTCTAGGGTCATACTTTCATTTTTATCACATACATACTCTCTTAACCACATTTCTTCACATTTCTCAAACCATACTTTTACTACATTTTACCTATCACTTGCTTATTTTCACTTCACAAATGAAATTCCACTTTACCTTATATATCTATTATTCTATTTTCATACACTTGCACACGAAAACACTTGAATTTGTTTTACAATTTCACACAAGCACCTTTATACAATTTCGCACACTTGCACTTGCATTTCTTGCATCTTTCATACACTTTCACACTTGCACGCTTGAATCTCATTTGCATTAATCGACCTCTATGAGGTTTTCCTTTGTTGGCCGCCACAATTCATGTGGTTTGGGACCAAAAGCCTCACAAGAGACATCGTAGAATTTAGGATTGCATTTTTCCTTCCGTTTTGCATTCATATAGTCATATCCAACGTGCGAACATATATTGGGTAGAAAATTAGGAAAGGTAAGGTTAAGTCGCGCAACTAGCCTTGGTTAGGTCAAAGGGGTGCCTTGGATTCTATCCTTGCCTTCCCCTTTGTCAAACGTGACCCCCGAACCTTTTTCTTTGGCTTACGTGGATTAGGAGTCGTTTTAAAAAGGGTTTTACTACTTTGTCTTTAAAAAACACTTTTTGGGTGACTTGGTACACCCCAAATCTATACCAAGTGGCGACTCCGTTTTCATATTTAAAAAACCCTTTTTAAAATTTCATTTGGCCAAATCGTCGCTTTCCAAAGTCCCATGGCCTTTTTACTTTTCATTTTGCACACGTTCACACCACACTTCACACACACATCACATCACATTCACCATTCAAAAAGTGGGGCGCGACAGTTGGCGACTCCACTGGGGACTTCCTAAGTGGGTCCAAGCATTTGACTTAGCCATTCGTTTCCTTTTTCTACCCTTTTTATGCATTGCATTTGGATATTAGGATTGCATTTTTCATTTTTGGGACCTTTTGTCTTATGTACGTAATCAAACCAATCCCTCGACTCACGAATGTATGTTTGAATGAATGTTTACTTGTTATCTCGCGCTTGCATTGCATTTTGGGAGGTATGGGTTACCCTAGAGCCTTGCGTTGGTTCTTGACCCTTCCCCTCCAAACGAGCACTAGCATACGAGCATACGCTTTACTTCTTTTATCCCTTTTATTTTTCTTTAGTGGCTTGTCACGCCACTCTACCCTATTAGGATTAGGTGACTCACTTGGACATGTGATCACGACACGATGTGTGTGTAGCATGTTCCAATGGGTCACTCAATCTTCCACTTAAAGCTATTGGTTGATAGCCTTTAGCTTTTGGTCGAAGATTGAGGTTTTGATAGATTCGCTCAAACACGTAGCCGTGACACGATGTGTGCGTAGCGGTGTTTGGGGAATCGCTCGAGCCACCGACAAAGAACCTTGGGATTGGTGACCCTTGGTTTCTAAGTCTGAAGGCTCGGGGACCTGAGCTCATCGAGTCTAGATGCATTAGTGAACCCCAACCTCATGCATCCATGATAGCTTGCCTAGGGTAGAGTCGGCCTTATCCTAAGCTAGGGACACTATTCACGAGGGGAGGGGTCCAACCCCTTTTTATTGCTTTGATTGCTTTCTCTTGTTGTTACAATGTGTTATGTGTACTATCAATTGCACTAACCATTTTTTTTTGTTTTGTTTTCTTGGCCTGCATTCATGTGCCATAGCAATAAGGGGCCTCTTTGGCACTCTTTTAGTGACTCACCCACTAGATAGCTCACATGCTTAAATTTCAGTTATTACACTTGATTTCCAATAAATACATTTCATTTTAGACCTTTTTCCCCCGATGCCTTATTTATGTCCTTTAGGCCATATTTGTCACATATTTACATCGCTTTAATAAATGGCATCCTGCATAAACCATAGAAAGGGAATGCCACATAGGGAATCCCGTGGTTAGGAATAAGCCACCTTATGTCTCGGATACTTAATCCAGTGAGACTTGCACGTTTACATTTTGTACCATCCAAAGGGGTAGTGCACAAGGTAAGGTAGGATCTGATCACATTCATAGAGTGATCTTTGGAATATGAGCATCTAATAATCACTTTTTGGCCATTTTATCAAAATTGGTAAAAATCCCTTGCGCGAAGGACATTAATTTGAAGAAATTCACAAATGATTCCTGCTATTGAGACAATAAATAAATGGAGGCCAAATCTTGATTTTAGAAGGCTCATAGACTAATTTCCTGAAACCAATGGTCGGATGATTCAACCAATCCATTTTGCCAATCGTCAATTCATTTGACCAAATTACCCTTTTTAGGGTCTTTTGGCCAATTTACCCTTTTTAGGGTCATTCGGTCGATTTTGAATAAATCGTCAATTCATTTGACCAATTTACCCTTTTTAGGGTCCTTTGACCAATTTACCCTTTTTAGGGTCATTCGGTCGCTTTTGAATAAATTATCAACTCCATTGACCAAATTACCCTTTTTAGGGTCTTTTGACCAATTTACCCTTTTTAGGGTCATTCGGGCTATTTTTGAATAAATCCCTAATTCAATTTCATTCATTTGACCAATTTACCCATTTTAGGGCAACCGAGCCGATTTTGAATAAATCAAGTTTCGTTCAATCTATTTGATCAATTTACCCTTTTTAGGGTGATCTGATTAATTTTGAATAAATTTCATTCAATTCATTTGACATGTTTCCCTTTTTAGGGTAATTCGGTCGATTTTAAATAAATTGTCAATTTCATTCAACCCATTTGCCCTATTAGGGTTTCATTGTCAAATTCCAAATTGGGAAATCTAGTCAATTTTTGAGAAAACCATCCATTATATCCAACTATTTAATCAGTTGGGTTTTTGACTCATGCTTCACTGAGGAAATTTGTCAACGAATTCCAATCTCTTCGATAGGAGTTCGTCAAGGTCAAACCCATGCGTTTTGCAAATCAAAGGTGATCAATTCGGACGTTGTCCTCATTTTGACAAATCTCTCGTCACTCCAATGGCCAAATTTTTCAAATTATTTTTCACTCAATGAGTTGATCAGATCCGTCAGGTATGGTATAGTGCTTACCCTAGAGGATTGCATTTTCATGCTAGGCCTACCCTTGGCATAAAAAGGGCTCCCCAATAGGACATGCATCCGAATTTTTTGGATAGTTACTAACTCTTGCCTTTTTCTTTTCCTTTTCTTTATTTTTATTGGAGTATCTCAGCCAGGGTTAAATCTAAAGACAATTCTTTTCAAAATTCTCAGGTAATATTTAAATATAGCTTCTCGTCGAAGCCCCATCATAACGCGATCCCGTAGTCAAGCCCAGAGGAATCGTGTAAACATGAGTTCGCAACCGGAACTGTCGGATAAGTCTGCTACTACAGCCCAACCTGAGACTGCAAGTTTGGGGGCCCAACTGACCGAGATGCTTACGAAGTTTGGTGAAATGGCAACTGAAATGGCCGCCCGAAAGAAATTAATCGATGAGCTTATCAGTAGTGGAGTTCAACCTGAGCCTGAACCCGTCAGTCAGCCGAAGCCAGAATCGTTTGGCATAGCCACGACCCAAACCACTTTTACTCCACCTTTCATTATTCCACCTGAAGGAACTTTCACCTATCCCACCATACATTTGCCATACACTTGCCCTCCTGATCCTTCGTTCTTCCCTACTTACATGCAAGGCCCACAACCCCAAATCACTTCGAATATACCCCCTAAGCCGCACACCTTTTATCACAAAACAGCTGAGCCTTTCTTACCAGACCATACCACTCAAACCAAGCCAGAAATTGGGGAATCTTCCACTCCCGTTGATATAAGGCTTCTCAAACGCCTGGACCGTTTCGATGAGTTTATAAAGAAAAGTCAGGGGTTGAACAAACAAGGAATCTTGGATTACGATGAGCTTTGCCTTTTCCCGAATGTGCAATTGCCTGAGGGGTTCAAAACTCCGAAGTTTAACAAGTACGATGGGACGGGCAATCCCAAGACACACCTCCGATTGTTCGCCAACAAGTTGGGTAGGCCAACAGATGATGAAACTCTGCCTTTGAGGCTATTCCCAGAAAGTCTGGAGGGGGATGCGCTCGACTGGTATTCCAAGCTGAAACCCGAAGAGATAAAGACTTGGTTGGACCTGTCCAATGCATTTATAAGGCAATACGAGTATAATTGCGAGTTGGCTCCGACGCGAACCACATTGGAAGGAACGAAAAGAGAACCCTCCGAGGACCACAAGACATATGCCAAAAGGTGGAGGAAAATAGCTGCAAAAGTCGAGCCACCAATGACTGAAGATGAAATCATTCGCACCTTCATTAAAGCACACGATCCCCCGTATTTTGAGGAAATCTTTCGCATGACCGGATGCTCATTTGCTGCTATTGTCAACAAGTTTGAAGAATATGATGATTTTGTGAAGGCTGGAAAGATCGTTAATGTGTCGGCTCTGAAATCACAATTGGAGGCAATGCAAAATCAAGGCAGCAATAACAAGAAATTCCTGTTCAAAAAAAGGGAAGAGGAAGTTTCATCTGTTTCGAAACAAGGAGTTTCTTTCCGACCTAGATCCCAACAATATCCCACCTACTCCCCCCATTATCCATACCAACCACACCTTCAACCTGTGTACCATACCACTATTAACCACCCGCAACCTCGACCAAATTACCTAAACACACCTACAACGCCATTCCATATTTCTCCACATAACTTTCAAACTAGACCTCGCTCTCCTTATCATCCAAGACCCACCTTACCCGCCAACCATAATTACAACTATCAACAAACCGCTGGCATCCGAGACCCGGCCCGATATAGAACTTTTACCAATTTAGGTCGGCCCTTGGATCAACTGTATGAGCAGCTCAAGGCCGCGGGCAAAATTGGTACAATACCTCCTAAAGTCTATACTAAAGGAGTTCCCCCTGGTTATAATCCTCAATCTTTTTGTGCTTACCATTCTGGAGCTCCTGGACATTCTACTGTCAATTGTTGGGTACTTAAACACAAAATCCAAGACATGATTGAGGCCGGAGACATAATTTTGAAAGGAAGGGAAGAACAAGGACCAAATATAAGTATAAATCCTTTTCCTGAACACAAGGACACCTTTGAGGCATCCACCTCCAATGACGAAGTTTGAAGGTCTTGAAGAGCTCTTCACAATTTGGATGGCTGACTATCTTCCCTCTCGAAGGGAATTTTGATAAATCTAGGGGTTGTCATTGGCTAAAATTCATGAAAACTTTTTCTTGCATATGTACATAGCTTAATGAAAGCATCTTTTGCAATTTGATTATTTGTTTATTTGATTATTGTTTTGATTTTTTTGTTAATGGCCAAAGGTGAAGTTATTTGACTCTTTGAATTGAATATCACTGTTTTGGAATTTGATGAAACCCTTTATTGAAAATCCCTCCATTAAAAAGCCCTCATTGAGAAATTCCTTCATTGATAAATCCCTTCATTCGAGAAAATCTCTTTCCAGCCAGGTTGGAAGTTGATTGGTTAAAACAGTGTCATTAACGATTGATTCGGATTGATGAAAAGGAGTTGAATGCTATCTGCCATGACCAATATTGTCAAAATGCATGGCCTATGTTCATAACAAAAGGGTCCGCCACCGATATCCTGAAGAAGGGAACAAAGTGCTAATGTGATTCAAATTGACAAAGTTTATTGGATGTTCAAGAGGTATTGCCTGGAGGAGTACTCATTTTGGGCAGAGATGGAAGGACAGACGTTCCCTCGACCTATCAACTCAGACATGTGTAAGAAATTCTTTATTTGATTATGCAAATTCCTTCTAGGAAATCATGCAAGAGACGAGGCAAAGTCAGGCCATCTTCCTTTCCAATCAAAACATTTCATCCCTAGTCGTCCCTTTTGAGTTATAAGAACAATAATTTTTTTTTCGTTTGGCAGCCCCTGAAGATTGCAAACCCCACACTGGGGCAAATTCATTTTGAAAAGAGATGATTAGAAGGGGAAAGCCCTACACTGGGGCAAATTTATTTTTGAAAATGCAAAAAAGAGAAAGGAAAAGAAAAGGAAGAAAGAACCCCACACTGGGGCAAATTTAGTTTTGAAGAAAAAATGCAAAAAGTAAGAAGAATGCAATGAAGAAATTGCAAAGAAAGAAAATCCAATCAAACTGGGGCAAAATTTTCCTCAGTTTCGTTCAAAATGGGAAATAATTTCAAAATGATGCAATCTCAGGCTATTTCACACCCTTGTCATCAAAATTTGCTTTCAAGCCTCAACTTTTCTTGAAAAACACCTCACCTGACTTCATTTCAAAAGCCCAAAGTCCTGGCTTTCGTCATTTGCCGTATTTTCTATTGGGAAATTTGCTAATCAACTGGCAAGTGATGTCCATAATGCCTTCGCCTAATCTTACAAGGGAAGCGCATTTTACTGATGTCAGAAATCTTAAACTCATACTCCTGAGGCGATTAAGGTTGAGCTCTTCCATTGCTTCCTTAGGTGAAAACCCGAAAGGGCGCCAAGGTAGGATTTCTGCAATGAGCAAGCACAAAGAGGAACAACTGGTGGTTTGGTCCATTTGGACTTCTCCTCATTTTTGTCATACCTCTGCCAATATTGAATTCCAGAACAAGGATATTCAGAGATTCGAATACGCGTCCTGGGGCCAAAACTGGGTCATTTTGTAAAACATTCTTTGGCAAATTCATTCTCAAGAAACTCATTTTTACCAAATTTCTTGCATTCATGGCATTTTTGTAGAATTTAAACACAATTAGTTGTGAGTGCATTCTTGTGCATATTCATTTTTACATGACATGTGAATTTTTCTTGCATACCTCATTCTTTATCATTGAACTGTGGTAAATGACAACCCCCGTGGTTTACTCGAAGCATACTTGGGTTCAGTCATCTCTTAAAAAGGGCTAAGGTGCAACCAAGCCAATTACGAAGGCTTCGCAATATGGCAAAATGCTTACCCGGTCAGTCTGGAAAAGCAGAGACATTTGAAATGATAAATCCAACCAAGTCAGATGCCGCGGCCAACTTTGACGAAGGCATCAAAAGGCTTATGTTTACACGATTCTCAAAAGGCAAACGGATCAAATGATGGTGGCAATTCTTTTATTTTTTCTCTTTTGCAGGAAAATTCCATGCATGGACGAAAACAATCACACCTCGCACTGGAATCGGTGTTGGAAGGTGTCCTCTGGTGAACAAAGGCAAATCGAAAATGTTGCAAGTAAATTTGATCAAGAGGTGCAACAGCATGGCGATACAGAATCAGCAACAGACTCAAGTTGCAAAAATCCATCATACTAGGGCAAATTATTTTGTTGGAAAGATTCTCAAAAGTCGAAAAGAAAAGCGAAAAGAAAAATCACCAAACAAAAATCAAAAATCAAATCAAGTTCGTCTCGGCAGGACCGGGTTTTATCCCGCTAACCGCCAATTTCGGCAGGACCGGGTTTTATCCCGCTGACCGCTTATTTCGGCAGGATCAAATTGGGACCGGGTTTCATCCCGCCAATCTCGGCAGGACCGGGTATAATCCCGTTGACCGCTTTTTATCAAATTGGGACCGGGTTTCATCCCGCCAATCTCGGCAGGACCGGGTATAATCCCGCTGACCGCTTTTTATCAAATTGGGACCAGGTTTCATCCCGCCAATCTCGGCAGGACCGGGTATAATCCCGGCAGGACCGGGTATAATCCCGTTGACCGCTTTTTATCAAATTGGGACCGGGTTTCATCCCGCCAATCTCGGCAGGACCGGGTATAATCCCGCTGACCACTTTTTATCAAATTGGGATCGGGTTTCATCCCGCCAATCTCGGCAGGACCGGGTATAATCCCGCTGACCGCTTTTTATCAAATTGGGACCGGGTTTCATCCCGCCAATCTCGACAGGACCGGGTATAATCCCGCTGACCGCTTTTTATCAAATTGGGACCGGGTTTCATCCCGCCAATCTCGGCAGGACCGGGTATAATCCCGCTGACCGCCCCGAGACCCGCCAATCTCGGCAGGACCGGGTATAATCCCGCTGACCGCTTTTTATCAAATTGGGACCGGGTTTCATCCCGCCAATCTCGGCAGGACCGGGTATAATCCCGCTGACCGCTTTTTATCAAATTGGGACCGGGTTTCATCCCGCAAATCTCGGCAGGACCGGGTATAATCCCGCTGACCGCTTTTTTCGTTGGGACCGGGTTTCATCCCGCCAACCTCGGCAGGATCGGGTATTATCCCACTGGTCGATCATCATGGCAGGTTCGGGTTTAATCCCACTGACCAATTCATTACTGGGGCAAATCTGTGGATACGTTTTCAAATAAAGTCTTATACAGTTTTCTTCATACAATCCCATTTGAATTTCCTATCTCTAGTCAATCCCACTTTTATATTTCTGTCCGGGTCTATCCCGTGGGTCTATCCCAATTTTAAATTCCTGTTCGGGTCAGTCCCATTTTAAATCCCTGCTCGGGTCAGTCCCGTTTTAAATTTCTGTTCGGGTCAGTCCCGTTTTCAATTTTGGTTCGGGTCAGTCCCGTTTTATTTATCATGTTCGGGTCAGTCCCGTATTAGAATTCCTGTTCGTTGGAATCTTTTGCAGCCCAATAACACAGGTAAGTATTTGGTGTCTACTTCTTTGTCTCAAGTTTTTTCAAAACTCAGACAAAGAGGGGCAAACTGTAGACACCAAATTTTGAATAATTTTATGTGGCATCTATTTCATGATTTTCATTTTAGATTGCTTGCATTCGTTGTTTACTTTTAGTTTTAATTTTTAGTTTTAGCTTTTAAGTTTAAAATTAGCGTAGAGTTTTTAGGAAAAAGAAAAGGAAAACATCAAAAATATGTTGTAGTCATTTTGTTCAATGCTTTCTTGAAAAGAAAAATTCAAAAAATAGGCTGTTGTTGGATTGGAAAAATGAAAAAAAGGAAAAAAAAAAGGGAAAAAGGGAAAATTTGTTCACAAAAATATGCTTATTTCTTTAAATGCAATCTTTGGGCACTTTAGTTATTTTTATTAAGTTATTTTGAGAAAAAGAAAATAATGAAAAGAGAAAAATTGAAAATTAAAAAATGGCCATTTTTTGTTTAGTGTTTTGTTTAAAATTATTTTTGTTTTGTTATAATTATTATTACCTGGTTTGTGTAATTTTGTTATTATCATTTCTGTAATTATCAGGTTGTTCCTAAAAATAAAAAAAAAAAAAAAATTGATACGCGACTGCAAGCTGCGTTTTTTTGCAGCTTGCAAGGAGAGGCTTCGGGCAGCCCTTGGCTGCAAATACAAAAGAAGTGGCTGGGGGGTTTTAGGGTTGGATGCCCCATATAAATAGAATGGAAAACTACAGCCGCAAGGGGGATGGGCATTGGAGCAAAGGTTGAGCAAAAGAAACCCACGGGGAAAAATCTGAACCAAGGGAAACGGCTGTAGAGAGGAGCCAACGGGGAAGAAAAGAAAAAGCAAGAGAGAAAAGGGAGAGAGTCGGGGGGAGAAGAAAACAGAAAAGGAAGGAAGTTTTTCTTTGGGGTGGACGGCTAAGAAGAACTGAGAAAACAAGAGAGAGTGAGAGGTAGGCAGTGGCAAAATCTTTGGCCGAAAGAAAAAGCTCGACGGCTGGGAGGAGTTTGGGTTTGCAAGAAGGTGACCGACCCTTATCGTCATTGTTCTGTTGACGCCCCTTTGAAGATCCGGCAAAAACTATCTCAGCTTTCCCGAGATCATCCGCACGTTCCTTTCTTGGATTGAGGTATTGCATTCACCTTCCGTAGTTTAAAGCTGCCCTCTTTAGTCATTTGCTTACATTTTTTTTGCTGTTTACTGGTTCCGTTTTGGCTTCAATACGTTGGTTGATTCTTATTTGGGGTAATGAAAAATCTGGAGTTTGGGAGCTAATGAAATGAGGGTTTCATTCGGGTTTTGTATGAAAACATACGCATGAGAGGAGCATCGAGTTCACAGAATAAAGTTTGCAGCTTTGATCTCTACATGCTTAGACTCTTTGGGCTGGGTTTGAAAGACGGAAACCCAGGAACTTTTGGGGTTGATTCCCCTTATTTTTTTGCTGTCTTTGTGCTGGAGTCATGTGTTGGTTTAGTAAAATTGAAAAGCCCAGAAAAATGGACGTAAAGCTTCAAGCAAGTGCGCTTTGATGTTTCCTCGATTGCCGCTGCTCCATTTCTTGTTGAAATTGCAGAAAATTCTTGAAAATTTTGCATGCTTGGGTGATGAAAATTATGTGATCTCACTGCTTATGATTACAGCTTGATGACTGGTTCAGTTTTTAAGAGGAATTTGCATATTAAAAATACAGGAAATGAAAAGAAAGCTGCAGCAAAACTGTAACTGGAAAATGCAGAAATATTTTCAATATTTGTGAATCATCTTTCTCTCGTTTGTTCATTTGTTCCAGTAGCTATCTTCCAGTTGAGCTATGAATTTTTGTCAAACACTTTAAACATCTTGGCTTGGTTTTTTAAATGGGTCTTGATCTGATTGCCTCGCCTGTTGTGATGATAAGTTGGCAAGTACTTGGCTGATTCATATTATTTAGGGGGATAAGGAAAAGGCTGCTAAGCTGCGGTAGAGAATCAGAAGTAAAGAAAACAGCTTTTTAAGGAAATTTGCATGATCTCAACTTAAGCTTTGCATGGTTGAACGCTGAGTGTTGCTGCTTGTCTGACTTTAGATTCAGGCTTTGATGTTTGGGGTTAAAAGTTTTTCGATCAAAGTGTTTGAAGTCCACATACAAGAAAGGAAATGAAAGCTGCGGTTGCATCTTGTTTTTGTTGTAGAAAGTTGCAGCAGTTTTGGTTCTTCGAATGGTTTGCATGCTGTCCCAGAATTTTACATGAAACTTTTCTAAGTTTTCTACCTGTTTGGATGATGGTGATCATGTAGTTTGCTGCTAGTTTAAAGCTTTCATATTTGGGTTTGAGAACTGAACTTGAAAGCAAGTTATGTGTGCTGTTTTTCTTTCGGTTGCTGATGGTTTAACAGGAAGTGTTGCAGAAACAAGTTCCTACGTAGTTGCATGAAGTTTGCATGCAAATCTTCCTAGAAATTTGCAGTTGGCTCCCTTACATTTCCCATGACGCCACTAAGGCCCAAAATAAAAAGAAGTCATTCAATTTGATCCCTCTTGAATGTCAATTTCCTTTAGCATGTTTTAATTTGTTTTTGGACAGATTGCTTGGGGTCTTTAGGATGGATTTTGAGTACTTAATGTGTTCTTGATAAAATTTAGCTTTGATTTGGATCCTTAGTGGAATCTTGAGTCTTTTGTGATTTGAATGTAGCAAATTGATTTTATTCAACTTGGTGGTTGTATGATTGAGTTTTAGAGGTGTCGCCTTAAGGTTTTAATTTTAATTTCTTTCCTATTCGATAAATTGATCCCTCAAATTTTCTTTTCCCTTTCAAATTGGGTCTTTAATCATTTTTCTATTTTAGAATTTTGATTAATGATTCATTTTTGCTTGGAATTCATGCATTATTTGATCATTTCTAAGTTGCAAAGTGAGGACGGATTCGATGTTTGATGGATTCCGATTGTCATATTTGTCTTTTATCATTATATTGGTGCATTAATCCTTTCCTTTGAATGGTTTTAGCCCAAATTAGCTTCTTCTTTAGTGACCACAGCCCAAGTTGAGTCTTGTTCACCTTACTAGCATTACACATGGGGGGAGGTACAATTTCTCTTATCCCTTTTTGTCTCTCCTATGTGACCTTATGTGTTATGTGAATATGCCTGTCTACTTCGCTTTCCTTACCTCCCTGCGTGCATTTACTTGCTTTTTACTTTTATTTAAGTTTTCATGGGGAATGTGTACACCTCTTGGCTTGTAATAGATAGTGCTCGGAGAGCATCTGGTCCATTCACCCTTTCCCTTTTATGCTTTTATGGGGTATGTGTACACCTCTTGGCTTGTAATAGATAGGGCTCGGAGAGCATCTGGTCCACTTCCCCTTCCCCTTGCTTGCTTGTTTTTGTTGCTACATGTTTAATTGCTTTATTAGGCTCTTGCATCTAGTCGAGCATGCTAAATGCTATGTGCTATGTGTTTACGAGTGTTTTGGCATGTCTACTTGCTTTCATAGCCATGAATGAATGGAATAGATGAATGTACGTTTCCGCTAGTCCAACGCTAGTCGGAATTCATAGAATGGGCTAGTCCAACGCTAGACCCTTAGGGATTTCCCCTCATTAGCATATCATTTGCTTGTTCACCACATATCACGCATTTTCCTTAGTTTTATCATTTGGCATGATCCTCGAACCCGTTTTCCCTCCATTTTAGGATTTTTGCATTTCATGCTAGTTATAGGGTTCATTTTGCTTGAGTGTCCCCTTCTGATAAGGGAAACGAGCGAGTGTGGCTACTCGATAGCCTTAGCACGCTAGTTTTGCCTTCTAATCAAAGGGAAAATCAAGTCGAAAAGTTAGGAGTCCACCCCCGTACCCGACTTGTTGCATTCCTCTAGGGTCATACTTTCATTTTTATCACCTACATACTCTCTTAACCACATTTCTTCACATTTCTCAAACCATACTTTTACTACATTTTACCTATCACTTGCTTATTTTCACTTCACAAATGAAATTCCACTTTACCTTATATATCTATTATTCTATTTTCATACACTTGCACACGAAAACACTTGAATTTGTTTTACAATTTCACACAAGCACCTTTATACAATTTCGCACACTTGCACTTGCATTTCTTGCATCTTTCATACACTTTCACACTTGCACGCTTGAATCTCATTTGCATTAATCGACCTCTATGAGGTTTTCCTTTGTTGGCCGCCACAATTCATGTGGTTTGGGACCAAAAGCCTCACAAGAGACATCGTAGAATTTAGGATTGCATTTTTCCTTCCGTTTTGCATTCATATAGTCATATCCAACGTGCGAACATATATTGGGTAGAAAATTAGGAAAGGTAAGGTTAAGTCGCGCAACTAGCCTTGGCTAGGTCAAAGGGGTGCCTTGGATTCTATCCTTGCCTTCCCCTTTGTCAAACGTGACCCCCGAACCTTTTTCTTTGGCTTACGTGGATTAGGAGTCGTTTTAAAAAGGGTTTTACTACTTTGTCTTTAAAAAACACTTTTTGGGTGACTTGGTACACCCCAAATCTATACCAAGTGGCGACTCCGTTTTCATATTTAAAAAACCCTTTTTAAAATTTCATTTGGCCAAATCGTCGCTTTCCAAAGTCCCATGGCCTTTTTACTTTTCATTTTGCACACGTTCACACCACACTTCACACACACATCACATCACATTCACCATTCAAAAAGTGGGGCGCGACAGTTGGCGACTCCACTGGGGACTTCCTAAGTGGGTCCAAGCATTTGACTTAGCCATTCGTTTCCTTTTTCTACCCTTTTTATGCATTGCATTTGGATATTAGGATTGCATTTTTCATTTTTGGGACCTTTTGTCTTATGTACGTAATCAAACCAATCCCTCGACTCACGAATGTATGTTTGAATGAATGTTTACTTGTTATCTCGCGCTTGCATTGCATTTTGGGAGGTATGGGTTACCCTAGAGCCTTGCGTTGGTTCTTGACCCTTCCCCTCCAAACGAGCACTAGCATACGAGCATACGCTTTACTTCTTTTATCCCTTTTATTTTTCTTTAGTGGCTTGTCACGCCACTCTACCCTATTAGGATTAGGTGACTCACTTGGACATGTGATCACGACACGATGTGTGTGTAGCATGTTCCAATGGGTCACTCAATCTTCCACTTAAAGCTATTGGTTGATAGCCTTTAGCTTTTGGTCGAAGATTGAGGTTTTGATAGATTCGCTCAAACACGTAGCCGTGACACGATGTGTGCGTAGCGGTGTTTGGGGAATCGCTCGAGCCACCGACAAAGAACCTTGGGATTGGTGACCCTTGGTTTCTAAGTCTGAAGGCTCGGGGACCTGAGCTCATCGAGTCTAGATGCATTAGTGAACCCCAACCTCATGCATCCATGATAGCTTGCCTAGGGTAGAGTCGGCCTTATCCTAAGCTAGGGACACTATTCACGAGGGGAGGGGTCCAACCCCTTTTTATTGCTTTGATTGCTTTCTCTTGTTGTTACAATGTGTTATGTGTACTATCAATTGCACTAACCATTTTTTTTTGTTTTGTTTTCTTGGCCTGCATTCATGTGCCATAGCAATAAGGGGCCTCTTTGGCACTCTTTTAGTGACTCACCCACTAGATAGCTCACATGCTTAAATTTCAGTTATTACACTTGATTTCCAATAAATACATTTCATTTTAGACCTTTTTCCCCCGATGCCTTATTTATGTCCTTTAGGCCATATTTGTCACATATTTACATCGCTTTAATAAATGGCATCCTGCATAAACCATAGAAAGGGAATGCCACATAGGGAATCCCGTGGTTAGGAATAAGCCACCTTATGTCTCGGATACTTAATCCAGTGAGACTTGCACGTTTACATTTTGTACCATCCAAAGGGGTAGTGCACAAGGTAAGGTAGGATCTGATCACATTCATAGAGTGATCTTTGGAATATGAGCATCTAATAATCACTTTTTGGCCATTTTATCAAAATTGGTAAAAATCCCTTGCGCGAAGGACATTAATTTGAAGAAATTCACAAATGATTCCTGCTATTGAGACAATAAATAAATGGAGGCCAAATCTTGATTTTAGAAGGCTCATAGACTAATTTCCTGAAACCAATGGTCGGATGATTCAACCAATCCATTTTGCCAATCGTCAATTCATTTGACCAAATTACCCTTTTTAGGGTCTTTTGGCCAATTTACCCTTTTTAGGGTCATTCGGTCGATTTTGAATAAATCGTCAATTCATTTGACCAATTTACCCTTTTTAGGGTCCTTTGACCAATTTACCCTTTTTAGGGTCATTCGGTCGCTTTTGAATAAATTATCAACTCCATTGACCAAATTACCCTTTTTAGGGTCTTTTGACCAATTTACCCTTTTTAGGGTCATTCGGGCTATTTTTGAATAAATCCCTAATTCAATTTCATTCATTTGACCAATTTACCCATTTTAGGGCAACCGAGCCGATTTTGAATAAATCAAGTTTCGTTCAATCTATTTGATCAATTTACCCTTTTTAGGGTGATCTGATTAATTTTGAATAAATTTCATTCAATTCATTTGACATGTTTCCCTTTTTAGGGTAATTCGGTCGATTTTAAATAAATTGTCAATTTCATTCAACCCATTTGCCCTATTAGGGTTTCATTGTCAAATTCCAAATTGGGAAATCTAGTCAATTTTTGAGAAAACCATCCATTATATCCAACTATTTAATCAGTTGGGTTTTTGACTCATGCTTCACTGAGGAAATTTGTCAACGAATTCCAATCTCTTCGATAGGAGTTCGTCAAGGTCAAACCCATGCGTTTTGCAAATCAAAGGTGATCAATTCGGACGTTGTCCTCATTTTGACAAATCTCTCGTCACTCCAATGGCCAAATTTTTCAAATTATTTTTCACTCAATGAGTTGATCAGATCCGTCAGGTATGGTATAGTGCTTACCCTAGAGGATTGCATTTTCATGCTAGGCCTACCCTTGGCATAAAAAGGGCTCCCCAATAGGACATGCATCCGAATTTTTTGGATAGTTACTAACTCTTGCCTTTTTCTTTTCCTTTTCTTTATTTTTATTGGAGTATCTCAGCCAGGGTTAAATCTAAAGACAATTCTTTTCAAAATTCTCAGGTAATATTTAAATATAGCTTCTCGTCGAAGCCCCATCATAACGCGATCCCGTAGTCAAGCCCAGAGGAATCGTGTAAACATGAGTTCGCAACCGGAACTGTCGGATAAGTCTGCTACTACAGCCCAACCTGAGACTGCAAGTTTGGGGGCCCAACTGACCGAGATGCTTACGAAGTTTGGTGAAATGGCAACTGAAATGGCCGCCCGAAAGAAATTAATCGATGAGCTTATCAGTAGTGGAGTTCAACCTGAGCCTGAACCCGTCAGTCAGCCGAAGCCAGAATCGTTTGGCATAGCCACGACCCAAACCACTTTTACTCCACCTTTCATTATTCCACCTGAAGGAACTTTCACCTATCCCACCATACATTTGCCATACACTTGCCCTCCTGATCCTTCGTTCTTCCCTACTTACATGCAAGGCCCACAACCCCAAATCACTTCGAATATACCCCCTAAGCCGCACACCTTTTATCACAAAACAGCTGAGCCTTTCTTACCAGACCATACCACTCAAACCAAGCCAGAAATTGGGGAATCTTCCACTCCCGTTGATATAAGGCTTCTCAAACGCCTGGACCGTTTCGATGAGTTTATAAAGAAAAGTCAGGGGTTGAACAAACAAGGAATCTTGGATTACGATGAGCTTTGCCTTTTCCCGAATGTGCAATTGCCTGAGGGGTTCAAAACTCCGAAGTTTAACAAGTACGATGGGACGGGCAATCCCAAGACACACCTCCGATTGTTCGCCAACAAGTTGGGTAGGCCAACAGATGATGAAACTCTGCCTTTGAGGCTATTCCCAGAAAGTCTGGAGGGGGATGCGCTCGACTGGTATTCCAAGCTGAAACCCGAAGAGATAAAGACTTGGTTGGACCTGTCCAATGCATTTATAAGGCAATACGAGTATAATTGCGAGTTGGCTCCGACGCGAACCACATTGGAAGGAACGAAAAGAGAACCCTCCGAGGACCACAAGACATATGCCAAAAGGTGGAGGAAAATAGCTGCAAAAGTCGAGCCACCAATGACTGAAGATGAAATCATTCGCACCTTCATTAAAGCACACGATCCCCCGTATTTTGAGGAAATCTTTCGCATGACCGGATGCTCATTTGCTGCTATTGTCAACAAGTTTGAAGAATATGATGATTTTGTGAAGGCTGGAAAGATCGTTAATGTGTCGGCTCTGAAATCACAATTGGAGGCAATGCAAAATCAAGGCAGCAATAACAAGAAATTCCTGTTCAAAAAAAGGGAAGAGGAAGTTTCATCTGTTTCGAAACAAGGAGTTTCTTTCCGACCTAGATCCCAACAATATCCCACCTACTCCCCCCATTATCCATACCAACCACACCTTCAACCTGTGTACCATACCACTATTAACCACCCGCAACCTCGACCAAATTACCTAAACACACCTACAACGCCATTCCATATTTCTCCACATAACTTTCAAACTAGACCTCGCTCTCCTTATCATCCAAGACCCACCTTACCCGCCAACCATAATTACAACTATCAACAAACCGCTGGCATCCGAGACCCGGCCCGATATAGAACTTTTACCAATTTAGGTCGGCCCTTGGATCAACTGTATGAGCAGCTCAAGGCCGCGGGCAAAATTGGTACAATACCTCCTAAAGTCTATACTAAAGGAGTTCCCCCTGGTTATAATCCTCAATCTTTTTGTGCTTACCATTCTGGAGCTCCTGGACATTCTACTGTCAATTGTTGGGTACTTAAACACAAAATCCAAGACATGATTGAGGCCGGAGACATAATTTTGAAAGGAAGGGAAGAACAAGGACCAAATATAAGTATAAATCCTTTTCCTGAACACAAGGACACCTTTGAGGCATCCACCTCCAATGACGAAGTTTGAAGGTCTTGAAGAGCTCTTCACAATTTGGATGGCTGACTATCTTCCCTCTCGAAGGGAATTTTGATAAATCTAGGGGTTGTCATTGGCTAAAATTCATGAAAACTTTTTCTTGCATATGTACATAGCTTAATGAAAGCATCTTTTGCAATTTGATTATTTGTTTATTTGATTATTGTTTTGATTTTTTTGTTAATGGCCAAAGGTGAAGTTATTTGACTCTTTGAATTGAATATCACTGTTTTGGAATTTGATGAAACCCTTTATTGAAAATCCCTCCATTAAAAAGCCCTCATTGAGAAATTCCTTCATTGATAAATCCCTTCATTCGAGAAAATCTCTTTCCAGCCAGGTTGGAAGTTGATTGGTTAAAACAGTGTCATTAACGATTGATTCGGATTGATGAAAAGGAGTTGAATGCTATCTGCCATGACCAATATTGTCAAAATGCATGGCCTATGTTCATAACAAAAGGGTCCGCCACCGATATCCTGAAGAAGGGAACAAAGTGCTAATGTGATTCAAATTGACAAAGTTTATTGGATGTTCAAGAGGTATTGCCTGGAGGAGTACTCATTTTGGGCAGAGATGGAAGGACAGACGTTCCCTCGACCTATCAACTCAGACATGTGTAAGAAATTCTTTATTTGATTATGCAAATTCCTTCTAGGAAATCATGCAAGAGACGAGGCAAAGTCAGGCCATCTTCCTTTCCAATCAAAACATTTCATCCCTAGTCGTCCCTTTTGAGTTATAAGAACAATAATTTTTTTTTCGTTTGGCAGCCCCTGAAGATTGCAAACCCCACACTGGGGCAAATTCATTTTGAAAAGAGATGATTAGAAGGGGAAAGCCCTACACTGGGGCAAATTTATTTTTGAAAATGCAAAAAAGAGAAAGGAAAAGAAAAGGAAGAAAGAACCCCACACTGGGGCAAATTTAGTTTTGAAGAAAAAATGCAAAAAGTAAGAAGAATGCAATGAAGAAATTGCAAAGAAAGAAAATCCAATCAAACTGGGGCAAAATTTTCCTCAGTTTCGTTCAAAATGGGAAATAATTTCAAAATGATGCAATCTCAGGCTATTTCACACCCTTGTCATCAAAATTTGCTTTCAAGCCTCAACTTTTCTTGAAAAACACCTCACCTGACTTCATTTCAAAAGCCCAAAGTCCTGGCTTTCGTCATTTGCCGTATTTTCTATTGGGAAATTTGCTAATCAACTGGCAAGTGATGTCCATAATGCCTTCGCCTAATCTTACAAGGGAAGCGCATTTTACTGATGTCAGAAATCTTAAACTCATACTCCTGAGGCGATTAAGGTTGAGCTCTTCCATTGCTTCCTTAGGTGAAAACCCGAAAGGGCGCCAAGGTAGGATTTCTGCAATGAGCAAGCACAAAGAGGAACAACTGGTGGTTTGGTCCATTTGGACTTCTCCTCATTTTTGTCATACCTCTGCCAATATTGAATTCCAGAACAAGGATATTCAGAGATTCGAATACGCGTCCTGGGGCCAAAACTGGGTCATTTTGTAAAACATTCTTTGGCAAATTCATTCTCAAGAAACTCATTTTTACCAAATTTCTTGCATTCATGGCATTTTTGTAGAATTTAAACACAATTAGTTGTGAGTGCATTCTTGTGCATATTCATTTTTACATGACATGTGAATTTTTCTTGCATACCTCATTCTTTATCATTGAACTGTGGTAAATGACAACCCCCGTGGTTTACTCGAAGCATACTTGGGTTCAGTCATCTCTTAAAAAGGGCTAAGGTGCAACCAAGCCAATTACGAAGGCTTCGCAATATGGCAAAATGCTTACCCGGTCAGTCTGGAAAAGCAGAGACATTTGAAATGATAAATCCAACCAAGTCAGATGCCGCGGCCAACTTTGACGAAGGCATCAAAAGGCTTATGTTTACACGATTCTCAAAAGGCAAACGGATCAAATGATGGTGGCAATTCTTTTATTTTTTCTCTTTTGCAGGAAAATTCCATGCATGGACGAAAACAATCACACCTCGCACTGGAATCGGTGTTGGAAGGTGTCCTCTGGTGAACAAAGGCAAATCGAAAATGTTGCAAGTAAATTTGATCAAGAGGTGCAACAGCATGGCGATACAGAATCAGCAACAGACTCAAGTTGCAAAAATCCATCATACTAGGGCAAATTATTTTGTTGGAAAGATTCTCAAAAGTCGAAAAGAAAAGCGAAAAGAAAAATCACCAAACAAAAATCAAAAATCAAATCAAGTTCGTCTCGGCAGGACCGGGTTTTATCCCGCTGACCGCCAATTTCGGCAGGACCGGGTTTTATCCCGCTGACCGCTTATTTCGGCAGGATCAAATTGGGACCGGGTTTCATCCCGCCAATCTCGGCAGGACCGGGTATAATCCCGTTGACCGCTTTTTATCAAATTGGGACCGGGTTTCATCCCGCCAATCTCGGCAGGACCGGGTATAATCCCGCTGACCGCTTTTTATCAAATTGGGACCAGGTTTCATTCCGCCAATCTCGGCAGGACCGGGTATAATCCCGCTGACCGCTTTTTATCAAATTGGGACCAGGTTTCATTCCGCCAATCTCGGCAGGACCGGGTATAATCCCGGCAGGACCATCCCGTTGACCGCTTTTTATCAAATTGGGACCGGGTTTCATCCCGCCAATCTCGGCAGGACCGGGTATAATCCCGCTGACCACTTTTTATCAAATTGGGATCGGGTTTCATCCCGCCAATCTCGGCAGGACCGGGTATAATCCCGCTGACCGCTTTTTATCAAATTGGGACCGGGTTTCATCCCGCCAATCTCGGCAGGACCGGGTATAATCCCGCTGACCGCTTTTTATCAAATTCGGCAGGACCGGGTATAATCCCGCTGACCGCTTTTTATCAAATTGGGACCGGGTTTCATCCCGCCAATTCATCCCGCCAATCTCGGCAGGACCGGGTATAATCCCGCTGACCGCTTTTTATCAAATTGGGACCGGGTTTCATCCCGCAAATCTCGGCAGGACCGGGTATAATCCCGCTGACCGCTTTTTTCGTTGGGACCGGGTTTCATCCCGCCAACCTCGGCAGGATCGGGTATTATCCCACTGGTCGATCATCATGGCAGGTTCGGGTTTAATCCCACTGACCAATTCATTACTGGGGCAAATCTGTGGATACGTTTTCAAATAAAGTCTTATACAGTTTTCTTCATACAATCCCATTTGAATTTCCTATCTCTAGTCAATCCCACTTTTATATTTCTGTCCGGGTCTATCCCGTGGGTCTATCCCAATTTTAAATTCCTGTTCGGGTCAGTCCCATTTTAAATCCCTGCTCGGGTCAGTCCCGTTTTAAATTTCTGTTCGGGTCAGTCCCGTTTTCAATTCTGGTTCGGGTCAGTCCCGTTTTATTTATCATGTTCGGGTCAGTCCCGTATTAGAATTCCTGTTCGTTGGAATCTTTTGCAGCCCAATAACACAGGTAAGTATTTGGTGTCTACTTCTTTGTCTCAAGTTTTTTCAAAACTCAGACAAAGAGGGGCAAACTGTAGACACCAAATTTTGAATAATTTTATGTGGCATCTATTTCATGATTTTCATTTTAGATTGCTTGCATTCGTTGTTTACTTTTAGTTTTAATTTTTAGTTTTAGCTTTTAAGTTTAAAATTAGCGTAGAGTTTTTAGGAAAAAGAAAAGGAAAACATCAAAAATATGTTGTAGTCATTTTGTTCAATGCTTTCTTGAAAAGAAAAATTCAAAAAATAGGCTGTTGTTGGATTGGAAAAATGAAAAAAAGGAAAAAAAAAAAGGGAAAAAGGGAAAATTTGTTCACAAAAATATGCTTATTTCTTTAAATGCAATCTTTGGGCACTTTAGTTATTTTTATTAAGTTATTTTGAGAAAAAGAAAATAATGAAAAGAGAAAAATTGAAAATTAAAAAATGGCCATTTTTTGTTTAGTGTTTTGTTTAAAATTATTTTTGTTTTGTTATAATTATTATTACCTGGTTTGTGTAATTTTGTTATTATCATTTCTGTAATTATCAGGTTGTTCCTAAAAAAAAAAAAAAAAAAAAAAAATTGATACGCGACTGCAAGCTGCGTTTTTTTGCAGCTTGCAAGGAGAGGCTTCGGGCAGCCCTTGGCTGCAAATACAAAAGAAGTGGCTGGGGGGTTTTAGGGTTGGATGCCCCATATAAATAGAATGGAAAACTACAGCCGCAAGGGGGATGGGCATTGGAGCAAAGGTTGAGCAAAAGAAACCCACGGGGAAAAATCTGAGCCAAGGGAAACGGCTGTAGAGAGGAGCCAACGGGGAAGAAAAGAAAAAGAAAGAGAGAAAAGGGAGAGAGTCGGGGGGAGAAGAAAACAGAAAAGGAAGGAAGTTTTTCTTTGGGGTGGACGGCTAAGAAGAACTGAGAAAACAAGAGAGAGTGAGAGGTAGGCAGTGGCAAAATCTTTGGCCGAAAGAAAAAGCTCGACGGCTGGGAGGAGTTTGGGTTTGCAAGAAGGTGACCGACCCTTATCGTCATTGTTCTGTTGACGCCCCTTTGAAGATCCGGCAAAAACTATCTCAGCTTTCCCGAGATCATCCGCACGTTCCTTTCTTGGATTGAGGTATTGCATTCACCTTCCGTAGTTTAAAGCTGCCCTCTTTAGTCATTTGCTTACATTTTTTTTGCTGTTTACTGGTTCCGTTTTGGCTTCAATACGTTGGTTGATTCTTATTTGGGGTAATGAAAAATCTGGAGTTTGGGAGCTAATGAAATGAGGGTTTCATTCGGGTTTTGTATGAAAACATACGCATGAGAGGAGCATCGAGTTCACAGAATAAAGTTTGCAGCTTTGATCTCTACATGCTTAGACTCTTTGGGCTGGGTTTGAAAGACGGAAACCCAGGAACTTTTGGGGTTGATTCCCCTTATTTTTTTGCTGTCTTTGTGCTGGAGTCATGTGTTGGTTTAGTAAAATTGAAAAGCCCAGAAAAATGGACGTAAAGCTTCAAGCAAGTGCGCTTTGATGTTTCCTCGATTGCCGCTGCTCCATTTCTTGTTGAAATTGCAGAAAATTCTTGAAAATTTTGCATGCTTGGGTGATGAAAATTATGTGATCTCACTGCTTATGATTACAGCTTGATGACTGGTTCAGTTTTTAAGAGGAATTTGCATATTAAAAATACAGGAAATGAAAAGAAAGCTGCAGCAAAACTGTAACTGGAAAATGCAGAAATATTTTCAATATTTGTGAATCATCTTTCTCTCGTTTGTTCATTTGTTCCAGTAGCTATCTTCCAGTTGAGCTATGAATTTTTGTCAAACACTTTAAACATCTTGGCTTGGTTTTTTAAATGGGTCTTGATCTGATTGCCTCGCCTGTTGTGATGATAAGTTGGCAAGTACTTGGCTGATTCATATTATTTAGGGGGATAAGGAAAAGGCTGCTAAGCTGCGGTAGAGAATCAGAAGTAAAGAAAACAGCTTTTTAAGGAAATTTGCATGATCTCAACTTAAGCTTTGCATGGTTGAACGCTGAGTGTTGCTGCTTGTCTGACTTTAGATTCAGGCTTTGATGTTTGGGGTTAAAAGTTTTCGATCAAAGTGTTTGAAGTCCACATACAAGAAAGGAAATGAAAGCTGCGGTTGCATCTTGTTTTTGTTGTAGAAAGTTGCAGCAGTTTTGGTTCTTCGAATGGTTTGCATGCTGTCCCAGAATTTTACATGAAACTTTTCTAAGTTTTCTACCTGTTTGGATGATGGTGATCATGTAGTTTGCTGCTAGTTTAAAGCTTTCATATTTGGGTTTGAGAACTGAACTTGAAAGCAAGTTATGTGTGCTGTTTTTCTTTCGGTTGCTGATGGTTTAACAGGAAGTGTTGCAGAAACAAGTTCCTACGTAGTTGCATGAAGTTTGCATGCAAATCTTCCTAGAAATTTGCAGTTGGCTCCCTTACATTTCCCATGACGCCACTAAGGCCCAAAATAAAAAGAAGTCATTCAATTTGATCCCTCTTGAATGTCAATTTCCTTTAGCATGTTTTAATTTGTTTTTGGACAGATTGCTTGGGGTCTTTAGGATGGATTTTGAGTACTTAATGTGTTCTTGATAAAATTTAGCTTTGATTTGGATCCTTAGTGGAATCTTGAGTCTTTTGTGATTTGAATGTAGCAAATTGATTTTATTCAACTTGGTGGTTGTATGATTGAGTTTTAGAGGTGTCGCCTTAAGGTTTTAATTTTAATTTCTTTCCTATTCGATAAATTGATCCCTCAAATTTTCTTTTCCCTTTCAAATTGGGTCTTTAATCATTTTTCTATTTTAGAATTTTGATTAATGATTCATTTTTGCTTGGAATTCATGCATTATTTGATCATTTCTAAGTTGCAAAGTGAGGACGGATTCGATGTTTGATGGATTCCGATTGTCATATTTGTCTTTTATCATTATATTGGTGCATTAATCCTTTCCTTTGAATGGTTTTAGCCCAAATTAGCTTCTTCTTTAGTGACCACAGCCCAAGTTGAGTCTTGTTCACCTTACTAGCATTACACATGGGGGGAGGTACAATTTCTCTTATCCCTTTTTGTCTCTCCTATGTGACCTTATGTGTTATGTGAATATGCCTGTCTACTTCGCTTTCCTTACCTCCCTGCGTGCATTTACTTGCTTTTTACTTTTATTTAAGTTTTCATGGGGAATGTGTACACCTCTTGGCTTGTAATAGATAGTGCTCGGAGAGCAGCTGGTCCATTCACCCTTTCCCTTTTATGCTTTTATGGGGTATGTGTACACCTCTTGGCTTGTAATAGATAGGGCTCGGAGAGCATCTGGTCCACTTCCCCTTCCCCTTGCTTGCTTGTTTTTGTTGCTACATGTTTAATTGCTTTATTAGGCTCTTGCATCTAGTCGAGCATGCTAAATGCTATGTGCTATGTGTTTACGAGTGTTTTGGCATGTCTACTTGCTTTCATAGCCATGAATGAATGGAATAGATGAATGTACGTTTCCGCTAGTCCAACGCTAGTCGGAATTCATAGAATGGGCTAGTCCAACGCTAGACCCTTAGGGATTTCCCCTCATTAGCATATCATTTGCTTGTTCACCACATATCACGCATTTTCCTTAGTTTTATCATTTGGCATGATCCTCGAACCCGTTTTCCCTCCATTTTAGGATTTTTGCATTTCATGCTAGTTATAGGGTTCATTTTGCTTGAGTGTCCCCTTCTGATAAGGGAAACGAGCGAGTGTGGCTACTCGATAGCCTTAGCACGCTAGTTTTGCCTTCTAATCAAAGGGAAAATCAAGTCGAAAAGTTAGGAGTCCACCCCCGTACCCGACTTGTTGCATTCCTCTAGGGTCATACTTTCATTTTTATCACCTACATACTCTCTTAACCACATTTCTTCACATTTCTCAAACCATACTTTTACTATATTTTACCTATCACTTTCTTATTTTCACTTCACAAATGAAATTCCACTTTACCTTATATATCTATTATTCTATTTTCATACACTTGCACACGAAAACACTTGAATTTGTTTTACAATTTCACACAAGCACCTTTATACAATTTCGCACACTTGCACTTGCATTTCTTGCATCTTTCATACACTTTCACACTTGCACGCTTGAATCTCATTTGCATTAATCGACCTCTATGAGGTTTTCCTTTGTTGGCCGCCACAATTCATGTGGTTTGGGACCAAAAACCTCACAAGAGACATCGTAGAATTTAGGATTGCATTTTTCCTTCCGTTTTGCATTCATATAGTCATATCCAACGTGCGAACATATATTGGGTAGAAAATTAGGAAAGGTAAGGTTAAGTCGCGCAACTAGCCTTGGCTAGGTCAAAGGGGTGCCTTGGATTCTATCCTTGCCTTCCCCTTTGTCAAACGTGACCCCCGAACCTTTTTCTTTGGCTTACGTGGATTAGGAGTCGTTTTAAAAAGGGTTTTACTACTTTGTCTTTAAAAAACACTTTTTGGGTGACTTGGTACACCCCAAATCTATACCAAGTGGCGACTCCGTTTTCATATTTAAAAAACCCTTTTTAAAATTTCATTTGGCCAAATCGTCGCTTTCCAAAGTCCCATGGCCTTTTTACTTTTCATTTTGCACACGTTCACACCACACTTCACACACACATCACATCACATTCACCATTCAAAAAGTGGGGCGCGACACCTTGGGCTCCGCCGGAGGAATCATGGGGAGACTTGGGAGGGGAGGCGGCGGTAGCCTGCCGCCCGATGTAGGCATCGAGCTCGGCTACCTCCTCAACGGCTCGGGCTGAGGGAAAGTGGGCGGATGGAGAACTCATGATGACTATGGGGTCTAGCAGGTCGGGGTTAGAAGCAGAGGAAGAGGAAGGCGGAGGAGGGGAAGGCGACGGCGAGGATGAAGATGAAGATGAGGAAGAAATGAAGATTCTGGTGGCTCTGCGACGGACCAGGGACAGGGAGGCGGTGGAAGTAACGTCGGAGTGACCCGACATAAAAAGCAGAAGGTGGCAGAAGGTAAGAGAGACGCTGCAAAGAGGAAGAGGGTTCGCAGAAGGGACTTACTGATACCGATCAAGGCAGAGAGGGGATAGAGAACTCGCCGGAATCTGGACACGGGGCATCGGAAGTTGCTGGGAAATGGAAATGCGAGTGCACAAGGAGAACGGTAATGCAAAATGCACGAGGGGAGGGAAAAATGGCAAATGGAGCTGATTGAAATCTGGCAACCACTATTTATGAGGGGAGAAAGGGGGGAAAAACGGTTGCGTGAATTTGAACCGACCCCCATGTGAACGTATTTAATGTTGGTACGGAAACCGAAGAGGTGTGACAACTGAAAGGACGCGGGTGCAGAGCCCCTGTGACAGCACTGTGACCAGAGGTGGCGTTGGCAGGTGAGTGCGCGGCGCTGGCCTCCCACGTGGCAGGGTTAGATTAGGTCTGCCTGACAGCCCTACCTAATCTAGGGGGCTAGTGCAGAGGCCCTGTTCTGGGCCCGACCACGTGGCAGCCCAGCTATGGTCGAGCTGGGCCTCAGCCTTCAGCCCTTCCACGATCGCCTTGGGCCGCCTCGCCGCTAGGGTTCCAAAGGGCTCTGGGAGAGGACCCCGGAAAGACCGGAAGAGATCCCCCATAGATCGGGATTGGGAGCTATTCCGGGCAAGTCCCGCATCGTGCGGAGGTCGGACTCTCTTGACAAGCATAAATGGTAACTTTCACCACTCCGACAAGGAACGAAAACAACCCGCTCAATACACTCTGACTACCCTATTTCCCGTGAACCCTACTCACCGGAAAACTTATTTGGCCATCGGAGTGCCCTCGGGGACCACCCTCGGGCCCCCCTCTGTTAGCTCGTTCTTATCTGTTTTGCAGGCTTGGAGTCAGCTCCTCCATCAGCATCCCGAGCTGGTCAGGTCAGCTCGTCCCGGGGAAGTTCCGTGCTTCTTCAGGGAGCATCTCTATTAAATGACTAGCTGTGAAGTTTGGTTCTTTGGTTATTTCTTCAGTCGAATTCAAGTTGACCTTGATTTATATTTATATAACTGTCAAGTATCATGTTTGTCAGAAGGAACTGAATGCTTCTAAGTCTTGTCCATTTGCTTCAATTTTTCTTTATAATTTGCTGCACTCTTGTTTATGTTTTGATGAAATAATGATGAGGTTGAGAGCAGGTTCTTGCTTTTGTATATTGCTGAAAATATGAATCTGGATCATGGCCACCGAGTTTCTTGTTGCGTGCGTTTTTGGAACCTGCACTGTTGTTTATGTTTTGATGAAATGATGATGAGGTTGACAATACGTTCTTACTTGTGTATATTGCTGAAAATAGGAATCTGGATTATGGCCCTTTCTGTATAGTGCTGTTTTGATCAAATGAGGGTCTTCAATATGCCCCACTTTCCTTTTTTTTTTTATCAAATGATGATGAGATTGAGTCTCGACTTTGCTATTTTCGTGGAATCTGGATCTTGGTCTCGAGTCTTGACTTTGCTATTTTCATTAGCTCGAGTCTTGTTTCTGTTTCCTTATAGTCATGATTTTATGATGTTGGATTGCTTAATGTTTCTCTTTCCTTACGGTCTCTCTTGGACTTCTGGACAGCTTCCTTACAGCCACAGAAGTGTTTGACCTGCTGAAATCTCCTTAATGTTCAAGATGCTAGAGCTGCAGTGGACTTTGATAGGCCATGTTATCTGATAGGTCAATGTTTAGTGCAAATTAGTGCTGCTGCTGGGCTTCATATTCTCGGAAATCGTTTGTCGAGCTTGAGTACTTTAGCTCGATATTGAGCTTGCCAAGTCCTCGAGCTCCATCAAGTTGAGCTCGAGCCCTCCCACTATTCCTTCGGGTTGAGCTCAAACTTCGAATCGAACTAGAGCTTCGTTCGAGCTCGAGTACTGTTTTTGAGCATCAAGTTTAAGCTCAAGTATGGCGATACTCGAATTCGACTCCACCGATATCACTCCTACTTATATGGCTGTTCCAAACTAAAAAAGAAAACATTATATAATATTGAGTCCAATGGTTAATAAGATGAATAAAATATATGATAATGCCAATCTCATCTATTGAATTCAATTTTTGAAAAAAGATAACGTCATCCAAGCGAAAGAAAACATTCACAGATGATTTATTGCTCACAACTTCATTAGTTAGAATGATATTGCTGACATGAAGGGTGACGAAACGGTATGCAAATATCATCCAGTTTTCACTAGATGATTTCCTTTTCTCATTGACAACAAAACATGTGTATATAGATGTATATCTCTACTCTACACAGAAATCAAATCGAACAGAATTCTCCACAAAGTTCGAGACTGTTATTCAACAACTGTAAAACCGTGACAAATATGAATAATAGATAATTACTTCTTTCATTAACACAAAGAAACCTTGACAAAACCTATTCTGCTACGAGACGGTTGGAAGCCACAGATATTGTACATAAAACGCTTTCAGCATGTTATGGTTAAAACCAATCAGGCTAAATTACGACCAACTGTAGGAACGGTGGAAGTGCATTTTTGAACCAACCGACTACCATTATCTCCTACCACATTCTATTACTAAATTCATAATCAAATTTCATCTTCTTGTAGGCTCACAAAAGCAAAATAATCAGGTATGGACTGCAGTTACTCATAGCCAAAAAGTTCCAGGAAGAAAAAGGATTGACTCTGGAATAGATCACACAAAGTCACCAACCCTTAAAACAAGGAAAAATCGACATAGAATAATAAATCAAAAACAACAAAAGAATGATGATATAGTTAGAATCCTCGAGGCAATGAAAGCTAGCAATGATTTGCAGGAGGATCAGAAAGGAGAAGCCGCGAGCACACGTTACTCAAGAAAGCTCAATTTTCCTTTCTAATCGATTTTTTTTTTTATTATATGTGGGCTTTTGAAATATCAATCTCTGCAACTATTAACGACTTTGATATATGAAAATAATTGTCCACTTAATCATCCATTTATTTCACGATTTTGCTTTTGCTCACGATGGCATTTTAATTTCATATGTTGAAGTTAATCATAATTCAGACACATGCGAAGCACCAGGTGCACTTTCTAGTGGAAGCTAAATGTCGAAAAATTGCATCTATGCTTCATGAGATCAAGTACGGTACAACCATGCCAACATTAGGATGAAATATTTTAAAGCCGCATATCTTACTATGAATCCAATTTATCATTCATGGACAAAGTGTTTGAAAGTTGACTTTGACTTTCTGCTAGATAATGGTGGCGAGGAATGGCAATGGGGCGGCCCACTGCTTTCCCCCGCGCCCGGCCCGCCCCTTGTTTCTCCCACGGTGCCCCTTGGAGCGAATAAAAATTTGTCATTTAATTTTATTGTAGTCAAATTAGCAAATAATTAAGTACTAAAATATCAATACATTATCAAATTATTATACATTGTAATTTTACAATTGAAATTTATAAAAATAATCAAAAAAAATATTTGAATACAATCCAACATGATGAAATAAATACAATTAAAGTAGTCAAATTTTCACTTTTGAAATAAATACAATGACTAAGTCATTATTGTATTTTTTTTTGAGAAAAAATGTGTTATTTTGTAATGTGTAATTAGGAATTTAGTATAAATATATTAGTAAATTTAGTATAAGTAATTAATAATTTCTATTAGTAGACATGTATAATTATTAGTATTATTAATAATATCGATTATATTATATATACTAATATACATTATATAATATTTACAACTAATAATATTATTATTATAAGTTTGTAACTAATTAAATTAAATAGTATATGTACATATAAATATAAATAATATATATATGTATATATATTCTAATTGCCATCCCTAATGATGGCTAAAAGTGAAATTCAGACATCATGTACCTCCACTACCAACCAAATCGGCAATGTTCTCACTAAAGCAAATATCTTTCACACGACAAGTTGATGGCTTTTTTTTTAAATGGGAAACCCCACAACTTGCAAGGATGTGACGAGTATTTGATTAATTAGTTAAAGTCTGAATTAATCTGTAGTAACAATTAGAACTAGATAGTCTCTTTGTAATAACTTGTGCATATTTTTGTACTTTTAAATATACAGTTATGTAAATGGAAAGTTTCCTTGTTCTCCATTTCATGTGTTTAGAAACTACTCAGCCGGAATAACGGTAATTAGATTAGCTGACAGTTTTGTTTGGAAATTCCTGCTTTGATGACTACATGCATTTCTAGGGATGTATGACGATAATGCCATTAATGATGAAAGCATGTCTAAGCAAAACTTTGAAGTAGCTATCCAGCCTAATGCTGCCAACAAAAAGAAGTAGCTCGGAGTTTAGCAATGGACACTTTGGGCCCTTCTACCAGAATGCAGCTATAGAAAAATTCTTTTGACTGTCGAGAACATTTGAGGGAGGGAATAAAACTCCTCATACTGACTTGTTACTTAGGGGGCACTAAAAAATATGAGTAAAAGTGACAGGATTGGTAATTTCAGGAGACCAAGCAAAGATGCTATTCCAGAACTACTACCATTTGGCAGGTTTGGATATTGATCTGGAGGTGGCATCACACAGACGTCACCATTAAAATAAATCCTCTGAGGGAAAGCCCATCCCTTGTCGAAGGTGAAAGACTTGCCCTTCCTAAATAGAAGCTCTGATTGCACAAATCCATCGGGTCCAGCTTGCATAAGCCAGTCGTTGTAGTATTTGATTCCCCATAGCATTGCCGTATCATCTGAAAAGGGGAATGGTTCAATGACCAAATATATTGTAGGATGATAGAAGATAAGTAAGCGTGTTGCAAAACTTCAGACTAGTTCTCTAGTTACTTACTTATCAAACCGTAAGGTATTATTGGCTTATAATTAAAGCTGAAAGTCTCGGTAAGATGATTAAAATTGGGATGCTGAACGACAAGATTCCACTGTGTATAATTCATTTTGTAATTGAAATTTGTGATTGTGATCTTCACCCTCCAGTACTCTTTGTAGTTTTGCTTGACATGCCAGTGGACTCGGATTGGACACATGTGGCTAGTGCAGTGAACAACCGGTGTATAACTATTGATCTTGCTCGGAATGGCAAGAGCTGAAGCCAGATAAGAAGAAACCGATCTGTAAGATAGATGAAGAAGTAGAGTTTGGTCATGATTATGCACTATATTATGTTATTTTGTCAAGTGACTGATCGAATACTGTTCCCGTCTTACCCAACACAGGTTCCTGCTGCAGGTCGAGGTACCTTGTTTTGACAACCACAAGTGCAAGCAGGGCAGTTGACAATCGTTTCACTGTAGAAGGAGGAGAGCGAGACACAGCAAGTCGGAGTCTTTTGGGCTAGGAATTGTGAATATGTGCAACTTACCTGCCATGACACTGCAGAAAAGAGTACGAATTAACTGACAAAATGCACTTCAAATATTCTGTATCTAGAAACTTCTTTGTCGATAACTTTGAATAATCTGATCAGATTTTTTTCTATTTAGAGTCCTTGACTGGATTTGATATTTTGCTTAGTCTGTTGATCATTGCATATGTCTTCTAAAGAAAGTGTTCAATAGGTCTAAATCCTTCCCAAGTACAGTGAAATGAAGAAACAAATTAGAAAGCACTACCAGTCATTTTTCTGCAATTATTTGAAATCTTAACCTCCTTGGATTGCATTTTTGTAAAGAACTTTTAAAAGAATATGACTTTACCACTTTCTTGAGGATAGTATATAATTAATCACAAAAAGTTTATCGGTAACTGGTGAGGTTGTTCGAAAAACTATCCCAAAAATTGCAAACCAAACAGAGTTTCTGGAAGAACATTAGAGCTAGCAAATAAAACTTACTCAAAGCTTGGGTGACCCTCCTCCTGTCTGGTGTCTTGAATTTGCTTGGTTTGACAAATTGAGTTGGTCCGCAGGTATATCCAGGGCCTGGTGTTTTCAAGGTAAAGTCCTTTGGTGCTCTCACCGTTTTATTAGATGTCCCAGCTTGACCAACCGTGAGTTGAAATGAGGAGAGTGCATTGGCAGGGTCCTGAACCCAAGAGCTTAAAACACCACCTCTGCAGCAGTTTGCCATCCGCTGGGTATATGGGGCTGCTGGTAGTAGATCAACAACTGTGGGTTTCTTCTTGCAACAGTGAGGAATGTCGCCTTTGAATTTTGAACAATCTCCTTGCTCTACTGTTTGACCGCCCAACATGCTCCATATTACCTCACTTTTAGCCCATGTCCATCCTAATTTCCATCCTGGAGCTTCAATGTGCCGATACTTCTGGAAGTTCAAAATGCTCAAAGTGGCCTGCAAATTTGAAGAGAATTAATCAAAGATCCTTCATTTTTCTCAACTGTTGAAGAACAACCACCATATGACATTATACTTCCAATCTGAAGAGCTGTCAGTTTCGCGAATAAATTTCATAGAACAAAATATCATTCTGCAGTAGATTGAGTCTCTAGCATAGAAGAATATCTTCAGTATTCAAGAAATATTGACAGCAAAGGACAAAACAATCTTAATTTTCTTTTTGTCTGTCTAATATGTAATTCTTGTCCTCTCTGCATCATATTGACAATAGTTTCTCACTGTTTTGTTGATATATGAGAATCCAGAGAGGATATATATAAGCTACGAACAAATTGAATTTGCTAAATCAATAACATGTACCATTCTTTTAGTATTACAGTATCTATTACAATTCAGAAATTTCATTTTTGACTCAACTTTGATTGACCAGAGCATAGGCTTCTTAGGAATAGGAAATGTGGGAAAGGAGAGGAGCGGATAACCGATTTCTTAGAAGTTTCATGTGCTACTCACTATGTAACCATCTGAAGTCCAGCTCATAATATCCCATTTGATTGTAATATTGCCACTGGGATCAAGAGCATCATATGCATCTGCAACATGCAAAAATTGTTATATTATCAGTTAGGCAAGTGCTGGTGTACTTTAAACCTGTCTCCTCAGACTTGTGGTTCGAACCAAAAGACAAGAGAAAGGCTAATAACCTAGTTGCTTTATAGTATAATGCTCAGGCAAACAAACTCTTGAATCCTGAATAAGTTGAAACTAATCAAGTCCATTGAAGGAAAGAATTTAGCTGCCTACAAATCCTCCAAAGCACCATCCTTCTTTCTGATCCAAGTCCTGCAGCCATATCCATTTCTGAACTTCTCACAATATTGTCTTCTAAGTTCCCAGACTAGATTATTCAGTTTCATTTTCAACTTTTCTAGATGCCCTTTAGCAATATAAACCAATTGCCAGTAAGTGCACTTAGTCCAAACTCTGAGAGTATGACAGCGCTAGGTATCCAAGAGTGCAAAAAAGTTTCACTATAAAAATGGATTAGGACATGAGATGACAAAGGGACTAACCTGTTGAGGAAAAGCTCATAACACAAAGCAAAGCTAGTAGTGAAATGCGACAGCTCAACTCAGTAAATGATCCTATATTGAACTTTATGAACAACTCCATTTCTTACAAGTTAAAATTGTGAACTTTTCAATTTTCCAGCAGGAGACAGAGCAAAATATTGTGTAACAACTAACAAGTGTTGGAGAAAGGGCATGCAGAAATAGGCAGCAATAGACTGGGTGCAGCTGGCTTTCTGTTGCCCACACTGCTGGTGTGTTTGGACTTTGGATCAAAATGGACTTTATAGACCCCAACTTACTTAGTATGATTGCCATTTACTACTCATTAGCAATTCATATAGCTTGATGCGCAAATTCTCTTGTCAATTATTATGGAGTAATCGCTAAGATATTGAGAAGGGATAATTTCAGAAACCTCCCTTGAGTTTTAACTATTTCACTGAACTCCCTTCAATTTTCGAAAATTACACTAACATCTCTTGAAGTTAATTATCTTATAACATTTACACACAATCAATAATTAAAAAGCGATATTAAGAGAGAAAGATAACATGATTCCACCATTGCTCCTTATCTACTACATTATTTAGTTAATTTAATACCTAACCAAACATTAAAGAAAAACACTAACATGTCCTATTTCTTATTCGAGATCAAATCACATATAACATCAAAAAATAATATATCATTCTATATTTTTTACTTAATGGAAGGTCCAAATTACTCTTTTCAATTACATACTATTCTTGAATATGATCAACAATAAATAATCAAAAGAATTTGCAGTTGAAGCATTATAGAGAGCAAATTTTAACATCATAAATATCCTTGTCAACATATTAAGATTAGTTGCTGAGATTATTATGGTATTAAAGTTCACTCATTGTAATGTTTTGGTTATAGATTTTTGATTATTTGTTGTTGATCATATTTTGACAATGAGTCTATAATTGAAAAAGGTAATTTGGATCTTACATTAAAAGAAATATATAGAATGATATACTATTTCTTTTATATTATATGTGATTTGATCCTGATGATAAACAACAAATTCTAATATTTTTGTTAATGTGTGGACTGGTATTAGATTATAATAGATGAGAAACAATGGTAGAATTAGGTTATCTTTTCTCTCCTAATATCATTTTTTAATTATTAGTTAAACTTAAATGTTACAAGATAATAAACCTTAAAGGAGGTTAGTATAATTTTTAAAGCCTAAAAGGAGACCAGTGAAATAGTCAGAAATCTCATGGAGAAATCTCAGGAAGGTTTCTAGTATTGTCCCTATAAAGAATTGAATCTAATGATCAAGTTGCATCCCAAAATCTACAAAGTGCTGTTAGATATGAGGAGCGGCAAATTGTTTGCCTTATGGTGAGTTTTTCATGTCATTTTACAGGTGAGCCTGCTGCTATAAAGCACGAAAGAGTTTACATCTTTTAATTAAGTGAAAAATGCGTATAAAACGAAAAAAAAAAAAACCACAATAAATCTGTCAATGGTTAAAGTTTTTCAAGTCCAAATTAAACTTAATAGTCAAGGGGTGCAAAGGACCATGAATTGTGTCCTTGCCTTCAAAATTCATGGTGAAAGATATATGGTAATGAACCAAGTGAAATAAAGCATGTACTACCTTGATACATAAGAAATAAGTGTATCTAATCAGGCATGACAAAAATATAAGAAGTAAGCAAAACAACTCATCCTAAAAACTGAAATATTTTTGAAGCCTTTTTTTTTTTTTGAAGGATTTTTGAAGCCACATCTTCATCATTTACGAAAATAATCAGTGGTTTGGATGTTTGATTATCAAGGTGAGGTGTAGAGCAGTGATGTATTGCACATTAATCCCATTTGTCAATCTGATGATTGTTTCTTGACTTAGAAGGTTTAATGTCATTTTGCCCTTTTTTTGGTTTAAGAAAACTAGGTGAATGAACTGATGGCTAGTCAACGTGGATTATCAGCTAAAAGGCAAAATCACCAAATTTCATTTGTATTCTGCAATGGATCTATATACAGTGAAATCCCTCAAAATATGAGACTGCAGTTTATTAAAGTAGCACGGATTAGACAGCTAGAGAGCATCTCACAGATCCGACCAGAGAATGATAAAATAAAAAAAATAAAAGCTAGTTACATACCACAATATTTTAGTATTGTATTTGGATTTAAAGTCCCAGATTTGCTCTCTGGTAGGCGCGTCAATTTGATTTCTGGATCAGGTTTTTACAAGTCTAAATTGGGGCTCTATTGAAAAGCATTAGATAAAGACCTGGATCTGGCTCTCAATTGGGCTCAAATCATTATAGACAAAGTTTGGCCATTTGAATTTATTTGCTTCGGGAACAAACTTGGTCCAAATTCAAAATCTTCTTACTCTTATATGTATGTATGTAAGTAAATGTATATGTATATGTATATCCATATATGTATGTATGTATATATTTAGTACATTGATCGTTTTCTTAAACGTAGTATTGTATCAAACCCAAGTTTTTAATTGAACAAACCGAATTTTTTTACACTTAATTTGAGAATCGTTTTAATTGAATCTTTCAATTTGTTTTGGTACACAACAAAGTCTCTTCTAGGATTTCTAATGAGAGTATTCACCTTTCCTATAGCTTTATAATAAGAGTTTTCTTCTCTTTTAGAGTAAACTACCAAGAATTTTCTTTTAATTTGTGTTTTTCTTTGTTAAATCTTAGTTTTTTCATATCTATTTATCAGATGTGGAAATTCTGATGTCTATATTGTCAAGTCTCAACCGGATTTTTGAACAAGAAGTAGTTAAATAGTAGGTCTGGCGTTGAAGACATGCACAGACATTCTCCTTTTCTCTCTCTCTGTTTTGTTTGGATAAAAAGTGAATTTTATTAACAAAATTGTTGAAAATCGTTCATACAATTTGATTTCCATCATAAAAATCTCGGCTATTGGAATGATAAACCGGCATTAGAAATAACAAATATGCAATTTAACAGATAAAAAAATATGAAAAATATATCTGAAAAAGTCTTTTAATGAGATAAATCATTGTAGCTCTCTTGTATGCATGTTGCAATCTTCAAATCTGCTAAGCAATTGTTTTAAACTCTAATAATGATCATAACGTCCATCAATATAGACCCAAAATTAAAAAAAAAATCATATTTGAAATAGATTCAAATTTAATAAAAAAAATAAGAAAAGACTATACAAAAATCTCATTAGAAAATCCTAAGAGAACAAAAAATTCCCATTAGGAACCTCTAAGAGAAATAGAAGACTCTCACTAAGGAATTCCGTCTATTTGAGTGCCTAGGTCATAGTGGTCGCCAAGATCTTTGGAGTTATTTTTTTAAGCTCTTGGAGGTAAGGTATAGCCCCCCTCCTTGTATTTCTCCTTTTCTTCATTATTAATAAATTTGGGTGGAAACCCTTAAAAAAAGTCAAAATGAAATTCGTGGGAGAAAGATCATGATGGTAGAGAAAAAAATATTAAGTAGAGAAAAGTCAGAGAAGAGAAAAAGTAGAACGCTTTTTCTTTTTCCTTTTAAGTAGTTGATTGTTGCATGGATGTTCATTGGATTCGAAGCGATTAATATCAATTTTGAATATATTAAAGTTTCAAAACATAATTTTGTTAATTTTTGAAATTTGGTGATTCTATAGATCTTTATATTTGTCATTTTTATGGTGTATTTAATGTATTTTCTATCATTAATGCATATCTCATGAATGAAATTATGATCTTATATAGAAAAAATCATTCTAGTTAACATGACAAACTTCTTAAATAGTAGTTATGTTCTAAATGTATTTCATACTTTCTTTTAATTCTTCATCTATTTTTAGTCTCAAATTACACTTGAATGATCAAAACTATCCACTTTACATACTTTAGTCTATATTTGAATTGTTTGAGCAAATGATAAGGATAACAATTTAGCTAAGTGCCCAAAATTATATTAAACTTGTGGCAAATGGGATGTGCACATTAAAAAAAATTATATTTATAATAAAAGAGTAACAATAATTAGAAATCTAATTTTAAAAATTTGAAAATTTAAAATAAAAATAGAAGAAGTTATTGAAATTTAATAGCTACGAACAATTTGTTTGGGGTGGTTATAGGTGGCAAACAAATCTAGGGGTGAGCAAATTTGGTACGTACCGGATTCATATCCGAATTCAAATTCAATTTGGTAATTTGAAATCGGGTATTTGGTAATTTGGTACAAAAGCGGTATTTACCGAATTCACCGAATTCTAATATGGTATGAAATTGGTAATGAGATTATGAATTTCATAATAATTGATTTCAAATTCAAATTCGGTAAAATGAAATAGGGTACCATATTATCGCATTCGAATATCAAATTAGTTTATAAAATTATATAATACATAGATAAATGCCATTTAGTATTAGTATATACTACTAATATATTATTATATCATATAGGTAAATGCTATTAATAATAGTTAGTATATGGTATTATCATGTATTTATGATAATAATAATATATAATGATGTACAATATACTATTTTAGTATTTGTTAATTGTTATATGATTATAATAATACAAATATACAACAATACATAACATAACTTTAATACTTATTATTTTTTACATGACTAGAATTAGATAATAATTAATAAGTAGAGGTATAATACTAAATATTAAACAATAAACATAATTAGTAATTAGAATTTAGATATTGGTAATTTGGTATATCATTCATGTTTGAATTATTAATATTTGAATGCGTAACTTGTAACTTGTAAGTATTAGTGTACTCTAAAATTACATTACATATTTAACATAAAAATTCATATTCTCTATTAACTAATCTTAAGGTTTTAAACATAGACAAGACGCCAAGCAGTCTAAGTGAATACATATGAATTGCAAATCAATGTATTAGTGTATTGGCTTTCACTATTAAAAGCAACTTGGTGTTGTAGCCTGTAAGTTTGTAATTAGATTGATTACAATAGCAGCGTAGCTATTAAACTTGATAACAGGGTTTAATTAGGCTGGAAATTGCAAATAAAGGATTGAAATTCATAAATTTTTGCATATGGGTATAATGGGTAACCCATCAAACCCAATTAACCAATTTAGAATTGTCTTCCCCCATGCTTCCTCTCTTCACCCACACAATTGTTTTTAGATTTTTCATTTTGTCATGATGTTAACTACTTTTGTTTCATTTTTATTATATTTGTTGGTTTTATCTTATCATTTTATTTTCTCTTAGTTTGTTAACTTGCTCATTTTTTAGCATTACCAATTTATGACAAGTTTTATCCTCTTTTCCTATCTTTCTAAAATGAAATTTAAATTCACACACAAAAAAATGCTAGGGGTTCAAAATTTTTGAATTAAGTTTTTATATTAACTTTTTTTTAAGTTTTTATGTTAACTTTTATAGTACTTAGTTCAAATTTTTATATTCTTATTGTTCAATTATTAAATAGTATGTAATTTTGTGACATAGAGTAGGAATGAAAAAAAATTGGTAATTAGGCTTATTAAGCATTATGAGTAAATGTTTAAAACTAATGATAGGTGCAAAGGGTGGTCTAAATTGATAACTTAGTTTGTAAAATGAGTTTACAAAAAATTAAATACATGAGTTATCCAATTCATTTTTTGGATTACCCATTTATATCATCTAATTAAATGGGTATAAATGAGTTGATTCACTTATACCTATTACCTATTTTAACCAACTTAAACCCACCCAAATCATCCATTTTAACACCTCTAGTGGTGGTTAAGTGCAATTTCTTACTTATATGAGGATAAAATTGGTATAACAAAAAATGACAACATATTTTAACACCAAAAATCATGCCTCATGCTTTACATATAGAAAGATATTCAAAATCAGAGTACTCGCCCTCAATTATAGAATAAAACTATAAAAATATTTCTGATCATGCATGCTTTACACCGAAATGATTCACTCACCGAGTATATCATAATTGCAACAATAATTTGTAAGACTCGCATCCTTTAGAGGCAATTATGACTCATATGATTGATTCTAAAGTAATTGATATTCTAATTAATTGATTGACATTTTGTCAATAATTAATTAGCATCTCCATTTGATAATGATTGGTGATTGATATCCTGATTAATTGATTGACATTTTATCAATAATTAATTAGTATCTTTGATTTGTTAATGATTGATTGGTATCTATTGTTAATTGATATCTTATTCAATTAGTAAATCAATCAAATGATCAATTAGTCAGAAAATGTTATTTCAATTATAAATTTTGGCAAGATTTCCTTGATGGAAGGAAACCCAAGGGATTTTTGTATTTTTCAGTAAGGGTCCCTAGCCTAACCTATAAATAACATGTGGTATTCCATCAATTATACACTTTTGGTTTGGTATATGTTAGAAGATCCTTACTCTATATTCTCCTACTTTTTTTCTTCTACACATTTACATAGTTTCTTTGTTAATATAGACAAGAAGAAGGCAAGAAGACAAGGAGCTGTAAGGACTAATCTTTGTTCAATAATAATGGTTGGAGGTAAATCATTTAAATTTTCGCTGCTTTGTACAACTCATTTGTACTTATTTGGTTTAACATGTGGTATCAGAGCCACGCTCTAGCCATGTTGTTTAACATATAACTTCATGGTTTGTTGGCAATATGAGAAAAGCTACATAGATTCATTGAATGTTAAATGAATCAAATCCAATTTGTCATGGGATCTATGTATCCATTATCTCAATTATTGAGAATTAATGGCTAATCCCATGTGTATGTATCATTCTTGTGATGATTTATTTGGTCATGCAAGTATGTATCATACTTATATCATTAGTATGATATTTGATCTTCATTTGGTTATACTTATATGATAATATAACTAATTATATCTTACATGAATTATGGTTAGTATACTTATGCCTTTTGACTTTGCATCATGTATACTAAAATATCATAAAAGGTTAAACTTTGCTTTTGGGGCATTTTATGAATTCTAGTTAAATAACTTCATGCCTCTTGAAATTGTGATTAATAATTGGCATCAACAGTTTGTTTGTTTGCTGCACCTTTGCCTAATTATTTAAAAGTATAAATTGTGACATCTTTCAACCTTTCTCTTTTATCACCTATTTAGATGTTATCATAAAGATTTTTGTATCTTATATTTAAGAGTGGCCACAACATCTTAGATACTAGATGCTTAAAATCTAATCACGTAAGTATCTAATGATTAAATGAATAATGTATAATTAAGTAAGCAATTAACTTATTACAATTATCATTTGGTCCACAGGAAAATGGTAGTTTTAATAAGATTAGTTGAACTAAGACAATAAATTTAACATTGTATTAAGAGATTTCCTAGGCCCACAGGTATGAAAAATTTCTATTTTTATAGTTTTAATTCACCAATCTTATTATAATGAAAGTAAAGTCAATGCATGTTTGGCAACCTCTACCCACAAGAAGATTTGAATTAACATTGGTTAATTCAATCCTTATGTCTTAAATTTCATAGCAATAATTAATATTTTTTCTTGGATATTGCAGTTTTTTCTACCACTACTCTTTTTAATGATTCATCTCATATTCCAATGCTATTTGGTGAAAACTACACTAAATGGAAGGACAAGATTCTTCTGACTTAAGGTGTAGGGATCTTGATTTGGCACTTCATGAGAATGAACCACCCATTCCCATGGATTCTAGTTTGTCAAATGAAAAGGCTGCTTATGAGCGGTGGGAGCGATCTAATCACTTAAATTTGATGCTTATTAAGTCACATAACAATCAAAGCATTAAGGGTTCAATCCCTGATTGTGACCCAGTCAAAGCTTACATGAAAGCAATTGATGAACAATTTGTAAGCTCTGACAAGGTTTTGGCTAGCAGTCTTATGAAGAAATTTGCACGCATGACATTTGACAAAAATGGGAGTGTGCATGAGCACATTATGAAAATGAAGGATATTGCTGCTAAACTAAAGTCCCTTAAAGTTGAGATTTCTGAGTCATTTTTGTGCATTTCATTCTCAACTCTCTCCCATCGAAATATACTCTGTTTAAGATCTCTTATAACACACATAAAGAAGAATGGTCAATTAATGAACTCTTGATTGATACGAATTCCGTTGATGATGAAATTCGTGACAACGAATTCCGAATCGATGGCGATTGTTATAGGTTTGGAAATAGCAGAATTTCCTCCTCCGAACCTCTCTAGTCCCTGCGATTGAAATTTCGATACTATCTTGATCCTTAATCTTACAAATTAGCGAACCCTAGGAATTATTAGAAAGCGCTACAATCAAGGATGATCTTCTTGATTGATAAATTGAACGAATACTAGACAATTCTAGATGTTCAAGGATAGCTCGTGGAGCCAATAGAGCAGTCTCTCAAAAAGGTTTTGTGAAAATATCGTAATCTATTATTCATGAATGATGAACGATGTTATATGTTTCTTGATACAATGCATAACCAAACTGGACTAGTAACGACACAACTAATTAGAGCTTGACACTTGGCCCAAAGCCCTAACAATTACCCACAGATCCAATCTTAAGGTTGGACCGTTTTATTTAGCTATGAATTCAAGCCCAAATGCAACGAATTAAAGTACGCCTAGTTACATACTAAACTTGGCCTACAACATTCATCTTCAACCTTGAATTGGAGCATATTAACAAGACTTGAACCCATGCTTGGCACTCCAACTGAATCTTGGACTACTCGAACCATGGCTTGTAATAACTCGCTGAAGTGCTTGGCTCGAGCTAGCATAGTCGGACTCTTCGGGACTATCATGAACCCGACTTGAGTGCTAGGATCAACTTGGACAGTCTTGGATATTCTATTAGTTCTCTCCTCTTGAAAAGGATTTGTGCTCAAATTGACCTCATCGCCTGCAAGAAAAGGGCTTAAGTCAGATGCATTAAAGGTTCACTCTGTACTCATCTGATAACTCGAGTTCGTAGGCATTAGCGTTGGCGTGCTCAAGTACTTGGAATGGTCCTTCTCCACGTGGTAGCAACTTATTGCAACGCTGGACTGGAAAACATTCCTTTCTGAGGTGAAGCCAAACCCAATCACCTGATTTGAACACCACATGCTTGCACCCATTGTTGGCCTATGTAGCATACTGCATCGTCCACTTCTCGATGTTTGCTCGCACTTTCTCATGGAGCTGGTGGACATACTCTATCTTTTCTTACCATTTTAAGTTCACTTGCTCAGAAATAGGTAAAGGCACTAAATGCAAAGGCTTTAGTGGATTAAAACCATAAATTATCTCAAATGGCAAATATTGTGTAACAAAATGACCAGTTCGATTATATGCAAATTCGACATGAGGTAAACACTCTTCCCACGCCCTAAGGTTCTTTTGCAATATGGCACACAACAAGGTAGAGAGAGTTCTATTAACTACCTCTGTTTGATCATCAGTTTGTGGGTGACCAATTGTTGAAAATAACAACTTAGTGCTTAACTTAGATCACAAGATCTTCTAAAAATAGCTAACGAACTTAATGTCCCTATCAGACATTATGGATCTAAGAACACCATGCAATCTTACTGTCTCTTTGAAGAACAAATCAGCTATATGAGATGTATTATCAGTCTTATGATAAGCAATGTGCGTCATTTTAGAAACTCTATCAACGACAACATAGATGGAATTATTGTCCCTCCTAGACCTAGGCAATCCTAATATGAAATCCATAGAAAGATCTACCCATGGCTCCTTAGGTATAGGTAAAGGAGTGTAAATATCATGCGGATGTACCTTAGATTTAGTTTGTTGGCATGTGATACACTTGTTAACAAACCGCTTCACATCTTGCTTCATACGCAGCCAATAGAAGTGTTCTTGCAAAATAGAATAAGTTTTAGATATTTCAAAATGTACCATTAATTTTCCATCGTGTGATTTCCGTAACAACAATTTACGGATCAAATAGATGGGAATGCATAACTTATCAACATAATAAAGGTATCCATCAAAAATGAAAAACTTACTCTTATGAGATATTCTACAAGACTCATAAATCACCCCAAAGTCTTTGTCATTCTGATATAAGTCATTAATAAACTCAAACTATAGTATCTCAGCATCTAAAGTGATGATTAGGGTGTACCTACGCGATAGTGCATCAGCAACAACATTTGTCTTACTAGACTTGTATTTGATGACATATGGGGATGATTCAATGAAGGCCATCCATCGAACATGCTTCTTGGTCATCTTGTGTTGCGCCTTTAGATATTTCAAAGACTCATGGTTAGGGTGAATTACGAATTCCTTGGGCTACAAGTAATGCTGCCACATCTCTAATGTTTGAATCAGAGCGTACAACTCCTTATTATATGTTGAGTAACTGAGTGCTATCCCACTAAAATAGGTGATCAGCTTCCCTACTTACATCAATACAGTACCAATTCCAATACCTGAAGCATCACATTCAATTTAAAAAATTTTGTTGAAATCAGATAAAGTTAAAACAAGTGCGTGTGTGAGTTTGTGCTTAAGGGTTTGGAATGCCTGTTCTTGAACTTCTCCCTAGATGAATCTCTAATTCTTCTTGACAACTGTAGTCAATGAGACGGCCAAAATGCTAAAATCTTTCACAAATCGCTAATAGAAATTCGCAAGTCCATGGAAGCTTTGAACCTCACTCACGGATGTAGGTGTTGGCCAGTCTTATATGGCCTGGATCTTGCTTTCATCCACCTATATACCCTATGCACTAACTGTAAAAAGATAGAAAATAAGTTTATTAGTACAAAATGTGCACTTCTTAAGATTGGCATATAGCTTCTATCGTTGAAATACATCAAAAACAGACCTCAAGTGCTCCAAGTGTTCATCTAAATTATGACTATAGACAAGGATATCATCAAAATACACTGCAACAAATTTTCTTAAGAATGGATGTAGCATATGATTCATTAAGTGCATGAAAGTACAAGGTATGCTAATTAACCGAAAATGTATAACTAACCACTCATACAACCCATACTTGGTTTTAAATGTAGTTTTCTATTCACCTTCTTCCTTTATCTTAATTTGATGATAACCATTTTTTAAATCTATCTTAGTGAACACAATTGCACCATGCAACGTATCTAATATGTCGTCTAACCTAGGAATAGGGTGATGATACTTTTTCATTATGGCATTGATTGCTCGACAGTCGGTGCACATTCTCCATGACTTATCTTTTCTTCACCACTAGAATGATTGGCAGTTTGGCACTGCACACGGACTCAAGTTTTCCGTCACCCAACATTTGGTCAGCAACTCATTGACTTGGTATTAAAGCTCCCTTGTGTCTTCAGGATTACTCTTGTAGGTTGGTCGGTTAGGAGTGGCTGCTCCAGGGATGAAGTCAAATTGATGTTTGATTCCTCTGACAAGTGGCAATCCACTTGGTATCTCTTGGAGGAAGATATCGTCGAACTCTTGCAAAAGAGAAACTACCTCTCCCGACAAAGTTGGATCTAGCTCGTTAAATTGAGTCAAATTGATATTTGATTCCTCTGACAAGTGGCAATCCACTTGGTATCTCTTGGAGGAAGATATCGTCGAACTCTTGCAAAAGAGATACTACCTCTCCCGACAAAGTTGGATCTAGCTCATTAGTAGACAATAAAATCTCTTTACTAAAAAGTACAGGAAACACTGCTTTGCATTTGGAGCTCTTTTTCACTATCTTGGTTTTCACAAAAAAAAACTCGATTTCTTTCCTAATTTTCCTGTTTTGGCCAAATCCCCTTTGTGATTTTTAGACTCACTAACTTTAGCCTTAGTTAATGATTTTTTTCTCTCACTTTCCTTTTGAAACTCTTGTTGTAAGCTAAGTTAATCCTTATGTACTTGCTTAGGAGTAAGAGGAACAAATATGACTTTCCTACGCCTGTGTGTGAAGGTGTAATTGTTATTAACCCTATTAAAAGAAATTTTTCTATGATATTGCCAGGGTCTACCAAGTATAATATGACTAGCATGAATAGGCACTACATCACATAGAATATCATCCTTGTATCTACCAATCTTAAATGAAACAAGCAACTATTTGGAGACATGAATCTCACTATTAATATTGAGCCAATGTAGCATGTAGTTTTGCGGGTGGTCTGAGGTAGCTAGCTCCAACTTCTTGATCATTAGTGTGCTCGCCACGTTAATATTGCTCCCTTCGTTGATTATCAAGCTAAACACGTTATCTTTGATTAGATATCATGTATAGAAGATATTGTCGCATTGTGCCTCGTTGTCCTTGAATTGGGTGATGAACACTCCGGACAACAGGTCCTAACCCGACTTGGTCATCGATGATGTATTCTTCCCTCGGATTTTCCTCCTTATCTATAAGTGATAGCATACCCTTATACTCAGTTTCATCGTTTGACACTATCTCACCATTGGGGAGCATATTCATTGCCCATTGGTTGGGATATTGACTAGTTATGTGTCCCCGTCCCTGATACTTGAAACATCTAATGCCTCGACTTCTTCTCTTTGGTGGCTCTGAAGACACTTTAGGGGTTGCTTTAGTGTCTTGGTTGGGTGGCTCTATCTTCGGCCTTTGGGTAAATGGCTTGATCGTCTACTTAGGATCAGTAAAATCTCTCCTAGGCTAGCTCTGCCTGAAAGGTGGAGTCGAGTATGTGTAGCTCGTTCATTGTGGTTGACCCCTCTTTTTGAGTCTCTACTCAGTCTTCACTGCCTTGTCAACCATCTCCCCCAATCTCCATGTATGGTTGTAGCTCAAGTCACTCAGCTATGTCAAATTGTAGTCCATTGAGAAACCAAGTCATGGTGGCTTTACAGTCCTCTTGAACATCTGCTCTCAACATTGTGACCTCCATTTCCTTGTAGTCCTCCGTGGGATAAGGTCTACAACTTCTGAAACAAGTCACTATAGTAGTAGCTCAAGACAAATCTCTTCCTCATAATTGCTTGAAACTTGGCCCAAGTAGTGATGACGGGTTCTCCACTCCCAACTAGTCCCACCAAACAATTGCATAATCAATAAACTCGATTACTGCAAGTTTGGTCTTCTGCTCCTTGATGTAGTTGAGACATTTGAAGATCATTTTTGCCTTTCACTCCCACTCGAGGTATGCCTCGGGATCCAACCTCTCTTGAAACACCGGAATCTTCATTTCAATCCCTTTTATAGGATCACTTCTTTGATTGGTCTTGACTTCTGTTTAGACCTTTCGTCATTAGAGTTTTCGAATTCTCCAACTTTACTCTTGTCTAGTCGCCCTTTAGATGGCATTTGAGACAACTCCATGCAATCCATTCTTTTATGCAAGGCCTTCATATCATTATATATTCTTCTAGAAAAATCTCCAAATAAGGCCTCTAACTTAAGGGTTAGGTCAACTTTAGGCTCATGTCCCTTCATCACTTAGATACCCTGCAAGAAAAGTTAGTATAAAGAAAATATATCCTTTCTCGCTCCATTACGTGTATGCACTCAACACTCATGTTTACACTCAAATTTTCCTCTAATAATCTCACCAAAACTCTCTAATGACTCTTGGCTGCTTCCCTTGAATAATCCCTTCAAAATGTTCTAATTCAAACTCTATGATCAAGTCCATTGGTGAAGTAATGAATGTACTTGGTAAGTCAAAGAAAAGACACGAATTCTGAAAATTTGGATGAGGAAATTTGGATAAAGAACAATGATGCTTGAAATTCTACTTGTGTAAGGCTAGGAAATAATGAGTTAACAACTAGTGAACACGACTCAACATATTAGTTCAAAGGATGACTAAAATTTTCAAAATTTTAGCATTAGACCACTGGAACTTTGAAGATGTATTCAAAGCTGGAGATTATTGGAATTAACTAATAATTAACAGCTCAAACACTAACAATGTTGCAACACAAAGACTTGTAAGATTGATACCTAGAAGCTGAAATTTTGATGCTTGACAGAAATCTGTAATGTTGGCTGCACTTTAGGACTTAACTATTGGAAGTTTTGGTCGAGATTTCTAGACTTCTGAGGATGAATTTTTTGGCTAGAACTACTAGAAAAGAAAGCTAATTAATGACACAAAGAAAGCTGATGACTTGACTCGGCGCAAGAAAGCTGTGATTTTTTTTTTCACACTACAGCTAAGAACTTTGGATGAACAAGAGGTTGTGGATTGACAGAATTTGTGGCTTTGATTTGAACAAGCTTCAATTCCCAAATCTCAAACAAACTTCAAGAATGTATCAAGAATTCATGAATATTCAAGAAAAGTGATCCCAGAATTCAAGAAACAAAGAAATTTCTGGAAAATTCCCCTCAAACAGCCAAGGTTTCTCGGTTTGCAACAAGACAATTTCAAGAATTGAGACAAAAATTTCAAGAACTTCAAGATTGTTGTTTGAACAATCATGAACTTCAAGAAATCTAGAATTTCAACTCAAAGTTCCAAGAGATTATGTCAGGTTAGTCCACTTTCATTCCAAATTCACAGCTCAAACAATCAAGTACCCTAGCAACTACTTCGGTCCTTTAAGAAAGTTACCACTAGAAATTTTTTTCCAAGAACTAAATTGACTTTTTTTAACTTGAAACCCTGACTATAATCAAGAAACAATAATATTATGAAATTCTAGAACAAAAAAATGGATGAAAACAGCAAGAACAATTCGGACAGAATCAATACAACCAAAACCCTAATTTAGGCGCGACAATAATTACCTAACGGCTAGAAAATTTTTTTCTAAATTTTTGCTGGATTGTTTCACAAACAATTGACATGGATTAATAGCACAAATTAACCCTACAATCCGGACAAAACAAGAGAAAGTAATGACTACAAGTTCTGGACAGATTGCAACAATAATCGGCTAGAACAAGGACAAGACGCAGTGGAACAAATAACCCTAGCGACTGTATTTATTTATTTTTTGTCAATTTTCTAAAATAAATTCCATGAGAAACAATATAAATAAACATTAAATTTTGGACCAGAAACATGAGGAAACAAGCAACACAAAGACACGACAGAGTTGCAACTATAAACAATGGAATTTACTCACGATAAACAAAGAACTAAGACGCGACGAATGAAGAAACCCTAGCGGTTCTTCTAGATAGCAATGGATTGATTTTTAAAAACCAAAAAGACTACGAATTGAACAAAAACAAAAGATATAACCTGAAAATCACCAACTAAATCTGATGCCAGCTGATAGAAACTCTGTTGATGATGAAACTCGCGACAACAAACCCCGAATCGATAGCGATTGTTACAGGCTTGGAATTGATGGAATTTTCTACTCCGGACTCCTCTAATCCCCGTGATTGAAACGTTGATACTATCTTGACCCTCAATCCTATTAATTAGTAAACCTTAGGAATTGTTAGAAGGTGCCACAATCAAGGATGATATTCTTGATTGATAAGCCGAGCGAATATTAAACGATGCTAGATGTTCAAGGATAGCTCGTGGAGCCAAGAAAGCAGTCTCTCAAGAAAGTTTTGTAAAAATATCATAATCTATTATTCATGAACGACGAATGATGTTTTATGTTTCTTGATACAATGCATAACTAAACTGGACTAGTAATGACACAACTAATTGGACATGGACACTTGGCCCAAAGTCCTAACAACTACCCGCGGATCCAAGCTCAAGGCGGACCATTTTATTTAGCTACTAATTCAAGCCCAAATGTAACGAATTAAAGTAGGCCTAGCTACAAACTAACCTCGACCTCAAGATTCATCTTCAACCGTGATTTGGAGCAAATTAACAAGACTTAAACCCATGCTTGACACTCCAACTAAATCTTGGACTACTCGAACCATGGATTGTAATGACTCGTTGAGGCACTTGGCTCGAGCTCGCATAATCAGACTCGTCAAGACTATCATAGACCCGACTCAAGTGCTAGGATTGACTTAGACAGTCTTGGATACTCCACCATTGACCAAGTGTGTTCAAAAGGAGGAGAGATTGAAACATGAGATACCAAAAAGTTTTCATCTTGTGACTCATGGTAAAGGAAGTGCAAAGAAAGGAAGAGACAAGAGTGTTCTTATAAAAAAAGATAGCAATAAAGACAAATGCAATTTTTGCAAGGAAGAAAGATTGCCTCAAGTACGAGAAGTAACTCGAAAAGAAAGGTAATCTTAGTTTTGTGTGTTATGAATCTAACTTTACTGAAGTTTCTAATAATACTTGGTGGATTGATTGTGGTTCTACAATTTAAATTTTCAAAACCATGCGGGGCTTTCTGAGCCTAAGAAAGTCGTTGGGAAGTGAACAAAACATCTATTCTGGAAATCGGATGTGTTCATCTGTTGAAGATGTGGGGACCTATCATTTTAAAGATCGATTTTTAATCAAATCTTGAAAATACCTTTTATGTTCCATCCTTTTTAGAAATTTAATTTCTCTTTCTAGACTATCTATTATTGGGTATGATTCTAATTCTCATCTTTCAACCATGAATCTTTTGAAAAATAATAAAATTATTGGGTCTACCAATTTAGATGGAATGTTATTTAAACTTAAGTTAGACCCCACATACGAATATAGCCTTTTAACTATGCATGGTACAGGTACTAAATGCGGTATTATCAATGAGAACTCCCTGAAACTTTGGTATAAGAGATTGGACATATCTCCAATGATAGAATCAAAAGAATAGTGAATGATGAAGTCCTAGAGACTTTAGATTTCACTGATTTTGGTACTTGTATAGACTACATAAAGGATAATCAAACTAACAAAACCTCAAAAGGTGCCAAAAGAAGTTCTCAATTACTTGAGATTATACACACGGATATCTGTGGATCTTTTCCTACCCCTTACTTGAATGGCCAGAGATATTTTATCTCATTTATAGATGATTATTCAAAATTTATGTATCTTTATCTTTTGTTTGATAAATCAAAAGCACTTGATGCTTTTAAAATTTTCAAACTAGAGGTAGAGAAACAAAAGGAAAAAAAATCAAAATTGTTAGATTAGATAGGGGTGGTGCAAGCACACAAATAAAAGACAAGCATATGGTCCAATTTCTAAGTTTCTCCAATAAGAAGGTATTGTTGCTCAATATACAATGCTTGGCACACCACAACAAAATGGTGTAGGCAAAGGGAGAAATCGAACTCTCATGGACATGGTTAGAAGCATGATTAGCAACACTAGTTTATCTTTATCCTTATGGAGCAAACCTTTAAAAACAGCTGTGTTTATTTTAAATAAGGTATTATCCATGGCTGTTCTTAAGATGTCTTTTGAAATTTGGAATGGATGAAAACCTAGTTTAAAACATTTACACGTATGGGGTTGTCCAGTTGAAGCGAGGGTATATAAGCCACACATTAAAAAATTGGATGAACGTATAGTTAGCAGCTTTTTCATAGGCTATGCTGTTAACTCCAAAGTGTTTAGATTTTACTGTCCTTCACACACTCCAAATATTGTTGAAACTAGAAATGCTAGGTTTCTTGAGGAGCACGAAATCAGTGGGAGCAGTTCTTAAAAGGTGGAATTAGAAGAAGTAAAGGATGCACCTATGTTACCTTTACATGAGCTAGTTGTTATTCAAAGAATTGAAGAACAACCAATTGAGCAACCTCCACCTGAGCAACCACAACACGAACAATCAACAACAGTTGATCCCACTAATCAAACTTCCCATGAAACAATGGGAGTTAGAAGATCCACAAGAATTAGAAGGTCAGCAATTTCTAGTGATTATGAAATATATCTCCAAGAGTCTGACTATGATGTTGGACATAAAAATGACCCTAGTTTATTTTCACAAGCCATGAATGGAGAAAACTCCACATCTTGGTATAATGCCATGAAAGAAGAAATGGAATCAATGGCTAAAAATAAAGTCTGGAATCTCGTTGAATTACCCAAACAGATCTCTATTATAGGTTGCAAATTGATTTTTAAAATTAAAAAAGATTCAATGGGTAATATCGAACGATATAAAGCTAGACTAGTAGCAAAAGATTTCACTCAAAATGAAGGCATTGACTACCATGAAACCTTCTCTCCTATTTCAAAAAAAGATTCATTATGTGTTACCATGGCAATAGTAGCCCACTTTGATTTGGAGTTACATCAAATGGATGTGAAAACGACGTTCCTTAATGGAGATCTTGAAAAAGGTGTATACATGTGTCAACTTGAGGGTATTGTCAAAAATGACAACAGTCAACTTGTTTGCAAGTTAAAGAAATTTATATGTGGACTGAAATAGGCTTCCCATCAATGGTATATTAAGTTTCACAATGTTGCTCTTCATTTGATTTTGTAGAGAATATCATTGACTAGTGCATATATCTTAAGGCAAATAGGAGAAAATATATTTTTTTAGTCTTATATATAGATGGTATTCTTCTTACGAGTAATGATATGGGTTTGCTGCATGAAACTAAACAGTTTCTTGCACAAAACTTTAAAATGAAAGATATGGGTGAAGCCTCTTATGTCATTGGCATAGAGATTCATAGAGATAGAACAAGAAAAATTCTTGGTCTATCTCAAAAGGCATACATTGAAAATGTTTTAGAAAGATTTGGAATGAAGCACTACTCTTCCATTGCAGCTCCTATTGTCAAAGGAGAAAAATTCAGTTTGGATCAATGTCCTAAAAATGGGTTGAAACGAAAAGAGATGGATAGGATTCCGTATGCTTCGCTTGTTGGAAGCCATATGTATGTTCAAGTCTGCACCAGACCTAATATTGCTTTCACAGTTGGAATGCTAGGTAGGTATCAAAATAATCCTGGAAAGAATCACGGGAAAGCTACCAAAAGAGTTTTGAGATATTTGCAAGGGACCAAGGACTACAAACTTATATACAAACAATCTGACTATTTAGAAGTACTTGGATATTCCAATTCAGATTTTGCTGGATGTGTGGACTCAAGCAAATCTACTTCAGAGTATATTTTCCTTCTTACTGGAGAAGCAGTATCTTGGAGAAGTATAAAACAAACAATTGTTGCATCATCCACAACAGAAGCAGAATTTATTGCATGCTATGAAACTACATTACAAGGTTTATGGTTGAAGAACTTCATATCAGGCCTACAAGTGACCATTGAAAATCTTCTGTGACAACTCTGCTGCTGTGTTCTTTACTAAGAACAACAAGAGTGGAAGTCGAAACAAGCATATCGATATTAAGTTCTTAATGGTCAGAGATCATGTTAAAAAGCAGGAAGTAATCATTGGGCATATTAATACTAAATTAATGATTGTTGATCCTATGACGAAAGGATTGTCGGCAAAAGTCTTTCAGGATCATGCAACTCATATGGGATTCAACAGCTCATGCTATATTATTTCTATTTTCTTGACCATTTGTGTCTAGACATTTGTTATTAATGTTTGCGCGTATTAAAATTGATACATGTATAAAGAAGTTATCTTTTGATCCATAAAGTTGGATCCTAAGTAACTTATGTGAAGTTATTCATAAAGTTCTTTTAGAGCATTTGATTAGGAAGTATAATATATTGTAATACATGGAAGGAAGTGTTCACAATAAGAACATAACCGCCATTATTCAAGTATTCTTATTTTCTAGTTAAGCAACTGTTCATAACTATTGAGTCTATTAAGTGACAATAAAGACTTATGGCCGTTTAACCATCATTCAAAGGTTATCTGATTATGACATGTGAGTCAAGTAAGAGAATGTAAGACTTACCTCCTTTAGAGGCAATTATGACCTACATAATTGATTCTAAAGTGATTGATATTTTAATTAATTGATTAATATCCCATTAGATAGTGATTGATGATTGATATTCTGATTAATTGATTGACATTTTATCAATAATTAATTAATATCTTTCATTTATTAATGATTGATTGGTATCTACTATTAATTGATATCTTTTTCAATTAGTTAATCCATGAATTAGTCAGAAAATGTTATTTCAGTTATGAATTTTGGCAATATTTTCTTGATGGAAGGAAATCCTAGGGATTTTTGTATTTGCCAGTAAGGGTCTCTAGCCTAACTTATAAATAGCTTGTGATATTCCATCAATTGTACACTTTTGATTAGGCATAGATTAGAAGATTCTTACTCTAAATTTTCCTTCTACTTTTCTTCTTCTACACATCTACATTGTTTTTTTTTTTTTTGTTAATATAGACAAGAAGAAGGCAAGAAAACAAGGAGCTGTAAGGATTAATCTCTGCTCAACAACAATAGTTAGAGATAAATCATTTAAAACTACTTAGTACAACTCATTTGATTAGGGCTTCGCTCATCCTCCCTCTAGTAGATGCTTTTCTCTCTCTTGGAATAAGAGCCTTATCTCTCTATTGATGGGAGTATTAGCACCATTTCAAACTTTCAAAAACTTTAATTTCCCGCACCTTTAATAAAAATCTAGATCTATCTGAATCTGGTCAAAGCTTTCAATGCAACCAAAACCATTGAATTAGTGAAGTAATGAAAAAATCTGAGAAGTTGAAGTACGAGTATGAGCAATGCAACAACTAAAAAGCTTCAAGCTAGGTAAAACTTGAAAGCCGATGATGTGAATTCGAATCCCCAAACTCCCGCTCTTGAATAAATGAATTGCACCGGTAGCGGAAGGATTTATCTTGATTAGGTTATAGAATAAAAGTTGATGGAAAAATCTCGACTCCTCTAACCCTCGAAATTATGAATCTTGAATTTAATCGTGACCCATAACTTAACAAATTAGTGAATCAAGATTTGTTGGTAGAATGACACCACAATTCAACGTGATCTTAAATTGATAAGCCAAACTTGAACAAAGGAGATGCAACTCACTTTGTATCAAAGGACGCTCCCAAAGGAATAAGAAAGAGAAAACTCTCAATTTTTATTCATCTGATAATTGTTTAACTACAAAAAATATCATAAGTTTGACTATTTATAACCTTACAAAGAAGCAAACCTACTCTAAGTTGGAAACAATGCAAGTTTTCTTATTCAACTTGACTAACTAATGGACAATTTATAATCGGCCCAATGAAGGCATTAAGCTAGCCGAACATAACCCAATAAAAAATTAATAACTAACTCAAGTAATATCAAGTCTAGAGACTCTAAATCAGATCCAACTCAACATGAGATGTTAGACTGAACTTATTCCTACCAAATTAACTAGAAATCTGAAAAATAAACTACTAAATTACTACTAAAATACTCAATCTCTTGCAGCTCAAAACATGGCCCATAAGCGACCTATATTTCGCATCATTCCCCTCCTATTAGAAAAGATTTACCCTCAAATCATAGATGGAAATGAATGACACCAGCAAGAGTTGGCAGTATGCAACCCCAAATCTCTACATATTGGCTCTCTTAAATTGAATGATACTTGCATACGTCATAATTGTTATACTTCGGTGCACATGTCTCTTGGATAGCTTAAAAATGCTCACAATCAACCATGGAAAACTCATGGCTTTACTCCAATGTCTCCTTGAAGATAATGCATGTAGCTTTGGTTCCATGATGCAAGGTAAAATGTATGGTTCATTGGCAGCAAAGTCACATCTTCTTGGATCCTCCATAATGCAATTGACAAAATGAAGAACACCTTGAACATGATCAATTTTATTAGATTGAGTATCTCTTAGAACACTTGTTGTAAAATGGTAAGAAGGCATAGGACAAGATTCAAGAGCAAGAACTCCCTTTGAAATTTCATTATTCCTCCTAACAAGCAAAGTAGGCTCATGGGTGCAGTTGAATATCAATGGATAGCAAAGGGATATAACACTTAAGATGCAAATTGCATGAAAATTCTGATATTCACCAATGGATTTAGGAATAGAACATGCCATGATCAAATCAATCTCTCCTTGCTTAACCTGCATAAAAGAAGAAAAACTAAACAAAGCGAAGGTAAGTTAGTTAGGAAAATAAGCCCTCGTATTTTTGTCCAAGGTCAGTGCACTTTCTCCCTTTTCTTCCTTCTCAACTAACTCATGACAACTAATTTCTTAGATGGAACTTCAAGGTTTTCAAACTCAAGTTCATTGTTAGCATACATAGACAGTTCTTCAATCAATGGCAGACTAAAAGGAACATCTCTTTTATTACCATCGGTTGACACATGATTAAGTTGCTTAAAGTATGAATTCAGCACTTGGCTAATTTCTCCCATCATAGAGTCAACCAATTCTTTAGTCTGACTTCGAAAATCATCTTTTGATTCATGAGGCTTTGACTCAATTCGAGAATTCTTAGACTCCATGACTTGATTGTCACAACATTCCTTAGATGAAGCTAGTTTGGTTGATAAAGACCTTGGCTTGGATGCTCTACTCAAACTCCTTTGCTCCTCCTCACACTCATTACAAGTATGCTTATATCTTTCACATACATACAAAGCACGAAAATGATCCATTTCTTCCCGAAGTGAATTAAACTCATGTTGTGAATGCGACAGTCTCAAAGAAGTTTTGGAACTAGAGTGATCAAAATCCCTCCTCTTGGAAGGTTCGTACTCCAAGAATTCTTGATGATATGAATGAGATGCAACTCCATGAGACATGGTTAAGTGACTTGCAAAATTGGTTGGCAAAGAAAAGAAATTCCTCACAACACACAAGCTCATGTGTATGCGCTCGTCACTCTTGTATCACTCAAATTTACACACTGTAATAATCTCACCACTCTTTCAAGTCCTTGATCACAATCCTCATGACAATATGGATTGCTCACAATTTGATCAAGATGGCTCAACAATTCAATTAACAAGTGGCAATGGATAGAATTTCAAGAAAATAGCTCGAATGTGACTCAATGAGACTTGACTCAAAATCTGGAAAATTTGACTCAAAATTACACAAGAATAGAAGAAACAACGGGTATAATTGATAAAACAATGACTCGGCAGAAATTTGAAAACTTAGAGACTCTACCCAATTGTACTTGACTGGAATTTGGAAGTTTAGATCAATTAATTCTTGGATTTACTTTTGGAAAGCGAAATATTATTTTAAGGAGCTTTTCTAAGTGTATCAAGTGGCTTAACAAATCAAATTGGACAAGAATTTATGTGACCAGATTTTGGCAACAATCCAAGTCAAATTAGGTTTCCAAATTCAAGACTATTTTCTTGTTTCCAAATTCAAGGCTATGATCCATCCAAGAACTTATTTCTTCTTTTTTTTTTTCAGATCAAGTTTTTTTCTCCTTTTTTTATTCTTTCAATTCAAATCAAGAAACAAGAACAACCGCAATTCCAAGTTCAAGAAGATGAATTAGGGTTTCAACAATCACAATATTTTGAAATTTTTTGATTCAAGATTTCCAAGAACCCAACTATACAATCCAAGAATTAAAAAAAAAAAAAAAAACACCAAAGGTACGGAATTTTTTTTGTTTCGGATGAATGGTAACTGCTATAGTATGATGAAAGTATTTGCTACAATACGATGAACAGTAATCACTACAGTATGATGCTACAGTACTGATTTTTTTTTTTACTCAATAAAATACAAACAAAGATGACTCAACAAGAAATCAAGGAAACAACTAGAAACAAACGATACAAATAGAACTATGAAGATTCAAACCCTAAAGGTGGAACTTTTTGCTTTGAATTGGGTAGGGTTTGGTAGAAGAATAAAGAAGAAAATAAGAAAAGAAAATGATATTAACCTGGATCAAGAGTTGAAACTCTGATACCAACTGATATGAATTCGAATCCCCAAACTCTCGCACTTGAAGAAATGAATTGCACAAGCAGCGGAAGAATTTATCTTGATTAGATTATAGAACAAAAGTTGATGGAAAAACCTCGACCTCTCTAACTCCCGAAGTTATGAATCTTGAATTTAATCACGACCCACAATTTAACGAATTAGCGAACAAAGATTTGTTGGTAGAATGGCGCCACAATTCAATATGATCTTGAACTGAAAAGCCAAAACTTAAACAAAGGAGATGCAACTCACTTTGTATCAAGGGACGCTCCCAAAAGAGTAAGAAAGAGAAAACTCTCAATTTTTATTCATCTCATAATTGTCTAACTACCGAAAATATCATAAGCTTAGCTATTTATAGCTTTACAAAGAAGAAAACCTAATCTAAATTGGAAGCAATGCAAGTTTCCTTATTCGACTTGACTAACTAATGAACCATTTATAATCGGCCCAATGAAGGTATTAAGTTGGCCGAACATAACCCAATAAAAAGCTAATAATTAATTCAAATAATAGCGAGTCTAAAAACTCTAAATCAGATCCAACTCAACATGAGATGTTGGACTGAACTTATTCCTACCAAATTAACTAGAAATCTGGAAAATAAACTACTAAACTACTACTAAAATACTCTATATCTTGCAACTCAAAACATGGCCCATAAGCAACCCATATTTCGCATCAACTGACTTTTATTTCTTTGCCTTTGTAATAGTAGTAGCAATATTGTATGGATTCTGAGCTTCTTATCCGTGTTAGCTTCTTTTCTGTTTTTGAGTGGTTTTAGCTTCCCTTTCTGTCTAGTTTCTGTCTCTCTCTAGTAATATAGTAAAGTCGACTTCTCAGTAGAGATAGGACCCTGGGTTCCCACTTGCTACAAGATTCTTATTCCCTTTGCTTTAATTGTAGATCTAGTTTTTCTCTTTCGGGATTAGTTTTTTTATTTCTTTCCTTAGCACTAGAGTGAGGATTACTCTATAGTACCTCGTTATATATCAATGAAGGTGGATTTAGCAGAAATGATAGAAAAGTTCTCCTTAGTTAGGAACGAACTATCTGGAGCTATATTGGATATGGGTGACTTGAAAAGTGGAATTAGAGAGTGCAAGGATAGTCTCATTGGAAGAGTTATGGGAGAGAAGGTTGTAAACTTCACAGATGTAAAAAATTTTGTTACAGCTGCCTATGGTTATCCCAAAAATCTGACAATTTTGGAAATAGGACCTAACCTTTTCCAATTCAAATCCCCAACACAGAGGATAAGGAAATAATAGTGGAAGGAGGTTCATGGATAATAGACAACCAAATCCTGTCCTGAATAGATAGGAAGAGGGGATAGAAGGAAAAATAGAAGCATTTAAGATGGCCTCTTGTGGGTACAGGTTTGGAACCTACCTGTACAGTGGCTAATAAGAGAAGTAGGTTATAAGATAGGAGCAGTGTTTAAACAGGTTAAAGATGTTATAATTCCTCATATGGGAGGAAAGAAGGGAAGACATTTGAAGATGCTAGTGCTAGCAGATCTGTCAAAACCTCTTCTTAGAGGAACCATAGTGAAAACTGCAGGTAAAATGAAATGGGTAGTCTTCAAGTATGAAAGATGCCTAGATTTCTGCTATAACTGTGAAATCATTGGTCATAATGAGAGAACATGTACCAATCAGCAAGAATTAGCAGGTGGATTTGCAGATAACCAATATGGTCCTTGGCTGAGAGCAAGTACTTTTAAAGGATCCTTATAGAAGGAACAAACAAGGCATAAGATGGACAAAGATAGACGGTACTAGAAATTTCAAAATAGAGAACTGATTGAAAAGGTTAAACCAAGAAGCCGCTTTGAGAAAAATCAAAGGAACTAAATATGATTCTAGAGAGTGAAAAGACTTATCACCAAGAGCTGGCAAGAGACTTGAATGTGATGTGAATTGAAGCTAAGCAAAATGTTCCTCCTCAAAGTATAAACTACAAAGGAATTCCCCAGGTTCAACAAGAGTATTAGCAACACCAAGAGGGATTAGTGTCTGAGCAGCTAGAAGCAAACTGCAAAGATGTAGTAAAGACCCAAACTTTGGAGGAAGCTGCTGAGATGGAGGAGGATAGTAATGTAAGAATAAGTACTATTGATAAGCCTAAAACATTGGGAGGTGAACAAGAGGATGGGATGATGATTCAAGAGACATATAATAATAGTGAGAGGGTTGAATTCTCCCATTAAAGCCAAACAGCCTTTAAGAGAATTGAATGGCCAAGAGAACAATCAGGCAGGCATGGGAAAGAGGAAAATGACTCTTAGAGATAAGGAAATGGAGGAAGTAGGAACTGAGAATCAAAACTTGAAAAAAGCTAAATCAACAAAGTTGGTGGAAATAAGAGAGCCTTTAAAAGTGGAGGTGTGGTCCTTCCCTGATGGCGCCCCCAAGGAAATATGAGACTTGTTGTATGGAATTGTCAAGATGTGGAGAGCCCCTTGATCATTCTCCATTTGAGGGAGATTAACAACCTTCTCTCTCTAGAATTTATTTTCCTTAGACTAAGAATAGAAAAAGGTATATGGATAGAGTAAAAAACTGGCTAAGGTTTGATAATAGTGTGGTAACTAAGACTATGAACAGGGTAGGTGGTATGTGTTTATTGTGGAAAGATGAGATCAGAGTTTTGGCAATATTCCAAACAATTTTCACTATTGAACCAAAAATAGAGGGAAGGGAACCACAGGAAGAGTGGTGGTTTATAGGAGTGTATGCAAAGCAAGGCAAATTAATATAAAACATTGGGTTGCCTCCTAATAAACGTTATTGTTTATAATCGTTGGCTCAAATCAAAAGTCATAATTTTTGGAGAATATTTTGGAGGGGATAAAGAACTAATTCCTCCTCAAGTGTTAAAACTTCTCTTTCTATCCTCCATTTTTTAGCTTACCCAAACTCCAAACCATCTACATTATCAACAAGAAAATGTTAGCATTATTACAATATATATGAGAATTTTTTAAAAAACAATTCAAACAATCCCAAGGCCTACTTGATTTCTTTGGATTAAGAAGATTTGAAGTAAAATAATTCACTTCATAAATTTCAATCACCTTTTTATTTTCCCAATCATTTTTTTATCTCACATACATCACATCACAAAAAGTGTTACAGTAATTATTTCAAATAAATCATCCAAACAAACTCTTATCCAAACAAACTATTTGTCTATTTGAATTTTAGGACTAAGGACATCTTTTTCTTTAGTTCTTAATATTTTTTTGGGTTCAAAATCGTTTTCAAATTAGCAAAAATATTCTTCTCCTCCTCTTCACCAGGAAAATTCTGAACGCCGATACACCGTACGTTCAGGCCACGTTGCCCATCACCCATCTTAACAAAGACGTATTAGCAGTAAGATTTTCTTGCTTATGTTCCAAGTAGATTTTCTTGCTCATAGTCTGAGTATTTAACTGTAGTTTTATTTATCCCGAACAGTGCAGCAATAGCGGCAGCCTTGCCACCAGTACAAAACAGAGAATGGAGAGCACGAATAACAATAACAGGTTGGAGCAGACACTTCAGGATGGAAAGCTCTATCGACACGTTAATTCACTAATTGTTGCTCATCTTCGTGACAACAATCTCAATCAGGTATTTCGATACTGCTAATAGTTTTTAGATTTTTCCTGCATAATTCTCCTTTCCGTGATAATTTTATTTGTTTTTGTTCTGTGGAATTTTGTTATGTTTATAAATTTATTGTTGTTGTTGGAGATAAACTAAATGACCAACAGATCATTTTTTGGTGACGAATTTGGTTTTTAGTTTGTTAACTTGAATTTAGAAGCTCAATGTATGAGATTAGTTCAAGGAATTAATTTTCACATCTGGCATGAGTTCATTTCTGAATTACAACAATTTTTTAGGAGGGATTTGTCCATTATTCGGTTTATATTAAGTTGAAAATTCACTTGGCATTGAAGTTATACGCTTTGAAGCATGGATACTCTGATTTCTCATAAGTAGCTGGACACTGTTGATTACAAGTTCAAGAACCATGTCACTGCTAAAAAGTTCCTAGTAAAAAGTTTGGACGCTTTCGGAGTTGATAATTTATGAGAGGGTGCTATACTTTATAAGAAGGTTGGGTTCATCTTTGTTAAACAACGATGAAAATGATATGTATGAGTTTCTAGGAAATCTTAACACAAAACATGTAAAAGTGATTTTTTATGAAAAGGTGAAATTATTAGGGAAACATAAATGCATAATTATGTTATTGGATGAATTAGAGGAATCCAATGATTGTTTCTACAACCTCTGCATTTAACCTATGAAACATATGATTGTTGGGATAATATGGCTCTCTAATCCATTCAGTTGTGTGTATTTTTCAAAGAACCTGAACATGTATCTATGCTAAAGTTTGATGTATGGCTAGGATTATATCCTACTCATGCAATACAGTCTGCCTGTGTACTTGGTTTTTGAAAATTTGTATCTTCTGTGACTACTTTATGGTTATATCCTATAACCTACTTGTATTTTATGTCCACATGTTCATATACATTTTTATCCCCAGTCCTGTCTTGCGCTATATTTGCTAATGAATCAGGCTTTTCAGAGTCCTAAGCCACTAGTTCGAATTTTTCACAGGCTGCAAGTACGGTGGCTTTGGCTACTATGACTCCATTAAATGTTGAAGCTCCTCCTAGCAAGCTTCTTGAACTGGTGGCCAAGGTTTGTATTCTTTGGTAAGGTCCCGATTCTGAGTTGGCCTACTTTGTTGGTTCTTCTTTGTGTGTTTATGTTTAGTTATTTATTGCCTATGGCAAAATGGATTTCTAGTATTTTGAAGTGGTTAGCAGGGTCTTGCAGTGGAGAAAGATGAGATGTTAAGAGGAGTTTCTACAGCTGCATTTTTAGAGTCAAATAGACATGCAGGATATGATTCCATTGCAGCTCCACGTGCCGCTCTTGATTTCAGGCAATCCTCCTTTAAACCACCATATTTCCTCATCAGTCTAGGTTATGCGATCTAATTTGTTACATCTGAAGTACTTATTGAATACCAATTAAAAAAATGAAAGATATTAGTTATTCAAACGCATATAAGGTAGTCAGGAGAGATACCTAAGTCAAATATCAATCAAGGTAAAAGTGAGACTTGAAGTTGCATGTTAATGGGATAAGTTTTAGTATGAAAACTCTCATGGTTGTAATTTATATATAACCCCAAACCAGAAAATTTTATTAGTTCATGCTGTGTGCATAAGTCCTAAATCAAGAACTAGTAATGTAAAATTTCAGGTTTGGATTCACTTGAAGTAGATCTGAAAATGAGACGTGGGTGAGAACTAAGGTTCTTTCTTCTGGGCCAAAATGCCACTTGTTTGTAGTTTTTCAAGTCATGCATTTCATTGTGTTTTGTTTACTTCCCATCCTACAACTGAACGAGCATTTTACACTTCAAAATGCAGCACACTACTTGTTGATGTTCATGATCTTTGGAAACAGCAATGATATGTACTGAGTGCAATTGCTTTTTGCTTCACTTGCCTAATAGTGCCATGCTTGATACTAAAGGATCATCAAAGAGCTTTCCAAAGCATGAGACACGACATGTCTCAGAGCACAAGGTGCCCCTTTGATGTCCATGATAATATTCTTCTTATGATGTACTATTCAGAGCTACATTCCAAAAGCTAATTCTTAAATTCATAGGAGATAATGTTTTCATGCAGAATGTCGCAAGATGTGCAAGATTTAGTCCTGATGGAAGGTTTCTTGCAACTGGCAGTGTTGACACATCAATTAAACTGTTTGAGGTGTTTATCCCTTGTGTCTTTTTTTTTTTTTTTGTTATGCATGTTTTCATTTCATTTCTCACTTCCTTCTTGGCTACTAACCCATGTGCAGATATCAAAAATCAAGCAAATGATGCTGCGAGATGCAGGAGATGGCCCTGTACGGCCTATCATAGGGACATTCTATGATCACGTTCAAGTAAATTTTCACATTTATTGTCTTCATCATAGTAAATCTAGATTTTATTTGTGTTGGGGAATTGAAGTATTCCCTGACTCAGTATATACGCTAAATCTCTAGCACACTCTTTCCATTGAGCTTCTATGGATCTTACTAGATAATTGAACTTGGAGTAGTCTAGCACATCCCTTCAGTTTTGCTTGATCAGTTGGTAGCCATTGCTGAATCTTTCTGAATTATACCTCTGGTTTTCTTGTATGTCCAGTTAATTACAGAATGTAGACTGGCAGAAAAACATTAATGTATGAGGAATTGCTTGGGTCTCAATGTTAGTCGTGTCTAAACCTTCCAAAATTACAGACACTTGGTCCTGCTTTTTGGAGAATGTAGTCACTTGTATTTTCTACTGCATTTTTTGTTTAAAGAAACACCTTGCATAAAATTATTGCAGTTCTACTTATTTTGATTTTTGTATCTACTCTAGTTTTTGGACTTGTTCTTTACTTTCTCAGAGTCTATGTTAACAATGAAAAGGAAAAAATCAAATGAGAGGGAGAAAAGACAACAAGGTTTCTGTTGTGGTTTTGAAGCCTAATTGAAGATAATGTATATGCTTGTATAACTCTAATGCCTCTAACTAATGATTTATTTTCAAAAGACCTAGTTATTGACTTGCACAATGGTTTTTGGTTGAGATGATTTTTCTCATGTTAAAAGTTCATCTAACTTTTATCTAATGCTCTATTTCCCCTGCAGCCAATAAATGACTTGGATTTTCATCCTCAAAATACAGTTCTTGTATCCGGGGCTAAGGATCATACAATAAAGTACAGTATTTAGCATACTTACATCTGGATTCTTTTTGTTTTCCATTCATTGAAGATAATTATTGATGATATGCTGGAAAATGTCTCTTGTGTGTTCTCGATAATGCAATCCTGGATATATCTTATTGAAATGCTTTTTCTAAAGGTTCTTTGATTTTTCCAAGACGGCAGCAAAGAAAGCATTTAGAGTTATTCAGGTTAGATTTTTATCTGTTCAGATTCATTCTTGAATGGAGACAAGAATTTATGATATATGTAGTTTTCTGGCAGTTAGTTTTCAATTTTGGATCTCATTTGACAGGATACTCACATTGTGAGGTCAGTATCATTTCACCCTTCTGGCGAATTTCTTTTGGCAGGTCAGTATATTCTATTACATCTGTACTTTGAATACAAAGGATAGCTGCATCAGTCTTGAGATTGCTGTTTCATTGTTTTATCCCTAGCTATTATGAAAACTTTGTGTAGATTTTGAAGCATAATCCTTTCGTAATATGCATGTATGGACCATACCTTTAGGTTAATCTTGGTAGAACTAGTAATGGTTTGAAACTCAGCCTTCTAAGTTGTACTTAAGGTGCATGACTGATATTTTGATGTACAATATTGATGTTTTTAGCTGTCCATAAAAATCGAATTTTCATCGACTTTCTACTCAATCTTTTTGCTTCTTGGACGACTAAACTTTTCTTCCCCACATGTTTAACTTTATGATATTTATAATGAATTAAGTGGCATTCAGACACATTGGACACTACTACTTTCTTTGGAGTTATGAGCTTCCTAATGTGACAGATTAGTTGGTGATCAAGTGTTGGGAGCATTAATGTGATACACGACATGTTTGGTTTCTACTTATTCCTTCGTATTACATATGCTATGCACTTTAGCAATTGATCACCATTGGGGTTTATATGCCAAGCTATATCATTTTTGTGTATCTTATGCTACACGGTATTTATCAATCATTGTAGTCATATCACTCTATTTTGAAATCTCTTGTTAAGATTATAGTCACAGTGTCTAAACTATATCGCAGCCACACAGCATCTTTGTTGTTTGATACTTCTAAGCGTGACTTCATGAAATACGCTGGAAGAGGTTGCTTCCAGACTAAGTGATTAGTACCTGAATTACTAGTATTCTGAACTACTCTCCTGTCATATTGGTTTCTAACAAGGAGATGAAATTAATACAGGAACTGATCATCCAGTTGCACATTTATATGATGTTAATACTTTTCAATGTTATTTATCCGCAAATATCCAAGATATTGGTCTTAATGGAGCCATAAATCAGGTAAAACTAGCACCTTTTAGACTTGAGACTCCTCCCTGCTTTTATCTTCTTTTGTGCATTTGGGGTTTGAAGCTACAAAGGCATTGGTAGTCCACTTGAATAATAATGCGGATGCTTCACATTAGTTTGCATCTTACAGGTGAGGTACTCATCTACTGGTGGTATGTATGTTACTGCATCTAAGGATGGTGCTATACGGTTGTGGGATGGGATAAGTGCCAATTGTGGGCGCACTATAATTGGTGCACATGGAGCAGCTGAGGCCACAAGTGCAGATTTGACAAAGGACGAAAAGTATGTAAAACATTGATCGTGAATGGTGATAGCCGATAATTACCACAGTCAGCTATGCTTATTGCTGCAAATATTTCTTCTGATCAAAATTTTGTTATTGGGAAAGAAAAAGAATAGCAACATAATCAAGTTTGAAGAAGGTTTATTTGTCAAATAATCTTGTCATATCCAGCTTTTTTTTATATGTGACAAAATGCTTTGCAACAAGTGCAATTTTTCAATCAGACATTGTTTTTCCTCCTTACGTAGAAACAGAGGCTAATCTATGGATCTCTCACTTGTATTATCTACATGTTGAGTCATGTTTTATGCACCAAGCCACTTTTATGTGGAATGGGAATTGCTACGCATGAATTGCTGTTAGAATTCCTACGAGTGACCCTATTCAATTATTAAACTCCCAGGTATGTTCTCTCTTGTGGAAAAGATTCTACTGTGAAGCTCTGGGAAGTTGGCACTGGAAGATTAGTTAAGCAATATCTTGGAGCCACACATACACAGTTGCGGTGCCAGGTATGTGACAAGGTTCTTTTCTTTCTCTTGGTGTTAGTACACAATCTCATCTTCAGCTGGATTATGGTAATTAAGAGATGTTTCTAGTAGTCGAGTAATGTGTACTAGCTTCTTTCTGCTGTTTCTGTTTTCATTGTATCTTACTATGTCATTTTGAAGAAGTCTACATATCTGGCTTGGCATTTAAAAAATTTTTAAAAAAACATAAATAAAAATCTGTCTTGACATTATGGTTTCTTGTCCTATTGAAGATTAAATTTTATGATATTGATCCAAGGTTTCATGAATGAGATAATTGCACAATAAAGTATATTGGAACATGTTATACTTATAATCCAAATAATCATCTTATCTTCAGAAATATCTAATATGGTCCTTGACAGTCCTTAAAATACCCTTCTTAATTTAAAGAATCAGTTGAATATGCAGTACCTGATAGATTAAGTCTTACGGACATTCTGATGTGAACATAAAGCTCGCAAAGATGATTATATATGCGGTTAAAAAGGATGAAAAGAAAAAATATATTGGAGGGGGAGAGGAGGGATGGATTGGGTGACATGGGGGGAGGGAGTGTAAGTGAGAGATCTTGAGTTCGAGACCTTCCACTTGCACAAATATATATATATATATATATATATATATATCAACATAGGCGGCAGGCTAGCCAAATAACCGGTGCAAGAAACTTTGGCCTAGTTATCCATAGTCCATAGTCCATTACATAAAGTCCTGTCAGCATTCAAACAGTTTACCAGATCTCCAGTCAGATACTTGTGCAAATTGCATGTGTGGACTAACAAAAGCTCGATGTGTTTGAAATAGGCAGTTTTTAATGACACAGAAGAGTTCATCTTGTCCATTGATGAAGCCACAAATGAGGTTGGTCAATTTTTTGGATTTACTAGTGTGAACATATAATTACCATTTATTCGAGATTGATTGTTAGATTTTGAGTTGTAGATTGTAGTTTGGGATGCACTTACAGCAGAAAAAGTGGCTCGATGGCCTTCAAACCATGTTGGTGCTCCACAATGGTTGGAGCATTCACCAACAGAGGCAGCTTTTGCTTCTTGTGGGGCTGATAGGTCAATACGGTTCTGGAAGGAGATTCTCTAGGTGCTTTGAGAAGGTTTTGTCATACCATTGTGGCATCAAAATTGGTGTGAAATGGCACGGATGATGAAGAGCCTGGGCAGAACAACTCATCTTTAAATTTTCTCGTGTTTGGCATTGAATTTTGTAGTTCGTCGCATATAGTTTGATTAATACTCCCAGATAGGAACTTTATGTAGGGTTTTGCACTTACAAATCAATTTCACTTGACTTTGACCCTTCTTTGAGATTATGGCATTGTGGAGCCTCTCCCTTCAACCGTTTTTCAGTGGTAAACGGCATAGTTGGATCAAAGTATTATAGAAGATCTTGTTTTGGCAGAAAATCCAGCACTGGTGCGGCGAAAAATTGGCGAATTTTGCTATGTTCTAGTGACCCGCCGCTTTCTTTCCACACTCACTTCTGCACCAACGCAAGAACAGGATAGAGGGGTACTAGAATTGGTTGAATGGCACACTTATATCATATTAATTAAAATGAATGTGTGTAATTAGATTAACTAGTAAATCTATTGAACTGAACCTTTCCTTAGCGCTAGAGCGTGTTTTACAAACAAAATACAAATTTTTTTGTCTGGAAGAAGATTTGGTCACCACAATAGATTTGAGACGGCAAGTGAGATAAGAAAAATATAAGCAATGAGTACGAAATCAAATACAGGAACCCAAGTTAAAACTGCATTAAGCAACTTGACAGCTCCCATGCGAATAAACTGGTCTCATGCAGTTTATTTTTACCTCCTGGTTGCACAAAGATCCATGTGGATGTTTTACATGACCGGAGATGGTGTGAAGATTTCATTTTGCAGCTTAAGATAACCAAACACGGATTTATGGATCCATTTAAAATTCCCTTTAAAGAGTATCTGAGTATTACGTGCACAATATCCTTTACATATCTGTTGAAAGGCTGAAGACACACCAAGCAAATTATACCTCAAAAGTAACTGACAGGCACATAGGCACAAAACATCAAATAGAAATACAACTAAAGGTGACTGGCGCAAAACTTGCATAAAAGGCCTACCAATGATTCAAATAATTACAGCCACCCAACGAACAACACACCATGTCAGAAATTAGCTATGTTACTCGGACTAAGGCACGGGAATCTCATCACCACAGGTACTCTAGTGCAAAATTAAGGGTCACAAATAGGAACATAGTGCAAAGTGAAAAGTCTGAGTAACCTAGGAAGTTAGATTACTCGAAGGTAAACAACTTCAAATGGCAAAAAGAAGGGCTAGGGAAATAAATCCAGTTGTCTACCAAAGGAATAGCAATCAGCAAATGATTGGCTTTCAGGCAAAGAGTAAACCTAAAATCCATCAAATTTAGATGAGAAATTCATCAACGAACCAACAAGTATAAAGAACAGAAATTTAAACGCAATATCTCAGGTAGTCTAGATTATAGAGCATAATGGCATGCATCCTAATAAGATGAATCATATACTTAATGCTTAGCGAAACCATACGGCTGAAAGTTTCTAATACCCGTATGTTAGGTAGAAATATAAAAGAAAAACAAAACAGTGACAGGAGATACCTGTAATGGCGGTAAAGCTGCACAAGTTGAGTTGAATTATATGCATTGTACAACTAAATAATCATGAGCTGCAAGACCACAAGCATCTTATTGCCTACAATCGTCATCGACAATGCGAATTCAACGTATGTTTAAAAAAAGAAAATCTCATGATCACATTTCCATTTAGCCAACTGTAATATCAAAATCAATAACCAAACAAAAATAAAATGAGAAAAGGGCATTTTCTAAGCAGCCTATCTGTAAAACATATTTTAAAGGAACAAAAATTCCTTGCATCTCTTGGAAAATGGTATCGATACAATCAAATTGGTTATCAGAAAGCTCAACGCATCATTCGCTTTGGCTTCTTTACATAACTTAGTCTAAGCTTCTTAAGAGTTCTCCTTTTCCTAGCCATTTTCTCAGGCAAAGTTTCCCTCTTCTTCTCCTTCTTCACAGCAGTAGGTTTCTTCTTTACAAACCTAGGATCTAACTTATAAGCTTTGGGTTCAACAGGCACCCCATTACTCTCTGCTTCCTTGTAGAGAACATTTGCTTTATCCAATCTCCCATGAGCACATAATTTCCCCATCAACAAGTCATAAGTCTTGATCCCTGGCTTGCAACCATCCTCTTTCATTTTCACAAAGACAGTCATAGCATGATCAATCCTCTCAATCCCGCACAATATCTTCAGCAACCCATAATATTCTTTTTTATCAAGTGCATCCCCATACCCCGCCGATTTCATTCTATCAATCATTTCATCACCCTCTCCGACCCTGGCTGCTTGATACAAACTCCTAATCAACAAAATAAATGTTGTTTCGTTTGGATAACACCCCCACTCACCCATCCTATAAAACAATTTCATGGCATCCTCTGTCATCCTAATCTTACACAAGTTATTAATCAACACATTGAAGGTCTCCACGTCTCGTGGAACGCCTATCTCTTCCATCTCCACCAACACCTTCTGAGCCTCAGATTGAAGACGAAACGGATCCTTTTTCCTACAAAGCCTACACACACAATCGAGAATAGCATTATAAGCCAAAGTACTAATCTCAAACCCTCCCCTATACATTTCTCCAGCTAACCTCTTCGCCTCGTCCAGTTTCTCATCAACACACCACCCTCTAATCAAAGCATCACAGATGTACTCATCAGGGAAAAACTCATTAGCCAAACTTTTCACCATTTTCTCAGCATAACTAGCAAAACCATGTTCACAGAGCTTGGACACGATCAGTTTCAAATAATCCAAATTTCTCTTCAGCCCATATTCCGTCTCCATTTTCTCAAACAATGCTACAGCTTGCGTGGGCCGGCCGGCCCTAACTAGCCTATCAACCAAAGATTCAAAGGATTTCCACCCAGTTTTTCCAATCCCATCAACAAGAACATCATGGGCAGCCTTAAAATCCTTCCTCCTCCCAAAATAATCCACAAAATAGGAAAATAATTCATCGTCAACATCAAAAGCATTGGGTCTTGAACTTACCCATTTGAGAAAATCAAGAACTGTCCGCCCAGCATCAAGGGAAAGACTGAGTGTGTTAAAAACCAAGGAAGGCGTCAGAGTTACATGTGCAAAAGAGAGATCCAATCTTTGAGATAAGGACAAGGATTCCAAATCTGGGTCTTTGAGAAGCTCATAAGCAAGAGACTGGGCAAGTGTTTCTTCTTCTGCAAAAGGGTCCCTCTCTGTTGCTGATAAATCATCATCGGTAGGGGAGGAGGAGGAGGCGCAGAAGCGTCTCAAGGAAAAGGGGTGGTGCAACAGAAAGTGGCTGGCATTGGCGGCACGGGTAATGGTAATGGGGTGGGAAAATGGGTGGTGGAGCGGTGGTGGAGATTGGGAGAGGAAGAGATGTTTAGGGGTCCGTTGTCTGGTGACTATTACTGATGAAGAAAAGGAGCGGAGAAGTTTCCGAAGGTGGAGAGGGGGTAACGGGAAGGTGGGTTTAGGCATTTTCAGTGTGTGCAGTGCGTCTAACAGACCGGGGAGAAATGGTGGAGTCTGAAAAGCTCCCCATCTGGGGGTTTTTGGGGGTTTGGGAGAACGTTTGCTGTAAACGGGTCGGTTTCGGATTCCAGCCCTGTACCGAAAGGTATCTTGTGTTGTGGGTTGCCAATCGGGTTGATATTGAATTTGCGATATGACGAAAAAGGCCTTGGTTGTCACCTTCATTTCCAGTAACTGAGGGTGTTTTGCGTCTTTTCATAAAAACAGCCACACAAAACGGGGAGAGTAAAGTATGTGGACATACAGAAGGAAAGATTTGATAGATGTGGTATCAGCAAATTCTGGGGGAACTCGGAAGCTAAAGAAAGAACCAGGAGCTGACTTCGCCGGAAAAAATCTGAAGGCCGGGTAAGGCACTTTCTTTGCATTCATTTGTGTTCTTTTTCAGTTTCTTTGGGTAGAATTCTGTCATGGGGAGGTTGAAGTTGCTGCATTCTTATTCTTTTTGGGCATGTTGTTTGGATAAATGCAAAATCGTGGTGGCATGATAGTTGTTGGCTACATTCTTCAAGAATTCATAACCTGCTATAATTTTTCTTTTCTTTTGCTTGAATGTTGTTTATTCAGAAGGCAAATGCCACAATCTTTTTGTAGTTTTTTGTTTGGTGGAAAGCAATTTTTGTAGTTGCCATTTATTGTAACTGTTGAAGTGTTCTTCATTTCTTGGATATGAAATTTCTTTGAGAAAGGCCTAGTTTTTAAGGTTGTAACACTTTAGACATGGTATTCGGTTTGTAAGAATTAGTGAAAGTCCCGTTGGGTCCAGTTGGCTGCATGGCTTAGGAATGGGTTAACCTCCTCCTAAATATTTTTACAATGAAAACAAAAACAGAAATTAAAAAAGATATTAAAAAGTAAAAGATTTAATAAAAATCTCTCACAATTCAACTTGGGCAGCCGGACTTAGATTACAACTCCATTCCCTTTTAGATTCTTATGACTAGCATTGATCTTGAGATATTTGACTGTTATTCCTATACAACTGCCTAATGGGAAAATGAGCTGCTATTTCAATCTGGGAATGTTTTTGTAACACCCCGCACCCGTTGGGCTGACCCAATACATTTTTGAGGTGAAACCACGGGTTCAAAATGGTTAATCCAAAGTTATCAGTAACCCGATAGGTCGGACGTTATATATTATATTTCATTCCCTTACCCTTCTCCGTCCTGGTGTGGGACATTTCACTCTCCCCCCACCTTTAGAGCTTTGTGTCCTCACAAAGCCAGTTACAATTCAAAGTATCCACTTAGTTGTGCGCAGATTCTAGAGGTGGCCCTGTGCCCAATACCCTTTTTCAGCTGAAATCACGGGTCCAAAATAGTTAAACCCAAAGTTATCAGTAACCTGATGGGCCGGACATTATATTTTGTATTTCATTCCCTTTCCTTTCTCCACCCCGGTGTGGGACATTTCAGTTTTGGGCTGTTAATATTTGACTGCAAAAGAATTATTTGAAATTAATATCAGTTGCTTTTTGTCATGTGAGGTGGATTCGACTGCTTTAATACCTATTTTGTCACTGCATCCAAATTCTGCAGAGATACCAACTTAGGCAAACTCCAAGTTTTCCTTTTTCTTTTGCCTTCTTTTCTTCTTTTCTTTTCATTTATTATTTTTCCTCTCTCTCTCTCTCTCTCCCTAGGTGGGGAGGGAAGAGGCAGTGTTAGAGGTGACAAGGTAATGACAATCACTTGCTAAGACATGCTTAATTCAAGATTCTGTGACCTTCATTATCGTGTTAATTGATTTTGCAGTTTAAGAACTGTAACTTGAGATGATGTCATTGCAAAATACACTTCTAGTTGATCATTTGCTGTTGCCAGGTGCATCAACTCAGGTTCCCTTCGAATACTCTTTGTGCCCTAGCAATGCGAAAAGTATATATGTTCGCTTCTCATCCTTGTCCTCGTATTTATATAGTGAATTTGATGCATCAGTTAGGGCTGTATAGGTATGGCCAGTGTCGAAGAGGTGTAGCTTTACTCGTCAAGGCAGAACAAGTACATGAAGCTTCAAAGTCCCCTTGCTTAGGTTGGTTCTAGTCTGAAGCCTTTCTTCTAGCTATATATGTGTAGATCAGATTAAGGAAAATGTCTAATATTTATTTTTATGAATCCGGACCAAAAATAAAGCTTGTGGTATTGACATTCTTGCCTCGACTGAAGTCTATGTCAATAGCTACAAAACATATGCCCATATATAGACGCATTGAACTTTTAACATCTCTCTAGGCAACATAACTTGTGCGGACAATTTATACTTCACGCTAGTACTTTGGCATCAGGGTGTAGTTCTTCGTACCAACTTTCGACCTTGTTAACTTGTCTATATGACCAATATCTGTTTTTCTTTTCAAATTCTTTTCAGATGAACCAGGTAGGCGCCAACTGCTTGCGCTGGGAGCAACACTTACCCCTTGGCTATTCTTGCCATGCAAGACCTCAACATCATGTATGTTATACTTTCCCCAATTTTCTTTAGTTGAATTTTGCAGCCATAGTTTGTATGTTTTGTCTTTCTTCCCTTTGCTTGTCAATCATGTGCTTTCCAATTTTAGTTGCAATTTCAACTTTTGTTTTCTCTTTTTATCTTGGGGATACGATTGGGGTGGGAGGAAATTTGTGCTACTATGCTGACTTATTGGTGGCTCATATCCTAAGACCACACCTTTGATATGACTCAGTTGCTGCAGAAACTAAGAAGGGATTCATCTCAGTCACAGACAAGAAGGATGGATACTCCTTCCTGTACCCCTTCGGGTGGCAGGTCTAAGTCTCTGGTTTATTCTGCATTTTTTAGTGTAATTTCTCATTGCACACAGTCATTAAGGAAGCTCATTGTGCCGATAAAGCTTGACTTTTCCTTCTTGTCCTGTGCCTTCTTCAAATGCTCATGATAATTATTCTCATGAGCCAGGAAGTCGTTATTGAAGGACAAGACAAGGTTTTTAAAGATGTTATTGAACCACTTGAAAGTGTCAGCATAAATATGATTCCAACAGGAAAACAAGACATTCGAGACTTAGGTTCTCCCCAAGAGGTATGCTAATATTCATGCTTTGTTCACTTGATAGAAGTGAGCTCTGACCATCTATGTCGATAATGTCTTTAACTACTTTTCCTCGATACAGCAACATGATTTTGAGTAAAAGTTTTTGTTGATTGAGTGATTCTTTACTATCTTATTTTACTCTTCCTTATACGTCATATAGTCTTTGAAGGTTTAAATGACTTTCTCTGGGTGACCTTTTAGTGAATAAAGAAGTCTCAAGGTTGGCAATTTGTTAATTTCAGGTTGCTGAAACCCTGATAAGAAAGGTTTTGGTTCCCCCTTCCCAGAAGGCAAAGCTGATTGAGGCATCAGAGGTAAAAGTTTCTACAGTTGATTAAAGCAGATTCTGTCAATGTGTTGAGCCTCACACCAATTGGAGATTATGCTGCTATCATACTAATTTTGCAGCAAAGTGGGTGCCTTTTTCTTTGGAAAATGAAGTAATACTACTGACAATTCCAATGTTCAGTGAAAGCAATACACGCCTACTTTATTTTCATTGCTTTCACTATTTTAATAATCAACTTTTTTGAGTTACAGTGGCTTACTGTATCAACTGATAAACCTGACCTGTCATTGATGATCTTTTGGATGAGTGAAATTCTTAGTCATGCTATTATTAAGATTACAAGGAGTACTTCGCAATATAATCCAGTAGGTCTTTCCAAATTTTGATAAATATTTGTGAAACATTCTACATACTCTAGTGTATACCTGTTTGTGTGTGGTAATTCTACTCTTTCTGAAAACTTGATAATAGTGTATCATGCACTTTTTAGATGAAAAGTGGTTTCTTATCAGTCTTGGATAAACAAATCTTTTCTTTATACCCTCTGGAGTGGCCCTGGTTTCATATCCATTTACCATATAGGTAGACAATTAGTCTAGTTTAATTAACACAAAAAATTTGATCGTTAGTCACTTAAATTGAAGCATCGGGCGAAAGACATCCTGCACAAAATTGTCCATTATCTTGAGCTGGTACCTTGGTGTTCATAGTCCTGGATATTAGTCAGTCAAACTTTTACATGTATGGCATGAGAAGATGGCTATTATCCCTTTGTCCAGAAACTTTGGCATCAATATGCCAATTCTGCTAGCTCAGTTGCATAAGATTGCTAAAGGATTAGATTGTAACAGGAGAAGAACTTATGGTTTTGGATAACATACAGATTATATTGTCTTTGTCTTCTATTATATGTATTCTCCCGACTTAGTTGTCCGCACCTTTGTTTTTCTCCACTCGTGTACCTTGCATGATTTTCTAATGAGTCTGAACATGGCTTGCAGCATGATATCGAGGGGAAGGCATATTATACATTTGAGTTCGTAGCAAAAGCACCAAACTTCATTCGACATGCTCTTACATCTGTCTGTGTTGGCAATGGTATGGAATTCACTTGGAAACTTGTAATTATTCACTTTCATCCTTCTAGCAATTCAGCTATGTGGTTGGCTACAACTGGTGGACCTTTCAAGATAAATAAGAATCCAATTTTTGTTGAACTATGGTCATTTTCCTAAAATACCTCAAATTTTCCCAAGAAACTAATTTTAAGACCTTTTTTGACTTCTATTTTTAACCACACAAATTTTTCAGTAGTAACATTTTGACCCCCGAAGAATATGACTAAGAAATATTCACCTGTTGACCTCATGTTATCTCCAGTTGTTGCAAACTTCTAGCAAAACCCAGACCAACAGCCTGTCACTATGAAATCCCTCTGACGACCAGTCCTCGAATAAAGTTAGAACTTAGATTGAGTGAGCACAGTGGTAGTTTTTCCCTTACTTTCTCACATTTTGTTAATAAACTTCACATGTGATTGAGTCTAAATATGATTGCTCGCATTCTTGTTTCAAAGTTTCCCTTCTTTGAGGGGATAGTTATTGTTTTGCATCACATTTTATAATTGTCCTGCTACTTGACGCCTTAGGACTATTCTAGCAATGATGTTACATTTAATCAGAGTATTCTTTTATGCTGTAGGAAATAGGAATTGGTAAGAAAATTTGGTCTGCAAAGAGTTTATTGTCCTTAAGGCTTTATGCTCCCTGAAATAAGAGTGAAAGAAAAAACTCTATTTAAGGTTTCTTGAGACTATTAACGGCATTTCATGTCCTCCCGTTACCTCTCTGCATACCCATGAAGCCTCTACGTGGAGAAGGTATTCATGAATAGCATTCAAAAAATTTCTGAAGCTTGTGTATTTGGGCTGTGAATTGGATTTATGCAGGGAAGTTCTATACTTTGACAACCGGGGCCAATGAGAGGAGGTGGGACAAAATGAAAGACAGATTGCACACTGTGGTGGACTCCTTTCAAATTTTCAATGTCTAATGTGCCCCTGTATCATTTTTTCATTTCATGGATTCAGCCCTTCTATTCTCATTCGAAAACATGCTTTAAAAGCATTTGGATAGGAGGCTATTCAATTCATGTAGATGTGAGCATTTTTTGTTTGAGAAATGAAAACCAACTGTTTCATGCCAAAAATAGTTGCACTTCCCTGGCCTTTCAATTGTTGAAACCTTTTGCACAGGGCTAATTCTTCACTTGCTATTTCCATTTGGATTTAAAATCTTCTGCAGTCTGCACTGTCTTTATTGTGATGTACCTTGCTTTGTGATGTAACTGAAACCGGTTTTTGATGTACTTGTTTGCCAATTCCAGTGTCATGTTCTTATTCTGTTTACAGACTAAACAGGCTAATTGAATCTTCATTTTTGCTACTTAAATTAGTATAAAACGGTGGAAACCTTGCCATACATGAAGCTTATGCAAAAGCTTATTGACTCGATTAGAATGAAGAGCATGCTTCAATTCTTTTTCAGATGACAAATCCAATCCTTCATCAACTTCCCAACATTCTTTGAGAAAACATTTTACACTTTCAAGACTCGTTTGATTCATTTTTATGGAGCTAATTCGCCTTCCTGTCATTAAAGATTAAGAGGCACCAGTGCATCAAATTAATTAACCAATATTTTCCAAACTAAGTCACCTTCTTGTCATTCAAGGTTAACAGGCACCAGTGCATCAAATTAATTAACTAATTTTTATGGAACTAATTCACCTTCTTGTCTTTCAAGATTCATTTGATGCTTGTGTTATGTAACTTCACTGCTACCCTTCCACCCACAAGAATATTGGAATGTGCATGCATATGTCAGGCAGCACAAACTCTCCAGCTGGGAGATAGGCACCAAACCATTATATATCGCCATGTATACCTTGCCCTCAGAGATGCTATAATCATTACCATAATGATGTAGCCTCAAAGGAAGAAAATGACTTATGTATGGATGCCAACTTACCAGTGAGACATCCTTGATGATGTTAAAATCATTCATTTGTACCAACTGCATGCTTCACATGTGATTCAAGAACACAATTCCTTACAAATTGCTTCAGCCTTTAGCCAGGAAATCTGTACCTTTTACTCGCGTGAATCTGAATGTTTCTTTGTAGATGAGGTGCAATCATTGGAGCTTGATCAAAATCTTTGCAGCATATGAATTGAATCAAAAAACTAGCTTTGGATCATAATTACTTCCATCTATACACTGAAAATTTTTATATTGCTGAAGCATGAAGAAATGTAGCAGTTCAGCTGTTTTCTGATGATGATTCCTTGTCATTATAGAACGCAAAATTAGATATGGAGATGATGATTCAATCATATGCTTCGTTACAGGAATTTGTGCCTCAGTAAACTTTGAAAGGCACCTATCCAAAAAGAAAAGAAAAAAACTTTGAAAGGCACCTAAACAGCACTAATTTCATTCTTGTTTCAAAAGTATCTCCATACGTGTTTGTAGCCTTTTTGTGGCCAAGATTATCTAATCAGATTTGATTGAGCTAGAATCAAGAATTAGTCTATTGCTTTGTCTAGCTGATTATTTATATCCACGCATGTACATGACTTTCCCGATAATGGACAAATATCGATACCATTCCCTCTTCCTTTTTTTATTACAACTTAGGATATCCGCGAGCATCGGCATTTCTTGAATTCCTAATTACGTCATTAACTTGACGGTTACCTTTTATCAAAAGAAATCTACTAAGAGAGAGATGGAAGGGTTTGTTTTACGAGTATCCAGTGGATGCTCTGTGATTTTCAGGGTCATTCTTTTTCAAAAAAAAATAATTAGTTAAATGGAGAAGTACTTGAATGTAAGGAGCAATAAATATGAGCATGCATTTATATGATAATTTCGGTATTAAATTTAATAGGTTCACTTGAAAAAGAAAACCCATGATGAAAATAGAGGGAGATGATTTTTGGGCGAAAGGAATTAAAATTCCATAGCAAAAAAGATGGAAGAGTTAATCAAGGATTTCAAACCAATGGTGAAAATAGAGAAAGATGATTCTTGGGGGAAAGGAACTAAAATTCCATAAGATGGAAGAGTTAATCAAGGAATCTATTTCTGATACACATCATCAATTGTAGACTTTTCTTTTTCTGATAAAAGAAAAAGTAGCCAATATTATTAATAATAATTTGTTTGACAAAGCAATCTGCACCTATGCAAAAAATACATAAAACGTGTATTATTAATAAACTGGTCGGAAATCGTCCAACACGATATGCTTGATAAAACAATTTGCACTAATGACAGAAAATACATAAAACATGTCACAGTTATATTTGATCTGCAAAATCATTAAATTTAATGGATTTACAAAATATAAAAAAGATTATACTTATCTAAGTATCTCTTCACATCATTAACGACGTTATTGTGCCTACAATGATACACATCAAATTTGCAGAACAAAGATTTAGTAATTTTGAACAAGATATGCTCAAGAACAAAGCAATTATTTCCGTTCACGCTTCGGCTTTTTCTTGTTTCTACGTACTTCATATATAGTACCTATTATTGTTACCACTGAAAAGGTTCTTGATTCTTCCGACAAAGGAGACTCAGGACTGGCACTAATCAGCGTACAATCGAATCAATTATGTACATGTTATACACAATCAGCCTTTTTTACATATCTAAAATATAATACTCCATTTTATGAAATTTACACTAATGACAGAAAATACATTAAACATATCAGAGATACGGGCTGAATTGAAAAATGACTAGATTTCGCAGATTAAGAAAATCACGAGTAGCTTAATAAATATGTGGTAGAGAGAAGGTAGAGAAAGTTTGATTAAGAGAGAAATAGATAGCCTATTCACAAGCAGCTTTGCTGAGAGATTTCACCAGCCGGACAGAAAACTTTGGAAAGATCGAGTAATCTGTCAAAAATTAGGCCTCGTTTGAAAAGAAATTTTCTACCAAAAAATCTCTACATTAAAGATATTCTACCAAAATTAAAGATATTAACTCTTACTTTAAAGATGTTTGGCAAAAATTTCTACCAAACTTAACTTTTACTTTGCATCTTTGGATTCTCCAGGTTGTTATCTTGAATCAACATTAAAGATATATCAGTTCAACTTGTCCTACAAGTTTATTTCGTTTCCTTTACATCCTAATGTGAATTTCTTTCAAGTTAAATGAGAATTGTAAGAATGCGTCATTCAGAAGAAATTACTATCACTGGTTAATTTTGTTGTGGTGCTTCAGCCTTGTGTGTACTAAATTCTGGTTTCTGGAGTACAAGCTCATTCGTCACTCTCCACTTTTGAAGTACATAAAAAGCTGCCCAAAAATGGAAATGAAGACCTTAATAAGCGGCCAAATTGAGACTAATTACTTTTGTGTTCCATTAAGAAAAAAATGCATTGCTTTAATTAGTGGCAATCACTGTTTTACTGAGAATAATTTGCCTTTTAAGTATTCCTGATCTTGCCCTGTATGTAGCATGCCTGCATTACATTAAAAAACTGAATTTACTCAAAGTTAACCAGAGTTGCACATGAATAAAAATCTCCACCAACTACTAAGCTTTTCTCTTTTGACCATGCCACCAATGAAAAGTCACATCTTCTACATATAGAACTTTAACAAAATACTTTTTATACTGTAAATATAGGATTCATACAGGAAGTAATGGGTCTAAAGATTCCATGCGGACAAGCAAATGTGGCTGCTCTGCTCAATGTTCCCAAGAAAATCTTTGAATAGAGAAGCTATGCACAGTCCAGTAGAGTAAAGAAAATCCTATTGGCAGTCAAAGGAATAATCCCTATAGCATGCTGAATTTTTTTGATCAATCCTTTAGGCCAACTAACAATTCACTTTGATGAATACTGATTCATAAATCGCCTATGGAATACTGGAGATGCCCATTCATAATTGTTAATCCTTTCCCAAACTTTTACGCGTATCCACCGTAATCTTTGCACAGGAGGATATATATTTCAGGGTTCCTTCCATGCATGGAAACAGATTTGGAACATTTGACATCAGTTCTCCACGTAAGTTTCTGTGTAACCCACCATAATCTTTATCTTAGTTCATTTGGCATCATGTAGAGATACCTACCTATACGTGGCATTGAGATCGTCCTTTACGCCATTTGTATTACACTAGTTTTAAACAACGTTATGGGTGATTGTTAATATTATTGTTTTTTCATTTGAATTCAGGAGATCCATTTATCCTGGGGCATAAGGTTGTAACACATCCAAGCATAAAATCAGAGATTTCAATTAAAGTCGTTATTATTTGTGATAGATTTTGCTGTAGATGATGATTCATGTGAATTGTGTGTTTGTACATGGTCACTTGGTGATTTGGATTCAGGATGAGTCTACATTTTGAGACACTGTTCACATAGGTCTGGTCTATATAAAATTTTCTACATGTACAGAGAAAAATCTTGTATGCAGATAAGTATGTGTTATCGCATATATACGAGTAAAGAATCTTGAACGCAGCAGATAAGTATACGTTATCCGAGATGTATACGAGCTAAAGAAATAAATTGGAATTACAATAATAAAAAGATGAATGTGACAAAGAATCAGTACCAACAGGAGGACATAAAGCAAATTCACCTTGTTTCATATGGATGATATTTTAACTCACTTGGTGATTTGGATATTCAATTCCCAAATGCATCTGTGTCTTTACTTTACAGGTGGGAAAAAGGAGGAAAGCTTTTTGTGAACAGCTTCCCCAGAAATATATTCTCTCAGCAGGGAAGAAGGATTTGGATCCCACAAAATGTGAGCCATATCATTGTTCGGCTGAGGTTCTTATTCTTCAATCATTTGAGGCATTGTGCCTACATTGTAATCATCAAAGACAACCAAAAGAAAAAGATCTTTTGCTTCATTATCAAAATTCCTAGCCTACCATATTTGTTTTCTGAGAATCTAGATTATTTTAGTGACCCATGCGACGATATACTGATTCTTTTTTCTTCATATTCAAAAGGGCTGTTCAGGGGATAAAGCACAAAGTTTGTAGGAATAAAGATAAAGAAAAAAACTAGGGGAATACAAGTTTTTTTATTACAACACTACTACGTCCAAAGGATGTGTTAAATCGATCCACTAGCAATGAAAAACTTGTTAATTAGAGCCTAAGCTTCCTTACTGCCTAACTTCTGCAGTGCCAATTTATATATATATATATATATATATATATACATATATGTATATGTATATATATATTGCCTTTGTAATTAAGCTCAATTAGTATTGAAAATGAAAAAGAAATTTTACAACTCTGCTAAAAAGTCCTAACACAGTCTAAGCCAAAGATTCAGAGAAATTATAGACGAGTAATCAAAAAAAGAAATCATGCTAGAGCAACTGCAGACAAACTAAAAAATATATGTATGGATATATTGCCAATTATGTCACCCATACAGGATAATGAGATATATTTAATTTGTTCTAATTGCTGCTTTAGTATTCTGTACATGAAATATTAGAGCATTATATAAATTTACTGGCATCCCTATGCTGCAACGAAATGGAGCTTACAAAATGGCAATATATTGCAAGTGACAAGATACACCCTTTATTATTATCATATAAAAAAAAAATAGAAATAGGTTGGTGAGATAATGTAATTCCAGAAACTTGAGGGGCATCTTGTAATTGTGATAAAATTCTTTATGGTAACCATTACACTACTGCTTTCCAATGGAACGTTGGTTTTTCTTTCCTCCAAAAAAAAAAAAAAAAATTGGCTTTTCTTTCCTGTCTAATGTTATTAACATTTCGCGTGTTGTTAATGACAACCTATTTTACTTTTAACAAAAATTATTATGGAAATGAAAAGTGTTGCTAAAAACAATTGAAATTCCATTAACAACAATTTTTGTTGGAATTATGCTCTTTTAAATTCTTTTCTCATTTTTCAGGCCATGTGTAATAGTTTTCCATGGTTTTAAAAAAAAAAAAAAAAAATCCCCCAACAAAAAAGAGCAAATCGAAAAATGTGGAGAAAAGTTTAGGCCATGTTTGGATTGCTTGTTTTTGTCGAAAAATATTGTCATTTTTCGTGATCACATTTCCCTATTACCTTTTTCCCTCACATATATCAAATCGCGACAGTAATTTTTCCATGAAAAATGACAAAAAATGCAATCCAAACACAACCTTAAGTTTCGTCACTCCAGATGAACATATTCAAGCGGAATATGGCATGCTGGCATTGCGCATATGCACGTGGGACTAAACAAAGAAAGAATTACTTCTTTGTTTATGTAAAAGACTATTAGAATACCAGCCAAAAAGTACCCTAATTAGAAAACAAATTACGAGTGAAACCTATCAATTGCTTGCGTTAAACAAATAACAAAACGTATTAAGAGAATAACCAACATGCTTTTTCACGTTCTCCATCAAAAAAGGTGCAAGAATAACGGTTTTATCACCCATTAATTAAGTTAAACAATTCTTAATGGTCTGGGCAAAGAAACTCGAGCACAGGACCACCCGATTCTTGTTCCACGATATTTAGCATAGTAGCTTACTATCATTAAAGATTGAAAAATTGATCCCTATCAAAGCTCTAGGAGTAGACCATATAAAGCAATGTTCTTGATTGGGATGGTTTGTACATCAATTTTAGACCATATCAACTATTGCAGACACGGTCATTTATTGCCACCATTGCGTTTTGTAGATTGGATGGCAAATTTTTGAAAAAAAAAAAATTTTATCCTTTGATGATGTGACCTAATTGGAGATGTGTCAAGAAAATTTTTCTGAAAAATCCTGCATCCAATCAAGGCTTTAATGTCGTGATGGGACAAACGATGTTTATGGGACAAACGATGTAGACAAACTAGTGACCAACGGAGACAAATTAGTGGCTGCGAATTCGACCATTGCAGAATTTTCTCAATCTGGCCCCGAAAAATTTTATGCGCCGAAAAGATTATCAGCGACGAATGTAAAGTGGCCGGACCCAAAAAAAAAAAAAAAAAAAAACTCTTGAACTGAGAGAGAGCCCCCTCATATTAATTAATACTAGCACCAGCTAAAGTTGCCACTAGATTTGAACTATTACACACATAGGGCATGCGCAGGAATACAATAATTTTCCATCAAAAACCAGCGCAAACATTTAAAGAAGTACTGGGACATTTCTTGAACACTAGCGACCATTACTGCCCTACTGTTTTTGGTTAACCTCGTAATAATCTACTAAAAACTTGAAACACCACTAAGGATAGATAGACACCATAATCAAAATATACCAAACCAAGCAGTACTAAAAATAACAAGTAATTAACATATTTGATCTCCCCATTCAAGCTTTTCCAAAATCATGGTCGAGATCCAACTAGCACCAGAAGCCATATGTCCAAACTCAACTAGAAGTAGCCAGCCAAACTTTCAAGAAAACCTTGCAACAGCCTTGCAGACCAAAGGATTCTTCATCTCCATTGACAATTTCAGGCATTCAGACAAATCCACATCACCAGATGCAATCCATTCGAAGTTCTGCAGCACCTGAGCCAACCACATCTGAACAGTGGCTAGGCCCAAAGCTTTTCCAGGACACGCCCTCCTCCCAGAACCAAAAGGGGCCAACCTCAAATCAGAGCCCATGATGGCAACATCCTCGTTCAAGAACCTTTCAGGCATGAAATGTTCAGGCTCTGGCCAGACCATCTCGTCGTGCGTTATCGCCCACATGTTCACCATGGCAGTAGTTCCAGCAGGTATGAAGTGACGGCCAACATGAGTGTCATGGACGGCGAGCCGAGCCCAAGAAAGAAGAGGGCCAGGAGGATGCATTCTGAGAGTCTCTTTCACTATGGCATGGAGATAGGGAAGGTTAGGGAGGTCAGCATCAGTAACCATTCTGGATGTTCCAACAACACAGTCGATTTCAGCCTGAGCCTTGCTTTGGATGTCTGGATGCAGGACCATTCTTGCAATTATCCACTCCAGAAGGATTGCAACGGTGTCTGTTCCTCTAAAGATCATTTCCTGATATCAAACAAAGCAAATTCCATCACTAACAAACATGCAGTAGTATCACGTATCGTACCCTCCTGAAAAGGATGTATTTATTCCTTCGCCAAGTAGTAGACGAGAAAACAATGGAGACGGACAAAAAGGATAAGAACAATACACGATTTGTTATCATGATTACAAAGGCAAACAGAGGGGGCTAGTGACATTTATTCAGATTCTCCATATCTCAAAATAAACTAAAAGGGAAACTTTAATAGATCTATATGCCGGAATCCATTTACCAAACTACTATCATATATGTGGAAAGACAGAAAAGAACTAAACCGACATTCAAAAGTTGTAGATATCACATGGAAAGAAACACATGACTGATTACAAACCACTGCACAAGTATCAACAAATTAAGTGCATAGACTGCTCATATTCTTCGTGCTTTCACCATATTCATACAAAACATTGCACTCAAATGCCAAGTAACCGAAAGAAAATAGTACTGCAGTATAAACAAGATGAAAAAGAAACGCCTGAATTAACAAATAACTGACGTTAATAAAAACACGTACCCAGTTATCAGAAAAAAAAAATTAATCCATCTTAACATAAGCAATTATAATGATAATCAATGAGGTAGTAGGAGGAGAAAATACCCATAAAACAGCAATCATGTCAGAGTTGGTCAGGCTGTTGTTCTCCTTCTCCAAATCAAGCAGGACATCAACGAAATCACCAGAGCCTTCATCATCATCAATAGCTGGCTTTCTTCCAACACCACCACGATTTTCAGCCATCCTCTTCAACCTGTGCTCGTCAATGATGTTCCCAACAAAGACATTCACTCTGGCCACCAACTCTCTGCATCTTTTTCTCACACCTTGCATGTCCAACCATCCCAAAATAGGAAAATGATCAGTCCAGTTAAATATCCCCAGCAACTCATACCCTTCACTCACCAGACCTTCCAATACAGAACCATCATCCCCATCAAAATCATAGCATCTCCCAAAAACACTCATCATCACATTATTAAGGGACCCGAAATGCATAACTTTTTTCACCTCAACCTCACCATTTCTCTCCATCAACCCTTTGATTTCCTCCACCATTTTCACCCCAATATCTCTTCGGAAAATCCCAGAACAGGCAATCCTCTTGGGACTGAACAAATGGGTAGCAGATATTCTCCTCAAATTCCTCCAATACTCACCATAAGGAGCAAAACCCATTGCTCTATGAAAAAGCAGTTCATAAGCAGACTCCTTCACAGGCCTATCAGCAAAAGCAGAGCTATTCAAGATTTCTTTGGCAGTCTCAGGGTGGCTAGAAATGATAAAACGAGTGAAGCCAACTGAGAAAGCCATTAAAGTTTCAGCCTTTAAGCTCCTGGAAATCTTTCCAAGAACTCTATGAGTCAAGGAGCCAGTGAAGGCAAGGACTAACCCCAGAAGGGGCAGCCCAGATGGCCCTGGAATAGCAGCAGAAGTAGCATCTTTTTTGGAAGACAATTTCTTGTTAGAAACAGCTAGTGCCCAAGCAAGGCCTCCTGGGGTAAGCCAGAAGGCAAAAACAGCAAGAAACAGTAGAAAGCACAGCACAAGTTCAAAGTTGAGGACAGTTGAGGGATAGCCAGTTAAAGGGATGGAGGAGGAAAAACAACAAGGATCAGTAGACATCTTTTTTTATTTCTCGGATATTTTTCTAGGCAGAAGAAAGATTGGTAATGGGATCGAGTCGAACGGGAGATGAGGAGGAGAGAGAGGGAACTGGAGAAGGTGGCAGTAGTGAGGAGCCGAAGAGAGTGAGAGAGCGGTTAAATAGACGGAGGTTAAGTGAGGCGAGGAGCCACTCCAGGCCAACCCCAACCTTTTCAACGAGTTAACCATGGTTAAAAAAACTATTAAAATAATGGGACTGGAGATTTTATCTTGGTTAATTTTTTACCTAAACAAAGTAACCTTTAACAATAATGCTTTAGTATTAGTGACAATAATGACATGTACTATATTAACATTACTGGCAAATGCCCCCACGTGCATTATTGTTTTATATTTTTTTAATATTTTTTTTGTTTTACATTTAACTATGCATAATCTTCAGGGTTGACAAATATATATTACTAGAACTTTTATTTTGCTTAATTATAGCCAAAGTTTTGGGTGCCAAGATTGCTTTTTGCCCTTTTTTTGGTTGAAACAGTATCGATGTCAAATTGGACATGGTGTTTTTGGATAGACATTATTTGTATAAAAATTATTTATTTGCATCACAAATATATTTTTTAACACGTCTTTTTATTTTTTCAATTTTTTTTTAGTTTCTCATACAACACATCATAAAAAGTGTTATAATAATTATTCCAAATAAACTCCTATTATACACGAGTCTATCCTTTCAATCATATGAATTAGATGATAGGTAATTTTGGTTGAATCATGACTATGTACGTTAAAGTATACTCTTCCTCTATTAATTAAAATAATATGTGTAGAACAATTATCTTATGATAATGTGTTTATGACAGATATAAAATTTTCGTGGATTTTACACAAAAATATAAAAAGAAAATTACAAAAGAAAATGGAACTTTTAGCCTCTTTTAGCTTTCATAATTGTGCTTTCCAAATATTTAGAAAAACAGCATTGGACAAAACATCGAGGGGCTCTCAAACTATCACGAAATTTAATTTTTGACCCTTTAACTATTAATTAATAAATTTTAACTCTCAAACTAATTAAAACATATAATTTTAGCCCTTCCGTCAACTTGAATCCTTATGTGTCATAGAAATAGCATGACACTTGACTTGGTGGTTCTCAAACTATTACAAAATTTAACTTTTGGCCATCAAACTATTAACTAATATGTTTTAGCCCCTTAACTAATTAAAATGTATAATCCTAGTTATTCCATCAACCTGAATCATTATGTCAAATAGAAACATCATCACGTGTGCGAGAGGGGGCATACTAGAATGTCCCCATTTTGTGCCTAAATCTCAAAAATATACAGCACATTAATGTCACAATTAATATACAAGCAACAACTATGAAGCAATATATCATTGTTTTAATCTCCCTAGACATGCCTAAATTTGATCAATATAACCTAAACCTGGTGAACATGTCCTATGAAAACAAAAATACCTCTCAGTTATACCTCGTGCTGCATGCGTGGAGATATTTCAATTCAACATAACAACTCAAGTTGACAGAAGGGTTAGGATTATATATTTTAATACATTGGAGACTAAAACTTATCAATTAATAGTTGGAGACTCAAAAGTTAAATTTTATAATAGTTTAAGAGCCTTGAGGAATCATGAATTCTTTAGTTCAAGTTGACATAACGACTCAAGTTAACACTAGAATTATATGTTTTAATTAGTTGGACAGCTAAAAATTATCAGGAGGGCAAAAAGGTAAATTTTGTAATAGTTGAGGGCCTTTGGAGAATTTTGCCTAAATAGCATTTTATGAGTGAAACTATTTTTTTGATCAAGGTAATACAAATGGGTCCTTCTGGATTAGTTATTTTTTGGAGTGTTTTTAAAATATTTTATTGTAATAATGTATATGAAAAACTTTTATTGTAGATATTTTTTATAGTATTTTTAAAGGTGTTTTGGGATATTTTTAAAGTTTAAAAACGTTTTAGCATATTTTTTTAAAAATTAACACTATCAACCACGACTGCCACCACCCTCTCCCTCCTCCTCCACCTTCCTCCTCCTTCCTCACCTCCCTTCCCCTTCCCCTCCCCTTTCCCACCACAACCCCACCCCTTCATTTCCCTCCTTCATCTGGTCGTAGCAAGATCACGGCTAGAAGATTGCTCAACCCTCTGGCCACAACCAAATCGGGGAGGAGGGAGGGGAGGGGCAGGGTTGTGACAAGAAAGGGGAGGGGAAGGGGAATGGAGGAGGAAGAGGGAAGGGTGGTGATAGATGGAAGAAAAAGATGGTGTAGATTTTTTAATTTTTTTTTGTATATTTGGAGTTATTTTTTATATATTATATGGATATGGTGTTTTTGGAGCTTTTTGTATTTGTATACTACTGTAGTATTGTACATGAAAAACTTGTTCAAAAATGGGAAATCCAAACAGAGCCCATAGTTTTTTGAGAAAATAAAAACCATATATAGGTAATTTTTTCCATTGAATAGAAAGTTCATCTTTGTGTCAAAAAATTTTTAACCAACAAATTAAAAGCCATGTATAGTAATTTTGTCTTTTCATAACTTAAGTTTAGGCACTGAGATAGCCCTTTTTTAATTTGGAAACAGTATCAAGATCACTTTTAAATTGGAAACCTTTCGTCCTAATTAGTTTAAAAGTTCAAGGAATCCTGCTAAATTGTTCCCATTTTTAATTACGGGTATAAACAAGCCTAATTAAATTGAGCACTTTAATGTTTAAATTTGTTTGATTATTTTAACAATCTTGAAACTTTTTTATTTGACGAACCAAGTTTGAACAAGTTTTTTTTCGAATTTGAATATTATTGAACATAAAACGCTATTCAATCTTGACTTGATTAGTTAGCGAATCAAACCAATCTTGATTAGTTACCAAACCAATCTCGATTTAAGTATCAAATAGTTTTGGTTCATCTTTCAACCATATTTTTAATAAGATTCTCTCCATAGAATCAACTGTGTGAATTAGATAATATGTATGGAAGCTAAACTAATTTATTTGAGTCATGACCACCTACATTGTAATAGTTTAGTAAAATAAATTTAGTTAAAATTAATAAGCTATTCATTTTTATGTTGTGAAAATTATTTCTACATTTTAATTTAACAACTTCTATTAAGCAGGAGGAGAGATGGATTGGGTGGTATGGATAGGAGATTTTGGATTCAAAACCTCCCATTTACAAAAACTTTTGAAACAAGCCCCATTAGAATTAAATGAATATCATATCATACAAGCACAGATATAGACATTGGTATCAAAGTTTGGACAGTAGTAAATAGACCTCTCTAATCCCTGTAATTGTGAACGTGTTGAAACCATCTCAATCCACAACTAAACAAATTAGTGAATTTTCGATTGATGGTAGAAGGCACCGCAATCAAGTGCAATTCTTGATTGATAAGCCAAGTTAAAGACGTCGAGACACACTCAAGATGAATTCAAGAATAGTTCCCAAGGAACCAAGAGAAAATTGTCTCAAATTTTATTCATCAAATCTTGTCTCTCTTACAACTCAAAATAAGACTTACTTATGGGCCAAAGTCCTAAATTAACCCAAATCTGAATTGGACTAGAATTACATCACTTATCTATGCCAAATTCAAATTGAACTTGAGTTCCATCTAAACTACCAAACTAATGGCCCAATAAACTAACAAAGTTGACCATTTTATTCATAATAATGACTAGTTAAACAACCAAACAATCACCAAAAAAATTTAAGCAAAATGGAACAAAATAAGAAAAATCCTAAAAATTGACTATCTAAATCTACGGCTAGATTCTTTCACGAATTCTAGGCCAGATTCACTCTAGAAGCAACGAAGAGTAAGCATGAAATGGGACAACCATTTGGACCTGATCCACAGGACAATTTGCATATGGATTGGGTCGCAGATCTAGTAAATCAGCCTTTTCTTTAGCTCAAACTATGTTTTTGATTGTAAGGCCCCCAAGTCCAATTCCCTCTATGAATTTATGAGTTCCAACTAAATCTTGAACAATTCGAACGAAAGCTTGAAGTGGCTCTTTGACTCTCTTAGCACAAGCCCTCGTAATTGGACCGATTGAAATCTTCACTCCTTGATCAACACTTGAATTCGATCCTTGGACAACTTACAATTGTACAACAACTTCTATTAAAAATTAAAAGGAATACTTCTGTTAAGTAAAATTATTTGAGTAGAAGAATTATCTTAAAATACCATTTTTTATCAAGTATACACACCTCTTTGATTAGTAACAAAGAAAAACAAAGTACAAGAATTGAAAATAATAAGGAACTTTTAGCATTCTTTAACTTTTATAGTTATACTTTCTGAAATTCAAAAACTATTCTCGTACTGCATTTTTCATGACTAAAATTATTCAAGAAAAGTAATATATGCAATTTGTAAGAAACTTAAAAGTAATATATAAATAGTTTTGTTTTAGCTGGAATAAAAATATCATCCTTTTCCTCCACAAGTCTGTTTAGCCAAGAATCAAAGAGCCAAAACTTGGCCGTGTACACACAAGATGGCATTCACCTAGCGCTGAATTAGAATGTTTCTTGATTAATTAGTTTATTTAGTTTTCCACTTTGTTTTATACTTTTTTTGCTAACAAAATAATCCCAAATCAGCTTCCTCATGTTTGTCTCATTTCCTTCATTTTGTAATGATAATTTTGAACAATATATACACCTTAGTTCATTTTTTTAAAAAAAAGGGGTTTATTTTGAAATTCTTTCAAATTAGTGGAGAGTTGATCAGCCCTTTAACTTACATTTGCAATATGTTATTAGTCTTAATACCATAACTTTCTATTTAGTCTTAACACCTTATTTTTCTAATTTCATCTCATCTCTTCTTATGTTTGCATGACTTTGACACTCTCTCCTTTTTATTTCTTTTTTAAAATTTACACTTATTGTATTATTATAAAATAAATCCAAGATACAATCAGTCACATCTTCTCAATATAATCAATAAACCACACCTCTTGAATTCAAGAAAGTTATTTAGATTTGGATAATGTTTATTTCCTTCCACCATCTACTATCTATGTAAAAACAAATTAAAAAATAACATTCACATGGCACTGACTTAGATAGATCTTTTCGGATTTAGTTCCTCTGCAGTTGGTAGAAGAACCGTGCGCTAGGGTGGATGGATGGAGGATTTGACTTTTTACCTTTCTATGATTAGTTACCATGTAATTGTTATCACTTGACCTGACTATATCCTCATTAGTCAAGCAATATAGAATTAGCATCAACTTTTATGTAGACTGATCACTTTTCTTGTTCCCAAGATAGATAAAGTAGAAATTTAAGACTCTTCAAATATTACTTTTCACTTTGTGCAGAGATTCCAAAGTCTATTTCAACAAGAGGGCATAAGGGATGTATGCATCTACTATTCCAAGGGTGAATTCAGTATTGATCTCTCACTATCCTTCCATATTTCATGTTATGCCCAATCTCTATCATACAAGTTACTTAGTTACAACTTACAAGCAACAACTAAAGAGAATGTACACTAGTACTTGAATAGTTATCTACACAGGATGCTCTCAAGGGGTCAATCCAATATACTTGTTTTCTTACAAGTTCATATACTAGCGTAGGTGTCTCTATTCCATAATTGATTAGATCAACTACTTCCTTCAAAGGAAAGCAACATAGTACATGCTAGTTTATCCGAATTAGCAATACCTATTGTTATTAATTTTGTAACTAGGAACATTTAAGAATAATACCTTAAACATAGTAAGAATCTCATCATCATAACTCTTTATGATTTCTTCTATATGGTAATTATTCTAGGGGCTTTATCATTTCTATTGAATATAACAATATGTACAATAGAAAAACGATAAAGATTCCATAATCATACATGCATAAAGATGCCATAATTATGCTCTTAAATGATCAATATAAATTACTTATAATTTAATTTAAGGAGTTTATGTACAAGTAAAGAAGTCTTCTAAGATATGAGTCATTTCAAAAAATACGAATCTTAATCTTTAAGAAAATTGCCTAGGTGATGTTAGACATAGAATGTAGATATAGTTTTACTTTTAATTTCACCTTGAATTTGCAATAGACTAATTATTACATTGTTAGCCGTAGACGAATTCATATATATTTGAAATTCAGGGAGGTAAAATGTTACAAAAGACCAAGTTCAGGGTAGCAAACTGTAATTAGCCCTATAATTTATTGAAACATTTAAGATCTAAATTTTAGTTATTACACATAATATTTGCATTTTGACTTTTTGTTGAATGCAATCTTAACTCTTGAAATTGATATGATTGTTCAACCGTATAATTACCTTTATCATTCCCATGTTCTTCCACTCAATTCTTACAAATATAATTACCTTTATTGTTCTCAAGATTTCACTCAATTCTTTCATATACATTTGCTCAATTCCTTCAATGAAATTGTGAAAATAGTTTGATTTCAATGATATGATATTTTAAAATATTTTTTTATTAGATTGATTGTTATAATGTAAGACCGTGATTTTTTTTATTAATCAGACAACGGAATAAAACCCCAAAGTTATCAAGTTTAATATTTCATTGGCTAGAAACATTCAAGTAAATGTTAGTTTCACTACATAAACAAAAAACTATAACATCGGACATTATCTTACACACAATAAAATTCAAGTTGGAAACTATTTTATTCTTAAAACTATTGAGTTCAACCCATATCGATTATAAAAAGAGCAGGGTGCTTGATTATAAATGTGAGAGAAACCTCAGCTCATGAGCTATCTTTTGGGGTAGAAAGGCCCAATAGCATCTAACATTGGTATTAGAGCCCGGTTATGATAACTCTTCCCAGTAGACACTCGGATGAAATGTCGCCCATCGAATAAAAAGGTTGAAGTTGGTCCAACCTAAATCTCGATGTGTAAGAGGGAGTTTATCCCATATCAATTGTAAAAGAAGTAGGGTACTTGGTTTTAAATGTGAGGGAAAGTCTCACCCCTTAAGTTAGCTTTTGGGATGGAAAGGTGCAATAGCACCCAATACTGGTGGTAGAAGCTGCTTATGACAACTCCTCCCAATAGACACTCAAATGAAATGTTGCCCCTTCAGAGTTGTCCTGAACTGTACCCATCAGATGAAAATGTTGATGTTATTACAATCTAGGTTCCAATGTGTGAGGGGAAGATTGTTGAATTTATCTCATATGAATTTTGAAATGGTAGGATGTTTGGTTATAAGTATGAGGGAGAACCTTACCTCATAAGCTAGTTTTTGGTGTGGAAAGACTCAGTAGCATCCAATAAAAACTTCATAGTATCTTTCCATATAACTAGATCTCAATATTACATATAATAGACTTGCAATTTGATTTCCTATTGAATAAAATATTGACTACTACATACAATGATGTATAATTACTTTTCTCGATCTACTCAATTCTTAGGTATATCTTTGCTCAAATTGTGTAATAAAATATTTTAAGATTTTTTATCCGATTGATTTTTCTAGTCTAAGGGAGTGAATTTTTTTTTTTTGTTAACTATAGATGAAAAACAAGGAGATAAAAATTCCAGATTCATCAACTTCAATATTTCAGTGGCTAGAAAAGAGTAAATACTGCCTAGCCTGTTAACAAAAAAACCAAACTGTTTAGAACTTTATTAGTTTTAGAATTATATTTTTTATTTGGCAACTAGATTTAAATTGGTGCCAAAGTTGATTTAAAAGATATAGTTAAGTTGTGTTTAGGTATTAGTATTAGAGTAAGTTACATTATTTTATATGTCTATTTAAGGATTTAAAGTCTTATGTTTGTAGTTAAGGGTGCACCTTAATTGAGTAGGTTGACTCAAGTTCATGAGTAGCTCACTCAGTTATTCCACTCGAACTTGGCTTTGACCGAACTTGAGTCAAACTCGAGCGTAAATATGCTAGGATCGAGAGATCATCAAGTAGCTCGACCTAATGCTATGTTATTTAATTAATATATTATAATTACTATTTTACTCTTTTAGGCTTATTAGTTACAATATTTACAACCTTAACCAACTTAGTTATAATGTTATGGAATGGTGAATAAGTAATTTCATCAGGGAAAATTTTAATTAATTAATAGAAAGAAAAGAAAAGAACAGAAAAATATTTCATTTTTTGCTCTTCATTCTTCTTCTTCTTCTTCCTTCCTCGAGTTAACTCTTAGTAGCTCTGCACCTGCGCCTTCTTCGTACTTCTAATCCTTCGCACAAGCAACTGCCACCTTCTTCAAGCTTTTTCGAAGTTCTATTAGTATCATTTGTAGGCAGCAAATAGCTAGGTTTTGTAAAATGTGTTTTATTAGTTTAATTTTTCTACATTTGGTTTTAGTTGTTAATCCTGAAACCCAATCTCAATTTAGGTTCTGCAATTAAATAGGCTTAGAAACATATTTTTGAGCACTAAGAAGGGCTCAGCAACTGGAGTGTGGGACTATAGAAGTGAGAGCATGAAGGATAGCTTGATTCCTTCAAGTAGTGATTTGGTTATTGGTGTGAAATCAACAAAAGTGAGACCAATGGGTATGTGTAAGGTATACATTGCATGTATGCCACATGATCACCAAAGTTATTCCAGTTTGGTGTAAATCAAGCTAACCTTGAACTCGATCCTTGGGGATAGGATAAGTTTCTAACTTCTTGAAGATAAGAGTGATCTTAGTTGGTAAATAATAATGACTATCTTTATCTTAAAAAGGATGGAAAATCATCATCTGAACCAATGTCTATCCAACTGAATAGAAAGATGTAATCTTTATCCATCTATCTCGCTATCTCTTTATCACTCTCTTATATGAAAACTTATATATAAAGGTACAACCCTAAAGGTGAGGGATTTTTTTAGATACATAACACCCACTCAAAAACTCATATATTTCTCTTTAGTCAGAAACTAACTTTGAGTATTGGAGTGACCTTGGGAACTTGACCCAAAGCCTCCTCATTAATTGGCTCTTTCCTTGCAATCTTTTAGAGAGTCTACCTTCATGTATTGAGCTTCCTCCTTACTTGTTTAGTTCAGCTCAATAGAAGGAAATACAGCTTAAAAAATTAGCGTTGTCTGTGGGAAATTGAGTAAAATAACTTCCTTATGTCAAAGACATGCTCTAAGAAGACTACTAGCGATACCAATCAAATTGACCTTGAAGAACCTCATGACAACCCTAGGCAAACTCAAGGTGACAATGATGATCAGATTCCAGAAGAGAAGAGAGAGTAAATTATGAAATTTGTATTGAATAATCTCTCTTCATTTGAGTATATTGTCTACCAGATGAAAAGAAAAGGCAAGGCAGAAGAGGTGCAAAATTCAAAAGCTTTGATATAGAGCAAAAAAGGGCATGCTTCGTCCTTCATAATAGTTCAAATGATGATCATCCCTCTAAGAGAAAACGGGTTCATTATCCTTTTAGGGAGCACATTTCTATCTCAGAAGTTGGTCGATACAGCTCTCATCGCTCTCGTGCTTGGTTAATAAAGAGCCATTTTGAGTACCATGTGCCTAAGGATCCAGTTCAAGATGAACTCGATCTGATCCTGCAACCAAATCAATATAAAGATCTTTAAACAGTTTCTCTCTTTGTTACTTAAATTGGCATTATCCTCTACCAAAGAGATTCAAAATTCCTATTATGGATATGTATGATGCATCCACAAAACCAAAGGATCACCTATTCATGTTCTTACTCATATACGGCTGCAAACCGTTGCAAACGAATCCATTTGCAAGACCTTTCCTATGTTTTTGAAGAGAAGGGCTCAGCTTTGGTTCCAGGGATTACCTCTAGGATCAGTCAGGTCTTTCTTTAAATTGGCCAGGTGATTTGTACTGCAGTTCGTCTCTTCCAAAGTTTACATTAAGAATGTAGCACATTTAATGGCAATAAAGAAAGGCATGATGAGTCTTGAAAGTCTCCAAGTCTAAGATAAAAATGAAAAGGTGATGATGGCAGCATTTATAAATGGCTTGAGAATTAATGAGCTATATCATAAACTTGCCAAGAAACCATCTAGGACATTAGAAGAGCTATTGAATAAAGCTCAAGCTATAGCTAATGCCAAGGAGGCCGCTCGTCTTAAACGAAAATCCAAGAGAGACATTGAGGATAGGCAAAAAAAGAATGAAAGTGTTGACCCTAAAGATGGGTAGACCAGGAGGAACATTTTCGACTGGTTTTCTAAAAGAAACAGTCAATCACAAGGAAAGGATCTCACACCCTTAGCAGCATTGAGATCTCAAATTTTGGCAGTAATAGGAGTAAAGGATATTAAAAGGAGGTGTCCCAAAATGTCTGGTTCCAAAACTACTGATACGAATCCTAGGAGGTGTTCATGCCCTATTTCTAGATCCAACAAAAATTCATTAGGGGCCAATGAATAGAGTCAAAAACAAGGAATTCATGTTGCAAATCCAATGTTAAAATTCCTTGAGAGAACCGAGTTCAAGTCTATTAGTTTACTACTTTGCATCTTTAATTGCTCAAGTCATTAGTTGGTTAAGTAGTTGACTTTATGACTTGTTCATGAGTCGTGTGATTAGCTCATGTTAAGCATAGGATTAATTTGGTCATAGTTTGTTATTCATGTGATCCTTGATTAGTTAGTAGATCCATTAGCTAGTCTTTAACTTAAGTATTCGGCAGCCTCAAGAGATAAGGGTCGAGGGTTTCCAAGTTGTTTGCAAAGCCTTGTTAGTTTCCTTATTCTAATTAGGTTAGGAGTTGAGTCTTGTAAACCTATAAATAGGCATCAATTTTCATTAGTAAGGGTAGACATTTTTATGAATTAAAAAAAATTGAGAGTTTCTCTTGGCTTCTTTGAAGCGACTTTGAATACCTTAGAGTTGGTCTCGAGGATTCAAACCGACTTATCAATTCAAGACCATGTTGAATTGTGGTGCTTTCTATCCTTCTAATTAATCTCGAGTTGTCCTTGATTAGTTTAGAATCCACCAAAATTGTCCATAGACTGATCGAGATAGATCCTTCTGCTGCCTGTGCAATTCGTTTCTTCAAAAGTGAGAGCTTGTTGGGTCAAGTTCGTATCATCTGGTATCAGAGCTTCGACTCTTGATTCAGGTTAATATCCTTTTTTTTTTCTACCAAAACCCTAGCCGCCTTTTGATTTAAAAGAAACAAAAAAAAATTTTATTCTTTTTTTTATTTTATCGCTTGAGTCTAACTTACCCCCTTGATTAATCGAGGTTAGAATTTCATGGTGTGATTAAGCTCTTGAAAATAGGTTTTTCAAGGGTTTAGCTCCCATTAAATTTCTTCCAAGTGAAGTCGTATCCTTGTGTCAAGTTGTCAAAAAAAATGACTGTTCACCGGGGGGTACTGTTCACTACTGTAGCGGTACTGTTCATCCCGTCGCTATGTAGCAGTACTGTTCATCCCGTCGCTACGTAGCAGTGCTGTTCATCGTGCTATAGCAGTACTGTTTATCCAAAAAAATTTTCCTCCCCCATACCTTGTGTTTGTTTCTTGTTGCTCTTGAGTCTTCTTGTTGGCTTGGTTATTTCTTGAAATTCTTAGATTGCATATATCAAGATATTCTCCAAGTTACTCCTTTGTAAACAATCACTTGATTTGAGGATAAATAGTCTTTCAAAAGGAGGTGAATGATGAGAACATGAAGATCGAGCTCAAAAATCATTAAAGATCTGAACTTGTGTCATGATTATTTATTGTTATTTATTTAATTAAGTTTTCAGCAATAATTGTTAATTAATTAGAGTTAGTCTTGAGTTATTTTTGAGTCCTTAATAAGGGAAATAAAGGCTAAGGTCATGTTGACCATAATTAAGCCAATTTAAGTTAGTTAAGCTGCTATTCTAGTTGAATTAGAGTTCTAGGAAAGTAGTTAATTGCTTCCAAATCTTGGGTTACCAAATCTTGATTGATATCTTGATTGATTTTCAAATCTTGATTGGTTTCCAAATCTTGATTGATATCTTGATTGATTTTCAAATCTTGATTCCAAATTTATTTAGAAAGTTGTGTCAAGTTTAGAAGTCAAGTCAAATAAGAAAACTTGTATTGCTTCCAATTTAGATTAGGTTTCAAAGTCTTGTAAGGCTATAAATAGCCAACTTTATGTAACTATTCGAATATATGATATTGAAAATGAATTAATAAAAAGAGAGTTGTCTCATTTTATGGAGTTCCTTGATGGAACTTGAGTTTCTTCTTGAACTGTATCAAGTATTTAGCTTGGATACTTGTGGTGTTCAAGGCAAGATGATCACATCATCTTGTTCTTTCAATCCAATAACCAATTCATTAGGTTTCTGGAGACGGGTTCTCTTTAGATCTAGCAAGATAGTTATTGTTCAAGCCAATACCCAATCCACTAGGTTTCTAGAGACGGGTTCTCTTTAGGTCTAGCAAGGTTTATTGTTCTATAATCTGATCAAAATAGATCCTTCCGCTGTCTGATCGATTTGGTTCTTCAAGATAGGTTCTTGTTGGGTCGAGTTCGTATCAAAAAGTTAGGCAATCAATTAAAAGAAGCAGTAAGGTACAACAGTCCGTTATTATTCACTATACAAGCAAGTAAGCCAAATTGAAAGATATGAAAATTTTGGGTCCTCACATCAGCAAGATAGGGATTGGTTTCAACTTTCCCTACCTTCCAAAAATTACGAGGAAAGAAGCTGCTTTTTACAAAAAAGAATTCATTCTTCCATCTTTTAGTAAAAGAAGAAATTCTGTAGAAAATATCACATGTGTCCTTACTATCTTTGCCAGAACAATGTCTAGCAAAGTAGAACCACCTGAACTGAATAGTTTTAAGTGTATAGTATGCTAAGAACAAACAAAGAAAATAAGAAATTACAAAAGTATGACACTAGATTAAAATGGCTATGATGGTTCTAATAGAGTTGGGATGAAGTTCGATGATCCTAATTTTCCAATAGGTTAAAATATCGAAAAGTACAGTAGGAATGGGAAGTCTTAGCCTCAAGATAAGGTGTTTCATATGGATGGCGACGTGTCCAGGAGGAGATCGGTTGACTCTTTCATTAGAGTTAGTTGCTCGGGCTTTAAAGGAATCCAAAATAGAAATAAGTGGCAGCTAACTTGTCCACATTCCCTTGATAATGAGTAGAGGAGAAATTGGGGATGTAGCTAAAGTTGGTGAAGTCAAGGTCAAGTAGGTCGGCTTGAGCGTTTTGGTTATGGCCTTGATCGCTCACCTCAACCTGACCCTCTCCCTGCTAGATACCAAATTCTTTTGAACGAGCATGTTAAACAATAGGGGGCTACTCAGTAAGATTAGCCTACTCTATAAGATTTGCTCTTAGATCAACAGATAGGGTTTTAGAAGAAGAAATAGGAGAACTCATAACTTCTATAGTTAGATAGTTCTGGGAGATACTTAGTATTGAAATTTTGGTTGGGAGAAGCAAAGCACAAAGATGAAGAAGAGAAAGAAGAAGAAACGATTTCTACCTCAACAATCTCAAGAATCCATCTATGTCTTGGTGAAGATGTAGTGATATAAAATGATTAGATATAAAGGAATCAGAAGAGAGACTTACTGATTAAGATGTAGATATGAGATTGCCAAGAAAACGAAAAAAAGAAGTGTTCACCAAAAAAGAAAAGTCAGAATTTTCTGGAGAAATAGTTATGCGAAATTAAAAGCCTATAGCTGGGAGAAGAATACTAGAAGCCAAAAAGAGTAAAATAGTTGTAAGAAGCCCCCTATTTATAGAATGAAAATGGGGGAAAGAACATAGATTTTTTGGACTTTTGAAATTCAAAAAAGGTGGTTGCATGTGAAATCTGAAAAGGTATGCAATTGATGGACGCAACTTCTTAGTAGAGTGACATTTGGATTGCCGATTGAACCATCCAAGAAGTAATGGTAATCTAGCTTGACTGATGATAGATTACCACATGTTTGGTTCATTAAAGGTCGGACCGATTCAGACAAGAATAAAATCTATCCTTGGGGGTGCCAGTGAAGAGGTATACGTTGCATGTATACCCTGTGGTGAAGTTATCCCAACTCAACATAAATCAAACTAACCCTGAACTGGAACCTTGGTCATAGAATAAGCTTCTGACTTCTTGAAGATAAGGATGATTTTAGTTGGTAAATTTTAATGGCAATCTTTATTTTAAGAAGAATGGGAAATCATCAACTAAACTAATGTCTATTCAACCAACAGAAAGAAATAATCTTTACCCCTCTATCTCTTTATTACTCTTCTCATATGAAAACTTATATATAGAGGTACAACCCTAAAAGTGAGAGATTTTTTTAGATACATAACACCTATTCAAAAAACTTATATATTTTTCTTAGTCGGAAACTAACTTGAGCATCAAAGTGACCTTGGAGACTTGACGCTGAGGCTCCTCACGAATTGGTCCTTTCCTTGTAGGTTTCTTAGAAAATTCTGCCTTCATATAGTTGAGCTCCCTTCTTGGTTGTCTTGTTCAACTCAGTAGAAGGAAAGACAACTTCAACAGTATGCAACTGGAAAATGGGTTTAAACATACGATGTGAATTTTCTATGAATGTTGAAATTTCCTTCAACTATACTCGTCTATGAATCACTTTATAACTTTATATAAGATCATCTCAAGTTTCATAAGTCTATCAATTCTTCATTTGATATAAGTTATATGTCAGCAAATTCACAGCCGATATCATGTTTGAGATCATCTTAATATGTTGTGCAACTTTCAACTTTGTTACACTTATTAATGTTTACAATTTCAAGAGTTGTTTGGATGACATTTTCTAGAAGATTATTTTGGCCTACCAATGATCATGATATATTAGCTTGTAGTTGGCTTAAAAAAGGTACAGTTTGATAACATTTGCTTTTGCTTACTCAAGGTCTAGTTTAAATTCTAGATAAGTTTGGTGATTAAGTGAAGAAAAATCAAAGTCATAAACTATATAATTTGCATCAATAAATGATAAGGGCATATGCATCTTGAAACAGATTTTTAGTAGGAGTAATAGGATCATCAAGAAAATTGTTAATTTTGATGAGTACATTAGCAACAAATACTCTGGCTTTCTCATTTAGTATGGTGCTTAATCCAATAAGATTAATCTTTCGATCTTCTCAAGGATCTTAGGAATGGTAGAGATGCAAGTATGGCACTGTGTTATTCTTTGACACACTTGATGAAAATCAATCTTCTTATTTAGTATACATATAATGTCATATACATCTAAACATAGATCTATAGGAAATTATAAGATAACAATTAAACAACTTCCTAAGGTTACAAGATTTTTTTCCTATCTATTATTTTGAAAAAGTTATGACTTTTGAACAATTATGCGTAAGATTGTAACTTAATAGCAAATTATGGACATCATCCCTATTTGGTTATGACTTTTGAAAGAGTTACTACTCTAATAGTAGTATTTAGAACGTGAATTTACTATTTTAAATTGGACAGCCCAATGTAATGACTAGCTTTTTATTTTTTTAGTAGATAGGAGTTGTGGAAGGAAATTTTTAATTAGATCATTTGGTAGAAATAGAGGTATATTTACACTTGTTAACCGTGCGATGATCTTAAAGATACCAAAGATTTGGTTCAGAATTTTTTCATTCATAATCTAAATTTTTTTGTATTAAAGGCATGTCTACTAGTCCGCCTGATGTTTCTTCAATGCCATGTGTGTCCATTGGTGATTCATTCACTCCACTAATGTTGGACAGCCCAATATTTTTGAGCTGTGATAACATAGGAAATGAACAAGTGATGATCGGGGATACGAATGTTCAACAAGTGGCAACCAGGGACATGAAATGTTCAATAAGGAGAGGCCAGTGAAGGAGTCAATTTTGCATGCCTAAAAGAAATAAAACATTTGAGGCATGGGAGGATTTCGGTAGGATACATTATGCTATCTGTAAACATTGTTAGAAGAAACAATCCCGAGGCAAAACTAAACAAACTAGTAGTACGTGGAGGCATAAAGATAATTATCTAGTTAGAAAAACCAAACTTAGAAAGGCCGAGCAACAAACAAAAATCAACTTTTAGCTGGTGGATGGCTGTTTTCCAATTGTACTAGTCTTGCACATAAGTTCAATATGAAAAAAATGAGGGAGGCTGCTGCAAATTGGATCTTGATGCACGAGCATTCTTTCACAATTTTTTAGGAATAGGGCTTCAACATTATCATAAAATGTGGGTTTCCTGAGTGGCAAAAGATCTCACAAAGACAAATAAAATGACAATTTCCAGGTGTATGAGCTAGAAAAAAAGAAGTTAGAGAACATGTTGAGACACATGTAGAAAGTGAGCTTGACAACTGATAGATAACAATCAAAGAACTGGAAGATTGAGTATATGGTTTTAACCAATCATTGGATTGATGCACATTGGAAACTTTAGAAGTGGGTATTGAATTTTATTCATGTTCCATCATCTCGATGCAAAGTTGAGATCTCGGTTGCAATCTTCATGTGTGCAAAAGAATGGGGTATTGAGCAAAAAAATTTATACAATTTCAGTCAACAATGCCATGAATAATGATATGGCCGATCAGCTTTTGAAAGATGACTTTGGGAAAACAAAGAAGTTATTGGGTAGAGGCAAATTGTTTCATATTCATTGCTATGCCCATGTCTTGAACCTAATGGCAGTGTGGATTATATTTACAAGTCTAACAAGGAGTTGCTATTTGCTGAAATTGCTCAACAACTACAAATACCTGAAAAAATTTGCTCCATCACTGTAGGGCAAGGTGGAATTCCACATATGAGATGTTAAGCTATGCAAAGTATCATTGAGTCAAGTTTGATCTCTCTCTCCATTACTCACTTGAGTCCGAGCTCGAGCTCAAGTACACCTCATATAAGTCTAGTTGACATTTGAGTATGGTGATACTCGATCTCGACTCAACTCGACTTGATAGCATCCCTATTTGTAGTTAAGGAATTCATTGAATAAATTTTTAGAACCTCCCATGCCTTCTTTTGCTCTTTGTTCTTGGGATCAATAACCATAACTTTGTCCTTCTTGATGAAGATGTATTGTAACTTTGAATGTTTAAATCTTGGTTTGGCCTGAGGACGTTTTTTGTCCTTTCCTTTGTTTATTAGCTTTTTTTTGTGAAGTTTTTAATAAGTTTCACTGTATGATTTTTTGTACTAACAAGGGATATTAGAACCCTAAATTTAAGAGTTTGATCCTGGGTGTCTTTGATACCTGAAGGGTATACAAAGTTTGTGATAGAGAAACTTCTGCCATGAAAGAGTATAAGTGTTGTGGTAGAGTACTCATATATTGAAAAACTAGACCACAAGAGTTGGTCTTGGAATACTTATTTGTTGATTGACAATTAGAAAAAAAATTCATCCTAATTGGATAGAGGCCTAAAAAAGGGATTTTGTCAAAATTATTGGTGTTAACAATAATAAGAAAATCTTGTCAAATAATTGTATTGTACGAAGATCAAGAAAAAAAAGGTTCTACCAAATTTTTATTGTCCATAATAAAGTTTGATCAAGCCTAAAGTCAAGGAGGCTAAGAAAGCCATGAAATTCAAATAGGGAAGACAAATATTTGTGAACGTACGTAGATTATTTTTAAATTACAACTGAATAGAGAATTTGTTAGTGGTGGAAATTTAAAATTTTCCACACATTGAGTACTTTTGATGAAAGATTAGAATAGGAGGCAATAACGAAGAAATATCTCAAAAGGTGTGATTTGGATAATATTCTTGAAATAATTTCTTTCTATGGTTTGTTGAAAGAAGATAAGAAGAAAAAGACAAAATTGTTTTTCAAGTTATGTTGAAATCCATGGTTGAAAAAAATTATGAGATTCTTTATTGACTCTCAATCGCCTCGGTGGTTTGGTCAAATCTCTGCTATATTTTGATGGAACTTGACTATGAGTCTGATTATAAGTCAAAATTTGATTTGACATGGGAAGTTAATTTAAAAGAACATATATTTATTGATGTGGGAGAGATTTAAAAAAAAAAATTATATGGTTGAAAATTATGATTTGTATTTGGGGTGATTGATTAAGAAAAACTTCTCAATGAATATATTAATTTGGTTGTTGATGAAAAAGTAAAAGATATTGTTGGTAATTGAAGGATGGATGAATCCATTGGCAATCATAGAATTGGAAATTATTTGCAAAAAAGAAAAGCATAATTTATTGGTTAGAAATTGTCTGAATAATTATCATGTGAGAAATAATGGTGGTTTCATTGGTGCATGGATCAATATGAAGGAATTTTTCAATCAAATGAAATTAGCTGACGAATTGTATGTAAAGTACAAGCATGTCCTACTCACACTTTTTTTTTGGCAAATCTCGTACACGGGGAGAGATGCTAGCCTTAAATTTTATTAATTAAAATAATCAAAAGAAAAATGAGGAGGGGGACATAAACTCGACCTCCATTATAGATAAAGTGTAATTACTAAAATTAAATAAGGAGTATTACTTCCTTACAAGTACCAATCTAATATTTAAAAAATTATTCCTATCCGAATTAACTAAAGCTCTAATATTAAGTGGAAGTTGCTACAAGGTCAGAAAAACTGCATCCAATTCCATAGACAAAGCTACTAATCCATCTGCCACAGAATTTGCCTGATGATAAATATGACTTATAGACCCACTAAGCTCTCTCAATAAGTCTCTAATCTTGCCAAGAAAATGATACAAAGACCATTTCCCAACTGCTTGCATAGTAATAAGCTGGACTAAAACAACCTAGTCAACTTCAACATGTAGATTACATATCCTCTTTGATTTGCATATCAATAGCCCATAGAGCAAAGCAAAACATTCCGCATTAAGAACTTCACAATCCCCAAATTCTATATAGAAGGCAAAAATCATCATTCCATTCTCATCTCTAATTTGCCACCTCCTTTAGCTCTGTCAGAACAAACATTGGCATAAGTTGATCAAGTAGCGGAAGGATCTATTTTGATCAAGTTATGGAACAATAACTACCTTGCTAGATCTAAAGAGAACCTGTCTCTAGAAACCTAGTGGATTGGTTATTGGCTTAAAAGAACAAGATGATGTGATCATCTTGTCTTGAACACCATAGGTATCCATGCTAAATATTTGATAAAGTCCAAGAAGAAACTCAAGTTCCATCAAGAAATTCCATAAAAGGAGACAATTCATTTTTATTATTTTCTCTCTCAAAAAGTTGTCTTACAATGGATTAGAAAAGGTCTATTTATAACTAAAACCTAAACTAATAAGACTAATCCAATTTGGACAAGTATTTAGTCACGTATTTTCCCAACTCCTTTTAAATGGCTCAAATAGCTCACATAACTAGCCATATTTATTCATAATAATGACTAACTAAACAACTAAACAAGAAAAAAATCAAGCAAAACACAAGAAATCAAAAATTCGAAAATCATATAGTTGGCGCTCCATCCCCTCCACGATTTCATGTATTCCAATGGAGTCTTGATCATTATGGATTGGGTTGAAAAGACTTTCAAGCATCGTGGCATGACCTAGTGATGGTCCTGCTGCTCGTATCATTCCCCTCCTCTTGAAAGCGATTTGTTCTCGAATCAAGATTTGGTCAAAAGAAACACACAAGTATAGCAATAATTGATGACTTTTCATGTGGTGAAGGGGAATGGAATTGGTAATAGAAAAAAACTGAAAATTGGACTCAAAGATACTCAAATTATTGCTGGATAGATTTGAAATTAAGGACCAAGACTCAAGACACAAATGCTGAAATTTAAAGGAGTTTAGAAATTTAATCTACCCGATACTATATGGCTGGAAATTTGAAAAAAAATCTGATTGGGGATGGGAATTTCTATTTAGGAAGTAAAAGTGGTTTAAAATCCCTTGTCTCCAAGTGGTCTTTAGACTTGAAGTGGTTTCATAATTGCTGGAAAATAAATTTCCAAATTTGACAGATTTAGGAAACAAATCCAAGTACGTTTTGAATTAGGAAACAAGCTCGTAGCCTTTTCACGCTCTTCCTTATTTGAATGTAACTTGGATGATTGATGGACAAATGTATCAAGAAAGGGCTGTTTCAAGATGATAGCTGCGTTTTTTCTTCTCTCCTTTTTTTTCAATTTGCAGCTTCAAGAAATGCCATAACAGCCATGGTTTTTTTTTTTTCTTTTTTAAGAACTTGAAATAGTTGTTTCAAGAACTCAAAGAGTAATCAGAATTCAGTCCCAGATTTACCACAATCCGAAAATATAATTCAAGAACTTCAAGATATCAAGAATGGAATCAAGAAAGTCTAAGAATTTTCAAGATTTTCACCAAGAATCCTAAGAATCTCAAACAAAGTTCAAGAATCAATAATTTCCAGTGACTTGACATAAGAACAAACACAAAGTATGATTGATTTTTTTTAACAACTCAAGATTTGAGACAACAAGACAACGATTAAAAAATAAGAATAAGACACAAATTGAATTTCGAGTAATAACAAGATAAATTGGAAACTGACAGCAACCAAGAACACAACTAGTGAAAGGAAACAAAATTCTAAGACCCAAACATAATTTTTTTTTTTTTGTATTCGGATCAACAGTGCATAAACAGTAATGTGAACAGTGACAGTGAACAGTATGATGAATAGTGACGGTGAACAATACGATTTTTTTTTACAACTCAATACAAGATTGTAACTTCACTTGGAAGAAATTTAATGGGAGTTAAACTCTTGAAAAACCTGCTTTCAAGAACTTAATCACACCAAGAAACTTCAAACCCGATCAATCAAGGGGGTAGGTTAGATTCAAACGATAAAATCAAAAAAATAAGAATCAATTTTTTTTTCTTTTAAATCAAAAGGTGGCAAGGGTTTTGGTAGAAAAACAAATAGGAAAACAAGAAAAAGAAAAAGAATATTAACATGAATCAAGAGGCGAAACTCTGATACTAACTGATGCGAACTTGATCCAACAAGAACCTGTCTTGAAAAATCAAGTTGATCAGACAGCGAAAGGATCTATGTTGATCAGATTATGGAACAATAACTACCTTGCTAGATCTAAAGATAACCCGTCTCTAGAAATCTAGTGGCTTAGTTATGGACTTGAAAGAACAAGATGATGTGATCATCCTGCCTTGAACACCATAAGTATCAATTTAAATACTTAATACAGTTCAAGAAAAAACTCAAATTCTATCAAGGAACTCCATAAAGGAGATAACTCACTTTTATTAATTCATCTCTCAAAAAGTTGTCTTACATGGAATAGAAAAGACCTATTTATAGTTAAAACCTAAACTACTAAAACTAATCCAATTTGGATTAAAATTCAGTCACTTATTTCCCTAACTACTTTAAATGGCTCAAATAACTCACATATATGGTCACATTTATTCAAATAATGACTAACTAAATAACTGAACAAGAAAAAAATCAAGCATAACAAAAGAAATAAAAAAACTCGAAAATCACATAACTGGCGCTCCATCTCCTCCACGACTTTATGTATTCCAATGGAGTTTTGAATATCATAGATTGGGTTGAAAAGACTTTCAAGTATTTTGACATAAGCTAGTAATGGTCCTGCTACTCGTATCAAGCATTTTTTGCACAAGAGTGAAAGAAAGTTGTGGTCGCATCACTTTCTTGTAACCATTTGACAACTGCTTTCTATTTTCAAAAATTGCAATCCAAAGCCAATTCACGCTAGGGGCGGATTTAAAGGTGGCGCACGGGCCCCCACTGCCCCCCTTAAATTCCTATAATACATTTACAATTTTGACATAATTTTAAATGTGCCCCCAGAATTTTTTTTAGAAAAAATATGGAAGAATGGATTACAAAATTTATATCATTCACTTTCCTCCTCTAATTCCCATTTTCCCCCCAACAGAGCCAAGTACCAATTATATCAGTCATTCCTTTTGGTCCCCACTCCCCAAGTTTCCTTTACTCCTGTAGTCCCCCATTTTCCTTCATAACCGGCTCTTTTTCTTCCACACCCAAGCCAACTACTCTTTCTTTTTATCACTTCATCCAATTATCATTTACTTCCTTTTCTCCACTCCTCAATTTCCCTTTCCTCCTTTGACTCTCGGTTGTCCCCACTCCCCAACATACATACGAGAGCCACTTTTTCTTCTACAACCAAAGTTTGTTACTCTTTCTATTGATCACTTCATCCGATTTAGAAATTGCACCAGAATCAATTGATCTTCTAGGACCTGGGTCCGCCACATTTTGCACCTCTTTTCACCAATTTTAGGACACCATCAAAATCAGGTTCTAAACTATTACTTCTTATTATTATTATTTTAAATTTGTTTGCAAATATATTTCTAGAGCATGAGACTATTACTGTTTCAAAAAATTTTGAAAATTAATTAGTTAATGTAATAACTAATAAATGGGTTATTTGATAAATATTTTAATTTTGTGAAATGGTGATTTTATGCATGAGACTTTTTTTTTACTTAAAAAATTAGAAAAAAGAGTGGATAAAAAATTTTAATATTATTTTTACCCTCACTACAATTTTTTTCTGACTCAGCCCCTGATTCACGCATGTGCTAAGCTCTAGATTCATGTAATTTCTCCCTAGCCTCATCAGTCTGCAATTGATCATAATCCAACTCACACATCTTCATAAAGTCAGCCGCCTTTTGAAGCCTAGCAGTCATATGACCAAACACCTACTTATTCCACCGTTTAAGCTTCGACCTCGTAGCAAGAAGCATACGGTAAAAAAGCTCCATCCCAACTCCCGTACATGACGGATAAAGATAAAAATTGTGTTGGAGTTGCACGTGAGTTATACTGTTACAAAGGCTGCAATGACGCTTGAAACTCGTGACGATATTAGAAATAAAAACATAAAAAGTTTGATTTAAAAAAAGCAACATTGACATAAAAAATAAATCAAGTTATTTAAAATTTTATTAGTTTTAGAATTATATTTAGGTATTAGTATAGGGGTAGATTACATGATTTTATTTGTTTATTTAAGGATTTAAAGTCCTACATTTGTAGTTGAGGAATTCATTGAATAAATTTTTAGAACCTCTCGCGCCGTTGTTTGCTCTTTGCTCTTGTGATTAATAACCATAGCTTTGTCCTTCTTGATGAAGACGAATTGTATCTTCGCATGTTTAACTCTTGATCTAGCCTCCAGGCGCTTTTTGTCCTTTCCTTTGTTTATTGGTTTGTAAAGCCGTTTGTGTGAAGTTTTCAATACCTTTTGCTAAACATACCCAACATTCAAGTTATTTTTAGATTCACAAGATATTAACACGAAAAAAATCACATATATCAAAAGTTTATCAGACTACAATTTTGAAACATATTTTTACTTTCGAAACTTCGTAATTACTCTATTTACTTGCTATATAACTAGATTGACCCATGTGCAATTCTCCAACTAAAACAAACCCAAAAAAGAAGAGTTTCGGGTCTCTTCAATTGACACTTTGTCCAATTTTATTTAGTTGTATGAATTAGCATAATTTTAATGTAAAAAAATATATTTTTGATATAATCATGAATTTTGAATCTACTCATTTATAATTCATGTTTATGCCAAAATTTTATCAATTTATATCGAAAGTCTTTCTCAATTTACACAACTTGTAACTAGAGAGGCCCGTATCAAAAAATAAATAAATAAATAATGATTTGGGGACCGCGTTAGGGGCGGGGAAAGGGGAGTGGGTGCAATGAAACAACATACGAACTAAAGTTTGCAGGTAGAATTTGACATGTGGCTTTTCCCATTTTTGCTGGATTTGCACTAGGGGACCTCTCTACAAAACTCGGAATCAACTTTGGTATTTGGGCGGTCCCTCGGGTATTGGGAGGCAAATAAAAATGAAAACAAACCCAACTTTGTACTTTAGTGTACCATTGTTTTGAGGTGGTATTTTGGGGCCTATAAATTATGTTGTTCGGTACGTATATGTTTGGTGGCGTTTAAACCTTAAGGAGAGCTTGTTTCACATATTGGAATCGAAAATAGAAATAGAATTATAAACTCTGGTTTTGAAATTAAACTTTTCATTCTAATATCTAACTTGGTTCACATATTGGAATTAGCATTATTCCAATTCCTGATGCTTGGTTTGATGAGTGTTTCGGAATCAAATGCAATTAAATTTCAAATTTATCCCTGATATAATAATTCTTATAAAACAAAGGGATAATTGCAGGAACCTCCCTTATAAGAACAGAGTACCCATTTTCTCATAAACAAATTTATTTATCGAATATAATAAAAATAAACTCGTTTTTCAATAAAACATTTGCTCCTTATGACTTCCTCCATTATAAGAACAGAGTACCCATTTTCATAAATAAATTTATTTATCGAATAAAATAAAAATAAACCTGTTCTCCAATAAAACACCATTTCTTTATGGCTTTCCTCCATAAATTATCCATTTTCCCATTTTTCCATAAGCTAATTTATTAGTTGAATAAAATCAGAATAATGTTAAATCACAAAGCCTACAAAGTCTTGGGTTTGGGTTTCCAATCTGTAATTGCAGATTTATTGTAGATTTGGGTTTTCCCATTCTTATCTAATGACATAACCCACAGGTCAAACGACTGCTTCACGTTATTCCAACTATGTGACGTCATCCAATCGGCGAAAAGATCCATCAATCCTTGAACATCCAGGGTATGCGATAGCGCTTGCAATCGAGAACTTGCCTGTTGGTTGAAAATCCCCAGCGGCATTAGGGAGGAGGAATTCTCACTGAGGGATGGCGGGTAAGGGTTCCACTAGTTTTGATTGTAAAGCGGACTGCCGGAGGCCAGGTTAGGAGGCAATGACATCGCAGTGGAGGTGGTAGTGGTGGTGGTTTGCGACGGAGATATTGGCGGAAGTGGTTCGGCGAGTTGAGCTTCCTGGGAAAGAAACGGAAAAGTGGAATTGGATTTGAATATGGTAAAGTCACGGTGACGGAGAGAAAGAGATGGTAGAGGAGTCATAAATGTTGTTCAAAAGGAATAAGTTGAGGGTTTTGTCCAAAACCTCCCAATTTGCTCAGGAATGATTTTTTAGAAATGATTCCAAAAATTGCATTCCAATAGACTTAACCCAAACAACAAATAAAGGATTTATTCCATTCTTTGATTCCTAAACCTTTTAACCAAGCAGCCCCTAAATACTGACCTTAACAATGAGTTGGGAAAGCATGTGGGGTTGGTGACTAGAGAGTGCAATCTGGAATATTAGAGGATCAAAATGACGCCACAATCAAATTAACAAGAAAATCATAGCAGTTTCTTGCCAATAAAGAGAAAGAAAATCACAGCCGTTCACTCAAGTTCAATTATTGTTGTTCCCTAAGTCCAATCACAACAAGCTCGAGACATAAGAATAATTCGTTTCCAAAATTGTCTGGACAAATAACACATTGTATCTGTCTAATTTGAAGATCTCTTAAGTTTAAGGCAATGCTGGGTCATTTTTTGATGCGGCAATCACGTGCTAGGATATCGTTTCCTAAAATTGGTTCTTGTCTTTCTAAACAGCCATTAGCTCAAGGGATTCAGAAAATTTGTCCACAAAGGTTGAAGCATTTGGTATAATTTGAGGTACGATGTCAATTCTAAGTGCTAGAATTTGAAATTTGGAAGGAATAATGATGGTCTAAATGGCAACATAATGAATTCTTACAAAGGTGATGGTGCAATGTCAATTCTTGATTCAATTATCGGTCCATAATTTAACCTCTGATCCATGCAATCAAGGGATTTTTAGCATCTTTATACGGAATACTCCAGAAAGAGAGAAGGAGACATTATTCACGACACGAGCAAAAATTGACATACACATAAAGTTGAAAAATAAATCAAACTACTCAAAACTTGAATCGAGTTCAACTCAATAAGAGCTCATTGAATTTAATTCGTCAACTAATCAAATCAATATCGAACAGTAATTTGTGTTTAATAAACTTTCAAACTCGACTTAAATTTGACTTGATTAGCATATAAACAAAATTTACATATAAAATTTTCAAACTACTCTGGTTCGACTCGAATTTAACTTGATAAACACTCATTTGACTTTGGTTCAAAAAATAAACAAATCAACTTTTAACATAGGCCCCATTTGGCAAGTGAGTTTTTGGGTATTTGTCTGAAATTTTACTGTAATTTACTATAAAAGTTTTTTAAAAAATTTTTGAAGTATTTTTTTAAATATTTTGAAATGTACAGTTTAAAAATTTTAAAAAGTTTTCTGAGGTTACTGAGTTTTTAGAAAACTTGTAGCAGACAAACTTGGCAAAAAATTTATCTGCCAAACAATGTCATAATTTTAAACTCATCAAAATCATCAAATAAGTTCGAACAATAGGGTGTTTGGGTTGTTGAAACTCAATTATACCCCTACATACATTACAACCATAATCAAAATTAAAATAGTTTAATACTTTAATTACTTGTGATGCGGTTACATTATTAAAATCTTCAGATTGAGGTTGCCTTAGATTTATGTACTTTATGGATACCAAATGCTAATTTGATTGGAGGATGGTACGTATAAGGTTCTCTACTCTTCCACTTCAAATTAAAATGTTTATACATTTGACTGTTACGTAATTTCTTGAAGATTATATATAGGTACTTTTCTTATAATATATTCCCAAATTAGGTTACAGAGCAATTATTTTTTAAAAAAAATTATATATTAGTTATGCAAACATCGAAAGCAATCGACCAAAATTTGCAAGAATACCAGCGGCGGCTGAACTCATGAAGATGCATTTGCGATGCTCTACCTATATTAATAGATTGAAAACATCATTTGTGATTTTTTTTTTTTTATTTTCACAGTCCTTGCTCGAAGAATTTTTCTTTTGAAGGACTTGCTCGAAGAATTGAAAACATATGCTTCACATGTAGCATGTGTTGCAAAAATCCACACATCAGCTGTCATACACTAAGCCTCTATGAGTCCTTTGAAACGAAAAAAGGTAATACCAAAAAAAATCAAAAAATCGGAGGAATGAAAAAACATTTCATCTTTAACTTCTTGTAGGAAATTGAAATTCAGCAATGTGGAATTGTCAATTCAAGACCTTGTGCAGGTTTCATTGCGTGACATTTTTTCAAATCCAGCATTACTTCAATTTATGTCATCATAATGTTCAGAAAAAGTTCTAAACATTTTATTCAAACACACTTTAGTTAATGGAAAAAATAAAGACCCGACGAGATATATATGAGTCCGTTTGGATTGTATGTTTTTGAAGTTTATGTAGAAAAATATACTAGTATACTACTGTAACGATATATTACATATAAGGTAAAAATTTCAGAGTGTCCTTGTATGATCGATTCTTTCACATGATTTTAAATTCTAATTTTAAAAACTATAACTTTGGATATTTTGATAACAAAAAAATTAAAATCTAGAATTTACATAATAATGTTTTGTTGATTCTAATTAATTAATTACCATTTTGCAAACTCTACCCTAATGGACGGCAGGCCCCCAAGGATTGGTAAACTGCATTGGTGGTGGAACGGAAAGACGGACTTTACCTTTGAAATGAACTAACCATGGTTAAAGTACAATTGTGTTAGTACTAGTACATAAATTACCAAAAAAGAAATACAGAAGTGGCATTGTATGCATTACTGTAAAGGCTGTAGTAGTACTATAGCGAGCTAGGGTGCCGTGTTAGGGAGTAATGAGGAGTGAGAAGGACCAGGGGGCCGCGGCAGCAGCCAGGGAGTAGGGAGCAGCAGATAGCGTGGACACCAAGCCAGCCAGCCATCCGGCCTTGCTTTATTAGTAGTACAAATGTACGATGCTCACTTTCCCCTGGTCATGCTGATGCCCAGGTCATATTATCACGCCCCCTCGTCCACGTGGCTGTCGTCTACTGCTTGCTTGTTCTGGAATTGCATATTTTCGTGGGGTTACTTTTACTTTGTCTCCTCCGCCTATATCTGTATTCTCATTTTGATTCTTAAACTTTATAATAAAATATTTTAATTCCTATAATAAAAAATTTATCCCATTTAAATAAAATCATTGATGAAAGTGAAACATATTTTATATTTTAAAAATTAAAGTGAAATAAAATGTATATTTTAAGAATTAAAATGTTTTTACTTTAAAGTTTAAGGTGTAAAGTAAAATTTTTTATATAGTTAAAGGATATAAAGTGAAATTAACTTATTTTCGTGAATAGACGGGGGATATTTACAGCAAATTAATAGTGCCAACGTTGAATTAATGCGAGAGAAGAATACGGAGTTCTTTGACAGAGCAGTTAAGTCAGTAACATGCAAAGCAAAAAAGCCTGCCGCGGCCCATGGTCGACGCTTTAAAACCGCTCTGCTACTTCATGACTAATGGCATCTACAATTGTGGCGGGTGATACGGTAGGAAAAAAAACTGCTATGGTACAAGGTTAATTTTCATCAGCAAATATGGTAAAATATTAGTTGCGCTTCACTTTTTGTTAATGATACTCCCATGCGTATTTGAGTAAATCTATTATACACTAACAGTGTATATATTATCACGGTTAAATATATAATATATATGAATTATTTGAGTTTTAAATTTAAATTCAAATTATATATTATGCATCCAATGATAAAAATATATACACTGTCAGTAGTATATGGAATATTAATCATTAGTATTTTTATTATATAGTTTTTATTTATTAAATTATATAATAGCATTTTATCAAATTTTTTATTAAAATTTCTTGCAAATTTTGATGTTTATTAAGTTTTTGGCCACCATGTCGTAATTGTAAAAACTGAACTTCATTTAGTACCTATTTATATTGTGCTTAAATTTATTAGGGATCAAATTGTGTCTAATTTTACACAATTTGTGAGTTGGTCTGTTTGATTACAAGTTATTTGGAAATTTTTTTTGTTTCATCATACAAGCGTTTTACAATCTTCTTTAAAGTTTTCAAATAATTTTCTTTGACCTTCTAATTTTTTTTATTTCACAAACTTCATATCACAAAATTTTTTAAAATAAATACTTTTAAAAAATTTTCAAATAATCTTCAATCCAAACTATCCTATTAGTTTATGTATTAATTTTTCCTACATTGGTAGAATGATAACTATGTAAAATTTGAATTTAAACTTTAACTTTTGCGTATATATCATAGATCAAATAGTAAAACTATATACACTGTCAGTGTATATAAAATTTATTCTTAATTTATTACTAATATAGTGAGGTTATGATCGAGTCATGTCCACTGAGTTTAACACTATTTTAGACTTCCTCTTAGGCCAACTGTGAAGGATTACTCATTCAGCTGCAAATATAATTAGTCACTTAAATTTAGACCTTAGTTTTGTACCGTCCAAATCAAACCACATCAACTACGACTCCTTTGAGTTAAATCTGTCCTAATCTAGATTGCTATTTAGCGTTTATAGTCACAACTCACAACAACTGCTCCAAAGCAATGTTTTTCAGAACCGGATCGAACCGGATCGGTTCGATTGATTGAACCGTGAACCGTACGTACCACCAGTCCGATCTAGTATTAAACCCGCCAATTAATGAAAAATCGCTAGAAATCGGTCGAATCATGTGAACCGTGAAAAACCGTTCAAACCGTAACCCGGCGATTTTTAAATTTTCAACAAAATGTCAAGAATGAGACAACTCAGAGTCAAACCTCGGGCCTTCATGTTCACATAATATAGTCTTACCGCTAGACCACAGTCAGAAGATGACATGAGTTTGTTGAGAATTCTATTTAACTTTACTAAAAAATAGATTAAAAATGAAACCCTAACATTAACAAAAGAAACAACAGAGTGCATACGCACTTTTCACTTTCTTGGACGGCTTCACCTTTATCAGGTGGCCAATGGCTCTCCATTCTCCTCTTGAATTTTTTTTTTCAACTTTTTCTTATTAACCCTTTCAAACCCAAATATCCACAACAAGATTTTCTCAAGCTTTCACCATTATCATCAAGCCATCATCTTTAGCATATTGTAGACAACTTGAAAATTTCAACTTTTCCTATTTTCCATCATCTTGGTAAGTTTAATTTTTCCTTTTTCAAGGTTTTTGTTTTCTATATTATTATCTTTAGCTGATTTTTTTGCATTTTCTTCTTTTTCCCCCCAATTTTCATCTGTTTCCCCTAATTTTTGTTTTATTTTTATTTGATTAATTAAGGATGAAATTATTGCAAAAGTAGCGCATCTCCGTGTAGGAATTACAAATAATAACATTGGGGTGGTAAAAAATATGATAGTTGGCACATAATCGAAGCTATTGATCATTGAATTAAAAATAATTAATGGTATAGGATCATGGAATAATGAAGATCCAAACTAAAATATTCTTGAACCTTTTTGGCGACAAATGAAACTGGTCATCGCGCGAAGTCGAGAGTATGTCCTCTGGCTATTAAAATGCTAATGGTAATAATTTGCATCCGTGTGAAGTCCATTCTACAATAAGGCATGTTCTTTTCATCTGTTTCTCCTAATTTTCCCAATTTTCACCTGTTTCCCCTAATTTTCAACATTTTTTGTTTTTTTTGAGTTAGAGCAATTAGATTTATATTTTTATAATAAAATTTTAAATTTTTTAGGTTAAGTTGATGAAATTGTGAAGGTGGTGTTGTTGCTTATTATGTCACTGATGGAAGTTTGTTATTCAAATGGTTTGTCTTGAATATGAGTTGGACTCTTTTATGGACTTTTTTAAAGACCGTAAAGGAATTTCAATATTTATTTGATTTATTTTTGTGTTTTTATTTGTGATAATTGGTGAACATTTGGATTGTATGTTTGTTTGGATTGCGGTTTATTTGTCAAAATATATTTGCTTACATCATCGTTACAATTTCCAACACATTTTTTTATCTTTTCAATTATCTTTTTATCTCATATACATCACATTACAAAAAGTGCTACAGTAAAAAAAATCTCTAATAATTCACAATCCAAACAAACCAACATCAAATCTAGACTAAGCCTTGTTTGGAATGTGATTTTTTAATGAAAAATTTTTATATTAATTTTTTATAAACATTTTTTAATCACTTTTTATCAAATAGTTACAATATATATTTTTACAAAAGTTACTAAAAATAACAAGTGTCTTTGCAGCTAATGGCTGCAGCGGAAGCCGTGGCTTAGCCTAAAGTTTTTTGTTGTGGCTGAAGTGAATGCCGCATTAAGTGGCACTATTGTTAACAATTCACATTAATCCCCTCGGCGTCTCTTTCCTTTTTTTAGTTGATATGATAGATTTATAATTATTCTATACCACGAAGAGTAGCAACTTGAAGAGGTCGAGGAAAAATCAAAGAGAGCTAAACCACGCACTTATCTTAAAGCTCCTTAAAGTAACTTGACACATTTTATGGAAAGCAGATTTGATCGTTTGACCTCCCATCCCAACAACTATTGCACTTAGGCAGGTTTCCTCGGCGTCTCTCTCGCACAGTGCACATACGACTGTTAGTACAGTCGTAGCAACAGTGGCAAGTGTTGCATTGAGAGGACCGTTGCCGCGTTACGGCGCCGCCTTCCCAAACTGACGGGTCTTGTAGCTGTACCGCGCATTCCCTCTCTCTCTCTCTCTTTCTGGGCGCTAGAACTACTCTGTTATATTGAAGTTGATGGGGTTGGGAGAATGGGAGGTCTCCTGTTGAAATCGCACGACCACGATCCTTGCGTGCTGTCTCCGTTGTCTCATTCGCTCGTCTCATTAGTACGGCAACAGTACCGTGTATTGTAATAGAGGAGTGGGCCATCTTTACTATTACAATCCACCTGGACTTTGGAATTCAAACCTTCCCTGAGGACTTTAGAATCTCTTGTTTCTCTCATTTTCACCATTTTCCAAGACTTGGACACGAGACTAATAAGCAGCGTAGGAAGTTACCGTATCAAAAAAAAAAAAAAAGGGGGACACGAGACTAATAAGTAGTGTTCAGAAAATACAAAAAGTAAAAGGATGCAAAAATCAAGGTCACAGTTGTAACTTGAGTGCTAGTCCTATTTTGTTAAGAGACAAAAAAAAGAAGGGATTAGTAGTCCGTTTGACTTGGATCTATAATAGGTAAAGTATACTTAGCTTGGGTTTAAAAGAATATTAACATGTAAAAAGAAATTAGCGGAACCAAGTTGCCTCATAAATTAATTTACATCGTACGTAAGAGAAAAAGAAAAATTAAGATGTGATGGTTTTGATGAGTTCATAAAATCACATACATGAAAAAATATAGGTTGGCCGTCAACTCTGTAGGCTTGTTTTTAAATGATCTTGATTTATTTGGACAGCAGATTATTTGGCTAAATATATTTGCTTACATCATCATTATAATTTTCAATACATTTTTTTATTTTTTCAATTATTTTTTTATCTCACATACATCGCATCACAAAAAGTGCTACAGTAAAAAAATTTCAAATAATTTACAATCCAAACAAACCGGATTTTAGACTGCTAATTTAGCTTTTAATTTTTTTAAAAAATATTTTCTTTTATCGCAATTGCTTTAAATCTTATTGAGGCAGAGAAAAATGTGCTTTTTGATTCTGATTCCAATTCCGAAAATTAGAAACATTACAGAACAATCCCTATATCGTCTACCAGTATGAAAAATTATTTGCAAGTATAGCAAAGAGAAGGCAATTTCTTCCCCTTTCAATGAGTTAAAAAGGGGTTGAAAAGGAAAAAGTTACGGTAGAGGTTTTTCAAAATCATAAAAATAAATAGATAAATAAATAAATGAAGTTGACGAATATATCAGCTCCTTGACCCATTTTGACCACAAATGGCGCCGACAGGTAAGGGTCCAACGCGTCTCAATTTGTTTCATCCTTGCCCCCCACCTACCGGTCGAATAAGCATCCTTCCTAGGACCCAGGGATTCACCAGCAGCCGATCTTTCAAGTTTCAACCACTAACTCTTTCTTGTACGAGTAGTTTTGGTTCATCAAATTTAGGCCAATAAACAAATGCATTCCCTATTTTAGGGTTCATTTGCAAGGTGTGATTTTTAGGTGGTTGTATAAAATTTTACTATAATTTACTATAAAAACTAGCATTCTAACTTGTGCTATATACCGGCTTATATTTCAATTCAAAACAATACTAATATATATACTTATATCCTATAGGATAGGGGGTTTATATTTAAATTCAAAACAATAATATATATACTTATATTATAGTACATGATAAAGTATATAAAAAAGGCAAAAAAATTCAAAAAGTGTATGCTTAACATGATAAGAAAAAAAGTTTATTTCGTAAGTACAAAATGGACTTTCTTAATTTTAATATCTTAAATAAGTTGAAACCAAATTTTATTTGCCTATTGTCTTTCAATATATGATAATAATTTGCATAAAATAATTTCATTTTTAATGATTAACATGAAAGAGCAATTGTAAACTTATTTATCAATATATCATGTTATGCCCATCTATCAAAATTTTTAACATAACAAATATAAAGTATAACTAATTCATTTTCCTCAATTTTAGAAAAACTTTTTTCTCACCTTATAATCCTAAAATTATTGAGTGCTTATGTAGAATAATGTTTTTCATAAATTTTAATATAGATTTAAAACAATATTTGTACAATGTGTTTATTAAATTATTAAAAATTATGACCATTTTCCTTCTCTCTTAACTGCTAACTAGCTATCCATTGCCTTCTATGACTTTTAGACCTCTTACCATGGTGCTATCCTCCATGTCATATTCTCATAATCCCATTTTTTCTTCTCCTCTCTCCCTATCCAACCTTGTAGTGGTTCACCTTTCTTTTTCAATTTTTTCCACCACTCTTTAACTCCCTATTATTCTCTTTCCCTCGCCTATAGTTAGCTTCTAACTTCCTATTCTTGCCACCCAATTTCCTATTCTTTTCCTTTCACCATTTTCCCAAACCCTTTAAATTCATAATTTGTTTTTTAGGCCAGTAGTACTTTGTTTTTTATTTAGTGATTTCATAATTTAGAATTCACAAATGGTATCATTCCTGATTTTTTAAATCCATGGCCAATGAATTTCGCTTGCATTATCTCATTATTCCATGACAACAGATTTGTTATCCAAACCAAATTATTTTCTTTATAATTTGCCCTTTTAGTTAGGATTACTAAGTTGAAAGATAAATTAGTGTTATTTACTTTTTTACTTTTAGTAGGGTTGATGATGTTTTCTCTTTATTTGCCCTCTCATTAATAGATTTCAAATCAAACTCCTATATAAGTTGGCTCCTTCTTACATTTTAAATTCAAAAGATATGAAAAAATATATAACAATTTAAAATTTTCAAAATTCTTTAAAAAAAAGTGAGAAGTTATAATATTCTGATTTAACTATTCTAAAAACCCTCCCTCCAATATATATATATATATATATATATAAATATATATAAATAGATTATGAAAATAAATTTTTGCATTAGGGTTTAAAAAATTTTTAAAAACTCTCTTTTTCCCTTTTTCTTTTTCTTTCTTTCTTTCTTTTTTCCTTTTCTTTCCTCTTTCTTCCTCCCACACTTGCTCTTCCTCCTTACTCCTCCCCCATTGTCACAACCACTGGCCACCAATGCTGTTGCTGCCAGCCCATCATCTAGCAGACTCATTTTTTTCCTTCTCTCGCTCCTTCCGTCTTTCCCCTCTGTCTTTCGTCCCTTCCCTTCCCTTCCTCTCCCTCCTCCTCTTCCTCCTTTCCCCTTCTCTCGCCACCTCTTCCCCTTCTCTCCCTTCGCCCCGTCCCCTCCCTTTCCCCACCCTCATGACCTCTATGATTAGAGACGATTACACGACAATCTGGTCTCAAGACCAAAGGTCATAGGGATGGGAGAGAGAGAAAAGGGCCGAGTAAAAAGAGAGAGAGAGAGGGGGGGAGAAAGGGTGGCAGGGAAAGAGAGGAAGGAGGAGAAGGAGGGAGGGAGAGAGAGGGAAGAGTTAGAGGAAGAAGGAAAAAAGGGAGGAGGGGGGAGAAGTTGGCACTAGAAGAGATGCTGTTAGATGTCCCAATCAGTGGCTGAAGTGAGGGAGGAGGAAGAAGAAGAAAGAAAAAATTTTATTGTATTTTGAAATATTCTGAGATGTGTATTTTAAAAATTTGAAGTATTTTTAGAAGGTTTCTATAGATAAAGTGTAAAAAAAAATTGTTTATTAAGAATTCCCTAAAAAATACCCATCACAAGCAAACCCTTATAGCTAGTTTGGGAGGAAAGAAATGGATAGAAAAGAAAGGTTGTGTTTGGATTGCATTTTCCGTCATTTTTCATAGAAAAATTACTGTAGCGATTTGATATATGTGAGGGAAAAAGGTGATAGGGAAATGTGATCACAGAAAACGATAATATTTTCCGACGAAAACCTTCAATCCAAGCAAGACTTTGAAAGGATTATAAATTTTTTCCATCGTTTGAGAGCCAAAAAGAAAAGGTTTAGAAATGATTTGGAAAGACTTCACTTCTCTCTCTGTATTGAAAATTTTTCTACGCAAAGTTGGGCGGAAAAGGAAGGAAGGGATGGTGCTTTAAGTGAATTTTTTGATATGACAATATTGCCCTCAAAATCATGACACAAAAATTTTTAATTTCTGATGAGTCCCTTAGCATACTTAATTCACATTTACTTACAAAAAGGGCAATTTTGAAAAATAACCTATTTGAGCATATTTTCTTTTCATCTGTTATCAACTCCCAAACAAAAGAAAATCACTTATCTTCTTTTCTTTTTTAAAACTCCCAAATAACTTAGATAGAAACTTAAATCCTTTCCCATCCTTTCTTTTCTTTCCTAACTTACCCTTTCTCTTCTTTTCTTTTCTATTCTAAACTCCCAAACTAGCTATTAGTTAGAAGATAGGAGAACGTGGACTATACGGTGAACCATATGCTTTAGGTATAGGTATTTTTCCTTTTTCTAGGGAAGAGGATGTACGTTAGATTGAAGCCAACACTAGATCATGTATGACGTACATCTTTTAGGCCATATAGGCAAGACGATGCCAAATCGCATTACATTAGTTTCATGGGATAGTTTGAGAAACCTCCGCTTCAGTTCAATAGTATTACTTGACACTCAAATTTTATAAAATCTCACTTGTTTCTTTTATTTTAAACTTTTTGTAAAATTTACAACTCATTTTAAAATATAATATTTAAAAACTTATTTTTTAAGAAAGAGAATATAACCTCATTCCAAATTTATTCTTTCCTTGTGGTATCTTAATTATCATAATGCACCAATTTAATCTCTTGACTTTTGTAAATTGGGTCGTTGTGACTCTCTAATGAAATTTTATAACAAGTACGAGAAACTTTTTAAATAATACTTTTTATGGCATTGGTTTGGATAAAAAATCATAAAGTTTTTAAATTTATAAATAATTTAGGACTAATTTCACTTTATACTCCTGAACTTATATCACTTTTTCACTTTGCACTCTAAACCTTAATTTTGAATACTTGGCACCCCAAACTCTAATTTTAGACACTTTGCACCCTAAACTCTCAAGTTTTTTCTATTTAAATTCAATCAATGATTACGTTAGTAAAATCAACGGCATAAAGAGCTCTACAAATCAATGATAATGTGCTAAAAGTGGTCAAATTGAGCTAAGATATTGGAACTAGTGCAAAACGATACATTATCATCAATTTACACTATTTTTTATCTTGTTAATCTTGCTGATCTTGCTAGTAATATTAGTGATTGCAAGTATACAAATCAATGACAGTGTATTGAAAATGGTCAAAAGGAGTTAATGGATCTCATATAGAACAAAACAATGCATATCCTATTAATTTTGTTGACGTTGTCATTAATTGATTCTTTCCTTGTGGTATCTTAATTATCATAATGCACCAATTTAATCTCTTGACTTTTGTAAATTCGGTCGTTGTGACTCTTTAATGAAATTTTATAACAAGTACGAGAAGCTTTTTAAATAATACTTTTTATGGCATTGGTTTGGATAAAAAATCATAAAGTTTTTAAATTTATAAATAATTTAGGACTAATTTCACTTTACACTCCTGAACTTATATCACTTTTTCACTTTGCGCCTTAAACCTTAATTTTGAACACTTAGCACCGCAAACTCTAATTTTAGATACTTTGCACCCTAAACTCTCAAGTTTTTTCTATTTAAATTCAATCAATGATAACGTTAGTAAAATTAACGGCATAAAGAGATCTACAAATCAATGATAATGTGCTAAAAGTGGTCAAATTGAGCTAAGATATTCCAACTAGAGCAAAACGATACATTATCATTAATTTGCACTATTTTTTATCTTGTTAATCTTGCTAAAAATATTAGTGATTGCAACTATACAAATCAATGACAATGTATTGAAAACGGTCAAAAGGAGTTAAGGGATCTCATATAGAAGAAAACAATGCATATCCTATTAATTTTGTTGACGTTATCACTAATTGGATTTAAATAGAATGAACTTGAGAATTTAGGGTGCAAAGTGTCCAAAAGTAAGAGTTTTGGATGTAAAATGTTCAAAATTGAAATTTAAGGTACAAAGTGGGTAAGTGGTATAAGTTCAAGGAAGCAAAGTGGAGTTAGTCCAATAATTTACAATACTTATAAAAATAATTTGAAATATTTCCTTATCCTTATACTATATAAGAATAAGGAGTTTTGAATTTCAACCGCATGGATAAGGGTATTTTGAAAATGTGAAATAATGTGTTGCTTTTTTAAATCTTTTGGTATAACTCATGACAACATGTGTTTGGATATGTTTACAGAAATGTCCTCATGTTTGTGCATTTAAAGTTTGTATTGTAGGTACAACACAAAGTACAATTTACGGTGAATTCTTTTGTCATACATTTCCAGAAATGGGGTTGGGTTTTTTATGGGTATTTTGAGAATGTATGATTATTTTGGTTGTCTTTTTAGCTGTGGGTACAAGTGATAATAGCTTTTGTGTGGTTGTAATTACCTAAATGTCCTTAGTCTCTTATTAAAGTGGGGAGAATGTGGTTTAGTAGGTAATTAGTGAAAGCAATTAATGAGGGAGGGGTATTTTGGAAATGTGAGTTTGTTGTACTGGTTTTTTTAGTAGTTGGTACAACTCATGATAGCTTTTGTCATGGTGTAATTACATAAAGGTGGTGAGTTGCAAGTTAAAGGTCGGAGAACATCGTTTGATCTAACTGATTACACTTCTCAGCTGACTAAATTCTATTCACTGCAAAGGCTTACAGCAAATAATTTATTAGACACAATCAATAGGGATAATTGGATGCAGTTGGCTAGATAGGTGTTACTATTCAAATTCTGTTGCTTCAACTTCATGTATTTTGGCTTAAGGTGTAAGTTAAAAGATTGTCTTTGTAACTATCTTTACCGTTTCCAACCATTCTAGAACCAGGATGGTTAAATTTGAAGCGTCAAGTGTGTTGGCCATCAGTTCATCCCCTTTTCTCAATTTTTGGGTTTGCTCAACAAAGGTATTGTTGCCTGGAACCATCTTTCATCCATTTGAAGACAAATCATAACAATCAATTGACTTAGCTTTTTGAATTGTATTTTTTTTCTTTGCTTGTATTTGTGGTAGGAACAAGATTCATAGGAAAAGTCTTACATCTACTAATCAGAATCTCCAAGCCAAGGTATGTTGAAGCTGTATTTTGTCATAATTTGCAAATAACCTGTGATATATGTATAACTGCTTTTTATACACATGTTCATATATTTAATTAGCTCATACTATGCATTAACAATGTCAGCCTCATGTGTGAGGAAAAGTTTTGCAGGGAATATTTGGAATAAGGAAACCAAAACTTTATCCTTTCTGCTGAATCTTTTAAATTCTTTTGATATACACGTAGTTAGCTCTAGAATTGATTTTGTGTTAGTGTGTACTTAGTGATACTGATTTGGTTTGGTGATAGAGCTCGTTCATTTATGAATATGGTTATATATATGATTGTCTGATTTCTGGGAATACTTGATTCATTTGGTAGTAGTTTGATCTTGTACCACTGATTTATGGTGATAAAGTTGATTCATTTATGTGTCATGTGATAATTGATTTTGGTAGTTTGATCTTCTGCTATGAAACTTATGGCTTGTCTTAAACTTGTGTTTGATAATATGTTTTTTCCCCTCTTATATTCTGCTAAACTTATGGTAATTGAGTAGTCCATAGTGGTTGAATAGAATTTGTTAAAGCTTTCATTCCTGACTTCCTTCACAAAGCATTAGAATTGAACCTAAATTTAGGTACATATTTTATCAGTATTGCACCACAAATTATGCCAGATAAATAGTTCCAAAATTTGATTGAAGTTGGACTTGTTTTATCACCAATTGACTGAAACTATAGCAAATTTAGTACTACCGAAAAATTATAGGGACAAACATATTCTTGTCTTTTGACGATCCTTATAAATACTTTATTACAATTTTAACAAAAACAAAGCTCCCAAAGTAGTTTAAAAAGGATCTTAATTTATACAAGTTAATAACTTCAATTTCTAATAATTTGTAAAATCTTTACCTACTCAATTTATTAGCTATTGCACCAAATGAAATGATTTTTAGATGTTATCATACAATAGTATTTGACAAAATTGACTAAAATTCATTCTTATATAGTATAAGGACATTTGGGTATTTTTGGAATGAGAGATTATTTTGCAATCGTTAGTGCATTGTGTACAACTTATATAAGCATATGTGTTGGTGTAATTACTGAAATGGTGTCATAGTGCAATTAAAATAAGGGTTAATTACATTTACCTCCCCTGAGGTTTGACCATATTACCAATCAATCCCTGTAATTTGTCCAAACAACGGTCTCACCCTTTGAATGATCAAACATTTAACAAAAACCCCCTTAATGCCGAAAATGCCCTTATTGAGGCCATGTTGCATTAAAAAAAAATATTTTTATTTTATTAACCCTGAAGCAATCCAAAAAAATAGAAAAAAATTTTTGCTTATTATTTTATAAAAACCATATCTTTGCTTCCATAAATAGTTTTGAATCAATAATTATTTTAAATCTTAAAAATGAATATTAAAAATTAGATAAATTGAAAAAAAATAAAAAAGAAGCAATTATTTTAAATCCTCAAGTATGGTTCGAATTTGTGGTTCAAGGCATGTTGCGGAGAGCACAAGGCATGTTTTCCTCAATTTGAACCATACTCCAGGAATTAAAATAATTTCTTTTTTTATTTTTCTTTCAATTTATCTAATTTTTAAGATTTAAAATAATTATTGATTCAAAACTATTTATGGAAGTAAAGATATGGTTTTTATAAATAATAAGCAAAAACATTTTTCTATTTTTTTGGATTGCTTCAGGGTTAATAAAATAAAAATATGTTCTTTTTTTAATGCAACATGGCCTCAATAAGGGTATTTTCGGTATTAAGGGGGTTTTTGTTAAATGTTTGATCATTCAAAGGGTGAGACTGTTATTTGGACAAATTACAGGGATTGATTGGTAATATGATCAAACCTCAGGGGAGGTAAATGTAATTAATCCTTAAAATAAAAAGACGTTGCAGCTATTCATTCAATTGTTTGAACCAACTCATAATAATACCAACACATGAGTTCCCATGTCTAAAGCCCCTATCTTTGAAAAAGCTTCCACACTAGTAATATACCACTATTTACATCTCAATTAAACAGCCAAAAGCATAGGTATGTTGATAATTTAATGTCTAAGTATCGGTTATGGTTGTTTGCCTCATTTTTCACATTCTTCCGTTTTCCCCTTTTCGGCTTCCAGGATTAGACTTGATGTCCTCTAAACTACTCCATTATCCATGCATTTCCTTCTACTCATATAAGTATGATTCGGTTAATATGCATTATTATCTGCAACAGTTTTATTAATATTACTTAATATGCGTTGTTATCCTACTTTTATCTTCATTCACTTACTCACCTTGCAAAAATATTGATGATACATGCTGATAGGTTATTGATAAAAAATAACTTCTTGGTAAATATGGAAATGATATTCACTTCAACCATTGAAAAATTCTCTTTAGTCACAGGTACCTAATAGGCGTATGATGCGCGGGTACTTCCCCCTAGTTACAATAACAAAAATAACTTTTTGTACCAGTTTGAAAAATATCACAAACAAGTTTATATATAAATTTTAGGAGATTTTGTAGTTTTCAAGCCATTGATTTAGACAAAAAAGTTAGAAAATTCAAAAAAATAAATGATTTATAAAAGTCCTTAATTAACTCAAAACATTTTATACTCAATAAAATAAAATTTTTGTAACTTTCAAAATCTTCAAATAAACTTTCAAACATTAACTCTTTGTACTTTAAAAATACACTATATCTTGTCCTATCAAATTTAAACTTTCATGCCTTTTGCTTTTGTTTTTAAATCATTATCAATATACTTACTTTTTTTGTACAAAAAATGTAAGACAGCAAAAGGGTAGATTTGAAATGAAATTATATCCTCACTTCCCAAATGAACATTTGTAGGGGATACAAATGAGGTTTTCTAAAATTTGAGGGTACTAAATGATATTTTTAGAAACCTCAGGGAGGTTTTTGAAAATTTCCCTTGTGTCATACCAATGTATTTTAGCATATTTACCATCAATCATATTATCACAATTAATTTTCTACAGATTTATTAATCATCCTAAACCTTCTTTTTCATCTTTTGTACACCATAAAGTTAGACCATACAAATAGTTGGGATTATTTGTTACACACAAAAGAAAAAAATGAAGTGTTGGGGCAATAATAAAGTATTTAGATTTCGCAACACATGAAAAATACACTTGAGGCTCATCCCGGTGTTAAACATTTTTTGCCTAGAAGCTAGAAAGTAGGGATTACCAAATGGAAAAGAGTCACAAGAGAGCCATTTTCTCATGGCTAGATTTTATGATTGAGATACTTGAAGGTTTTATGAAAAATGAAAAAATAACAACAAAAGGACAAATTAGTGGAACGGTGCTTGAAGGTTTCATGAAATCTCACTTTGGTCGGTAACGTTTGAATGCACAGAAACTTGGTCACCAAATTTGAGATAGTTATATCACCTTAGCCATGTGTAAAATCTCCCTTATTTTAGACATCATTAGATATATCTTATTCACGAGAGTCTTTGAACATTTTTACCAAATACTACAGTTTCACACTCTTAAAAATTACACAACACACTCGTAAAATTTCTGACTGCAGTTGCACGCATAGAAATTTAAACTTGTAGGATTAGAAAGAATACTAATATTTCTCACGGAAACACTGTGACTAATAGGATAGTCCCAAAATTTCAAAGCTATACTTTTTCAACAAGAATATCATACAGAAACTGTAAAATATGTCAAATAATATTTCGCTTGCATCATAAGCACATTTCCCAACTTACATTTTTATATTTTCAATTACTTTTTTATCTCACATACATCACATCACAAAAAGTGCTACAGTAATTATTCCAAATTATATTTCAAATAATACTCTATCGAAACAAACCATTTCCCAATCAATTACAAAAGAAAAAAAAAAAGAAGAAAAAAAGCAAACATCCCCATTCCATTGCAAAAAAAAAAGGAAAAAAATTCTAAAAATTTAATACGACAAAAAGAAAAAAAGAATTCTCAATTAGTAACAAATGATGCATGAACATATGTCTTAATTGTGCTCAACCGCCTCCTGTAATCAATGGTCAATCACACTTTGCCCTCTTGAAATTATTTTCGCAACAATTTACACCCTAAGTCTAATCGTTAATTTTCATTTAATCAAATTTACCATCCAAGATATAACAAGAAGTCTATTATACCATTTGTATATTAAGTGCATCAACTAATTTGTTCTTAATTTTTTTTTGCTACAATTATTTGTATACAAATATCTTTTTTATTTTTACCTAGTTTTTACTTAATCATAGATTTGAAATTCCATCTAAATGAATTGATTCATCATTATGAATTCATAAAATAAATTATTTTTTGATTGTCCTTTAATTAGAAGTCGTGCATCTTTACTGTGTTTGTACTTTCTATCTCATCGAAAAAAAAGCAAGAACATGAAACTAGAGACTATCTAATGTATGGTTTCTTTTCAAGTCTTTGAAGAAGAATATTAGTGAAAAGAATTAGCATTATCGAAGAAAAAAATATCAGCATAATGGGTGAATACCATTGGTTTACTTCCATGTGAACATATTTGCTATCTATACTTTGCAAGTTTGACTTATTATGTAATTAGAATTTCATACTTCAAATCAATTATTTAAATCAAAATAAGAAACTAACAACAAGAATAGTTAAAAAATACTAAAAAACCAATTAAAGTAATTTAAAAGAAATAATCTAAGTGCGTTAAATAAATAATTGAAAGGAGCGAAAATGTTGGCAAGATAAAAGTGATAGGAAAAAAGAAAATAAAAAGAAAAGCCAATCGGTTCAGGCACTAGATAAGGCTTTTTTATTTTATTTTGAAAAGGAAAAACTGACCAATAGTTAAGTTTTGGATTCTAATCTCTAGCTCTTTCTTGTTAGAAAATAAATTAAATAAAGGCCCAATGTATTAGACTATGAAGCTCGGGAGTTAAGTGATGACAAAATAATTCAGGGGCGCAACGCGCAAATTATCTTTATTAGAGATGGTTTAGGGACTGTTTGGGTTGCAGTAGCATTTAAAAAGTATTTTTCTAATAGAATTTTTTATAAAAGTACTTATTAATTGTTTAACTACTTTTAAATATATTGTTTAAAAATATAATTTAATAAGTACTTATTGTATTGAATAATGTATAATTTAAAATTTTTAAATGTATTTATCTCATTATTTGGTTCATAATATTGGATAAAATAATTAAATTTAATGTTTTATTTTTTAAATTATAAAAACTATTCTAAAAGCATCAAATTTGAGTTATTGTTAAAAGTGTACTTTTAACAATAAAAGTTCCACTCTTAATTTGTAGAATGATGTTTATTGAATATTTTAAAAATACTTTTAATAAAAACAGTGTTTTGGATAGAGTATTATTAAAAATAATTATTATAGTACTTTTTTTAATGTAATTTATATAAAATAAAAAATAATTAAAAATATAAAAAATAAATTTATAATATAAATAAAATATTATTTAAAATAATTTAACAATGTAAACACTCTCACCGCAATCCCAAACGGGGCGGTGGGTTAACACACAAACGCAAACTATAAAGCCAATTTGCTCGTCTGATGAAGTGTATCGAAATTAGAACTTGTTTCGTTGGGGACTGGTTCGCACTCAATACCCAACCAACTGGAGCACCAATCTATCAAGGGTCATAGCTGTATAGGTGCTGCTTCCTTCGCTCCTCCGTATCCACAAGGTGCACAACGGCCAAATCTATTAACTCCTCCTACACGTATAATACACATACCACACACATTCCAATGCTATCTTAGTATCGAATCAATGGCCGGACGATTCTCTTCCTGGAGCTGTTAAGATTTTCTCTTTCCACGCAAGTAAAGTCCAATAGCGAATAGGGGTACAATAGTAGTACAATAATTACTGCAGCACGAACACAGAAATAACTCTGCCTAGTTAATAAATGCATGCAGAAGCCTCCAGCTGAGCGAGGAAGGGGAAAGGGCAGGGATCGAGAATCCAGTGTCCAACAAAATGTAGGTTGGTTTATTCATATTGTAAAATCCCGTTTGAATTGTAAGAGCGCGTTTGAATTGCATTTTCTCGTAGTTTTTGGAAAAAACAATTAATGTAATATTTTTTTTAAAATATAATTTATGTGATGTAAAAAGATGATGAAAAAATATATATAAACAAATATACATGAAACACTTAAACATTTTCTCCAAAAATTTATAATCCAAATAAGGCCTAACATTTTTGTTCAAAATAAAAATGCTGTAATGATGTGATTTATATAAAGTAAAAAATTGATTTAAAAATATTTAAAAAAATATTTTGACAAAATATATCCATCCAACTATGCTTTAAGTAATTTTTAACATAATACTCCCTCCCTTTTTTTATAACTGACGTTTAAGAAATTTACTCTTAAGTACTTTTATCTGTCGTTGTATTATCCCCATGCAGCATTAATTATTTTTTCACAATTTTACCCTTTTATCTCTCTTTACCAATACAGGGCTCTTAATTACTACTCCTAGTAATTATTACTTCTCTCTTTGCTTTTGACCTAGTAAAACAGCACCATTTAATACTCTAATGAGAGAAAACATGTGTGAATTGGACAATTAATGAAGGTACAAAAGGAAAGTAGTGTATAGATTTAAACAATGAAAAACTTTTCTTAATTGGTGTGTAAAACCTTAAACGTCAGTTATAAAAAAAGGGAGGGAGTATAAATATAGAACAATCCTTTTTTGAAGCCCACAAATGATGTTAATGTGATTTATTTTTTTGGCCAATCCTAGTCCTTAATTTTCAAGAACGATTGCTACCGTTTTTTTAACTTGCAGTCATTCCTGTCCCTAATTCAAGAAGGTGGAATGCTGAAAAAACCAATCATTGCTGCAAATTTAAAGTCTGAAAAGTTTCTTGACTTCTAGTGAATAGTAATATTAATTTTGATTAGCGTTATTAGTCTTTCCATTCTTTTGGTAGTAGTACTATTATTTTTTTTGGGTCTAATCACCCGGTATCCCGTTCGGACTAATCCGGATTCGGTCCGGGGAGCGCCTGCAGAGTTTAACTCTTACTCGAGGGTGAAGGCCTGTCCCTGAAGTTATCGCAGGAGCACAGCGAGGCAGTACTATTATTTTGCCATCCCGAGTCTCCCGACAAAATGTGACATAACTTTTAGGGATAATTTCAGAAACCTCCTCTAAGGTTTGTTATAATATCAATCAACTCTCCTATAGTTTTTAAAATCCCACTTACCTTCCTTATCAGCTTGACAAGACTAAATATTTCTATCAAATGTCACAAATTGATAACATTACCCTTACTCTTAATAACTGTTTAAACAAAAAGCTAAAACACAATAAAATTTTAAAACCAAAAAATGTAAATAAAAGAATTGCTAACTAATAATGTTCACATTTCTTTACATTAGGAACGTCGTAGGTTAGCAAAGCACAGGATAAATTTAATCAAATCAAGGACAACCACAGGAGGATTTTGGTGAGTAATTAATATGTTAAAAAATTTCGTGCACAGTTAAGTTACAATTAACAAAGTCAAGATATTTTTTGGAAAAATATGTTTTAATTCATGGTGTGGTTTAAGTTGTATTAAAAACTAAATTAATCTCTTCATACGTGTGAATTTTTCAATGTGTAAATTTTACTTTTGTTCAAATACAACTAAAATAAATAGTTTATGTCAAGATATTTACACCTTATAAAAATTTAACCTTATTTTATTTTTTATCTTTGTTATAAATTTCATAAGTAGGATAACACAATAGTTGTATTGGAACAAAAATTTTATCTTTCTTATATTTCTTCCAAAGGGGTTAAAATGTTATAAGAAATGTCAATTTAAAAGAGGTAAGTGAGATTTTAAAATTTCAGGAGAGCTAAGTGATATTATAAGAAATTTTGGGGAGGTTTCTAAAATTATCCCTAACTTTTAAGCCATGAACATACTTTAATTGATTTCCTTTATCGGCCAATACGAGCGCTGGTCCGCATGTTAAAGTTATGGCAGCAGCTAGCAGATGCTCATTAATGCAAAATAGTTATTTACAACTGCATCATCGATATTCATAATTCACTCCAAGCACACAATAAAATTGGTACGGTTGGAATTAGTACCCACCCATAGTTCATAGAACTGGCTTTTAGAAAATAAAAGTTGTTTTTTTTCCCCGGATTGAGTACGAATCACATGTTTCACATGTTTTGAAGTAACTTCGATTAAGCCTTTAACAATGTCATTGGCTTTTAGACACAAACTTAAAGTTTTGTTAATTGTTACACTAGCCACAAGCCTAAACTTAAAGCTTTGTTAATTGTTCCACCAGCCACAAGCCTAGACAGACCTTTTGTTTCCCATCAGTCCCTAGTATCGAAAATGGGCTAATTTCTAGGAATAATCCACAAAAAAATCTCAAAAGTGGGGGTGTTCGGGATTCTTTTCTAATGTTAACGCTACCTAAAAATTGAAATGTGGTGAAAGTTTTCTTTTTGAATTTTTTTAAGTGCCAGACACAAATTTGATATCAATATTTTTTTTTAAAAAAAATATCCTTCAATCGCTGCACAAAGATGTGTGGCGACTGAGGCAAAACTTTTTTGATTCTAAACCTGTTTGTTGCCGCACAATGCTATGCAGCAATTGATGCATTAAATATTAATGTGTTTGTCACTGCACAGCATTGTGCGGCGACAGAAATAGGTTCAAAAAAAGGAATTGTGAGGTTGGACCATAATAATTAAAAAAATTATTCATTGGATCAACAGTTTTATAGTCATTGGATGTGATAAAACCTTCTATGAATACCCCCTCTTTGTAACGAAGAATTCGCACCATTCCCATTTTTGGGATGTAGTTCTTAGTTCCTCCATATCTTTCTATCTTAGTCCTCTCTTAGTCCCTATTTCCGATTCTATTTTTGGAAAAAATTTCCGGGCTTTCTTTTTCCACAGTTGATGGTGATTTTACTGTTTGCTATTGTCACTTTCAATTTCCGCCAGCCTTTCATTTTTTATTTATTATTTCTATTTCATGAATTATTAAAATATTATTACTTTCAGCATCTAATAAATTAATTATAACAATATTACTAAATGTGATTATTATTATTGCAGACAATCAGCAAATTTGGGTATTTCTTGTTTGGAGCAACATATCTTTATAGCTTTAAAGTGAAGCATTTATTTAAGTTACACTGATATTTTTAATAACAAATAATTTTTAATTGTTGTAGATAATTATGATTATGCTACTTATGTGAATTATTTGTAAACATGATTATTATGTTAGTTTTATGGATAAATAATTATGTCACTCACACCCCAACTCCACCCCCTTAAGGTTTCGTCGGCGATGAATTGCCTACTTTGCATCAGAACTTACTTAATCACTAATTTAAAGATTAACAATAACTTTCATTTACTGCAAAGCCATTTTTACAATTCATAATCTCTGCCTTTGAAGGCATTACATCATTGTGCATTGAAGATTAAGTTCTACTCAAATTCACTAGATTTTGTATTTCTTCAATATGCACAAGTACCATTGCTATGCTGGGACAATCTCTTGCTTGTGTTTATCTTGAACTTTTGATCCTAAAAAAAGTTTGCATTTTGATGTAAATTCGACACCTTAGTGAGGTCCATCTCTGCAGGTGCAATTAAATTTTTGAGAACGTATACTCAGGTATATAGGAAACATATAAAATAGATAAATCATAACACAATAGAAGGATACAACACTGAATTTCGTGACGGCTTGATTCCACCTTATACCATTATCACGAGTTCAACCTTTTACTTTAACAATCATTTAGGTCAATTTCGGAATTGTCTTTTGTGACAGCCCCACTTAACCTTAGGGCGTACCCAAGGGTTTGGTAGACTGTCTGCTCAATTCTCGCCAGAACTCAGTCAAATAACATGAAGATTTACAAATAGACCCTCAAAAGAAAATGAAATTACTACAACCAAAGAGTCAAACTTGTCAAAAATCAAACCAAACAAGTCGGCTAGACACCTATGCAGTGCTCACACCAGCAAGTAACAAACTTAGAAGAAAACGAGGCCTTCCTCAATTCAACCTCTCATGTTCTCATCCTTGTAAGGAAAACAAATGGCATGGAACGAGCTAGAAACTCAGTGAGGTTCCAAGTAATTAAGTAGGTAAAATACGAGACAAGATAGCATATTCAAACATCGAGAAACAAGTCAACTTCAATAAGATTATAATCCAGTATATAATTGAGCAAATAGCCAGATAAAACAAGCAAAAGGGTGCAGTAAGGAACACATTCATGTCAAAGGATATAGGTTGCTCTCACGAGCAAGTTCCACAGTATCTTGATCAAGGTCCGTTGACTCTCCGTCAACCATGAAAGTATAACGTTCATAGATCCCCACTTTACACCAGCTTTCGTCCACCGATCATCCCCTACCGGGCCCTAACGTCCAAGAAATATCCAAGGTTCGTTGATCTTCTCGACCAAACTTTTGCGACCCGATTTGACCAACTGGCCCCGGGGTTGGACTTATAGTCCCAGATATGCAGTAATTCAGGATATGGCTTATAGCCCCCAAGTATTCAGTAATCAAGATTGGAGTCGTTGGCAATTATCCAATGCTCACACAGTAAAACTTGGAGACGTTAGTTGTCACTTAACACTCCGTATTTAGAAATAAACAGTGGTGGTAATATTCGAATATACCAATTAGTCGAGAAGATAACACTCCACTCGACAAAACAGGATAGAGGTACTGAGATGGGATGAGAGGTATCTCCCACTTGGATGGAGTGTGATACATGTGACCGCTCAGCCCTAGTGTTGATGAGATAACTCTCCAATCGATTTAATCGAGATAAAAGTACTGAGACGGGATAAGAGGTACCTCCCACTCGGATGGAGTGTGGTACATGTGGCCGTTCAGCACTTGCAAATCAAATACAAGCACAAACACAAGTATAGGTCAATCAAGTTCAAGTGAGTACAAGATCATTCAAGAAAGGGAGGCCAAGTGTGATAATGACACACTCGCCTAGCCAGAATCAAGTCGCAAGTAATGTCTAGTAATTCATATTCTCAAGTGCTCTAGTACTGTCTAGTAATTCACACTCTCAAGTAATGTCCAGTAATTCATATTTTTAAGTATTCTAAATATTTCAAGTCAATATACAAATCAAGTTACTTGTTCATGCGTGAAGGAGATATCAAGTGTTTAGTCAAGTCGAGTCAATTGAGTGTACATAAAAGCACACTCGCCTAAATAGGTTTAAGTCACAAATAAGTTCAACATATCATATTTCAAGCATTTCAAGTATCTCAGAACCAAACAGTTGAAAATCGGATGGTTACGAAAACTTGATCAAATAAGAAAACTGGAAGAAAGCCGCAGAAATCAGAAACTTTATCAGCAAGTCGAACCACAAGTCCGATCAGATGTTGGTCGGATTATGGGCCAGATTGACAGAATAAAAAAACTTAAAAATTTTGAAAACTCACTGTCTCAAATCCAGCCGGAAATCTGATCAGAAAATAGCTGGATTCTGGCCACTTTTCTGTTGTAACAAAACGACTAATACATGTTTTAACAAAATATCACAAGTTTAGTCGAGTTAGGTCAAGTGCGAGAAAGTACACACTTACCTATGAGACGAGAAAACAAGTACTTAGTATTGTCTAATAACGATGAGCGAGTAACACGTAAGTCGGTGGAATAACCACTCGAGGGACCAACAAGTCAAGTGTAAAACCAACAAGTCAAGTGCAAGACCAACAAGTCAAGTATAAACAAAGCACTTCATTTCATATTACTATCATGAAATAAACTACAAAGGATCGAGTATGATAAAGTACATCCTTGTCCTAAAGGTTATCAATTCAAGAACAATTACTTTAACCAAGTAAGTATGTTATTCAAGTAAGGAGATATTCCACGTAAATATTTTCATGTACTTGAAACACTCACATATCAAGCAATGTAGAGTTCAAACGTCAAGATCCTTGGTTACGTTCACCACTGTTTCCCAATTCTAGAGCAACGAGTGAAATTATTAACAAACTAGATTCAATTCTAACCCAAAAATGAGCTCATTAGGTGATCAAGTGAGTGGTTAAATCTACTCAATTAACCATGCAAGTTAGGCCCAAAATGCAGTAAAAGTTTATGAGAAAACAAGTTTGACAAGTGCAAGAAAATTGGGCAAAAGAAAAGTTTCATCCAAGCTCAAGTTGTTCTTCGCGGGTAAAACAGTCGTGCCCGTGCAGTCTTGGAAAAATGGCTATATCTCACTTTAGAAAGGTTGGAATCAGGTGCCGTCAGTGGCATTGGAAACTAGACTCAAAGAGCTTTTCAACGGTACCAAATACACACTCTAGTTCATCTTCTATCAGTACCAGTAGCTCGGACAAGATGGCTAATTTTTCAGTTCTGATCAGCTTCAATGCCTTAACAAAGTTACACTAATTCTTGTTGCTAGTTTCATTTATTTTGGTTCAAACTCACCCAATTCAATCTTCTAGGGTTCATAAACTGGGGGGTAAGTTAACTAGTACCATTGGAGCTCAAAATGCAATACACAACATAATTAAGAGAATCAAAACAGTCTGGCCAACCAAAGGAGCCAAATCGGTCCACTATTAGTTCATAACAACTATTTTCTTGCTTTATTTCCACTTCAACTCACACACAAGCTTAACCAATGTCTAGCTAAGTTTCTTAGGCTTGATTAAGGTGCAAATGAACCACAAAATCAAGGAGAAACCTCTCCTTCCAAAACAGCCCACAAGTTCACTTATTTAACCAACCTTCATCCTTTCATGGTTTTCACTTAAACAACATGTCAAATGTTAAATCTAACTCAAAAAGGTCTAAAATATGTTAATACTTCAAAAACCACCATGAACAAAGTTCAAACATTTCATCAAATACATGGTAGGCAAACTAACTAACCCTACTACCACTTGTTTAGTTCAAGAAGATTAACCACAAATCTCATCCAAATAACTTGTAATTTGCCATTAAAACTTAAAGTACATGATATAACACCATAAAACCAAGATTTAAAGATTATTTACCCCTCTTGTAAGAACCTTGAGTTACCCAAAATAACCACCAAACCAAAAGCTTCAAGCTTGGTAATCACACACTAGAGTTGGAAGTAGTTCACTCACCAACTCAAGTCCTTCACTTTTGATTTTTCTCTCAAAATCAAACTAGGTTTAGAAAGCATAAAAATGGAGTTTTCTTCCTTCCTTTGGAAGCTTCAAGGTGGCTGAAAATATGGTGGAGGAAATGAAGCAAAGTTGGTTTAAAATTCCTCTAATCCTTTGGTCAAACAAGATACATGGCTAGGGTTTGGTCACTTGGCTCAATTCTTGTCCATTTCTTCCTTAATCTTCGACTAATGATGTTTTTCAACCCTTCCAAATGTCCCAATATCTATTTAACACCTCTAAACTCTCATATAAAGTCTCAACCACAAATAAAAGACACTTGTTAAAAATGCAAGTAGTGAAATAATTAAAACCAACTCAAGAAAATGTTTCCATTCAAGTAAAAGAAAATGCAATGCAATCCTAGGGAATTGTTATAATACATGTAGAATGCAATGCAAGGGCATATTATAAGTGGTTTAAATCTTAGAGCAATGCATGTAGTTTAGGAAAATTGCGTTTTAAAGTGAGGGTTCTCATACTCTCTCCCCCTTAAAAGAATTTCGTTCTCGAAATTCTCACATTGATCACTGAATAGCTCAGGATATTTTGCACAAATGTCCTCTTGAACTCTCTCGAGTCCTGTGGTTACATACTATAGTAAAAAACTAGTAATACAAAATCAAAATATATGAAGAAATTGAGGTTCCAAAACTTTATTTAGAACATGCATCAATTTACAAGTTTTATACCCGTATAACTTATCAAAATATAATATTTGCTTGTTCCAATCGAGGAGTAATCCTCATATACTTACAAATCAATGTTGCCAAAAGTCATTTAGGGCACAAGAGTATCACTTATAGTCAAACGTTTGGAGAAATTAGAAAAGACGTTCAAAATACAAAGTTGGAAATTGTCCGACCTAAAATGATTTGAAGAAACTCATTTCCTTTCATTTAAACCTCAATTCCACTCATAAACTAACCTCAAAATAGTTTACCAACTCTAATCCTAAAGTTGGAATGAAAGTAAGAACAGTTCTAGAAAAACAAAAATTTTCTAGTTTTGCGCGATACAATTTAAAAATCATATCTCAAGTTTCTTAAATCCAAAATTTATAAAATTTATACCGTCAGAAAATAGATTCAAAGGGTTACAACTTCCTAGAAGATACTATTGTAAGATTCTCTCCACAATTCAGTCAAATTCCAACCTAAAGTTGTTGCTTCATTCAGTAAAAGACAGAACAGGTATGCAATTTCAGTCAACTTTGAAAAATCACAGATATTCATGGAAATTAAGAACAATGCTGAAATTTTCATGATTGATAGTACTCTGAATCTAGTTTCAAACTCAACAAACAGAACTCAATTATGACTTTTTTACATCAAAATATAACAGATTTCTTAAAATTGCCAAAAGTTTCCTGCGGATAAATTTTCAGCAGCACTTCCTTTGTGTTTACTAATTTTTCCAACCAATCCAAGGCTTCATCCTTCCCACAAAACCGCTTCAACTCAAGTATATACATACCCAGCCAACAACTCACTAAATCAAGCATATAACTGTTACCTACTCAAGTTAAAAAATGAAACCCTAAACTAAAATTCCTAATCACAAGTTGGAATTTTCTTTAGGTAAGTCAAACTAGCATATAAAAGTTAGATATTTCACATAGCAAAGCTACCAAATGATGGCCAACACGTAAGCATCATGTGTGGGCAGAAAATTACCATAAAAACTGAAAATTTCACATCACAACTTCAAACCATAAAATTTTCTTATGAAACTACTGAAATTGAAACCGTAAACCACTAGTTTGCATATATTTGAAGTAGAGGAAAGTTTATTGTCAAAGTCACCGTGTACCTTCAAGAAAGATGGAAGTTTAGTGCTTTTTCTCTAAAATCTCTCCACTCATGTCACTACCACAATCTATTTAGGAAGGAAATTGTAATAATGCAATGGCTAAAACACCATGTTAAATAAAATCAGTGAAGATATCAAAAGGTGAGAAGTGATACAAACTTTAATCTCGATGAAAAGAAGAGTTAAAATTTGGTTACTATTCTTACTAGCTCTTAAACCTATACATTGTACATTGAATAATTTCCTCTTTTCGAACCACAAATGAAAAATTTTCACTTAATTTAAAGACTAAATTATAGTAATTGACTCATGGATAAGGACCCAATACTGGCTAACCACCAATGTTTTAATAGCACTTATTAAAACAGCAGGTACCAAGTCCACTGTTTCTAACGAAAATACAGCTTACTATATAAAATTGCACTACGCATAGTCCAATGGTTACAACTATTTTAGGCAAAACCTCACTAATGGCTAACTTTGATTAGAAATGTCTTAAGATGCTATTCAACTAGGCGAATGCACTAATTCAAACTTATTCTGTACCTTTTCTGGAATCCCTTCATATTTCTTTTTCAATTTTATGTTCTGGTGCAGTAGTTCAATTTTCTCCAAGTATTCTTGTTCCCATCGTCCTTCTCAGTGCTCAGCTAATCTCTTTTTGAACTCTACTTCCTATCGAATATTCTCTATTTTCTTATGCAGATCAGTCACATTTGTCATCCCGCCGATTCACTTAACTCGATGATAGCTTATCAGGTAAATCAAAGGAGCATAATAAGTAACTAATTACAATTGAAAACTCTAGTCATATAACTTTTAAATTCATTTACTTCCAATCCAACCACGAGGAATTAAACTTAGCCATTCTCAAATGAGATAGACAAGGGAGTAGAATATAGGTAGGGCAATATTTCAAAATATTATGCCATTTATTCTTATTTCGGGAGTTTAACACAAGAAGTATTCTTATCACTTATGTACATAATAAAATTCTAAAGTGTACTTCGTATCTCAAAAGTTCCGCACTCTATCTCAAGCTTTTGCATACAGGTATAGGAGCTAACTCTTTTTCTCAAATCTCATACATAATTCCAAAACTCTCGATCTCAACACGGTAATAATCAAGCCAAATCAATACTTTGACATTAGTGGATAGGTGTCAAGGAAGTATAGGCAAGGGTAGTTCATCGAGAACCAAGCTACAGGTATCAGATATCACAAGAGAGGTAGATATACCTATATAGTTGCAGTTAATACCGCCTCCAAATCCAATAAACATTTATCAAGTCCTCACAGTTATAGGAGAAGGAAACAAGTTTTTAGTACAAATTTCTTGACATACACTACAATCTAGCCACCATCTACAGAAACCCTAGTCAGACTATTACTAGATTAGTCCATGATAACCTTCCGGGATCCGTTCCCTCGATCAGTCCAATTACTAGGTCAAATGTTAGAATGTTCCGTGCCTTGGCCTTTGCCATCAAAACCTATCTCAAGAGCAAGCAAGATATAGACCCTTATTCTAGTGCTCTCTACTTTGGTACTCAAATACAAGAATCCAAAATAAAATAATTTACAACTCGAGCCGGCCAGTTCCAAGAATAAATCACCCATATTAGAGATTTCTACCCGACGTATATATCTATCTTCGTCAAGTATCATGAAAAAGGATTTACGCTTATAACAATCATGATTCATAGCTTACACCTAACAAAAGCACCTAGCCCTTTCCACTTATTCACCTAATTGGGACCATAACACCACTTGGCCCCAAACTCACCTCGCGCAAAGACCACACAAAATGGCTCTGATACCACTTGTGACAATCCCACCAAACCCTAGGGCGTACCCAAGGCTTAGGCAGACAGCCTGCCCGACTCTCGCCAGGACTTAGTCAAATAACATGAAGATTTACAAATAGACCCTCAAAAGAAAATGAAATTATTACAACCAAAGAGTCGAACTTGCCAAAAATCAAACCAAACAAGTCGGCTAGAAACCTATGCAGTGCTCACACCAACAACTAATAAACTTAGAAGAAAACAATGCCTTCATCAATTCAACCTCTCATGTTCTCATCCATGTAAGGAAAACAAATGGCATGGAATGAGTTAGAAACCCAGTGAGGTTCCAATTAATTAAGTAGATAAAATACGAGACAAGATAGCATATTCAGACATCGAGAAACAAGTCAACTTCAATGAGATTATAATCTAGTATATAATTGAGCAAATAGCCAGATAAAACATGCAAAAGGGTGCAGTAAGGAACACATTCATGTCAAAGAATATAAGTTGCTCTCAGGAGCAAGTTTCACAGTAGTTTGATCAAGGTCCATTGGCTCCACGAAAGTATAATGTCCGTAAATCCCCACTTTACACCAGTTTCCGTCCACCGATCACTCCCTACCGGGCCCGAACATCCAAGAAGTACTCAAAACTCGTTGATCTCCTCGACTAAACCCTTGCCGGTTTGATTTGACCAACTAGCCCCGGGGTTGGACTTATAGTCCCAGATATACAGTAATTCAAGATATGGCTTATAGCCTCCAAGTATTCAGTAATCAAGATTGGAGTCGTTGGCAATTATCCAACGCTCACACAGTAAAACTTGGAGACGTTAGTTGTCACTTAACACTCCGTATTTAGAAATAAACAGTGGTGGTAATATTCGAATATACCAATTAGTCGAGAAGATAACACTCCACTCGACAAAACAGGATAGAGGTTCTGAGACGGGATGAGAGGTACCTCCCACTCGGATGGAATGTGGTACATGCGACCGCTCAGCCCTAGTGTTGATGAGATAACTCTCCAATCATCTTAATCGAGATAAAAGTACTGAGAGGGGATGAGAGGTACCTCCTATTCGGATGGAGTGTGGTACATACGGCCGCTCAGCATTTGCAAGTCAAATACAAGTACAATCACAAGTACAGGTCAATCAAGTTCAAATGAGTACAAGATCATTCAAGAAAGGGAGGCCAAGTGTGATAATGACACACTCGCCTAGCCAGAATCAAGTCGCAAGTAATGTCTAGTATCATATTCTCTAGTATTCCAGTACTGTCCAGTAATTCACACTCTCAAGTAATGTTCAGTAATTCATATTCTCAAGCATTCTAAATATTTCAAATCAATATACAAATCAAGTTACTTGTTCATGCGTGAAGGAGATATCAAGTGTTTAGTCAAGTCGGGTCAATTGAGTGTACATAAAAGCACACTCGCCTAAATAGGTTCAAGTCACAAATAAGTTCAACATATCATGTTTCAAGCATTTCAAGTATCTCAGGACCAAACAGTTGAAAATTGGATAGTTATGAAAACTTGATCAAATAAGAAAACTGGAAGAAAGCCGTAATTTTTCAGTTCTGATCAGCTTTAATGCCTTAACAAAGTTACACTAATTCTTGTTGCTAGTTTCATTTATTTTGGTTCAAATTCACCCAATTCAATCTTCTAGGGTTCATAAACAGGGGAGTAAGTTAACTAGTACCATTGGAGCTCAAAATACAATACACAACATAATTAAGAGGATTAAAACAGTCTAGCCAACCAAAGGAGCCAAATCGATCCACTATTAGCTCATAACAACTACTTTTCTTGCTTTATTTCCACTTAAACTCACACACAAGCTTAACCAAGCTTAACCAATGTCTAGCCAAGTTTCTTAGGCTTGATTAAGGTGCAAATGAACCACAAAATCAAGGAGAAACCTCTTATTCCAAAACCGGTCAGCCGAGAAGAAAGAAAATAGTCCACAAGTTCACTTATTTAACCAACCTTCATCCTTTCATGGTTTTCATTTAAACAACATGTCAAGTGTTAAATCTAACTGAAAAAGGTCTAAAATATGTTAATACTTCAAAAATCACCATAAACAAAGTTCAAACATTTCTTCAAACACATGGTAGGCAAACTAACTAACCCTACTACCACTTGTTTAGTTCAAGAAGATTAACCACAAATCTCATCCAAATAACTTGTAGTTTGCCATTAAAACTTAAAGTGCATGATATAACACCATAAAACCAAGATTTAAAAATTGTTTACCTCTCTTGTAAGAAGCTTGAGTTACCCAAAATAACCACCAAACCAAAAGTTTCAAGCTTGGTAATCACACACTAGGGTTGGAAATAGTTCACTCACCAACTCAAGTCCTTCACTTTTGATTTTTCTCTCAAGATCAAACTAGGTTTAGAAAGCATAAAAATGGAGTTTTCTTCCTTCCTTTGGAAGCTTCAGGGTGGCTGAAAATATGGTGGAGGAAATGAAGTAAAGTTGGATTAAAATTCCTCTAATCCTTTGGTCAAATAAGATACATGGCTAGGGTTTGGTCACTTGGTCCAATTCTTGTCCATTTCTTTCTTAATCTTTGACTAATGATGTTTCAACCCTTCCAAATGTCCCAATATCTATTTAACACCTCTAAACTCTCATATAAAGTCCCAACCACAAATACAAGACACTTGTGAAAAATATAAGTGGTGAAATAATTAAAACCAACTCAAGAAAATGTTTCCATTCAAGTAAAAGAAAATGCAATGCAATGCAAAGGAATTGTTATAATACATGTAGAATGCAATGCAAGGGCATATTATAAGTGGTTTAAATTTTAGGGCAAGGCATGTAGTTTAGAAAAATTATATTTTAAAGTGAGGGTTCTCACATCTTTCATTCTCAACCAAATAATTGGACAACTTTTTGTCCAACTAGTGGTTTGCAGATCAGTGTGTGAAATGATGTTCGACATAACCCTTTATTTGCTTGACAGATCAAGACACTATTGGCGTAACACTAGTGTCAGTGTGATAAAATACACAACATAGCATGATCAAGCACGAGTAATCACGATACAATTCTTTGGCAAACAAGTCCTGAGCACTTTTTTTGCAATAAAGTACACAGCCAACAAATAGTTCATTGCACTGGCAAGCTATTTCAATCAATCACTTTTTGGAGTGACAAATATACATCTAAATTCACGAGGACGAATGCAAGGTAGACAAGTATATAAAATTTTTGGTGCAATAAAATACGCACCTAGATTGACAAAACAATATCATGCTTGATAAGTAACAATATAGAAAGTATGTTCACCTTAAATAAGAAACTATCATTTATATGGGACAAAAGCAGGCATCATAGTACCTTTTAAACACTCAAAAGTAGTAATCATTAATTTTGCTTTATTTGATTTTAGCATGAGGCTAACATAACTATTACTATGGATGCAGATCTATAATTACATGTTTAATATGTAAGAAGAAGGCTATCCTATGATGACTATATGAATGTAATATTATTACTACATGAATGCAGTGGACACTTACTTGAATTTTCTTATCTTAGTTTAGTTTGTCAATGCCTTGACTCCATGCCATTGTCATTTTTCTTTTTTATACTCTCTTCTCCTTTTCACGCTCCCACCCTTTCATCTCACATTCTACTACAACTTTAAGTACCTGGTTCTTTTGATTTTGATGTTGAAAATAAAGAGGGAATGGCTTATTTGTAGGATTCAGAAAAATAGTGAGTCAGTAGGGGATGGGACGGGGTCACGACACGTGTCAAGTGCTGGTGACACGTGTCCTGCTACATATCACTATGAGGAGGATCGTAAAAGTTTCGTTATTTATAAATTGGTTCCTTGGTTTCTAGAGAGTAACATTTAGGCTATAGAAGGTTCAAGGTGTCAACTTTTAGATCTTATTTCCATGTAATATCATGATATTACACGGAAATAAGGAAATATCCCCTATTTGGGTTCAATAAAGATAGTTTTAAGGCCAAATTCCTCGTAGATAAAAAGTCAACTTTTCACATGAAGAATAAATATCAAGTTTGTAGCTTAGGATTTAATCTTGAGAAGTCTAGTTAGTAGCGTTCAGTGATTGAAAAAGTTGTAGAAAAATAGTCTCAACCTAATTTAGTTATGGGAATTAATGATGATGGATCCATGGCTGATCGTACTGTAGACACCAAATTTTGAATAATTTGTATGTAGCATCTATTTCATGATTTTCATTTTAGATTGCTTGCATTTTAGTTCGTTATTGTGTGTTTTGCACTATTAGTTGTTATGATATTTTAGTTTTATTCATTTTCGCCCTTTTAGTTGACCTATTTCATTTGCTATTTATTCTTATTTACTTTTAGTTTTAGTTTTTAGTTTTAGCTTTTAAGTTTAAGATTAGCATAGAGTTTTTAGAAAAAAAAAAGGAAAACATCAAAAATATGTTTTAGTCATTTTGTTTTTATTCAATGCTTTCTTGAAGGAAAAATGAAAATGAAAAATCATAAAAAAAGAGAAAAGAGAAAATTAAAGAAAAAGAGGAAAAAGAAGAAAAAGAAGAAAAATTCAAAAAAAAAATAGGCTTTAGTTGGCTTGGAAAAATGGAAAAAAAGAAAAAAAGGAAAATTTGTTCACAAAAATATGTTTATTTCTTTAAATTCAATCTTTGGGCACTTTAGTTATTTTTATTAAGTTATTTTGAGAAAAAAGAAAACGATGAAAAATGAAAAATGAAAAATTAAAAATGGCCATTTTTGTTTAGTTTTTTGTTTAAAATTATTTTTGTTTTGTTATTATTATTATTACTATTACCTGGTTTGTGTAATTTTGTTATTATTATTATTTATATTTTATATTATTATTTTATCATTTCTGTAATTATCAAGTTGTTTAAAAAAAAAAAAAAAAAATGCTCGCGGCAGGCAAGCTGCATTTTGCCGCAGCTTGCAAAGGGATCATCGAGCGGCTCCTTAGCTGCAAATACAGGGAAAGTTGCTGGAGTTTTAGGGTTGGGGTTTGCTCATATAAAAGCCAAGAGAAAGGGGAGCCGCAAGAGGGAAGAGGGGGTCGAAAACAAAGAGTGAAAAGAAAAAAAAAGGAACAAAAAATCCGAGAGAGAACTGGGTTGGGGACTTAGGAACGGACGGAAAAAAACAGGCTGAGAAAAGAGAAAGATTACGGGGAGAGCTGGAAAAAGGGACGGCTGTGGAGTTGTGACAAGAACCGCAGCTAAAGAGGTGGTAGCACGGCTGAAACAAAGGGGATTGGAAGGAGTTGGCGGCTGTCTAGCAAAGGAAAGGAAGGAAAATGAAACAGATAGGAAAAAAAACAGAGAGGGGAGGGGTGATGACTAAGGGCTGGAGTAAAGGCTAGATCTTTAGAGGGATAACGGCTAGGACTGCAAAAAAATTCTGAGGGAGGAAACGAAAACAAGAGACCAGTGATTTTAGAAAAAAGGCGCAGCCTTGGAAAAGAAAAAACTCGCGGCAGAGGGTGGAAGCTGGAAGAAGGAAGTCAGCGAAAAGTCTTGGAGAAACCACGGCATCCTCAGCATCAGAGTTGAGTTGTTTCCAACACAAGAACTGCTCTTCTCCGATCATTTCACGCCCAGATTTGCCTCTTAAAAAGTTAAAGGTGATTCTTTTTTCCTTTCCTACTTGGTTTGAAAGCCGTTTGTTGGGTCTACATGGAAAGTCATGCCCTTTTCCGTTGTTTTTCTCTTTTGATACGTCCTGCCGTGAGTTTGATTGGGTTCGGAGGGGGAAAAGGGAGCTATTGATCCATGATTGTGTTAAGGAGGGATTTCTTTGTTTATTCCATGTTAAGTTCCTTTGTTTCTTGTTAAGGTTCCATACGTATTTGGTTATGATTTCCCTGTTGTGTTTCTGCTCTTACGACTTATGATGAAGAAACCCGTGGGAGTGGGGATGAAAGTTTTGAGCTTTATGTCTCTGTTTCTATTATTTCATGGTTTCCTTTCATGGTTTCCTTTTAACAGTCTGGACGATGTTGGGTTTTTCCTTTAGGTGAAAACGGGTTATGTTCAAAATGTGTACAACAAAGGTTTGCTGTCCGTTAGCTTTGATATACAACCAATTTGCATTTGCTAATGGACTTCCTCATTTCTTCGTTCTTCACTTGCATATCCATTGTTCCTGTTTTCTTGATTCCTTGGCTCGCGTTTGTTTACATTGAAGTCTAGCATGGGATTGATAATTGTTTTAGTTAGGTGGATGTCCCTCTCTTCTAAATGCATGAAACAAGAACTCACACACTTGCGGTCTCATAGTTTCCCGACAGCTTTTTGGTTTGTTATAGCCATAAGCATTATCCTGTATACACTGAAGTTTCGGTTGTTACAAGTCCATTTGCTGCATTTTCTTTATGTTCATTTTTCATATTGGTTTGTCCGGAAAGGGAGGGTCTGGTGTTGGTTTTGTATGTCTGAATTTCTGAAACACATGAACTATGATCAGACGGTTACTAAGAATGACCAAACCAGAAGTTGCCGAGTTTTTTTTCTAGCTTTCTTGTGTAATTTCCGTTCCATGTTTTAGTTTGCTTGGATGCTGAAATCATGTGCCTTGTTGCTTAGATGAAGTTTTGGGATGTTTTGGTCGAAAAGTTCTGATAAAGTTTGTGTTTAAGGTTGATGTTTTGCACGTAAGAATGAAAGCTGCGGTGATGTTTTCTTGGTTGCAGAAGCTGCGTTTCATTTGTGAAGTTTGCATGATTGGCATGCAAAAGTATTTTCAAAAATTGCAAATCCACCCCTCAAGTTCCCCCTTGACTCACTATGGCCCAAGTAATTTGAATACTTAATCAATTTAATCCCTCAAGCTTCTCCATGTTCCACAAAAGCCCAAGCATGTTCTCATTTCTTTACAATTAGGTCCTAAGATATTTGCATTTGAACCATTCCTCCGCCTTTTCTTTGTCTTTGGACCTTTGAAGTTCCTAAAAGTGTTTGATTAAGCTTGAATGCTTGGCTAGTGTTCACAATTGAGTCTTTGGTAGCATTAATGTTTCAATTCCATTGCTTGTTTGCCTTCATTGGTTACCATGTTTTGCTAAGATGATACTTAATGCAAGAGTTTAAGAACTTCGTGTCCAAATGAGCGTGTGTTCGCCTATCTTCTTGAATTTTCTGAAATAAATTGGCTTTGGCCTTTTTCTTGCTCTTGACTTGCAAAGTTTCTAAAATGTTTCAATTAGCTTTGAATGGTTGATTAATGCTTGCAATTGGGTCTTTGGTGAATCCCTTTATTGGAAACTATGTATTATTTGATTCCATTTAAATTACAATTAGGAGAGATTCGGTGACTTTGTTATACTTTACTATTTGAGGTACCGTGACTTTTTTTATTGTTTTGAAGCCATGTTTCTTTCATTTGGACACCATTCAAAGGGGGCGGTATAATTCCTTTTATCCCTTTTTGTGTCTCTCTTATGTGATCCAACGTGCTAAGTTAAATACATGTCTACTTTGCTTTCCTAGCCTTTCTTTAATTTCTTTTATTTATGTCATTTACTTTTGCTTTTTATTTAAGTTATTCTTTATGGGGTATGTGTACACCTCTTGGCTTGTAATAGTTAGGGATTTCATTGTTTTATTCCATCTTATTTCCCCTTTTTAGATTGTAGTAGGCCTTCTCCCCCAATAATGTAATAGTTAGGGCCTTAATTGCTTTGTGTGACTTGCATGCTCACGTGCTACGTGTTAACTTGCTTTATTAGGCTCTTGCATCTAGTCGAGCATGCTAAGTGTTATGTGCTATGTGTTTATGAGTGCTTGGCATGTCTACTCGCTTTCCATAGCTATGAATGAATGTGATGGATGAATGTACGTTTCCACTAGTCCAACGCTAGTAGGAATTCATAGAATGGGCTAGTCCAACGCTAGACCCTTAGGGATTTCCCCTCGTTAGTACATCATTTGCTTGTTCACCACATATCACGCATTTTTCTTAGTTTTATCATTTGGCATGATCCTCGAACCCCTTTTCCCCTCATTTTAGGTGTTGCATCCCATGCTAGCTATAGGGTTCATTTTGCTTGAGTGTCCCCTTCCGATAAGGAAAACGAGCGAGTGTGGCTACTCGATAGCCTTAGCACGCTAGTTTTGCCTTCTAATCAAAGGGAAAATAGAAGTCGAAAAGTTAGGAGTCAACCCCCGTACCCGACTTGTTGCATTCCTCTAGGGTCATACTTTCATTTTTATCATACTCTTTTAACCACATTTTTTCACATTTCTCAAACCATACTTTCTCACTACATTTTTCCTATCACGTGCTCATTTTCACCTCACAAATGGAATTCTACTTTACTTTATATATCTATTATTCTATTTTCACACACTTGCACACAAAAAAAACACTTGAATTTTATACAATTTCACACATGCACCTTTTTATACATTCGCACACTTGCACCTACATTTCTTGCATCTTTCATACACTTTCACACTTGCACACTTGAATTTGAACTCTCATTTGCATTAATCGACCTCTATGAGGTTTTCCTTTGTTAGCCGCCACAATTCATGTGGTTTGGGACCAAAAGCCTCACAAGAGACATCGTAGAATTTAGGATTGCATTTTCCTTTCCGTTTTGCATTCATATAGTCATATCCAACGTGCGATACATACATTGAGTAGAAAATTAGGAAAGGTAAGGTTAAGTCGCGCAACTAGCCTTGGCTAGGTCAAAGGGGTGCCTTGGATTCTATCCTTGCCTTCCCCTTTGTCAAACGTGACTCCCGAACCTTTTTCTTTGACTTACGTGGACTAGGAGTCGTTTTTAAAAGGGTTTTACTACTTTGTTTTTAAAAATTTATTTTTTAGGTGACTTGGTACACCTTAATCATTACCAAGTGGCGACTCCAATTTCTCATTCAAAAACCCTTTTTAAAAAACTATTTTTTGGGTCAAATCGTCGCTTTTTCAAGTCCCATATTAGACCCATATCTTTTTCAACTCACAAAAATCATTTTCCAATCAAAATTGAATCAAAAACATCTCTCTCAAACTATTTATTTATTTATCAAAAAATGGGGCGCGACAGTTGGCGACTCCACTGGGGACTTCCTAAGTGGGTCCAAGCATTTTGACTTAACCATTCGTTTCCTTTTTCTACCCTTTCTATGCATGGCATGTGGATATTAGGATTGCATTTTTTATTTTTAGGACCTTTTGTCTTATGTACGTAATCAAACCAATCGCTCGACTCACGAATGTATGTTGGAATGAATGTTTACTTGTTATCTCGCGCTTGCATTGCATTTGGGTGGGGGACATACCCTAGAGCCTCGCGTTGGTTCTTGATCCCTCCTCTCCAAACGAGCACTAGCATACGTGCATACGCTTTAATTTTTTACCCCCTCATTTATTTTCTTTTAGTGGCTTGTCACGCCACTCCACCCTGTTAGGATTTTTAGGCGACCTACTTGGACGTGTGATCGTGACACGACGTGTGCGTAGCACGATCCGAGGGGTCACTTAATCTTCCGCTTTAAGCTTTGGGTTAATAGCCTTTAGCTTTTAGTCGAAGATTGAGGATTTTTGATAGATTCACTCAGACATGTGGCCGTGACACGACGTGTGTGTAGCAATGTCTGGGGAATCGCTCGAGCCACCGACAAGGAACTTTGGGAGTGATGACCTTTGGTTTCCAAGTCTGAAGGCTCGGGGACCTGAGTTTATCGAGTCTAGATGCATTAGCGAACCCCAACCTCATGCATCCATATTAGAATTGCCTTAGGGTAGAGTCGGCCTTATCCTGAGCTAGGGACACTATTCACGAGGGGAGGGATCCAACCCCTCTTTCCCTTTTATTGCTTTATTTCTTTGTATTGATGTCGGTGCTACAATGTGTTATGTGTATTTATTTGGTTGAACTAACCTTTCTTGGTTTTGTGTCCCCGTTGCATTCACAAACCCTAGCAAATAAGAGGTCTGGCATGACCTTCTTTTAGAAGCCTACTCGTGTAGCTAGGATATTGCACGTTTAAGCAGTTTTGGTATATTTCATTCATAAATTAATAATGTCATACCATTTTAGGCCTACCCTGGCAGACAAAGGGTTCCTTAGGTCCCGTTTCATTTCGAATTGCATTTTTTCTTGCTTTGATAAAAATGGCATCATGCATCCACCCTAGAAAGGGAATGCCATTTAGGCGATCCCGTGTTAGGGGATAAGCCACCTTGTGTCTCGGATACTTAATCCAACGAGACTTGCACGTTTACATTTTGTCCCATCCAAAGGGGTAGTACACAAGGTAAGGTAGGATCCGATCGTCTTCATAGGAGTGATTTTTGGAATATGAGCGTCTAATAATCACTTTTTGGCCATTTTATCAAAATTGGTAAAATTCCATTGCATAAAAGGACATTAATTTGAAGAAATTCACAAGTAATTCCTCCCTATTGAGACGATTAATAAATTGAGGCCAAATCGTGATTTTAGAAGGCTCATAGACTAATTTTTGAAACCACCAATGGCCAGATGATTCAATCAATCCTTTTTGTCAATCAATTTTGAATAAGTCATTCCTTTGACCAATTTACCCTCTTTAGGGTCATTTGACCAATTTACCCTTTTCAGGGTCACCTGGTCGATTTTGAATAACTCGTCAATTCATTTGACCAATTTACCCTTTTTAGGGTCATTTGACCAATTTACCCTTTTCAGGGTCATCTGGTCGATTTTGAATAAATCGTCAATTCATTTGACTAATTTACCCTTTTTAGGGTCATTTGACCAATTTACCCTTTTTAGGGTCACCTGGTCGATTTTGAATAAATCATCAATTCATTTGACCAATTTACCCTTTTTAGGGTCATTTGGCCGATTTTTGAATAAATCACCAATTTCATTCAATTCATTTGATTAATTAGGGCTATTTCGTCAATTTTCGATAAATCATCAATTTTGTCCGATTCATTCGACCAGTTTACCCTTTTTAGGGTGATCCGGTCCATTTTGCATAAAATTCTCAATTTTATTCGATCAAATTCCTTTTTTAGGATGATCCGGTCAATTTTGAGTAAGTTTTAAATTTCACTCAATCCATTTGACTCGTTCCCCTTTTAGGGTAATCCGATCGTTTTTAAATAAATGGTCAATTTCATTTAACCCGTTTGACCAATTAGGGTTTCGATATCGAATTCCAAATTGGGAAATCTAGTCGAGTTTTGAAGAAAACCGTCCATTGCATCCAATCATTTGATCAATTAGGGTTTTGACCCGTGATTCACTGAGAAATTTTATCAACGAATTCCAATCTCTTCGATAGGAAGTTCGTTAAGGTCAAACCCGTGCGTTTTTGCAAATTTTTGTATCGATCAAAAGTGATCAATCCATTCGGATGTTGACCTCATTTTAACAAATGTCTTTCGTCTCTCCAATTGACCAAATTGTTCAAAATTATTTTTCACTCCATAAGCTGATTGGATCCATCAGGTATTGTATAATGCCTGCTTTGGAGGATTGCATTTTCATGCTAGGCCTACCCTTGGCACAAAAGGGTTCCCCCCATAAGACATGCATCCGAATTTTTTTGATATCTACTAACTCTTGTCTTTTTCTTTTCCTTTTCTTTATTTTTCTTTGGAATAACTAAGTGAGGGTTAAATCTAAAGGCAATCTTTCAAAAATTCTCAGGTAATATTCAAACATAGCTTCTCGTCGAAGCCCCATCATAACGCGATCCCATAGTAAAGCCCAAAGGAATTGTGTAGACATGAGTACTCGGCCAGGATCGTCTGATAAGACCGCTGCAACTACCCAGCCGGAAGCCACAAGTCCCGGGGTTCAGTTGACTGAATTACTCGCCAAATTTGGGGAAATGGCATCTGAAATGGCAACCCAAAGGAAGTTGATTGATGAGTTAATCAGCAGCAGAGTTCAACCTGAACCTGTACCTGACAGGCAGCCAGAGCCAAAGCCATTTGTCATCCCTTCAACTCAATTCACTGATACTCCATCTTTCCCTATTCCACCCGAAGGAACTTTCACATATCCCACCATACATTTGCCATACACTTACCCTCCCGGTCCTTCATTTTTCCCTGCTCACATGCAAGGCCCACAACCCCAAGTTACTTTAAACATACCACCTGAGCCACATACCTTTTATCACACTACTGCTGAGCCATTCCTACCAGACCCTATTATTCAAACCAAGCCAGAAATTGGGGAATCTTCCGCTCCCGTTGATATAAAGCTTCTCAAACGCCTGGACCGTTTCGATGAGTTTATAAAGAAAAGTCAGGGGTTGAACAAACAAGGAGTCTTGGATTACGATGAGCTTTGCCTTTTCCCGAATGTGCAATTGCCTGAGGGATTCAAAACTCCGAAATTTAACAAGTATGATGGGACGGGCAATCCCAAGACACACCTCAGATTGTTCGCCAACAAGTTGGGTAGGCCAACAGATGATGAAAATCTGCCTTTGAGGCTATTCCCAGAAAGTCTGGAGGGCGATGCGCTCGACTGGTATTCCAAGCTGAAACCCGAAGAAGCAAAGACCTGGCTGGACCTGTCCAATGCGTTTGTAAGGCAATACGAGTATAATTGCGAGCTGGCTCCAACACGAACCACGTTGGAAGGGATAAAGAGAAAACCCTCCGAGGATCACAAGACCTATGCCAAGAGGTGGAGGAAAATAGCTGCCAAAGTGGAGCCACCAATGACGGAGGACGAAATCATACGAACTTTCATTAAGGCACATGATTCGCCGTACTTTGAAGAAATTTTTCGCATGACTGGATGCTCATTTGCCGCAATTGTTAATAAGCTTGAGGAATTTGATGATTTCGTGAAGGCTGGAAAGATTGTCAATGTGTCTACCCTCAAATCGCAGTTGGACGCTTTGCAAAGCCAAGGTAGTAATGGGAGGAGGCAACAATCCAAAAAGCAAGAGGGAGAAACTGCTTTTGTCTGGGATCGAAACCCTATCTCAAAGCCCAGACCTCGACAATACCATACCTACTCAAACCCTTACCCTTGCTATTCAAACCCTCATCCTGTTTATCACACCAATACCACTTATCCTCGACCTCGACCTAATTACACCAACCCGACTATATCCCCTTTTCAAATATCTCGGCCCAATTTCCAACAAGTTGGACCCCGACCTCTCTACAATCAACAATTTCCCCAACCAAACAGACCCATCTACAACTACCCCCAACATACTGAAACCCACGTTCAAAATCGTTCTCGAACATTCACCAATCTTGGCAGGCCTTTGGACCAATTATATGAACAATTAAAAGCCGGCGGTAAAATCGGCGAAATTCCCCCCCAACCTACCATGGTATCTCTGGCGGATATAACCCACAGTACACTTGTGCCTATCATTCGGGAGCACCTGGTCACCCAACTACTGATTGTAGAGCACTTAAGCAGAAAGTCCAAGAAATGATCGAGGCGGGGGAAATATTGATTAGAAGAAGTGCAGAACAAGGACCGAACATAAGTACAAATCCCTTTTCCGAACACAAAGACGCCTTTGAGGCATCCACCTCCAATGACGAAATTTGAAAATTCTGAAGGGTCTTTGCACAATTTGGATGGCCGAATATCTTCTCTCTCGAAGGGAGTTTCAGTAAATCTAAGGATTGTTATTTACTAAAGTTCACGAAAACTTTTTCTTGCATATGTGAATAGCTTAATGAAAGCGTCTTTTGCAATTGAGTTTTGTCTTTAGTTTGGAGTTTCATGAAATGCATAATTTGTTTTATTTGTTTATTTGATTATTGTCCTGAATTTTTTTTTAATTCTTTAAGATGGCCAAAGATGAAATTACTTGACCCTTTGAATATCATTATTCTGGAATCCGATGAAGCCATACATTGAAAAGTCCCTTCATTGAGAAATCTCTTCTTCGAGAAAGCCTTCATTGAGAAAATCCTTCATTAAAAATCCCCTCATTGAGAAATCCTTTCTTTGAGGAAGCCATACATAGAAAAGTCCCTTCATTGAGAAATCTCTTCTTTGAGAAAGCCTTCAATAATAAAACCCTTCATTGAGAAAAACCATTGAAAAATCCCTTCATTGAAAAATCACTTCGCTGGAAAAATCCCTTCATTGACGAATCCCTTCACTGGAAAAATCCCTTCATTGATGAATCCCTTCACTGGAAAAATCCCTTCATTTGGAAATTCCTTCATTGATAAATCCCTTCATTTGAGAAAATCCCTTTCCAGCCAGGTTGAAAGTTGATTGGTTAAAGCAGCATCATTAACGATTGATTCTGATTGATGAAAAGCAGTTGAATGCTATGTGCTATGACCAACGTTGTCAAAACGCATGGCCTATGTTCATAACAAAAGGATCCGCCACCGATCTTCTGAAGAAGGAAACAAAGTGCTAAAGCGATGAAAGATGAAGTCGAAGGCAAATTTGCTTCAAATTGACAAAGCTTATTGGGTGTTCAAAGGAGAGATGGAAGGACAGACATTCCCTCAACCTATCAACTCGGACATGTGTAAGATGTTCTTTATTTGATTATGCAAAGTTTCTTTTAGGAAATCATGCAAGAGACGAGGCAAAAGTCAGGCCATCTTCCTTTCCAATCAAAACATTTCATCCCTAGTCATCCCCTTTGAACTATCAGAACAATAATTTTCGTTTGGCAGCCCCTGAGAATTGTAAACCCCACACTGGGGCAAATTCATTTTGAAAAAGAGATGATCAGAAAGAAAAGCAAAACCCTACACTGGGGCAAATTTATTTTAAAAGAGAAATGAAAAAGAAGAAAGAACCCCACACTGGGGCAAATTTAGTTTTTTGAAGAAAAATGCAAAAGTGAGAAAAATGCAATGAAGAAAATGCAAAGAAAAAAAATCCAAGCAAGCTGGGGCAAATTTTCCTCGGTTTCGTTCAAAAATTAGAGATAATTTCAAAATGATGCAATCTCAGTTTATTTCACACCTTTCATCAAGCCTGCTTTCAAGCCTCAACTTTTCTTGAAAAACACCCCACCTGACCTCATTACAAAAGCCCAAAAGTCCTGGCTTTCGTCACTTGTTGCATTTCTATTAGGAATTTTGCTAATCAACTGGCACGTGATGTCCATAATGCCTTCGTTTAAGTCTATAAGGGAAGCGCATTTTACTGATGCCAGCAATCTTCAACTTACATTCCTGAGTCGCCAAGGTAGGTTTCTGCAATGAGCAAGCACAAAGAGGAACAACTGGTGGTTTGGTCCATTTAGATTTCTTCTCATTTTTGTCATACCTCTGGCAACATTGAATTCCGGAGCTAAGATATCCAGAGATTTGAATATGACATATGTTGGCCAAAACTGTGTCATTTTGTAAAAATTCTTTTGTAAATACATTCTTAGGAAGTTCATTTTTTCCAAATTACTTTCATTCATGGCATTTTTGTGGAATTTAGGCATGAATGGTTATGCGTGCATTCTTGTGCATATTCGTTCTTACATGACATGTGAATTTTCTTGCATACCTCATTTTTTATCGTTGAATTGTGGTAAATGACAACCCCTGTGGTTTATTTCAAAAAGTATACTTGGATTCAGTCATCCTTTGGGTGAGAAATCCAACTCAACCTGGCCAGCTACACAAACTTCATAATATGGCAAAGCACATACCTGGTCAGTTTGAAAATCGGAAAAGCCTCAGGGTGAGAAATTCAACTCAACCGGCTGCCGCAGTAAAAGTTGATAAAGGCGTCGAAAGACTCATGTTTACACGATTCTCGAAGGAAAACGGATCAAATGATGGTGGCAATTTTTTTGTGTTTTCTCTCTTGCAGAAAAATTGCATGCACAAATGAAAGCAATCACACCCCGCACTGGAACCGGTGCCGGAAAGAGTTCTCCAGAGAATAAAGGCAGATCGAAAAATGTTGCAAGCAAATTCGATCAAAAAGGTACAACAACATGGTAATGCAGAATCAATTGTGGACTCAGGTTGCAAAAACTCAACCCACACAGGGGCAAATTATTTCGACAAGTCTCTCTCAGTCAGTCAAAAAAAAAAAATCAAAAAAACAAAAAATCAACAAATCAAATCAAGTTCATCATGGCAGGCTCGGGTTTGATCCCACTGTCCGATTGTCTAAACATTTCATTTTTCAATGCTGCTGGAGCGTGGGTTTGTCCCGCCAGTAAACATTCCATTTTTCACAGCTACTGGAGCGTGGGTTTGTCCCGCCAATAAGCATTTTATTTTCATTGCTACTGGAGCGTGGGTTTGTCCCGCCAGTAAGCATTTTATTTTCATTGCTATTGGAGCTGGGTTTGTCCCGCCAATAAGCATTTCATTTCTTTGCTATTGGAGCTGGTTTTGTCCCACCAGTAATCATTTTATTTTCTTTTGCTATTGGAACTGGGTTTTATCCCGCCAACCTCGGCAGAACTGGGTTCTATCCCGCTGACCGCTTATCACGTTGGAACTGGATTTTACCTCGGCAGAACTGGGTTCTATCCCGCTGACCGCTTATTACGTTGGAACTGGGTTTTATCCCTCTGATCTCGGCAGAATTGGGTTCTATCCCGCTGACCGCTTATCACGTTGGAACTGGGTTTTATCCCGCCAACCTCGGCAGAACCGGGTTTTATCCCACTGACCGCTTTTATTTACGTTGGAACTGGGTTTTATCCCTCCGACCTTGGCAGAACTGGGTTCTATCCCGCTGACCGCTTATATCACGTTGGAACTGGGTTTTATCCCGCTAACCTCGGCAGAACCGGGTTTTATCCCACTGACCGCTTTTATTTTCGTTGGGCATGGGTTTTATCCCTCCGACCTCGGCAGGCTCGGGTTTTATCCCACTGTCCGATTGTCAAAAGTTTTTTATTGCTACTGGAGCTGGGTTTGTCCCGCCAGTAAGCATTTTATTTTCTTTGCTATTGGAGTTGGGTTTGTCCCGTCCGTGTGCATTTCATTTTTAAATTCCTGTTCGAGTCAGTCCCGTTTTAAATTCTGTTCGGGTCAGTCCCGTTTAAATTCTGTTCGGGTCAGTCCCGTTTAAATTTCTGTTCGGGTCAGTCCCGTTTTCAATTCTTGTTCGGGTCAGTCCCGTTTTATTTTTCATGTTCGGGTCAGTCCTGTGTTAGAATTCCTGTTCGTTGGAATCTTTTGCAGCCCAATAACACAGGTAATTATTTGGTGTCTACTTCTTTGTCTCAAGTTTTTTCAAAATTCAGACAAAGAGGGGCAAACTATAGACACCAAATTTTGAATAATTTGTATGTAGCATCTATTTCATGATTTTCATTTTAGATTGCTTGCATTTTAGTTCGTTATTGTGTGTTTTGCACTATTAGTTGTTATGATATTTTAGTTTTATTCATTTTCGCCCTTTTAGTTGACCTATTTCATTTGCTATTTATTCTTATTTACTTTTAGTTTTAGTTTTTAGTTTTAGCTTTTAAGTTTAAGATTAGCATAGAGTTTTTAGAAAAAAAAAAGGAAAACATCAAAAATATGTTTTAGTCATTTTGTTTTTATTCAATGCTTTCTTGAAGGAAAAATGAAAATGAAAAATCATAAAAAAAGAGAAAAGAGAAAATTAAAGAAAAAGAGGAAAAAGAAGAAAAAGAAGAAAAATTCAAAAAAAAAATAGGCTTTAGTTGGCTTGGAAAAATGGAAAAAAAGAAAAAAAGGAAAGTTTGTTCACAAAAATATGTTTATTTCTTTAAATTCAATCTTTGGGCACTTTAGTTATTTTTATTAAGTTATTTTGAGAAAAAAGAAAACGATGAAAAATGAAAAATGAAAAATTAAAAATGGCCATTTTTGTTTAGTTTTTTGTTTAAAATTATTTTTATTTTGTTATTATTATTATTACCTGGTTTGTGTAATTTTGTTATTATTATTATTTATATTTTATATTATTATTTTATCATTTCTGTAATTATCAAGTTGTTTTAAAAAAAAAAAAAAAAATGCTCGCGGCAGGCAAGCTGCATTTTGCCGCAGCTTGCAAAGGGATCATCGAGCGGCTCCTTAGCTGCAAATACAGGGAAAGTTGCTGGAGTTTTAGGGTTGGGGTTTGCTCATATAAAAGCCAAGAGAAAGGGGAGCCGCAAGAGGGAAGAGGGGGTCGAAAACAAAGAGTGAAAAGAAAAAAAAAGGAACAAAAAATCCGAGAGAGAACTGGGTTGGGGACTTAGGAACGGACGGAAAAAAACAGGCTGAGAAAAGAGAAAGATTACGGGGAGAGCTGGAAAAAGGGACGGCTGTGGAGTTGTGACAAGAACCGCAGCTAAAGAGGTGGTAGCACGGCTGAAACAAAGGGGATTGGAAGGAGTTGGCGGCTGTCTAGCAAAGGAAAGGAAGGAAAATGAAACAGATAGGAAAAAAAACAGAGAGGGGAGGGGTGATGACTAAGGGCTGGAGTAAAGGCTAGATCTTTAGAGGGATAACGGCTAGGACTGCAAAAAAATTCTGAGGGAGGAAACGAAAACAAGAGACCAGTGATTTTAGAAAAAAGGCGCAGCCTTGGAAAAGAAAAAACTCGCGGCAGAGGGTGGAAGCTGGAAGAAGGAAGTCAGCGAAAAGTCTTGGAGAAACCACGGCATCCTCAGCATCAGAGTTGAGTTGTTTCCAACACAAGAACTGCTCTTCTCCGATCATTTCACGCCCAGATTTGCCTCTTAAAAAGTTAAAGGTGATTCTTTTTTCCTTTCCTACTTGGTTTGAAAGCCGTTTGTTGGGTCTACATGGAAAGTCATGCCCTTTTCCGTTGTTTTTCTCTTTTGATACGTCCTGCCGTGAGTTTGATTGGGTTCGGAGGGGGAAAAGGGAGCTATTGATCCATGATTGTGTTAAGGAGGGATTTCTTTGTTTATTCCATGTTAAGTTCCTTTGTTTCTTGTTAAGGTTCCATACGTATTTGGTTATGATTTCCCTGTTGTGTTTCTGCTCTTACGACTTATGATGAAGAAACCCGTGGGAGTGGGGATGAAAGTTTTGAGCTTTATGTCTCTGTTTCTATTATTTCATGGTTTCCTTTCATGGTTTCCTTTTAACAGTCTGGACGATGTTGGGTTTTTCCTTTAGGTGAAAACGGGTTATGTTCAAAATGTGTACAACAAAGGTTTGCTGTCCGTTAGCTTTGATATACAACCAATTTGCATTTGCTAATGGACTTCCTCATTTCTTCGTTCTTCACTTGCATATCCATTGTTCCTGTTTTCTTGATTCCTTGGCTCGCGTTTGTTTACATTGAAGTCTAGCATGGGATTGATAATTGTTTTAGTTAGGTGGATGTCCCTCTCTTCTAAATGCATGAAACAAGAACTCACACACTTGCGGTCTCATAGTTTCCCGACAGCTTTTTGGTTTGTTATAGCCATAAGCATTATCCTGTATACACTGAAGTTTCGGTTGTTACAAGTCCATTTGCTGCATTTTCTTTATGTTCATTTTTCATATTGGTTTGTCCGGAAAGGGAGGGTCTGGTGTTGGTTTTGTATGTCTGAATTTCTGAAACACATGAACTATGATCAGACGGTTACTAAGAATGACCAAACCAGAAGTTGCCGAGTTTTTTTTCTAGCTTTCTTGTGTAATTTCCGTTCCATGTTTTAGTTTGCTTGGATGCTGAAATCATGTGCCTTGTTGCTTAGATGAAGTTTTGGGATGTTTTGGTCGAAAAGTTCTGATAAAGTTTGTGTTTAAGGTTGATGTTTTGCACGTAAGAATGAAAGCTGCGGTGATGTTTTCTTGGTTGCAGAAGCTGCGTTTCATTTGTGAAGTTTGCATGATTGGCATGCAAAAGTATTTTCAAAAATTGCAAATCCACCCCTCAAGTTCCCCCTTGACTCACTATGGCCCAAGTAATTTGAATACTTAATCAATTTAATCCCTCAAGCTTCTCCATGTTCCACAAAAGCCCAAGCATGTTCTCATTTCTTTACAATTAGGTCCTAAGATATTTGCATTTGAACCATTCCTCCGCCTTTTCTTTGTCTTTGGACCTTTGAAGTTCCTAAAAGTGTTTGATTAAGCTTGAATGCTTGGCTAGTGTTCACAATTGAGTCTTTGGTAGCATTAATGTTTCAATTCCATTGCTTGTTTGCCTTCATTGGTTACCATGTTTTGCTAAGATGATACTTAATGCAAGAGTTTAAGAACTTCGTGTCCAAATGAGCGTGTGTTCGCCTATCTTCTTGAATTTTCTGAAATAAATTGGCTTTGGCCTTTTTCTTGCTCTTGACTTGCAAAGTTTCTAAAATGTTTCAATTAGCTTTGAATGGTTGATTAATGCTTGCAATTGGGTCTTTGGTGAATCCCTTTATTGGAAACTATGTATTATTTGATTCCATTTAAATTACAATTAGGAGAGATTCGGTGACTTTGTTATACTTTACTATTTGAGGTACCGTGACTTTTTTTATTGTTTTGAAGCCATGTTTCTTTCATTTGGACACCATTCAAAGGGGGCGGTATAATTCCTTTTATCCCTTTTTGTGTCTCTCTTATGTGATCCAACGTGCTAAGTTAAATACATGTCTACTTTGCTTTCCTAGCCTTTCTTTAATTTCTTTTATTTATGTCATTTACTTTTGCTTTTTATTTAAGTTATTCTTTATGGGGTATGTGTACACCTCTTGGCTTGTAATAGTTAGGGATTTCATTGTTTTATTCCATCTTATTTCCCCTTTTTAGATTGTAGTAGGCCTTCTCCCCCAATAATGTAATAGTTAGGGCCTTAATTGCTTTGTGTGACTTGCATGCTCACGTGCTACGTGTTAACTTGCTTTATTAGGCTCTTGCATCTAGTCGAGCATGCTAAGTGTTATGTGCTATGTGTTTATGAGTGCTTGGCATGTCTACTCGCTTTCCATAGCTATGAATGAATGTGATGGATGAATGTACGTTTCCACTAGTCCAACGCTAGTAGGAATTCATAGAATGGGCTAGTCCAACGCTAGACCCTTAGGGATTTCCCCTCGTTAGTACATCATTTGCTTGTTCACCACATATCACGCATTTTTCTTAGTTTTATCATTTGGCATGATCCTCGAACCCCTTTTCCCCTCATTTTAGGTGTTGCATCCCATGCTAGCTATAGGGTTCATTTTGCTTGAGTGTCCCCTTCCGATAAGGAAAACGAGCGAGTGTGGCTACTCGATAGCCTTAGCACGCTAGTTTTGCCTTCTAATCAAAGGGAAAATAGAAGTCGAAAAGTTAGGAGTCAACCCCCGTACCCGACTTGTTGCATTCCTCTAGGGTCATACTTTCATTTTTATCATACTCTTTTAACCACATTTTTTCACATTTCTCAAACCATACTTTCTCACTACATTTTTCCTATCACGTGCTCATTTCACCTCACAAATGGAATTCCACTTTACTTTATATATCTATTATTCTATTTTCACACACTTGCACACAAAAAAAACACTTGAATTTTATACAATTTCACACATGCACCTTTTTATACATTCGCACACTTGCACCTACATTTCTTGCATCTTTCATACACTTTCACACTTGCACACTTGAATTTGAACTCTCATTTGCATTAATCGACCTCTATGAGGTTTTCCTTTGTTAGCCGCCACAATTCATGTGGTTTGGGACCAAAAGCCTCACAAGAGACATCGTAGAATTTAGGATTGCATTTTCCTTTCCGTTTTGCATTCATATAGTCATATCCAACGTGCGATACATACATTGGGTAGAAAATTAGGAAAGGTAAGGTTAAGTTGCGCAACTAGCCTTGGCTAGGTCAAAGGGGTGCTTTGGATTCTATCCTTGCCTTCCCCTTTGTCAAACGTGACTCCCGAACCTTTTTCTTTGACTTACGTGGACTAGGAGTCGTTTTTAAAAGGGTTTTACTACTTTGTCTTTAAAAATTTATTTTTTAGGTGACTTGGTACACCTTAATCATTACCAAGTGGCGACTCCAATTTCTCATTCAAAAACCCTTTTTAAAAAATTATTTTTTGGGTCAAATCGTCGCTTTTTCAAGTCCCATATTAGACCCATATCTTTTTCAACTCACAAAAATCATTTTCCAATCAAAATTGAATAAAAAACATCTCTCTCAAACTATTTATTTATTTATCAAAAAATGGGGCGCGACACGTACTCCTCAAGGGTTGGATGTTCCAAACTGAAGTGACATTCAACTTGTTCCAAGCGGTCCAATAACAAGAGCACATACTAAGAAGCTTTGAGAGTCGTTTCAAACCTTAGTTTGAAATGTCCAAATGCAAGTTGGTGTACCAAGTAGCAATCAGGGGCATGAGCAAGATGATTCAACACTTTATACGCTTATCCAAGTCGTTGATGAAAGTGAAGCGAGTCAAAGTGTAATCGGGTTATAAGTTATTGGCGAATCTGAGGTTGTTTAAGCTTAATTCATGTTGTCACTTTGTTTAGTTAATTTCCAGCATTGTTAGTCATTATTTAAGAGTTAATTAAGTCATTTGAATTAGAAAATAAAGTCTCATGTTGACCACTATTCCAGCTGATTAGGGTTTTAGGAAAGTAGTAAATCGTTTCCAAATTTGAGTAGGTTTTTTGTGTCTTTAAAAGGCTATAAAATACAGCCTTTATTCATGTTATTTGGAGCTTAATAAGAATGAATTTTTCAGCTAAAAAAACTCTTGTGTTTTTGCAACTCTCTTACCCAAGAGATCTTCACTTGAATACTTGAGAATTCTTCTTGAGTGTTTCCGACTTATCAATCAATAAATCACAATTGGTTGTGATGTCATCTACCTAAACACCTTGGTTTGCTAAATCGTTAGTTGTGGGTTGAGAATTCATCTCAGTTCGTAAACTCGGGATTTAGAGGGGTTAACAGTTCTTCCACAACATCAACTTGATTTCTTCGTCTACATTCGGGATCTCATGGGATACGAGTTCAAGCCTTTAAGGTGGGTTCGTATCAGTTTGACATTAGAGCTAGTTGTATCAAGTATATCTTTTCTTTTGTGTCTTTCCTCGTAAGTTTTCTCATTTCCCAAATCTATTCGTGTGTCTTTATCAAATTTGTCCATGCCTTTGTGTTGAGTCGCTAGGGTTTGTAGTGTCATTTCCTGTTGTTCGCTTTTCACCCTTGCTGTCTGTATATTGTCTCCATCGTTTGAGTCATATTTTGTCTTGATTTATGTCTTGTCGTATTGTTCTTGGAGTCTTGTGTTGTCAAGAGTTAAAAAAAAATCTGGTCGTACTTGTTGCGAAAAAAAAAAGGCTATTTACTAGTTTCTTGTTGAATTCGTGGCTGACCTTGTTTGTTTTCTTGAAAAAAAAAATGTTTGAAACTCTTGAATTCTGGATGAAATCTTGAATTTCTTGAGCTCATTGACTAATTCCCAGCAACAAACCTTGAAGTTCTTGGGTTCTTGAAAATCTTGCGACCAACTTTCCAAATCTTGAACCTTAGTTCATCTTCTTGAAGTTGATAACTTGCGGCTGTTGTTGTGTTTTGATTGAGCGAGCTTGAACAAAAAAAAAAATGAAATAGAATCTGATTCGTGAAGAAGGGGAAAAAAAGGAAGGAAAAAAAAGCAAACAATGAAAGAAAAAGGAAACGGATCAAAGATTTCAAGAAATAGCTTGTAAGTGGAATCCTAAGTTGACTTGGTTTGTTACCTAAAATCTGGTCACATTAGCCTCATCCAACTTCGATTTGTTAAGCCTCACTTAGGAAAGTTCTTAAACCAATATCTTGTTTTCCAAAAGTGAACCTAAGTTTCCCAAACAAATTTCCAAATCTGGTCACAAAACAAGTTTCCAAATTTCAACCACTCCTTGTTGGGTAGAAGTTTTATAGGATCCCAAAAATTTTGTCATTTCTATCTTATGTCCCAGTTTTATTTTCTATTTGTCCAGCCACAAAAATAAAATTTTTTGAGTCTTGTTTCCAGCTTATAGTTGAGTCTTTATAGTGCCAATAAGTCCAAATGAGTCTTGGACTAAAAGAGTGATAGTTTCCTAATTGAGTCCGAGTTAGTTACTTTCCTATTCTTGTGTCTTCTTGTCCAAACTAAACCTGAAAATTTTCCAGCAAGTTTCTGCAAATTTGAGTCATTAAAATCAACTCAAACCCAAGTGAACCGCAGCTAATAACGTCACTTCCCCTATGTGAATTATTGGTCAAAGTCATTGAATCACTTGAGAAAATTCTAATTTCTTCAAGTGAGGAGATCAAAGACATAGAGGGTTGCTTGGTGAGATCATTAGAGTGTTCAAACACTTGAGTGATACACGAGAGCGAGTGGAAACATCCTGAGGGAGTGAAGTGAGAAATTTTTACTACTAACCTTTGTTCTTTTGCAGGTTAAAAAATAAAAAAAGGCTCAAAGCAATGAAACGGGTGAGAACCCCTATGACATGAAACTCATCCTTGAAGCATTAAAGGGAGAGATAAACCGGATGAACAAACGGTTTGATGCCTTGGAGGATAAAGTGGAACAATCAAATTTATCAAAAAATGCCTCCAAGAAACAACCTCCTTTGGAGGGATTAAGTGATTCGAACTATGAGGATGACCTTGATGAGTATGAGAACCGGTTGAGGGAAGCAAAGTGAAATTCCAAGTGAGAAGATGGTGAAATTAAACGAATTAAGCTCAAAATTCCTTCGCTCCAAGGCAAATCCGATCCTGAGGCTTACCTAGAGTGGGAAAGGAAGATGGAGCTAATCTTTGAATGCAATTCCTACTCGGAGAGCCAAAAGGTCAAACTAGTAGCTATTGAATTCACTGACTACATAGTTGTTTGGTGGGACCAATATCGCATAAGTCAGAGGAGAAACGATAAACGTCTCGTGAGAACACGGGATGAGCTCAAAAGATTGATGAGAAAATGCTTTGTTCCAGCTTACTACTATAGAGATTTGCACCGCAAATTGCACACTCTCACCCAAGATAGTATGTTGGTTGAAAATTATTTCGAGGAGATGGAAATGGCCATGATGAAAGCTGATGTTCATGAAAATCTTGAAGCAACCATGGCACAATTTCTAAGAGAATTAAGGGCTGAAATTGCGGATATTGTGGAGCTACAACACTACTTTGATATGAACGAGTTGTTAGATAAAGCGGTAAAAGTAGAAAAATAACTCAAGAGAAGGGGTAGTAACCGTCTAAATTTCAACTTCCAAACTAGAAATTGGAGAAATTTGACCCCAAGGAAGGATGACAAAGTCTCTGTCTCATCCTATTTCTTCAAGCCGAGTGGAACTAAGCAAGCTATGGTGCAAAAAAAGCAACCAAACTGAATCAAGAGGCTAATAAACCAAGAAATCAAGACACTAAATGGTTTAAGTGTCAAGATTTTTGTGACAGCCCCACCTCCCCCTAGGGTATACCCAAGGGATTGGTGGACCGTCCGCCCAACTCTCGCCAGGACTCAGTCACAATTCATGAAAACTTACAAATAAAACCCATTAGTGGTCCACCAGTGGTCCACCAGTTATTACAACCTTTCACATACCCACTAGTGGTCCTCCAACATCCACATGACCTATAAATACAATCAAAGAATCAGACTTACAAAAATCGAATCCAACAAGCTGGCTAGATATCTATGAAATACACGCTCGAGCAACTAACAATCTTAGAAGAAATCGAGGCTTTCCTTAATTCAACCTCTCATGATCTCATCCATGTAAGGAAAATAAATTTGCGTGGAATGAGCTAAAAATACTATGAGATTCCAAGAAAATAAGCAGGTAATATAACAGGCAAGACCATACATCGGATATCAAGAAACAAGTCAAAACGCAAATAGATCATGACCCAGTATATGGTTAAGCAAATAGCGAAATAGATCATGCAAAAGTGTACGGTAAAGAACACATTCTTGGCAAAGGATATAAGTTGCTCTCAGGAGCAAATTCCACTGTAGCTTGATCAAGGTCCGTTGACTCTCCGTCAACCACTAAAACATAACATTCGTAGATCACCAATTTACACCAATTTCTGTCCACCAAACATATTCTTTACCGGGCTCGAACTTCAAAAAAGTACACAAGGTTCGTCGATCTCTTCGATCAAAACCTTGCCGGCTCGATTCGACCAACTAATCTCGGGGTTGGACTTATAGTCCCAGATATACAGTGATTCAGGATATGGCTTATAGCCCAAGTATTTAGATAATCAAGATTGGAGTCATTGGCTATTATCCAATGCCCACACAGTAAAGCTTGGAGACGTTAGTTATCACTTAACGTTTCGTATTCAGAAAGAAACAGTGGTGGTAATATTCGAGCATACCAACTAGTCGAGAAGATAACACTCTACTCGATAAAATAGGATAGAGGTACTGAGACGGGATGAGAGCCACTTCCCACTCGGATGGAGTGTGATACATGCTACCGCTTAGCACTAGTGTCGACGAGATAACTTTTCAATCGACTTAATCAGAATAAAAGTACTGAGGTGGGATGAGAGGCACCTCTCACTGGGATGGAGTGTGGTACATGCTATCCCTCAGTACTTACAAGTCAAGCACAAGTACCAACACAAGTACAGGTCAATCAAATGCAAGCGAGTACAAGATCGTTCAAGAAGGGAGGCCGAGTGTGATAAGGACATACGCGCCTAGCTAGAATCAAGTCACAAATAATGTCCAACAATTCACATTCTCAAGTATTCCAAGTATATATACAGGTCAAATACAGATCAGGTTACTTGTTCATGCGTGAAGGAGATATCAAGTGTCTAGTCAGGTAGGGTCAATTGAGTGCACATAAGAGCACATTCGCCTAAACATGTTTATGTCACAAATAAGTTCAGCATATCATGTTTCAAGCATTTCAAGTATTTCAAATCCAAACAGTTGAAAATTAGGTGGTTAAGAACCTTAATCAAACAAGAAAACTGGAAGAAAGTTGCAGAAATTAGAAATTTTCTCAGCAAATTTGTTCAGAAAGTGGCCGGATTCTAGCCTTTTTTCGGTTGTACCAAACGGCTAACACATGTTTTAACAAAATCTCACAAATTTAGTCGAACTAGGTCAAGTGCGATAAAGTACACGCTTGCCTATGGAACAAAAAATCAAGTACCTAACATTGTCTAACAACAATGAGCATGTAACACGTAAGTCGGTGGGATAACCACCCAAATGACAACAAGTCAAGTGCAAGCAAAGCATTTCATTTCATATCAACATCACGAAGTGAACTACAAAGGATCGAGTATGATAAAGTACTCTCTCGTCCCAAAGGTTATCAATTCAAGAGCAATTATTTTAACCAAGTAAGCATGTTATTCAAATAAGGAGACATTCCACGTAAATATTTTCATGTACTTGGAACACTCACCTGTTAAGAAATGCAGAGCTTAATTGTCAAGTTCAACGGTTAGCCTCACCTCTGTTTTCCAATCCTAGGGCAACGAATGAAAGTCGTTAATGATCTAGGTTCAATTCCAATCCAAATGTGAGCTCATTAGGTGACCAAATGAGTGGTAAATCTACTCAATTCACCATGCAAGTTAGGCTTAAAATGCAGTAAAAGGTCATAAGAAAACAAGTTTGACAAGTGCAAGAGAGTTGAGCAAAAGAAAAATCTTACTCAAGTTCAAAGTGGTTTTCACGGGTAAAACAGTCGCCCCCGCGCAGTCTCAGGAAAACGGCCATATCTCACTGTAGGAAGGTCAGAATCAGGTGCCGTTAGCGGCGTTGAAAACTAGACTCAAAGGGTTTCCAACGGTACCAAATACACACTCTAGTTCCTCTCATATCAATACTAGTAGTTCGGGAAAGTTGGCTAATTTTCAGGTTCTAATCAACTCAAAACCCTATCTGCATTTACTCTATTTCCTCTTGCCAACTTCATTTGTTTTGGTTCAAATTCATCCGTTTCAACATTCTAAAGTTCATATACAGGGATCATGTCACCTAGTACCATTGGAGCTCAAAATGCAACACACATAATGATCAAGTGAACCAAAACAGTCTAACCAACAACAAGAACCAAAACAGTCCACTGGACAGTCCACTAGTTGTCCAAAACCACCACTTTTAATTGCTTCATTTCCATTTCAACCCACACATAAACTTAACCAATGTTTAGCCAAGTCTCTTTGGCTTAATTAGGGTGCAAATGAACCACAAAATTGAGAAGAAACCTCCCCCTTCCAAAACCGGTCAGCCAAGGGAAAGGAAAATAGTCCACTAGTTCACTTGTTTCACCAACTTTCATCCTTTCATGAAGACTAACTTAAACATCATACCAAGTGTTATCCTTAACTCAAAAAGGATCCAAAACATGTTAATACATCTAATAAACCATAAACAAAGCTTTAACAATTAATCAAACACATGGTAGGCTAACCAACCAACCCAACTACCACTTAATTAGTTCAAGAAATTTAGCCACAAGTAACATCCATACAACTTCTAGTTTACCCTCAAAACTTTAAATATTTGATATAACACCATAAAACCAAGGATTAAGGATCATATACCTCTCTTGTAAGAAGCTTGAGTCACCCAAAACAACCACCAAACCAAAAGCTTCAAACTTGAAAATCACACACTAGGGTTGGAAGTAGTTCACTCACTAACTCAAGTCCTTCACTTTTGATTTTTCTCTCAAGATCAAACTAGGTTTAGAAAGCATAGAAATAGAGTTTTCTCTCCTTCTCTTGGAAGCTAAGAGGGCCGGCCAAAGTGAAGAAAAATGGAGCCAAGAATCGTTTAAAATTTCCTCTAGTTTTTTTGGTCAAAGATTGGATGGCTAGGGTTTGGCCACTATTCTCAATCTTGTGCATTCTCTCTCTAATCTTTGTCAAATCATGTTTCTATCCTCTAAATGTTTCCATTGTCTTACTAACACCCCTACACTATCATATAAAATCCCAACCACAAATAAAAGGATATTTGGTCATAGAGTATGTGGTGAAATAAAATAATATCAAGTCAAGAAAATGTTTTAATTCAAATAAAAGGTAATGAAATGCAATACAAAGGAATTGTTATAATGCATGTAGAATGCAATGCAAGGACATAATTTAAGTGATTTAATCATAGGGTAAGGCAAGTGATTTAGGTAAAATTTTGTTTTTAAGTGAGGGTTCTCACAATTTTGGCCATATAGCTTTTCAATATCCTAACTAGAGGACCATGATCATGCTATCGAATGGCGAGGTGTTGATTGATGAAGAAGATGGCAATAATGAATATGACTATGAGGGAATGCCACCTTATTGAAGGAGAAGATGAGGAGGAAGCCAAATAGGTTCCAACTGGAACCGTGGGAGTTACAATGGTGGCAAGGCGTGCCTTGACTACTCAAGCTAGTCAAGAGCAATTACAACATGAAAACATCTTTTATACGCATTGTCAATTTTGAAATAAAGTATGCAACCTTGTGATTGATCCTGAAAGCTGCACATATATTGCTAGTGCCTTGATAATGGAATGGTTGAGTTTGCCAATAAGTGATCATTCACGATATAAGGATCGAAGACAACCTAAGAGGGGGGGTGAATTAGGTAGTTTAAAAATTGGCCAAGTTGTGAGTCACGTTTTGAGTACTTGCCCTCTTTTTCTAAAAGATCACACAATGGAGCAATTAATAAGAAAGTACAAGTGCTTGTGAGTAGAAGAGATAAGCAATTTATATATCAAGACAGTAAGTAAAAGAGATAGAATATCAAACCAAATACCAAACTCCTCTTGAGTTTGAATATCAATTTAGAGAGCAAGTTTCTTCAAGTTGATCAATTTACAACCAATCTCTTGTGTACAAGGGATGGATCATTTCCTCCTTACCCCATGTCACTCTTGGTCAAGTAAGAAAGTTTTACTATCACTCGAATAACCCTCACAAAGTTATACTATTGAAGTAAATGAATCACACTAGAAAAGTTTATCGAAAATTACACAACTAAGAGTACAAATCCTCTTTAAAGAGTTTTTTACCACTAAAATCACTCTTGATCTGATGTAGTCTCAATGTGAAAAATTACTTTGAAGTGATTAACTTTGTTCTATTTATATGGGACCAAAAAATTCCTCAATTAATGCTTTCAACTGATAGAAGGCAGCTGAAGAGTCAATTAGCCGTTGGTAGTGTCGGACGTCCGGTAGACCAACTTTTTGCATCCGAACGTAGGCAGTGAGCTCAATAAATTTTCTTGAATTATTTCAGACGTCCGGTACCTTCAATCTATGCGTCCGAAGGTAGGAGGTGAAACTGAGAATTTTTCTTTAATTCTTTTCGGACGTCCAGTGCCTTCAAGGTTTTGCGTCCGAAGTGTCGCAACGCTTATTGGACGTCCGGTACTCTGATGATGTGTGTCCGATCGAGATCAATGAGTTTAGAAAGAATGACTCAATATCTTCGGACATTCGAGGGTGAAGTTCTTCATGCATCCGAAGTTGCGCTAAGGTTGTCGGACGTCCGATCCAGTCTTCTTGTGCGTTCGACAGCAGCTTCAGCATTCTTTGTGCTTAATCTTTGAACCTGTTTTGCTCCATTTCTGAAAGGGTCTATTGAGATAATATTAGTAACATCCATTTGTTTTGTAATCATCAAAACCTACGGATTGAGATAAACAATCTTTCCCTTTTTGATGATGACAAAACAATGGATTGAGAAAAATACTTGGGACACAACTCCCTCTTACTTGATGGATCCAAAGAGTGGATACTCAAAATGTCCTCTCACATATAGATTACTGGACACTCCCCCTGAGTGGACACTCCCTCTTAGAGTGATTCATCCTCACGTATAGATTACATATCCATTCCTTCTCCTTTCTGCCATCATTGAATCCAGTATCCAATACACATCATTAATATTCCCAACAATATAAGAAGCCAAAACTATCAACAATTATTAGCAATACTATCAACATTTATCAGCAAAACCAGAAGCCAAAACACAACATCATTAATATTGGCAATTGTCAACAGCAATCATTCATCCAGTCAATATCAGAAATCAGAGGTCAGACTAAATTAAACAACATTCATCCAAAAACAGGAATAATCCACAAAAGCAACATTCATTCGAAACATAAAAGATAACCAAATAGTTTTACAGACCAGCAGAGGAAGGGAAATAGAATTCTTAATACAGAACACACGAAATATTTTAAAATGCAAGAGATGCCAAGAACCTATTATGAACTACTATCCCAGTCATGAAGTGCATTTGCCTAAAAGAGCCTAAATGGTAATCTTTGACGATCCAGGCATCCTTCTTACTAGGAGAAACTAAGCAGGATACACTTCTTCCTCTTCAGTGTCCTCATCATCATTCTCTTCAGTTTCTTCTTCACTTGCTGTAGCGTTTCCCTTGTCCTGTGGCTGAGAACTGGAGCCACGGTACTATGGCGTAGTTTCAGTAGTTGACTCAGTTCTAGACTCCTTTCTCATTGTCCTGAGGAATGGGAGGCACAAGCAGATTCATTTTGTCAATGAAGGTGATTTGTTGTTCAGATGACATGATCATTATCAGACCATCTTCAAGAAGTAGGATGTGTTGTTTGAGATCCTCAAGCAAAAAAATGACCTTAGAGTTGGATGAAGAGGACTTAGTGGCTGACTTTTTAGGATGGATAGTAAAGGGTGAGACAAACATGGATTGATCTCAAGGAGTCCTAGGGGTAACAGGAGTTTAATGAAAATTCTTTCTCCTAAACTCCGAAACAGTTTCCTTGTAGCACCAGTGACCCTCAAAAAATTTCAGATTTTTTCTTTCAAAATAAACTTTGGAGAAAACAATTGATGCACTTTCTTTTGGTGATTTTTCAGTAAAGAAAATTTCAAGATGAGCAAAGATAGGAGTCAGAAATTTTTCATAAGAAAGTTTCCCACGGCTATCAGTATTGATTTTGAGCAAGAATTTGCACATAACAAAACCAAAATCGATTCTGATTTTTTCAAGAAAGCAATAGAACAGGTAAAGCTCCATTTTGTTGGCATCAGTAGGGACCAACAGATTCGCAATTATGATAAAGATGATCAAGTTTTGAGGATTGAGATCCTCCAATCTCGCCTCAGCAGGAGTATTAAAATGAATTTGAAAATAGGCCGTCAATTTAGCAACATAAAAATGATGATATGCAAAAGAAAATTCTTCATAAGAAAAGTCGTTTGTAATTTTTCCTTTAAAACTATTTTCAATTTTGGTTTCTAGGGCAGTATTAACAATGTCAGGGTTCAATTTTATGTTAACAGAATTGACGCATGAAACAAGATCAGTGTGTGATCTACCCTTTCTAAGGTTGGCAAAGAATTGATGAAGCATGTCAGGATAGTATGTGTTTGGAATGGTCAGAAGATTGGTCCAATTTTAGAATTCAAAAAACTTAAGAATTGGTTCAAGGTCAAACTTATGAAATTCGTATGAGATGATAGTTCTCTGAGTGATGAAGCCTTTTTGCGAGATCCATTCGAACCTCTCCCTGACATCATTATCGATGAACTTGGGTAAGGGGGTAGGTTCCTCTGCAGTCTAACCCTCAGGTTGCTTTTTGACGCTTTCTCTTTCCATTACTTTGATCGGTTAGCACAACATTCTGAACACACCAGACTTTGTCCTTGGTGACTTTTTGGTAGAAGATTCAGCAGTTTGCCGTTCCCCAGCATTTTTCTCTATAGCCTGCTGTTTCTCACTTTGCTCAATAGAAGGAATAGCAGTTTGCCTTTCCTTAGTTTGAGCAATCCCCTTCTTTTTATCGGACCTTTTTCCCTTTTTACTGTGAGATTCCGTCACATTTTTGGGTGTTTTCGTGACGCATGCATCAACATTGGTGGGCTGCTCCAGTTCCTCTTCACTACCACTTACTGGATGCTCTTCAGTTTGATACTCTTCCATTTGCTCAATAGAGGGTTCAACATATGGCTCACCAGTTTGAGCATTTTGCTTCTTCTTTGCAGACTGTTTCGTCTTTCCACCACGAGTTTCATTTCTCTTTCTGGATGATTTGGTGGAAGGTTCGACGACCTGAACGTTTTCATCCTCTTCATCTCTAAGTTTGAAGGTGCGTTCGGCACTGACAGATCTTTCTCTAGTTTTCACCATGATGCAATGCAAGATGATGTTGTTGCAAAGAATGATGTGAGTGTGTAATGAAATAAACTATGAGTGCCGATAAACTACAATGACTACTTGAATCAATCACAGATAGTGAAAAATTGAGTGGTTAGGGGTTCGGGTGAGAATTAAAATTTATAGTGCAGTTGGCAGTTGGGAGAAGTTATGAGGAGTAACAAACTCATAATAGGAATGTAACGGTGTTGATCAGAGCAATTTCTTGAAACTTGTTCCGAAGAGAGATGAATTTGAATTTTAAAAGTAAGAGAATATGAAGAGTTGCGTCTGAGACAAAGGGTAAAAATGAACTGAACGAAACAGAGAACTCCCTTATAAGACGTAATTTTTAAGTGTCGGATGGTCGAACGAAATAAAGCTTCCGACACAACCGTCCGAACCAGAACTTTCAGGAAAAATGATCAAGAACACTATCGGACGTCCGTTTTAACACATCGGACGTCTGATAAAGAGTGATAAGAGAATTTTTAGAATATTTTTCTGAAACGCTCAATTTTGTTCTCAAAGACACATTGTAACAGCCCCACCTTCCCCTAAGGCGAACCAAAGAGGTTAGCGGACTGCCTGCCCAACTCTCGCCAGGACTAACGGGTCAGTTTACGTCGATCTAATACGTTCCGGAACATACCCACGCGTGCAATCAAGTCAAAATCACAAAATAAAATAAAATAGAAAAAAATGAGAAAACGCCGATGATGAACAATGCCGGACACGTCAGAATCCGGAGTTCAACCATACATCAATCCAACATATACATACATTGAAATTCAACGTTTACAAGCCAAACGGCATACCAAAATATCCAACTAGTCCATACATGTGCAAATAGTCAATTACAACCAACCATTGGTTGGAACAAAACACTTAGGGTTTTCACCCTCAAGGAGCTATTCAAAATACATTTACATGCTCAACTTGACAACCAACTAGCACAACTTTCCCAAAATAGTCATTTTCCTGTAAGGAAAACAAATGGAACGGAGTGAGCTAAAGCTCAGTGAGTTACTACCACAATAGCAGCTAAGATCACATAAGCATAACCGTTCAGTTCAAGTATGCAAATAAGAAGTAAATCAAATCAGGGAAAGGATACGGACGGCTCTCAAGAGCCCATTTCCTCGCTTATATTCTTGATCCAACCTCATTGACCCTCCGTCAATGTTAAAAGTACCAAACCGTAGACCTCGCTTTACTTCCATTCCTTCCACCCAATATACCCCAACCGGGCCCGCACTCCAAGCAGTAACTTTAGGTGATACTCGAGTACACCGGAACCAAGGGTTTCATTACCACAAGATTTCCATTTCAGTCCCCGTGGCTAGTCAATTTTCACGACCAAGCCCTCGCTGGCTCGATTCAAGTGACTACCAACGAGGTTGAGATCAGTAATACAGTAAGGCCGTTGGATATTCGTCCAAACGACACCAAATCAGTTTTCATGGAAGGAATTCAATGTCTCATATATCAATTGCAGTAATTTCGGTAAACGGTAAACAGTCATGAATGTTATCACAAGGGGTGAGGGCGGTCAAGTACACCCTCACCTCTCTCAATTCCAATAGCCAAGTAAGCCTTCAAGGCATCAAATTCACATATACAAAGCCACATTGTAACAATTAAGTGAGTAGTATACTCACCACTCAAGAAAGTGATGTTTCATGCACCGTCGTTAAACGAACGTCGTGCACCACCGTTACCTCCTAGAACAAGCAAACAAATACAATGAGACTTGATAACGAGTCATAAAGCAATGCCAATCGCAACCCCAATAGGGTTTCATATGCATAGACAAGTAGCATAGATAACCAGAAATTTCAGCAATGCACTAACTTGACCTTAACAAAAAAAACAGTTTTCGTCCTCCTTTTGCGGTAATGGCACAAAATGCGCTACGCTTATCGGATGAGGGTGTAAGACCCACCATCTCGAAGCTAAAAGACAGGGCTGCAACAATGTAGAAGGCCACTCAGTCCAAATCCTAGCACAACTAGGTCAAAAAGGCAGAATACCAAACCAGAACCGTAATTGCAGGTTTCCAAATCACACTATGCTGTAATTAGTACAACTCAGTCTATACAGGTCCAAATGCTGAAATTCCAAAGGCATATGATAGCTAGGACATCAAGCTACATTTCATCAGAAGACACCAACAACAAAATCCAAACCAATCCCAGCCAAAACAACCCATTCCAGACGCAGTTCGCGCATTCTGATCACCCAGAACAGCAACAGTAAAATCGACATATCTCACTCTACACTACTCCAAATGACCTGAAATTTTACAGGCACCTCAAACACATCAATACCTACAACTTTCATGTTTTAAGTAAAGGCCAATTCGGCCTCTAACCATATGATCCAAAACCAGACAGAAAAGGGGGTTATGAAACCCTAACTTTTCTCATTTCAATCCAAACCCAAAATTGGTTGCAATTATCAATAATTCACACCTACTAGAGTCATTACCCCTCATTACCAACCATCATAAATAACCACAACATCATGATCACATTAAACCAGAAAAATCTCCAATAAATTGTAAACTTCACCATTTCATCCAAAAACAAGAAATAAACCACAAATATCATCACTTTAGCCACCACTAGGCACAAATTAAGCATCATTAGGTATAGGAGGATAGTCAATCACCACTTACCAAGCAAACAATAGAGAAAAAGTTGTAGAACACCTTAGCTTCTCCAAAAACCTTCACCAAAACACTCACTATCACCAAAGGGTGGGATTTTATGGAATAGAATCTAATTTATGTGGTTGGTTTTGGAAGATTGAACTAAATGGAAGCTTAAAAGTTGAAGAGTTTCCTTCTTCTTTGGTCTAGAGAGAGCCGGCCATGGAGGAGAAGAAATGGTGAATTTTTAGTGATTTTTGGAGATATTTAACTCAATGGTCAAAAGGTCAAAAGAGTGAATAGTGTCCAAGAAAGTCCAACCAATGATACAATGACACTTGGCACCTCATTAATGCAATCCTATCTTTTCTTTTTCCTCTCACATCAATCACTTCACATCCTCTACTTATCTCTTAACACCCGATAAATTTTACACAGTATCCGAAACTTAACCTTATTGGCCGAATTTTTTCGAACTTTTCGCACTAGTGGGTCCCACATCCATTATATACTCTTAATTTTTCAAAAACTCTCCAATACTAGAAAAATCATCTAAAAACTATAATTACTCACAAAATTTACCAGGAGAATTTTCCTAAACCAGAAAATGCAGAAAACATGTCTTTAAAGGGGAAAAATCCTAGGAGAATTATTAGGGAATTTACGGGTTCTCACACACATTGATCTAGTGATAGGGCTTTTGTGAGAATATCAGCAATTTGATCTTTTGAGCAGATATATTGAACACAAAATTTACCCTTATGGACAAGATTGTGAATGAAATGATACTTTTTGTCTATGTGCTTTGTCCTAGAATGTTGAATGAGATTTTTTGTCAAATTTATGGCATTAGTGTTATCACAATACATAGGCACATAATCATACATTAATCCAAAATCATTCAATGTATTTTTCATCCACAATAATTGAGCACAACAAGGTCCAGCAGCAACATATTCTGCTTCGATTGTAGACAAGGAAATAATATTTTGCTTCTTACTAAACCAAGATACTAAACAATTTTCAAGAAAATTACATATACCCAAGATACTTTTTCTATCTATTCTACAACCACCAAAATTAGCATCCTAGAATCTATATAAAAAAAATTCATGACATTTAGGATACCATAGGCCAAAATTTAAAGTTCCTTTTAAATATCTAAGAATTCTTTTTACCGTATTCAAGTGAGATTTGTGACAGCCCCACCTCACCCTAAGACGAACCAAAGGGTTCGCGGATCGCCTGCCTAACTCTCACCAGGACTACAGAGTCGAATTTCACAAACCGTATAGTACGCGCGATAGGACCCAAAGGAAACGAACAAATGAAAACCACCAAACTCCAATATCACTTACCAAATCATGTGGTGAAACCGGATATCGATTAAATACTCACCAAAGTTATAGAAGCGTAATATCTCAATGAATACACTTAATAAACAAGATTAAATACTTATACATGTATTTACATCGGAGTCTTCAACATTTTAACTTGAAATACAAGCCAAAGTGTTCATACTAGTCAAAATACAATTAGGGTTTCGGTTACAAAGAAGTTTAACAAAATAACATATACATTAACTTGACCCTTTCTTTCAAAACCGTGGTTTCAAAGTTTGTCCCCTGTAAGGAAAACAAAGATAACGGGAAGGGAGTGAGTTTACGCTCAATGAGGTACCAAAATAATAGCAGGCAAATCTCGGCATTTTACGTTTAACCAATCAGGTATACATGCCAGATATAAAGTAAAGCATTAGACACAATGATTCAAATAGGAAGGATATAGGTGACTTTCAGGAGCCAGATTTTCATTGCAGTACTTGCTTCTAACCCGTCGACTCTCCGTCAATGTATATAGAATCAACATGTCCATAGACCCCACTTTACACCAAATTTTGTCTACCAAACATACCCCTTACAGGACCCGAACACCTCAACAGAAACAGAAGTGGTAATATTCGAGTATACCGGAATCAAGAGTCTCAATACACAAAGATTCCCAAAAATAGACTATCATGGTTTGTTATCTAATCGACCAGACCCTTGCCGGGTCGATTCGAATAACTAGCCACAGGTTTTGAGATCAGAGGTCGTAGATTTATACAGAGAACAGATACAGATAACAGATACAGAGAGCGAATACAGACATATGCAGTATGCAAGAAACAAGTAAACAGACGAGAGAAACGAGAGCGATAAAGTATACTCTCGTTTCATAAAGAGTATACAGAAGTCACGGATAGCCATATAAGCAATAAATTAGAGAAGTGGTACACTTACCGGTTCCAGTACAGATATTTCAAAATTTTTTATCCAAAGTGGCTTTAATCGCCAAGAAATCCTAAAATAATCAAGATAAAACAATTATAGTTCGCAAATCTACAAACCCAGTAAATGGAATGCATCAATGAGACTCGACTACAAGTCGTATGCCTTCCCAAGTTAAGTACTAGTACAAAAGAATAAAATATGATTTTTGAGCAAAAAAATAACAGTTGGTTCTAGGGTTACAAACAACTCCCAAAATCCATCATTTTTACCAAAATTAACTCAATTTGAAGGAATCGCGTAGCCCTAAAATTTTGGGCAGCATGCCCTCTGCATTTACCTATTTTCCAACCATTTATGGTTTTATTATTTTTCTCAATCAATCCCAAAGTCACACACAAAATAATCTCATTTGAATAGCCGTTCAATAGGCTCAAAGTCGTATAAGTACAAATTCAAGTTAGGAAAATGTCCGGAAATGAAGTTTAAGTCAGAAAACAAAAGACAGATTTGACGTCGCTTAGCGGAACAGACACAACCGAAGCTACGCTTATCGAATTGTGGTGTAATTTATACCTTTTCGAAACTAATATAAAGGCCTACAACTTTGATGAAGACCACTCAGTCCAGTTCGTAATGTATCCAGGTCAAAATTTCAAATTACAGAACCAGCATCTCACAATCATTCTAGTTAACTGCACTATGATTAAGCGACAATAACTCAGGCTACTGAAATCCGATTGAGGTGTATCTTGTGGCATTACGAAGCCAAGACATGTACCTACATTTCTTATGATGGTCTCCAAAGCTAAATCATGCATTTTCAGAGTCAAAAATTGAAATCTCCACAAAGATAGAAAACTGTCCGTGGAACAGGGCTTATAGGCAGTCAAGGGTATTTCGATTATTTCACATGCTACAGTGCTCCCGATCGAGCTGAAATTTTACAGATAGCTATAAAAACATCATTTCCTACAACTTTCATGTTTTGTACTAAGCCTAATTTAGCCTCTAACATGGTCAAATAGAACTGGGCAGAACAGGGCAAATTAGAAACCTTAAAACTAAAATTTATGCACTCTAGCTGAAATTCTTTGAAGGCAAGCAAAACTAGCATTTTCAAGCTCAAAATTACTCATGACAACTACCAAATCATGGCTAAACATCAATCATCATATGAGGACAGAAAATTTACTATAAAAACTAAAATTCATCATACCCCTACTTCAAACCATAAACTTGTCCACAAAGCTACATATTTAACCTCTCCAATCCACTAATTGACAATTATCAAGAGGAAAAGGAAAGTTCTAGGGAATTTACCTTGAAACTAGAGGAAAGATGATAGCTTAGGATTTTTTCTACAAAAATCACTCCACCAAGACCTTTGTTCCTCCTTAATAAGCACTTGTACGGTGTAGTTTCCAAAACTAACGGTTAAAACTCAAGATTCAAGCATGGAATGGAGGATGAAGTTGACATTTTCTCTCTTTTTTCTAGCTAAGGAAGTTGGCCAAGAGGAAGAAAGAAATGAAGAAATTTTGTCCAATTTTTTCCAAGATAAAGATCAAAAAAGTCTTGGTCAAAAGTCAAGATCCAATGGTTTTGTGACAAATGGTCCTTTAGGGTTTTAATCTGATCCTTTTGCCTACCAATGGTAATTTATCTAGTTAATCTCTAATTGTCTTCTAGCACCTTGTACAGTAATATTTCTTTATACAAAACTTCAATTAATTGGCAAAAATTTAATTCACTTAGCGCACTAGCGGACCCCACATCCATAATACGCTTCAAATTAGAAAAATGATTTAAAAAATGAATATGAACTAACTTAAATTAGAAAAATGATTTAAAAACTCTACTCACTTATAAAATGTCTGAAAAAATCAATATAATAAGGTATAATGAAGCAACTCATACGAGAAAATAAAATAAAATAATATAAAAATAAGAAAAATTTACGGGTCCTCACAAGATTCCTTTAGACAAAACTGAAAACGAGCGCACAAGCATACAACAAACATGATATTGGGTCTACTAGCAGTTAGGTAAAGCAAACTACCAATCATACCTCTATATTTCTTTTCATCAACTTTTGTACTTTTTTCATCCTTGCCAAACTTGGTAGATGTGCACATAGGTGTTCCAACTTACTTTGACTCTTCTTTTCCAAATCTTTTGAGCAGTTCCTTGATGTATTTTGCTTCATTAATGAACGTTCCTTTTCGAGTTTGAACCACTTGGAGTTCAAGTAAGAAATTTAATTCTCCCATCACGCTCATCTTAAACTCTTTTTGCATAATTGTGGAAAAATCCTCGTACAGGCTCTCATTAGTTGCACCAAATATAATATTATCCACATATATTTGCACAATCAAAAGATCATGTGAATTTTATTTAGTGAAAAGAGTAGTATCTATAATGCCTTTTTAAAACCATTTGTAATAAAAAAACCACTTAAATGTTTATACCATACCGTTGGAACTTGTTTTAATCTATATAAAATTTTTGAGAATTTAAACACATGATTGGGATAAATCTCATTTTCAAAATCAGGAGGTTGATCAACATATATTTCTTGATCAATAAAACCATTTAAGAAAGCACTTTTAACATCCATTTGAAATAATTTAAAATCCTTGAAATATGCAAAAGCCAAAAATATCCTAATTGGTTCTAGTTTAGTTACGGGTGCAAATATTTCATCAAAATCTATACCTTCTTCTTGAGCATATCTCTTAACTACAAGTCTGGCCTTATTCCTTACTGCCTCACCTTTGTCATTCAATTTATTTCTAAAGACCCACTTTGTGCCAATGATAGGATGATCTTGAGGTCTTTCAACTAATGTCCAAATCTGGTTTCTTTCAAATTGATTTAGTTCATCTTCCATAGTTAAAATTCAGTTTTCATCTTTCAAGGCATCAACAACATTTTTGGGTTTAAAATAAGAGACTAATGCAAAATTATCCATCAATTGTTTAGAGGAGAAACGAGTTCTGACCTTCTCAAATGGATCACCAATGATGAGTTTCTTAGGATGATTTTGAACAAATTTCCAGACTCTTGGAAGATCGTTAGGTGTACTGACATTTTTGTCATTGTTTTCCAGTGCTGGACTGTCTTAAGAATCATCTTCTTTTGAGTCATTTTCTGGGGAAGCAGTGTCTTGGTCATTGATTGTGAGTTTCTTTAGTCCTTCTTGAACACCTGCATCATCATCTTCACCACAACTTTTAGAAATATCACCATTAGATTCATCAAAAGTAATATGTATAGCTTCCTCTATAACCAGAGTCCTTCGATTGTAAACTTTAAAACCTCTCTTATTCTTACTCCAAGAAAATTCCTTCATCAGATTTTTTATCAAACTTATCAAGATGTTCCTTGATGTTCAAAATAAAACATTTGCAACAAAAAACTTTGAAATATCCAACAACAGGCTTTTTATCAAATATCAACTCATAAGAGATTTTGTTCAAGATTGGTTTTGAAAGAATTCTATTCATAGTATAGCAAGCTATATTTATGGCTTCAGTTCAAAAATATTTTGGCAAATTGTACTCACTTAACATGGTTCTAGTAGGCTCTTGAAGTATTCTATTCTTTTTTTCAACAACCCCATTTTGTTGGGGAACTCTTTAATTAAAAATTCATGTGTAATTCTATTGTTGTCATAAAATTCTGGAAAGTCACAAAAATGAAATTCTGAGCCATTATTATTTCTGATCTTGATGATTTTCAATCCAATCAGATTTTGAACCTTTACAAACAATGAAACAAAATTTTTGAAAGCATCATTTTTGTGTGCAAGAAACATCACCAAAATGTATTTAGAATAATCATCAACAATAATAAGGCAATATCTTTTGTCACCTAAATTAGTAGTTTGTGTAGACCAAATAAATCAAAATGTAGAAATTCTAAAGGTTTTGTGGTAGAAACACATTTTTTGGGTTTAAAAAAAACTTTGACTTGTTTTTCAAATTGACAAGTATCACAGATTTTATCCTTTTCAAATTTGATTTTTGGCAACTCTCTAACAAGTTCCTTTTTGAAAATCTCTTTTAGCAAATCCATATTGAAATGACAAAGTCTTCTATGCCACAACCAAGAGTCTTCATTTGTAACTTTAAGACATTTAAGACTAAAAGAATCAACATTTTCCAGAATAACTACGTAAATGTCATTAACTCTTTTTCCTTTAAAAATAGTGTTGAATTTTGAGTCAAGAACAAAACATTCATGCTTTTTAAATAAAACAATCAGATTTCTATCACACAATTGACTAACACTTAACACGTTATAACTCAGATTGTCAACTAAAAGAACATTGTGAATAAAGGTTGACCATTCTTACCAACATCACTAATTCCAACAGTTTTGGTTTTGATATCGTCCGCAAAAGTTATTTTTCTGCTTGCTTTTGGCTTGAATTTAATGAATTGTGATGGATCACCAGTCATATGCCTTGAGCATTCACTGTCTATGAATCATTTTGATTCCTTGATAATATTCACTAAATCATCTACACAAAAGTTCACAAGATAATATTTGGTATCCTTTACTTTTTGGCTCCTTGAGAGTTAGCATTATACCTAACTATCCACATGAATTTCATACCATTTCACATATTCTTTCTCACATAACAATTACTCTTTATGTGACTAATTTGACAATAAAAACTACACATAGTCAATGAGTTGCTTGCATGGACAGGTTTAACAAATTTGATTTGCCTTCTCTTATAAATGGTAAATTCATTTGTACTAAAATTCAACCTTTTCTCATAAATATCAAAAAGAGGTTTTGTATCATTCCTTTGAAAGCAGTTTTGTTTCTTATGTTTAAGCTACTGATTAAGATCATCCATTCTTCTTTTCAAACTCCATTGTTTATTTTTGAGTATGTCACAGAAGTTTATTTTTCTATTGAGTTCATTATGTAAATCATTTTCAATCATTTTCAGGTTTTCATTTTCATTTTTCAGATTCTTATTTTGTCAAAAAAGGTTTGTATTATCTTGAATAAGAAAATTGATCTTTTGTTTTAGTTTCTTATTTCTAACATAGGATTCTTTTAAGTTATTATGCATTCTTTCGATAAAAGAATTAACATCATCATCAGATTCATTATCACTATCAGTTTGAAAATTACAAGTAGTTACCTCTTCATTACCAATGGCCATGAAAATCATTTGGGCAGATTTCTCATCTTTTTCGACTTCACCTTCTGAGTTGCAGTCATTCCAAGTGATCTGGAAGTTGTTAAACTTTGATTTTCGTTCAATTTTTCCTTCTTTCTTTTTCTTCATTAGACACTCGCTCGCATAGTGTCCAGGTTGGCCGCATTCGAAGCATTTATCAGATTGCTTCTTATTGAACTCCTTTTGTTTCTTGAGTTGTTGAACTGGTTTGGGGATGAATTGCTAGGTTCTCCTTTTCTGAATCTCCTTTTGTTGAGAATTCACTTGAAACTTCTTGTGATGAGTGCAATATCACTGTCATCAATTTTCACATCATCTCCATCCAAAGAAGCTGAATCATCTTCATCTTACGAGGCTTTTAAAGCAATACTCTTTCTCACCTTTGCATCTTCTTCCTCCTGCACCTTAGATTTGACTTTCAACTCATAAGAAGTTAGAGAATTAATAAGAGATTCAATAGGCATGAAAATTAGATCTTTAGTTTCTTCAATGACAGTCACTTTTCTCTCCCAATTCTTGGATAAAGCATTCAGAATTTTTCTGTTCTTCTTGCCTAGAGAATATTCCTTTTCCAACACTTCTAAATCCTTAATGAGATAATTGAATTTACAATACATCTTATCAATATTTTCATGAGATTCCATCTTAAAAGATTCATATTTAGCGGCCAGAATAGACTTCTTTTGTTCTCTCACATTCTCACTCGCTTCATTGATTTCTCTGAATTTATCCTAAATCTCTTTTGCAAATCTACAACTTTTGACTCTAATAGACTCATTTGAATCTAGAGCACTGTATAACACATTTATAATCTTGGCATTCAAAGTGAGGTGAATTCTATCATCACCAGTCAACTCATTTCTAATTTTTGGTTTTGGTCTATGAGTGACTTCATCAACAATAGATGCATCATATGGACCTTAATTGACAATAAACCACAACTCGATATCAATAGATTGTAAAAAAATAATCATCCTTTCCTTCCAACTCACATAATTTGATCCATTGAACATTGGGGGTCTAGTGACTGATTGTCCTTCAAAAAACATGACATTCTGTGACGCCCCCACTTCTCCCAAGGGCGAATCCAAGGGTATCGGAGGGATGCATGCCCAACTCTCGTCAGGACTCGGTACAATCCATAATTCAAAATTAGAAATATTTCAAATAACTTCAATATATATATTTAAAGTACTCCAAAACACTTTATACTTACAATTAGTCAGCTCTTAAACTTAATATAATCCAAAAGAATATTTACTACAGCCATCTGCTGTAATACAACTTAAAGTTTTTTTCAAAAGAAAACAATCTAACACTATTCACGAACACCTTTGGTTTCGAACCCTGTTAAGAAACATAAAAACGTGGAATGAGTTACACAATCCAGTGAGGTTCCAAAACACTCTAGCAGTTCTAATAAATTAAGTAATTTGAGCATACTCAATGTATGATTTAAGGTTGCACATTGGCACATTAACACGAGACAGTTATCATTGTACAAGTAATTTGAGCATATCACAGGTATGGCTCAGGGTCGCACGTTGGCACATTAGCATGATACAGTTATCAGTATGCAAAAATAAACACACATTGAAGGATACGGTGTTCTAGTAAAACTATTTCGGTTAACTTCACCTTATAATTCTAGTGATCCCCTCGGTTGTCTGGCCATCACCTTATCCCTCCAGTGGTAGCACTCGAGTATATCAAAATGGTATCTCAGGATTCCAATCTATCCGATCGAGCCCAACCCTAGGTCGAGTAGGTCAGTAACTAAGGGCAGAGCCCAGTTCAGCTTAGAACTTACAACATGCACAAGTAATTAAGTAAATCGATAAACGGTAAAAATTTATCAATTTTGTAGGTCGAGTGAGATGAAGTACACATCGCCATAAAACTGTGAAAAAGTTCATGTGAACACGTAATTTACGGTAATCACATAATTAAGTAGTCAAATAATCAAGCAAGCAGGTAATCAAGTAAATTGGTAAGCAGTGAACGGTAAACGGTAAACGGTAGACGGTGAATAATCTCGGTTAACGGAAAGATTTATTATTTTAGTAGGTCGAGTGAGATAAATTATACACTCACTTATCTCCTTTACCTGCACATGAGAGAGTTAACATGGATGGTAAGAAAAAGGCTGAATTTGTGCGCGATTTACATGCAAAGGTGCGTGCTAACATTGAGAAATCACCCTTCGTTATGTGCAAAGTGCCAATAAGGGACGTCGCAAGATGGTATTCGAACCCGGTGATTGGGTTTGGATCCACATGAGGAAGGAACGTTTCCCCGTTCAAAGGCGCAACAAACTCCTTCCTCGGGGCGATGAACAAATCCAAGTAGTCAAACGTATTAATGACAATACCTATAAACTTGACCTGCCAGGTGAGTATAGTGTACATGCTACTTTCAACGTTGTTGACTTACACCTTTTCTCTGCAGACGATGAACTTGATTTGGGGACAAATCACTTACAAGAGGAGGGGAATGATGAGAACTCAACCGGATTCAAAGATGGCCAAGATTCAAGTGGTCCCGGTCTTCAAATTCCAAATGGCCCGATTACTAGAGCTCGAGCACGGAGGCTGAAAGAATCATTACAAGCACTTGTTTGCACCATTCACAAAAACATTGGTAATGACTTGAGGATCATTGAAGGCATTGAGTTCGAAGAGCTACCACGAGTCCAATTGATACAAGTGCATGAAGAACCTATCTCGTAGGATTATTCGATGTTGTTTTCAACTAACAATTAGTTACTTATTTTCAAGTAAAAGTTGGCCTTAAGTCATGTAAGATGGAACGAATCTCTGGTTCAATTTAGCTTCAATAAGTCGGTCAAATGGGCTTGAAAATGGCCCAAGTGTAGGATCCAATTAAGATTAGGGTTTAAGTCTATGTAAGGCTATAAATAGCCTAATTTCCAATGTTTTTAGGGGTCGAGAACAATTTTCCAGATTTGAGTATTTTACACTTTTCTCTTGTCCAAGAGACTCCCTTGAATATTTGAGAATTTTTCTCTTGTATTCAATTGAACTTATCAATCAAGTATTCCCCTTGATTGTGGCATTCATCTATCCAAAGCTTTGGTTCGCTAAATTATTAGGTCATGGGTCAAGCCTAATTCTTGGTTCGTGGCTTCGTGGTTTAGAGGGGTCGTAAGCTCCACCATCCCAACTTGATTCGTCTAGATCCTTCCGTGTGATTTCACATCAGTCGGTAATCAGAGCTAGTCGACGTATCAAGTATATCTTGTTGTGTTTCGTAAGTTTTCGTAATTAAATTCAGGTCTTAAATTTTTCTTCAAGCGTCGTTAGTTTGTTTTAGTTATTCTTGCAGTTTCCGTTTCTTGTTGCTGTCACATCTTCGTCTTGTTACCATTTTGTGTCCGTCGATGTTTAGTTGGAATCATAGTCAAATCTGGCCGTGTGTTTATTTTGTATTCGCTAGGATTTCTTCTTTAGTCTTGTTGTTTGCAAACCTTGAGACCTGATCGTGATTGCATCTAGCAGTTCACTAGGAAATTCATTGTCCCTTGTGCTGCCCGCATTCACTTTTGTGGCTATTTCAATTGTCTTCTTGTTGGTATTGTGATCCCCGGCCTTGTTAGTACCTTTTGTTTAATTTGTAAGTCTTGAATCTAGTCTTAAACTCCCGAAATCAAGCTGACCAATCATGAACCTTGTGTCCAAAAATCAGAATTAAGTCTTGAAAGATACGGCTGTCACCTTTTTGTTTAGTGATTGTGAGCTGAGTCTTGTTACTAGAGTTTTGATCCACATTGAAGCACAAAAAAAAAACAAAAAAGAAAAAAAAAAGAGAGAGAAAGAATCTGTGAAAAAAAACAACAAAAAAAAAGAGAGGGAGGAAAAAAAAAAAAAACGGATCAACTCTTGGAAACAAGAAGCAAAACAGAATTTTTGCAAAGCGAAGTGACTTGGGGTAATGTCCTAAAGTCCAGCCGCAAAACAACTTCTCAATTCCAGTATTGGTACCTGTTTTGCACGTGGGAAAGCTCCAAAATCAGCAGCAAATAAACCCAAAACATCTCTACATTAAACTTCAAAATTTCAGCAAGTGGGTAATCGGGTAGACCAATTTCTAGGCTTCTAAAAGTCCTGCCATCTCCTTGTTGTGTTCCACCCGAATTGATACACTTGACCAGCCTTCTAATCTAGTGTTTTGAGTCTTCCCAAACACTGGGTTCATATCTCAAAGAGTCACACAAACAGTCCAAGTCTTAGGTGGTTGGAAGTCTCCAAGTTCTAGTCATTCACCGGGACCCAAAGTTTCCAAAACTTGAATCACCTTTTGCGGACAAAATCTGCAGTTTCCAGCATATGTTTGAAGTCTTTTGAAACTCCTTTTACAGCTGTAAACGTGTCCTTAAGTCCAAAAATCAGTCCAGTCATCAAATTGGTGTAGTCTTCTAAATTGCGTCTATTGTCAAGTCCATACTCTCATAAATTCTGTAGTTGTTTTCCGGAAATTAATTCTGGTATTTGTTGGTGTGTTTTAGAGTATTGTTTTTTGAGTCATTGTTGGTCTTCATAATACCTCAATTTTCCAGCTTCCAAAAGCCATTTTTCCTTGCTAATTCTTGGTGAAGGTTTGAGCGAACTCATTGGGGAAGTTTTTATTTCTTCAAGAGGAGTACTTGAGTGACTTGGGAAGTGCTTTGTGAGATTATTAGAGCGGTTGATACACTTGAGTGATACACGAGGGTGAGCGAAACACGTGAGGGAGTGAAGTGAGGTATTTTTTTTTTACACTAACCGTTTCTTGCAGTTGAATATGTTGAATGAAGGAGAAAGTACGTGTAGACACAAAATTTTTGATTTTAAACTTTATTTGTTTAATTAATTTAATTTTAGCTTTATTTGTTTCAATTTTAGATTAATTTTAATTTATTTTATTATTTATTTTGCCTTCATACTAAATATCAGAAAAAAAGGAAAAAGAAAAAAGAAAAGAAAGGAAAAATCCTCACAAAATTCAAAATTTGTTTTAACCCTTTAGATTTGGATTTAAAGCACTTTAATGGCAATAAATTTTCTATTAAAGAATTAATTTTTGTTGAATGAAAAAAGAAAAGGGGACGCGCTATTTCTTCATTTTACAAGCTTCAGACAACAGAGAAAAATTGCAGCTGGCAAGAAAGAGATCCAACGGCTCAGGTTCTGATACAAAAACCCACCCTTCATCCTCACCTTTGAGGTGAGGGTTTTAGGGACCTGGGGGTTCCTATAAATAGTATAAGGAGCAGCGGACAGCAGGCAGGAGAGGTGACGGCTGAGAAAAGGCGAGGGAAACAGAAGAACAAAAAAAAGGAGAGAAAAAGAGAGGGCGGCGGCTAGGTTTAGATGAAGAGAACTTGGTGAGAGTGAGAGATAGAGAGAGCTGAGGCAAAGAAAAGAAAGCCAAGGAAGCTACGGACTGGCTTGGAGAGCAAGAGGGAGCTGGAAAAAGAAAAAGGAACCAAGAGAGAGATACATGGGGAGCTTCGGCTGGGCAGTAGGAAGGAACGAAGCAAGGGAAAGGAAAGGGCGGTGGGGTGGCTGGAAAAGAGAGGAAGGAAGAGAGATAGGAGATTGAGAAAGGATCTGCGGGGAACAAGAAAGAAGGGAGAAAAGGGTTTCAGTCGCGGGGAGAAAAGAAAAAGAAAAGCCGTGGGAGAGGGAGGAGCCAATAGATCCGAGAAAGAATTAGGGAAAGGCTGAAAACCCAGGAAGATTTCTTCATCAGAATCTACAGTGATATCTTCATCGAACCCAGGTTGGAGTTTCGAGCCCAAAGGCGGTAAACAGGTAGTCTTCAACTCCTCCCATTCCGTATAACATCTGTTCGGTGGAACCAGAAATTCTGGGTTCTTATTCATGCTTGGATGTTGAATTATTATGGGGTGTCTTGATTGCTAGAGTAAAGTTTGGTGCTTGTTTGAGTCTCCTTGACCTGAAAACTATGAAACTCAGAACCAGCGAATGTGGTCGAAAGATGAGAGACAGTCTGATGTTTACTTGCGTTCACTTGCATTTCACAGACCAAAGTCTATTCCTTGTTCTTGTATTTCATTGACATACTGTGTGTATGTTCACCGCAAGTCCCTTCACTAGCATCTTTGCTGCATTTCATTTTCATATCCAGTTGAACTTGTGAATGACCAAATTCGTTGGAATTTTCTTGGGTTGCTTTGCATAGATATGTCTCGGCCAAGTGAAACAAAAACGCAGCAGCTTGCTTGTTTTGTTGCAGAATCTCTTGCCGCATTTTCCTTTCTTTCTTTTGTTATCGGTCAAACCAGATTTTCCACTTTAATCTTGCAACAAAAAGTTCGTATTTGATTGAGTCGATAGAGTAATTGCAATTTGAACCATTACTGGACCTTTTCATTACTTATAGACCTGTGGAGTTCTCAAAATGTTTTAATCGGGCTGGAGTGATTGGTTAATATTTGTAATTGGGTCCTTGGTAGTTTTTCTATTTTATAAATTCGATCAATAATTTACTTTCTTGGAAATTATGCATTATGTGATTTCATTTAAGTTGCAATTGGGAGGAATTTGGTGATTTTGTTTATACTTTACTATTTAATTGGTGCCTTGACCCTTTTTATTGTTTTGAAACTATTTTTTCTTCATTTGATTACCATTGCAAGGGAGGTATACTCTATCCCTTATTTTCACTTTATTTGACCCTATGTGTCTATGTGATTTATGTGCTTAATTGCATGCCTTTTGAGTGTTTTCATTTCATTTATTTATTTATTTATCCACTTTATTTGTTTTAGATTTGTATAGTTATTTTCAATTTCGATAATTTGAAAGTACTTGAATGCCAAAGTTGTAATAGCTAGGTTATTATTTTATTTATTTTATTTCGTTTCCCCTCTTAGATTGTAGTAGGTTTCCCCCGAATGTAATTGTTAGGACTTTATTTGTTTTATTTGCCTTATGTGTGTCTTGCATGTCTATGTGCTATGTGTTACCGCTTTCTTAGGGTCTTGCATCTAGATATCATGATTATGTGTTATGTGCTATATGTGATTTATGTGTTTATTTGCTTTATTAGGCTTTACATGATTTATTTGATTGTAATGAATGTGTGACGTTACCACACTAGTCCAATGCTAGTTGTGGTTTCTTTTCTGATGCCACACTAGTCCAACGCTAGTTGTGCTTCCCTTGTTCGATTTTTCACTAGTCCAACGCTAGTGAGAAAGTAGAAATATGGGCTAGTCCAATGCTAGATCCTTAGGAGCCCCTCGAGCGTTAGATCATGGTTGTGTGATAAAATCACTTCATCTCATACATGTTTTCACTTTTTAGGATTTTTACCATGTTGCATGACACTTTTCTTATATATGTATATCCTTTATCCCTTTCTATTTATATCCCCTATCTCATATTCCCTCTTATATCCATGTCCCCTATTTCTTATAATCCTATGCATGAGACATGACATTTGATTGCATTTCATTTAGGAAATTAGAAACTAGGTTAGATCATTTGCTTGCTAGACTAGGAAAAACCCTTTGCATATGGGATATGGACGAGTTTGGCTTTCTAACCTTAGCACGCTCGTATTTCCTCTATTAAAGGGAACATTGAAAGTCACGAGTATAAGTCCCCCGCACCCATTATGATGCATTCCTTTAGGTCATACACATTTGTATATTATTATTTTCTTTACTTTTTCTTTCTTTAGAGTCTCACATTTTTGCATTATTCGTGACCTCTCCAAAGAGTCCACATTGGGCATCACAATTAATGTGACTGGCACCAATTGAGTTTTGAAGAGAAATTTTGACCCTCCGATACCCTCTTACGTCTAGGGTTTGCATTCATATAGAACATCCAAATGTGATAAATTTTTAGGTTAAAATAAGAAAATTTTTGACTAAATCGTGCAACTAGTCTTAGCTAGGTTGAAAGGGTGCTTTGGATTCTTATCCTTGCCTTCCCTTTCTTCAAATGTGACTCCCAAATTTTTTTTTTCTGATTTTCGTAGACTTGAAGTCGTTTAAAAAGGGTTTTCTACTTTTTTCCTTTAAAAATTTATTTTTAGGTGACTTGGTACACCTTAACTCTATACCAAGTGACGACTCCATTTTTCATTCAAAAACCCTTTTTAAACTATATTTTGGGTCAAATCGTCGCATTTTCAAGCCCCATTTAGACCCATATTTTTCATTTTCTTTTTAAATCAAAAATTCATTTTTCAATCAAAAATTGAATCAAAAGCCATTTTTCTAAACTCGTTTTTTATTTTTGTTATATTAAAAAATGGGGCGCGACAGTACGCCAGCCTTCGACTTCTCATGTTTGGCAGAAAGTTTGAAAGGAGCATTGGGGCGCCTTATGGATCAAAAATTTGAGGCCATGAATGAACGACTTGGCAGGTTGGAGGAGTTCCAAAGTAGCTCTAGACAAAGTCACCAAAACCCAAGGAGCCGTGATGGACCTGCACTTGAACTTCATGATTCTAACTCTGAGTGTGAATTTGACTATGGGCCAAGGAAATCGAGGAGAGATACTAGACCTGTGGAGGATGAAATGAAAAGGATTAAACTTAAAATCCCTTCCTTCCAAGGCAAGTCGGATCCCGAAGCATACCTAGATTGGGAGAGGAGGATCGAAATGATTTTCGATTGTAACTATTACACGGAGTTTCAAAAGATGAAGTTGGCTGCCCTTGAATTTACGGATTATGCATCTATTTGGTGGGATCAAACTTCGCATCAAACAAAGAAGGGAGGAAGAGCCAATTATCCGAACATGGGATGAACTTAAACGTGTCATGAGGAAGCGCTTCATACCAAGCTACTACCATAGGGATTTGCACCATAAATTGCAAACTCTCACACAAGGAAGTATGACGGTTGAAGACTACTTCAAGGAAATGGAAATGGCCATGATGAGGGCTGATGTCCATGAAGATTTGGAAGCTACAATGGCTCGATTTTTGAGAGGACTTAATGCTTCAATTGCCGATGTTGTGGAGCTTCACCATTACCTTGACATGAGCGAATTGTTGGACAAAGCTATCAAGGTGGAAAGGAGGCTCAAGAGGGGGGGTACCACTCATCCAAATTCCCACTTCCAAACTGGAAATTGGAGGAATCAACCCCTAAAGAGGGAATCCAACTCCTTGGGTACCTCTACTAAGCTGCGTGAAACCTCAAGTGAAGTGTGGAAACCGAATGCACCAATTTCCAACTCCAACCATATGAGCGGGTTTAAGGGCAACCAAGAGACCTCTAAGCCTAGAAACCGAAACACTAAATGTTTTAAGTGTTAGGGATTTGGACATATTGCATCACAATGTCCAAATCAAAGGACCATGCTTATGTTGCCGAATGGTGTAGTGTTGCCCGATGAAGAAGACGAGCGTGATGAAATGCCACCCTTGATCGAGGACGAAGATGAGGAGTTGATAGAAATTCCAACTACTGATAAAGTGCGATTGGTGGCAAGGAGAGCGCTAGCTACTCAAGCTAGTAAAGATGAACTTCAAAGAGAAAATCTCTTTTATACGAGGTGTCATGTGAATGGCAAAGTCTGTAGCTTGGTGATTGACCCACGAAGTTGCACTAACGTTGCTAGTGCATTGATGGTGGAAAAGTTTGACTTGCCAACAATTGAACATCCTCGACCTTACAAGCTTCAATGGGTGAATAACAGTGGTGAGGTACGTGTTCATAAGCAAGTTTTGATTTCTTTTCGTATTGGTAGGTACCTAGATGATATCTTATGTGATGTAGTACCAATGCAAGCTGCCCATATCCTTCTAGGTCGACCATGGCAATTTGATAAAAGAGTCATTTATGATGGTTTTTTGAATCAATACTCCTTTGTGCATAGTAGTAAAAAGTTAACACTTGCGTTACACCTCAACAAGTGCATGAGGATCACGTTGGTTTGCAAAAGGATTATGAATTGTATGGAACTACAAAGAAAAATCCAAAAATGCAAGAATCAGGGATGACCGAAACAAATCAAAGAAAAAAGGAAAGTGATAATTCGGTCATCGAGTGTGGGGAAGCTAGGAAATCCAACATGTTTGCTAGGGTTAAGGATGTTCGAAAGGCATTACATTCTAACCAGATTTTGATTATATTGTTTTGTAAGAGACGTTGCTCACTGATCAACTTGCTTCCTCCTTGCCTAGTATTGTCACTAACCTTTTGCAGGAGTATCAAGACGTGTTTCCCGATGACATCCCTAACGGTTTGCCACCTATAAGAGGGGTAGAACATCAAATTGATTTCATCCCTGGGGCTTCTTTACTCAACAAAGCACCGTATAGGACAAATCTCGAGAAAATTAAGGAGCAACAAAGACAAGTGGATGAGCTCCTTGGCAAATGATGGATTCGTGAGAGTCTAAACCCTTGCGCCGTACCTGTCCTACTTGTACCTAAGAAGGATGGAGGATGGAGGATGGAGGATGTACACTGACTGTCGTGCAATTAATGCCATAACGGTAAAGTATCGCCATCCCATACCTCGTTTAGATGACATGCTTGATGAATTGTTTGGTGCTATAATTTTTACTAAAATTGATTTGAAGAGTGGTTACCACCAAATTCGCATGAAAGATGAGGATGAATGGAAAACTGCTTTTAAAACTAAATATGGGTTATATGAATGGTTGGTCATTCCTTTTGACTTAACCAATGCACCTAGTACCTTTATGAGATTGATGAACCATGTCTTGCGTCCTTTCATTGGTAAATTTGTGGTAGTTTACTTTGATGACATCCTAATCTATAGCAAGAGCATGGACGAACATATGATTCATTTACAAGCTGTTTTGGACGCATTTCGAAAGGAAAAACTCTATGCCAACCTTGAGAAGTGTTCTTTTTGCACTGACCAACTTGTGTTTCTAGACTCTGTTGTAAGTGCACAGGGTATACAAGTTGATCAAGAAAAAGTGAAGGCTATAAGTGAATGGCCAACACCTACTAGTGTAAGTGAAGTACGATGCTTTCATGGATTGGCTAGCTTCTACCGACGCTTCGTCAAGGATTTTAGCACTATTGCTGCTCCACTTACATCAATCGTCAAGAAGAACGTACCATTTCATTGGGGAGAAGAACAAGCTATGTCTTTCCAATTACTTAAATACAAGCTCACATATGCACCTGTTCTTAGTTTACCTAACTTCGATAAGGCTTTTGAAATTGAGTGTGATGCTTCTGGCATAGGTGTTGAAGCTGTTCTCCTTCAAGAGGGTCGACCAATTGCCTATTTTAGCGAAAAGTTGAATGGCGCTTCACTCAACTATTCAACCTATGACAAAGAGTTCTTGGCATTGGTTCGCTCACTTCAGACTTGGCAACACTACCTCCGTCCGCAGGAGTTCGTTTTGCACACAGACCACGAGTCGCTCAAGCATCTCAAGTCTCAAACTAAACTAAGCAAACGACATGCACGATGGGTTGCCTTCATTGATAGCTTTGCATTTGTCATCAAATACAAAACAGGCAAGACCAATGTAGTGGCCGACGCGCTTTCTAGGAGGTACACTCTTATCACTACATTAGAAGCAAAATTACTAGGTTTTGAGTCCATCGAGGATATCTATGCAACTGATCCAGATTTTGGTGAGATATTCACTTCCTTGCCACGACACACTTGTGAGCATTATTTTATCTCCCAGGGTTTTTTGTACTATAGAGATAAATTGTGCATACCAGTAAGCTCGATGCGTACACTCCTAGTTCGAAAGGCATATGGTGGAGGACTTATGGGACATTTTGGCATTGCTAAAACATTATTAGTTCTCCAAGAGCATTTCTTTTGGCCCTGCATGCGGAGGGATGTCGAGCGACATATTGAAAGGTGCGTGACATGTCATCGTGCAAAGTCCAAGGTAAATCCTTACGGCCTCTACACTCCTTTACCAATTCCATACAAACCCTGGGTTGATTTATCTATGGATTTTGTCCTTGGACTGCCTAGAACTAGGAAAGGCCATGATTCTATCTTTGTCGTTGTTGATCGTTTTTCTAAGATGGCCTATTTTATTCCATGTCACAAGACTGATGACGCTAAATATGTGGCTGATATTTTTTCATGAAATTATTCGCTTACATGGCGTGCCACGTACGATTGTGTCTGATAGGCATGTTAAGTTCCTTAGCTATTTCTGGAAGACATTGTGGTGTAAACTTGGCACTAAATTGTTGTTCTCTACTTCTAGTCATCCACAAACTGATGGACAAACTGAAGTAGTTAATCGGACTTTATCCACTTTATTGCGAGCAATCATTAAAAAGAACATTAATACTTGGGAAGATTGCTTGCCTCATGTTGAGTTTGCATACAATCGCACCGTTCACACTATTACACAATATTCCCCTTTTGAAATTGTTTATGGTTTTAACTCTCTTACACCTTTGGTCTATCTCCTTTACCTGCACATGAGAGAGTTAACATGGATGGTAAGAAAAAGGCTGAATTTGTGCGCGATTTACATGCAAAGGTGCATGCTAACATTGAGAAATGCACCCTTCGTTATGTGCAAAGTGCCAATAAGGGACGTCGCAAGATGGTATTCGAACCTGGCGATTGGGTTTGGATCCACATGAGGAAGGAATGTTTCCCCGTTCAAAGGCACAACAAACTCCTTCCTCGGGGTGATGGACCATTCCAAGTAGTCGAACGTATTAATGACAATGCCTATAAACTTGACCTGCCAGGTGAGTATAGTGTACATGCTACTTTCAACGTTGTTGACTTACACCCTTTCTCTGCAGACGATGAACTTGATTTTGGGACAAATCGCCTACAAGAGGAAGGGAATGATGAGAACTCAACCGGATTCAAAGATGGCCAAGATTCAAGTGGTCCCGGTCTTCAAATTCCAAATGACCCGATTACTAGAGCTCGAGCACGGAGGCTGAAAGAATCATTACAAGCACTTGTTTGCACCATTCACAAAAACATTGGTAATGACTTGAGGATCATTGAAGGCATTGAGTTCGAAAAGCTACCACGAGTCCAATTGATACAAGTGCATGAAGAACCTATCTCGTAGGATTATTTGATGTTGTTTTCAATTAACAATTAGTTACTTATTTTCAAGTAAAAGTCGGCCTTAAGTCATGTAAGATGGAACGAATCTCTGGTTCAATTTAGCTTCAATAAGTCGGTCAAATGGGCTTGAGAAAGGCCCAAGTCTAGGATCCAATTAGGATTAGGGTTTAAGTCTATGTAAGGCTATAAATAGTCTAATTTCCAACATTTTTAGGGGTTGAGAACAATTTTCCAAATTTGAGTGTTTTACACTTTTCTCTTGTCTAAGAGACTCCCTTGAATATTTGAGAATTTTTCTCTTGTGTTTAATTGAACTTATCAATCAAGTATTCCCCTTGATTGTGGCGTTCGTCTATCCAAAGTTTTGGTTCGCTAAATTATTAGGTCGTGAGTCAAGCCTAATTCTTGGTTCGTGGCTTCGTGGTTTAGAGGGGTCGTAAGCTCCACCATCCCAACTTGATTCGTCTAGATCCTTCCTCGTGATTTCACATCAGTGAAGGAAGTGATAGTCTCACTCCATCTACTTCTTTTCTAACTTTGGGTGGTGGTCCAATTTCTCTTAATGTACCATTAGATACATCTCTTTTCTTCGCTTGAAATGCTTTCAGTTGGGATTTTGTGTTCTCTACCCTTTGCGCTTTCTCAAGAGCATCACTAAATGTTTCAATCTGTGCTGCGGCAAGGGTATCTTGGATTTCTAAATTTAATCATTGGATAAACCGTTTTATTCTCTTCCGTTCCTTAGCCACAAATTCTGGAGCATATGTAGATAATTTCGTAAATCGTGTTTCGTACTCAGCCACACTCAAAGTTTCTTGTTGAAACTTTATAAAATCGTCTTCTCTCTTTTCTTGAACAAGTGGAGGGGGAAATTTCTCATTAAACTCTCGTACAAAGTTTATCCAAGTCATTGGAGTTTGATCTCTTTCCCACTTGTTTCTTATAACATTCCACCAGACTCGTATCGCTCCTTCAAGTTGAAATACAGCAAAGGTGACTTGTTTTTCTTCCGTGTAATCCAAGGCATCGAATATATTCTTTATATTCTCTAACCAATTCTCAGCCACTTCTGGATCAGGCCCTCCAGAAAATTTGGGCGGAAATAATTTCTGAAATCGTTCCAAAGCTCGATCCTCCCCTATCTCTTGGTTTCCACGTTGGTTTTCTTGTCCAACCCCTTAGCCCTGTTGAGCTACTAAGAGCTCTAGTACATCCGTCATGCGAGTTCAAACTAATCCCATTTGGTCATCTCCTCTCCCAACCCTTGGCTCGGCATTTTGATTAATATCAGACCCATTATCTACTCTTTGATTTCGGTGTTGTCTAGGTTGATGTCCCTTTCATTGTCCTCTAGTTTCCATGTTTACAGCTAATTTATATGCATATGCATAAATCTCACACTAAGCCATAATTGAACTCTACACATACCAGTAACAACTTTAAAGAAAAATGAAATCACTTACACAATTAACATTATTACCATACCAATCAAACATAAACTCAAACTCATTAAATCATAACACAAGTTACAGTCAAATAAAGTTCATACCAAGTCAAAGTCAGTAAACAAAAGTAAACAAGTGGTTATCAAAAGTATATTCATCTCCAAGGCACAAACTTTTAAGTTCTACTCTCATCGTCCCACTGCAAAAGGTCACAAGTAGTGCTTCACTAAATTAATTGAAACTAGATGATTTTCGTTCCCTAACACGTTCAACTTCAATCCCAACACCAAGATCTTCTGAGCTATGATCTTCTCCACCTGCCGCTCTTAATTATTGTGCCATCTTAGCCAAACAATTATTGGTTTCCTGTAATTATTCACGTGAATTATCGGTTCATACGTATTCCCCCACAAATGGAGATCTCAAGTTGTTAGAATTGCCCTCAGCTCTTAGATATTTGGGTATAAGAATCCAAAACAAGGTAATTCACAACTCGAGCCGGTCACTCCCAAGAGTAAATCACCACATTCGAGATTCCTATTCAACATACATATCTAATTTTCTCTAAGTATCAAGATAAAGGTTTTATACCTATCACATCCATGATCCATAGTTTCACTCTAGAAGAGCACTTAGGCCTATTTTCATTCACATCATAGGGACCATAACACCATTTGGTCCAAGTTCACCCCGCGCAGATACCACACGAAACAGTTCTGATTTTCATCCATACAAGTTGTCACTTAACTTTCAAACCAAACCCACAGTCTGGCATTCTAAACTTTTAAGTCTAGGATACACTACAAAGATCTGAAACCTAAACTCTGATACTAACTGTGACGCCCCCACTTCTTCCAAGGGTGAACCCAAGGGTATCGGCGGGATGGCTGCCCAACTCTCGCCAGGACTCGGTACAATTCATAATTCAAAATTAGGAATACTTCAAATAACTTTAATATATATATTTAAAGTACTCCAAAACACTTCATACTTACAATTAGTCAACTCTCAAGTTTAATACAACCCAAAAGAATATTTACTACGGCCATCAGCTATAATACAACTTAAAATTTTTTCCAAAAGAAAACAATCTAGCACTATTCACGAACACTTTTGATCTCGAACCCTGTTAAGAAAAATAAAAACGTGGAATGAACTACACAACCCAGTGAGATTCCAAGACACTCTAGCAGTTCTAATAAATCAAGTAATTTGAGCATACACAATGTATGATTTAAGGTTGCACATTGGCACATTAACAAGAGACAGTTATCATTGTACAAGTAATTTGAGCATATCACAGGTATGGTTCAGGGTCACACGTTGGCACATTAGCATGATACAGTTATCAGTATGTAAAAATAAACATACATTGAAGGATATAGTGTTCCAGTGGAACCATTTCGGTCAATTTCATCTTATAACTCTAGTGATCCCCTCGGTTGTCTGGCCATCACCTTATCCCTCCAGTGATAGTACTCGAGTATACCGAAACAGTATCTCAGGATTCCAACCTACTTGACCGAGCCCAGTCCTGGCTCGACTAGGTCAGTAACCAAGTAGGGCCCAGTTCAGCTTAGATCTTCAACATGCACAAGTAATCAAATAAATCGGTAAACGGTAAAAATTTATCAATTTTGTAGGTCGAGTGAGATGAAATACACACTTGTCGTAAAACTGTAAAAAAGTTCATGTGAATACGTAATTTACGGTAATCACATAATCAGGTAGTCAAGTAATCAAGCAAGCAAGTAATTAAGTAAATTGGTAAATAGTGAACGGTAAACGGTAAACGGTAGACGGTGAATAATCTCGGTTAACGGTAAGATTTATCATTTTAGTAGGTCGAGTGAAATAAAGTACATACTCGATTTAAAACAATGGAAAAGTTGATAGGAGCAATTATCGGTAACACTTAACAGTTAAACACATAATGACCATGGAGTAAACATGTCATAAAACTATTCATGTAACGTACTCCTATATGAAACACTCACCAATTCGAAACAAGTGAGTAAGTGTTCAAACAAGTGTTTAGGCGTCCATTTCGAGTTCCTCTTGAAGGTCCCCTTGAGCGCCTGAGTAAATAACAATTAACTATTACACACTATCGCTTAAAAATCCTTTCTTATCGAGAAAGATTGCACCCGTGTACAATCTAAGAAAATATCATAAAAGTAAGACTCAATTACTCGTAAATCGAGATTCAAAGGTGGGGTTTAAAACTCAAGTAAAAATCTATTTTTTATCTTTAAAATCATTGGATGGAAACAAGTACGTTTGAAACCATGTAAATAAATTTCCAGACGAACGATCGAAATCGGACGTGAAGATGCCACGTCACAATCCGGTCAGATTTCTGGCCGGATTCGAGGAAGTGAAGAAACCAAATTTCTTTTTTCAAATCTCACCATTAATTTGGCCAAGAACTGGTCGGATATACGGCCGGATTCTTTGAAAATGGTTCCCGCGCGAAAATCTTTCAAAAGGCTAGGAATTACCGAATTTAGGGGCATTCTTGAAAAAATCATAACTCACTCTCTGAATGTCCAAAATTGGAAAATTTGGTACCGTTGGAAACTATTTCCAAAGTACTAAAAGTTCTTAGAAGACACCTTTCCATGATTCCAAATAGAAGATATTCAAAATTTGGCTCAAAGTGGCTGTTTCGGAATGCCAAGGCAGTTTTGGGTTGATTTTCAGCAAAGTTTGGAAATTCGGCAAAATTCACACAATGCCAACTAGCTTCTAAAATTTGTAACCCAATTAAAGTTACAATCAAAGTTTTCAACACAACCAGCGGAACAAGAATTGGAGTTTCGAGTACCAAGATATAACGGTTCAAAGTGGCTGAATTTCCTCACTGAACAAAGATTTTCCAGGTTTACAACTTGAGCTTTGGTACTTTAGTTGAGCATTTAAATGAACTTAAAATGGTACCAAAATTAGCAGTATTACACTACCATATAAGGGCTATTCCTCTGTCAATTTTCATAGGAAAATCCATTCGGGAAGTGGGTTAACAAAGTCACTAAAGTTCCAATTTTCCAAGGCAAAGCTGCCTTGTACTTCCATTTCCATTTTTTTTAAAACATTTGGCCAATGAATCTTTTCAAACATGGTCCGTTTATGAAGACAAATATCTAAGAAATATCCAAGATACATTTGGTAGGTGATTAACACCAAGAATTTCAAGATCACAAGTCCCAATTCAAAAATAGTCATTCAACTAGCCAAAAAGAGGGTTTTTATCACTAAGTCAGTTTCAGAATTCAGCCACAACCCACTCAATTCAACTTGAAATTGAGTGTGGTTGGTGACGTTGAAAACTAAATTCATAAGGCTACAATTTCTCAGAAGAAATTGTTTTAAAATCCTGTCCACAACTAGCTCATAATTGAGCATCAAGTTGTAGCTCAAAACAGGGCTTTCAGTACAGACGAGAAACAGAACATGCAAATTTACAAGGTTGGTACGGCTCACTCAAGTAGAATCAAGACATGCATTTTATGCCATTGGAAAACTAGAAATATCTAGTTTCTAGTGCCATAAACAGCACTCGATTTCGACATCGGACCAAAGAGTTATAGCTGTTTGAAAATCACTGCCAGAGCAGTACGAGACACAATTCCAGTTTTGCTACATTTTTGAAATCTTAACATTCACTCATTCAAATCACGTAAATTTTTAAGGAAACTTTATACACAAACTATATTACACATTTACATCAAAATCAAGTCAATTTAACCACAAAAATTTCGAATTAAAGCCTCTGCACAAACAGGGCAGATTCGGCCCTTTCCTCTTTCAAATTTCCTTTGATTTCTTTCCACTTCCTCAACTTAGATCCACTAGTTTAGCACTAAAACAACACATATAACATCTAAAATTATCATATCAACCCATCAAATCCAATGTGGGATTTCATAGAACCCACTCACAAGATTTATAACCAAACAAAGTTACTCATAAGAAGGTACAAGTTTCTAAACTCAATCTAACTCATAAATAACAAGTTTCAAGGGTTAGATCATGTGATACCTTCTTAGATGCTAAAGATTAGATTTTTTGCCACAAGAAAGCTCCAAAAAATCATGGAAATGAAGCTCTTTTCCTTGCCTAAGTGAATCTCCAAGTGGTCTTGAGTTTAAGTTGCAAGTTTGGAGTGAAATGGATGGTTGGATTGGCAGAAATGAAGAAGTAAGTTTCTTGCTCCTTTTTGCTTAAGAGAGTCAGCTGTATTGTGGGAGATAGGAGAGAGAAATGGCTGGTGGAAAAGTTTCTTGAAGAAGCTTAAGTATGTGGCCAAAAGGTGCTCCAAAAGTCAACCCTTCAATAGTGCGCGTACGCGCGCGTTTCGTGCTCGATTTTCCTCAGGTTTGTTTCACTTGTGTACTAAACCTATAATGCACTTTCAATCATACTATTATTATTCACTCTTAATAGTCTAAAAATAAAGGTTTAAAGTCCCTCAATTAATCACGCGCGCAAAAACACGTACTCCCGATTGGTGCGCGATAATGTGGAATTTATAAGAAATTCTTATAATGATAGTATCATTAACTCATAATTGAACACTTAAACATAAAAATATCTATTTCAAGACTAATGAACAAGTCTCCAATTTTTCAATTTTATTGTATTCTTGAATCGATTATTGTCTCCAAATGCGCATCTACTATTCACTCTAAACGAATTTTCAAAAATAAATTTTTGAACCAAGGCACTTTTAAAATACTTGTAGGTCATAGTCCCATGTAATTGAGTATAAAGAGATTGGAATAAAATATTCAGAGAAAACGGGTGAGTAAATAATTAATTAAGCTAGTAAAATAAAATAAATAAGAAAAATTCGGGTCCTCACAACATTATTGGTTGTCATTTTACTCCAAAGATGATTGAGATTAATCTCTAGCAGACTAAACTCTGATACCAATTGTAAGGATCGAAAACAACTTAAGAGGAGGGATGAATTAGGTAGTTTAAAAATTGGCCAAGTTGTGAGTCACTTTTTGAGTACTTGCCTTCTTTTTCTAAAAGACCACACAATGGAGCAATTGATGAGAAAGCACAAGTTTTTGTGAGTAGAAAAGATGAGCAATTTATATATCAAGATAGTAAGTAAAAGAGATAGAGTATCAAACCAAATACCAAACTACTCCTGAGTTTGAATATCACTTTAGAAAGCAAGTTTCTTCAAGTTGATCAGTTTACAACCAATCTCTTGTGTACAAGGGAAGGATCACTTCTTCCTTGCCCCAAGCCACTCTTGGTCAAGCAAGGAAGTTTTACTATCACTCAGATAACCCTCACAAATCTGCACTATTGAAGTAAATGAATCACACTAGAAAAGCCTATCGAAAATTATACAATATCCTCTTTGTAGAGTATTTTACCACTAAAATCACTCTTGATCTGATGTAGTCTCAATGTGCAAAGTTACTTTGAAGTGGTTGACTTTGTTCTATTTATATGGGACCAAAAAGTTTCTTAATTAATGCTTTCAACGGATAGAAAGTAGCTGAAGAGTCAACTAGCCGTTGGTAGTATCAGACGTCCGGTAGACCAACTTCTTACGTCCGAACGTAGGCAGTGAGCTCAAGAAATTTTCTTGAATTATTTCGGACGTCTGGTACCTTCAATCTATGCGTCCGAAGGTAGGAGGTGAAACTAAGAATTCTTCTTTAATTCTTTTCGGACGTCCAGTGCCTTCAAGGTTTTGCGTCCGAAGTATCGCAACACTTGTCGGACGTCTGGTGCTCTGATGATATGTGTCCGATTGAGGTCAGTGAGCTTAGAGGGAATGACTTAATATCTTCGGATGTCCGAGGGTGAAGTTCTTTATGCGTCCGAAGTTGCGCAAAGGTTGTCGGACGTCCGATCCAGTCTTCTTGTGTGTCCAATAGCAGCTTCAGTATTCTTTGTGCTTAATCTTTGAACCTGTTTTGCTCCATTCTGAAAGGGTCTGTTGAGAGAATATTAGTAACATCCATTAGTTTTGTAATCATCAAAACCCACGGACTGAGATAAACACACGACCATACAAGTTGCAATGGCTTAACAGCAGTGGAGTGGTATGTGTCCATAAACAAGTCCTTGTTACTTTTTCAATTAGTAAATATAAGGATGAAGTTTTATGTGATGTTGTGCCTATGCAAGCTGCATATATTATTCTTGGCCGTCCTTAGCAATTTGATAAGAGGGTGAATTTTGATAGTTTTACCAATAAATACTCATTTGTTCATAGGAATAGACAGCTAGTACTTGCACCTCTTACACCACAAAAAGTGCATGAGGGTCAAATTATCTTACAAAAGGAGTATGAGCAAGAATATCAAGATGTGTTTCCAAAGGAAATTCCTAGTGGTTCACCTCTATTAAGGGAAATTGAGTATCAAATCGATCTCATCCTTGGAGCGTTATTGCCAAATAAACCACCTTATAGGATAAATTCCTGAGGAAACAAAGGAGTTGCAGCGACAAGTAAAGGAACTATTGGAAAAAGGATGGATTTACGAGAGCCTAAGTCCATGCATTGTGCTTGTTCTACTTGTACCAAAGAAAGATAGAATGTGGAAGATGTGCACTGATTGTAGAGTTATATGTCGCGCCCCACTTTTTGAGGTGTGAAAGTAGTGTGTAGGAGATGTATGTGAACGTGTGTGAAGGTGAAAATAAAAGGCCGTGGGATTGTGAAATGCGACGGTTTGGCCAAACAAAGGGTTTTAGATAGAAAAGGAGTCGCCACTTGGTATAGAGTTAGGGTGTACCAAGTCACCCAAAAAGTGATTTTGTTTTTGGAAAGAAAAGTAAACAAACCCTTTTAAAAGAATTTTTTAGGTCTACGTAACCAAAGAAAGGGATCGGGGGTCACATTTGATAAGGGAGAAGGCAAAGGCAAAGCCTAAGGCACTCCCTTACCCTAGCCAAAGCTAGTTGCGTGACTTAGCCCTTCTTTTCCTAATTTTTCTACCCAAAGTATATGTTGCATGTTGGATATGACTAATGGATGCGAAAAAAAGAAAAATGCAATCCTAAATCTAAAATGTCTCTTATGAGGTTTTTTGGTCCCAACCACATGAGTTGTGATGGCCAATAAGGAAAACTCTCATAGAGGTCACGGGTAATGCAAATGAAGACCCAAATATGAGTGCAAGTGTGAAAATGTAAGAAGAATGCAAAATAAAATAAAAATAAAAATACAAATGTAAGTGCAAGTGTGCCAATGTAAGAAAAGTGCATATGTGCAAATGTAAGAAAAGTGCATGTGTGCCAATTGAGCAAATAAAGGTGTTTGTGTGCAAATGGATGAAAATATGGTATAATAGTAGTAAATGCATATAAGTGCAACTGGGTGCAATTTGTGAGGTAGAAAATAAATAAGTGATAGGGAAAGAAAAATGTACAAACTTGGCATGTGGATTGAGAAAAAATATAAGTAGTAAAAGAATGTGGATAAAGAAGGTGAAGAAGTGATATGATAAAAATGAGAGTGTATGAACCTAGAGGAATGCATCAAGTCGGGTACGGGAATGACTCCTAACTTTGTGATTTTAATTTTTCCTTTGATAGAGGGAATACAAGCGTGCTAAGGCTTAGAAAAGCCACACTCGTCTATATCCCATATTTAAGGGGTAACTCTCAAGCAAATGTACCCTATAACTAGCATGGAGATGCAAAAAGCCTAAAATGAAAGGGAAAGGGTTGGAGGGGCATGCCAAATGCTAGAAAATTAAGAAAAAGGCATGAAATGTAGTGAGACATGCAATTATGTACTAACGAGAGGGGACAACCTATTGGGTCTAACATTAGACTAGCCCTTTTCTAAAATTCTCTCACAAGCATTGGACTTGCGAGAGCTCGAGGGGAGAGACCATGGCCAGCGTTGGACTAGCCACGGTGACGCATTCATCCATCACATTCATCTATGACTATAGAAAGCAAGTAGACATGCCAATCACCTATAAACACGTAACACATAACACTTAGCATGCTCGACTAAATGCAAGAGCTTAATAAAGCAAATTAACACGTAGCAACAAAAGCAAGCAATCAAGCTAATGAACCTATTACATTTGCTAACTAAAACAAATGGGGAAGAGGAAAAATGAATAAAAATGCTCTCCAAGCCCTATCTATTACAAGCCAAGAGGTGTACACATACCCCATAAAAGAATAACTTAATAAAAGCAAAAGTAAATGAACTAAATGAAAGGAATTAAGGAAAGGCAAGGAAAGCAAAGTAGACATGCAATTCTCACTTAGCACGTTGGATCACATAGAGGAGAGACAAAAAGGATAAAAGAAGTTATACCTCCCCGTTTGTGATGTTAGTAAAGTGAACAAGACTTAACTTGGGCTAGAGTCACCAAAGAAAGAGATAACTTGGGCTAAAACCATCAAAACAAGGGATCAATGCACCACTTTAAAGATAAGTAGAATAAAAGGCAAAAAGGAAACTCAGAACACCTTAGAAACTTCAAAAGGGGTACTAACAAACCACCAAATTCTTCCCTAATTGCGACTTAAATGTAGTCAAAAGATGCTTAATTTCAAAGAAATTAAATTATTGATCAAATTTCTAAAATAGAAAAATGACTAAGGACCCAATAGCAACCATTAACCAATCAATCAAGGCCAATTGAAACATTTTAGGAACTTTAAAGGTCCAAGAGCAAGAAAAGGTCAAGTAATGATTGGAATTTCAATCCCTCTAAGACCTAATTGCAAGAAATCGACACATAATTGGGCCCCAATACAACAAAGGGAGACTTGGGGGGTCAAAGTGTAAAATTTAAAATTTATTTCATGCATGCATACAAATGGCTTCCTTCACTTCTGGTTGCTGGGTTTCTGCCAAGGCTTTCCTTCCATTTCAACATTCAAATATGTTCACCACATGCCAGGATTTTGACTATCAATCATCAACTAAACATGTAACTTCATTGCAGGATTGAAACAAGAAAATGGAGCTGATCATCAAGGGTAGAAAGAAAACTAAACAGCAAAAGAAGGAAGAAGATTGCTGCAACTGAAGGCTTCGGCAACTGATGAAGCCTTCAGCACGATTCTACAGCTTAATTTGCATGTACAAAGTTCTGCAATTTCAGCAGAGCAGATGCATACAACAACTTTGAAATTACTCCCGTCAAACATGGCTGAACATCCAAACAAACAAGAAACATAAAAAACTGATGCAAAAATGCTGGACAAGACATTCATGTAAAAAATGGTTTGGCAACCTGAAATTCATTTTTTTTAGCAAGTATTCAAACATGATTCAAGCATTTCAGCCCCCAAACATGCAAACCTAACCCCCCTTATCCAATTCCTCTCAACCAACACTCCAAAACCCAAAACGTACAAACCCAACCAGCAAAATGGATGGCCGAAACTTTGGTAGGCAGTTGCAGGGAAGAAAACAGTAAAAAAAATGCGGAAGCTTTTTTTTTTTGTCCTGCTGCACATTTTGCAGCTTATCAAAACACAACCCAAAATGCCTTAAACCCTCTGCCGAAACTTCAAAACAAATTCATAAGATAAGAATCTAAGGCCCAAACCACAATTTTATAATCAAGAACGAGCAAAAGACTGAGCACACTTAGCAAACATCTCTCCAGGTTCACGGATGGAAGCAAACTGACATCTTTTATTCATAAGTCCTCAACAAGGAGACCCATAGACAAGATTCTAATTACATGTCACTGAACTTACAAAAACAACGAAATTAGTGAGCTTCCTTGTCATCTCTTAATTCCAACAGAATCCAGGCAAAGAAATAAAAAAAAAAAACAGAATAAAATTCAACATGCAAATCTGACGAGAAAAAGTCCTATCATCTACTGGGTTCGCTACAACTAAAAAAACATGGAAAATCTTCTACACAAAAAGAAACTTCATGACTCACCATAACATAGGACCCAAAGTATGAAGCCCAGATTTGAATGAACAACGCATGAACAGGAAAATACCGAAAAGAGAAAAAATAACGCGGAGACAAAAATCGAGTAGCAAAACTCTTGGTTACTGAAAATAGATGATGCGTAGGCGAAGGAGAATGAAAGAAAGGATTACCTTGTGGGATGATCGAACTCCACAGAAACCCAATGAAATCTGCTGCGATCTTGATGAGGAATCCTCAAGTGAGAGTTTGAAATCTCCTAAGTTTCTCGGTTTTCTCTTTTCGCCTACCCACGGAACTCTCCTCTTCTCTTTGGTTGCCCTTTCTCTAGCCTTTCTTGTTTTCTCTCTACCCAGCAACCATCAGCCGTAGCTATCTCCTCTCCATCCCTCTCCCAGGTTTCTTTTGCTTTGCTTATTCCGCCGCTTCTTCTTTCTAGATCTTCCCAAAAACCCCAGTTTCTCTTGCTCCCTTTTTCCCCCGTCACTCTCTGCTTTTTTTTCGAAACCCCCAGAAATCTCCTCTCAACTTTCTTAGCCGCCACCCTCAGAATTTTTCTTAGTTGTCAGCCGTTCTCCCCTCTCTAAAAGCTGCATTTCTGTTCTATTTATACCAAACACATACTCTCAAACCCTCACCTGAAGGGTGAGGATGAGAGTGGAGGTTTGCTGGGCATCCTAGGGCCCTCCGATGGGCATGTGCAACTCTTCCTTGCAAGCTGCGTTTCCGCAGCTTGCATGTAAAATTTTTTTTTAAAAGTAATTTAACAAAATTGATAATAAAATAAAGTAAAAAAAAACAACAATTTAAGTAACATCGGACAAAAATAAACAAACTAGAAACAACAAAGTTGCGATTTTCATTTTTCTTTTTTTTTTCTTCATTCATTTTTTTCTTCAAGAGAACATTGAATTTAAATCACAAACAACTAAATCATATTTTTTGAATGCTTTTTCTTTCTTTTTTCTTTCTTTTTTTATTTTTTTTCTTTTTCTTTTTCGAGAAATTCTATGCTAAAAACTTAAAAATAAAAATAATAAAATAAAAAACTAAAAACTAAAAAGTGAATAAAACTAACACGACAAAATAAAACTAAAAAATAAATAGTAAACGAAATTACACTAAAATTTTGGTGTCTACATTATAAATATCATTACGGTAAGTATCCCATTTTTAGACTTGATGATATGTTAGATGAGTTACATGGTACTGTCATTTTTACAAAAAATTGACTTAAAGAGTGGCTATCATCAAATTCGCATGAGAGAGGAAGATGAGTGGAAAGCTGCTTTCAAAATCAAACATGGGTTGTATGAGTAGTTAGTGATACTCTTTGGCTTAACTAATACACCAAGTACATTCATGAGGTTAATGAATCGTGTTTTATGCCCGTTTCTTGGTAAATTTGTTGTGTATTTTGATGATATTTTGGTCTATAGCAAGAGTCTTGATGAACATGTCCAACATTTACAAGTTGTTTTGATGTACTTAGGAGGGAAAGCCTTTATGCTAATCTTAAAAAGTGTACTTTTTACACTAATCAAATTGTCTTCCTAGAATATGTTGTAAGTTCACAGGGTATACATGTTGATCAAGACAGGGTAAAGGCAATAGAGACTTGGCCGATCCCTACAAACGTTAGTGATGTTAGAAGTTTCCATGGTTTGGCTAGTTTCTATCGTCAATTTGTGAAAGACTTCAGTACAATTTGTGAGGACCCGAAAAAAAAAATTTCTTATTTTTATCGAATATTATTGGTTTATTTAAATATTTATTTACCTATTTTCTCCAAATAATTTATTTCAACCATTTTAAATCTATTCATATGGAACAATGTCTTCCTTATGTTTTTAAAACGTCCCGTTAGCAAATTTAATTTTCGGAGGTTCGTTTAAATGAGAAATAATGAGTACATGTGTTTCGAGGTGATATTCTATTCGAGAGTATAATTATCTTGGAGAAATTAAGAATGATCAATAGTAGATTAAGAAAAGTTAATTGAGGAATTAAAGGTGAATGAGTTCTAATTAAGTGCATACCGCTCGCGCGTCGTTAGTTTTTCGAAAGACGCGCTGATACAAATTTATTGGAGATTTGAGAAAGTAATACTAGACTCTTGTGAGGACCCGCAAATTTACTTATTTTAAACTCCTATTACTGGTTTATTTAAATATTTAAATGTTTGTTTGCTTCGAATATTTTATTCCAACCTTTTTAGACCTAACTATATGGAACTATGGCTTAGATGTATTTTTAAAATGACTAGTTGCCAAAATTAATTTTTAAAAGCTTGTTTAGTGAGAATAGTGAATGCGCGTTTGGAGGTAATAATCGATTCGAGAGTACAACAAGCTTGGAAACTGAAGACTTATACATTAGTTTTAAAATAGTTATTTTTATGTTTAGGTCCTCAAATATTAGATAGTTATACCATCGTTATAAGAATTCCTTAGAAATTTCGCGTTATCGCGCACAAATCGGAAGTACGCGTTTTCGCGCGCGCAATTATTTGAGGGATATTAGACCTTTATTTTAGACCATTAAGAGTGAATAATAGTAGTATGAATAGAAGTGCATTAGAAATTTAGTGCACAAGTGAAACAAATTCGAGAGGAATTGAGCACGAAACGCAAGCGTATGCGCGCGAGGAGTGAGTTGACTTTTGGAGTATTTTGAGCCACACACTTAAGCTTCTCAAGGAAGCTTCATTTTCAGCACAACTCTCTCTCTCTCTTCACTCAAACAGCTGGCCAACCAAGAGGAGGAAGAAGAAGCCAAAACCTCTTCAACAACTCACTCATTTCTTGTCCAAATCATCTCAAAATTTTACCACAACTTGCAAATCACTTGGCGATCATATTAAACTAGGAGAAGAGCTTCCTTTCCACGGTTTTCTTGAGCTTCATTGGACCTAAAATTTCTGCTTTAGTCATCTAAGAAGGTAATCAACGATCAACCTCTTAAATCTTAGTTTATGGAAGTTATCTTGCACTTATGAGCTCATAGATTCACATGGGTAGTTTTATATTATTGAAAATCTTGTGAGTGGGCTCTATGAAATCCCACAATGGCTTGATGAACTGATTTGATGAGATTTGACGTCAATTATGTTGGATTAGTGCTTAATCTAGTGAAAATGAGTTGTATTGTGGAAGAAAGCTCAAAGGAAGTGAAAAGGAAATTTTACCGTTTCTGCCCCTGCTATTGCCATGCACTTTGGTGCACTTTTTTGTGGTCCAATTGACTTTTTTTGATGTAGATATGTAATATACGTTGTGTGAAAAGTTTCCACAAAAAATTACGTGATTTGGATGAGCAAATGTTGAGATTTAGAAATTTTACCAAAACTGGAATGGTGTCCCATATTGCTCTGGCAGTGATTTTCAAATAGCTATAACTCTTTGCTCTGACGTTGAAATCAAGTGCCATTTGCAGTATTAGAAACTAGACATTTCCAGTTTTCCAATGGTATAAAGTGTATGCCCTGATTCCACTTGAGTGAGCCATACCATCCTTGTAAAGTTGCCTGTTCTGTTTCTCGTCTGTACTGGAAGCCCTGTTTTGAGCTGCAACTTGATGCTCAAATATGAGCTAGTTGTGGATAGAATTTTAAAATGATTCCTTCTAAGAAATTGTAGCCTTATCAATTTAGTTTTCAACACTATTCACCACACTCAATTCTGAGTTGAATTGAGTGAGTTGTGGCCAGATTACAGAGCTGTTTTCATGAAAGAAAACCCTATTTCTGGACTGATTTATAGCTAATCTTGATTTGGAACTTGTTATTCGAAATCCTTGGCGTTAATCACCTACCAAATGTATCTTGGATGTTTCTTAGACATTGTCTACATAAATAAATCATATTTGAGATGTTTTTGATGACCAAACGTTTGAGGAAAAGTAACGGAACTACAAGGCAGTTTTGCCTTGGAAATTCTTGGAGTTTTAATGACTTGGTTAACTGACTTTCCATGCGAATTTTTGCATGGAAATTTACAGAGGAATACCCCTTATATGGTAGTATAATACTGCCAAATTTGGTGCCATTTCGAGTCCATTTTGATGCCAACTAAAGTACCAAAGCTCAAGCTTTAAACCTGGAAAATCTTTGTTCAGAGAGGAAATTCAGCATCTTTGAGCCGTTATATCTTGGTGCTCAAAACTCCAATTCTTGTTTTGCTTATTGTGTTGAAAACTTTGATTATAATACTAATTGAGTTTCAAATTTCAAAAGCTAGTTCACATTGTGTGAATTTTGCCGAATTTTCAAAGTTGGCCAAAAACTAACCCAAATCTGTCTTAATAGCTCAAATCCACAACTTTAAACCAAAATTTGAATACCTTCCACCACCTCGGAAGACTCTGGGACCTGATGAGGTTCTAAGGAATATACCCTAGCTGGCACCTTAGGTTTGGATCCGTCTCCCTTGGCTGGTCCAGTATTGGTCCTCGGCGGTAGTTGACTTCCTTTTCCATCCTGTTTCAGGACCGGACATGTAGCTAGTTGATGGTCCGCACTTCCACACCGCAGACATTTCCCTAGTTTCCTCCAGCAATTGTCCTCGGTGTGGTTTGTCTTCCCACAGTGCCCACAGGGACCACGGGGTGCCGAAGTCGAGCCACTCTGGATGTTTCCCATTTGTCCTCGCCCAGCTTGGCTGCCCCTGAACGGAGTCCCTATGCCTGATCCAGATTGTCGACCACCTCCCATGCCTCGTCCAAACTTAGAAGGAGTGTTCTTCTCACCTTGTCCAGACGTACTCCCAGGAAAACCACGCTTTTTAGCCTGGAAGTGGAGCACCTGCAGCCGTGCACTCTCAACCCGTTGGGCTTTTTCCATTGCCTCGCTAAACGTGATGATTTGAGCCGCCGCGAGATCTTTTTGGATCTCAACGTTCAAACCCTGAATGAAGCGCCTGATTCGTCGTTGCTCAGTCATGATCAATTCAGGCGCAAACTTGGACAGGAGGGTAAACTGACTCTCGTACTCCGCCACAGTCTGAGTCCCTTGCCGGAGCCGGATAAACTCATCCTCCTTCCTCTCCTGGACTAGGGGAGGGAAAAACTTTGCGTTAAATTCTCGGATGAAGTTCACCCAAGTCCTCGGTGTCTGCTCCCGTTCCCATTTCTGCCTAATTACGTTCCACCAGGAACGGGCAGCCCCTTCAAGTTGAAACACGGCAAAAGTGACCTGCCGTTCGTCCGGGTAGTGTAGGGCCGCGAATATATCAACCATTTTCTCAAGCCATTTCTCAGCCACATCAGGGTCGGGTCCCCCAATAAACTTTGGCGGGGAAAACTTTTGAAAACGTTCTAGAGCTCTATCTTCGCTCTCAACGTGGTTACCAGGATTTCCGGGGTTAGGATTTGGGTTTTGGCCCTGTTGTTGCACTACTTGTACGAGTAGGTTGGTCATTTGCTGCATAGCAGCAGCTATTTGAACGTTGGGGTCTATCTGGGGTTCAGGATTTGGTCCAGTAGAAGCTTCCCCCATTTCCCTAACCGGTGTGGGTTGCCTAATACCGCGCCCACGTCCCCGACCACTCCGTGTTCCTTCCATAAGGTATATTTGGTCTAGACAAGAATACTAAACCAAAGCAATAACAAAACATATAAGTAACACGCAAAACTTTCACATTAACACACATTTATACATTGCAAACACGAGCACAACATAGATATACAAGCCAAACACATATATATACAATCAGTCAGTCGAGTACGGCCAAGGCACGTACTAACACAAACGATCCACCTGAGGATAGGCCTATCAAAAGAAATTTACACGCAGCTAACTCTACGTCCAAAACGGTTAGCTAAGGCTCTATCCTTATCCCTATGTACATACAAAAACCACCAACTATCCAAAAGAGGCCTAATAATCATGGCCTAGTCAGTCGCTGGAGTCTGGGACCCAGGCGACGGGGTAGACTCCTCCCCAGCCTCGGCCCCAGCATACGAGGCCTCATCACTAGACTCTTCGAGTCCGTCGTCGCATAGGTTAAGGATCGCCTCAACACGACCCCTGACCTTGCGAGCTCTCTTAGTCTCGTGCTCACGTGCATCTCTCAGTTGATCACATAGGTCATCGACTCGATCCTCGGCCTCATGCACGTCATACTCTAGCTCCATGATACGTGCGGCTTGCTTCTCATTGGTTGCCCTAGCCTGAGTCACCTCAGCTTCCAATGTAGCAACCGCAGCTTCCAGCTTAGTATTATCCTTAGCAAACTCCTCACGTTCCTTTGCCACCGCCAACACTAGAGCGTTTGGATAGGCGTAGTTGCTACAGCACTCGCACTGTCGAACGCGGCTGGCCGGGCTCCAATGCACCACGGCCCCCTTCTGCCTAAGTTGATACTTAATTGGCGGCAGCGTACTACGAGGACGATCTCCTGCCGGACGGTCACTCGGGTCACCACTCGCATCCATCCTATAGCAAAGGAAGAAGTAATATGATTACACTTAATAGGCATAAACAATAGAATCCTCAAATCGAGCACTTCTATTATACCCAGGCTAATTCAAACCTAGGCTCTGATACCACCTGTGACAGCCCCACCTTCCCCTAAGGCGAACCAAAGGGGTTAGCGGACTGCCTGCCCAACTCTCGCCAGGACTAACGGTGCAGTTTACGTCGGTCTATTACGTTCCGGAACATAACAATGCGCGCAAACAAGTCAAAAACACAAAATAAAAAAATGAAAATTGAAGCCGAAATGAACAGTAGAAGACACGTCAGAATCCGGCCGGAATCTGGCCGGATTCCTGGCGGGATACTGGCCAGAGAGCATCCCAAAAAATTTCATTTTCCCCTCGCAATCCGGCCGGCAATCCGGCCAAGATTCCGGCCGGATTGTCTGGCCGGATATCAGGCCGAGAGCACTGGCCGGATTTCTCTTTTTTTTCAAGCAATCCGGCCTTCAATCCGGCCAGTTTCTGGCCGGATTCCTGGCCGGATTTGGCACTGTTCATCCTCGCCAAAATTTTTTTTCTTTTCCGTTTGAAAAGCGTAGAGATCCGAAATCCGTCCAAACACCAACCAAACATATATATACATTGGAAATCAACATTTACAAGCCATACGGCCTACCATAATATCCATTTAGTTCATACATATACAAGTAGCCATTTACACACCAAACATTGGTGGAAACAAATCACTTAGGGTTTTCACCCTCAAGGAGCAATTCAAAATACATATACAAGAGATCAACTTGCATCCAACCATCACAACCCTTTCCAAAAGTTTTCATTTTCCTGTAAGGAAAACAAATGACACGGTATGAGCTAAAGCCCAGTGAGCAACTATCACATTAGCAACCAATAGCATATAGCATAACCGATCACTTAAAGAATACAAATAAGCAATGAAGCAAAACAGTAAAAGGATACAGTCGGCTCTCAAGAGCCCATCTCCACGCTTGTAATCTTGATCCCATCCCATTGACCCTCCGTCAATGTTACAAGTACCAAACCGTAGACCTCTCTTTACTTCCATTCCTTCCACCCTACATACCCCAACCGGGCCCGCACTCCAATTCAGTAGCTTTTGGTAATACTCGAGTATACCGGAACCGAGAGTCTCATTACTACAAGGTTCCTCAGTACAGTCCCCGTGGCATGACAATTTTCACGACCAAGCCCTCGCCGGCTCGATCTAATTGACTACCAAACGGGGTTGAGCTCAGTAATACAGTAAAGCCGTTGAACAATCGTCCAAACGACACCAATTCAGTTTCCATGCATGGAGTTCAGTATCTCATACAACAAATGCAGTATTTCAGTAAAACGGTAAATAGCCACGAAGGAAATCACAAGGGGTGAGGGCGGTCAAGTACACCCTCACCTCAATCACTTTCAATAACCAAATAAGCCTTCAAGGCATCAAATTCACATAGCACGAAGTCACATTGTAACAAATAAGTGAGTAGTATACTCACCAAGCAAGAAAATGATGTTTCATGCACTGCGGTCCAAAGTGCGTCGTGAACCACCGTTTCCTCCTAGAACACATAAATAAGTGCCATAAGACTCGTGAACAAGCCGCAAAACAATGCTAATCATAACCCCAATAGGGTTTCATATGCATAAATAAGCATCATTAGTAACCAAAAATTACAAAACGGCCTTAGCTTAAGCCTTGATAGGAAAACCGTGTTTGACCTTAAAATGCGGTAATGGCGTTAAATTCACTACGGTCATCGGATGGGGGTGTAAGACCCTCCGTTTTGAAGCTAAGAAACAGGGCTACAACATTGTAGAAGGTCACTCAGTCCAGTTCCTAGCAAAACTAGGTCAAATGTGCCAAATACTAAACCAGAATCACCAAAACAGGTTTGCAAAACGCAGAAAACTGTAATCGGTATATCTCAGTCGATACAAGTCCAAATGCCGAAATTCCAAAGGCATATGATAGCTAAGACATCCAGCTTCAATTCATCAGAAGACACCAACTTCAAAATCCAAACCAATTCCAGTCAAAACAGCCTAATACCAATGCATTTTTCGTATTTTGACCAAAGCAGAACAGCTACAGTAATTTCGTCATAACTCACTCTACACTAATCCAAATGCCCTGAAATTTTACAGGCACCTTAAACACATCAATACCTACAACTTTCATGTTTTGAGCAAATTCCAATTCGGCCGCTAACCCTATGATCTAAAACCGGACAGAATTGGGAAAAATATGAACCCTAACTTTCCATTTTCCATCCAAATCCAAAATTGATTGCATTTAACCACAATTCACACCTACTAGAGTCATTTTAAACCATTACCATTCATTGTACAAGGCCACAACATCCCATTCATATTAAACCAGAAAATTCATCATAAAATAGAAAACTTCACCAAAACTCTTCAAATCAAGAAATAAAACACATATTCCAACACTCAAGCCACTTCTAAGCATAATATAACCATCATTAGGTGTAGTAGGGGGTTCAAGCATCACTTACCAAGTAACAAGAGATGTAGAGAGGTTGGCCACCTTAGACCTTCAAACAAACTTCACTAATACACTTACTAGCACTAGAAGAAAGGTTTTTATGGAGTAGAATCTAATCTAGGCTTTTGTTTGTAGGAGATTAAGGCAAATGGAAGCTTGAAAGTTGGTGGAATTCCTTTCTTCTTTGCTCAAGGAGAACCGGCCACAAGGAGAGAAAAATGGTGAATTTTGTGCAATTTTTGATATTTAATCCTTTGGTCAAAAAAAGTCAAGAAAGTGAATAGTGTTTCTTAAAGTCCAACCAATGAGAAGATAACACTTGTCACCTCATTAAATGCATTCTTATCTTTATTTTCTCTCTCACATCAATCACTTCACACACACTACTTATCTCTTAACACCCGATAAATTTTTCATAGTATCCGAAACTTAACCTTATTGGCCGAATTTTCCCGAACTTTTCGCACTAGTGGGTCCCACATCCAGTATATATTCTTAATTTTCTAAAAATTCACCAATGCTAGGAAAATCATCTAAAAACTATAATTACGCATAAAATTCACCAGAAAAATATTCCTAAGCCAGAAAATGCAGAAAACATGCAATTAAGGGAAAAATAAACCCTAGGAAAATATTAGGGTTTTACGGGTTCTCACAATTTCATACCTACATGTTTCCGTCCAATGATTTTAAGGTTAAAAATCAGATTTTTACTTGAGTTTTGAACCCAACTTTTGAGTCTCGATTAACAAGGAAAATCTAGGCTCATCTTCGCGATATCTTCTAGATTGTACAAGCGTGCGATCTTTGTGATAATTGGGGTTTATAAGTAATAGTTCATTATTAATTAGTTAAGCACTCACGAGGACCTTCAAGAGGATCCCACGGTGGATGCCTGAACCTTCGAGTGACAATTTCTCCTTTGTTTACTTAGTGAGTGTCAAGTGTATGAGTACTTGATACATGTTTAACTGTTATAAATGATTAGAGATTTTGAAAATGGAGTCGAGTGTGTACTTTACCGCACTCGTTCTCATTTGAAATGAATGAATCATGAATGACTTGATTGAATGAATTGAATGATTGAAATATGTTGAATGCTTGAATGAAGTGAAATGGTATGCTATGGCTGCATACGTCGTTGGAATGAATCTCCTCGACTCACAAATGCACATGGAGGATGCCCAAACTCATAGGCCGACCTTGGGACTCGAGCTGGCATAGGCCTGGTCGGGAATTTCGGTGAGCCATAAGAACAATATGATAAGTTTGATCCATTGGAGAGATCTTGCTTGGCATACTCATGGAGTATCGCCTTACAAATGACGTTCGGGCCCCCTGTGTGGTGTACGGTGGATGAACATGAGAAGTAAGTGGAGTTCTACGGATTTGAAATACCAACCCAGTTGACGGAGTATCATCACGGGAAGGTATACGAATAAGACTAGCAAAGCAAGTGGAAATTAGCTCCTGAGAGCTACCATATCCTTGAATTGTTTCTGTTTAAAGTGCACTTGAATTGTTAATTACACGAATATTATTGTTTGACTTGTTAATTGGGATTGTTACTTGGACAATGTGCTTGCATGTGTCTTCTTGACCTCACGAGCAATCACTCACCTGTAGATTTGTTTTCCTTAACAGGAATGGATGGAGTGAAATTTGGTGGAACTCGTTGGATGTACTTTTGTATTGGGGTTTCAAATGTAAATGACTAAACCTTCTGGCTGTTGTATATTTTGGGAATTGATGTATCTTTTGGGATTCTGATGTAAGAATTGGGTACTTGATGTATTTTGAAACTTGTGGTGTAAGTTTGAATGTTAATTGTGGAAGCGACTTCTTTTTCTTATTTTATTTTGTTGTGATGGCTAGTATTGTATTAAGCTTGAACGGGAATTGTATTGAGCCCGGGCGAGAGTTGGACAGGCATCCTGCGGATGCCCTTTGGTTCGCCTTAGGGAGAAGAGGGGGCGACACACAATTGCTGCACCACTTACTTCTTTCATCAAGAAGAACGTGCCATTCCATTAGGGAGAAGAACAAGTTAAATCTTTCCAATTGCTTAAACACATGCACTCGTGTTTAGTTTTCTTAACTTTGACAAAACTTTTGAAGTTGAGTGTGATGCTTCTGATATAGGTATTGGAGCTATTCTACTCCAAGAAAGTCATCCCATTGCATACTTTAGCGAGAAATTGAATGGAGATTTATTAAACTATTCAACTTATGACAAACAATTGTTGGCATTGGTTCGAACTCTTTAAGCATGGCAGCATTATTTGCGATCAAAGGAGTTTGTCTTGTACACTGATCACGAGTTGCTCAAGCACATTAAGTCTCAAACTACATTGAATAAGTGCCATACGAGATAGATTGCGTTCATAGATAGCTTTCATTTGTGATCAAGTACAAGGTTGGTAAGAGTAACATTGTTGCCGATACATTGTCTAGAAGGTACACTCTTAGCACTACACTTGATTGTAAACTTCTTGGTTTCGAACTCCTTAAGGAATATTACTCTAATGATCCAGATTTTGGAGAAATTTTTGAATCTTTGTCACGATAGTCCCGTGAGCATTATTACATTTTGCAGGGCTATTTGTTCTACAAAAACAAGTTGTGCGTTCCTAGTTGTTCCATATGAAGTTTCCTAATGCATGAATCTCATGGTGGAAGATTAATGGGTCATTTTAGAGTTGCTAAAACTTTGGCTATTCAACAAGAGTACTTTTGTTGGCCTACAATGAAACGAGATGTTGAGAAGGTAGTTCAAAGGTGTGTTACTTGTCATCATACAAAATCAAAGGTAAACCCTTATGGACTATATACTCCATTGCCAATTCCTAGTTTACCATGGGTTGATCTTTCTATGGATTTTGTACTTGGTTTGCTTAGGATAAGACATGGTCATGATTTTGTATATGTTGTAGTTGATAGATTTTCTAAGATGACACATTTCGTTCCATGTCATAAAACTAATGATGCAAAACATGTGGATAAGTTATTCTTTAGAGAAATTGTTCGCTTACATGGTATGCCATGCACTATAGTATCAGATAGAGATGTTCAGTTCTTAAGTTACTTTTAAAAACCTTATTGAGCAAATTTGGAACTAAACTTCTATTTTTACTTCTTGTCATGCACAAACTGATGGACAAACTGAGGTAGTTAATAGGACTATTTCTACATTATTGCATGCAATCGTTAAGAAAACTTGAAAACATGGCAAGATTATCCACCACATGTTAAGTTTGCATATAACTGCATAATTCAAAGCACTACTGTGAGGACTCATGATTTTATTCTTAAAATAGTCATTTTTATAATTATTTGCCCTGGAGTTAGTTAATTATATTTTAGATGCATGAATTGCCCTTAAATTTCGTTTTATAGCGCGTGAGTCGGAAGTTCGCGTAAATCGTGTCGGAACAACTAAGTGGAGATTTAAGGAATTAATACTAGACTCGTAAAAGTCAGTAATTACAGTGTTAAAGGAATTACGTCAGAGGATTAGTGCATGAGTGTATCAAACCTGAGAGAAAGTGGTAGTACGAAACTCTATTTCGACAACTATTCAAAATTGACTTTTGGCACGCTTAGTGACTACTTTTCCCTCCAATCTTCCAACACAAGACTCACACTCAACACTCTCATCTCTCTCTCCTCATTCTCTGCCAAAACAAGAAAAGAAAGGGAAGAAAGAAACCTCATCTCCTAGCTTCAATTTCACTTGCAAATCATTATCTAACTTCATAGATTCTTGGGATTTTATTCCATCTTGGAGAAAGAAGCAATCTTGTGGAATTTCTTGGAGGAATTTCGGTGAAAAATCTGGTTTCCAACTAGGGTTCATAACTTGAAGCGGTAGCCTTTCTTTACCTCTTAATCTTTCAAATTTTAAGAAGATGGATGGTTAGTTTTCATGGGTTTGAAACCCTAATCGCGTGTATAGGCTAGCAGACTTGAGGAACTTTATTTCTCGCTTTAAATCATAGGTTAGCTGTCTTGATGAGACCTCTAGGTAGCTGACTTGAGGCTTGATTGTTTGATTATGGTTGTGTTGATCTTGATCCCTATCTTTTGATGTTTACAAAACAAATGGATGATACTAATATTTTTTCAAGATATACTTTCAGTTTTGAAGTTATTTGATTCCATGAACAAGTGCAATTGAAAGGGGACAAAGTATGCTGAAGTTGTCGGACGCTCAAGAAGTCAGGATCGGACGTCCGATAATCGTTGCGTCATTTCGGACGCAGAAAACCAACCTACCGGACGTCCAAAAGAATTGAAAAAAATTTATCAAACTCACTGCCTGTTGTCGGACGCATAAAACAGGGCTATCGGACGTCCGACACTACCAACGGCTAGTTGACTGTTCAGCTACTTTCTATCCGTTGGAAGCATTAATGAGACACTTTCTTGGTCCTATATAAATAGTGGTTGGTCAGACACTTCAAACAACTTTGGCACATTGAAGATAAAAAAGATCTAGAGAGATTTTAGTGAGAAAATACCCTTCAAAGAAGATTTGTAGTCTTAGTGGTGTGAGGTTCATTGTAAGCTTTTCATTTGTGAGTGAATCTTTTATGAGTGTAGCTCTGTGAGGGTTGTCCTGAGGGATAGTAAAACGTCCTGGCTTGACCGAATGGAGTTCGGGATAAGGAGGAGGTGAACTTTCCTTTGTACACAAGAGTGATTGTAATTCATCAACTTGAAATAGCTTGTTTGAATTAATCTACAAGTTCAAGAGGAGTTGGGTAGTTAATTGGTTTGCAATTCTTTCCTTTTTATTTATTTATTGTTACGTTTGTGATCTTTTAATTGCTTATCGATTGGCTTTTCGTTTGGTTGTTTTCGATCCTTACAATTGGTATCAGAGCTTGGTCTCCTAGAGATTAAACTCAATCGGCTTGGGAGTAAAAATGACAACCAATAACGTTATATTTTTTGAAGGACATTCTGTGATTAGACCACCTATGTTTAATGAGTCAAATTATGTGAGTTGGAAAGAAAGAATGATTATTTTTTTGCAATCTATTGATATTGAATTGTGGTTTATTATTAGTAAAGGTCCACATGATGCCTCTCTTATAGATGAAAATACTCATAGATCTAGACCAAAAATAAGAAGTGAATTGACTGCTATAGACAGAACTCATCTCACTTTAAATGCTAAAGCCATGAATGTGTTATATTGTGCTTTAAACTTAAATGAATCTATTAGAGTCAAAGGCTGCAAGTCAGCCAAGGAAATTTGGGATAAATTGAGAGAAATTCATGAAGTAGTGAGAATGTTAGAGAACAAAAGAAATCCATTCTGGTTATCAAGTATGAATCGTTCAAGATGGAATCTCATGAAAACATTGATGAGATGTACTGTAGATTCAATGACCTCATTAAGGACTTAGAGGTGCTGGAAAAAGAATATTCTGTAGGTGAGAAAAATAGAAAAATCTTGAATGCATTGTCCAATGATTGGGAAAATAAAGTGACTGCTATTGAAGAGGCTAAAGATTTGAATACTATGCCTATTGAATCTCTTATTAATTCTCTAACCTCTTATGAGTTGAAACTTAAATCCAAAGTGCAAGAGGAGGAGGATGCGAAAGTAAGAAAGAATGTTGCTCTGAAGGCTTCACAAGATAAAGATGATCCAGCCTCCGTGAGTGAAGATGACATGGAAGGTGATGATAGTGATATTGCACTCATCACACGAGGTTTCAAAAGAATACTCAACAAGAGAAAATTCAGAAAAGGTGGACCTAACAATTCCTTCCCAAATCAGTCCAACAATTTGAGAAACAAAGGGAAGATAGAGTTCAATAAAAAGCAAGCTGATAAGTGCTTTGAATGCTGCCAACCTGAACACTACGCAAGTGAATGTCCAGTAATGAAGAAGAAAGAAGGAAGAAAACCAAGATTCAATAAATTTCAATTCACATGGAATGAGTGCAACTCCGATGGTGAAATTGAAGAGGATGAAGAATCTGCTAAATTGGCTTTTATGGCCATTAGAGATGATGAGGTAACATCTTGTAACTCTCAAGTTGAAAGTGATGATGAAACTGATGATGATCTTGAATATTTCATTATAAAATTGCATGATAGTTTGAAAGAATCCTATGCTAGAAATAAGGAGTTAAAACAGAAAATTAGTTTTTTGCTTCGAGATAATGCAAATCTTTTTCAACAAAATAAAAAGTTGAAAGCTGAAAATGATTACTTCAAAAAGAGTGAGACAGCTTTACATTTTGAACTTGATAGAAAAACAAAACTTTGTGAATTGTTCAAAAAGGAACAAGGTGATTTGAAAAGAAGAATGAATGGTCTAAATGAGTTGCTTAAACACAAGAAACAAGTCTGTTTTCAAAAGAATATGTTGAATTCTAATTCCAACGAATTTGCTATCCATAGGAAAAGGCAAGTTAGATTTATTAAATCCGTTCATGTGAATAACTCTTTGGTTATGTGTAATTTCTGTTGTCAAAAAGGTCACATGAAAAGTGATTGCTATGTAAGAAAGAATATAAAAAAAGGCATGAAATGCATATGGATAGTTAGACATGATGCTAACTCTAACAAGTAGGAGATATTGGTAAGATTGATAAGATTCTTGTTCATAATGCTTTTCTGTAATTCTTTTTTGAAGTTTCTGATGCTTAGAACTGAGTTTTTTTTCTTGATGTTTTTGAATATTACTGAATTTAAATGATGTCAAAAAGGGAGAGAAAAGAACAATTCTGATATAAAGATGGTTTGCTTTGTTAAAACTCTCTGTCATATGTTGATACTTCTTTTGATATCAAATTCTCTGTGATATGTTGGTGATTGCTGTCATTTTTCTGTTTTTATACTCTGTTATTGTTGCTGGATTATGATAGTTGATTTTTTACTCTTATCTTATGATGATAAAAAGGGGGAGAGATAGATGCTATGTGTAAGGGGGAGTTTTTCTGAAATTATAAGTTTTGGATGCGATGATTAAGGGGGAGCTTATACTTATTTTTGTTTCTTTCCATCCATTGTTTTGTCATCATCAAAAAGGGGGAGAATGTTGATCTTGATCCCTATCTTTTGATGTTTACAAAACAAAAGGATGATACTAATATTTCTTCAAGATATACTTTCAGTTTTGAAGTTATTTGATTCCATGAACAAGTGCAATTGAAAGGGGACAAAGTATGCTGAAGCTGTCGGACGCTTAAGAAGTCAGGATCGGACGTCCGATAATCGTTGCGTCACTTCGGACGCAGAAAACCAACCTACCGGACGTCCGAAAGAATTGAAGAAAATTTCTCAAACTCACTGCCTGCTGTCGGACGCATAAAACAGGGCTATCGGATGTCCGACACTACCAACGGCTAGTTGACTGTTCAGCTACTTTCTATCCATTGGAAGCATTAATGAGGCACTTTTTGGTCCTATATAAATAGTGGTTAGTCAGACACTTCAAACAACTTTGGCACACTGAAGATACAAAAGATCTAGAGAGATTTTAGTGAGAAAATACTCTTCAAAGAAGATTTGTAGTCTTAGTGGTGTGAGGTTCATTGTAAGCTTTTCATTTGTGAGTGAATCTTTCATGAGTGTAGCTCTGTGAGGGTTGTCCTGAGGGATAGTAAAACGTCCTGGCTTGACCGAGTGGAGTTCGGGGAAAGGAGGAGGTGAACCTTCCTTTGTACACAAGAGTGATTGTAATTCATCAACTTGAAGTAGCTTGTTTGAATTAATCTACAAGCTCAAGAGGAGTTGGGTAGTTAATTGGTTTGCAATTCTTTTCTTTTTATTTATTTATTGTTACGTTTGTGATCTTTTAATTGATTATCGATTGGCTTTTCGTTTGGTTGTTTTCGATCCTTACAGGTTGTTTATGTGATGAATGAGATGATTATGGTTAGAAAGTGGAGAGAAATCGAAGGAAAATTGCGAAAGGAAGCTGGACGAAATTCTGGTCATGTTGTTCTGTTTTAGTTTCAAAATTTTGATGCTTGGTTGACTATTAAATTTATGGATATATGTTGCATATTGTGTGTATAAAGTGCCTTTCAAAAATTGTATCGAATGGTTGCACAAAACTTGAGTTTTGGTAAAGATTCAAATCTGGAAAACGCCTAGCAGGGTATTCGAGTAGTGGTTCTTTGTCCGAATATAACTCTCTGTACAAGATTTGAAGTGAGTGCCATTTGCGGCATTCAAAACTAGACATTTATAGCTTTCCAACGGTATAAAAATCCCCTGCTAGTTCATTTTGAGCAAATCGTGGTGAGTCGGCAAAGTGGACTGTCCTGCTTTGCCTAACTGTCCGAATGAAACTGGGAAGCTGCATCTTGTGGCTCAATTTTTCTCCACTTGTGAAAAGATTTTTAAAATGATGCCTTCTAATGAATTGTAGCATTTTGAACCTAGTTTCTAATGCCATAAACCATTCTCAATTTAGATTTGTATAGCGTTAGATATGACTTGATTTCAAAACTACGACAAAATTGGAAATTGGAAAATTTTCCCTTTCTTGCTGACCGAATGGTCAAATCTGTTTTGGGATATTATATTTCAAAAATTTTAGCGTCATTTACCATCAATTGCTCATTAAATGTTTTTTGAAATCTTGGTTTCAAAAATGGAGTGAAATAGGGCTGATTTCGTCAGACAAATCTTTTGAAAAGAGAAAGAGAGATAGGGTGGCAGATTAGCTTTGAAAATTTCACAAACTTGATCATTTCGTTAACTGCCTTCCCGTTTAAGTTTTTGCCTAAATTTTGATAGAGAGGTAGTCCGCATATGAAAGTTTAAGTGTACTAAATTTGGTATAATTTCAATACTATTTCGATACCCAAATAATGCCCCAAAAATTGGTCTTCAAATATGAAAATCCACTGATCAGGTTGCGAAAATCGACTGATTTCAAACTGTTATATCTTGTTGCTCAAAAGTCTGAATTTAGTTCTGCTTGTTGTGTTTGAAACTTTATTTGGGACTCTTATTACGTTATAAATTCCAGACGCCAATTCATTTCCTGTGAATTTTGCTGAATTTCCAAACATTGCTGAAAACCAAGATTGGTTCTGTCTTGTCTTCATGAATCCATAACTTTGAACTAAAATTTGAATGCTTTTTGGTTGGAATCTTTAAAAAGTGTTTTTTGAGAAATTTTAGTACTTTGGATCTATGTGAGGATTCACAAATTTCTTATATTTTTCTTTAAAAAATGCCTTTTATTTAGAAATTATTCATTTATTATAGCCCTACTACCCACTCATTTCCCAATAAGTGCAAATGAATTTAGAAAGTAGGGTTTCACTCTTCGATTTCAAGATTGGAGCAAATTAGTGTTTTCGTTAATTTTCGCCGGATGATTTTTCGGTACGAAGTAAGGATTAAATTTGGTGATTAAAAGTGACTTTTAGGTGAGAAATAATATGTGATTGGGAGCAATGATAAAAAGATAGTGATTGGGAAGGAAAAAACCCTAGTACGTGTGATTTGAGGAAAAACGGCACGAACCGACGGGTACCGTGCACTACCGATTGAACGCACCACTGGACCACCACTTTCTTACCACATGAGCTCATTGATATTTGAGCAAAATATCTCCTTATTTCCAGTTTCCTTTGACCGAAATTTGTGGCAAAAAATGCAAGGGAGAGAGAGAAAAATTTGCATGGTTTTGGTGGTGCCAAGTGTCACCACCTCATGGCTCCTTGATTAATTTTTTTTTCTTGCCTTTTTATCCTTCATTTGAGCTATCTTTCTTCTTCATTTTTTCTGGTCTTGGCCGAGAGAGAGAGAGAGAGAGAGAAAAACCCCAAGAGAGAGTTCACCATTTCTTCTTGAAATCTAGTCACCAAGTGAGGAAGAAAGAAAACTAAATCGATTAAAGTGTTAGTTGTGGGTTTGAGAAGTTAGGGGAAACAAGAATTTCAAGAGGAGGTGAAGTATTACTCTTGCAAGCTTCATTTGTTGAGGTATAAGGCTAAACCATGGCTTTGGTTCTTTTATTGTGGTTTAAGTTGTTGCATCATGCATGATTGTGGTTAGATTAGTAGTGAAACAAGTTGTTATGATGATTTAAAGGTGATATATGTGAGTTAGGGTTTGAGGTACTTGCTGTCTATGCTTGCTATATGGATGAGATATGTGGTATCTAAGCTTATATAAGTGGTTTTAGTGATGATTAAAGCAAGAAATCAAGAAAGGTTGCATTGAAAACAAAAATTTCAGATTTCTGGAAAAATTTCCCCTCTTTCTGTCCGATTTTATTGCATCATGTTAGAGGCTGAATTAGCCTTACATTGAAACATAAAAGTTTTATAGAATGGTATTTTATAGTTGCCTACAAAATTTCAGCTCAATCGGAGCAACGTAGCCTGTGAAAAGACCAAAATACCCTCACTATTTTAGGATGTTTCCAGTGTTCCGTTTTAGTCAGTTCATCCAGTTTATCATATTTATTCACTATGATTCGTTCGGATTTAGCCATTTTCCAAAACATGAAAGTTTTAGTACTCTGTCTTAGCTTTTCAACACCACCAAGAACACCTGAAACAGACCTTAGTAGACTGAGATATGTCCATTTGATTGCAGTACAGTTCAATAGCAGATTAGTTGGAATTAGGTTATGTGAATTGGGAATTTGATAAGGTTACACTGGAAATTGGACTAAGTGATCTTTACGAACATTGGAGCCCTGTGTCTTAGCTTCGAAAGGGTATAAGTTGCACCTCAATCCGATAAGCGTCGCCTCGGATGTGCCCATTCCTCAAGAACCCATCAAAACTGTCTTTTGTAAACTTCATTTCCGCACTCGATATTAGCTTAATTTTTGTTCTTGTATTGTTTTGAGCCTATGGAATGGCTATTGAAATGAAATTGTGTTATGGATAACCTTGGGTTTGATTGAGTAAAAGGATGTGTCGCGCCCCATTTTTTATAAGAAAAATAAATAATTTTAAAAAAAGAATTTTTGATTTGAAAAAAAAATGAATTTTTGTTTTAAAGAAAAAAATGGGCCTAAATGGGACTTGTAATGCGACGATTTGACCCAAAATATAGTTTAAAAAGGGTTTATTGAATGAAAAATAGAGTCGCCACTTGGTATAGAGTTAAGGTGTACCAAGTCACCTAAAAATGAAAATTTAAAAGAAAAAATGGAAAAAAATCCCTTTTAAACGACTCCAAATCTACGTAAACCAACGAAAAAGGTTCGGGAGTCACATTTGACGAAGGGGAAGGCAAGGATAAAAATTCAAGGCACCCCTTCGACCTAGCCAAGGCCAGTTGCGTGATTTAGTCGAAAATTTTCTTGTTTTAACCAAAGAATTATCACATTTGGATGTTCTATATGAATGCAAACCCTAGACCTAGGAGGGTATCGAAGGGTCGAAATGTATCTTCAAATCTTACTTGGTACCAATCACATTAATAGTGACGCCCAATAAAGACTTTTCGAAGAAGTCACGAATAATGCAAGTCATGAAACTCGAAAGAAAGAAAAAGTAAAGAAAAGAAAAAATAATAATATACAAATGTGTATGACCTAAAGGAATGCATCATGTTGGGTACGGGGGACTAATGTTCGTGACTCAATTTTCCCTTTAATAGAGGGAATACGAGCGTGCTAAGGCTAAGAAAAGCCAAACTCGTCCATATACCATATCCAAGGAGTTTTCCCTAATCTAGTCAAGCAAATGATCTAACCTAGTTTCTATTTCTTAAATGAAATGAAAGACTAATGTCATGTATCATACAAAATGGGAAAGTAATATACATATAAGGGAAAATATGGGGAAAGGGGTATAGATATATAAGGAAAGTGTCATGCGATATGGTGAAAAAAGGCCCTAAAAAGTAAATATATGCATGAGATGAAGTGATTTGTCACGCAATCATGATCTAACGCGTGAAGGGCTCCTAAGGGTCTAGCGTTGGACTAGCCCATGTCTACGATTTCTCACTAGCATTGGAGTAGTGAGAAAAGTCGGAACAAAGGGCCACAACTAGCGTTGGACTAGCGTGGATTTGCGAAATTGGCCACAACTAGCATTGGACTAGTGTGGTGGCGTCACACATCGGTTACAATCAAATAAATCATGTAAGGCCTAATAAAAGCATGTAAACATATAAATCACATATAGCACATAACACATAAGCATGATATCTAGATGCAAGACCCTAAGAAAGCGGTAACACATAGCACCTAGACATGTAAAACACACATAAGGCAAACAAAGCAAATAAAATCCTAACTATTACATTTGGGGGAAGCCTACTACAATCTAAGAGGGAAAACGAAAAATAAATGAAATAAACCTAACTATTACAACTTGGCATTCAAGTGCCTCCCAAATGATAAAATTGAACTAAAATTAAAGCAAAACTAAGCAACTAAAGAAATAAATAAAGTGAAAATGAACTAAACACTTCAAGTCATGCAATTGCACACATAAGACACATATACGCACGTAGGGTCAAATAAAGTCAAAAATAAATGATAGAGTGTACCTCCCTCGCAATGGTAAGCAAATGAAGGAAAAATGGCTTCAAAACAATAAAAAGATCAAGGTACCACTTTAATTAAGAAAAATTAAAAGAAATGTGCAAATACAAAGCTCACTTGATCATAAAAGCCCCTAAAGTCATGATTTAAGTGCAATTGAAACAAGGCATAGTAGTTAATTGAAGCAAACAAACAATGAAGTTGTAAAATTAAAACTACCAAGGTCCAAATTGAGGAGATTATTCAATTGATTGGGTCATAGCAGCATTAGTTAGAAGCCAAGGGGTCAAAGTGCAATTATTGAAAGATTTTCATGCAAACCATGCAATCCACGAAGGAAAACAAACTTCTACAACTACTTTCTATACTCTAGCAACCGAAATAAAACCTGCTGCATTTTCTTCTTCAAACTCAGATTTCTTAATCACAGCTTTGATTAGATTTTTTTTAACCCAGCATCACGACTTTAGACTAAGCAACAAACTACATAATCACCCCCATCCAAATAAACAGAAAACTTAGAAAAAGATATCATGTAAAATTCTAGAAAAACATGCAAAAATGGTTCGGCAACTTGGTTGTTTATTTTCCAGCAAATATTCGAACATGATTCAAGTGTTTCTTTAGACCCAAACATGCCGACTCAAACCACTCATCCAATCTCCCCTTTCCAGAACAAGATTAACTAGCAAATTAGATGATGAAACCACTTAAAGGGCTGCTAGGGAGAAGAAAACAGCAGATACATAAGGATAAACACAACAGCTTTTTACTTCTTTCTACCTCAACTTAGATATGTTGACATGCAAATAGTCAAACAAATTCTACTAATCTAACATTCAAACCAAAATGCCAAGCTTCAATTCATTGTCATTAACATCCCCAAGCATAATCTGTCCTTGAAGATTCAAACAAAGCAGTTGGATAAAAGATGCAGCAAAGAAGAGAGTGAAACTTGCGGTAAAAAGACTCATACAACTACTTTGAACCAACCCTGGCTCAAGACCTCTTAACAAACAAGTCAAACACTTCAAACAATCAAAACATCAGAAACCAAAGGGAAGGAAAGGAATCTATTCACCCCGCAGCAACAAGGCAGAGGGTTTCCGCCATATTGCAGCAAAATTTCTCTTCCCCTGCGAACAAACCTTCTGTAGTTCTAAAATTTTGATTTTCAGCAATCCAGGAAACTCGCATAAAGTTCCAAACAAAGACCAAGCATTCTATACAACCATCAATGACACAAGGCTGACCATGCAAGCAAAGGAGAACTATAGTATAGAGGGGCCAAAACATGCATTTTCCAACTTTTGACGTAGCCCAGGCTAGGAATTCATCTTATTTTTGCTTATTTTCTCAAACATAGCAGGCCGGCAAGATAGTCTACGTGCATCGCCACTTTCTATACCATAAAACAAAAAGGAACCAGAGCATTGCTTGCAAGAAACCAATGACTTCAAGCAAACTAAGAACTTCAATTTAAACAGTAAGACCACTGGAATTTAACATCTAAACATGCAAAAGGAAACTCAGAATAGGATCATGAAGCTTTTGTAGCTTTCTCCGTTCTGGTTTTCTTTAACTGCAACATGAGGCATTCACAAACGCAGCTTGCAAACAGGGTCGAATCCCATTTGAACTAAAACAAACAAAATCACCACCTAAGCTTCTCACTTTGCAACATGAAATTTCTGGATTTAAGCACGAAGATTGAACAAAAAGGGCATGCAAGCATCGAAATAACATTCTGAAATTTTCCCTGCTACAATTCTCTACCCTCGCTGTGTTCATGCTTCCAAACCCAACTAACATCTTTACCAAGCATCAAAGCCTCGATCTTAAGCCAGAAAAACAACAACCTTCAACGTCTAAACATACTAAAATCAGTCCCAAAATGCAATCTTTTATCAAAAATTTTTTTCTTCAGTTCATGGGTTTTTAATATAATCACTTTCTGGGCTCATTCATTCAGCATACGTACACCAGTCATGAATTCAAGCAAGAGACCATGATACAAATCTTATAGAAGACCTAAAATTTTTTTTTGCCCCAAAACCCCAGTCCAAAACCCAACCAGATTCACGAATGGCAGCAACTATAACAAGCAGCATCGCAAAACAACTTCAACTTTTTGATGCGGACCCAAAAACATATGCGTGAAAAAAAGAGAAGAAAGAAACTACCTTTTTTCAGATTTTTCCTCCCTTCCTTTCTCAGCCAAACCCTTCTTGCAACTTCAGATCCTCTCTTCACTCTTTTCCCAGCTTTCTTCTCCTCTAGCCCTACCCGAAGCTTTCTTTTTTTTAGTCCTCTCTTCTTTTCAGCTCCTAAACTCTCTAGCTATTGCTCTTTCTTTTTCTCTCGATTTTTCTTCTTCACTTTTTGCTTCCGCCCACTATATTCTCTACCTCAGGTTTCTAGCTTTCCCCCAGTTCTTAGACCCTCAGCTCTCGTTTGGTTTTCAGTTTTTTTTTAGCCGTCAGTCCTCCCTCCTCCGAAACCTTAGTTTTCCACAGCTTTTATATCCGCAACTCCCTCCTGAACCCTAGCATCTAAGGCCCGAAAAAACTCCAGCTTTTCTTGCATTTTTACAACCTTAGATTTTCATGTTTTCTGATAAACCTTGGATCAAACCAAGTGTCTTCTATTGGGATCATCTGACGGAGGAGAAAATTGAGTAAACAAATGGAGCTCAAAAATAATTTTTTTTTATCTGTGTTTTTTGCTGATCAAAATGTAGAGGGTTTTGATTGTATGCTTCTCGGGTGCATGAGCTCTCTTTTTTTTTTCTTTTTAATAACAGTGAATTTAAATCTAAAATAACTAACGCATATTTTTGTGAACGTTTTTTCCTTTTTCGATTAATAAACAATAAAAAGAAATAAAACTTTTTTTTTTATGAATAATTTTCTCTTTTTGACAAATTTTATGCTAAAAAGTCTTACAATAAAAATAAACAGCTAAAAGGACGAAAATGAATGCAAAAATAAAACTAAAATAAAACAACAGATACTAATAATAATAATCTAAAATGCTATTCAAATGCTAAAAGTCTAACAACTAAAATCATGGAATTAAAATAATAGATAAAAATTACTAAAAATAAAAATAAAATTAGGGTGAAAAATTATTTAAAAAATTTGGTGTCTACAGTTTGCCCCTCTTTGTCTGAATTTTGGAAAAACTTGAGACAAAGAAATAGACACCAAATACTTACCTGCAAACTGGCCGAACAACTGCCGTTCTTGAAATGAGGACTGACCCCTTTTGATGAGACTGATTCGGACGAGAAATTTAAAACGGACTGACCCAAACAGAAAATTTAAACGGGGCTGACCCGAACAAAAGTTTTAAAATCATGGGACTGATTCGAACAAAATTTAAATCATGGGACTGATTCGAACAAAATTTAAATCATGGGACTGACCCGAACAAAATTTAAAATCATGAAACTGACCCGAATAAAATTTAAAATCCTGGGACTGACCCGAATAAAATTTAAAATCATGGGACTGGCCCGAACAAAATTCAAAATCATGGGATTGGCCCGAATAAAATTTAAAATCATGGGACTGACCCGAATAAAATTCAAAATCATGGGACTGGCCCGAATAAAATTTAAAATCATGACTGGCCCGAATAAAATTCAAAATCATGGGACTGGCCCGAATAAAATTTAAAATCATGACTGGCCCGAATAAAATTCAAAATCATGGGACATGCCCGAATAAAATTCAAAATCATGGGACTGGCCCGAATTTTCAAAATCATGGGCCTGGCCCGAATAAAATTCAAAATCATGGGACTGACCCGAATAGAATTCAAAATCATGGGACTGACCCGAATAAAATTTAAAATCTTGGGACTGGTCCGAACAAAATTTAAAATTTAAAATCATGGGACTGACTCGAATAAAATTTAAAATCATGGGACTGACCCGAATAAAATTCAAAATCATGGGACTGGCCCGAATAAAATTTAAAATCATGGGACTGGCCCGAACAAAATTTAAAATCATGGGACTGACTCGAATAAAATTTAAAATTATGGGACTGGCCCGAACAAAATTTAAAATCATGGGACTGATCCGAATAAAATTTAAAATCATGGGACTCTAATATACTTACCTGAGAAGGATCTCAAAGTTTTGCCCCAATAGAGGTTAAGTCTTTGCATCTGAGCCTACAGTTTATTCTGCATTGCTATGTTGTTGCACCTTTTGAGCAAATTTGCTTGTGCCATTTTCGATCTGTCTTTGTTCACTGGAGAATCCTTTCTGATACCGGCTCCAGTGCGAAGTGCGACTGCTTTCACCTATGCACAAAATTTTCTGCAAAAGAGAAAAGGCAAAGAAAAGTGCCACTATCATTTTGATTCGTTTGCCTTTTGAGAATCGTGTAAACATGAGTCTTTTGATGCCTTCGCCAACTTTTGCTGTGGCATTTGACTTAGTTGGATTTGTCACTTCCAAACGTTTCTGCTTTTTTCAGACTGACCGGGTATGCATTCTGCCATATTATGAAACCTGCGTAGCTGGTTTTGCTGAACCTTAACCCTTTTCAAGAGATGACTGAATCCAAGTATGTTTCGAATAAACCACGGGGATTGTTATTCACCAAAATTCAATGACAAAAAATGATGTATGTAAGGTAACTTCACATGTCATGCAGGAATGAATATGCAAAAAAAAAAAAAATGCAAAACACTACCAACTGTGCTCAATCCTACAAAATGCCATGAATACAAGCAATTGAGGAAAAATGAGTTTCATAAGAATATATTTGCAAAAGAATATTTTTACAAAGCGACACAGTTTTGACCAACGGATGTCATATTCGAATCCCTGGATATCTTTGTTCCGGAAGTCGACACTGGTAGAAGTATTACGAAGAGAAAACCCAAATGAACCAAACCACCAGTTGTTCCTCCTCGTGCTCGCTCATTGCAGAAACCTACATTGGCGCCCTTTCGGGTTTTCGCCAAGGTTGCCCCCCACCCCCTTTTGTTTTGTTTTATTTTTTTCTTTTCTTTTCTTCTTTTTCTCCTTTTCTTTTGAGGTGCCCTTTCGGGTTTTCACCTAAGGAAGCAATGGAAGAGCTCGACCATAATCGACTCAGGAATGTAAGTTGAAGATTGCTGGCATCAGTAAAATGCGCTTCCCTTATAAACTTAAGCGAAGGCATTATAGACATCACTTGCCAGTTGATTAGCAAACTTTCCAATAGAAATACAACAAGTGACGAAAGCCAGGACTTTGGATTTTTGTAATGAGGTCAGGTGGGGTGTTTTTCAAGGAAAATTGAGGCTTGAAAGAAAAAAAAATTTTAATGAGAGGTGTGAAATAACCTGAGATTGCATCATTTTGAGATTATCTCCAATTTTTGAACGACACCGAGGAAAATTTGCCCCAGTTTGATTGGATTTCTCTCTTCCTTTTCTTTTTCATTTTGATCATCTCTCTTTCAAAATAAATTTGCCCCAGTGTGAGGTTTTTCTTTCTCTCTTTTCTTTTTCCTTTTGATCATCTCTCTTTCAAAATAAATTTACCCTAGTGTGGGGTTTTCCTTTTCTTTCTGATCCATCTTGATCATCTCTCTTCTCAAAATAAATTTGCTCTAGTGTGGGGTTTGCAATTTTCAGGGGCTGTCAAACGAAAATTATTGTTCAAAGGGGATGACTAGAGATGAAATGTTTTGATTGGAAAGGAAGATGGCCTGACTTTTGCCTCGCCCCTTGCATGATTTCCAAAAGAAATTTGCATAATAAAAAATAAAACACTTCTTACACATGTCTTAGTTGATAGGTTGAGGGAATGTCTGCCCATCCATCTCTACCAAAATGAATGCCCCGCCAGGTAATACTTTTTGAACAACGAATGGCCCTTGTCAATTTGGGGCAAATTTGCCTTTGGTTTCATCTTGCATTGGGAAAATTTGCTTTAGCATTTTGTCCCCTACTTCAAAAGATTGTCGGTGGACCTTTCTTGTTGTAGGCCCGGGCCATGCATTTCTGATAACATTGGCCATAGCATTCAGACGCTTTTCATCAAGCGGGCCAGTTGTTCATGATACTGCTTTAACCGATCAGCTCCTTTCAACTTGGCTCCCATTAGAACACACAATGAAGGGATTTCTTAAAGAAGGGCTTTCTTAGCGAAGGGATTTCTCCATGAAGAGCTTTCTTAATGAAGGAATTTTTCAATGAAGGGATTTCTTAATGAAGGAATTTTCCAATGAAGGGATTTTTGGCCTTCTCAATGAAGGGATTTTTAACGAAGGGATTTCTTAATGAAGGAATTTTTCAATGTTTGGCATCATCGGAATCCAGAACAGTGATATTCAAAAGGTCAAATAATTTCATCTTTGGCCATCTAAAAGAATTAAAAAATCAGGACAATAATCAAATAAACAAATATAACAAATTGTGCATTTGATGGAACTCCTAATCAAAGAGGAAACGAGACAAAAACTTAATTGCAAAAGATGCTTTCAGTAGGCTATTCACATATGCAAGAAATAGTTTTCGTGAACTTTAGTAAGTAACAACCCATAGATTTATCGAAATTCCCTTCGAGAGGGAAGATACTCGGCCATGCAAATTGTGCAAAGCTCCTTCAGGATTTTCAAATTTCGTTATTGGAGGTGTACGCCTCGAAGGTGTCCTTGTGTTTAGGAAAGGGGGTTTGTACTTATACTCGGTCCTTGTTCACCTTTTCCCCTTAACACTATTTCCCCTGCCTCAATCATGTCTTGGATTTTGTACTTAAGTGCTTTACAATTGGCGGTTGGGTGGCCAGGTGCTCCCAAGTGATAGGCACAAATAGCCTGTGGATCGTATCCAACAGGCATGCTATAAGGATAAGTTGGAGTGGGAATCACACTTATTTTACCGGCAGTCTTTAATTGTTCATACAATTGGTCCAGAGGCCTGCCTAGGTTGGTGAATGTTCGAGTACGGCTTTGATTGTAGGTTTTAGTGGGTTGGGGATAGTTATAGGTATGTCTATTTGGCGGAGAAAATTGTTGATTGTAGGGAGGTCGGGGTCGAACTTGTTGGAAGTTAGGTTGAAATATTTGAAAAGGGGCTATAGGCGAGTTGGTGTAGTTAGGGCGAGGTCGAGAATGAGTGGTATTGGTGTGATAAACAGGATGAGGGTTTGAATAGTAAGGGTAAGGGTTGGAGTATGTAGGGTATTGTCGAAATCTGGGTATTGGGATAGGGTTTCGATCCCAGACAACAGCAATTTCCCCCTCTTTCTTTTGGAGTTGTTGCTTCTTTCCACTATTACTTTGGCCTTGCAAAGCTTCCACTTGCGTTTTCAGGGCAGACGCATTAACAATCTTTCCAGCCTTCACAAAATCATCATATTCTTCAAGTTTATTGACAATAGCAGCAAATGAGCATCCAGTCATGCGAAAGATTTCCTCAAAATGCGGGGGATCGTGTGCTTTAATAAAGGTGCGAATGATTTCATCTTCAGCCATTGGTGGCTCAATCTTTGCAGCTATTTTCCTCCACCTTTTAGCATAGGTTTTATGATCTTCAGATGGCTTCCTCTTTGTCCCCTCTAGTGTGGTCCGCGTCGGTGCTAGTTCACAGTTGTATTCATATTGCCTTATAAATGCATCGGACAGGTCCAGCCAAGTCTTTATCTCATTAGGTTTCAAATTTAAATACCAATCAAGCGCGTCGCCTTCCAGACTTTCTGGGAATAGCCTTAAAGGTAGATTTTCATTATCTGTTGGCTTACCCAATTTGTTGGCGAACAGTCGGAGGTGTGTCTTGGGATTACCCGTCCCATCATACTTGTTGAATTTCGGGGTTTTGAACCCCTCAGGCAATTGCACATTTGGAAAAAGGCAAAGCTCATCGTAATCCATGACTCCTTGTTTGTTCAACCCCTGACTTTTCCTCATAAATTCATCAAAACGGTCAAGGCGCTTGAGCAACTTCATATCAACAGGAGCAGAAGATTCTCCTATCTCTGGCTTGGTTTGCACAGGATGGTCTGGCAGTAAGGGCTCTGTAGTGGTGGGATAAAAAGTATACTGCTCTAGAAGCATATTCAAAGTGACTTGTGGTGGTGGGATTTGCGTGTGAGTAGGAAAAAATGAAGGATTAGGAGGGTAGGTGTATGATAAACTTGTGGTGGTATAGGTGAGAGTTGCTTCGGGTGGAATAGAGAAAGATGGTATAACAGTAGTTTGAGTCGGGGGTATGACAAATGGTTCTTGCTCAGGCTGCCTGACGGGTACAGGTTCGGGTTGAACTCCGCTGCTAATTAGCTCATCAATCAACTTCCTTTGGGCCGCCATCTCAATAGCTATCTCACCAAACTTAGTAAGCATCTCAATCAACTGAAACCCCAAACTCGCAGTGTCGGGTTGAGCGGTAGTAGCAGACCTATCTGATTGTTCCGGTTGTGAACTCATGTTTACACGACTCCTCTGGGCTTGACTACGGGATCGCGTTATGATGGGGCTTCGACGAGAAGCTATGTTTAAATATTACCTGAGAATTTTTGAAAGATTGCCTTTAGATTTAACCCTCGCTTAGTTATTCCAATAAAAATAAAGAAAAGGAAAAGAAAAAGGCAAGAGTTAGTAGATATCCAGAAAATTCGGATGCATGTCCTATGGAGGAACCCTTTTTGTGCTAAGGGTAGGCCTAGGATGAAAATGCAATCATCTAGGGTAGGCACTATACCATACCTGAGGGGTCCGATCAACGGATTGAGTAAAAAATGATTGAAAAAATTTGGCCAATTTGGAGCGAGAAGGAACATTTGTCCTAAAAGATGAGGACAAAATCCGAATGGATTGCTTACTTTGATCAACACATGATATGTGAAAGAGAGCTTACTTCTTGAAAGGATCGCAATGCCTCGACTAATTTATTCAGTGAACTTTAGATTTAAACCCTAAAAAGGAATAAGCAGATCAAGAGGATAGGATGAAATTGATGATTTATTCAAAAATAGACCGGATCACCTTTAAAAGGGTAAAATGGTTAAATGTATTGAATGAAATTTGATTATTTATTGAAAATTGAATGGATAACCCTAAAAATGAATTAAACTGATCAAATGAATTGAATGAAATCAATTGATCAAACAGATCGAGTGAAATGAGGATTTATTCAAAATCGACCGAATTGTCCTAAAAATAGGTAAACTGGTCAGATGGATCGGACGAAATTGATGACTTATTCAAAATCAATAAGATTGCCCTAAAAATGGGTAAACCAATCAAATGAATTGAATGAAATTGGTGATCTATTCAAAATTGACTAGATTGCCTTAAGAATTGGTAAACTAGTCAAATGCTTTCTAAATCGACTATACTGCCCTAAAAATGAACAAATTGATAAAATGAATTGGATGAAATTAATGAATAAAATGGGCCAATGGAGGGAATTGAATTGACAGCTTATTTGAAAATCAATCTATCCACTGGTAGTTTCAAAAATTAATTGTGATGCATTAGTCTATGAGCATTCTAAAATCAAATTTTGGCCTCAATTTATTTATCGTCTCAATAGTGAGGAATTATTTGTGAATTTGTTCCAATTAATGTCCTTTACGCCAGGGATCTTTACCAATTTTGATAAAGTGGCCAAAAAGTGATTATTAGACGCTCATATTCCAAAGATCGCTCTATGAAAATAATCGGATCCTACCTTACCTTGTGCACTACCCCTTTGGATGGTACAAAGAATATAAACGTGCAAGTCTCCTTGGATTAAATATCCGAGACACGAGGTGACTTATTCCTAACACGGGATCCCTTAAATGGCATTCCCTTTCTAGGGTTTATGCAGTACACAAAACGTGGCCTAAAGAGACCCCCTTTTGTTTGCCGAGGTGAGCCTAAAATGACATGTATTCATGTTGCAAATGCGAAACATGGAATTTAAACGTGTCACATCAAATAAGGTAGGCTCCTAGAGAGTACCATGCCAGGACTCCTATTTTCTAGGGTTTATGAATGCAATGGGGACAAAACCAAGAAAAGTTAGTTCAATTAGATAAATACATAACACATTGTAGCAAATCAATACAAAGAAATAAAGCCATAAAAGGAAAAGGGGGGTTGGATCCCTTCCCTCGTGAATAGTGTCCCTAATAGGGTAAGGCAGACTCTACCCTAGGTAAACTATCATGGATGCATGAGGTATTGGTTCGCTAATGCATCTAGACTCGATAGGTCTTAGGTCCCCGAGTCTTCAGACTTGGAAACCAAGGGTCATCAATCCCAAGGTTCTTTGACGGCGGCTCGAGCGATTCCCCAAACACCGCTACGCACACATCGTGTCACGGCTATGTGTTTGAGTGAATCTATCAAAAATCCTCAACCTTCGACTAAAAGCTAAAGGCTATCAACTCACAGCTTAAAGCGGAAGATTGAGTGACCCATCGGATCATGCTACACACACATCGTGTCGTGATCACACGTCCAAGTGGGTCGCCTAATCCTAATAGGGTGGAGTGGCGTGACAAGCCACTAAAAGAAAAATAAATGAGGGGTACAAAATTAAAGCGTATGCATGTATGCTAGTGCTCGTTTAGAGGGGAGGGATCAAGAACCAACACGAGGCTCTAGGGTAATATCCGCCACCCAAATGCAATGCAAAGCGCGGAATCACATACATAAACCATCCATCCATCAAAACAATCATACGCCAAATGGGTAAGTGAGTGAGTTGATACGCGCGAAATGCAAAATCCTAAAAAAGGAAAAATGCAACCCTAAACATCCAAATACGATATATGGATAGGTTAAAAGGAGAAAAAGATTGACTAAATCAAATTTGCCCGGACTCTCTAATTCCCCAGTGGAGTCGCCAACTGTCACGCCCCATTTTTTATAAGAAAAATAAATAATTTTAAAAAAAGAATTTTTGATTTGAAAAAAAAAATGAATTTTTGTTTTAAAGAGAAAAATGGGCCTAAATGGGACTTGTAATGCGACGATTTGACCCAAAATATAGTTTAAAAAGGGTTTATTGAATGAAAAATGGAGTCGTCTCTTGGTATAGAGTTAAGGTGTACCAAGCAAGAGACCATGATACAAATCTTATAGAAGACCTAAAATTTTTTTTTTGCCCCAAAACCCCAGTCCAAAACCCAACCAGATTCATGAATGGCAGCAACTATAACAAGCAGCATCGCAAAACAACTTCAACTTTCTGATGCGGACCCAACAACATATGCGTGAAAAAAGAGAAGAAAGAAACTACCTTTTTTCAAATTTTTCCTCCCTTCCTTTCTCAGCCAAACCCTTCTTGCAACTTCAGATCCTCTCTTCACTCTTTTCCCAGCTTTCTTCTCCTCTAGCCCTACCCGAAGCTTTCTTTTTTTTAGTCCTCTCTTCTTTTCAGCTCCTAAACTCTCTAGCTCTTGCTCTTTCTTTTTCTCTCGATTTTTCTTCTTCACTTTTTGCTTCCGCCCACTATATTCTCTACCTCAGGTTTCTAGCTTTCCCCCAGTTCTTAGACCCTCAGCTCTCGTTTGGTTTTCAGTTTTTTTTTTAGCCGTCAGTCCTCCCTCCTCCGATACCTTAGTTTTCCACAGCTTTTATATCCGCAACTCCTTTCTGAACCCTAGCATCTAAGGCCCAGAAAAACTCCAGCTTTTCTTGCATTTTTACAACCTTAGATTTTCATGTTTTCTGATAAACCTTGGATCAAGCCAAGTGTCTTCTATTGGGATCATCAGACGGAGGAGAAAATTGAGTAAACAAATGGAGCTCAAAAACAATTTTTTTTATCTGCATTTTTTGCTGATCGAAATGTAGAGGGTTTTGATTGTATGCTTCTCGGGTGCATGAGCTCTCTTTTTTTTTCTTTTTCTTTTTAATAACAGTGAATTTAAATCTAAAATAACTAATGCATATTTTTGTGAACGTTTTTTCTTTTTTTCGATTAATAAGCAATAAAAAGAAATAAAACTTTTTTTTATGAATAATTTTCTCATTTTGACAGATTTTATGCTAAAAAGTCTTACAATAAAAATAAACAGCTAAAAGGGCGAAAATGAATGCAAAAATAAAACTAAAATAAAACAACAGATACTAATAATAATAATCTAAAATGCTATACAAATGCTAAAAGTCTAACAACTAAAATCATGGAATTAAAACAATAGATAAAAATTACTAAAAATAAAAATAAAATTAGGATGAAAAATTATTTAAAAAATTTGGTGTCTACAGGATGAAGCCATAAATGGCTGAAAAATGGGAAAATACAAAGGGCATGCTGCCCAAATTTTCGCTCGAGAACTAAGTTTCTGTCCACGGGTCTATGAAACCCTAGTTATTTTTGTCCACGGGTCCAAATGTTCTCGTTTCACTTTAAAGTCTTTTTGTACATCCTTCTCAATAATTGTCGAGTTTCTTTGATTGCACCTAATTGTTGTACTAGATGATCTGTAATATTCTTTCTCGTTTAATTTAGGTTTTCTCGGTGACTGAGAATAATATCCGGAAGGATATTTTACCCGTTATTTTGCGTACATAGGTGAGTGTTTCTTGTTTGTTATATTCTCCATGACTTCATGACTTGTTGTTGTTGTTTGATGATGTGTTAAGTATTTTCAAGGATTTTCAAAACGAATTTTCTAGGCGAGCGTGTACTTTATCTCGCTCGACCTAAATGACATGTGAAATTTTCAATGATTTAACGATTGAAACATTAGTTGCGCATGATGTAAGTCTTTTGGCTGAATTGGGCCCTGCCCTTCGTTACCGATCGACTCGAGCCAGAAGCGGATTCGGTCGGGCGATATGGTGACCCTGGGTGAATTTGGTATACTCGAGTATTACCTTGTAGTCCGGCCACGTCCGGATGGGTGGAGTCCGGCAACATCCGGATGGGTGGAGTCTGGTCAATGTCCGGAAGGGGATGGATGAACGAACGCAGGCACGAGGGTTTTACTTCTCAAAAAGGAAATTTTCAAATAATTGGAGGAATAAGGGGAAATGTCAGGGGAACGAACGAACGAACGAATAGCTCCATGTGAGCCCGTATCCTTTTAATGAATGTGTTACTATCGCTTTCCATTGTAAAAATTTCTTGAATTATTGATATTCCATGTTTAATGTATTGAATTGACTATCTGACTATGTGTTCGGAACCTCACTGAGCTTTTAACTCACCCCTTTAGTTTTGTTTTCCTTAACAGGGGACGGCGAGCAGGATGAGAGGATAGACTAGCCTAGTCTAGTTCTTTTGTTTTTGTTTTGTAATGGTTCTCGCCCTAGTGCTTAGCACGGGCTGGACGTATGAAGGATTGAGAACCTTTGTATATTCGATCTTTATACTCCCTTTTGGGATGGCAATGTATATAAGTTTCGCTTTAAGTTTGGATCGCTGCCCTATTTATTCTTGTGATTTATTCCGATTTTAATTGAGGACTGTAGTGAATGACTGAATCCCGGCGAGAGTTGGGCAGGCGACTCGCCGAACCCTGGGGTACGCCCTAGGGGGAGGTGGGGCCGTCACAGGTGGTATAAGAGCTTAGGTTTCAGATCTCTGTAGTGTATCGTTGGCTTGAAATTTAGGATGCCGGACTGTGGTATTCAATTTGACTTGAAAGTTAAGCGATTTAGGGATAAAACCTATAGCTGCTTCGCGTGGTCTCGGCGCGGAGTGGCCCTGGACTAAGTGGTGAATAAGTATGAGGGACTAAGTGAAGCTATGAATTTCGAATGTTATAGGTCTTAAATCTTTGTCATGGTATCTGAGGACCATAGATAGGTACGTCAGGTAGGAATTTCGATTGTAGATAGTTTACTCTTGGGACTGCAGCTCGAGATGTGAATTATCTTATTTCGGATTCTCGTGCCTGAGTACTTTAGAGTTGAGGCGCTGCTAAGTACTTGATACTTAAATTTTGGGAACATGAACAGGTTTTGTCTGACTAGAATGAGCACAAGAGGTCAGGGACATCTAGTTTGGATAGTAAGTGACGTGAGAGACCGGACGGGCTGATACTGGGACGACTTCACTTTTTACTTGTATATTGTTACTACATGACGTTAATATACCTATGTGTACATGGTTATCTGTCCAACTTGATATGTATTTGTGTATTTGCTTATCCGTCTTCTTGATATGGCGTGTTATGTGCGTATATGTTTATTTGTGTATTTGGAATGCTAGAATTTGTTACTATAGTCAATTTACTGTGTTTATTTAATAAATTACCTTTTGGGAAAAAAGAAAAGAAAAGAGAGAGGGAAAACATATATATGGACGGGAGACGTAGTCGTGGACGTGGAGCTAGTCGTGGCCGTGGAGCTAGGCAAGCTCAAGAACCGAGAGAAGAAAGAGAAACAGTGGCCGAGCAAGAACAGGGACCGAGGGTTGAGGCTGGAGATCAAATGGCGACGGCGATGCAACAAATGACAAATATCCTGGCACGACTGGTAGATCAACAGGGTCAAATGCCAGTGAATCAATCCCGGAATCCTGAGATCGGAGAGGATAAGGCTCTTGAGAGGTTCCAAAAGTTTCTACCTCTGAAATTTCAAGGAGGGCCTGATCCGGATATAGCTGAGCAGTGGTTGGAGGCAATGATTAATATCTTCGCGGCTTTGAATTACACGGAGCAAAGACAAGTAAATTTGGCTGTATATCAATTCGAAGGACCAACCCGCGCATGGTGGAATGTAATTAAGGCCAAGTGGGAAAGAGAACAGACGGTATGGATATGGGCGAACTTTGTAAGGGAATTTAACGAAAAGTATCTCCCACCTTTAGTCCAAGAAAGGAGAGAGGACGAATTTATTGGGTTGCGTCAGGGAACCCTAAGTGTGGCCGAATATGAGACCAAATTTACTAGACTATCTAAATTCGCTTTCGAATTGGTGGTTACGGAGCGACGGAGAATAAGACGATTCATACAAGGACTAAATTTGGAAATTCAGGAGGCATTAGCGACAGTTCAAGTTAATACGTTTACAGAGGCTCTTGAGAAGGCCCAAAGAATTGAGGATGTGAAAGCCCAAGTAAAAACCTTTCAAACGCGGAAAAGAGATACATCCAGCAGCATACCTGAGGAATGCGGAGAAAAGATAATGCTCTCCAAAGTGCAAAAAGTGAACCATTACCTCGCCTACCTTGGACATTAAGAGCATTAGATGAAAGGTCTATGAAAGGAAGTCAGATCGGATCAAAGGACATTTCTCGAGAAAATCCAACAGTAGCTCCTCGATTGGCCCGTGGATACTGTGGAAAGGCAAATCATACTGAGAACGATTGCTGGCGGAAAGAGGAAAAATGTTTGATTTGTGGGAGTAGCAATCATCAACTTAGCAATTGTCCGAAGAAACAGCCACGAGAGGGTATTACTCAACAAGTGGAAGGAACCAAACTGAAACAAACTCATGAAAGAGGAAACCGAACAAAAGTATCGACACAAGTTTATGCCATAGATCAGCACCAAGTTCTGGGGTCCTCCGAGGCGACGGAAGGTATGAATTTCGAGGTCGAAATTCTTTTAAGGGGGAGAGAGTGTGAGAACTCGCAAATTTCTTATATTTTTCATAAAAAAAATGCCTTTTTATTTAGAAATTATTCATTTATTATAGCCCTACTACCCACTCATTTCCCAATAAGTGCAAATGAACCTAGAAAGTAGGGTTTCACTCTTCGTTTTCAAGATTGGATCAAATTAGGGTTTTCGCGATTTTTTGCCGGATGATTTTTCGGTACGGAGTAAGGATCAAATTTGGTGATTAAAAGTGACTTTTAGATGAGAAATAATATGTGATTAGGAGTAATGATAAAAAGTTAGTGATTGGGAAGGAAAAAACCCTAGTACATGTGATTTGAGGAAAAACGGCGCGAACCGACGGGTACCGTGCACTACCGATTGAACGCACCACTGGACCACCACTTTCTTACCACATGAGCTCATTGATATTTGAGCAAAATATCTCCTTATTTCCAGCTGCCTTTGACCAGAATTTGTGGCCAAAAATGCAAGGGAGAGAGAAACATTTGCATGGCTTTGGTGGTGCCAAGTGTCACCACCTCATGGCTCCTTGATTAATTTTTTTTCTTGCCTTTTTATCCTTCATTTCAGCCATCTTTCTTCTTCATTTTTTCTGGTCTTGGCCGAGAGAGAGAGAGAGAAAAACCCCAAGAGAGAGTTCACCATTTCTTCTTGAAATCTAGTCACCAAGTGAGGAAGAAAGAAAACTAAACCGATTAAAGTGTTAGTTGTGGGCTTGAGAAGCTAGGGGAAACAAGAATTTCAAGAGGAGGTGAAATATTACTCTTGCAAGCTTCATTTTTTGAGGTATAAGGCTAAACCATGGCTTTGGTTCTTTTATTGTGGTTTAAGTTGTTGCATCATGCATGATTGTGGTTGGATTAGTAGTGAAACAAGTTGTTATGATGATTTAAAGGTGATATATGTGAGTTAGGGTTTGAGGTACTTGCTGCCTATGCTTGCTATATGGATGAGATATGTGGTATCTAAGCTTATATAAGTGGTTTTAGTGATGATTAGAGCAAGAAATCAAGAAAGGTTGCATTGAAAACAAAAATTTCAGATTTCTGAAAAAATTTCCCCTCTTTCTGTCCGGTTTTATTGCATCATGTTAGAGGCCGAATTAGCCTTAGGTTAAAACATGAAAGTTTTATATAATGGTATTTTATAGTTTCCTACAAAATTTCACCTCAATCGGAGCAACGTAGCCTGTGAAAAGACCAAAATACCCTCACTATTTTAGGATGTTTCCAGTGTTCCGTTTTAGTCAGTTCATCCAGTTTATCATGTTTATTCACTATGATATGTTTGGATTTAGCCATTTACCAAAACATGAAAGTTTTATCACTCTGTCTTAGCTTTTCAACGCCACCAAGAACACCTTAAACGGACCTTGGTAGACTGAGATATGTCCATTTGAATGCAGTACGGTTAAATAGCGGATTAGTTGGAATTAGGTTATGTGAATTGGGAATTTGATAAGGTTACACTGAAAATTGGACTAAGTGATCTTTACGAACATTGGAGCCCTGTGTCTTAGCTTCGAAAGGGTATAAGTTACACTTCAATCCGATAAGCGTAGTCTCGGATGTGCCCATTCCACAAGAACCCGTCAAAACTGTCTTTTGTAAACTTTATTTCCGCACTCGATATTAGCCTAATTTTTGTTCTTGTATTGTTTTGAGCCTATGGAATGGCTATTGAAATGAAATTGTGTTATGGATAACCTTGGGTTTGATTGAGTAAAAGGATGAAGCCATAAATGGCTGAAAAATGGGAAAATACAAAGGGCATGCTGCTCAAATTTTCGTTCGAGGACTAAGTTTCTATTTGAACTGGTATACTTACGTTTGGTCTATGAAACCCTAGTTATTTTTGTCCACGGGTCCAAATGTCCTTGTTTCACTTTAAAGTCTTTTTGTATGTTCTACTCAATAATTGTCGAGTTTCTTTGATTGCACCTAATTGTTGTGCTAGATGATCTGTAATATTCTTTTTCATTTAATTTAGGTTTTCTCGGTGACTGAGGATAATATCCGGAAGGATATTTTACCCGTTGTTTTGCGTACATAGGTGAATGTTTCTTGTTTGTTATATTCTCCATGACTTCATGACTTGTTGTTTGATGATGTGTTAAGTGTTTTCAAGGATTTCCAAAACGAATTTTCTAGGAGAGCGTGTACTTTATCGCGCTCGACCTAAATGACATGTGAAATTTTCAATGATTTAACGATTGAAACATTAGTTGCGCATGATGTAAGCCTTTTGGCTGAATTGGCCCCTGCCCTTCGTTACCGATCGACTCGAGTCAGAAGCGGACTCGATCGGGCGATATGGTGACCCTGGGTGAATTTGGTATACTCGAGTATTACCTTGTAGTCTGGCCACGTCCGGATGGGTGGAGTCCGGCAACGTCCGGATGGGTGGAGTCCGGTCAATGTCCGGAAGGGGATGAATGAACGAACGCAAGCACAAGGGTTTTACTTCTCAAAAAGGAAATTTTCAAATAATTGGAGGAATAAGGGGAAATGTCAGGGGAATGAACGAATGGACGAATAGCTCCATGCGAGCCCGTATCCTTTTAATGAATGTGTTACTATCGCTTTCCATTGTAAAAATTTCTTGAATTATTGATACTCCATGTTTAATGTATTGAATTGACTATCTGACTATGTGTTCGGAGCCTCACTGAGCTTTTACCTCACCCCTTTAGTTTTGTTTTCCTTAACAGGGGACGGCGAGCAGGATGAGAGCATATACTAGCCTAGTCTAGTTCTTTTGTTTTTGTTTTGTAATGGTTCTCGCCCTAGTGCTTAGCACGGGCTGGACGTATGAAGGATTGAGAACCTTTGTATATTCAATCTTTATACTCCCTTTTGGGATGGCAATGTATATAAGTTTCGCTTTAAGTTTGGATCGCTGCCCTATTTATTCTTGTGATTTATTCCGATTTTAATTGAGGACTGTAGTGAATGACTGAGTCCCGGCGAGAGTTGGGCAGGCGACCTGTCGAACCCTGGGGTACGCCCTAGGGGGAGGTGGGGCCGTCACAATCTAATTTCCAACGGTATAAAGTTTTTCATTTTCGGACGTACCAAACTCAAGATCTAATTTTCCAAGTTTTGTCGTATAAAGCGGAAAATTTCCGATTTCATAGGAAATGAGTTTTTAAGAACTTTTCATTTCCTTTTGATATTGACAGTTCGTTTTAAACCCGATTTCATGGAGGATGCAAGTTTCTCTTGTGACTTTAAATCCTCACTTTTGAATATCGATTTTGAAAGATTAAAATTCTCTTTTAAGACATTGTCTTAATTTTAAAGCTAGTGTACATTCTTCCTTGATTGATAAGGGGTTGTGAATGTATGAGAGTGATTGTTGGTCATTTCTCCTTAGGCGCTCAAGAGGGTCTTGAGGAGAATCTTGGGACGGACAACTAAAGACTTTACTTGCTCACTTACTTTTGATTTGGTGAATGTCAAGTGCATGATTTGTTGCATAATACTTGCAATACTTCTTGTTGAATATGTAAATTATACTTGTCGAGACGAGTGTCTACTTTATCGCACTCGCTCTCTTTTATTTGATTAGATAATAGACTTGCTCATACTTGAAATTATATTTGTGATGAATTGATGTCGATTGGAATGAATCTCATTGACTTATAATTATATTTGTGTTGAATCGATGTCGATTGGAGTGAATCTCATCAATTTATATTTATATCATGGGTATGCCTAAACTCATTGGCTAACTTTGCGAATCGAGCCAACATGGGCTTGGTCGAGGAACATAGTGAACCGTGAGAAATCATAAAGCTTGATCTATTGGAGAGATCTTGCTTGGCATACTCGTGTAGTATTGCCGCGATATACTTGAGTAATATCAAAACATTTGACGAGTGGGTTCGGTATAGGGGGTGTAACGGTGAACGGGAAATTGGGAAAAATGGAGTTTTTATGGATTTGGTACTTACTCGGTTGACGGAGAGTCGACATAGAAATTTGGATCAAGACCTTGATCCAGTTGTGTGGAATTTAGCTCCTGAGAGTTATAGTATCCTTGAATTGTTTCTGTTTACTTTCCCTACTTGAAATGTTACTTGCAATTTCTAGGTAATTATTGTCTCAATTTTCTCCCATGCTCTCCTACTAGCTCTATTACGTGTTTGCATGTTTTCTTGGCCTCACTGAGCGTCAGCTCAACCCATTAGTTTGTTTTCCTTAACAGGAGATCAGATTGGAAAGAATTTTGGGGAAGCCGATTTGGCTACTTTTGATTAGAATCTTGGGATGTAATTGACTAGTTGACTCATAGTGGTTGTATTTTGGGAAGATTGATGTACTTTTGGTAACTTATTATGTAAGATTTGAATGCTTTATTAAGGAAGCAACTTTTCTTTACTTCGACCTTTATATTATCGGTTGTTTATTTCTAAGTTGAAATTCGTCTTGTATTGAGTTCTGGCGAGAGTTAGGTAGGCGTTCCACTGATACCCTTGGGTTCGCCCTATGGAGAAGTGGGGGCGTCACAACTACACAATATTCATCTTTTGAAGTTGTGTATAGTTTTAATCCTCCTACTCCACTAGATTTATTACCTTTACCTGTGTTTGAAAGAGTTAATCTAGATGGAAGGAACAGAGTTGAGTTTGTGTGAGACCTTCATGCTAAGGTTCGAGCAAACATTGAAAAATACACATTCCAATTTGTGTAACTTGCAAGTAAAGGACGTTGTAAGATGATTTTTGAACCTGATGATTGGGTGTGGATTCACATGAGAAAAGAACGGTTCCCTGTTCAAAGGAGTAACAAGCTTTTACTAAGGAGGGATAGACCATTTCAAGTTATAGAGTGGATCAATGATAATGCATACAAACTTGACCTGCCAGGTGAGTATGGTGTGCATGCTACATTTAATGTCACTGACTTGAGTCCTTATCTTATAGATGATGAGCTTGATTTGGGGACAAATTGCCTTTAAAAGGAGGGGAATGATGATGGATCCATGGCTAATCGTACTCAAGGGTTGGACATTCCAAGTTCAAGTGACTTCAACTTGTTTCAAGCAGTCCAATAACAAGAATGCGTGGTAAGAAGTTTCGAGAGTCATTTCAAGCCTTAGTTCGAAATGTCTAAACGCAAGTTGGTGTACCAAGTAGCAGTCAAGAGCTTGAGCAAGATGATTCAACACTTTATACGCTTATTCAAGTCATTGATGAAAGTGAAGTGAGTCAAAGTACAATTGGGTTACAAGTTCTTGGTAGATCCGAGGCTGTTTAGGCTTAATTCATGTTGTGGCTTTGTTTTGTTAATTTCCAGCATTATTAGTCGTTAGTTAAGAGTTAGTTAAGTCGTTTGACTTAGAAAATAAAGTTCAAGTCATGTTGACCACTATTCCAGCTGATTAGGATTTTAGGAAAGTAGTAATTCATTTTCAAATTTGAGTAGGTTTCTTGTGTCTTGTAAAAGGCTATAAATACAGTCTTTAGTCATATTATTTGGAGCTTAATATGAACAAATTTTCCAGCCAAAAAACTCTTGTGCTTTTGCAATTCTCTTACCTAAGAGATCTTCACTTGAATACTTGAGAATTCTTCTTGAGTGTTCTCGACTTATCAATGAATAAACCACAATTAGTTGTGGCGTCATCTACCAAAACATCTTGATACTCTAAATCATTAGTTGTGGGTTGAGAATTCATCTCAGTTCGTAAACTTGAGGTTTAGAAGAGTCAAGAGTTCTTTCGTAACATCAACTTTATTTCTTCATTTAGATCTGGGGTCTTGTGGGATATGAATTCAAGCCTTTAAGGTGGGTTCGTATCAATTAATTATTAGCATTTTTTATTCCTATTTTCTTAGTATTCCAAATACTTATTCTTTGAGGTACTTAGTCTCTCCAGACTAGTTAAACTTGATCATACTTATTGTTAATTTATAGTTTTTTCTACTAGATTCACTTTTTGGATAATTATAACATGCTAATAATATATTTAAGAGTTAGGATATCATGAAACCTTCTTGGGTGGTAAAACTAGGGGATCTAAGTTGGGTGTTACATTTTCCCCTCTTAAAAGAATTTTGTCAGCAAAATTCATTCTTGCAATAGAAACTCTCCTCAATTTGGTCCAGTACCTCTAGTGATTCTTTAGAAGTAGGAGTTAATTTTTGCCTTTACTATTCTTACGTAACTGCTTCTTTGGTCGCATCATGAGGTGACTAAATCCTTTCTTTTTGTTTGCTTTTAGTAGTGGCGCTATTTGATGAGTTTTTATATTCTCAATCACATCCAAGTTTGCTTTGAGTTGTGGCCATTATCTGATTTATGACTTTCATATTCCTAATGATATTTTCTAGTTGAGAATAGTATTTGGCTTAGGGATTTTTCTTTCCTCCATCTTTTTTGAGTATATGGGAGATCTCATATTCTTTCATATAATGCTTAATAAGAAGCTATTGCAATAGTAAGTTGATGACTATTGTGATAGCAGAATTCTTCTAGCGAAAGTACCTATTCTAACTTCTCATCACATATTCAAAACATATCTTCTCATATCGTACTACTTTATTTTGATTGTCCATTAGTTTGACATGACATTTGGTTGTATATTTCATCCTTATAGCTAAATTCGTATGGAACTATTCCCATAGTAGTGAGGTGGACCTATGTCTCGATCGGAGACAATGCTAAGATACACCATGCACTTTTATTATTTTAACAAAGGTATCTAGTTTTTCTACTAAACAATTCATGCTCATTGGTAAAAATGAAAATAATTTTTTTCATCAACAATTACATAATATGAACTTACTACTTCACTAGCACATCTTTAGTCATAATATCTATTTCCATTCTAGAAAATGATAAACAAGATGGTTTATGATGTTATACTTTCACCTTTTTGGCAAGTCTCTTTTTCTTTTTAATTGGCAAATCCCATAAATTGAGGAGGGATGTTAGCCCTAGCAAGTCAAGCAACGAATGCATCATATAATAACTTTCACTATATTGTACTACGAACAAGAGCTTTTAAATTCTTGTATACCTCGATCAATCCTGGAGGTGTTGTCCATCTTGAGTAATGCAGACCTTGTTCTACTTTAGATGTATTTTCCATCTCAAACAATGTGCCTCTTTCCAAGTTTCCTTTTAGAGTAATCAAAATTTTGTAGATGTGTTCTATTATGGCATTTGATTGCTGGTTATTTGGGAACTTGATAACTTGTCGCTTCTTACTTTTTCCTTGAATTTGGATATTATTTTTGGCTATCTATTATCTTGAATATGGTCTAAACTTACTAGTTACTCCTTTCATTGGCACACTTAATTCCTTTGGAGTCTCGTTGGTTTCCAATTATTTTCTTATCCAAATACTTTATGTGCTTCTATCCTTACCATGATCACATTGATTTTTTGGGCTTTAATCATCTATCAAAATTTAACTTTCATAGGATATAGTTGGCTATATACTTATAATCATCTAAATATTCCTCTGTTCTCTTTGTCTGAGTGTAGCTTTTTCTTGGATAAAGGTAACTTAAACTCTTATGATCCTTAAAAACCTCAATTACTCCACAAAGGTAGTGTATCCACTTTTAAAAACAAATAGTATGATTGTTTAGGGCCATTTGTGTGACGCCCCCATTTTTTCCAAGAGCGAACCCAAGGGTATCGGCGGGACGCCTGCCTAACTCTTGCTAGGACACGATACCATTCTAGTTCAAACTTAAAAGTAAATAACCAATAACAAAAGTCGAATTGAAAAACAAAGTCGCTTCCATACATAAGTGTTCAATCTTACATCACAAGTATTCAAAATACATCAACTTCCCCAAAATATACAACTTCCAAAAGTCGTCTAATTAAATACATTTAATACCCTAATCAAAAGATCATTGAGTCTAGTTCTCCACAATTCCTTCCATTCCAATCCTTGTTAAGGAAAACAAAGCTATTGGGATGAGCTAACGCTCAGTGAGGCCAAGAAAATCATGCAAGCACGTAATTCAAGTAGCAACAAACTCATACGATAAATAAAGTTATAACATTCAAGTAATTCACAAAATAACACAAAACACACTTGATACGGATACGGGAGCTCTCAGGAGCAAGTTTCCACTTGCTTTGCCGAGTCTCGATCATATACCTCCGCGTGATGACACTCCGTCATCCGGGTAGGTATTTTTAGTCCGTAGAACACCGCTTTACTTCACGAATCCCGTTCACTATTACACCCTCTGTTCCGGGCCCGCTCAGCATTTAAAAGGTGATACTATTCGAGTATGTCAAGCGAGATCTCTCAAATAGATCAAGCTTTACGAATATCTTATGGTTCACCAAACTTCCCGACCAAACCCGTGTCGGCTCGAGTCGCAAGATTAGACTATGAGTTTGGGCATCCCTCGAATATGAATACGAATATAAGTCGATAAGCAGTGCTCCATTCGACGATTCCAAACATGAATCACGAATACGAATCACGAATATGAATAATAACCATACGAATATGAGTCGATGAGACAACGTTCCAATCGACGGTTTCAAGTATAATGCACATAGCCAAATTCGAATATAATTTTCATTTGAAAGAGAACGAGTGCGATAAAGTACACACTCGACTCAAAAATTCCAAATTCACATAATTGATGCAAAACAATTCACATACTTAATCACATAACATGCACTTGACACTCATCAAGTCAAAACAAAAGTGAGTGAGAAAGTCTTTAACGATCCGCTTCGGGATTCTCTTCGAGACTTTCTTGATCACCTGAAGAAAAACGACCAACAATCACTTTCACACATTCACAAATTCCTTATCAAACAAAGAACCACGTATACTTGGTTTAAAATTCAAGTCAATGTCTTTATAAGAGTTTCAATTTATCGAAAGTCAAGATTCAAAAGTGAGAATTTTAAAGTTACTAAGGAAACTCATATCCATGAGATCAAGTTCAAAACGCTATATCAATATCAAGATAAGAGGTCAAGTTCCCCAAATTTCATTTTCTAAGAAATCAGCAAATTTCAGCTTTGCGCGTCAAGCTTAGAAAAATCAAATTTTGCACTCAATAGGTCCAAAATTGGAAAACTTAGTACCGTTGGAAACTAGATCCAAAGTAAAAAAAGTTCCTAGAAGATACTTTTCCAAGATTCTAAATGAAAAGCATTCATTTTTCAGCTCAAAGTTTCAGTTCCAAGAAGACAGGTTTGAACCAAATCTTTTTTTCAGCAAACTTTGGAAATTCGGAATAATTCACAGAAAGTGAACTAGCCTTTGAAATTGGTAATACAATATGAATTCCAAACAAGGTTTCAAATACGACAAACAGAACTAAATTCAGAGTCTTGAATATCAAGATATAGCAGTTCAAAGTCGGTAAATTTTCACTACTAGAACAGTAATTTTCTTGATTTAAAAAGCTATCTTTGTAGCATCATTTGGATATCGAAAGGTTGTTGAAATAACACCAAATTTGGTACACTTAAACCTCTATATGTGGACTACCCCTGTATCAAATTTCACTCAAAAACTTACGTGGGAAGGCAGTTAACAAATCGACTTAAATTTGTTAAATGTTTCAAGGCTAATCTGCCTTCTTGCTTTTATTTCTTTTCCAAACATTTTGCACAATGAAATCAGTCCAATTTCGATCCATTTTTGAAACCAAGGTCATAGAAACCTTTAATAAACACTTGATGGTTGATTGACATCAAAATTTTTGAAATAAAACATCCCACAATAAAATAAACCAGTTGGCCAACAAGAAGAAAAAACTTTCTAGTTTTCTAGCTTTATTGCACTTTGAAAATCAGGCTATATCTCACTCAATTCAAGTTTAAACTAAGAATGGTTGGTGGCATTGAAAACTAGGTTAAAAAATCTACATTTCATCAGAACAAGTCATTTTCAAAATCAGTTCACAAGTGAGAGAAAATAGAGCCACAAGATGCAGCTTCTACCTTTCTCTTGAACAGACCATCGGAACAGGACAGCAAACTTTACTGAATTACTACGGCTCACTCAGTTTGAACTAGAGGGTTAATTTTATACCGTTGGAAAGCTACAAATATCTAGTTTCAAATGTCATAAACAGCACTCGATTTCGACCTTTGTACAAAGAGTTATGTTTGATCAAAGGTACATTGTTTGGACAGATAGAACTCATTTCCAGATTTCTTCAAATTTCGAAATTTCAGGTTTTGCTCAACCAAATCAAATGATTTTTGGTAGAACATTTCTACACACAATATACCACATATATACATCAGTTTCACAGTCATTTAAGCATCAAAAATTAAAAACATAGGCAAGGAAATAACAGGACAGATTCGGCCAGCATCCATGCGCAATTTTCCTTCATTTCTCACCATAATCTTTTCATCTACACATATAACAATCATGTTCAAGCAATTACACCTCAAGCCCACTACCTATAAGTCACCTCAAGCCCACTACCTATAAGTCACCTCAAGACCTCTACCTAAACATTAAAGCAAGATAAAGTGGGTTCTTCAAGTCCTCTACCTAGATTCATGCTTAGGGTTCAAACCCTTGCAATTAAAGCTCCAACTTTGAAGAAAATGGAAAGGTTCAAGGTTGATGAAGGCTACCTCTTAGCTTTTGAAGAAACCAGAAATTTTGACCGAAAATCTCCCAAGAAAACCCGCAAGAAGGTGTCCTCCTCCAAGCTAAAGTTGTTCTCCAAATGGTTTAGGAGTTAGGTGATGAATTTCAAGTGGAATGGAAGCAAGATGAAGTGAGATAGAGTGGAGCTTTTCTGTTCTTCTCCCTTTGCTGGTTCGGCCGAGCTATGGAATGAGGAGAGAGAGAGGGTTTAAGCTTAAGGAATTTGTGGCCAAAAGTTGTACAAAAGTCAACTAGGAATAGTGCGCGCACGGGTGTCGTACCACCGTTTTCTTTCTTGTTTGTTTCACTTGTACACTAATCCTCAAATGTAATTCCTTTAACACTATAATTATTCACCTTTAGTAGTCTAGTATTAATTTCTTAAATCTCCACTTAGCCGTTCAGGCTCGATTTACGCGAACATCCGATTCGCGCTCGATAAAGCGAAATTTAAAAGGAATTCATGTAACGATAATATAATTAACTAACTCTAGGATAATTAATTATAAGAATGACTATTTTAGAAATAAAACCATGGGTCCTCACATAATACGATTTCTAAGATTCTCCAATTAGTCGCGCGGCACGATTTCGAGAAACTTTGGACGCGCGCGCGGTAAAAGCTTAATTTGAAGTCACTTAAATTATTTCACTCTTAGATCGAATATTGCCTCGCAAAATGTGTACTCGTTATTTCTTACTAAACGAGCTTCCAAAAAATTAAATTTGTTAACAGGACGTTTTAAAAATATAAGTAAAGCATTGTTCCATGTAAATGGATTTAAAATGGTTGAAATAAATTATTCGGAGAAAATAGGTGAATAAATATTTAAATAACCTAGTAAAATAAGATGAAAATAAAAAAATTTTCGAGTCTTCACAATTTTCTCATAAGGTATTAATTCTCCTAAATTTTATGCAAATGACTTTTCTTTTTTCATTAGTACACATCACAGTCCTTTTGAGGTATCGTACATTATGGAATCTATCATTTTCTTTGAGTTATATAAGATTAGAGTAATCATTACGCACCTTTAGGATTTAAAGATACTTTTTCCATGTTTATTTATTCTACTCAAATTTGGTACTTTTTTCTATCAACTTATAAGGTCCCAACCAATATTGAGAACACCATTTACAAATCTTGTATAGCACACAACTAGTTCTAGAAATCGTTGAAACACAGTCACAGTGGTTGGCCTTTTTTTAATAATAGTTTCTATCTTGAAATTTCAATACAGTGGTGAATATGCTAGCCAACATGGCCAGCTCTTCGACTCATAACTTGCATTTCTCCACTGCTCATATCCCGAGGTACATACACGGCTTAGCTAGGCTTGACCAAATCTATATGCCATACATAAGAATTGCCTATGGTTACCTTGTAAAGGAGTACTACTCCTCATTCAAACCTTTCCTTTCCAACTGCTTCCATTATTTTTTAATAAGTAGGGTTGGCATCCCATCCCCTGCTATGGGGTTTGGCACTTAAAAAAAAAATCTCAATAGTAATTTTATTATTGAATATTGCATGTCCAAAGAAACTTAATTAACTTAGCGCCAACTTGTATTTTGACAAAACTTTCAAGTTTTTATGTAATTGTTCCTTGTGATCCTTTTGCCCATCTTGAATACACCAAAATATCATAACTGTAGACACCAAAATTTCAAGTTTATTTAATTCAATTTTAGGTTTATTTTTTTATTATTTATTCTTGCTTTTATTTCATTTGATTTGGTTTTATTCTAGTTAATTAAGTTTGCAAAATGTTAGTTAGTGTTTATTTATTGTAGCAAATTAAGTTCATCATTTCTTTTTTTAAAAAAACATTTTTTGCATCAAATTTCTGAAAAAGAAAATTCTCAACAAAAATCTATTTTTAATCTTTTTCAAACTCAATTTCTTCCAAATAAAATGACATTTTTGTAAGGCAATCTTAATTAGGAATTAACATTTTATTTATCATAAATTGGTATTGAAAAACAGAAAATAAAAGGGAAAAGAAAATAGTGGAGGCCATGCACAATAGTTAGGTGAAGTGCATGCAAATGAGCCATGTGTCTTTGATTTCTTTTGACACCACAACACTTGCTAGATTAGGTGGCTAGGATAAGTGGAAGTCTAGGAAAAAATGTAAAACAAAAAAAAAGAAGAAAAAAAAGAAAGCTGCGGGGAGGAGGAAAGAAAGACAAAAAAAAAAGAGGAAGAAACCGAGAGCAAGAAATGTGAGGACCCAAAAATTTTCGTACTTTTATGTTATTTTACTGGCTTATTTAATTATTTATTCATCCGTTTTCTTCGGATAATTTATTTTAACTATTTTAAATCCATTCATATGGAACAATGTCTTCCTTATGTTTTTAAAACGTCCCATTAGCAAATTTGATTATCAGAGGTTCGTTTAAGTGAGAAATAATAAGTACATGTGTTTCGAGATGATATTCTATTCGAGAGTGCAATTATCTTGGGGGAAATTAAGAATGATCAATAGTAGATTAAGAAAAGTTAATTGAGAAATTAAAGGTGAATGAATTCTAATTAAGTGCATACTGCTCGCGCGTCGATAGTTTTACGAAAGACGCGCTGATACAAATTTATTGGAGATCTGAGGAAGTAATACTAGACCCATGTGAGGACTCGCAAATTTACTTATTTTAAACTCTTATTCCTAGCTTATTTAAATATTTAATTGCCCGTTTAATCCGAATATTCTATTTCAACCTTTTTAGACCCAATTGCATGGAACTATAACTTACTTATATTTTTAAAATGACTCGTTTCAAAATTTAAATTTTGAAAGCTCGTTAAGTGGGAATAGTGAATACGCGTTTGGAGTCAATAATCGATTCGAGAACACAATAATCTTGGAAAATGGGAGACTTGTACATTAGTCTTGAAATAGGTATTTTTATGTTTAAGAGTTCAATTATTAGTTAGTGATACTATCGTTATAAGAATTTCTTGAAATTTTCACTTTATCGCGCACAAATAGGAAGTACTCGTTTTCGCGTGTGCGATTAATTGAGGAGCTTAAGACCTTTATTTTGGGACTATTAAGAGTGAATAATAATAATATGAATGAAAGTGCATTAGAGGTTTAGTGCACTAGTGAAATAAATTTGAAAAGAATCGAGCACGAAACGCGCGTGCACGTGCATTATTTTAGTGGACAATCTTGATCAATTTTGGGCCACAAGTTTTAAGCTTACTCTAGAAGTTTTAACATCAGATTTTCACCCTTCTTTTCTTCCTCAACCCGGCCGAGCACACAAGGGAAAAAGACTAGAAATTTTTCCTTCATTTTACCTCTCAAACCTCACCCAAATCATCTCAAAATTTACACATCACTTGCAAATCACTTGGTGATCAAACTAAGCTAAGAAAGGAGCTCCATCTCACAGTTTTTCTTTAGCTTAAAAAGGACCAAAATTTCTGCCTTGATCATCTAAGAAAGTAAGTGACGATCAACCTTGCAAATCTTGACTTATGGAAGTTGTTTAGCACTTATGAGTTCATAATTTCTTATGGGTAGCTTTAAATTGTTGAAAAATTGGTGAGTGGGCTCTATGAACTCCCACTATACCTTGATGGATTGATTTTATGAGTTTTGACGTTAATAATGTTGGATTAGTGCTTAAATTAGTAGAAATGAGTGATATTATGGATGAAAGATCAAAGGAAGTGAAGGGGAGAATTTTTCCATTTCTGCCCCTGTGAATGCCGTGACCTTTAGAGCATTTTTTTGAAGTTCTATTGACTTGTTTATGATGTATATATGTTTTATGGGTGGTGTGGAAGGTTTCCACAAAAAATTACGTGATTTGGTTGGCCAAATGTGGTGATTTCGAAAGTTCATTCAAAACTGGAAATTTTCCCGTATTGCACTGGCAGTGTTTGTGGCACTGGAAACTAGACATTCCCAAATTTCCAACGGTATAAAATACACATCCTGATTCCCCCTGAGTGATCCAAACCAACCTTGTAAAGTTGCCTGTTCTGTTTCTCGTTTTACTGGAAGCTCTGTTTTAAGCAGCGAGTTGATGTCCAAATATGAGTTAGTTTTGGAGAGATTTTTAAAATGATTTCTTCTGAGAAATTGTAGATTTATAAATCTAGTTTTCAACACCACCAATCACACTCAATTCCAAGTTGAATTGAGTGAGTTGTGGCCGAAGTTCGAAACTGATTCAGGGATTGAAAACCCTCTTTTGGCTAGTTGATGCCTTAACCTTGATTGGGACTTGTTGTTTCGAAACTCTTGGTATTAATCACCTACCAAACACATCTTGGATGCTTTTTAGACATTGTCTACCTAAATGAACCAGATTTGAGATATTTTCATTGGCCAAATATTTAGAAAAGGGAAATTTGCATACAAAGACAGATTTGTCTTGAAAATTCGTGGGATTTTAGTGATTTTGTTAACCGACTATCCGTACGTATTTTTCTATAAAATTTGACAGAGGAATAGCCCTTATATGGTAGTATAATACTGCTAATTTTGGTGCCATTCTGAGTTTGTTTTGATGTTCAACCAAAGTCCCAACGTTCGTGAATTAAATCTGGAATTTGGCCTAACGGTCTTACTTTTCAGTAACCTTGAGCCGCCATATCTTGGTACTCAAAACTCTAATTCTTGTTCTGCTTATTTTGTTTTAAACTTTGATTGTAACTCTAATTGAATTTCAAATTTGAGAGGCTAGTTCAAATTCTGTGAATTTTGCCGAATTTCCAAAATTGGCCAAAAACCAACCCCGAAATTGCCTTGATAGCCTAAAACAGTAATTTTGAATGTCTTCTATTTGGAATCATGGAAAAGTGTCTTCTAGGAACTTTTACTACTCTGGAAGAATTTTCCAACGGTACCAAGTTTTTCAATTTTGGACTTGTAGAGAGTGAGATACGATTTTTCAAAGATCGCTAGACAAATCTGAAATTTCCAAATTTAAAGGAAATTGAGGGTTTCAAACTCTCTATCTCCTTTGATATTGCTAGAACGTTGTATACTTGATTTCAAAGATGAAAAATCAGATTTTTGCTTGTGTTTTAAAACCCCATTTTTAAGCCTCGATTTACGAGTAATTAAGGCTCATTTTCGTAAAATTTTCTTAGATTGTACAAGTGTACAATTTTCCTTGATAATTAGGGTTTATGAGTGATAGTTCATTATTAATTGTTCAGTCACTCAAGAGGACCTCCAAGAGAATCTCACGGGAGACGCCTAATCAATCGCTTGTACTTGCTACTTGAATCACTCGGTGAGTGTCAAGTGTGTGAACTATGTGATATACATGTTACGTGTTAATTGTTATCAATAATAGAACATTTTGAAAATGCTGAGTCGAGTGTGCACTTTATCGCATTCGTTCTCATTTAAGTAAAGTGTACTTGAATTTCGTGACATGAAATACTTGAATTGCTTGAAGTGACTTGTTAAGTGAATTTAAGTGAAGTGTTTAAGTGTTTATTTATGCTATGGCTGCATAAGTCGATTGGAGTGAATCTCCTCAACTCAAGTGGTAAGTGGGGGACGTCCAAATCTCACTGGCTAACCTTGGACTCGAGTCGGTATGGGTTTGGTCGGGCTCCTTGGTGAACCATGAGAAAACAAAAGCTTGATCTATTAAGAGATCTTGCTTGGCATACTCGAGTAGTATCGCCTCAAACAAACGACAGGCGGGCCCGATACAGGGGTATGTAAGGTGAAAGGGGACATGATAAGTGATGTTCTACGGACTAAATCTACCTGATTGATGGAGTGTCAACTCGTGGAGGTTCGTGATCGTGCAAGTGGAAAATAGCTCCTGAGATCTCCTATATCCTTGAATTGTTTCTGTTTACTTTTCTCGCACGAATTGTTATTTATTGCAATATTATTGCTCTATTTGTTAAATTGGGAATGTTACTTGAACAAGGTGCCTGCATGTGTGTTTTTGGCCTCGCTAGCGTTTTGCTCATCCTGTAGATTTGTTTTCCTTAACAGGGAAGGATTTGGAGTGAACCTCGGAGAAACCCCTTTTGACTGTACTTTTGTATTAGGGTTTTTCAATGTACTGTGTTAGACTCTTGATTATTGTATATTTTGGGATTTGATGTAACCTTTGAGAGATTGATGTAAGGATTGGATACTTGACGTATTTTGGAACTCGTGATGTAAGTTTGAATGCTATTTGTGGGAGTGACCTCTCTTTCTTACTTATATCATCGTGATGACTGGTATTTCATTAAACTTGAATGGGAATTGTTTTGAATCCTGGCGAGAGCTAAGCAGGCGTCTCGCGGATAACCTTTGGTTTGCCTTAGGGAGAAGTTGGGGCCTAGAGGAGCTCGTTGGAAAGGGCCTAGAGGAGCTCGTTGGAGGTATTACCCAACTCAACGAACTAGGACTTCTTGTGATTTTTAAAGGACTTACTCATACTCAAATAATAGGGTGTAAATAATAGTCAATCATTGGAAGTGGCTATCCAAGAAAACTAGGGTAGTTCGAGAGGATAATCGAGGACCGAGGGTAATTGTCGATGCCCAAACTACTAGAATTTCTGAAATAGAGACTGAGGTACTTGAAGAGCGAGGAGAAGACAAAGGCTCTTAGTGAGCAGCTTCAAAAGCTAAGAACCGACCTGCTAGGGTAGTACATGAAATTAGAGATAGGATGGATAAGTCGATGGCTAGGTGTTACCTTGATTGAACAAGTGGAGAATGGCAAGATACTTGATAAGGGACATGCGATTAAAACTCCTAGTGCGGGAAATAAAAATGATCCTACTGAAGTAGTAGAGACTTTTGGCTCGACCAATCACTAAGCTGGTGACTTAGTTTACTTTAATGGTTTTGTCAAAGTTAGTCGGGGTGATACTTATTCAAAGGCCATTGCATTTTGTGTTTTGCTTGACTATGTTTACTACCTTGTGAAGCAATTGAACGTTATTTATGAGACGCTTGATTTTATTGTTTTATGAGTTCAAACCTATGATTGGGTTGTACACATTTGCGATTTTTCGGTGTCTTCCCTTTTATTTTCGTTTTGCATAATCAAAGTGTCACTTTTCAAACTTCGTGTTATGTGCACCCATATTATGTCATGTTTTTATAAATGTTAAATTTATGAGCGGCCAAAGAAGTGAAAAGGACCGAGGGCGAGGAGTTGAGCAACCCAAACTCAAGGGGATGATTAGGGAATGACTGCTGGACTGAACCAAAACCCTAGAAATGAAGAAACACAATCACGTATGGCTGTCCTAGCACGATTAGTTGGGCCCCAAAGCTCTAGACCAATAAGCCAATCTAAGAATCAAGAGGGGTGTGAAAATGGAATGATTCTCGAAATTCGCCTATCTAAGTTTCACGGAGAATCTAATCTCGAAATAATAAGATTAATTTGAAAGGATATGATAAGGTACTAGTGAGAGTAAAAGATTATGATTTCTTCTCGAACAACTTTGTAGATAGGTATTGGAGAGTGAACTAAGACATGAAATTTTATAATAAGGGATAAGGTCCCCGCATCTGGTTGTGTTTGTAAGTGATGATAGTAATTTAGTGGAGACTTAAGAACTCGCCAGTGTTAAACGGAAAATAGTTAAGATTTATATTCCCGAGCAACCTATAAGCAAAAGAATGCAAGAGTAATATGGCTCGAGCTTCCATTATGAATGGCTACTCATTTCGATCTTTTGATTTACTTGGCAGGATAGTATTTGACTTAAACCAACCGGTACGATGACAACTTTAGAAGAAATGCGTAAGGAAATGAACATTTTTCGAAATGAGGTAGAATTTCAAAAGAAACTGGCTGACTATTGGGAAAGACAGTGGAAACAAGAATATGTAGAGAAAACTGAGTTGCTAAGTAAGAATGTAGAACTGGAGAAGAAATACAAAGGAAACCCTCAAACTAGTCAAGCCGTCACTTCTCACGCAAATTGTGGATACTATGGTAAGATTAACCACACTGAAACCAAGTGCTGAATAAAGCAAGGAAAGTGTCTGTGGTGCGGTAGTACCGAGCATAAGCTTTCGAATTGCCCTGGTACCTCTAAAGAGAGGAAATACTCAGCGGCCAGCTAGATCCGCCACCAAGCAATCGAGTGCCAGAAGGAGGTCTAAGCGTTGGAAGTTTTACGAGTAGGGGTGATTAACTCCACTTGAGGGATAGAGGTTGTAGTTTTACCCTAAACTCAATTGGCATTTTTGGGAATTTAATCTTTTGCATAAGGAGAAGTCTTTTGTTATTTTGTATCTTGGCAACTTGGCACATTTTGGTATAATCTTGTTATTTCCCCTTTCTTTTTGAAATGATTTGATAAACCTCTTCCAACTGGATGTAATTATCATGATCTTTATGACATATGAAACTTGATTTTATGACTTATATGTATATTTAAATTTTGCTCTATAGTTTTAGATTGGTAATAAGACATGGACGGTAGTAGACGTGGTCGAGATGGTATTTGAGAGCGTAGGCAACCCCAAGGTCTTGGGGATGACCAGGGATCGGTGAAAAAAAAAATCGAGAACTTAGGGTTGAAGTTGGGACCCAATATTTGATTGCCAAATTGATATATTAAGATTGTGGAAATTGGGTTAGTGAAAGGAAATATTTGATAGATTTAATGAGTCTAACGATTAAGGGACCAGATATCATATTTGGAGTGAAAGTTTGATGCTATATATAGACTATCGAGACTGGAACGATGTGACAATTAAGAACAACTACCTTTTTGCCTTACATGGATAAGAATTCAACCAATTGTAAGGAGCCGTGGTACTATTTAAGTTGGATTTATAATAAAACTATTATCGACTGAGGATCCTAGAAACTGATGTGCTTAAAACCGCTCCCAATTCAAGATAGGGACACTTAGAATTTTCAGTACGCCCTACGAGTTGACTAATGCACTAGTAGCATTTATGGACTTAATGTATTGGAGTTTAAACTATATTTGGATTAATCTGTGATGGCATTTATTGATGATACATCGGTATATTCTAATGTTTGAAAAGATCATGAAAAATACCTGATGGTAGTTTTACAAATTCCGAGAGAACACCAATTTTCATTAAGTTCAATAAATGTGAGTTCGATTGGAACAAATAGCCTTTCTAGGTTATACAATATCTAAGGAAGGAATTGTTACTGACTCAGCTAAAGTGGAAGCTGTCTAAGAGGAAACGACCAGAAAGTCCTACCGAAATTTGTAGTTCTTAGAGGTAGCCGAATATTACCGTTGGTTTGATCAAGGATTTTTCTAAGAATGCAAGACTTGGCAAGTTATTTGGGTTTCTAAATGTGAGGAAGAACTTTGAAAATGAAAAAAATGTTTAACTGATCCACCTGTGATAGCCTTACCGAATGGAGGAAGTAGTTTTGTGATTTATACAGATGTTTCAAAGGATGGCTTAGAATGTATATTAATAATACATGATAAGATAATTGTATATGCCTCTAGAGAGTTAAATATCACGAGAGAAAGTAGCCAACTCATGATTTGGAGTTAGTGGCTATAATATTCGCATTAAAGAAGTAGATACATTACCTATATGAGGTAGACATGAAGCCAATTGAGTTGCCATATGACTTGGAAGTTAAAACGCATATTGGGGATCAAAGTTTGATTGCTAATTGAGTGGATAGATGTGACGCCCCCACTTCTCCCTAAGGTGAACCAAAGGGTATCCGCGGGACGCCTGCCTAACTCTCGCCAGGACTCAAGCAATTCTATTCAAACTTATTATCGATCTACACAACACATGTAAATAACTTAAATACAGTAAATGCGGAAGCGTTCAATCTTAACAATAGTTATCAATTATCCAACCCGCACGTCAGTGTTCAACGTACATCATGAACTCCAAATATACATCACGCCCCAAAAGTTACATTTCAATTCCAAAAGTATAACCCAAAACCAGGGCATAGTCAAAATGTAATAGAAATCCTAAGCAAAAGTACATCAGGAGGGTTTTTCCAGTACACCTCCGAGTTCCATCCTGTTAAGGAAAACAAATCTACAGGGTGAGCAAAAACGCTCGTGAGGCCAAGAACACACATGCAAGCACGTTGTTCAGGTAACAAGCCCAAATAATAGTTCAAGTGATAAATTACAAGTAATTCATAAAGCCAACGAAATGTAAACAGAAACAATTCAAGGATATGGTAGCTCTCAGGAGCTAAGTTCCACTTGTTTCGCCAGTTCATTTGTATATCTTCCCACGATGACTTTTCGTCAACCGGGATGATATTTCCAAACCGTAGATCACCACTTACTTCTCATCCGTCCACCATACACCGCTTGGGGCCGCACGACATTTATAAGGCGATACTCCACGAGTATACCAAGCAAGATCTCTCAATAGATCAAGCTTATCATGTGAATCTCATGGCTCACCGAGGTTTCCGACCAATCCCATGCCGGCTCGAGTTCCAAGGTCGGCCTATGAGTTTAGGCGTCCCCCATGTATCATGTAAGTGTCGAGGAGATTCACTCCAACGACGTATGCAGCTATAGCATACCATGTCATGTATTCAACCATTTGACAGGTTTAAGCATGTATTTCAGGTCATGTAAACTAGGCAAATCATGTTAAGCATGTATCATTTATTTCAAATGAGATCGAGTGCGATAAAGTACACACTCGACTCCATTTTTCAAAATCAAGTAGGCTAAGCATGTAATCAGGTAAGCCAAGCATGAATCAAGTCCATAGAGTTCAAGTAGTCATACACTTGACACTCACCAAGTAGCAAGTAGTCTCAATCGAAGTTTAAGCGTTCACCGTGGAATCCTCTTGAGGGTCCTCGTGTGCGCCTGAGCAAATAATAGTGAAGTATCACTCATATATCTCAATTATCAAAGAAGATTGTACACTAGTACAATCTAAGGAAATTTCATGAAACGAACCTCAATTACTCGTAAGTCGAGGTTCAATTAGAGTTTCTTAAAGTACAAGAGCGATCGAGTTTTCATTTTGGAAAATCAAGTATAAAACGTTCAAGTAATATCGAAGGAATAAGGAGTGCTTGAAGACACCCTTCCTTTGGAATTCGAAAAATTTTCAGTTTTGATACGATATTTTGAAAAATCGTATCTCACATTCTACATGTCAAAAATTGGAAACCTTGGTACCGTTGGAAACCTCTTTGAAAGTACTAAAAGTTCTCAGAAGACACATTTCCATGAATCTAAGTGGAAGGTATTTAAAAATGAGCTTAAATTTGCTGTTCCAGAGCGCTCAGAATTGAGCCAGGGTTGATTTTTCGCTAATTTTGGAAAATCGGAAAAATTCATACGTTGCAAGCTAGCCTCTAAAATTTGTAACTCAATTAGAGTTGCAAGTAAGGTTTATAACAGAAAAAGTGGATCAAGGATCGGAGTGTCGAGCACCGAGATACGGTAGCTCGAAGTTTGGGAAAAATTTAAAACCGGTGAACAAATTTCCAGATTTGAGTTTCCGACTTTGGATCTTTAGTTAAGTGTCGAAACGGACTTGGATTGATGTCAAATTTGGTAGTATAATACTCCTATATGAAGGGTATCCCTCTATCAAATTTCATGGAAAAAATACCTTCGGGAAGGTAGTCAACTATCCAACCAAAATTTTGAAAAATTCTTAAGGCATAACTGCCTTGAACTTCTTGTTCTTCATTTCCAAACTTTTGGCCAAGGAAAATCCTCCAAACATGATTCATTCCTGCAGGAAAGGCCTAAGGAACATACATGGTACATTTAGTAGGTGTTTAACACCACGAAACTCAATTAGCAAAACCACTCCAAGTCTTGTCTCAAATCAGTCCAAAAGTTGGGGTTTTCAAGAACAGGGCAGTCTCCGTATTTTGATAATAACTCACTCAATTTAACTCGGAATTGAGCATGGTTGATAGTGTTGGAAAATACATTCATAGGGATAAAATTTCACAAAAGAAAATGTTTTGAAATTCAGTACACAACTAGCTCGAAATCGAGTTTCAAATCACAGCTCCTGTATTTCATTCCAGCAGAACAGAGAAACAGAACAGCTGAGTTCAAAAGAGTGGTGGGGCTCACACACATGGAACCAGAACGTGCATTTTATACCGTTGGAAAGGTGGGAATGTCTAGTTTCAAATTCCGCTGACGGCACTTGATTTTGACATCGGAGCACGGAGTTATGGACGAAATATGAACACTGGTCTGAGCATTACGGGAACAGTTTCCAGATTACTAGCTTTGGGAAATAAATTCATTTGACCAACCAAAACTTAGTATTTTTCAATGAAAATTTTTATAAAACTACTACAACATGTAAACAACATAATCAAGCCATTAAATCCTCAAATTTTTGCATTAAAGTGGCCGAATAAGGCAGGGGCAAAATGGTCAGATTTGGCCTTTGCACCCATCATGAGTTTCCTTCAATTTTCCACCAATAATCCACTAGTTTAAGCACTAATCCAACATTATAAACATCATCAAGCATGAGATCATCCTCCAAGACAAGGGTGGGAGTTCATAGAACCCACATTCCACTTTTTCCAACAACAACAACAACCCATATGAAAATAAGAGTTTAAAGGTATACTAGAACTTCCAAAAATCGAAATTAGAAAGCTTGATCTTTACTTACTCTAGTTGATGTCCAAGGCAGTGATTTTTGGTCCCCTTTGCTCCAGAAAAACCGTGAGTTTTAGTTCCCTTTTGCAGCTCAAAGTGGTGTCCAAGTGTAGAGCTAAGTGTATGTGAAATTTGGTGTGAATCTATGAAGGTTTGGTGCAAGAATTTGGAGATGGAAAAATTTGAGAAGCCTTGGTTGTTTTTGCTGCTTGGGTGCCGGCTGCTCTAGTGAGGAAGAGAGAGAGAGTCGGTTATGCTTTAGCTTCCAAGAGAAGCTTAATTTGTGTGGTGTAAAATGGAGCAAAAATCAACTCTCAATAGCGTGCGTACGCGCGCGATTCGGGTTCGATTCCTTTCGAGTTTATTTCACTAGTGCACTAAACCTCTGTGAGAACCCTGAAAATAGATATATAAGCCAGTGCATATTTCTTTTGCATTTCTTTTATTCCTTAATAATTTCTAGCATTACTTTTACTTGTTCGCAATTAAGTACGTAAAAATAGGTTTATGTGAAAAATAATATAATTTTCCTAAGTTATGAAGTTTCTTGGTTTTGTTAGACTAAATTAATATCTTTAGGGTTAGATTAAATTTCTCGCCTTAACATAAAATGTTAGAATACTTAAATTCCTTTATACTAAATTAATGATACTTGAGTCGATAGCCTTACTATCTTAAAATAAATTATTTAAACTCCAATGATTAATTCCAATGAGTTGCTAATGTTAAATGCTAATAAGAATTTCCGTGTTAAGATGAAAACCAATGAATTTTAGATAAACATGGTACTAATATACTAAACATACTTAAGGCGTGAAAATTTCGATAAATATATCATTATCTTTCTTTGTTTTCACAACAAGTGCGTAAAAATAATTTTTATGTGCAAAATTGGCACCCTTGGATTAAATTATTATTTCACTTGACTTTATATTACTAAATCGATAAATTTCGAGTTAGACTAACTCTATTTCTTGAGAAATAATAATTGGAAATTCTAATAACTAATTTAATCGCTAAATAATGTAGGAATTACTAGGAACCTTAATATTAAAGTTTAATCGATAAATATTCGATAAAAATGGTTTAAGTATACTAGTGTATAATTAGGCGTTCAAATCACACTTGGGGATAATTTTTGGAATTAAGTTGGATTGAGAAATTAAGTTGAGGTTAGGGAGCAAAGTGAAAAGACTAAAATGCCCTTACATTTCCATGCAAACCAAACAAACCCTTTGACAGCAATTTCCATCACCGTAACTATCGACCAATTACATTATCACCAGTTCTATACGCAACCGATTCTTACACGCAATCTCTGCTCCAAAAACAGCGGCACCTTATACCATTCTTTCCAATTCATATCACAAACCGCAAACCATTTCCTTTCTTTCTTAATACCGAGATACCGCCTCTTCACCATCTCATTTCCTCTGCAAAACTTCACCCCAGCCACTACACTTCCTCTCCACAACCACCTCTCATCTCTTCCTCTGCCTTGGACCGAGAGTAAAGGAGAGAGAGTTACCTTGTGAGCTGCATCCGTGAGCAAGGGAGGAGGGAACGCAAGCTGCCATTTCTTTCTTTCTGTTCGGACCGTAAGCTGAGGGAAGATACTAGGAACCATCACACCTTTTCCTCTACTAGCTGTGGCCATTTCCAACTCCAATCAACCGAACTCAACCTCACCACAACACCACTCCAGCCGCAACTCAGGAACCAGGACCAACCGACCTGTACTTGAAGCCGAGAGCAAGGAAAGAAAATTCTGGAATTTTCGTGTGTGAGATTAGCTGGTATCTGAGGTAATTTCTGGACTAATTAGGTTGATTACTAGTAGAGGAAGCTATATCTGAGCTTGCATGTATGGATTGCTCAGTCGGTGGATGAAATCAAGTCATTAGAAAAATTTCTGTTTTGGTTAAAAGTTTCTGCCGAGGAGCTGATTTGGAAATGTAGTTTTATTTCTGACTTCCTGCGATAATCTGAGCTCAATTAAGTGTTTAACCAACTAATAACAAGAAGGTTGAGCCATCTAAGAACATGCATGTGGATGATAGGCAGCCGGATGAGAGTTTTAAGAAAAGAATTTCTGTTAAGTGCAAGTTTTGGAGCTGCCGAGAGCTTAGCTTGATTTTTGCAGCCTGATTTGGTTTAATGTTGTTGTTTGAGCTTATAACCATAATTAGATAGTTAATAACAAGTTAATTAGGCTCTACATGTAGCTAATTAGTTAGTTTAAACCAGAAAAAAAAATATAAAATCAAAATCAAAATGAAATCTGCCCCATGCATGTTCATCCGAGCCAAGCTGGAATAATTTTAGAAAATTTTGATGTTAATGGCTGTTGTTTGAACTTGATTTCTGAACTGGAAATGTTTATTTTCTAGCTAAGTAATTGCATGAGGAAGTTGAGAGCTTAATAGCATGTTTTAACCCAGAAAATAAAATGAAAACAGAGAGTTCCTCCATGCATGTTTAACCGTGGCTAGTTGGACAGATTTCTGGAGTTTCCTGGATGATTTTAGTTGCTGTGTGAATCCGGTTTTGAAGTGGAAATCTTTAATGGCTAGCTAAGTGTTTAAATACTGAATTTGAGTACCTAACACCATGTTTAAACCAAGGGAAAATTTGATCTAAAGTATATTAGTTGCTGGAATTTCTTTTGTGATAGCCAAAGGTTGAGTTGGAATCTCAGCTTGGTTTTTTTTAAATTTTTCCTTGAAACATGATGGATGGAAATGCCTGGAATATGTTGTTTTGGAGTTCTATAAGAAATGTATGGATGGTTTGAATAAAAACATTAAGGTATTAAAAGTGAAAAAGGAGTTTTTCACAAGTGAAAAATGAAATTTCAGATTTTCGGATGTCCCTGACCAGTCTCAGTAAAATGCATGTATCTTGGTGTAGGAAAATCCGTTTAAGGTGCCGTCAGTGGAATTTGAAACTAGAATCATAGGTCTTTGTTCTATAGAAATTTCATATTTTTCCTCCATGTGTACTGCTGTCTGTGAATCCTCAAAGTAGACTGTTCTGTATTAATGTCCTGTTTCTTCATGAAACTGAATTTTTACTTGGATTGAACTTTTAGCTTATTTGTGGTTTGAATCCCTGATTGAATTGTGGTTGGAAGTGTTTGATGTTGTCAAGGGCTAATGATTGATGAAGCCCTTGGCCATTTGAATGATTTTATAAATATTAAAGAGTGATGGACTTTAATTGCTGGAATTTCTTGGAGGCTTTACCTTCATTTTTTATTTATTCAAGATGTGATATGAACTTGCCAAAAACCAAGTGCTAATGATTGATGAAGCCTTGGCCATTTATTTTATTCTTGATTTGATATGAATCTATTGAAACCTAGGGCTAATGATTGACGAAGCCCTAGTGAGATTTCTATTGGAAATGTTAGTTTGTTATATTGACGGATCTGAAATATTACGTGCTTACAAATCGAAATCGTAGGAAATCCGTTTTGGTCCTGTGAACTTGAGAAAAGTTCTAAAACGATCTATTTACATATATTTTCACTCTTGTAGAGTACGGTAAAAATCTAGCACTGTATGTTAAAGTTAGAAACGTCGTGTAGGGATTTTCTAAACCTTGCCAACTCGATATTTCTTCCTTTAAGTTTAAACTAGCCTTATTACCTTTAGAAAATGATTTCCCTAGTTTCTAAAACTCTAGGCTTTGTTTTACTCCTTTTCTTTTCTCTAAGAATTGTTCTTGGCTAGTTTAACTATAAGAAAAGTTCCAAAATACGAGTTTTAATAATTTTAGTTAAAAGCATAGAAACTTGCTCGGCAAGAAACCTTATTTTTAGGTCAAATAGTTTTTAGTGATAATTTTTACAAGAACCATAGCTTTAAAGAAATTTTCAAATATATCTTTCTAGCTTTGATCTTAAGAGGTTGTCGACTTATTTCAAGAAAATAATACTAGTTACCTTTTATAAGGAAAAGTATCTCAAGGAAAACTATAAGAAACATTTTTACTACTTTTGTCAAGTTTCAACCTAAGTGGATTCTTAATATTTCTAAGGGAAGTAAACTAGTAGTATATCAGATATACCTCGATGTGTATAAGCTTAAAAACTGAATAGAAACTTATAGTTTCAAAATTTTGTATTCTAGGATATTGCGAGGACGCGGAATTCGATTTCCAATTTGACATCTAAACTTCACTCTTGGTGAGTGTCCCTACTTGTTCTATGCTTACCTAGTTAAAGTGCTTTCTTGACTCGATATGTGATAATTTGCAAAACTGGTTTTTGATCCATCGAAGTGAGCTGTGTGTACTTTATCGCACTAGCCGTTCGAGTGGTGACTTGTGCAAAACATTTTTCTCGTGAATCCTTGAATCTAAATGTAGTTGCGTCGTTGGGTGAATCCCTCGACTTCTGAATCCAACTACCATGAATCTAAATGTAGTTACGTCGTTGGGTGAATCCCTCGACGCATGAATCTAACTACAATAATGTCGTTGGGTGAATCCCTCGACCAATCATCTACGGGTATATCTCGAGTATACTGCGTCCTTAGTCGGTGAGCGGGCCCGGGACAGGGGTATGAATGGTGACGGGTTAGGTATCAAAATGAGACACTTTACATGGATTATAAGTAGTGAGAGTTGACGGAGGGTCAACTACGATGAATGGTGATCAAGCGAGGAAAATGTCTCCTGAGAGCCCATGTATCCTACCTTGTGCTGTTATACGCTTTCCTAACTGTTTAAATTTGCTAAGTTATTAACCGCTGTTTGATATTATGTGATTGCATGTTTTGGGGCACCACTGAGTTTTAGCTCACCCCACGTTTATTGTTTTCCTTAACAGGTTCCGGGAATTGAAAGCTTGGATACTTATTTATGTTTTCCTTTTGAAATGTATTCGAATACTATGACTTATTTTGTGGGCTGTAATGCGTTAATTGGGATAATGTACTTTCCTTTTGGATTGCCACTTGAAGCTGGAAAATGTGTAAACCCTAATTTGATTGCTTGGTTTGTAAGTTTGTATTAGGGATTTATGTATTTATCTATCCGGATTGGTACGACTTTATACCTTGGTACGTAGCACGTGGGATGTTTAAGAGCCTTGATTGGCTATTTATATCACGGCTATCTCTGAAGTTAATGTGGTTTTAGTGATGATATTATTCGGGGAAAATGGTTTTGTAATAGATTAGGTTGTTATTCGTAAGGATTTGGATTAGAATGCTTGCGTGAGTCCTGGCGAGAGTTGGGCAGACGGCCCGCCAACCCTTTGGCTCGCCTTACGGGGAAGTGGGGTCGCCACAACCTCTAATACACTTATATTCATATAAATGTTATTCACTCTTAATTGTCCCAAAATAATGGTCTAAAGTGCCTCAATTAATTGCGCGCGTGAAAACGCGTATTTCCAATTTAGGCGCGACAAAGTGAAACCTTCGAGAAATTCTTGTAACGATCGTACCACTAACTATCACTTGAGTACTTAAACCTAAATTTACCTATTTTAAAACCATTGTATATGTCTCCAATTTTCCGAGCTTATTGTACTCCCAATTGGCTAAAGTTTTCAGACACGTTTTCACTATTTTCATTAATCGAGCTTTCAAAAAATTAATTTTTGAAACAAGTCACTTTAAAAATATAATGAAACTATAATTCCATATATTTAGGTCTAATAAGGATAGAAAATAATATTCTGGGCAAAAATCCAAATAGATAATTAATTGAGCCAAAATTAGGGGTTTAAAAATAATAATTTTACGAGTCCTCACGTGAATTGAGTATTAATTCCTCAATTAACCTTTCTTAATCTATTATTGATCATTCTTAATTATCCAATATTAATACACTTCCGATTCAAGTATAGCCTAGAAAAACGTGCACCCGTCGTTTCGGACTAAACAAATTTTCCAACAAAATACTTTAAAAATATAAAGAGGCGTCGTTCCATATAAATGGATTTAAAATGGTCGAAATAAATAATTCGGAGAAAATGAGTGAATAATAATTTAAATATTCCAAAAATATTCTATAAAAATAAGAAAATTTTTGGGTTCTCACATCCTCCCCTCATTGAAAGGAATTTCGTCCTCAAAATTCATATTTAGAACAATATCATTCCCTTCATGGTTAAGCCTATCAGATCAATCATTGACTTGCGTTTTCCAACTCACTCCAAATCATGAGTTGATTACTTTCTTTCGGGAGATTTTAATTTTCAGAAGGCATATACAATCACCTCATCATATATTATTAATATACATTCTAAACCATCCTTTGAACCATCTGTATAAATCACAAAATCACCTCATCCGCTCGGTAAAGCCAACACAAGTGCATTGGTTAAACGATTTTCACCTTCAAATTCTTCCTCACATTTAGAATCTCAAATAACTTGCCAAGTCTCGTATCCTTAGAAGTCCTTGATCAAACCAAGGTAATATTCGACTACCTCTAAGAACTCCAAATTTCGGTAGGATTTTCTAGTCATTTCCTTTTAAACAGCTTCCACTTAAGCTGAGTTAACAACAATTTCTTCCTTAGATATTATATAACTTAGAAAGGCTATTTCTTCCCATTGAACTCACATTTATTGAACTTAACAAAAGTTAGCGTTCTCTCGGGGTTTGTAAAACTACCATCAGGTATTTTTTCATGATCTTCTCAAACTTTAGGGTATATCAATATATCATCAATAAATGCCATCACAGATTAATCCTATTACGATTTAAAACCTTGATGCATTAATGCAATAATTGCTGCTAATACATTAGTCAACCCAATTGGCATAACTGAAAATTCAAGCATCCCCATCTTGAATTGGAAGTAATTTTAAGCACATCAGTTTCTAGGATTCCCGGTTGGTAGTAACTCTACTTTAAATCCCTTATTCGCTGCTCCTGAGCCTTGATTATAATTCTCGTTTATGTGAGCCTATGGAGTATTTGTTTTTAATAGTCTCATCGTTCAAATCTCAATAATCTATGTATATATAGTCTCAAGCGTCCATTCCAAATATAACATCCGGTCCTTAATCGTTAGGCTCATTCAAGCCATCAAATATTTCCTTTCACTCACCCAAATCTCACAACTTTTAATATCTCAAATTGGCGATCAAACATTGGATCCCATCTTCAACCCTAAGTTCTCGGCTTTTTTTTCTTCCCAGAATTCAGCCAATTTAGTTTGGAATTCCAACTCCTTGTGAAGAACTTCTATTTCTATATGTATCTCTTCCAAACTTTTCATTCATCCATTTTCTTAATCCTGACTGTTAGCCTATCAACAGCTCAAACATCTAAATAAGTAGCAAATCAGAATTTGAATCTCAACTATCCACAACCTGTAAATTCTCATGCATCTAAGTCATCCAGGTATATTTACTCTTCCCTCTCCTCGAATGATACTTAAGAAAATCCACACACACGACTAAAGTAATACCTCTTGATATAATGATATGTACTTCCATTCTAAGATCTTACTCACGTGTGTAGTGAAACCATAAATTACACGCCATATGAAACAAGTTCCAAATCCTAACAAAAAAAAACTGTTACGCACTAACAGGACCAAAAATCCCTTTCCTCAAAATTTCGAGTTAAATCTATGTTCGAGTAAGGCGTATATTTTAGAAAATACCTCTAAGAAAGATAGGTAAACATGTAGGTTCATATTCGCATAACCTGTGATCCAATACCTTTATCACCCTTTTATCCAACCAAGAGTTAACTCTATTGGTACATAAAGCCCGATCATTTCTAATCTCTGATTCATAACAAATAGGCATTCATGTTCCTAAGAAAGATTCGAACTTGAACTCTATCTGATTTTGAGTCTCAAACGAGTTCAAAATGTGTATACATATATATATATATATATATATATAAATTTTGTGAAAAGTAAAACAAGTGAATCTGGGTATAGTATTAGTCAAGTAAAATTGAAAGCGCTTTTGTTCAAGTAGAACAAATTGGTAATGAGTTCAAGTCATCTCACCAAACCCACGAAATACTTTTGGAGTTCAAACTTTCACAAAAGTTGAAATATGGCCACAGGACCAATCATAATATACGTATAAAGTAGCTATTAAAATTTACACAGGAAAATCTCACTAAGTTCCCAACTAGGTTAATCTATTATACACTGGTAGATCAAATCTTCTGGTTTATTCTCGATTCAAATTCAGTACTAGGATCTCATTAAATTATATAAGACTACCCATCAATTTTTTTCTCACGAGTACAGGGTTGTCTAAGCTCTCGGCCATGACCCCTTTTTCCTATTCCTGCTACCATGCTTAATAGGAGTCTATAAGCGCAAGAAAAGGAATAATTAATCATAAAAGAACTTAATGCATATACAAGTTACAAAAATATTTAGAATCAAGACATGATTCTTTACATGTATCGAAGGTTATAGTACGAGTTAAGAAGTCACAAAATAAGCCCAATATATCAAATACTGTATATAGGCAATTAAGGGTCACAAAATATAGAAGTATATGCAAGTGGGATACAAAAGGTCTCACGGCATGCACTACCCTTCCTAAGTCCTTAATTAAACCAAAGGGTCCGAATATCACTAATTCCAATCAGATCACATACCTTTACGAAATTAGATCCAATCAAACCATAATACAAGCGGAAACCAAAGGTTATCCATTCGAAGTTCAAAATCTTTAATAAGCAAGCCACCAACCAGAGCACCATCATCTCCAAGAATAACCAGTCTTAGGGTTTTATAATTAAAGCCTCAAGCTCCAAGTTCAAACCAAGAAATAAGTACAACTTGCTAACTTACGTGTCAAATGGAAACCAAGTAAATTCACACTAACTGCGTGTTCTTGAATGCGGTTACTCTATATCTCAAAGTTCCCTCAATTCGTACACCTAAAGATAGGCTCACCCTTCTTGAAAACCAAGAATTTTAAAACATAAGAAGAGTATTTAAAGTAACAAAAATCTTATCAAGTTCAAGATTTTCATTATAAAAACATAAGTTCGCTGTTCTTCCGGAAACTCAAGATATTATTATTATTTTTGTAAAGCATAGACGAATTCAAGTGTGAGAATACACCAGTATACAATCAAGAAGGAAAATCTAGTTTAGAAAATTTTAACCTTGTATCAACCCATCACATACAAAATTTCAACAACTCATCAGTTATTCACAAATTTTTAAATTGAAATTCAAGTAAAATTCACATATTTACCAAAATTGAAGAATTACACATACTTAAAGTATATATATATTATTTCCAATCATCGTTTGAAAATAAAACTAGTACATCCTCATTTTTTCTTTAGAATTTCAAAGCATAAATTCTCTAGGAGGTAAATGAGCAGGAAAATGTATTTTATTCCTTTGAAACTCTTTTATCTGGGTTCACAATCACGATACATGGAGTTTGACCATCAAATCTCGGCCTCTTATCCTCTTTAGCCAGCACTAATAATTGCCTCACTTCTTTCCACACTTACAAGTATAATAATAATTCAAATTCGTCCAATCTTTCACTACAAATCTCTCATCCCATATTTTCCTTCAATATAACATCACCTAATTCCTCAATTTTTATTTCTACAAGTTCCAAGTAAGAAACTCTCAAGTAACCAATTTCTTTAACCCGTAGGATACAATAGATCCTCCAGTTCACATAATATTCAAATTAATCTCACAGTCAGGCATCCTAAACTTTAAGCCTAGGATACATTACAAGATCTAGAACCTATGTTCTGATACCAACTGTGACGCCCCCACTTCTCCCTAAGGTGAACCAAAGGGTATCCGCGGGACGCCTGCCTAGATCTCGCCAGGATTCAAGCAATTCTATTCAAGCTTATTATCGATTTACACAACACATGTAAATAACTTAAATATAGTAAATGCGGAAGCGTTCAATCTTAACAATAGTTATCCATTATCCAACCCGCACGTCGGTTTCAACCTACATCATGAACTCCAAATATACATCATGCCCCAAAAGTTACATTTCAATTCCAAAAGTACAACCCAAAACCAGAGTATAGACAAAATGTAATAGAAATCCTAAGCAAAAGTACATCTGGAGGGTTTTTCCAGTACACCTCCGAGTTCCATCCTGTTAAGGAAAACAAATCTACAAGGCGAGTAAAAACGCTTGTGAGGCCAAGAACACACATGCAAGCACGTTGTTTAGGTAACAAGCCCAAATAACAGTTCAAGTGATAAATTACAAGTAATTCATAAAGCCAACGAAATGTAAACAGAAACAATTCAAGGATATGGTAGCTCTGAGGAGCTAAGTTCCACTTGTTTCGCCAGTTCATTCGTATATCTTCCCGCGATGACTCTCCGTCAACCGGGTTGATATTTCCAAACCGTAGATCACCACTTACTTCTCATCCGTCCACCATACACCGCTTCGGGCCCGCACGACATTTATAAGGCGATACTCCACGAGTATGCCAAGCAAGATCTCTCAATAGATCAAGCTTATCATGTGAATCTCATGGCTCACCGAGGTTCCCGACCAAGCCCATGCCGGCTCGAGTTCCAAGGTCGGCCTATGAGTTTGGGCGTCCCCCATGTATCATGTAAGTGTTGAGGAGATTCACTCCAACAACGTATGCAGCCATAGCATACCATGTCATGTATTCAACCATTTGACAGGTTTAAACATGTATTTCAGGTCATGTAAACCAGGCAAATCATGTTAAGCACGTATCATTTATTTCAAATGAGATCGAGTGCGATAAAGTACACACTCGACTCCATTTTTCAAAACCAAGTAGGCTAAACATGTAATCAGGTAAGCCAAGCATGAATCAAGTCCATAGAGTTCAAGTAGTCATACACTTGACACTCACCAAGTAGCAAGTAGTCTCAATCGAAGTTTAAGCGTTCACCGTGGGATCCTCTTGAGGGTCCTCGTGTGCGCCTGAGCAAATAATAGTGAAGTATCACTCATATATCTCAATTATCAAAGAAGATTGTACACTAGTACAATCTAAGGAAATTTCATGAAACGAACCTCAATTACTCGTAAGTCGAGATTCAATTAGGGTTTCTTAAAGTACAAGAGCGATCGAGTTTTCATTTTGGAAAATCAAGTATAAAACGTTCAAGTAATATCGAAGGAATAAGGAGTGCTTGAAAACTCCCTTCCTTTGGAATTCGGAAAATTTTCAGTTTTGATACGATATTTTGAAAAATCGTATCTCACATTCTACATGTCAAAAATTGGAAAACTTGGTACCGTTGGAAACCTCTTTGAAAGTACTAAAAGTTCTTAGAAGACACTTTTCCATGAATCTAAGTAGAAGGTATTAACAAATGAGCTTAAAGTTTCTGTTCCAGAACGCTCAGAATTGAGCCAGGGTTGGTTTTTCGCTAATTTTGGAAATTCGGAAAAATTCATACGTTGCGAGCTAGCCTCTAAAATTTGTAACTCAATTAGAGTTGCAAGTAAGGTTTATAACAGAAAAAGCGGATCAAGTATCGGAGTTTCGAGCACCGAGATACGGTAGCTCGAAGTTTGGGAAAAATTCAAAACTGGTGAACAAATTTCCAGATTTGGGTTTCCGACTTTGGATCTTTAGTTAAGTGTCGAAACGAACTTGGATTGGTATCAAATTTGGCAGTATAATACTCCTATATGAAGGGTATCCTTCTATCAAATTTCATGGAAAAAATACCTTCGGGAAGGTAGTCAACTATCCAACCAAAATTTTGAAAAATTCTTAAGGCATAACTGCCTTGAACTTCTTGTTCTTCATTTCCAAACATTTGGCCAAGGAAAATCCCCCAAACATGGTTCATTCGTGCAGGAAAGGCCTAAGGAACATACATGGTACATTTAGTAGGTGTTTAACACCACGAAACTCAATTAGCAAAACCACTCCAAGTCTTGTCTCAAATCCGTCCAAAAGTTGGGGTTTTCAAGAACAGGGCAGTCTCCGTATTTTGACCATAACTCACTCAATTTAACTCGGAATTGAGCATGGTTGATAGTGTTGGAAAATACATTCATAGTGATAAAATTTCACAAAAGAAATGTTTTGAAATTCAGTACACAACTAGCTCGAAATCGAGTTTCAAATCACAGCTCCTGTATTTCATTCCAGCAGAACAGAGAAACAGAACAGCTGAGTTCAAAAGAGTTGTGCGGCTCACACACATGGAACCAGAACGTGCATTTTATTTTGTTGGAAAGGTGGGAATGTCTAGTTTCAAATTCCGCTGACGGCACTTGATTTTGACATCGGAGCACGGAGTTATGGACGAAATACGAACACTGGTCTGAGCATTACGGGAACAGTTTCCAGATTACTAGTTTTGGGAAATAAATTCATTTGACCAACCAAAACTCAGTATTTTTCAATGAAAATTTTTATACAACTACTGCAACATGTAAACAACACAATCAAGCCATTAAATCCTCAAATTTTTGCATTAAAGTGGCCGAATAAGGCAGGGGCAAAATGGTCAGATTTGGCCTTTGCACCCATCATGAGTTTCCTTCAATTTTCCACCAATAATCCACTAGTTTAAGCACTAATCCAACATTATAAACATCATCAAGCATGAGATCAGCCTCCAAGACAAGGGTGGGAGTTCATAGAGCCCACATTCCACTTTTTTCAACAACAACAACAACCCATATGAAAATAAGAGCTTAAAGGTATACTAGAACTTCCAAAAATCGAAATTAGAAAGCTTGATCTTTACTTACTCTAGTTGATGTCCAAGGCAGTGATTTTTGGTCCCCTTTGCTCCAGAAAAACCGTGAGTTTTAGCTCCCTTTTGCAGCTCAAAGTGGTGTCCAAGTGTATAGCTAAGTGTATGTGAAATTTGGTGTGAATCTATGAAGGTTTGGTGCAAGAATTTGGAGATGTAAAAATTTGAGAAGCCTTGGTTGTTTTTGCTGCTTGGGTGCCGGCTGCTCTAGTGAGGAAGAGAGAGAGAGTCGGTTATGCTTTAGCTTCCAAGAGAAGCTTAATTTGTGTGGTGTAAAATGGAGCAAAAGTCAACTCTCAATAGCGCGCGTACGCGCGCGATTCGGGCTCGATTCCTTTCGAGTTTATTTCACTAGTGCATTAAACCTCTAGTACACTTATATTCATATAAATATTATTCACTCTTAATTGTTCCAAAATAATGGTCTAAAGTGCCTCAATTAATTGCGCGCGTGAAGACGCGTATTTCCAATTTAGGTGCGATAAAGTGAAACCTTCGAGAAATTCTTGTAATGATTGTACCACTAACTATCACTTGAGTACTTAAACCTAAATTTACCTATTTTAAAACCATTGTATATGTCTCCAATTTTCCGAGTTTATTGTACTCCCAATTGGCTAAAGTTTTCAGAAACGTTTTCACTATTTTCATTAATCGAGCTTCCAAAAAATTAATTTTTGAAACAAGTCACTTTAAAAATATAATGAAGCTATAATTCCATATATTTAGGTCTAATAAGGATAGAAAATAATATTCGGGGCAAAAATCCAAATAGATAATTAATTGAGCCAAAATTAGGGGTTTAAAAATAATAATTTTACGAGTCCTCACGTGAATCGAGTATTAATTCCTCAATTAACCTTTCTTAATCTATTATTGATCATTTTTAATTCTCCAATATTAACACACTTCCGATTCAAGTATAGCCTTGAAAAACGTGCACCCGTCGTTCAGGACTAAACAAATTTTTGAAAAGCGAATTTTCCAACAAAACGCTTTAAAAATATAAAGAGGCGTCATTCCATATAAATGGATATAAAATGGTCGAAATAAATAATTTGGAGAAAATGAGTGAATAATCATTTTAATATTCTAGAAATATTCTATAAAAATAAGAAAATTTTCGGGTTCTTACAATAGAAATTATGAGATACGAATTGGAAAGTATAAGTTATTGATTAATCTGCTAAGCATGACTATTGAGAGGTATTATATTTTTCTAAGTGTGAATTTCGAGGACGAAATTCCTTTTAAGGAGGGAAGGTTGTGAGGACCCAAAAATTTTTGCACTTTTATCTTATTTTACTGGCTTATTTAATTATTTATTCACCCGTTTTCTTCGGATAATTTATTTTAACCATTTTAAATCCATTCATATGGAACAATGTCTTCTATTTTTAAAACGTCCCGTTAGCAAATTTGATTATCGGAGGTTCATTTAAGTTATGAGATACGAATTGGAAAGTATAAGCTATTGATTAATCTGCTAAGCATGACTATTGAGAGGTATGATATTTTTCTAAGTGTGAATTTCGAGGACGAAATTCCTTTTAAGGAGGGAAGGTTGTGAGGACCCAAAAATTTTCGTACTTTTATATTATTTTACTGGCTTAGTTAATTATTTATTCACCCGTTTTCTTTGGATAATTTATTTTAACCATTTTAAATCCATTCATATGGAACAATGTCTTCCTTATGTTTTTAAAATGTCCCATTAGCAAATTTGATTGTCGGAGGTTTGTTTAAGTGAGAATTAATAAGTACATGTGTTTCGAGATGATATTCTATTCGAGAGTGCAATTATCTTGGGGGAAATTAAGAATGATCAATAGTAGATTATGAAAAGTTAATTGAGGAATTAAAGGTGAATGAGTTCTAATTAATTGCATACCGCTCGCGCGTCGATAGTTTTATGAAAGACGCGCTGATACAAATATATTGGAGATCTGAGGAAGTAATACTAGACCCATGTGAGGACTAGCAAATTTACTTATTTTAAACTCTTATTCCTAATTTATTTAAATATTTAATTGCCCGTTTACTCCGAATATTCTATTTCAACCTTTTTAGACCCAATTACATAGAATTATGACTTACTTATATTTTTAAAATGACTCGTTTCAAAATTTAAATTTTGAAAGCTCGTTAAGTGGGAATAGTGAATACGTGTTTGGAGTCAATAATCGATTCGAGAACACAATAAGCTTAGAAAATGGGAGACTTGTACATTAGTCTTGAAATAGGTAATTTTATGTTTAAGAGTTCAGTTATTAGTTAGTGATACTATCGTTATAAGAATTTCTTGAAATTTTCACTTTATCGCGCATGTGACAGCCCCACCTTCCCCTAGGGCGTACCAAAGGGGTTAGCGGGCTGCCTGCCCAATTCTCGCCAGGACTACGAAGACGGTCGTATATAATCTAACATGTTTCGGCAATTTTTAGCGCGCTCAACCGACTTAAACCCGCAAAATGGGAAGCGAAAATTGAAATCGCAAATGAATAGTGACCGCCACGTCACTATCCAACCAGAATTCAATCAAATGTAGATGTCACCATACACCTTAGAGAAACATTCCCAAACCAAATAGGATACATGAACAGGGTTTAACAGTGTTATACACATACGTTTGTAATTTACAACTCAAAGTACATTTAGGGTTTTTTCCAACCATTGAGTGTCGCGCCCCATTTTTCGCGATGAAAAAAATGTGTTAGTTTATAAAAAGTGTGATATTTATAAAAGATGAAAAATGACCTAGAATGAGACTTAAAAAAAATGCGACAATTTGGGTCCAAAATTTAGTCTAAAAGGGTTTTGAAGAAAAATTAGGAATCGCCACTTGGTATTGAGTTTGGGTGTACCAAGTCACCCAAAAAGTGTTTTTAAATAAAATAAAATAAAACCCTTTTTGTCAACTCCAGGTCTTTGAAAACAGAGAAAATGAGTTCGGGAATCACGGTTGAAGAAAGGGAAGGCAAAGGTTCAATTATCTCAAACCTAAGGCACCCTTTCAACCTAGTCTAAGCTAGTTGCGAGGTTTAGTCAAAATTTTCCTAATCTAACCCTTAATTTATCATATTTGGATGTTTTCTACATGGATGCAAATCAAAAATATCGAAAGGAACAAAATGTTCATTCAAGGGTTTAATTGAACCAATCGCATTAGTTGCGAAGGCCAAAATGATTCCTTGAAAGTATCACGAGTATGCAAATGATGAAATTAAAAGTAAAAAAAAAGAAATTAAATTATATACATAGATATAAGTGATGAAAGAAAAAGGGAATGCAACATAAATGGTACGGGAGGCAAAAACTTGTGACATAATTTTCTCATACAGGGATTAATGGGATATTTAAACTAAAAAGTTATAATCACCCATTTCCCATGTTTGAAAAATAATTATCCTAACATGAACAAGCAAATGAACTAGTTTAAATGAGATGCAATTCTAAATGACTTGATTAGCACCTATAGCGGGTAGGGGATAATATAATGAGAAATATCATACAAATGAGAAAAGATCCTAAAAAATAAATGTAGACACCAAATTTTAAGGTATTTTTGTTTACTGGTATTCTTATTTTTGATTCATTTCATTTAATTTAGTCTTTTATTTTTAAGTCATTTTTTATCATTTAATTAAATTTTAATCATTTAATCATTTAATTTTATTTTGTTTGTTTCGATTCTAGGTTTAAAAAAAAAAGAAAAAAAAGAGAAAGGAAAAAAGAAAAATCAATCAAAGGACAAAAACAAGACACATGAACCTATTTTGAGGAGGAGATCTTGGCCTTTCATATTAGGTTTAGGGTTTAGTGTTTTGGGGGGGCCTTTAAAATGAAGACAGCCGCAAGAGAGAGCAGGAGGAGTTTTTCGTCTGGAGGGAATCAACGAAAAAAAGGAACAGAAAAAGAGAAAAACAAAAGCAAGAGAGGAGCCGGCTAAAAAAAAAAGAAAAATAAAGAGGAAGAAAAGGGCTAAGAAACAGAGGAGAGAAAGTGACGGTTTAGAGTGAGAAAGAGAGGTCTTTGGCTGGGGGCCAAGTAGAAAAAACAAAAGAAAGAAATCAGAGGGAGGAGTGACGGCTGGGGGGGTTTTCTTTTGACGGCTAAAACAAAAAGAGAGAACCAGAGAGTTGGAGTGAGCGGCTGAGTGAAAGAAAGGCTGAGGGAAAGTGAAAGTGAGGGAACCAAAGGGGGTAGGCGATTGGTGAAGAAAAAGGAAAGAACAACAGAGAGAGAGGGTGGCGGCTGCTAGGAAGGGAAAACTGAAAACAAACGTGAGCCGTGAGCAAGAGGAAAGATTGAAGGGACGGCTGGAAAAGTTTTGAGCGAGAAAAGGCTACGGGTAAGGTGATGAAGGGTGAAGTTGATGATTAGAAGAGATTCTGGAAAACTAGAGAGCAAGAGAGAAGGGCGGTTAAGGAAAAAGGAGAGAACTTAGTGAGGTTTGAACAAGTTGCGGTTCTTTTTTTTTTTCCAGCGTTGGGCAGCTCGGTGGCAGACTCATCTTCAATCAATTTGCGTTTGGACATCTCTCCTAGGAGCCTTCATGATTGTTCAACCTTATCAGCAACCAAGATACTAGCTTCATACCACTATGCTTGGATCTTGTGTTTTGTCGGTCAAAGGTTGATGTTTAACCCTAAGGTTTGTCAAAAGAAAGCTGCAGAGTTTTTTTTTTTTTCCAGATTTGTAGGTTCTTCGTCTGCCGCAAGTTTCTTTGTAGCTTTGCTGCATTTTTCCCTATCTAGCTTCATTATTGGATTCGTCGGAAGTAGTTAGTTCTGTTTTTGGGTAATGTTAGCTGTAATTATTTTTGAATGTGGTTGATAGATCAATGGGTGTGGTTTAAATCACTTCGCATGAATCTGTTTTGGTTGAATTGAGAAGCCGCAGAAAATTTTCAGCTTTGCACGTTTTTATTCTGTTTTTTTTTTTTGACGAATCCAAAGGCTCTATGTGGAAGAGTGAGAAGAGTATTTGATAAGCCTGTTATTTGGTTTCAAGTTTTGTTTGAGGTGAGAAAATTGCATTTTTTGAATGAACACAATAATTGCAAACAAGCCATGGTTGGAAATTCTCGCAAGTTTCATTCTTTCTTTTGCTGCATTTGAGTCCCGTTGCTTGGACTGGTTTTCTGGGATAGTTTGAAGCTTTGCACTGGATTTTGGGTTGTTGAAATGGTAGAATCTGTTTGAGTTGCTTCGTATGGGACTCTTTGTTGGGTGATGAAATTTCATTTCAAGAGATCACAAGGCTGGATTTACTTTTCTATCGCTGCACATGTCTCCCATTTGGTTTTTCATTTGCCTCCATTTGATCTTAAATGGTTCACGGATAATGACTGGATTCTGTGAATGAAAGTGTTTATATGTTAAGTGATGTTGAGTGATGTTTTTTGCTAACTTAGGTCCGAAATCTTGCATGAAATCTGCATTGCATTTGAGAGCTTAATGTTATAGAAGCTTGTGGACAAAGAACCCAGAAAATTTCTCTAGCTGCCAAATTGGTCTCGTAGCAGAAAGCTTGGCTCATATCTTTGTTTGCATGAACATCTTCATCATTTTTGGTTCTGCCATTCTCTCTCACGCATCTGGAAATGATTAGTTTCGATAAAAGTTGGAGGTTGAGTTTTGAGTTGAGAGATTTGTGAATACCTGTCGCACGAGGTTGATTGCCGAAACTTCATGAGCTGCAGTTTTTGTTGCAGAAATTTCTCTCATAGACTTTGCACGGGACTTGCATGAAAATATTTCAAAAATTGCCCTTTAACCCCTCAAATTCCCCTTATGTCACTATGACCCGGAAAATTGGAAAAATTAATCAATTTGATCCCTGTGATTTTGCAGCAATGCTACAAAGACCCGATTGCTTTTCAATCTTTTTCTGAAGTGTTTGCAATCTGAACTATTACTTGCCCTTTTCTTTGCCCCTGGACCCTTGAAGTTCCTAAAAGTATTTGATTAGGCTTGAGTGCTTGGTTAGTGTTCGCAATTGAGTCCTTGGTAGCCTCAACTTTGCAATTCGATTGCTCGTTTGCTTTCATTTGTTTAGGTGGTACTTAATGCATGAATTTGTGAACTTTATGATCAAGCGAGCTTGTGTTTGTTTATTTTCTTTAATTTTCCCAAATAAAGTGGTATCTTGATCTTTTTATTGTTTTGAAGCCATTTTTCTTCATTTGGACAAACGGGGGAGGTATAACTTCTTTTATCCCTTTTTGGTATCTCCTATGTGATCCAACGTGCTAAGTGAGAATTGCATGTCTACTTTGCTTTCCTTGCCTTTCTTTAATTCCTTTCATTTGTTCCATTTACTTTTGCTTTTTGTTAAGTTATTCTTTTATGGGGTATGTGTACACCTCTTGGCTTGTAATAGATAGGGCTTGGAGAGCATTTGATGAAGACCTACTGAAGACGTGTGCCTAGCTAGCAAATGTAATAGGTTCATTAGTTTGGTTGCGTCCTATGTGTTATGTGTTACTTGCTTTATTAGGTTATTGCATCTAGTCGAGCATGCTAAGTGTTATGTGCTATGTGTTTATGAGTGTTTGGCATGTCTACTTGCTTTCTATAGTCGTAGATGAATGTGATGGATGAATGTACGTCACCACACTGGTCCAATGCTAGTTGTGGCTCATTATTCCGTTAGGAATTCATAGAAAGGGCTAGTCCAACGCTAGACCCTTAGGGATTTCTTTTCGTTAGTTCATACTTGCATGTTCACTACATGTCATGCATTTTTCTTAGTTTTATCATTTGGCATGCTCCTCGAACCCCTTTTCCCCTCATTTTAGGATTTTTGCATCTCATGCTAGTTATAGGGTACATTTGCTTGAAGAGTCCCCTTTCGATATGGGAAACGAGCGAGTGTGGCTACAAAAATAGCCTTAGCACGCTAGTTCTCCCTTCTAATCAAAGGGAAAATTAAAGTCACAAAGTTAGGACTCCCCGTTCCCGTCTTGATGCATTCCTATAGGATTCATGCATTACTCATTCGCTATCACATACACTTCTACTTTATATTCTAACCCTTTTTCCACATTCTCACTTCACACTACTTTAATTTTGCACGTTTTCACTCAACTACTTACACTTTGTAATATCACTCGCACACATGCACTTTATGTTATCCCACATACATTTTTCATTATTACTTTACTCACCTTATCTTGTACATCCATTTGCACACTTCCACTTACACACTCTTGTTTTTATCACTTTTTCACTTCACACAAACTCACATTTTCACATGGCATGCATTCATTTCATTCATTTTTACGTCATTTAGGATTATGTGTGACCTCTCCAAAGGATCATTATTGGGCTTCACAATTAATGTGATTGGCATCACTCAAGCTTTGGAGAGAAATTTTACCCCCATGTCCTCCTAGGTCTAGGTTTTGCACTCATATAGTCATATCCAACATGCGATACATACTTTGGATAGAATAATTAGGAAAAGTGGGGCTAAGTCACGCAACTAGCTTTGGCTAGGGTAAGGGAGTGCCTTAGGCGTTGCCTTTGCCTTCTCCCTTATCAAATATGACCCCCGATCCTTTTCTTTGGTTACGAAGACCTAAAAGTTCTTTAAAAGGGTTTATTTACTTTTTCGTTCAAAAACAAAAAATCATTTTTTTGAGTGACTTGGTACACCCTAACTCTATACCAAGTGGCTACTCCATTTTTTATACAAAAACCCTTTTTGAACTTTATTTGGCCAAACCGTCGCAATTCACAATCCCACGGCCTTTATTTTCACTTTTACACATGTTCACATACATATCTCACACACCACACACACCAACATGAAAAGTGGGGCGCGACAACTTGGCGACTCCACTGGGGACTTCCTAAGTGGGTCCAAGCATTTGATTTAACCATTCTTTTCCTTTTTCTACCCTTTTTATGCATAGCATGTGGATATTAGGGTTGCATTTTCCATTTTAGGACTTTTTGTCTCGCATGCGTCTCGAACTACTCCCTCGCTCACGAATGTATGATTGGTTGATTGGATGTATGTTTACTTGTTTATCTCGCGCTTGCATTGCATTTGGGGGAGGGTGTGTCACCTTTAGAGTCTCGCGTTGGTTCTCAACCCTTTCCCTCAAAATAGGGAACACTTCATACGTGCACGTTTACTTACTGCTATCCCATTTTATTTTATTTTCGTGGGCTCTTTCCCACACCGCCTTGTAGGACTAGGAATGGTTTCTCTAGGTATGTGGATGGTGTGCTCTGCGCCCATAGCGTTACCTAGGGGATCGCTCGAGCCACCGACCGAGGGTCTTGGGATTGATGACCCATTCCCTTAGGTCTGAAGGTTTGGGGACCTTTTAAACCTTATCGAGTTTAGTCGCATTAGTGAACCCCAACCTCATGCATCCATGTTAGCGTTTTCCTAGGTTAGAGTCAGTCTCACCCTCTTTTAGGCACATTAGGCACGAGGGAAGGGGTTCCACCCCTTTTACTTGTTTTATTGTATTTCTTTTTCTTAATTGCTCCCAATATGTTATGTGTACTATCAATTGCACTAACCATTCTTTTGTTTTCTTGGCTTGCATTCATGTGCCCTAGCAATAAGAGGCCTTTTTGGCACTCTTTTAGTGACTTACCCACTAGATATCTCACATGTTTAAATTTCAGTTATTACACTTAATTTTCAATAAGTACATTTCATTTTAGACCTTTTCCCCCCGATGCATTGTTTATGTCCTTTAGACCATATTTGTCACATATTTACATTGCTTTAATAAATGGCATCATGCATCCACCCTAGAAAGGGAATGCCATTTAGGGGATCCCGTACTAGGAATAAACCGCCCCGTGTCTCGGATATATAGTCCAATGAGACTTGCACGTTTACATTTTGTACCATCCGAAAGGGTAGTGCACAAGATAAGGTAGGATCCGATCATTTTTATAGAGTGATCTTTGGAATATGAGCATCTAATAATCACTTTTTGGCTATTTTATCAAAATTGGTAAAAATCCCTTGCGTAAAAGGACATTAATTTGAAGAAACTTACAAATAATTCCCCCTGTTGAGACGATAAATAAATTGAGGCCAAAATTTGATTTTAAAAGGCTCATAGGCTAATGCATCGTAATAAATTTTTTGAAACTACCAGTGGATGGCTTGATTTTTTTAATAAGCTCCCAATTCCATTGGACCATTTCATTCATTTCATACAGTCCATTTTATCAATTTGTTCAATCTAGCTGATTTTATCACCAATTTCATTCAATTCATTTGATTAGTTAGGGCAATTTTGTCGATTTTCGATAAATCATCAATTTCGTCCGATTCATTTGACCAGTTTACCCTTTTAGGGCGATCTGGTCAATTTTGAATAAATTCTCGATTTCATTCAATTCATTTAACCAATTTCATTTTTTAGGATGATCCGGTCCATTTTGAATAAAATTCTCAATTTCATTCGATCAAGTTCCTTTTTTAGGATGATTCGGTGAATTTTGAGTAAGTTTTTAAATTTCACTCAATTCATTTGACCCGTTTCCCTTTTTAGGGTAATCCGGTCGATTTTAAATAAATAGTCAATTTCATTCAACCCGTTCGACCAATTAGAGTTTCAAGATCGAATTTCAAATTGGGAAACCTATACGATTTTGAGAAAACCATTCATTGCATCCAGCCATTTGATCAGTTAGGGTTTTGACCCGTGCTTCACTGAAAAAATTTGGTCAACGAATTCCAATCTCTTCGATAGGAAGTTCGTCAAGGTCAAACCCGTGCATTTTTGCAAATTCTTGTATTGATCAAAAGTGATCAATCCATTCGGACGTTGACCTTATTTTGACAAGTGTCTCTCGTCACTCCAATTGACCAAATTTTTCAAAATTATTTTTCACTCAACGATTTGATCAGATCCATCAGGTATGGTATAGTGTCTACCCTAGAGGATTGCATTTTCATGTTAGGCCTACCCTTGGCACAAAAAGGATTCCCCATAGGGCATGCATACCGATTTTATAGTCTTGATTACTAACTCTGGGTATTTTTCTTTTGTTTTCCCCTCCCCTGCATTCATAAAAATTTCATAAAACGTGAAAACATGAAATAAAGTGTGAAAACAATTTTGATCTGATAAAGTTTGAAAATTACATGATTCTTGGGCAGGCCCTGCAATGTGAATTTGAAAATTCATCTGAAAACGCTTGTGTAAAACATTTAAGAGATTTCATTGCTCAAAGGGAGAAAGGGGCTATTAAGAGGGAAAAGTGTGTATACATGTGTAAAGGAGTTCCTTAGAATGTTTTTCATATGTATTGCTCTTTAAATTTTTCAAGCATTGGCAATGATGAAGCTTTTACTCAGACAATTATTGTTTTGTATGTATATTCATGTACATTTCATTGTTTATTTTGGCTCATTGGAGATTTCATGATGAATTTTAAGAAATAAGACTAAATTGGGATTTGTTTTCAACCTCCAGCCTGAAAATTGGCAAGAGTATGCTTTCTAAAATCCTTGTGTACACTAGATTGGTGATCTGAGCTACACAATAAGAGTGCTCAAGATTGAAAGAGGTCGCTCAAAAGGCCCCATGAGATACCTTTTCTCTTCACTGTACAATTCATATTTTTGCCCACTTCACTTAACCCCAAAATAAAATCAGTCACATTGATTGATAAATTGGGGCAACTTTTGCTTGAAAATGTTCAAGGTGTCTAATCTGGTTCAATCACATCTAAGTGAAAGCAAAAATGTACATTATTCTTGTTTGTTTTGAAAATTTGGAATGATATTTCGAGCATTCTTTTCTCTACCTATACACATTTTATCATTTGCTCTCCCATTTGAGCCTTTGAAAGAGTAATTTCGTTTCAATTAAGAGCCTTAATGATCACTACCCTACATTGGGAAGATTTTCAAAAGGGAATGGATTCTCAATGAGCAATTCGTTTACTTGGTTGTCATGAGGCGTAAGAATGATACTTTGGCCATCGTTTCTACAACCTAAACACTGATCATCCCTTGCATCCTCATTTGAGCTAAAAAGTGGTGGTTCTTTTTGAGTGCACATATGATCGCACCCCACATTGGGGAAGGAGATTGGGGAATTTTGAAAAAGAAAAAAAGAAAAAGGGAAAAGCAAAAATGCTAGAATAAGGAGGGAACCGCAAATTGGGGAAATTTGATTCCGCTTGGGGTCCAATTTTGAAAAAAAAAAAGAAAGAAAAGGAAGAGTTTTATCCGCATGGATCGCCTATGTTTCACAAATATGGATGAACAAGGGTCTTCCTCAGTCAATTAATTCAGATACATGCCAGAAATTTCGCATTAATGAAAGTTTCCTCTCAGAGTTATTGTAAGGAACGGAATACAAGTCAGGCCATCTTCTTTTTCCAATCAAACATTCTATCCCTAGTTATCCCTTTTGAGCCTTCAGAATAAAATACTTCATTTGGCAACCCCTGAGAATCGCAAACCCCACACTGGGATAAGTTTGAGTTGAAAAGGAAAATTTCAAGAAGTGAAAAAATGAAAGGCAACAAAATCAAAAACAAAAGAAGAAAAGAGGACCTCAGTTCAAAAAATAACTGGGGCAAATTTTGTGAACGTTCAAAAGAATGGCAGAAGGCTGAAAAATCAAAAAAAAAAAGAAAGAAAATGAAAGTGAAAAAGCCTCAATTGAGCATAAACTGGGGCAAATTCCGATTTAACCCTAAAATAGGGTTGGCACGACAATGCGATCTCAGATTCTTCAAACCGCTTTTGAAATCCGCTTTCAAGCCTTAACTTTCCTAAATACCCCACCTGACCCCATTACAAAAGTCGAAAGTCCTGACTTCTGTTCTTTGCAATGGCCCTGTCAAGAAAATTTCTGGTGCCGGAAAATTTTAGCTGTATTTCTGAATTGCTTGGGTATGGGATTGGCGCTACTCACCATGTGAAAATCCACCAAGTTGAGGGAAAAGAAAAAGAGGTAAAAAGCAAAGCAAGAAAAGTAAAATGCAAGAAAATGCAAAAAAATTCGACGCTGAAGTCCCTGGTGAATGATAAGGAAAATGCAAACAAAGTCTAAGATCTTTGAGTTCAAAATAGGTGCAATTTTGAAAAATGCGATCTTCAGTGCAATGTTCTTGAAAGTTTTATTCTTTAACTATCGTTTTCAAGCTACATTACAAGCTAACAAAGTCCATCGTTGACTTATTCCTTCATGACAATCCAAAGTGAGGATTATGCTCGTAAGAAATCCATCAATCATTTGTGATCATGAGGGTATAACCAATTTTCACAAGTTTAGCTACTGTTTCTACCCATTTTGTTGCAAACCTATAAAGCTTATACGTTGACTAAGTTCTCTTAAGAAATAAGGGTGACAAACTCTTTGCTTTCACTAAGATGTGGTATTGAAGGGATTACATACAATTTTGGGTACAAAAAAAATAAGACAAATTCTGACCTCCCATTTCCTTAGCCATTTCAAAAATAAAGTCACTTGATTGGTCCTGAAAGATGAGCCAACCAGAAGTGGTGACCCGTTACCCTAAGCACCAATGCTAAAAGTGAGGAAGAAATCTTCTTGAATTTGGTGTTATTTCGAGGAATTCATCATGAAATTTCTGCATGAGTTCAAACTTGACGTTTAAAGTTTCTTCACATTGTTGTATATGTGCATTCTTTTCTAAATTTTAGAAAGTGCAGTTTTTCTTTGTTCAAATAAATGGGAAATCATCTGAACAAACTTTTGCAATCAAGGGAGCCCACACTGGGGCAAAAATTTTAATTGTGAGATTTCATGAAATAAGCCCATGCTGGGGCAAATTTTTTGTAATACATTTGAGATTTTTGTCCAAAAAATCAAATAATAACATTTTTCGAATCAATCCCGCTGCTCTTTTCATGGAATTTAAGTGCATGTCATGCATTGTTAAGCCCCCCTGTGCAGGTATTCATGGTTCAAAATGACGAAAAGCATCTAGTGAGGCGGAAGGCCGATACTGCAAAGAAAAGTAAGAAGAAGGAGGGAAAAATGGACCCGACACTGGGGCAAATTATTTTGAAAAAATTCTCTCGGAAAAATCCGAAAGGAAGGAAAAAATCAAAAGGAAAAAAAATCAGAAAAAATCAAAAAAATCAAAAAATCAAAAAATCAAAAAGTCAAAAGTTCATCACGGCAAGCTCGGGTTTTGATCCCACTGTCCGATTGTCAAGGTATTTCATTTTTCACCGTTGCTGGAACGTGGGTCAATCCCGCCAGTAAACATTTCATTTACATTGCTACTGGAGCGTGGGTTAGTCCCGCCAGTAAACATTTCATTTTTCACCGTTGCTGGAACGTGGGTCAGTCCCGCCAGTAAACATTTCATTTACATCGCTACTGGAGCGTGGGTTAGTCCCGCCAGTGAGCATTTCATTTTTACAGCCACTGAAGCGTGAGGTTAGTCCCGCCAGTGTGCATTTCATTTTCACAGCCACTGGAGCATGGGTTAGTCCCGCCAGTGAGCATTTCATTCACCCCGCCACTAGCCGTGGGTCAGTCCCACTAGCGTGCATCCCATGATTTTAAAGCTTATTCGGGTCAGTCCCATGATTAAATTTCCTGTTCGGGTCTATCCCGTTTTAAATTTTCTGTTCGGGTCTATCCCGTTTACATTTTTGTCCGGGTCTATCCCGTGGGTCTATCCCATTTACATTTCTGTCTGGGTCTATCCCATTTAAATTTCTGTCCGAGTGTATCCCGTGGGTCTATCCCATTTACATTTCTGTCTGGGTCTATCCCATTTAAATTCCTGTTCGGGCCAGTCCCGTTTTAAATTTCTGTTCGGGTCAGTCCCGTTTAAATTTCTGTTCGGGTCAGTCCCGTTTAAATTCCTTGTTCGGATCAGTCCCGTTTTAAATTCCTGTTCGGGTCAGTCCCGTTTAAATTCCTGTTCGGGTCAGTCCCATTTAAATTCCTTGTTCGAGTCAGTCCCGTTTTTAAATTCCTGTTTGGGTCAATCCCATTTCAACATTTTGATAAAGAGGTCAGTCCTCGTTTTAAGGGCGGCAATTGTTGGAATCATTCGCAGCCGAATAATGCAGATAAATATTTGGTGTCTATTTTTTTGTCTCAAGTTTTTTCAAAACTCAGACAAAGAGGGGCAAACTGTAGACACCAAATTTTAAGGTATTTTTGTTTGCTGGTATTCTTATTTTTGATTCATTTCATTTAATTTAGTCTTTTATTTTTAAGTCATTTTTTATCATTTAATTAAATTTTAATCATTTAATCATTTAATTTTATTTTGTTTGTTTCGATTCTAGGTTTTAAAAAAAAAGAAAAAAAAAAGAGAAAGGAAAAAAGAAAAATCAATCAAAGGACAAAAACAAGACACATGAACCTATTTTGAGGAGGAGATCTTGGCCTTTCATATTACGTTTAGGGTTTAGTGTTTTGGGGGGGCCTTTAAAATGAAGACAGCCGCAAGAGAGAGCAGGAGGAGTTTTTCGTCTGGAGGGAATCAACGAAAAAAAGGAACAGAAAAAGAGAAAAACAAAAGCAAGAGAGGAGCCGGCTAAAAAAAAGAAAAATAAAGAGGAAGAAAAGGGCTAAGAAACAGAGGAGGGAAAGTGACGGTTTAGAGTGAGAAAGAGAGGTCTTCGGCTGGGGGCCAAGTAGAAAAAACAAAAGAAAGAAATCAGAGGGAGGAGTGACAGCTGGGGGGGGTTTTCTTTTGACGGCTAAAACAAAAAGAGAGAGCCAGAGAGTTGGAGTGAGCGGCTGAGTGAAAGAAAGGCTGAGGGAAAGTGAAAGTGAGGGAACCAAAGGGGGTAGGCGATTGGTGAAGAAAAAGAAAAGGAACAACAGAGAGAGATGGTGGCGGCTGCTAGGAAGGGAAAACTGAAAACAAACGTGAGCCGTAAGCAAGAGGAAAGATTGAAGGGACGGCTAGAAAAGTTTTGAGCGAGAAAAGGCTACGGGTAAGGTGATGAAGGGTGAAGTTGATGGTTAGAAGAGATTCTGGAAAACTAGAGAGCAAGAGAGAAGGGCGGTTAAGGAAAAAGGAGAGAACTTAGTGAGGTTTGAACAAGTTGCGGTTTTTTTTTTCCAGCGTTGGGCAGCTCGGTGGCAGACGCATCTTCAATCAATTTGCGTTTGGACATCTCTCCTAGGAGCCTTCATGATTGTTCAACCTTATCAGCAACCAAGATACTAGCTTCATACCACTATGCTTGGATCTTGTGTTTTGTCGGTCAAAGGTTGATGTTTAACCCTAAGGTTTGTCAAAAGAAAGCTGCAGAGTTTTTTTTTTTTCCAGATTTGTAGGTTCTTCGTCTGCCGCAAGTTCCTTTGTAGCTTTGCTGCATTTTTCCCTATCTAGCTTCATTATTGGATTCGTCGGAAGTAGTTAGTTCTGTTTTTGGGTAATGTTAGCTGTAATTGTTTTTGAATGTGGTTGATAGAGCAATGGGTGTGGTTTAAATCACTTCGCATGAATCTGTTTTGGTTGAATTGAGAAGCCGCAGAAAATTTTCAGCTTTGCACGTTTTTATTCTGTTTTTTTTTTACGAATCCAAAGGCTCTATGTGGAAGAGTGAGAAGAGTATTTGATAAGCCTGTTATTTGGTTTCAAGTTTTGTTTGAAGTGAGAAAATTGCATTTTTTGAATGAACACAATAATTGCAAACAAGCCATGGTTGGAAATTCTCGCAAGTTTCATTCTTTCTTTTGCTGCATTTGAGTCCCGTTGCTTGGACTGGTTTTCTGGGATAGTTTGAAGCTTTGCACTGGATTTTGGGTTGTTGAAATGGTAGAATCTGTTTGAGTTGCTTCATATGGGACTCTTTGTTGGGTGATGAAATTTCATTTCAAGAGATCACAAGGCTGGATTTACTTTTCTATCGCTGCACATGTCTCCCATTTGGTTTTTCATTTGCCTCCATTTGATCTTAAATGGTTCACGGATCATGACTGGATTCTGTGAATGAAAGTGTTTATATGTTAAGTGATGTTGAGTGATGTTTTTTGCTAACTTAGGTTCGAAATCTTGCATGAAATCTGCATTGCATTTGAGAGCTTAATGTTATAGAAGCTTGTGGACAAAGAACCCAGAAAATTTCTCTAGCTGCCAAATTGGTCTCGTAGCAGAAAGCTTGGCTCATACCTTTGTTTGCATGAACATCTTCATCATTTTTGGTTCTACCATTCTCTCTCACGCATCTGGAAATGATTAGTTTCGATAAAAGTTGGAGGTTGAGTTTTGAGTTGAGAGATTTGTGAAAACCTGTCGCACGAGGTTGATTGCCGAAACTTCATGAGCTGCAGTTTTTGTTGCAGAAATTTCTCTCGTAGACTTTGCATGGGACTTGCATGAAAATATTTCAAAAATTGCCCTTTAACCCCTCAAATTCCCCTTATGTCACTATGACCCGGAAAATTGAAAAAATTAATCAATTTGATCCCTGTGATTTTGCAGCAATGCTACAAAGACCCGATTGCTTTTCAATCTTTTTCTAAAGTGTTTGCAATTTGAACTATTACTTGCCCTTTTCTTTGCCCCTGGACCCTTGAAGTTCCTAAAAGTGTTTGATTAGGCTTGAGTGCTTGGTTAGTGTTCGCAATTGAGTCCTTGGTAGCCTCAACTTTGCAATTCGATTGCTCGTTTGCTTTCATTTGTTTAGGTGGTACTTAATGCATGAATTTGTGAACTTTATGATCAAGCGAGCTTGTGTTTGTTTATTTTCTTTAATTTTCCCAAATAAAGTGGTATCTTGACCTTTTTATTGTTTTGAAGCCATTTTTCTTCATTTGGACAAACGGGGGTGGTATAACTTCTTTTATCCCTTTTTGGTATCTCCTATGTGATCCAACGTGCTAAGTGAGAATTGCATGTCTACTTTGCTTTCCTTGCCTTTCTTTAATTCCTTTCATTTGTTCCATTTACTTTTGCTTTTTGTTAAGTTATTCTTTTATGGGGTATGTGTACACCTCTTGGCTTGTAATAGATAGGGCTTGGAGAGCATTTGATGAAGACCTACTGAAGACGTGTGCCTAGCTAGCAAATGTAATAGGTTCATTAGTTTGGTTGCGTGCCTATGTGTTATGTGTTACTTGCTTTATTAGGTTATTGCATCTAGTCGAGCATGCTAAGTGTTATGTGCTATGTGTTTATGAGTGTTTGGCATGTCTACTTGCTTTCTATAGTCGTAGATGAATGTGATGGACGAATGTACGTCACCACACTGGTCCAATGCTAGTTGTAGCTCATTATTCCGTTAGGAATTCATAGAAAGGGCTAGTCCAACGCTAGACCCTTAAGGATTTCTTTTCGTTAGTGAATACTTGCATGTTCACTACATGTCATGCATTTTTCTTAATTTTATCATTTGGCATGCTGCTCGAACCCCTTTTCCCCTCATTTTAGGATTTTTTGCACCTCATGCTAGTTATAGGGTACATTTGCTTGAAGAGTCCCCATTCGATAAGGGAAACGAGCGAGTGTGGCTACAAAAATAGCCTTAGCACGCTAGTTCTCCCTTCTAATCAAAGGGAAAATTAAAGTCACAAAGTTAGGACTCCCCGTTCCCGTCTTGATGCATTCCTATAGGATTCATGCATTACTCATTCGCTATCACATACACTTCTACTTTATATTCTAACCCTTTTTCCACACTCTCACTTCACACTACTTTAATTTTGCACGTTTTCACTCAACTACTTACACTTTATAATATCACTCGCACACATGCACTTTATGTTATCTCACATACATTTTTCATTATTACTTTACTCACCTTATCTTGTACATCCATTTGCACACTTCCACTTACACACTCTTGTTTTTATCACTTTTTCACTTCACACAAACTCACATTTTCACATGGCATGCATTCATTTCACTCATTTTTACGTCATTTAGGATTATGTGTGACCTCTCCAAAGGATCATTATTGGGTTTCACAATTAATGTGATTGGCATCACTCAAGCTTTGGAGAGAAATTTTACCCCCCATGTCTTCCTAGGTCTAGGTTTTGCACTCATATAGTCATATCCAACATGCGATACATACTTTGGGTAGAATAATTAGGAAAAGTGGGGCTAAGTCACGCAACTAGCTTTGGCTAGGGTAAGGGAGTGCCTTAGGCGTTGCCTTTGCCTTCTCCCTTATCAAATGTGACCCCCGATCCCTTTCTTTGGTTACGAAGACCTAAAAGTTCTTTAAAAGGGTTTATTTACTTTTTCGTTCAAAAACAAAAAATTATTTTTTTGAGTGACTTGGTACACCCTAACTCTATATCAGGTGGCGACTCTATTTTTCATACAAAAACCCTTTTTGAACTTTATTTGGCCAAACCGGCGCATTTCACAATCCCACGGCCTTTATTTTCACTTTTACACATGTTCACATACATATCTCACACACCACACACACCAACATGAAAAGTGGGGCGCGACAATAAAAAATATGCATGAGAATGTAGTGAATAGCACACAAAGATGAATCTAGCGCAAGACGACCTAAAGGGTCTAGCGTTGGACTAGCCCATTTCTAAAATCCTTACTAGCATTGGACTAGCAAGTAAATAGAGGGAAAAGCCACAACTAGTGTTGGACTAGTGTGGTGACGTCATGCATTAATAGTACATAGTAAAACAAATAAAGCATAAATTAAAACAAATAAACACATAAGAGCACGTAGCACATAACACGTAAACATAATATCTAGATGCAAAAATCCTAAGTAAAGCGGATAAAACATATAACACATAAGCCACATAAACACACAACCTATCTATTACATCGGGGAGCCTAATTACAATCTAAAAGGGGAAAATATAATAAAATAAATCTAGTTATCCTATCTATTACATTTTTGAGGTATTTAAATGCCTCTCGAATAATTATAAAAATTTACTAAACAAATATAATATAAGAAAATTTAAATGAACATTTAAATCAAATAAATAAAACATATAAAAATATATAAACACATAAGAACACGTAGGAGCACATAAAAGCACGTAATTTGACATTTAAATAATAATAGGGGTACCTCCCTTTTGACGTGGCGACTAAATGGAGGTCAGATTGTCCTACTTATACTCAAAATGAACAAAAGGATCATGGCACCAATTTAATTGAAAAATAATAATATCAAAAATACTAAATTCACACTAATATGTCAAACGTAAAGAAATTTAATAACATCTAAAAATTACAAGTTAAGTATATTCAAAAGTAGCATAATTAGCTATTAAAGAAAAGAAACAATCATAATAAAAAAAGTCAAAATTCATCAGGGACTGAATTGCAAAAAATAAAAAAAAACTTTTGGGGATAAAAATATAATTTTTCCAAAATTTAGGGGCCAAAATTAAATAAAAGATAAAATTCAGGGACCAAAGCGAAATTACTATAAGGACCTACATGAAAGAAAATAAAAATGGTCTGGGCCGAAGCGAAATTACTCCAAAGATCAGGGGCTAAAATGCAAGTTCGCTAGCAGATCTTCTTAAAAAAAAAAAAGAGCCACTGGGCCATCACTTTATTTCCTTGGGCCAGACACTACGTAAGCCTAACCGAAAGTCCAAACCAAAACACAAGGCCAGCCCGTCCTCTATCACTCAGATCCAACCAAAATAAAGGCATGGGCTCTGACCTTCTAGCCCAACCCAAACCCAAAAGAAATAAAACAAAAGTCCATTCCCCAAACCCAACCAAAATAACCACAAGCCCACCTAAAAAAAAAATAAAACACTAGCCCAAGCCCCCCCTTTCTTTCTTTTCTTTTCTTTCTTTTTTTTTTCTTCTCTTTCCCATACGTTTCCTTCCCTTCTTCTTCGGCCAACCGAAGAAGCTTCAGCTGGCAGCCATGGTGGCCGCCGGTGGCGCTGCCGCCACCGGACCGCCACCGGACCGCCACCACCGGCGACCTTTCCGGTGACCAAAATTTCTCAAAATACACCTCCCCACTCCATTTTTCGCATAGATTCCATATTCGGAGTTATTTTTTTATCAAAAAGGAAAACAAAGTGGTCAAACTAGCAAAAATCAGTCCAGATTTTATTCTTTTATAACTCTTAAACCTTCACCAAAAATCGTAAAAATTATGCCAAAACCCTCCTTATAACTTCTACATTACAACTATAATCTTAGTTTGACAAGTAAACAACAGTAAAATGATGCATTAAGTCAAAACAGCCCCAAAAATAAAGAAAATATTTCAATGGCTTTAAAGGCTCAAAACTTCAAAATACTTGAATAATTCAACACTTTTTCAAACCACATACTAACCACGACCGTCTATTTCACCAGAAATAAGCACAAAATGTTCACTAGTTTAATTCATTTTTCGTTTTGTCATTTTCACAAACGTTTAACATGCATTCACAGGCCCATTTCTTTTTCCCTTAATTGCATGCATGGCTCACCCCAAAACTTTAACAACATCAGGAGCCACAACAACAAACGAAAGCAAAGGACAAATAAGCATCAAAACATGCATTTAATCTAATTAATTAAGGAAAAGAAAAACTGGAAAAAGAAAACAAAATGTATCTCAATGAAGGTTGTAGTCCTTTGCCTAGGAATTTGATGAAATCGGCAAACTCCAATAGCTTAACCAGCCACTGCCTTTCTTTCTCAATGAAGTTGTGGAAGAAAAATGGGTAGAAGGAGCCGTGACCTAAGTGAGGGAATGGGGAGCTAGTTTTTTCTTTCTTTTCTTGTCTGATTTCCCTTGTGTGTGTCTCGAGAGAGTGAATTGAGGGAGTAGTTTTTGTGTGTCAGGTTGTTTTTTGAGCCCCAAAAAGTGCCGTTCCTTTTTTGTCAATCCCCGAGAATAAGGAGGGAACCAAGGGATTTTTGTCAACTGGGTTTAGTTGTGTGTGTGCGTGTGTGTGTGTGCATTTTTTTTCTAAGATAAATCTACAAAAATGAGACAAAAATATACTTAAAAAAAATGCAAGAAAATAAATGATTCATCAAATAGAAAATACCCAAGGAAACATAAAATTTGACAAAAATTTGGCAAAAATTTGGTATCTACATTGAGGAACTTTACAAAAGAATAGGTCCAAACTATATGAAAACTAGCTCAACTCGTGTTTCAAAACAATATAGTTCCCTCAAAAGTTTTTCATATCCCTGTAAGGAAAACAAAGTAACGAGGGTGAGCTTACGCTCGTGAGGTACCAATAAGACACACCAACAAACACATTTTATCACATAGAGATTTCAAAGCTCATAAACAAAACAAGTCAATGAAAGGATACAATTGGCTCTCAAGAGCCACTTTCCACTGGCCGCACTTGATCTCCAACCCGTTGACACTCCGTCAACCTTTGAAGAGAAGAATATCCTGTAGATCCCCACTTTACTCCATATCCCTTCCACCGGTCACCCCCTTACCGGGCCCGAACACCTCACAGTAACAGAGAGGGTAATACTCGAGTATACCATAAGGTCAAGAAGTTAACACCCCACTCGACTGCAGTGAACCCAAGGTCCCTTATCGATTCACCCAAACCCTTGCCGGCTCGATTCGATTAAAGACAAATGGGGTATGAGCTCAGATAGCACAGTTAAGTTGTCGGGCAAAGCCCTCAGCCATGTCAAATCACACATGTAGACAATTTCACATTTGACAGTAACAGTGATACAAATAAGAGACCGAGAGCGATAAAGTACACCCTCGTCTCATTCAAGCCATTCAAGTTCACATGACAAGTATACACAATCATTTAAGCATTAGACCATATAATGGTACACTCACCAAGGTAAGTAAGCAAATTCACAAGTTAGCTTCAGGCGTAGGCGTCAGATCACGGGCACGACCTATACAACAAGAATATCCCAATTATGACTTGAATACGAGTCAAATCAATCCACACACTGCCAAAGAAATAAGGTCAAAAAGAATGTATAAGTGCGTAACCAAGCTAGGGACATGTGCGGAAATGAAATTTAAGTTGAAAAGCAAAAGACTATTTTGATGTTACTTAGCGGAATGGTCACAACTAGAGCTACACTTATCGGTTTGGGGTGCAAGTTACACCGTTTCGAAGCTAAGAGAAAGGGCTACAATGTTGAAGAAGGCCACTCAGTCCATTTTGCAACGTATCTAGGTCAAATTTATCAAAACAACCCCAGATTTTTCAGTTCGCACATGCTCCTCTCCTTAAATTCAGCAGGTGCCATACGGTATGGGATCTCAGAGATAGGTGAAGTCCCTGGCAACAAGTTAATCTCAAATTCTATCTCTCTTCGCGGTGGTAGATTTACTAGCTCATCGGGAAACACGTCCGGATATTCGCCCACTACTGGAACATCTTCTACGTTTAACTTATCGGTGGGAGTGTTGATGAGAAAGGCTAAGAACCCTTGAGCCCCTCTACTCAATAGTTTCCTAGCCCGAATACCCGAAATCATCGCAGACGAGGCTAAACTGCCCCTCACATCTAATCTTAAGGTTGCCTCCCCCGGTATATGAAATTCCACTACTTTCCTTTTTTGTTCAGTCATAATAAGTTCAGGGGCAAACTTGGCTAATCGGGTAAACTGGCTTTTGTATTCAGCCACGGACTGGGTGTCCTGGTGAAGTCGTATGAACTCGTCCTCCTTCTTTTCTTGGATCAAGGGCGGAAAGTACTTGGCGTTAAATTCTCTTACAAAGTTCATCCATGTTCTGGGTGTCTGTTCTCTCTCCCACTTGGTCCAAATAATATTCCACCAAGTGCGAGCGGCCCCTTATAATTGAAAGACCGCAAAAGTAACCCGCCTCTCTTCGGAGTAATGTAAGGCTGCAAAGATGTCCACCATCTTCTCCAACCATCTTTCAACCACATCGGGATCGGGCCCTCCAAGGAACTTTGGTGGGGAGAACTTTTGGAACCTTTTTAGAGTTCGATCCTCACTTTCTATGTGATTCCCAGGGTCCCCGGGATTCCCGATAGGTGGGTTAGGGTTGTGGCCCTGCTGTTGCACCACATGGGCTAGTAAGTCGGTCATTTGCTGTATAGCGGCAGCTATCTGGACATTTGGATCTACCCTAGGTTCAGGGTTTGGTCCAGTCGATGTTTCCACGGTACCTCTATCAGAATGTTGCCTACTTCCACGTCCACGGCCTCGTCCACTACGAGTGCCCTCCATGGTTCAAATCAATCTAAGGTCGAGACACGTAATAACAATTAAAGAACCATACAGGCATAAGTTTATAAACATAGGCAAATAATCCAAATAACACACAAAACATATATACACATAGAACATTTGCACATATAACACATAACTGTTTTAGACAGTCATACAGAAGCAGTCGGTCAAGTACATACATACAAAAGTAATCCCATGAAACTGAAAGGGGTCCTCCAAAAGACACTATACAAAACTGAGCCAAAATACATAACTGCTAACAGAGAACTTGTCCTAGGTACCCCTCACACGGGATCAAAACACGACCTAGGGAACTCTAGCCTAGTTCCCAACTGAGCCAGCCGACTGCTCCCCAGAGCTAGAGCTAGAGCTAGGGGTGCCTCCCTCACCTGGAGCTCCATCACCCGGAACACCCCCTGGCACATTAGTGCCAATCACTCCCTGGATTAGCGCCTCACACTTGTTAATAATACCGCCTGAACGGTCCCTCACTTCCCTAACCACGTTCGTAAGACGAGTATTAACCTCTTGCAACTGCTCCCTAAATGCATTTGTTCGCTCCTGCTCCAGGGCTACCTCCTCGCGAAGCTCTCCAATCCTATCCGTTTGCATCCTCGTGATGCCTCTTAGCCTAAGTATCTCAATGTGATCCCTCGCGGCAGCACTCCTAAGCCTCCTCCTCTCATCTAGCACTGCCAAGATCACATGGTCAGCATAAGAATAATACTGGCAACGCCTACAACGGCGGGTCTGGCTGGCAGTGTACCAAAGCCGAATCGGACCTCTCGGCCTCTCCTGGTAATCAATAACTCGTGGCCGCCTCTAAGGTGGCTTACTTCCACCCTGTCCACTCATACCGGCCATAACCTACAAACATAGTAAAAGAATTCATATCTTAGACAAAATAAACATAATCGCACTTAACGGTACCTTAACACTTCTCTCACAGGTTCTAAGGAACCAAAGTCAAACTCGCCTAAGTCAATACTAACCTAGGCTTTAATACCACCTGTAACAGTCCCACCTTTCCCTAGGGCGTACCAAAGGGGTTAGCGGGCTGCCTGCCCAACTCTCACCAGGACTACGAAGACGGTCGTATATAATCTAACATGTTTCGGCAATTTTTAGCGCGCTCAAGCGATTTAAAACCCGCAAAATGGGAAGCGAAAATTGAAATCGCAAATGAATAGTGACCGCCATGTCACTATCCAACCAGAATTCAATCAAATGTAGATGTCACCATACACCTTAGAGAAACATTCCCAAACCAAATAGGATACATGAACAGGGTTTAACAGTGTCATTCACATACATTTGTACTTTACAACTCAAAGTACATTTAGGATTTTTTCCAACCATCGAGGAGCTTTAAAAAAGAATAGGTCCAAACTATATGAAAACTAGCTCAACTCGTGCTTCAAAACAATATAGTTCCCTCAAAAGTTATTCATATTCCTGTAAGGAAAACAAAGTAACGAGGGTGAGCTTACGCTCGTGAGGTACCAATAAGACACAGCAATAAACACATTTTATCACATAGAGATTTCAAAGCTCATAAACAAAACAAGTCAATGAAAGGATACAATTGGCTCTCAAGAGCCACTTTCCATTGGCCGCACTTGATCTCCAACCCGTTGACACTCCGTCAACCTTTGAAGAGAAGAATATCCCGTAGATCCCCACTTTACTCCATATCCCTTCCACCGGTCACCCCCTTACCGGGCCCGAACACCTCACAGTAACAGAGAGAGTAATACTCGAGTATATCATAAGGTCGAGGAGTTAACACCCCACTCGACTGCAGTGAACCCAAGGTCCCTTATCGATTCGCCCAAACCCTTGCCGGCTCAATTCGATTAAAGACCAATGGGGTATGAGCTCAGATAGCACAGTTAAGTTGTCGGGCAAAGCCCTCAGCCATGTCAAATCACACATGTAGACAATTTCATATTTGACAGTAACAGTAATACAAATAAGAGACCGAGAGCGATAAAATACATTCTCGTCTCATTCAAGCCATTCAAGTTCACATGACAAGTATACACAATCATTTAAGCATTAGACCATATAATGGTACACTCACCAAGGTAAGTAAGCAAATTCACAAGTTAGCTTCAGGCGTAGGCGTCGGATCACGGACACGACATATACAACAAGAATATCCCAATTAAGACTCGAATACGAGTCAAATCAATCCACACACTACCAAAGAAATAAGGTCCAAAAGAATGTATAAGTGCGTAACCAAGTTAGGGACATATACGGAAATGAAATTTAAGTTGAAAAGCAAAAGACAGTTTTGACGTTACTTAGCGGAACGGTCACAACTAGAGCTACACTTATTGGTTTGGGGTGCAAGTTACACCATTTCGAAGCTAAGAGAAAGGGCTACAATGTTGAAGAAGGCCACTCAGTCCAGTTTGGAACGTATCTAGGTCAAAGTTATCAAAACAACCCCAGATTTTTCAGTTCGCATCTTACTGTGAAATTCAACGAGCAGTCCTGATTCATTCAATCATATCTCAGCACATACGACTCCAATTCAAGTGATTCCAAAGCCATATGAAAGCTAAGATACCAGGCTATAATTCCTATGAAGACATCGACAACCAAATCAGTAGTACTCCTGGTCAAACTAGCCAATTACAGAAGCTGATTATCATGTTCGGACAGAAACAGGGCAGCAGGGGTATATTGGTCTTTTCACAAGCTATGTTTCTTCTATTGGACTGACATTTTGTAGACAACTATAAAATATCATTCTCTACAATTTTCATGTTTTAATCCTAGGCTAATTCGGCCTCTAACCTGCTCAAATAAATTCAAACAGAACAGGCCTGTTTGAAACCCTAACCTGGAAATTTTGCCCCAAACCAGAATTTTTGCACAATCAATCATATCCAACATATATCAACTCCATTTTACACAATAACTAACCAACAAACCATGACTAACCAACACTAAACATATGAAATCAGAAAAATCAAGCATAAAAATAAAAATCCATCAATCTTCACCACAAGTCATGAAATCATCCAAAAAATCACTTATTCAACTACCACGAGGCACCAATTTAGCATTATCATGAACAAGGAAGAATTTCTTGGCTACTTACCTTGTAAACTCAAGAAAAGAAGCAACTTAACACCTTTCCTTCTCAAACCACTTCACCAATCACCTTAATCCTACCAAGAGAAAGGTTTTTATGGAGCAAATCCAAATTTTGACGGTTGGTTTGTGAGATTCAAGCAAGAAATTGAAGAAAAAAGTTGGAGGTTTTTCTCTTCTTTTCCAACAAGAAGTTCGGCCAAGAGGATGAAATTTTTCATGAATTTTTAGTTATTTAGTAAAGGTGGTAAGATGGTCAAAGTCCAAAGTCCAATGAAAACGCGACACCTAGCATCTCTTTTGGCTTATAATTATCCTTTTGTCTCTCCACCATTAATCCAACTACACATCCTCTAATTATCTCATAACACCTAGTAAATTAATCCCAAAATACAAAACTTAACCTAATCGATCGAATTTTATCGAACTTTTCGCACTTGTGGGTCCCACATCTAGTTTACACTCTTAAACCCTCATGAACTAACTTATACTAAAAAAAATAATTAAAAAACTATATTTACTCATAAAAATTCTCAAAATATTAACATAAGAAAGAAAATACGGAAATGATACGGAAAAGACTAAAATAAATGCCTAGAAAATAAGAAAATTTCGGGCTCTCACACTCTCTCCCCCTTAAAAGAATTTCGTTTTCAAAATTTCTCACTTGAATCATTAAATAGCTCAGGATATCTCTTTTTCATCTCATCTTCCATCTCCCAGGTCGCCTCTTCAAATCCGTGGTTCTTCCACAGGATTTTCACCAAAGGAATTTGTTTGTTCCTCAGCTCCTTCACCTTTCGATCTTGTAAACGTACAGGTTTCTCCTCATAGGTAAGGGTTTCATCGATCTCAATCTTCTCTGGTTGCATAATATGAGTCGAGTCAGGGTAGTATTTCTTAAGCATTGACACGTGGAAGACATCGTGTATTCGGGACAAGCTTGGCGGCAACTCGAGCCGGTATGCAACTTTCCCAACTCGTTGGAGTATCGTATAAGGTCCTACGAATCTTGGTTGAAGTTTCTTTCCTCTACCCATCGTAACACTTCGTAGTGGTGTGATTTTAAGAAAAACACGATCTCCAACTTCAAATTCCAAGTCTTTTCTTCGGTTGTCCGCATAGCTCTTTTGGCGACTTTGAGCAGTTTGGAGTCTTTGACGAATCAACTTGACCTTTTTTTGGGCATCCTCTATCCACGAAATAACTGTTGGGTCCAAAACCTTCTTTTCTCCTACCTCATCCCAATATAACGGAGATCGACACTTTCGTCCATAAAGAGCCTCATATGGTGCCATTTGAATCGATGAATGGTAACTGTTCTTGTAGGCGAATTCCACTAATGTCATATGTTGGCCCCAACTACCTCCGAAGTCCAAAACACAAGTTCTTAATATATCTTCAAGAGTTTGAATCGTTCGCTCCGACTGCCCATCCGTTTGAGGGTGATAAGTGGTACTTAGGTTCAGTTTAGTTCCCAAGGTCTCCTGAAACTTTTGCCATGACACAAAACGAGGGTCTCAGTCGGAAACTATACTTACAGGGACCCCATGTAATCTCACAATCTCCTCCATATGCACCCGAGCCAATTTATCTATGGAATACTTCATATTCACAGGTACAAAGTGTGCCGATTTGGTTAACCGATCGACGATCACCCAAACGGCATCATGCCCTTTTTGTGTTCTAAGCAAACCGGAAACGAAATCCATGGTAATGTTTTCCCATTTCCATTCAGGTATCTCAAGAGGTTGTAGTAATCCAGAAGGTTTTTGGTGTTCAGCCTTAACCTGCTGGCAAACTAGACAAGTTTGTACATATTGATCAATCTCCCTCTTCATCTTATCCCACCAATATAACTGTCGTAGGTCCTGATACATCTTAGTACTACCCGGATGGATGGTGTATTTCGATTGATGAGCTTCATCTAGAATCACTCTCCTCAAATTCTCATCCTCAGACACTACTATTCGATTTCTAAATTTCAAAATTCCCTTAGGACTTAAATTATAATCAGAAATTTCCCTTTTTTTCACTTTTTCCACCCACTTCTGAACCATTGGATCTGTGGTTTGGGCCTCCTTGATTCTACTCAACAGGGCGGATGTCACCCGAATATTTCTAAAGGTGATCTTCTTACTTTCCATTTTAGAGTTCCATTCACCAATAGCTTCTAACATTTCCCACTCTTTAACTGTTAACCCAGATATTCGAGCCTTCCTGTTTAAGGTATCAGTTACTACGTTAGCCTTATCCGGATGGTAGTTAATCGTGCAGTCATAATCTTCTAAGAATTCCATCCAACGACGTTGTCTCATATTCAACTCCTTTTGGGAAAAGAGGTACTTAAGGCTCTTGTGATCGGAATAAACCTCAAAGGTTATTCCATACAGGTAGCGTCTGCACTTTTTCAGAGCAAAGACAACCGCGGCTAACTCCAAATCATGAGTGGGATAGTTTTTCTCGTGGGTTTTCAATTTCCTAGAGGCAAAGGCTATCACGTTCTTATTTTGCATCAATACACACCCTAATCCTTCCTTCGAAGCATCGGTATACACAGTGAAACTGTCCTTACCATTAGGCAAGGCCAGGACAGGAGCCATAGTTAACCTTTTCTTCAACTCCTGAAAGCTCTGCTCACATCGGGCATCCCATAGAAACCTACTACTTTTCTTTGTCAAATTGGTTAAAGGACTGGCAAGTTTTGAGAAATTCTTAATAAATCGCCGATAGTAACCTGCCAATCCTAAGAAACTTCGAATCTCAGTCGGACTCTCAGGTCTCTTCCACTTGGTCACTGTTTCCACCTTTGCCGGATCTACTACAATCTCCTCATTCGAAATTACATGCCCCAAGAACGAAACCTTCTCCAGCCAAAACTCACACTTACTAAATTTGGCGTATAATTAGTGATCCCTTAGGGTTTGTAAAACTAACTTCAGGTGCTGTACATGCTCCTCTCGGATTTTCGAGTAGACCAAAATGTCATCAATAAACACAACAACAAACTGGTCTAGATAGGGTTTGAAAACTCGATGCATCAAGTCCATAAAAGCAGCAGGGGCATTGGTTAGTCCAAAGGGCATAACGGCAAATTCGAAATTCCCATACCGAGAATTGAAAGTAGTTTTAGGCATATCTTCTTTTCGGATCAATAATTGGTAGTACCCCTGTCAAAGGTTCAGTTTTGAAAAGACCATTGCACCTTGTAACTGGTCAAACAGCTCATCAATGTGGGGTAGTGGGTACTTATTTTTAATGGTTACGTTGTTCAATCCCCGGTAATCAATACACAATCTCATGGTCCCGTCCTTCTTTTTAACAAAGAGAACAGGTGCTCCCCAAGGAGATCTACTCTCATGAATAAAACCACCGCTCCAAAAGGTCTTGCAACTGCAGCTTCAGCTCCTTAAGTTCAGTAGGTGCCATACGGTATGGGGTCTTAGAGATAGGTGAAGTCCCTAGTAACAAGTTAATCTCAAATTCTATCTCTCTTCGCGGTGGTAGATTTACTAGCTCATCGGGAAACACGTCCGGATATTCGCCCACTACTGGAACATCTTCTACGTTTAACTTATCAGTGGGAGTGTTGATGAGAAAGGCTAAGAACCCTTGAGCCCCTCTACTCAATAGTTTCCTAGCCCGAATACCCGAAATCATCGCAGACGAGGCTAAACTGCCCCTCACATCTAATCTTAAGGTTGCCTCCCCCGGTATATGAAATTCCACTACTTTCCTTTTTTGTTCAGTCATAATAAGTTCAGGGGCAAACTTGGCTAATCGGGTAAACTGGCTTTTGTATTCAGCCACGGACTGGGTGTCCTGGCGAAGTCGGATGAACTCGTCCTCCTTCTTTTCTTGGATCAAGGGCGGAAAGTGCTTGGCGTTAAATTCTCTTACAAAGTTCACCCACGTTCTGGGTGTCTGCTCCCTCTCCCACTTGGTCCGAATAACATTCCACCAAGAGCGAGCGACCCCTTCTAATTGAAAGACCGCAAAAGTAACCTGCCTCTCTTTGTAGTAATGTAAGACTGCAAAGATGTTCACCATTTTCTCCAACCATCTTTCAACCACATCGGGATTGGGCCCTCCAAGGAACTTTGGTGGGGAGAACTTTTGGAACCTTTCTAGAGCTCGATCCTCACTTTCTACGTGCTTCCCAGGGTTCCCGAGATTCTCGACAGGTGGGTTAGGGTTGTGGCCCTGCTGTTGCACCACATGGGCCAGTAAGTCGGTCATTTGCTGCATAGTGGCAGCTATCTGGACATTTGGATCTACCCTAGGTTCAGGGTTTGGTCCAGTTGAGGTTTCCACGGTGCCTCTATCAAAAGGTTGCCTACTTTCACGTCCACGGCCTCGTCCACTACGAGTGCTCTCCATGGTTCAAATCAATCTAAGGTCGAGACACGTAATAACAATTAAAGAACTATACGGGCATAAGCTTATAAACATAGGCAAATAATCAAAATAACACACAAAACATATATACACATAGAACATTTGCACATACAACACAGAACTGTTTCAGACAGTCATACAGAAGCAGTCGGTCAAGTACATACATACAAAAGTAATCCCAAGAAACTGAAAGGGGTCTCCAAAAGACACTATACAAAACTGAGCCACAATACAAAACTGCTAACAGAGAACTTGTCCTAGGCACCCCTCACATGGGATCAAAACACGACCTAGGGAACTCTAGCTGTAGACACCAAAATTTCATTTAGCTTGATTTTAGCTTTATCTAATTCAATTTTATTTTATTATTAATTAAATGTTAGTTAGTGTTCATTTTGATTATTTTTATAAATTAGGCTCATTATTTTTAAGGTATTTTTGCATTATATTTCAAAAAAAAAGGAAAAAAAGAAAGAAAAGGAAAAATCCTCACAAAATTTGTTTTTAGCCCTTTAGTTTTAATTACTTTAAAATAAATAATTTTTCTATTAATTTTGTTGTTTAAAATTGATTTAAAAAAAAAAAGAAGGAAGGGAACTATTTATCATCTCCTTCGTACGAGCCACGAACCAGAATTTTGCAGCTGGCAAGGTGAACCCATTTCAATTCTTTTTGTTTTTTTCCAAACCATTTACCATCTCATGCTCCTAATCTATATCAAGATGTTTCTAGAAGAATGCAATCGGATGGCTCCAGTTTTTCTGTAGAAACCCATCCTTCATCCTCACCTTTGAGGTAAGGGTTTTGGAGTTGCTGGTTCCTATAAAAGGGATCCAAAAGAAACGCAGCCAGGGTGGGAGAGAGAGAACAAGGGTGGATGAAACAAGAGAGTGAAGTCTGATGACGGCTAGGGCGGTTGAAGAGAGGGGTCTTGAGCGTGAAAAAGAAAACAGATGAGGAGAAAAACGGCGGATAAAAAAAGAAAAAGAAGCTTGGGAGCAGCGAACAGGGGGAGGAAAAGGTTGAAGGCTAGGTTTTTAGAAGAAGAGAGTTGGGGGTGAGATAGAAAGAGAGCTGGGGATTTGACAGACGGCTAGAAAGAAAGAACAAGAGAGATAGGAGAGGCAGGAAAAGCATCTATTGGCAGTGGAAAGGAGATAGAGTGAAAAGAAAGTTAGGAGGAAAAGTGTGGCGACTAGGTTTTGAAGAAAAGACAGAAAACAGAGCAAGAAGAAAGAGGAGTGGAAAAGGGGGGGACGGCTGAACGAAGAGAGAACTAGAGAGGTGCGGCGGAAAAGGAAAAAGAAAAGGGAAAGATACAGAGGGACGGGCTGAAAAAAGAAAGGAAAAAGAAGAGGAGAGCGAGGGTTTTAAGAACAATTAAGAACATTGACGGCTGAGAGAAAACGACTAGGTTTTAGAGGAAGAAGAGAACCGCCAGTAGAAAGAGCTGTGAAGGAACGGGCTGAGGAAACTTGAAGCAGAAGAGAAACTAAGAGAAAAGGGGAGGAACTTTGCTCGAGGAAGGCTACGGGGAGATTCCTTCATCAAAGACTGGAGTTTGATTTCTCCATCAAGCTCAAGCATAGGCTTCAAATCCAAAGGAGGTAAAACAGATCCCGTTACCCTTTTTACAGCCGTTTCCTCGCATATTGTTTGTATTGAACAGTCTAAAGTTGCTTTCTTTAGTTGTTTAAGGGCGCCGTTTGGCTATCCGATGGTTCTGTGTTTGCCTTCATGTCGATTGATGTTTATTTTTGCTGATGATGTTACTTAGAATTCCCTTGTCCTGCCTACGGGTGGAGGAATTATTTGATGCCTTACTTTGCTGTTAAAAAAATGAATAACATTTGCATGAGCCTGATTCGGGTGATATCTTGATTCCCTTATTGTTTCATGATAAGGCAATAGCGATTCATACAGAAACCCAGTCCGTTTTGATGATATGTCATGCCTAAGGGAAGCTGTTGCTGTTGTTAACTGTCTTGGTCATGTTTTCTAGTTTAGAAATGTCCAGTCAAATCCTTGCTTGAAAAATGTAGTCTTGCTTGAAATTGTTCTCCAAGGTTGTAGGTTTCTCATGAAAGTGAACAGCAGATCACTTGTTGGTTCTTATGCGCTGTTTCTACTCGTTGTTTGGCCATTTTTTTTTATATATAAGCGTAAGTCATGCCCAGAATACACGTAACAAGAGTGAGCTATTTGTTTTTTTTTTTAGAGGCACTTCTCCATTCCTTTGTTGATTTACTTGCATATCCTTGTTCTGGAAAAACTTGTTTACAAAAGTTAGGTGGTAGTTTGATGTTGGGTTAGTCGGAAAATGATGCTTTACTGTCTGAAGTGGCCATAGCTGAAAGTTGCGATGTCTGTTTCATATGTGTAGGTCCTGCTTCTCTGATTTCTTATCGCTTAAGTGTAAGAATTTCGTGGTTAAGAGGTAGAAAAGTGTTTGGAAATCTTGTTGCTTTAATCCAAATGTTGATTGTTTAAGTCATTAGTTGCAACTGGATAAAAAGAAGCTACATCAGATATCATAAAAGTTGCGCTGTGAGTTTACTGCCGAACCATCTTGCATGAAGTATTTTTAGTATTTGCATGATCTCCTTCTGTGTTTTGCTTGTTTGGATGTCAAATTTCTGTTTTGTTAGTTTAAAGTTTGAATGTTAGATCAAGAAAACTTCGATTAAAGTATGCGTTTGAGTCTGAATTTGGTGTTTGAAAGTAAAAAAAATGCAGCAGTTTGGTTTGTATTGTTGCAGAAGCTTTTCTCACGTTATTTTGCATGAAGCTGCATTATTTTCATTTTTTTTTATTACCACAACATCTCACAAGTTGGTTTCATCACTTTGTTTGTACATTTAAATCTTGTGTCAATGATGGTTGCTATTTCTCTGATTTGCTCACAAGCTGCAAATTCGCAGCAGAAAATGGTAGAAGCAAAGAAAGCGTCAGTTCGCTGGAAGCTTTCATTTGCATGCATGGATAATTTCTGAAAAATTGTGCTTTGGCTCCTAAGTCTCCCTTTGTTTCACTATGGCCCAAATAGATTAAAAATCAATCAAATTGCCCCCTCAAACTTTCTTTTTCCTTTCAATTGGATCCTAATCTTGTGAATATGGGCTGTTTAGGCATTTGAATGCATTTAATGATTCAATTTCGTATTAACATGATTATTTGAGATGCCTTGACCTTTTTTTTTATTTTGGAGTGTAAATAAGTAATTTCACTCCATTAGGGCATCCACTCAAGGGAGGTACACCTTATCCCTTATTTCTCACTTTATTTGATCCTACATGCCCTATGTGACTTTATGTGTTTAATTGCATGCCTATTGAAAGTGTTTTATCTTTATCATTTACTTACTTATTGGCTTTAGTTTTGAATATTTATTTTAGTTCAATTTCGATCATTTGAAAGGCACTTGAATGCCAAAGTTGTAATAGCTGGTTATTATTTCATTCCGTTTCTCCTCTTAGATTGTAGTAGGCTTCCCCGAATGTAATAGTTAGAGCTCTATTTGCTTTATTTGCCTTATGTGTGTTTTGCATGTCTATGTGCTATGTGTTACCGCTTTCCTAGGGTCTTGCGTTTAGATATCATGCTTATGTGTTATGTGCTATATGTGATTTATGTGTTTACGTGCTTTTATTAGGTCTTACGTGATTTATTTGATTGTAACCGATGTGTGACGTCACCACACTAGTTCAATGCTAGTTGTGGTCAATTTCTCGAATCCACACTAGTCCAACGCTAGTTGTGGCCCTTTGTTCCGACTTTTCTCACTAGTCCAATGCTAGTGGGAAATTGTAGACATGGGTTAGTCCAACGCTAGACCCTTAGGAGCCCCTCGAGCGTTAGATCATGGTTGTGTGATAAAAATCACTTCATCTCATGCATGTTTTCAATTTAAGGGTTTTTACCATGCTGCATGACACTTTTCTTATATGTGTGTATCCTTTATCCCATATCCCCTTCTATTTATATCCCCTATCTCATATTCCCTCTTATATCCATGACCCTATTTCTTATAATCCTATGCATGAAACATGACATTAGATTGCATTTCATTTAGGAAATTAGAAACTAGGTTAGATCATTTGCTTGCTAGATTAGGAAAACCCCTTGGATATGGGATATGGACGAGTTTGGCTTTTCTAGCCTTAGCACGCTCGTATTCCTTCTATTAAAGGGAACATTGAAAGTCACGAGTATAAGTCCCCCGCACCCATTATGATGCATTCCTTTAGGTCATACACATTTATATATTATTATTTTCTTACCTTTTCTTTCTTTCGAGTCTCATGACTTGCATTATTCGTGACTTCTTCGAAGAGTCTTATTGGGCGTCACAATTAATGTGATTGGTACCAAGTAAGTTTTGAAGATACATTTCGACCCCCCCGACACCCTCCTAGGTCTAGGGTTTGTATTCATATAGTACATCCAAATGTGATAAATCTTTAGGTTAAAATAAGAAAATCTTTGACTAAATCGCGCAACTATCCTTGGCTAGGTTGAAAGGGTGCCTTAGATTCTTATCCTTGCCTTCCCTTTCTTCAAATGTGACTCCTGAATCTTTTTCTCTGATTTTCGTAGATTTGGAGTCGTTTAAAAAGGGTTTTTTTCTACTTTTTTCTTTAAAAATTCATTTTTTTTAGGTGACTTGGTACACATGAACTCTATACCAAGTGGTGACTCCGATTTTTCATTCAAAAAACCCTTTTTAAACTATATTTTGTGTCAAATCGTCGCATTTTCAAGTCCCATTTAGACCCATGTTTTTCTTTATTTTCTAAGAAATCAAAAACACATTTTTCACTTCAAAAGTAATCAAAAGACTCATTTTCCTCAAAACTAATTTATTTTTCTTTAATTAAAAAAAAAATGTGGCGCGACAGCTAGCGACTTCACTGGGGACTTAGAGAGTCCGAGCAAATTTGATTTAGTCAACCTTTTTCTTCTTTTAACCTTTTCATATATCACATTTGGATGTTTAGGGTTGCATTTTTCCTTTTTTAGGATTTTTGGCATTTTTGCGCGTATCAACTCACTCCCTTACCTATTTACGTACGATTGATGTGATGGATGGATGGTTTATTTATGTTTATCCCGCGCTTTGCATTGCATTTGGGTGGGGAATATTACCCTAGAGTCTCGCGTCGGTTCTCGATCCCTTCCCTCCAAAAAGGAGCACTAGCATACGTGCATACGCTTTATTATTTATCCCCCCTTTATTTTTCTTTTAGTGGCTTGTCACGCCACTCCACCCTATTAGGATTAGGTGACCCACTTGGACGTGTGATCGCGACACAACGTGTGCGTAGCACGATCCGAGGGGTCACTCAATCTTCCGCTTTAAGCTGTGGGTTAATAACCTTTAGCTTTTAGTTGAAAGTTGAAGATTTTTGATAGATTCACTCAGACATGTAGCCGTGACACGACGTGTGCGTAGCAGTGTCTGGGGAATCGCTCGATTCACCGACAAAGAACCTTGGGATTGATGACCCTTGGTTTTCCAAGTCTGAAGGCTCGAGGACCTAAAACCTATCAAGTCTAGATGCACTAGTGAGCCAATACCTCATGCATCCATGATAGTTTACCTAGGGTAGAGTCTGCCTTACCCTATTAGGGACACTATTCACGAGGGGAGGGATCTAACCCCTCTATTCCTTTTATTGTCTTATCTCTTTGTATTGTTTTCCTACAAATGTGTTATGTGTATTTATCTGATTGAACTAACTTTTTTTGGTTTTTTCTCCATTTCATTCATAAGCTCTAGAAAATAAGAGTCCTGGTATGATACTCTCTAGGAGCCTACCCTATTTAATGTGACACGTTTAAATTCAATGCTTCGCATTTGCAGCATGAATACATTTCATTTTAGGCTCACCCCGACATACAAAAAAGGGTTCCTTTAGGTCACGCTTCATTGATGTACTGCATATTTACGCACTTTGATAAAATGGCATCATGCATAAACCTTAGAAGGGAATGCCATTTAGGGGATCCCGTGTTAGGAATAAGCCACCTCGTGTCTCGGATACTTAATCCAAGGAGACTTGTACGTTTACATTTTTGTACCATCCAAAGGGGTAGTGCACGAGGTAAGGTAGGATCCGATCTTTTCAAAGACGGTAAAGCAATTTTTGCACACTAGAATATAGGCATCTAACAATCATCTTTTGGCCATTTTAAACAAAAATGGTAAAAATTCCCTTGCATAAAGGACATTAATTTGAAGAAATTCACAAATAATTCCTCACTATTGAGACGATAAATGAATTGAGGCCAAATTTTGATTTCAGAAGTGCTAATAGACTAATGCATCGCAATAAAGTTTTGAAACTACCAGTGGATAGATTGATTTTCAAATAAGCCGTCAATTCAATTCCCTCCATTGGCCCATTTTATTCATTAATTTCATGCAATTCATTTTATCTTGAATAAGATCACCAATTTCATTCAATTCATTTGATTGGTTTACCCATTCTTAGGGCAATCTTATCGATTTTGAATAAATCATCAATTTCGTCCGATCCATTTGACCAGTTTACCTATTTTTAGGGCAATTCGGTCGATTTTGAATAAATCATCATTTTACTTGATCTATTTGATCAATTGATTTCATTCAATTCATTTGATTAGTTTAATTATTTTTAGGGTTATCCATTCAATTTTGAATAAATAATCAAATTTCATTCAATACATTTGACCATTTTATCATTTTTAAGGTAATCTAGTCAATTTTGAATAAATCATCAATTTCATCCTATTCTCAGGACTTGTTTATTCCTTTTTAGGGTTTAAGTCTAAGGTTCACTGAATAAATTAGTCGAGACATTGCAATCCTTTTAAGAGCAGGCTCTTTTGCACATCATGCGCCAATTAAAGCAAGCAATCCATTCGGACTTTGTCCTCGTTTGTTAGGGCACATGTCTCTTTTCACTCCAGTTGGCCCAATTTTCTAAAATTATATTTTTTACTCAATAAGTTGGTCGGATTCATCAGGTATTGTATAGTGCCTACCTCAGAGGATTGCATTCTCATGCTAGGCCTACCCTTGGTACTAAAAGGGTCCCCCAATAGGACATGCATCCAAATTACTGTAATTTTTACTAACTCCTGTCTTTTTCTTTTCCTTTTTCTTTCTTTTCGACAACAGTCAATTAAGAAGGGTGTCTAATAAGGGTTTTCCTACATTCTCAGGTAGTAATCACAAATATTGCTACACAAAGAAGCCCCATTATTACCCGATCGCATAACTGAATTTCAAGAGAAAGTATAAACATGAGTACCCATCTAGAACCATCTGATAGGCCTACAACGACATCACCAATTGACCTGACAAATCTGGGAGCTCAACTGAGCAAGGTGCTAAACAGATTTAATGAGTTAAGTGTAGAAATGATCGCACAGCGGCGCGTGATTGATCAGTTGGTCGCTGGTAGCAGTAGTGGTGTCCAACATGAGCCTTTACCCGCTAGTCAACCCGAACCACAACCTTTGTCCTTACCTTACAATCAAACCTCTTTTGCTTCACATGTCACAAATCCACCTGAGGAAACTTTCACCTACCCTACTCATGGCTTATCACATATTTATGCACCCAACACCCAAGACAATCTTTCTCACCCTCAGATTCCTCCAAATTATCCACCTACTAACTTGAACATGCCATTTGAACCTCAAGGACCATATTACTATCCCACCGTTGAACCATTCACCATGGACACCGCTGCCCAAGGAAAAGTTGAAGCTGGGGAATCCTCTGTGCCGATCGACAAGAATTTGTTAAAAAGGTTGGATAGATTTGATGAGTTTATAAGGCAAAGTCAGGGTTTGAGCAAGCAGGGAGGATGGGATTATAATGAGTTGTGCCTGTTTCCTGATATGCAACTTCCCGTAGGTTTTAAGACACCCAAATTCAGTAAGTATGACGGAATGGGCAACCCTAAGACGCATCTCCGAATGTTTGCCAACAAGTTGGGCAAGCCAATTGATGATGAAAATTTGCCAGTTCGGTTGTTCCCCGAGAGCTTAGAAGGTGATGCATTTGACTGGTATTCCAATTTAAAGCTTGAAGATATGAGGACATGGGTGGATTTATCAACTGCATTTGTAAGACAATACAAGTACAATTGTGAGCTTGCTCCAACGAGGGCCACACTTGAGGGGACTAAAAGAAAGCCATCTGAGGATCACAAGACGTATGCAAGGAGATGGAGAAAATTGGCTCCCAAAGTGGAGCCTCCCATGACTGAAAATGAGATTGTTCGCACGTTTATCAAAACTCATGACCCGCCCTATTTTGAGGAAATTTTTCGAATGACTGGGTGTTCCTTTGCCGAAATTGTCAATACATTGGAAGAATTTGATGAGTTTGTGAAGGCCGGAAAAATTGTTAATGTGTCAACATTGAAGATGCAACTAGAGGCTCTGCAAGGCCAGAATAATAGTGGGAAGAAATCCCAATTTAAGGGAAAAGAAGGGGAAACTGCTTTTGTTGGGGATCAGGGCCCCTCGGCCAGACCTAGATTTTCAAACCGCATTGCTTATTCATCACCCTATCCATACTACCCAAACTCCCGTCCTATCCACCATACTACCATTAACCATTCTCAATCTCAACCAAATTATCCAAATGTACTCATACCACTCTTTCAAAATCCTCAACCAAATCTTCAAACTAGACCTCGCCCTCCTTTTAACCCAAGACCTATTCCACCCCCTAGCTCAAATTACTACTACCAACAAACCAGTGACACCCAAAATTCAACGCCATACCGAACCTTCACCAATCTAGGTCGGCCTGTTGACCAATTATATGAGCAATTGAAAGCTACCGGGAAAATTGGTGTTATACCTCCTAAGATCTATTTTAAGCGCTTTCCCTCTGACTATGGCCCTCAAGCAGTCTGCGCTTATCATTCTGGAGCTCCCGGACATTCCACCAATGATTGTCGGGCATTGAAACATAAAATCCAGGATATGATCGAATTCGGAGAAATAGTGTTAAGGAAAAAGGGTGAACAAGGACCGAGCATAAGTACAAATCCCTTTCCCGAACACAAGGACGCCTTTGAGGCATCCACCCCCAATGAAGAAATTTGAGAATCCTGGAAGGGGCTGAATTAGTGAGATTCCTCTCCCTTGAAGGGAGTTTCGATAAATTTGGGGAATTGTTTTGGTTAAAACCAATGAAAAATCGCGTGTGTTTTTTGTTTAACTGGTTTTTTGAAAATAGTTTTCAATCAAGTGACTTTTGAAGACATGTTTTGATCTTCATCTTGAATTCAATAAAATGTACAATTTTCTATACTCTTTGTTACTTACGCATTCTTTTCAAATGGCTAGGAATAAAATCCTCTGACCCTTTTGGATATCACTGTTCTGAAGTTTGATGATGACAATATCTCACGAATGTGAATTTGAATTTCAAAATGAAAGAAGTAATAAGGAGACATCCGAAGGTAGTTCAAAGAGGCTCGGATGGTATAAAGAGAAACTCGAACCGAACCGGAGTCAACATTAAGAAAATGAAATTAGCATTCATTCTGAATGAAAAGTTGGAAAAATGCTACAATAAGAAGGACAAGCCATGATTATTCAAAAGGGAGATAAAGTGTGGAAATGGAGTTTACCAGTGCAAAGAGGAGGCTAAGGGCAAATTGGCACTAAACTAGTAGCACCCTTTTATTTGTCAAAAGATATTTTACCTGGGGGAGCACTTGTTATCACAGAAATAGAATGGACAAGTTTTTCTCAGCCGATCAATTCGGATATGTGTAAGAAATTCTTTGCCTGATATATGAAAATTTTCTTTTAGAGTTAATGTGAAGAATGGAATGAAAGTCAGGCTCTCTTCCTTTCCTATTAAGACATTATATCCCTAGTTATCCATTTTGAGCCTTTAGAATAAATCGTTTCGTTTGGCAACCTCTGAGAATCGCAAACCCCATACTGAGGCAAATTTAGTTTTGAAAGCAAAAGAAAAGGAGAGAAAACCCCACACTGGGGCAAATTCAAATTTTGAAGGAAAGTTGAAAGAAAAGGAAATGAACAAAAGAAAGCCTCAATTAAAAATAAACTGGGGCAAATTTTCAAAATTTCGAAAGATGAATGAAAAAAAAGGGGAGAAAAAAAAAGAAAACAGAACCTCAGTTGAGAATAAATTGGGGCAAGTTGTGATTTAACCCTAAAATAGGGTTGATACAATAATGCGATTTCAGATCACTTTAACCACTTTTGAAATCTGCCTTCAAGCCTTAATTTTTCTTAGCACCTCACCTGACTCCACTACAAAAGCCGAAAGTCCTGACTTCTGTTCTTTGCATCACCTCTTTCAGGAGATTTTCTAAGTCACATGGCAAATAATGTCAATACACCTTTATCCATTTTGCAAAGGAAGGATTGTCGCATTGATGCCATCATTTCTTAAAACACTTCTGAGTTAATAAGGGCTATTGACAAGGATTGGTTCAGGTGAAAACTCGAAATGGAACCTTTGAAAAGAGAAAAAGAAAAAAAAAGAGACAAAAAAGAAAATAAAAAAGAAAAGAAAAAAAAAAGAAGAAAGAAAATAAAAAGGTGGAGTGGTAACCTTAGTGAAAACCTGAAAGGGCGCTAAGGTAGGATTTCATAAGGAGAAGTAAGCTTGGATTTGAAAGGCTGGTGACTTAGTTCATTAGAATTTCTGTTCACCTTGTGGTTCAGTTGCCGACATTAAACTCCGAAGGAATGATATCCAAAAGGTCAAATACGGCGTTTTGTTCGAGAATCAAAGTGTTTTGGTTCATTGTACATAAAATTTTAAGTTTACAGGTTCATTTTTCTTAAATTAATTTTCTTTCAAAATGAATGATTATTTTCAAATTACGGAGACTTTCATCATTGTTGTGTAAATAGAATATTCTTTCATTTGTTTCATGATTTCATTTTATTTGGATTTATCCAATGGCAATCCCTGTGATTTATTGGAATTACCTAGATACCAAGTGTCTTATTAGCATTAAAAGTCAAGAAGATCTGATGTGATTGGGGGAGCGCATTTGGGTTAAGAATTTATCAAACGGCAACCCCTATGATTGGCTAAATACCAAGGGTTTTGGTAGTGGTGGAAGTTGAGAATACTTGACACAATTCACAAAGTAAAGTTCAGTTTTCGCTACATCGAGGAAGAAACGCCCAAGTACTCATGTTTACACATTTCTTGAGAGCAAGATTGATCGGATGGTGGTGGTATTATCTATCATTACAGTTATTTCTACTTTTTGTAGGTCCAATGGTCCAATAGCAACACACTGGGGCAAATTTTATATGATTGTGGAATGTCACCCAAGAATTGAAGGGTTCGGACCAAGGAAGAGGTGAATCAAAGTATTAAGGAGAAGCAACCATGCCGTAATGCAAATTGAAAGATCGGTGGCACAATAATTGATCAAAACTGGGGTAAATTATTTTTAAAAAACATCAATAAAAAAATCAAATCAAATCAAAATCATGATTAATTTTCTATTGGTGAAGTCTCAACGTACGCCGCGCACCCTTCTATTCCCCCTTTCTTGACAATCACGCTTAGTTTCTTGATCAATTGAATGACAGGATTGGATCTTATTCCACTGACCATTACCATCAAGCTGGGCCTGGAATTTGTGCCGCCAACATCACAAACATCACGTTGGGCCTGGATTTTGTGCCGCCAACATCACAAAGATCACGTTGGGCTTGAATTTATGCCACCAACATCACAAACATCAAGTTGGGCTTGGATTTAGTGCCACCAATATCACATTGGGCTTGGATTTTATGCCACCAATGTCGTTGGGACCGATTTTATCCTGCCAACCTCGGCAGGACCGGGTTTTATCCCGTTGTCTATTTTATGTTTATGTGCTTCATGGCATAATAACTGTAGGTAAGTATTTGTTGTCTACGTTTTTGTCTTGAGTTTCTACGAAACTCAGACAAAGAGAAACAAATTGTAGACACCAAAATTTCATTTAGCTTGATTTTAGCTTTATCTAATTCAATTTTATTTTATTATTAATTAAATGATAGTTAGTGTTCATTTTGATTATTTTTATAAATTAGGCTCATTATTTTTAAGCTATTTTTGCATTATATTTCAAAAAAAAAGGAAAAAAAAAGAAAGAGAAGGAAAAATAATCGTAAAATTTGTTTTTACCCTTTTAGTTTTAATTACTTTAAAATAAATAAATTTTCTATTAATTTTGTTGTTTAAAATTGATTTTAAAAAAAAGAAGGAAGGAAACTATTCATCATCTCCTTCATACAAGCCACGAACCAGAATTTTGCAGCTGGCAAGGTGAACCCATTTCACTTCTTTTTGTTTTTTTCCAAACCATTTACCATCTCATGCTCCTAATCTATATCAAGATGTTTCTAGAAGAATGCCATCGGATGGCTCCAATTTTTCTGTAGAAACCCATCCTTCATCCTCACCTTTGAGGTGAGGGTTTTGGAGTTGCTGGTTCCTATAAAAGGGATCCAAAAGAAACGCAGCCAGGGTGGGAGAGAGAGAACAAGGGCGGATGAAACAAGAGAGTGAAGTCTGATGACGGCTAGGGCGGCTGAAGAGAGGGGTCTTGAGTGTGAAAAAGAAAACAGAGGAGGAGAAAAATGGCGGATAAAAAAAAGAAAAGAAGCTTGGGAGCAGCGAACAGGAGGGAGAAAAAGGTTGAAGGCTAGGTTTTTAGAAGAAGAGAGTTGGGGGTGAGATAGAGAGAGAGCTGGGGATTTGACAGACGGCTAGAAAGAAAGAACAAGAGAGGTAGGAGAGGCAAGAAAAGCATCTGTTGGCGGCGGAAAGGAGATAGAGTGAAAAGAAAGTTAGGAGGAAAAGTGTGGCGACTAGGTTTTGAGGGAAAGACAGAAAAAAGAGCAAGAAGAAGGAGGAGTGGAAAAGGGGGGGGGGACGGCTGAACGAAGAGAGAACTAGAGAGGAGCGGCAGAAAAGGAAAAAGAAAAGGGAAAGATACAGAGGGACGGGCTGAAAAAAGAAAGGAAAAGGAAGAGGAGAGCGAGGGTTTTAAGAACAATTAAGAACATTGACGGCTGAGAGAAAACGACTAGGTTTTAGAGGAAGAAGAGAACCGCCAGTAGAAAGAGCTGGGAAGGAACGGGCTGAGGAAACTTGAAGCAGAGGAGAAACTAAGAGAAAAGGGGAGGAACTTTGCTCGAGGAAGGCTACGGGGAGATTCCTTCATCAAAGACTGGAGTTTGATTTCTCCATCAAGCTCAAGCGTAGGCTTCAAATCCAAAGGAGGTAAAACAGATTCCGTTACCCTTTTTGCAGCCGTTTCCTCGCATATTGTTTGTATTGCACAGTCTAAAGTTGCTTTCTTTAGTTGTTTATGGGCGCCGTTTGGCTATCTGATGGTTCTGCGTTTGCCTTCATGTCGATTGATGTTTATTTTTGCTGATGATGTTACTTAGAATTCCCTTGTCCTGCCTACGGGTGGAAGAATTACTTGATGCCTTACTTTGCTGTTAAAAAAATGAATAACATTTGCATGAGCCTGATTCGGGTGATATCTTGATTCCCTTATTGTTTCATGATAAGGCAATAGCGATTCATACAGAAACCCAATCCGTTTTGATGATATGTCATGCCTAAGGGAAGCTGTTGCTGTTGTTAACTATCTTGGCCATGTTTTCTAGTTTAGAAATGTCCAATCAAATCCTTGCTTGAAAAATGTAGTCTTGCTTGAAATTGTTCTCCAAGGTTGTAGGTTTCTCATGAAAGTGAATAGCAGATCACTTGTTGGTTCTTATGCGCTGTTTCTACTCATTGTTTGGCCATTTTTTTTATATATAAGCGTAAGTCATGCCCAGAATACACGTAACAAGAGTGAGCTATTTGGTTTTTTTTTTTAGAGGCACTTCTCCGTTCCTTTGTTGATTTCCTTGCATATCTTTGTTCTGGAAAAATCTGTTTACAAAAGTTAGGTGGTAGTTTGATGTTGGGTTAGTCGGAAAATGATGCTTTACTGTCTGAAGTGGCCATAGCTGAAAGTTGCGATGTCTGTTTCAGATGTGTAGGACCTGCTTCTCTGATTTCTTATCGCTTAAGTGTAAGAATTTCGTGGTTAAGAGGTAGAAAAGTGTTTGGAAATCTTGTTGCTTTAATCCAAATGTTGATTGTTTAAGTCATTTGTTGCAACTAGATAAAAAGAAGCTACATCAGATATCATAAAAGTTGCGCTGTGAGTTTATTGCCGAACCATCTTGCATGAAGTATTTTTAGTATTTGCATGATCTCCTTCCGTGTTTTGCTTGTTTGGATGTCAAATTTCTGTTTTGTTAGTTTAAAGTTTGAATGTTAGATTAAGAAAACTTCGATTAAAGTATGCGTTTGCGTCTAAATTTGGTGTTTGAAAGTTAAAAAAATGCAGCAGTTTGGTTTGTTTTGTTGTAGAAGCTTTTCTCACGTTATTTTGCATGAAGCTGCATTATTTTCATTTTTTTTTATTCCCACAACATCTCACAAGCTGGTTTCATCACTTTGTTTGTACATTTAAATCTTGTGTCAATGATGGTTGTTATTTCTCTGGTTTGCTCACAAGCTGCAAATTCGCAGCAGAAAATGGTAGAAGCAAAGAAAGCGTCAGTTCACTGGAAGCTTTCATTTGCATGCATGGATAATTTCTGAAAAATTGTGCTTTGGCTCCTAAGTCTCCCTTTGTTTCACTATGGCCCAAATAGATTAATAATCAATCAAATTGTCCCCTCAAACTTTCTTTTTCCTTTCAATTGGATCCTAATCTTGTGAATATGGGCTGTTTAGGCATTTGAATGCATTTAATGATTCAATTTCGTATTAACATGATTATTTGAGATGCCTTGACCTTTTTTTTATTTTGGAGGGTAAATAAGTAATTTCACTCCATTAGGGCATCCACTCAAGGGAGGTACACCTTATCCCTTATTTCTCACTTTATTTGATCCTACATGCCCTATGTGACTTTATGTGTTTAATTGCATGCCTATTGAAAGTGTTTTATCTTTATCATTTACTTACTTATTGGCTTTAGTTTTGAATATTTATTTTAGTTCAATTTCGATCATTTGAAAGGCACTTGAATGCCAAAGTTGAAATAGCTGGTTATTATTTCATTCCGTTTCTCCTCTTAGATTGTAGTAGGCTTCCCCGAATGTAATAGTTAGAGCTCTATTTGCTTTATTTGCCTTATGTGTGTTTTGCATGTCTATGTGCTATGTGTTACCGCTTTCCTAGGGTCTTGCGTTTAGATATCATGCTTATGTGTTATGTGCTATATGTGATTTATGTGTTTACGTGCTTTTATTAGGTCTTACATGATTTATTTGATTGTAACCGATGTGTGACGTCACCACACTAGTTCAATGCTAGTTGTGGTCAATTTCTCGAATCCACACTAGTCCAACGCTAGTTGTGGCCCTTTGTTCCGACTTTTCTCACTAGTCCAATGCTAGTGGGAAATTGTAGACATGGGTTAGTCCAACGCTAGACCCTTAGGAGCCCCTCGAGCGTTAGATCATGATTGTGTGATAAAATCACTTCATCTCATGCATGTTTTCACTTTTAGGGTTTTTACCATGCTGCATGACACTTTTCTTATATGTGTGTATCCTTTATCCCATATCCCCTTCTATTTATATCTCCTATCTCATGTTCCCTCTTATATCCATGTCCCCTATTTCTTATAATCCTATGCATGAAACATGACATTACATTGCATTTTATTTAGGAAATTAGAAACTAGGTTAGATCATTTGCTTGCTAGATTAGGAAAACCCCTTGGATATGGGAAATGGACGAGTTTGACTTTTCTATCCTTAGCACGCTCGTATTCCCTCTATTAAAGGGAACATTGAAAGTCACGAGTATAAGTCCCCCGCACCCATTATGATGCATTCCTTTAGATCATACACATTTATATATTATTATTTTCTTACCTTTTCTTTCTTTCGAGTCTCATGACTTACATTATTCGTGACTTCTTCGAAGAGTCTTTATTGGGCGTCACAATTAATGTGATTGGTACCAAATAAGCTTTGAAAATACATTTTGACCCCCCGACACCCTCCTAGGTCTAGGATTTGCATTCATATAGTACATCCAAATGTGATAAATCTTTAGGTTAAAATAAGAAAATCTTTGACTAAATCGCGCAACTATCCTTGGTTAGGTTGAAAGGGTGCCTTGGATTCTTATCCTTGCCTTCCCTTTCTTCAAATGTGACTCCCGAATCTTTTTCTCTGATTTTCGTAGATTTGGAGTCGTTTAAAAAGGGTTTTTTCTTTAAAAATTCATTTTTTTAGGTGACTTGGTACACCTTAACTCCATACCAAGTGGCGACTCCGATTTTTCATTCAAAAAATCCTTTTTAAACTATATTTTGGGTCAAATCGTTGCATTTTCAAGTCCCATTTAGACCCATGTTTTTCTTTATTTTCTAAGAAATCAAAAACACATTTTTCACTTCAAAAATAATCAAAAGACTCATTTTCCTCAAAACTAATTTATTTTTCTTTATTAAAAAAAAATGGGGCGCGACACTAGCCTAATTCCCAACTGAGCCAACCGACTCCTCCCCAGAGCTAGAGCTAGAGCTAGGGACGCCTCTCTCACCTGCAGCTCCATCACCAGGAACGCCCCCTGGCACATTAATGCCAATCAGTCCCTGGATTAGCGCCTCACACTCGTTAATAATACCACCTGAACGGTCCCTCACTTCCCTAACCACGTTCGTAAGACGAGTATTAACCTCTTGCAACTGCTCCCTAAAAGCATTTGTTCGCTCCTGCTCTAGGGCTACCTCCTCGCGAAGCTCTCCAATCCTATCCGCTTGCATCCTCGTGATGCCTCTTAGCCTAAGTATCTCAGAGTGATCCCTCGCGGCAGCACTCCTATGCCTCCTCTCATCTAGCACTGCCAAGACCACATGGTCAGCATAAGAATAATACTGGCAACGCCTACAGCGGCGGGTCCGGCTGGCAGTGTACCAAAGCCAAATCGGACCTCCCGGCCTCTCCTGGTAATCGATAACTCGTGGCCGCCTCTGAGGTGGCTCACCTCCACCCTGTCCACTCATACCGACCATAACCTACGAAGATAGCAAAAGAATTCATATCTTAGACAAAATAAACATAATCACACTTAATGGTACCTTAACACTTCTCTCATAGGTCCTAAGGAACCAAAGTCAAACTCGCCTAAGTCAATACTAACCTAGGCTCGGATACCACCTGTGACAGCCCCACCTTCTCCTAGGGCGTACCAAAGGGGTTAGCGGGTTGCCTGACCATCTCTCGCCAGGACTACGAAGACGGTCGTATATAATCTAACATGTTTTGGCAATTTTTAACGCGCTCAAGCGATTTAAAACCCGTAAAATGGGAAGCGAAAATTGAAATCACAAATGAATAGTGACCGTCACGTCACTATCCAACCAGAATTCAATCAAATGTAGATGTCACCATACACCTTAGAGAAACATTCCTAAACCAAATAGGATACATGAACAGGGTTTAGCAGTGTTATACACATACGTTTGTAATTTACAACTCAAAGTACATTTAGGATTTTTTCCAACCATCGAGGAGCTTTACAAAAGAATAGGTCCAAACTATATGAAAACTAGCTCAACTCGTGCTTCAAAACAATATAGTTCCCTCAAAAGTTATTCATATCCCTGTAAGGAAAATAAAGTAACGAGGGTGTGTCGCGCCCCATTTTTTGATAAATAAATAAATGGTTTAAAAATGTATTTTTTGATTCAATTTGTGATTGGAAAATGAATTGTGATTTAAAAGAAAAATGAGTCTAAATGGGGGTTTGAGAATGCGACGATTTGACCCAAAATTATAGTTTAAAAAGGGTTTTTTTTAAAAAAAAAAAAATCGGAGTCGCCACTTGGTAATGAGTTAAGGTGTACCAAGTCACCAAAAAATGAATTTTTAAAGAAAAAATAGGAAAAAGTAGTAAGAAACCCCTTTTAAACGACTCCTAGTCCACGAAAACCAACGAAAAAGGTTCGGGAGTCACATTTGACGAAGGGGAAGGCAAGGATAAAATCCAAGGCACCCCTTCGACCTAGCCAAAGCTAGTTGCCTGATTTAATCAAAGATTTTCTTGTTTTAACCAAAGAATTTATTACATTTGGATGCACTACATGAATGCAAACCCTAGACCTAGGGGTATTGGGGGAAATTTCTCTTCAAAGGTTGAGTGGTGCCAATCACATTAATTGTGAAGCCCAATAACGATTCTTTGAAGAAGTCACGAATAATGCGAGTGGGATGCATGTATGCAATGTGAGGACATGAGTTTGAAAAAGTAATAAAAGACAGTAAATATGTAAATGAAAATGTGCACGTGAGTGGGCAAGGTACGGTATGTGAAATGAAGTGCATGTGTGCAAGTAATGACGAAAGTGCTCGTGTGCAAATGAAAATATAAGGGTGCACATGTGCAAGATGGGAGGAAAAAAATGAAAGTGTGATAAGAGTATAAAATGGTAGAGTGAATGCATGATCCTAGGGAATGTATGCATATTGGGTACGGGGAGACCTAAATCGTGACTCAATTTGCCCTTTTATAGAGGGAATACAAGCGTGCTAAGGCTTAGAAAAAGCCACACTCGTCTATATCCCATATTTAAGGGGACTCTCAAGCGAATGAACCCTATAACTAGCATGAAATGTAAAAATCCTAAAATGGAGGGAAAAGGGGTTCGAGGGGCATGCAAAATGATAAAACTAAAAAGAATGCATGACATGTAATGAACATGCAAACATGTACTAACGAGGGGAAATCCCTAAGGGTCTAGCGTTGGACTAGCCCATTCTATGAATTCCGACTAGCGTTGGACTAGTGGAAACGTACATTCATCCATTCCATTCATCTACACTACAGAGAGCTAGTAGATATGCCAAACACTCATAAACACGTAGCACGTAACACTTAACATGCTCGACTAGATGCAAAACCTAATAAAGCAAGTAACACGTAACACATAGGCATGCAACCAAACTAATGAACTTATTACATTCACTAACTAAAACAAAAGGGGAAGGGGAAAATGGACCAAATTGCTCGCCAAAGCCCTATCTATTACAAGCCAAGAGGTGTACACATACCCCATTAAAAGAATAACTTAATGAAAATGAAAGTAAATGACATAAATGAAAGGAATTAAGGAAAGCCTAGGAAAGCAAAGTAGACATGCAATTCTCACTTAGCACGTTGGATCACATAGGAGAGACACAAAAAGGGATAAAAGAAATTATACCGCCCCCTTTGAACGATGTCCAAATGAAAGAAAAATGGCTTCAAAACAATAAAAAGGTCAAGATTATAAAGTTCACAAATTCATGTATTAAGTACCACCTAAACAAATGAAAGCAAACGAGCAGTCAAATTGCAAAGTTGAGGCTACCAAGGACTCAATTGCAAACACTAACCAAGCACTCGAGCCTAATCAAACACTTTTAGGAACTTCAAGGGTCCAGGGGCAAAGAAAAGGGCAAGTAATAGTTCAAATGCAAATAGCTTAGGACTTAATTGCAAGAACATGGAATGTAATTGGGCCATAATGCATTGCTGCAAAAATCACAGGGACCCAATTGATTAGTTTTCTCAATTTTGTGGGTCATAATGGCATAAGGGGAAACTTGAGGGGTTAAAATGTAAACTTTAGAACACATTGAATGCATGCTACGTAGAAAAACTGAAATCTTCTTTACTTCTGCAAATTCCTGCCGCAAGCTTGGACAGCTTCAAAACATACATATTTCATACCAGAAAAAAACACAAAAACTCATTTGTTTACCAACCCAAACTCACATGAAATCTAAATTGCCAACCCAAGCATGATTGCCTATCACTATATGATCTAATGAAGAGTATCCCAAGCAAGAAAAACAAGGAAAGAAACAGAAGAAATTCCAAACCTTGCTCAAAACATCAAACCAGACCATCCAAATAAACATGCTAAAGCCTAGACCATAAAGCAACCAAAATACTAGACATTTGTACAAGAATCCTTAAGGCAACGTCCTGCAATTTACATGAATGATACACTTCTGCAACTAAAAATGAAGCATGCTTTCTTTTGTTTTCAAGTTTGCTGCAAGTTTTTCAACCGCAGCTTTTCTTTTCATTTTCATCATGCAAACCAGATTTTTGATTCAAACTCACAGCTTTGATTAGATATTCCTCATTTCAATATCACAACTTTACTGAATAACAAACTACATGATGATCACAATCAAATGACCAGAAACTTGGAAAGATATAATACGCAAATTCTGGAAAAAGAATGCAGAAAAAGAGAAACAAAAACTCTCTTATCATCTCACCAACATAGGCTGAATACCAGAATTTTGGCTTGGGCATGCATATGGTGTATGAACTGAGCAACAAACCACATCATTACCATCATCCAAGCAGGCAGAAAACTTAGAAATATCCCATGCAAAATTCTGGGCAAGTATGCAAACATTTGATGAACAAAACTGCTACAATTTTTTACCCACTCAGCCGAGAAAGCCTTCATGAAAACGATTCAACGCATTTCCCATCATTCAAACCCAACATACGAAGACTTAAAACAAATGTAGGGGAAATATCTAACCAGCTTTCGAACAAAAAAAAAAAAATGGAATGACATGATTTGAAAACATATTGACTTTGAAGAAAAACAAGAATTTCTGCAGCTTTTCTTTGCAAATTCAGCATGTCTACAAACATTTACATGACCCAAGGAAACCTGGAAATGCCTTACTCAATGACCCAGAACTTCAACCCAATCTACCTTAGATTAAACAGCAAAATCATAAGTTCCATCCCTGCCTTCCTCCCCCCAGAAAATCCAGAAGCAAAAGATGCAAACTTTAGCTATTTTTCTGCAGTAAACTTCGGACTGTGCATTCCCAGATTGAAACGTAAGCATAATCATTGAACAACAACCAAGAACATGCAGCCTGCTAACCAGATTCTACAACATTTAAGTAAGCAACAAAAAACAAAACCATGATACAAACAAACAGCAGCAAAAGGCGACAGCTTTGGACAATGAAAAGGACCGCACAAAAATAGCATCTGTCTAGCAACCAAATCCACAACGCATGAGTACAGAATCTCTGGTTTACTAAGCTTGAAGCTTCAGGGAAATGACACAAGACTAACTAAAGGAAAGGATGGATTTACCTGAGGATGCTAGCGTAATCAACGAAGGTGAGGTATTTCAGGGAAATCACGAAAGCTGCCAGGACGAACCCAGAAATTATGCTGCAGCGATTTCCCGTAATGCAGAACCCGTTACTTCAAGCTTCAATCTATTGGCCTGGGAGATAATTTCAGTCGCCTATTGTTGACCAAAGCTTGTTCCTTCTCTGGTTTTCTTTTCACTCTCGAAGCTTTCCCTCACTCTTTCTAATTTCTGGTTCCTCTTTTTCTTTGTTTCTTTCTCGATCTCTTTTCTCTCCTCTGGTTTTCTTCCCTAGCCGTTGTCTTGATTGATGGGAATGTTGTAGCTTGACGATGAAGAGGACGATAGAGCTTTGATGGCCACCCAGATGAATTGCGGCGGCCCTCCTTTTCCTTAGCTCTGCTTTTTCTCCTCTGAAATCCCTCCAGCCGTCTCCCTCATTCTTTTTTCTTTTCTGCCGTCATTCTCTATCTCCCCCTCAAACTGCGTTTCTGCTCTATTTATACCAGGAACCTTACTCTCAAACCCTCACCTGAAAGGTGAGGATCAGAGTGGAGGTTTTACTGGGCAACTTAGAGCCCTCCGATGGGCACACTCGACTGTATTTCCGCAGCTTGCATGGAATTCTTCCTTTTTTTTTTAAGAATAATATAAATAACAATAAAAACAATAATAATTCAAACAAACTTAAACTTAAATAAAATGTACAAAATTAGCAACAAAAAGAAAGAAAAAAATAATAATAATAATAAAAAAAAACTAAGATTTTCCTCTTTTTCTTCTTTTTTCCATTTTCATTCATTTTCCCCTTTTTTTTTAAAAAAAAAAATTCTACGCTAAAATGGCTAAAAAAACTAAAACTAAAAGTAAATAAAACCAATTGTGACAAATAAAAATAGAACAAATAAAAAAAATGAATAGTAAATAAATAAATAATAAAACACCAAAAATTTGGTGTCTACAGGGTGAGCTTACGCTCGTGAGGTACCAATAAGACACATCAATAAACACATTTTATCACATAGAGATTTCAAAGCTCATAAACAAAACAAGTCAATGAAAGGATACAATTGGCTCTCAAGAGCCATTTTCCACTGGCCGTACTTGATCTCCAACCCGTTGACACTCCGTCAACCTTTGAAGAGAAGAATATCCCATAGATCCCCACTTTACTCCATATCCCTTCCACCGGTCACCCCCTTATTGGGTCCGAACACTTCACAGTAACAGAGAGGGTAATACTCGAGTATACCATAAGGTCGAGGAGTTAACACTCCACTCGATTGCAGTGAACCCAAGGTCCCTTATCGATTCGCCCAAGCCCTTGCCGGCTCGATTCGATTAAAGACCATTGGGGTATGAGCTCAGATAGCACAGTTAAGTTGTAGGGTAAAATCCTCAGCCATGTCAAATCACACATGTAGACAATTTCACATTTGACAGTAACAGTAATACAAATAAGAGATCGAGAGCGATAAAGTACACTCTCGTCTCATTCAAGCCACTCAAGTTCACATGACAAGTATACACAATCATTTAAGCATTAGACCATATAATGGTACTGTGACGCCCCGAAAAAAAAAAAAGAGTTTGAGAACCCGTAAAAACCCTAATCTTTTCCGAGGGTTTTATTTCCTTTAATAGCATGTTTTCTGCATTTCCTGGCTTAGGAAATTTTCCTGAGGAATTTTTATGAGTAATTATAGTTTTTAGATGGTTTTTCTAGTATTGGAGAGTTTTTGGAAAATTAAGAGTGTATAATGGACGTGGGACCCACTAGTGCGAAAAGTTCGGAAAAATTCGGCCAATAAGGTTAAGTTTCGGATACTGTGTAAAATTTATCGGGTGTTAAGAGATAAGTAGAGTGTGTGAAATGATTGATGTGAGAGAGAAAAGAAAGGATAGGATTGCATTTATGAGAGTGACAAGTGTCACCATTTCATTTGATTTGACTTAAGAGTTACTATTCATTTTTTTTTGACTTTTGACCAAAATTGGTTAAATATCTAAAAATTTCACAAAAAATCACCATTTTCTTACCTTGGATGGCCGGCCCTCTTAGCTCAAGAAGGAAGAAAGCTTCTTCAATTTTCAAGCTTCCAATTAGCTCAAATCAACCAAAACAATTGCATAAATTAGTTTCTACTCCATAAAATCTTTCTAGTTGGTGTTAGTGGTTGATTTGGTGAAGTTTTTTGGAAGAGTTAAGGTGTCCAACATCTCTATCTCTCTTGGTTACTAGGTGAGTGGTGTGTGAATTCCCTCTTGCACTTAATGAAGCTTAAGTTATGCTTATTAGTGATTAAAGTGCTGAAATTTCTGGTTTTATCTTGGTTTGAAGTGATTTGGTGAAGTTTTGATTTTATTGATGATTTTTCTGGTTTAATTGGATTATGGTGTTGTGGTTGTTTATGATGATTGATAATGAGGGGTTATGACTCTAGTGGATGGAAATGATTGATATTTGCAACCAATTTTGGATTTGGAATAAATTTTGGAAAGTTAGGGTTCATGAAGCTACATTCTGCCCGAATTTATTGCACCATGTTAGAAGCCGAATTGGCCTTGGCTTGAAACATGAAAGTTGTAGGTATTGATGAGGTTGAAGTGCCTGCAAAATTTCAGGTCATTTGGATTAGTGTAGAGTGAGATATGTCGATTTTACTATTGCTGATCTGGGTTGCTCAGAATGTGAAAACTGCGCTTGTAATCGCTTGTTTTGACTGGAATTGGTTTGGCTTTTGTTGTTGGTGTCTTCTGAGGAAATGTAGCTGGATGTCTTAGCTAACATATGCCTTTGGAATTTCGGCATTTGGACCTGTATAGACTGAGTTGTGTTCATTACAGCATTGTGTGATTTGTAAACCTGTTTTTGGTGGTTCTGGTGTAGTATTTGGCATATTTGGCCTAGTTGTGCTAGGATTTGGATTGAGTGGCCTTCTACATTGTTGTAGCCCTGTTTCATAGCTTCGAAACGGTGGGTCTTACACCCCCATCCGACAATCGTACCGCCTTTGGTACCATTACCGCAAAATGACGTCAAAACTGTTTTTCTGGTTTTGAGCTTAACCTTCATTTCCGGACTTTTCCCTAGCTTGACTTGTCTTTGTACTACTTGGAGATTGCTGAATGGATATTAGATGAACTTATTTGTGTGACTTTGGGACTGGCTGAAGTAATAATGAAGCCATGATGGCTGGAAAAGTTAGCAAATGTAGGGGAAGTGCTGTCCGAACTTTGAAGGGACTTGTTTGCATTGGGTTTGTGATCTAAGGCTTGGATTTGAGCAAGGCAATGTTATATGATGGATGGTTTCTGAGCCGTGGAGGTGAGTGACCTCAAACTACTTCTAAAGTTATTTATGAACCGTTTCTTACATTATTTACTTTTGAACTGTCTCCAAAGTTACTTTTGAAATGTTTTTGTGCATATCATGCGTGCTGGCATGTGAGTGTGCCTTGTTTGCTATATTTCTTGACTTCATGACTTGTATTTTGGTTGATAACGTGTTAAGCGCTTATAATGATTTCCAAAATGAGTTTTCGAGGCGAGTGTGTACTTTATCGCACTCGACCTCGATAAATGTGAAATTTTCGATTGAAATGTTACTTGCGCATGAATGTAAGCCTTTTGGGCTGAACTGGCTATTGCCCCTTGTTACCGGTCGTCTTGAGCCAGAAGCGGACTCGGTCAGGCGATTAGGAACTTGGGTGAACGTTTGGTATACTCGAGTATTACCTATGTAGGTTGGTGGAGCCTGGCCAAAAGCCAGGGACGGGGTGAATGAAATGAAATGAATGACCAAATGAGCGAGGAAATGTCAGGAGAATGAATGTATCCTTTCATGAATGTTACTATCGCTTTCCATTGTAAATGTTTCTTGAATTATTGATTATTGATGGTTAATGTGTTGGCTTTGTTATGTAATTTCATGTTCGGAACCTTATTGAGATTTTAGCTCATTGAGCTTTGTGGAATTACCATGTGGTGTCATTTTCTGCTTTTGTTTTACTCTCACTGTGCAAATGTTGACTTGTAACAAAATTACATTTTTACCCCCGGTTACTTATTGAACTTCTAAAACATTACAATGATTTCACTGGCTCACGAGAGCAAAAATACGTACATCTGATTTCTGAACCATGACATCAATGAAATGAATTTTTGTGAAAACTATTTGATTACTGATTTTACTGGTTACTCACTGGGCTTTTAGCTCACCCCAAAAATGTTTTATTTCCCCCCCCCACAGGGCTCGTGGCGAAGAAAAGCTTGGGGTGCTTATTCACGTGACTGGATGGCTTATTTCGTGTACAGTTTAAGTTTGGATCTATTTTATGTACGAGTTGGTCTTGTATAAATATTTGAAGTTGATATGGATGTAAGTATACGTTCCACGATTGGAATCAGTTTCCGCTGCATTTGTAATATGTAATCATTGGAGAATTTGATGTAATTTTGAGATTTATATTGTAATCTGTTTAAGGAATGTAGTGAACGACTGAGTCCCGGCGAGAGTTGGGCAGGCGGCCCGCCGAACCTTGGGGTACGCCCTAGGGAGAGGTGGGGCCGTTACAGGTACGCTCACCAAAGTAAGTAAGCAAATTCACAAGTTAGCTTCAGGCGTAGGCGTCGGATCACGGGCACGACCTATACAACAAGAATATCCCAATTAAGACTCGAATACGAGTCAAATCAATCCACACACTATGTGAGGCCCCAGTTCGTTCTACGTTGATATATTCATTAATTGGGCGGTAACGTTTGGTTTTGGGAGTATTTCGAAAACCCTAAGTAGGGATTAAGATTTAAACCCAAAGTTCCGGTTAAGATTGAAAACCCGTTTTCCTACATTTTCTTTATTAGAAAATTCCCCAGATAATTTTTATGAGTAAATATAGTTTTTAGATGATTTTTCTGGTATTGGTTAGATTTTGAGAAATTAAGAACGTATATCGGACGTGGGACCCACTAGTGCGAAAAGTTCGGAAAAATTCGGCCAATTAGGTTAAATTCCGGATACTGTGTAAAATTTATCGGGTGTTAAGAGATAAGTAGAGAGTGAGATATGATTGATGTGAGAGAGAAAAGAAAGGATAGGAATGCATTAATGGTGGTCACCATTTCATTGGAGAAGACTTAAGAATTACTATTCACTTTCTTGACTTTTTTGACCAAAAGATTAAATATCCAAAAATTGCTCAAAAATCACCATTTTTCTTGCACCTTGTGGCCGGCTCTCTCCTCTCTCTCTTTCTCTCTCTCTTGCTCCAAGTACAAAGAAGAAACACTTCAATCTTGTTCCAAATCATCAAACCAACCATCCAACCTTGATTTTGCTCCATAAAACATCTTCAAGTGGTGGTTGTGAGTTGTTTTGTGGATTTGTTTGGAAGAGCTAAGGTGGTCTACAACTCCTCTTCTCTTGTATACTAGATAAGTGATGTTTTACTACTTCCTTATACTTAATGATGGTTATTTTGTGCTTAATGGTGGCATAAGTGTTAGAATATATGATTTATTTCTTGATTTGAAGAGTTTTGGTGAAGTTTTCCATTTTATGATGAATTTTCTGGTTTAAAATGAATGGGATGTTGTGGCCTTGTATGATGATTGGCAATGGACTATAATAACTCTAGTAGGTGTGAATTGTTGATAAATGCAATCAATTATGGATTTGGATGGAAAAATGGAAAGTTAGGGTTTATAAAATCCCAATTCTGTCCGGTTTTGGATCATAAGGTTAGAGGCCAAATTGGACTTTGCTCAAAACATGAAAGTTGTAGGTATTGATGTGTATAAGGTGCCTGTAAAATTTCAGGGCATTTAGATTAGTGTAGAGTGAGTTATGACGAAATTACTGTAGCTGTTCTGCTTTGATCAGAATGCGAAAACTGCGTTGGTATTTGGCTGTTTTGACTGGAATTGGTTTGGATTTTGAAGTTGGTGTCTTCTGATGAAATGTAACTGGATGTCTTAGCTAACATATGCCTTTGGAATTTCGGCATTTGGACTTGTATGGACTGAGTTATATCGATTACAGTTTTCTGCATTTTGCAAACCTGTTTTGGGAATTCTGGTATACTATTTTGCATATTTGACCTAGTTGTGTTAGGAACTGGATTGAGTGACCTTCTACATTGTTGTAGCTCTGTTTCTTAGCTTCGAAACGGTGGGTCTTACACCCCCATCCAATAACCGTAATGAATTTGGTGCCATTACCGCATATTAAGGTCAAATACGGTTTGTGATCCTGTTTTGCAATTCTGGTATAGTGTCTTGCATTTTTGACCTTGTTACATTCAAAATTGGACAAAGTTTCCTTCTTCAACATTGTAGCCCCTTAAGTCCCGGATATCCCTGTAAATTTTCAGGTTAAACGGATTGGTATATCCTGAGCTATAAACGAAATACTCAGACCTGTTTTGACCGTCAAATTCTGTTACGTTTTTGGAAAGTTTATGACTGGAACTTTGGCTTCACATTTGACTGGGTTACAAGCTGTTTGGGCTTGAGACTAAAACACCAAACTTATAGCCCTATATCAGAGCTTTCTAACGCCCTTGGAATTTCATGAATCGGATTTATAAAACCTGAGATATAGCCGAGCAAACATGGCCTGCCCGTGAAAATGACCATTTTCTGGTCAGATCTGTTTTGGTACTGATGACCAATTTCCGTTCCGAATTTGGATTGCCGACCTTCATGAAAGTTGTTCCATTTAGAACGAACTATCTAACTGCCAATTTTCAGCTCTTTTGACTATGTGTAGCATAGAAAACAGTTTGCACTCAAAACTGACCATTTGTGCATCGGCCAGATTTCGTAAGCGATTGTGTTTGGTTCATTTGGGACTGAAGCCTCCAGTTTCAGTTCCGGATGTCTTCATAACAGTTGTTGTTCATCTGTTAAGCTTCGATTTGGCATCTCATACGCCTTAATCCGATATTCGTAGCTCAACTTATGGGTAAACTAGAAATGAGTATCAAATCTGCCGTTTCCGTTTTCGTCCGTCATATTTACGTGCGCGCGTGTCGTTTTGCCGTTTTGCTTGTTTTGGGCATGTTAGTGGCCGGTTGTGATAAAATCTTCTATTTCAGACAGCGGTGAGCTAGGCGGAGTCGGTGGGGCCCACTACTAGCGAACGCGCGAAGCGATTTTGCCTTCGTACTACTTTCGATATTTTGAATAAGTATTCAGGCCAGTTTGGTGTGTTTTCTTTGCTATGTGTTTGAGATATGTGAAAAGGGCACTTAGGTGAGAGTGTACTTTATCGCACTCGACCTAAACCCTAATTTGAATGTATAATTGTACTTGGCATATGTATATGAACCTTTTGGAACCAAAACCCTTGAGCTTGTGGCTCGGGGCGACTTTCGAATAAAGTTTGTGAAGTTTGCAAAGTTTGTGATTTTGAATAATTTTGTGAAGTTTGTGAGTTTGGGGCGAACTCTTGACCTGGTTGGACTATTCGAGCCGGTTAGGGCTTGGTCGAAGTCAGTCCAACTTAGTCTGAGGTCACCAAGTTTGTAGGTTCATGTTATGAACCAATTTTGTGAATCCGGTTCACCGAGAAGGTGACCAAGTTTGTGACCCGAGCTTGTGACTCAAGCTCAAGTTTGTGATTTCGTTCGCCCGGGCAAGTTTGTGAGGTGACTGGCCAGTGAGGGTGATAAGGTGTCGGTGGGTGTACAAGTGAAGTTCTACGGACTATTATTTGTGGTCGACGGAGTGTCGGCAGGAGATCATGCATGGCACATGAATTGGCTTTGGAGCCACCCGTATCCTTATTATATGATGTTGTTCTTTTCTGCTTTTGCTTTACTCTTATTGTGTAATTGTTGCTACATGAATTTACGCTTTCGCCCCTGTTTACTTACTAAGCATATAGCTTACCCCATTCCTTTTGTTTTCCTTAGCAGGGGCCGACGCGGGGACTTTTGGCTCGTATACTAGTATAGTTGGTTTGGCTTGTAATAGTTGAACAGTTAGGACGTTTGTTTTGTTTTGGTGGTTTGACTCGATACTTTTGGAGAATGTAATTATAACTCTTTTGGGGTTGTATATAGTACTCTTTTGAATTTTCTGGCTTTGATTGTTTTAAGTTTTGAGTCCTGGCGCGAGCTAGGCAGGCGGCCCGCCGATACCCTTGGGTTCGCCCTTGGGAGAAGTGGGGCCGTTACAGTTGGTATCAGAGCTTAGGCTTCAGATCTCTGTAGTGTATCCTAGGCTGAAAGTTTAGGATGCCGGACTGTGGGATTTGATTTTATTTGAAAGTTAAGCAATTGAGGGATAAAACCTATAGCTGCTTCGCGTGGTCTCTGCGCGGGGTGAGCCTGGATGAAGTGGTGAATAAGTATGAAGGACTAGATGCTCGGTCAAGCATAAGTTATGGATCATAAATGTTATAGGCCTTAAATCTTTCAAATGGTATCTGAGGACCATAGGTAGGTTCGTCAGGTAGGAATTTCGATTGTAGATAGTTTACTCTTGGGACTGCAGCTTGAGATGTGAATTATCTTATTTCGGATTCTTGTGCCTGAGTACTCCAGAGTTGAGGCGCTGCTAAGTACTTGAGATTTGCATTTTGGGGAACATGAACAAGCTTTGTCTGGCTAGAGTGAGTACAAGAGATCAACGGGCACTTTGGGAAGTGGAGTAAGAAACCGGACGAGGGTGGTTTTCACTGAGTGTGGGACGACAAGTCGCGTTTCTTTCATTTGCCCTTGTATTGTCCCTACATGTCATTTACTTGTGGTATATTAATACCTGCATCTATAGTACTTGCTGCACTTGACTTTGTCTAACTTGAAATGTCTCTTGGTGTATATGGTGCATTATATTGCGTACATTTTGGCGTGACTTGTATATATATGTACACCTTTTGATCTTTTGATTATTTCGAGTTTTTCAACCCTTAGCTCGTTGATTGCAATTTCGAGGACGAAATTATCCTAAGTGGGGGAGATTGTGAGGCCCCAGTTCGTTCTACGTTGATATATTCATTAATTGGGCGGTAACGTTTGGTTTTGGGAGTATTTCGAAAACCCTAAGTAGGGATTAAGATTTAAACCCTAAGTTCCGGTTAAGATTGAAAACCCGTTTTCCTACATTTTCTTTATTAGAAAATTCCCCAGATAATTTTTATGAGTAAATATAGTTTTTAGATGATTTTTCTGGTTTAAAAAGAATGGGATGTTGTGGCCTTGTATGATGATTGGCAATGGACTATAATAACTCTAGTAGGTGTGAATTGTTGATAAATGCAATCAATTATGGATTTGGATGGAAAAATGGAAAGTTAGGGTTTATAAAATCCCAATTCTGTCCGGTTTTGGATCATAGGGTTAGAGGCCGAATTGGACTTTGCTCAAAACATGAAAGTTGTAGGTATTGATGTGTATAAGGTGCCTGTAAAATTTCAGGGCATTTAGATTAGTGTAGAGTGAGTTATGACGAAATTACTGTAGCTGTTCTGCTTTGATCAGAATGCGAAAACTGCGTTGGTATTTGGCTGTTTTGACTGGAATTGGTTTGGATTTTGAAGTTGGTGTCTTCTGATGAAATGTAACTGGATGTCTTAGCTAACATATGCCTTTGGAATTTCGGCATTTGGACTTGTATGGACTGAGTTATATCGATTACAGTTTTCTGCATTTTGCAAACCTGTTTTGGGAATTCTGGTATACTATTTTGCATATTTGACCTAGTTGTGTTAGGAACTGGATTGAGTGACCTTCTACATTGTTGTAGCTCTGTTTCTTAGCTTCGAAACGGTGGGTCTTACACCCCCATCCAATAACCGTAATGAATTTGGTGCCATTACCGCATATTAAGGTCAAATACGGTTTGTGATCCTGTTTTGCAATTCTGGTATAGTGTCTTGCATTTTTGACCTTGTTACATTCAAAATTGGACAAAGTTTCCTGCTTCAACATTGTAGCCCCTTAAGTCCCGGATATCCCTGTAAATTTCCAGGTTAAACGGATTAGTATATCCTGAGCTATAAACGAAATACTCAGACCTGTTTTGACAGTCAAATTCTGTTACGTTTTTGGAAAGTTTATGACTGGAACTTTGGCTTCACATTTGACTGGGTTACAAGCTGTTTGGGCTTGAGACTAAAACACCAAACTTATAGCCCTATATCATAGCTTTCTAACGCCCTTGGAATTTCATGAATCGGATTTATAAAACCTGAGATATAGCCGAGCAAACATGGCCTGCCCGTGAAAATGACCATTTTCTGGTCAGATCTGTTTTGGTACTGATGACCAATTTCCGTTCCGAATTTGGATTGCCGACCTTCATGAAAGTTGTTCCATTTAGAACGAACTATCTAACTGCCAATTTTCAGCTCTTTTGACTATGTGTAGCATAGAAAACAGTTTGCACTCAAAACTGACCATTTGTGCATCGGCCAGATTTCGTAAGCGATTGTGTTTGGTTCATTTGGGACTGAAGCCTCCAGTTTCAGTTCCGGATGTCTTCATAACAGTTGTTGTTCATCTGTTAAGCTTCGATTTGGCATCTCATACGCCTTAATCCGATATTCGTAGCTCAACTTATGGGTAAACTAGAAATGAGTATCAAATCTGCCGTTTCCGTTTTCGTCCGTCATATTTACGTGCGCGCGTGTCGTTTTGCCGTTTTGCTTGTTTTGGGCATGTTAGTGGCCGGTTGTGATAAAATCTTCTATTTCAGACAGCGGTGAGCTAGGCGGAGTCGGTGGGGCCCACTACTAGCGAACGCGCGAAGCGATTTTGCCTTCGTACTACTTTCGATATTTTGAGTAAGTATTCAGGCCAGTTTGGTGTGTTTTCTTTGCTATGTGTTTGAGATATGTGAAAAGGGCACTTAGGCGAGAGTGTACTTTATCGCACTCGACCTAAACCCTAATTTGAATGTATAATTGTACTTGGCATATGTATATGAACCTTTTGGAACCAAAACCCTTGAGCTTGTGGCTCGGGGCGACTTTCGAATAAAGTTTGTGAAGTTTGCAAAGTTTGTGATTTTGAATAATTTTGTGAAGTTTGTGAGTTTGGGGCGAACTCTTGACCTGGTTGGACTATTCGAGCCGGTTAGGGCTTGGTCGAAGTCAGTCCAACTTAGTCTGAGGTCACCAAGTTTGTAGGTTCATGTTATGAACCAATTTTGTGAATCCGGTTCACCGAGAAGGTGACCAAGTTTGTGACCCGAGCTTGTGACTCAAGCTCAAGTTTGTGATTTCGTTCGCCCGGGCAAGTTTGTGAGGTGACTGGCCAGTGAGGGTGATAAGGTGTCGGTGGGTGTACAAGTGAAGTTCTACGGACTATTATTTGTGGTCGACGGAGTGTCGGCAGGAGATCATGCATGGCACATGAATTGGCTTTGGAGCCACCCGTATCCTTATTATATGATGTTGTTCTTTTCTGCTTTTGCTTTACTCTTATTGTGTAATTGTTGCTACATGAATTTACGCTTTCGCCCCTGTTTACTTACTAAGCATATAGCTTACCCCATTCCTTTTGTTTTCCTTAGCAGGGGCCGACGCGGGGACTTTTGACTCGTATACTAGTATAGTTGGTTTGGCTTGTAATAGTTGAACAGTTAGGACGTTTGTTTTGTTTTGGTGGTTTGACTCGATACTTTTGGAGAATGTAATTATAACTCTTTTGGGGTTGTATATAGTACTCTTTTGAATTTTCTGGCTTTGATTGTTTTAAGTTTTGAGTCCTGGCGCGAGCTAGGCAGGCGGCCCGCCGATACCCTTGGGTTCGCCCTTGGGAGAAGTGGGGCCGTTACAGTTGGTATCAGAGCTTAGGCTTCAGATCTCTGTAGTGTATCCTAGGCTGAAAGTTTAGGATGCCGGACTGTGGGATTTGATTTTATTTGAAAGTTAAGCAATTGAGGGATAAAACCTATAGCTGCTTCGCGTGGTCTCTGCGCGGGGTGAGCCTGGATGAAGTGGTGAATAAGTATGAAGGACTAGATGCTCGGTCAAGCATAAGTTATGGATCATAAATGTTATAGGCCTTAAATCTTTCAAATGGTATCTGAGGACCATAGGTAGGTTCGTCAGGTAGGAATTTCGATTGTAGATAGTTTACTCTTGGGACTGCAGCTTGAGATGTGAATTATCTTATTTCGGATTCTTGTGCCTGAGTACTCCAGAGTTGAGGCGCTGCTAAGTACTTGAGATTTGCATTTTGGGGAACATGAACAAGCTTTGTCTGGCTAGAGTGAGTACAAGAGATCAACGGGCACTTTGGGAAGTGGAGTAAGAAACCGGACGAGGGTGGTTTTCACTGAGTGTGGGACGACAAGTCGCGTTTCTTTCATTTGCCCTTGTATTGTCCCTACATGTCATTTACTTGTGGTATATTAATACCTGCATCTATAGTACTTGCTGCACTTGACTTTGTCTAACTTGAAATGTCTCTTGGTGTATATGGTGCATTATATTGCGTACATTTTGGCGTGACTTGTATATATATGTACACCTTTTGATCTTTTGATTATTTCGAGTTTTTCAACCCTTAGCTCGTTGATTGCAATTTCGAGGACGAAATTATCCTAAGTGGGGGAGATTGTGAGGCCCCAGTTCGTTCTACGTTGATATATTCATTAATTGGGCGGTAACGTTTGGTTTTGGGAGTATTTCGAAAACCCTAAGTAGGGATTAAGATTTAAACCCTAAGTTCCGGTTAAGATTGAAAACCCGTTTTCCTACATTTTCTTTATTAGAAAATTCCCCAGATAATTTTTATGAGTAAATATAGTTTTTAGATGATTTTTCTGGTTTAAAAAGAATGGGATGTTGTGGCCTTGTATGATGATTGGCAATGGACTATAATAACTCTAGTAGGTGTGAATTGTTGATAAATGCAATCAATTATGGATTTGGATGGAAAAATGGAAAGTTAGGGTTTATAAAATCCCAATTCTGTCCGGTTTTGGATCATAGGGTTAGAGGCCGAATTGGACTTTGCTCAAAACATGAAAGTTGTAGGTATTGATGTGTATAAGGTGCCTGTAAAATTTCAGGGCATTTAGATTAGTGTAGAGTGAGTTATGACGAAATTACTGTAGCTGTTCTGCTTTGATCAGAATGCGAAAACTGCGTTGGTATTTGGCTGTTTTGACTGGAATTGGTTTGGATTTTGAAGTTGGTGTCTTCTGATGAAATGTAACTGGATGTCTTAGCTAACATATGCCTTTGGAATTTCGGCATTTGGACTTGTATGGACTGAGTTATATCGATTACAGTTTTCTGCATTTTGCAAACCTGTTTTGGGAATTCTGGTATACTATTTTGCATATTTGACCTAGTTGTGTTAGGAACTGGATTGAGTGACCTTCTACATTGTTGTAGCTCTGTTTCTTAGCTTCGAAACGGTGGGTCTTACACCCCCATCCAATAACCGTAATGAATTTGGTGCCATTACCGCATATTAAGGTCAAATACGGTTTGTGATCCTGTTTTGCAATTCTGGTATAGTGTCTTGCATTTTTGACCTTGTTACATTCAAAATTGGACAAAGTTTCCTGCTTCAACATTGTAGCCCCTTAAGTCCCGGATATCCCTGTAAATTTCCAGGTTAAACGGATTAGTATATCCTGAGCTATAAACGAAATACTCAGACCTGTTTTGACAGTCAAATTCTGTTACGTTTTTGGAAAGTTTATGACTGGAACTTTGGCTTCACATTTGACTGGGTTACAAGCTGTTTGGGCTTGAGACTAAAACACCAAACTTATAGCCCTATATCATAGCTTTCTAACGCCCTTGGAATTTCATGAATCGGATTTATAAAACCTGAGATATAGCCGAGCAAACATGGCCTGCCCGTGAAAATGACCATTTTCTGGTCAGATCTGTTTTGGTACTGATGACCAATTTCCGTTCCGAATTTGGATTGCCGACCTTCATGAAAGTTGTTCCATTTAGAACGAACTATCTAACTGCCAATTTTCAGCTCTTTTGACTATGTGTAGCATAGAAAACAGTTTGCACTCAAAACTGACCATTTGTGCATCGGCCAGATTTCGTAAGCGATTGTGTTTGGTTCATTTGGGACTGAAGCCTCCAGTTTCAGTTCCGGATGTCTTCATAACAGTTGTTGTTCATCTGTTAAGCTTCGATTTGGCATCTCATACGCCTTAATCCGATATTCGTAGCTCAACTTATGGGTAAACTAGAAATGAGTATCAAATCTGCCGTTTCCGTTTTCGTCCGTCATATTTACGTGCGCGCGTGTCGTTTTGCCGTTTTGCTTGTTTTGGGCATGTTAGTGGCCGGTTGTGATAAAATCTTCTATTTCAGACAGCGGTGAGCTAGGCGGAGTCGGTGGGGCCCACTACTAGCGAACGCGCGAAGCGATTTTGCCTTCGTACTACTTTCGATATTTTGAGTAAGTATTCAGGCCAGTTTGGTGTGTTTTCTTTGCTATGTGTTTGAGATATGTGAAAAGGGCACTTAGGCGAGAGTGTACTTTATCGCACTCGACCTAAACCCTAATTTGAATGTATAATTGTACTTGGCATATGTATATGAACCTTTTGGAACCAAAACCCTTGAGCTTGTGGCTCGGGGCGACTTTCGAATAAAGTTTGTGAAGTTTGCAAAGTTTGTGATTTTGAATAATTTTGTGAAGTTTGTGAGTTTGGGGCGAACTCTTGACCTGGTTGGACTATTCGAGCCGGTTAGGGCTTGGTCGAAGTCAGTCCAACTTAGTCTGAGGTCACCAAGTTTGTAGGTTCATGTTATGAACCAATTTTGTGAATCCGGTTCACCGAGAAGGTGACCAAGTTTGTGACCCGAGCTTGTGACTCAAGCTCAAGTTTGTGATTTCGTTCGCCCGGGCAAGTTTGTGAGGTGACTGGCCAGTGAGGGTGATAAGGTGTCGGTGGGTGTACAAGTGAAGTTCTACGGACTATTATTTGTGGTCGACGGAGTGTCGGCAGGAGATCATGCATGGCACATGAATTGGCTTTGGAGCCACCCGTATCCTTATTATATGATGTTGTTCTTTTCTGCTTTTGCTTTACTCTTATTGTGTAATTGTTGCTACATGAATTTACGCTTTCGCCCCTGTTTACTTACTAAGCATATAGCTTACCCCATTCCTTTTGTTTTCCTTAGCAGGGGCCGACGCGGGGACTTTTGGCTCGTATACTAGTATAGTTGGTTTGGCTTGTAATAGTTGAACAGTTAGGACGTTTGTTTTGTTTTGGTGGTTTGACTCGATACTTTTGGAGAATGTAATTATAACTCTTTTGGGGTTGTATATAGTACTCTTTTGAATTTTCTGGCTTTGATTGTTTTAAGTTTTGAGTCCTGGCGCGAGCTAGGCAGGCGGCCCGCCGATACCCTTGGGTTCGCCCTTGGGAGAAGTGGGGCCGTTACAGTTGGTATCAGAGCTTAGGCTTCAGATCTCTGTAGTGTATCCTAGGCTGAAAGTTTAGGATGCCGGACTGTGGGATTTGATTTTATTTGAAAGTTAAGCAATTGAGGGATAAAACCTATAGCTGCTTCGCGTGGTCTCTGCGCGGGGTGAGCCTGGATGAAGTGGTGAATAAGTATGAAGGACTAGATGCTCGGTCAAGCATAAGTTATGGATCATAAATGTTATAGGCCTTAAATCTTTCAAATGGTATCTGAGGACCATAGGTAGGTTCGTCAGGTAGGAATTTCGATTGTAGATAGTTTACTCTTGGGACTGCAGCTTGAGATGTGAATTATCTTATTTCGGATTCTTGTGCCTGAGTACTCCATAGTTGAGGCGCTGCTAAGTACTTGAGATTTGCATTTTGGGGAACATGAACAAGCTTTGTCTGGCTAGAGTGAGTACAAGAGATCAACGGGCACTTTGGGAAGTGGAGTAAGAAACCGGACGAGGGTGGTTTTCACTGAGTGTGGGACGACAGGTCGCGTTTCTTTCATTTGCCCTTGTATTGTCCCTACATGTCATTTACTTGTGGTATGTTAATACCTGCATCTATAGTACTTGCTGCACTTGACTTTGTCTAACTTGAAATGTCTCTTGGTGTATATGGTGCATTATATTGCGTACATTTTGGCGTGACTTGTATATATATGTACACCTTTTGATCTTTTGATTATTTCGAGTTTTTCAACCCTTAGCTCGTTGATTGCAATTTCGAGGACGAAATTATCCTAAGTGGGGGAGATTGTGAGGCCCCAGTTCGTTCTACGTTGATATATTCATTAATTGGGCGGTAACGTTTGGTTTTGGGAGTATTTCGAAAACCCTAAGTAGGGATTAAGATTTAAACCCTAAGTTCCGGTTAAGATTGAAAACCCGTTTTCCTACATTTTCTTTATTAGAAAATTCCCCAGATAATTTTTATGAGTAAATATAGTTTTTAGATGATTTTTCTGGTTTAAAATGAATGGGATGTTGTGGCCTTGTATGATGATTGGCAATGGACTATAATAACTCTAGTAGGTGTGAATTGTTGATAAATGCAATCAATTATGGATTTGGATGGAAAAATGGAAAGTTAGGGTTTATAAAATCCCAATTCTGTCCGGTTTTGGATCATAGGGTTAGAGGCCGAATTGGACTTTGCTCAAAACATGAAAGTTGTAGGTATTGATGTGTATAAGGTGCCTGTAATATTTCAGGGCATTTAGATTAGTGTAGAGTGAGTTATGACGAAATTACTGTAGCTGTTCTGCTTTGATCAGAATGCGAAAACTGCGTTGGTATTTGGCTGTTTTGACTGGAATTGGTTTGGATTTTGAAGTTGGTGTCTTCTGATGAAATGTAACTGGATGTCTTAGCTAACATATGCCTTTGGAATTTCGGCATTTGGACTTGTATGGACTGAGTTATATCGATTACAGTTTTCTGCGTTTTGCAAACCTGTTTTGGGAATTCTGGTATAGTATTTTGCATATTTGACCTAGTTGTGTTAGGAACTGGATTGAGTGACCTTCTACATTGTTGTAGCTCTGTTTCTTAGCTTCGAAACGGTGGGTCTTACACCCCCATCCAATAACCGTAATGAATTTGGTGCCATTACCGCATATTAAGGTCAAATACGGTTTGTGATCCTGTTTTGCAATTCTGGTATAGTGTCTTGCATTTTTGACCTTGTTACATTCAAAATTGGACAAAGTTTCCTTCTTCAACATTGTAGCCCCTTAAGTCCCGGATATCCCTGTAAATTTTCAGGTTAAACGGATTGGTATATCCTGAGCTATAAACGAAATACTCAGACCTGTTTTGACCGTCAAATTCTGTTACGTTTTTGGAAAGTTTATGACTGGAACTTTGGCTTCACATTTGACTGGGTTACAAGCTGTTTGGGCTTGAGACTAAAACACCAAACTTATAGCCCTATATCAGAGCTTTCTAACGCCCTTGGAATTTCATGAATCGGATTTATAAAACCTGAGATATAGCCGAGCAAACATGGCCTGCCCGTGAAAATGACCATTTTCTGGTCAGATCTGTTTTGGTACTGATGACCAATTTCCGTTCCGAATTTGGATTGCCGACCTTCATGAAAGTTGTTCCATTTAGAACCAACTATCTAACTGCCAATTTTCAGCTCTTTTGACTATGTGTAGCATAGAAAACAGTTTGCACTCAAAACTGACCATTTGTGCATCGGCCAGATTTCGTAAGCGATTGTGTTTGGTTCATTTGGGACTGAAGCCTCCAGTTTCAGTTCCGGATGTCTTCATAACAGTTGTTGTTCATCTGTTAAGCTTCGATTTGGCATCTCATACGCCTTAATCCGATATTCGTAGCTCAACTTATGGGTAAACTAGAAATGAGTATCAAATCTGCCGTTTCCGTTTTCGTCCGTCATATTTACGTGCGCGCGTGTCGTTTTGCCGTTTTGCTTGTTTTGGGCATGTTAGTGGCCGGTTGTGATAAAATCTTCTATTTCAGACAGCGGTGAGCTAGGCGGAGCCGGTGGGGCCCACTACTAGCGAACGCGCGAAGCGATTTTGCTTTCGTACTACTTTCGGTATTTTGAGTAAGTATTCAGGCCAGTTTGGTGTGTTTTCTTTGCTATGTGTTTGAGATATGTGAAAAGGGCACTTAGGCGAGAGTGTACTTTATCGCACTCGACCTAAACCCTAATTTGAATGTATAATTGTACTTGGCATATGTATATGAACCTTTTGGAACCAAAACCCTTGAGCTTGTGGCTCGGGGCGACTTTCGAATAAAGTTTGTGAAGTTTGCAAAGTTTGTGATTTTGAATAATTTTGTGAAGTTTGTGAGTTTGGGGCGAACTCTTGACCTGGTTGGACTATTCGAGCCGGTTAGGGCTTGGTCGAAGTCAGTCCAACTTAGTCTGAGGTCACCAAGTTTGTAGGTTCATGTTATGAACCAATTTTGTGAATCCGGTTCACCGAGAAGGTGACCAAGTTTGTGACCCGAGCTTGTGACTCAAGCTCAAGTTTGTGATTTCGTTCGCCCGGGCAAGTTTGTGAGGTGACTGGCCAGTGAGGGTGATAAGGTGTCGGTGGGTGTACAAGTGAAGTTCTACGGACTATTATTTGTGGTCGACGGAGTGTCGGCAGGAGATCATGCATGGCACATGAATTGGCTTTGGAGCCACCCGTATCCTTATTATATGATGTTGTTCTTTTCTGCTTTTGCTTTACTCTTATTGTGTAATTGTTGCTACATGAATTTACGCTTTCGCCCCTGTTTACTTACTAAGCATATAGCTTACCCCATTCCTTTTGTTTTCCTTAGCAGGGGCCGACGCGGGGACTTTTGGCTCGTATACTAGTATAGTTGGTTTGGCTTGTAATAGTTGAACAGTTAGGACGTTTGTTTTGTTTTGGTGGTTTGACTCGATACTTTTGGAGAATGTAATTATAACTCTTTTGGGGTTGCATATAGTACTCTTTTGAATTTTCTGGCTTTGATTGTTTTAAGTTTTGAGTCCTGGCGCGAGCTAGGCAGGCGGCCCGCCGATACCCTTGGGTTCGCCCTTGGGAGAAGTGGGGCCGTTACACACTACCAAAGAAATAAGGTCCAAAAGAATGTATAAGTGCGTAACCAAGCTAGGGACATGTGAGGAAATGAAATTTAAGTTGAAAAGCAAAAGACAGTTTTGATGTTACTTAGCGGAACGGTCACAACTAGAGCTACACTTATCGGTTTTGGGTGCAAGTTACACCGTTTCGAAGCTAAGAGAAAGGGCTACAATATTGAAGAAGGGCACTCAGTCCAGTTTGCAATGTATCTAGGTCAAATTTACCAAAACAACCCCAGATTTTTCAGTTCGCATCTTGCTGTGAAATTAAACGAGCAATCCTGATTCATTCAATCATATCTTAGCACATACGACTCCAATTCAAGTGATTCCAAAGCCATCTGAAAGCTAAGATGCCAGGTATAATTCTTATGAAGACATCGACAACCAAATCAGTAGTATTCCTGGTCAAACTAGCCAATTACAGAAGCTGATTATCAGGTTCGGACAGAAACAGGGCAGCAGGGGCATTTCGGTCTTTTCACAAGCTACGTTGCTCCGATTGGACTGAAATTTTGTAGGCAACTATAAAGCATCATTCTATACAACTTTTTTGTTTTAACCCAAGGCTAATTCGGCCTCTAACCTACTGAAAGCTAAGATACCAGGTATAATTCTTATGAAGACATCGACAACCAAATCAGTAGTATTCCTGGTCAAACTAGCCAATTACAGAAGCTGATTATCAAGTTCAGACAAAAACAGGGCAACAGGGGTATTTCGGTCTTTTCACAAGCTACGTTACTCCGATTGGGCTGAAATTTTTTAGGCAACTATAAAACATCATTCTATACAACTTTTTTGTTTTAACCCAAGGCTAATTCGGCCTCTAACCTGCTGAAATAAATTCGGACAGAACAGGCCTGTTTGAAACCCTAACCTGGAAATTTTGCCCCAAACCAGAATTTTTGTACAATCAATCATATCCAACATATATCAACTCTATTCTACACAATAACTAACCAACAATCCATGACTAACCAACACTAAACATATGAAATCAGAAAAATCAAGCATAAAAATAAAAATCCATCAATCTTCACCACAAGTCATGAAATCATCCAAAAAATCACTTATTCAACTACTACAAGGCACCAATTTAGCATTATCATGAACAAGGAAGAATTTCTTGGCTACTCACCTTGTAAACTCAAGAAAAGAAGCAACTTAACAACTTTCCTTCTCAAACCACTTCCCCAATCACCTTAATCCTACCAAGAGAAAGGTTTTTATGGAGCAAATCCCAGTTTTGACGGTTGGTTTGTGAGATTCAAGCAAGAAATTGAAGAAAAAAGTTGGAGGTTTTTCTCTTCTTTTCCAACAAGAAGTTCGCCCAAGAGGATGAAATTTTTGATAAATTTTTGGTCAATTTTTGGTTATTTAGTAAAGGTGGTAAGATGGTCAAAGTCCAAGGTCCAATGAAAACGCGACACCTAGCATCTCTTTTGGCTTATAATTATCCTTTTGTCTCTCCACCATTAATCCAACTACACATCCTCTAATTATCTCATAACACCTAGTAAATTAATCCCAGAATACTAAACTTAACCTAATCGGCCGAATTTTATCGTACTTTCCGCACTTGCGGGTCCCACATCCAGTATACACTCTTAAACCCTCATGAACTAACTTATACTAAAAAAATAATTTAAAAACTATATTTATTCATAAAAATTCTCAGAATATTCATATAAGAAAGAAAATACGGAAATTATATGCAAAAGACTAAAATAAATGCCTAGAAAATAGGAAAATTTCGGGCTCTCACAGTGCACAAATAGGAAGTACGCGTTTTCGCGTGCGCGATTAATTGAGGGGTTTAAAACCTTTATTTTGGAACTATTAAGGGTGAATAATAATAATATGAATAAAAGTGCATTAGGGGTTTTGTGCACTAGTGAAATAAACTTGAGAAGAATCAAGCACGAAACGCTCGTGCACGTGCATTATTTTAGTGGACAACCTTGAGCAAATTTGGGCCACAAGTTTTAAGCTTACTCTAGAAGTTTTAACATCAGATTTTCACCCTTCTTTTCTTCCTCAACCCAGCCGAGCAACACAAGAGAAAAAGACCAGAAAAATTTCCTTCATTTTACCTCTCAAAACTCACCCAAATCATCTCAAAATTTACACACCACTTGCAAATCACTTAGTGATCAAGCTAAGCTAAGAAAGGAGCTCCATCTCACAGTTTTTCTTCAGCTTAAAAAGGACCGAAATTTCTGCCTTGATCATCAAAGAAAGTAAGTGACGATCAACCTTGCAAATCTTGACTTATGAAGTTGTTTAGCACTTATGAGTTCATAATTTCTTATGAGTAGCTTTAAATTGTTGGAAAATTGGTGAGTGGGATCTATGAACTTCCACTATGGCTTGATGGACTGATTTTATGAGTTTTGATGTTAATAATGTTGGATTAGTGTTTAAATTAGTAGAAATGAGTGATATTATGGATGAAAGCTCAAAGGAAGTGAAGGGGAGAATTTTTCCATTTCTGCCCCTGCGAATGCTGTGACCTTTAGAGCATTTTTTTGAAGTTCTATTGATTTGTTTATGATGTATATATGTTGCATGGGTTGTGTGGAAGGTTTCCACAAAAAATTACGTGATTTGGTTGGTCAAATGTGGTGATTTCGAAAGTTCATTCAAAACTGGAATTTTTCCCGTATTGCACTGGCAGTGTTTTTCAAACAGCTATAACGTTTTTCTCCGATGACGAAATCGAGAGGCGTTTGTGGCACTGGAAACTAGACATTCCCAAATTTTCAACAGTATAAAATGCACATCCTGATTCCACCTGAGTGATCCAAACCAACCTTGTAAATTTGCCTGTTCTGTTTCTCGTTTTACTGGAAGCTCTGTTTTAAGCAGCGAGTTGATGCCCAAATATGAGCTAGTTGTGGAGAGATTTTTAAACTGATTTCTTCTGAGAAATTGTAGCTTTATGAATCTATTTCAACACGACCAACCATGATCAATTCCAAGTTGAATTGTGTGAGTTGTGGCCGAAGTTCAAAACTGATTCGGGGATTGAAAACCCTCTTTTGTCTAGTTGATGCCTTAACTTTGATTGGGACTTGTTGTTTCGAAATTCTTGGTGTTAATCACCTACCAAACACATCTTGGATGCTTCTTAGACATTGTCTACCTAAATGAACCAGATTTGAGATGGTTTCATTGGACGAATATTTAGAAAAGGGAAATTTACATACAAAGACAGATTTGTCTTGGAAATTCGTGGGACTTTAGTGATTTTGTTAACCGACTATCTGTACATATTTTTCTATGAAATTTGACAGAGAAATAGCCCTTATATGGTAGTATAATACTGTTAATTTTGGTGTCATTCCGAGTCTGTTTCGATGTTCAACCAAAGTCCCAACGTTCATGAATTAAATCTGGAATTTGGCCTAACGGTCTTACTTTTCAGTAACCTTGAGCCGCCATATCTTGGTGCTCAAAACTCTAATTCTTGTTCTGTTTGTTTTTTTTTTTTAAACTTTGATTATAACTCTAATCGAGTTTCAAATTTGAGAGGCTAGTTCAAATTCTGTGAATTTTGCCGAATTTCCAAAATTGGCCAAAAACCAACCCCGAAACTGCCTTGATAGCCTAAAATAGTAACTTTGAGGCAAATTTTGAATGTCTTCCATTTTGATTCATGGAAAAGTGCTGCTAGAAACTTTTAGTACTCTGGAAGAATTTTCCAACAGTACCAAGTTTTCCAATTTTGGACTTGTAGAGAGTGAGATACGATTTTTCAAAGATCGCTCGACAAATCTGAAATTTCCAAACTTAAAGGAAAATGAGGGTTTCAAACTCTCTTTCTCCTTTGATATTGCTATAACGTTGTATACTTGATTTCAAAGATGAAAAATCAGATTTTTGCTTGTGTTTTAAAACCCTATTTTTGAGCCTCGATTTACGAGTAATTAAGGCTCATTTTCGTGAAATTTTCTTAAATTGTACAAGTGTACAATCTTTCTTGATAATTGGGATTTATGAGTGATAGTTCATTATTAATTGTTCAGGCACTCAAGAGGACCTCCAAGAGGATCTCACGGGAGACGTCTAATCAATCGTTTGTACTTGCTACTTGAATCACTCGGTGAGTGTCAAGTGTGTGAACTATGTGATATACGTGTTACGTGTTAATTGTTATCAATAATAGAACATTTTGAAAATGTTGAGTCGAATGTATATTTCATCGCACTCGTTCTCATTTAAGTGAAGTGTATTTGAATTTCGTGACATGAAATACTTGAATTGCTTGAAGTGACTTGTTAAGTGAATTTAAGTGAAGTGTTTGAGTGTTTGTTTATGCTATGACTGCATAAGTCGATCGGAGTGAATCTCCTCGACTCAAGTGGTAAGTGGGGGACGCCCAAATCTCACTGGCTAACCTTGGACTCTAGTCGGAATGGGTTTGGTCGAGCTCCTTGGTAAACCATGAGAAAACAAAAGTTTGATCTATTAAGAGATCTTGCTTGGCATACTCGAGCAGTATCGCCTCAAACAAATGACAGGCGGGCCCGATAGAGGGGTATGTAAGGTGAAAGGGGACATGATAAGTGAAGTTCTACGGACTAGACCTACCCGATTGACGAAGTGTCAGCTCGTGGAAGTTCGTGATCGTGCAACAAGTGGAAAATAACTCTTGAGAGCTCCTATATCCATGAATTGTTTATGTTTACTTTTCTTGCTCGAATTGTTATTTATTGCAATATTATTGCTCTACTTGTTAAATTGGGATTGTTACTTGAACAACGTACCTGCATGTGTGTTCTTGTCCTCACGAGCGTTTTGCTCACCATGTAGATTTGTTTTCCTTAACAGGGAAGGATCTGGAGTGAACCTCAGAGAAACCCCTTTTGAATGTACTTTTGTATTAGGATTTTTCAATGTACTAGGTTAGACTCTTGATTATTGTATATTTTGGGATTTGATGTAACCTTTGAGAACTTGATGTATTTTGGAACTCATGATGTAAGTTTGAATGTTATTTGTGGGAGTGACCTCCCTTTCTTACTTATATCATCGTGATGCCTGGTATTTCATTAAGCTTGAATGGGAATTGTCTTGAGTCCTGGCGAGAGTTGGGCAGGCGTCCCGCCGATACCCTTTGGTTCGTCTTAGGGAGAAGTAGGGGCGTCACAAGAAAGAGAGCGGGATTCTGGGGGGAAAGGAAAGGAGAGAGATAGGCTGCAGAAAACAAGGGAACCTGGGGAAATCTTGGAGAGAGCTTTGGGCCAAATGAGAAACGAAGAAGAAAAGTGCAGAAATTCCTTCTGCAAAAACCCGGCCAGGCTGACGAACTTGTCTACTTCGAGGCCGGATTTCTGCTTCAATCTTTGCTTTTTGAGGGATCTTTTGGTTTCTACACCTTCTGGGGAGACAGTAGAAGAAACTTTGTTCACAAATTGTTGGGAGAAAATAGCTCCAAGCCGGTTGAATCGAGGCTCAAAACGACAAGCTCGTCACTACTGGAAATTGCTGCAACAAAGAAAAGAGGGTTTTCTGACTTCCCTCCATAGATCTACATAGCTTCCATCGATTTCCCAGGGTTATTTGTCTCTGTAAGTACATCGTTTGAGCTATATTCTGAACCTTATTTAAAGCTTATTAGACTTGAGTTTTTGCTGTGGGAAAACTTTTGTTGGTATCATTACTTTGACCTCTTGTTTGCTTGATGTTTTCTGATTTCGGTAGGAGTCCTTGGGATGAATTTTGTTAAGGAAATAGGCTTGGGGTTTTCTATAGGTTTTTATTTGATGAATCTATGGGGTCTTGCTTGAGTCATGGCTGGTTTCGTGTGATTGAAAAAGAAAACCCAAAAGATTGCAGAAATTTCTTGCCGAAGATTTGCATGCTTGGATGATCGAATTTCTATGATTTCGTTGCTTAAGATCAAAGTTTGATGTTTGGTTGAGACTCTAGTTGTGTTTAGCAAAGAGAACTTGTATCGTAAGACCACGAAGTTGCAGAAAAAGAAACCAGAGAAAAAGATGAAAGCTTTTGAACCATTTGCATGAAACATTTCCAAAATTGCATTTTGACCCCTATACTTTTAAATAATTCTGATTTGGCCCAGAAAATTGGAAAAATCAATCAATTTTGTCACTTAAAATGTTATTTTTCTTTCGTATGCTATAATGTGATTTTTGGACAGACCATTCATGGGTTTTGGGATGAAATTTGAGGTTTAGTAATTTTGATAGATTTATAGTTTTTATTTGGGTTTGATAGATTTCTCTTTAATTTTTGGCCTCCAAAATTTCGTAACAATGAAAGTTTCACCCCCAAAATTTCCTCAATATTTGCAAATCTTTGCGAGTTAATTCAAGTTTTATCAATAAAATTTCAAATGAACTAGTCAAATGTTGATTTTGGATGCTTCATGAGTAGTGAATTAAGGTGATGGCTTTTGAATAATTAATTTGCATTTTGTTTGATAAAGTTGAATATTTGAATTGTTTAAGTACTTGCTTAGTTTAAATGTTGTTTAATTCGTAAACTTTAGGAACCTTGAGTTGATTTCAAGTAATTGGTTGTGTGTTTATTAAATAAATTGGTGCCTTAACCTTGTTCTTTGTTTTAGAGGGTAAATAAGAAAAATTTCATTTCATTAGGTTACCAATTCAAGGGAGGTATACTCTAATCCTTATTTTGATTTTACTTGATCGTATGTGCTCTTATGTGATTTTATGTGCGTAATTGCATGCTCTTTGAATGTTTTATTTATTTGTTTATTTATTTTACTTGTTTTAATTTTGTATATTTATTGTAATTTAATTTTTGATTATTTGAGAGGCAATTAAATGCCAAATTGTAATAGTTAGGTTATTATTTTATTTCATTTTATTCTTTCCCCGCTTAGATTGTAGTTAGGGCCCCAAATGTAATAGTTAAATCTCTATTTGCTCTTATTTGCTTTGTGTGCTTTGTATGCTTGTGTGTTTACGTGTTACTCACTTTTTTAAGGCCTTTGCATCTAGATATTATGCTTATGTGCTATGTGCTCTTTGTGACTTATGTGTTTACTTGCTTTTATTAGATTTATATGATTTGTTTAGTTCTAATAAATGTATGACGTCACCACATTAGTCCAACGCTAGTTGTGGTCCTTTGTTCCGATTTCCTACTAGTCTAACGCTAGTGAAGACTTATAGACATGGGCTAGTCCAACGCTAGACCCTTAGGGACGATCCACGTGCTAGATCATGTCTGTGTGACAATTACTATATTTTCATGCATATTTTCTATTTTTTAGGATTTTTTCATTTTGCATGACATTTCCCTTATATGTATATCCCTTATCCCATATTCCCCCTATATGTATATTCCTTAACCCTATGTGTGAAACATGATATCTAGACTTGCATTCCATTTAAGAAAATTAGAACTAGATTAGATCATTTGCTTGATTAGATAGGAGAAATCCCCCTCGAATATGGGATATGGACGATTATGGCTTTCTACCCTTAGCACGCTCGTATTCCCTCTATAAAAGGGAAAATTTAGTCACGAATGCTAGTTCCCCGCACCCATTATGACGCATTCCCTTAGGTCATGTATATTTGTATATTATTATTTTCTTTTTTTTCTTCGAGTCTTATTTTGTTGCATATTCGTGATCTCTTTAAAAAATCACTTTTGGGCGTTGCAATTAATGCGATTTGCACCAACTAAAATTCGAAGGGGCATATTGACCCTTCCGATAACCATTAGGTCTAGGTTTGCATTCATATAGTAACATCCAAATGCGATAAGTTTTTAAGTTAAATTAAGAAGATTTTTGACTAAATCACGTAATTAGCTTTGGTTAGGTTGAAAGGGTGCCTTGGATTTTATCCTTGCATTCCCTTTCTTCAATCGTGACTCCCGACCTCTTTTCTCTTGATTGTCGCAGACTTGGAGTCGTTTAAAGAGATTTTGTCTACTTTTTATTTAAAAATTCATTTTGAGGTGAATTGGTACACCTTAAATCAATACCAAGTGGCGACTCCTATTTTTTATTAAAAATTCATTTTAAACTATTATTTTGGGCCAAAATTGTCGCACTTTAAGTCCCATTTTAGGCCTGTTTTATTTATTGAGCAAATTGCGCGAAATGTCACTTAACTATTCCGAAATGCCGGTTCTGATCACTAAACTTTTTTATTAGCCAAAAATGTCACTGAACTAGTAAATTTGTACCATTTTAGTCATTCCGTGTATTTATGCCGTTAGGAGAGACGGAAAATCACTTTTTTAGGGGCAATTTCGTCTACACCTGTTAAAAAATTTAGACCCTCGTTCTTCTTCGTCCTCATCTTCTTCCTCAAAGTCACAGCAAAAATTAGACCCACCTGAATTTCTCTGCCCATGAATTTCTCTGCCCAATTTCTGGGTCTTTGATGTCTAAAAATCAAAGACCCAGACTCCCTGGGCAGCCCTCTGAACCTCAGACTCCCGTGACTTAGTTAGTACAAAGCTGCCACACAATTCTCACGTGTTGATTCGGACGAGTCAGACTCACTTCCATCCCGCAAAATTGCCACCAGGCTGGCCACCGCGCCGCCATCCAACAACGCCGACCGCCCCTCCAGTGACACCGCCAAATTGCAAACCACCAATACCACCCTCCCCACCAAACCCCACTCCTCAGCATCCCCAACAAAATCCCAACGGCTCCAACAAAGGTCAGATGATACAACGCCAAGGTCGAGTTATGCCGAGTCAACTCGGTCCGGGACCTCAAAGCATGCAACAATGGCTCCAGAGCTCACAAAACCCCAATCGCCATCTTATTCTCGTCCTGCAGAGCTAAACTGAAAATCCCACCTGCGGCATGCTCCTGAGACTCCTCAAATCCACCCTTTAACAAATCAACCAGAATCGGAGGAGTAAATGGGAGAAAAGGGGTAGCGTTTGCAATCACAGATTCCTCCGAAGACGAGGAGTAATTGTTGCGGGGATTCAAATCAGAAGCCGCATGAGAAAACAAAAATGGAGGGTTATTCTCTACCCCTCTCAGCAGCTCCGTTTCAGAAACTGAAGGTTCCTGTTGAGAGGCCGTTTTTGCTTGAACAATGGTGGTTTCCATGGAAGAATAATCAGGTGGGGAGGGGATTTCGACACGGGATTGTCGACACCGATTGATAATTGAAGATTTAAGAGCTAAATTAGGAATTACAGCGAAAAAATCAGGGGTTGAGCCATCGGATAAATTTGGGATAACCCCTAAATCCTTGTAAACTTGAACAGCAACCCGCTCGAAAGTTTGGCCAGAAGAAATCACCGCAGGATCAGACATCAAAGACCCAGAAATTGGGCAGAGTAATTCAGCAAGTGGGTTTAATTTTTGCTGTGATTTTGAGGAAGAAGATGAGGACGAAGAAGAATGAGGGTCTAAATTTTTTAACAACTGTGTAGACAAAATTGCCCCCAAAAAAGTGACTTTCAGTCTATCCTAACGGCATAAATACACAGAATGATTAAAACGGTACAGATTTACTAGTTCAGTGATATTTTTGGCTAATAAAAAAGTTTAGTGATCAGAACCGGCATTTCGAAATAGTTTAGTGATATTTCGCGCAATTTTCTCTTATTTATTTATTCTCTACAAATCAAAACTCATTTTCATTCAAAACTAATCAAAATTCATTTTATATAAACTCGTAAATTTTTATTTTTTCATCAAAAATGGAGTGCGACAGCTTGGCGACTCCACTGGGGACTTTAGAGAGTCCGAACATCTGATTTAGTCAATCATTTTCTTTTTCTAACCTTTTTATACATCACATTTGGAGATTTTAGGTTGCATTTTTCTTTTTCCTTTTCTTTTCCTCCTTTTTAGGGTTTTTACATTTTCACACGTGCAATCGTCTCTTAATATCCGCGTATACGATCGTTTGTTTGTTTACTTTCATTTATTTGTATTTATGTATCGCGCTTGCATCTTGGGTGGGAGGAATATCACCCTAGAACCTTTACCCGTATTTGATGGTATTATAATCCCTCCCTTCAAAAGAAAGCACCTCATACGTGCATGCATTATTTTTACCCTATTTTTTTTTTCGTGGCCGCCTCCCACATTTTCTTGTAGGATTAGGATCGATTTCCTTAAATAGGCGGATGGTGTGCTCTGCTGCGTCCATAGCGATGTCTAAGGGATCATTCAAGCCACCGACCGAAGGCATTAGGATTGATGACTCTTCACCTCTTGGTCTGAAGGCTTGGGAGCTTGAAGCCTTATTGAGTCTAGATGCATTAGTAAGCCAAACCTCATGCATCCATATTAGAAATACCCTAGGATAAAGTCAACTTTACCCAACTAGGAACACTAAGCATGAGGGGAGGGATTCCGCCTCTCTTTCCTTATTTTTCTTTTTATTTTCTATATCATTTAATTGCCACAACGTGTTATGTGTTGAACTAACATTTCCTTGTTTTCTCGTCTTTTGCATTCACAAACACTATAAAATAAGAGATCTGACATGATCTTCTTTTAGAACCTACCCTCTTAGATAGCCTATTGCACGTTTAAAGTTTCGATATATTGCATTCGTAGGTTAATAATTGTACATCATTTTAGACTCAGCCTGGCATACGAGGGCTCCCTTAGGTCATGTTTTCATTTGAAATTGCACATTTAATTGCTGTAGTAAACTCGCATCATACATCAACCTTAGAAGGGAATGCCGCATAGGGAATCCCATGTTAGGAATAAGCCACCACGTGTCTCGGATATGTAATCCAATGAGACTTGCATGTTTTTTGTATTGCCTAAGGGGTAAAATCCTAAGGTAAGGTACTAAAAGGGAAATTTCTCCTCAGATGGCTCCATGCAGAATGTTAAACCAGATATCTCGGGAATTGACAGACTAGAAAAATAACATGACACATGAGGTAAAAAGACTATTCCAGTATATAGGGTATTTACCGAGTCTCTTAAACATAACCCCAAATGTTGCGATCATTCAAGTTTTGCTCGAGTACTGGGATCTAGAAGGTTCTATTTTCCGATTTGGTGAATGTAAACTAACACCGACCTTGGAGGAAACAGAAGGACTATTGCAAGTACATGGGAAGGGTTACCCTATGATATATCCAACTAGTGGAACAAGAGAACAGTTTTGTAGGTTTTTGGAGTTAAGACAAGCTAGCATGAACCAACACCCGGATACGAAATCATGCCCATTAGAGTTCCTGTACAAGCGATTTGGGAAAAGAGAATCTTATGACCAATGCCGCGATGACTTCTTCATCAATAGAGAACAATGGGAGGAGAAGCGAGTGCAAGATTTGGACTAACTTTGATCAATCTGTTATTGTTCCTGTAAAAACATAAAAAAGTCACTTTCTCAACTATCAATATGATTCAGAGTTTGATTCTAGGAATCAAGGGAAAGACCTCCACCCTGGTACCTATTATTATTGCGGATATCTTCACAGCTGTTACTGAGTGTCAAAAGAAAAGAGGTTCTTCTATGCATCAAATGCAGTATTTCAAATGTGGGCAATGGAGCATCTATCAAAGAGAACGTTCAATCCCTTGAGATCATGTCTTCCAACAGAGAATTAGGTTTAATCACACCGAGAAAGGGTCAAAAGATACCACCGAGTAGCATCTCCGAGTCAGTTTATTCAAGAGTTTGATAATTTAACTTCGAATAAAATACAATGGGTTCTTGATTGGACAAAAGTAAGGGATCCGGTTTTCACGACTTCACAACATAGTTTTATCCCTCTAGCAGGCACCAATGGATTGGTCGCGTATGTTCCGCAACGAGTCATGAGGTAGTTTGGGTATCCACGGAGAGTTCCGATAACACAAGGAATTGGAAATATCAGACTCAACACAATCGCTGAGTGCCGAAGCATGGTACTAGAAGCTTGAGGGAATCTTCGTATCCTAGACAACCTGTACCTAGATCAAGTGAATAAATTTGAACCTAAGGTTATTTTGGAATATGATGAATGGATCAAACTGATAATAGAATAAGGGAGAGAAAGGTCACCGTCTGCTTCCGTCAGTCCTGAAGAACAGATAGAGAAACCAAAGAAAGAGTGGAAGGATCACCAATTGCAAATTATAGTAGCCGACCATGGTTTGGAATAGCCCGATCGCAATTAAAGAAAGGGGCAAGGAAAACTAAAATGTTAGAGAAAGCATTGAATGCATTTGACAAAATTCAAGAAGAAATTCAGAAGCTTAGCATAGGGAGTTCTAAGGAATCTCGACATACTAGATTAGCAAGGCATGAAGATTTTGTAAAAATGGTCAGTTGAACTATCAATGAGATTGTAAAGAAGGATTGAACTTATCAGTATTTAATGAGAATTTCTGCTTTAGGCTTTATATTCACTTACAGGTTTGAAATTGAAATTTTACCCCGAAGGTATTGCATCATATTTGGCCAACCCTTGGCGTAAAAAGGGCTCACCCATAGGATATGTATCCGAATTATTTAAATATCTACTAACTCATGTCTTTTTCCATTTTCCTTTTTCTTGAATAAATTACAGCAATTTGATACAAAAATCATTCCTGAGCCGATTTCTGTCCTCTACTATCAAGTAACTGCAAACATACCTACACAGAAAAGCCCCATCATCATACGATCATGTAGCTGAGTTTTGAGAAATAGTGTAAACATGAGTACACATCTTGAATCATCCGATAGGCCTGCAACTACGTCACCCACTGACCTTGCAAATTTGGGAGCTCAACTAAGTGAAATGTTAAACAAATTCAATGAGTTAAGTATGGAGATGACTGCACAACGACGCGTGATTGATCAATTGGTTGCTGGTAGTGACAGCGGTGTTCAACATGAGCCCTTACCTGCTAGTCAGCCTGAACCTCAACCACTATCCATGTCCCATACTCAAACCCTTTTTGCTCCACATTTTACAAATCCGCCTGAAGAAACTTTCACTTATTCTACTGATGGCCTACCACCTACCTATGCACCCAATCCTTCTCATATGCAAGCTTCGTAAAATTACCCACCTGTTAGTCTGAATATGCCACTTGACCCTCAAAGATCATATTATTATTTCACTGCAGAGCCATTCACACTAGACACCGCTGCCTAAGGGAAAGTTGAGACAAGGGAATCCTCCGCGCCAATTGACAAGAATCTATTAAAGAGATTGGATCGGTTTGACGAATTCATGAGGAAGAGTCAATATTTGAGCAAACAAGGAGGTTTGGATTATAACGAGTTGTGCCTATTTTCTGATATGCAACTGCCTGTGGATTTAAAACACCCAAATTTAGCAAGTATGACGGAGCGGGCAATCCCAAGACGCATCTCCGAATGTTTGCAAACAAATTAAGCAAGCCAATAGATGACAAGAATCTGCCAGTTCGATTATTTCCTGAAAGTTTAGGAGGCGATGCACTGGATTGTATTCAAATTTGAAGCCTGATGAGATGAAGACATGATTGAATTTGTCAACTGCTTTTGTAAGACAATATGAGTACAATTGCGAGTTTGCTCCGACGAGAACCACACTGGAGGGGACTAAAAGGAAGCTATCTGAGGATCAAATGACATATGCAAAGCGATGGAGGAAATTGGCTGCCAAAGTGGAACCCTCTATGACTGAAGAAGAAATTGTTCGTACATTTATCATGGCTCATGACCCGCCCTATTTCGAGAAATTTTTTTGCATAACTAGACGCTCATTTGCAGAAATTGTTAACAAATTGGAGGAGTATGATGAGTTTATAAGAGCGAAAAAAATTGTTAATATGTCAGCTTTGAAGTCGCAATTAGAAGCGTTGCAAGGTCAAACCAGCAGTACCAAGAAGCCTCAGTTCAAAAAGAAAGAGAGGGAAGTTGCATTTGTCTGGGACCAAAACTTTTCTCCCTGACCTAGATACCAATAATATCCCACCTACTCACCCCGTTACCCATACCAGTCACACCCTCGACCTATTTATCATACCGCCATTAACCATTCTCGACTCCGACCAAATTATCCAAACATACCCACACCACCATTTCATATTCCTATACCTAACTTTCAAACTAGACCTTGTCCTCTTGATAATCCAAGGCCTGCTTCACTAGCCAATCAAAACTACAACTATCAACAAACTAGTGACACTCAAAACCAAATCCGATACAGAACTTTCACCAATTTAGGTCTGCCCCTTGATCAGTTATATGAACAACTCAAAGCCGCAGGAAAAATTGGTACAATACCTCCTAAAGTGTATCCTAAAGGATTTCCCCTTGGTTATAATCCTCAATCCTTTTATGCTTATAATTCTGGAGCTTCTGAACATTCTACTATCAATTGTTGGGCACTTAAGCATACAATTCTAGACATGATTGATGCCGAAAATATAGTCTTGAGAAGGAGAGAGGAACAAGGATCGAGTGTTAGCAAGAACCCTCTTCCTGCGCACAAGAATGCTATTGGAGTTATTACAATTGATGAGTAGATCGAGGAACCTACTCAATACATTTTGGATGAAGCTGAGATAATAACCATTCATACTGGAAGAAGAAACTCCCGAAGTCAAGAAAAATATTGATCCTTTCATTTTAGATGTTATACCCTTTGAATGTGAGCCTTCAGAGATTATAGTACTTGAATTGCCTGAACAAGCGCCTGTTCTTAACTTGCAAGAAGTGCCATGAAATTATAGTGAGTCACTTTTATTAATTGAAGGAGAAGAAGTATTAAAGAAGGAGGTGGCCGCTGTCACTAGATCTGGAAGAATCGTAGGCGAACTTGTAGTTCACGAACCATCTTAAGCAAAGGAAAATGCCGCGCCAACAAGACTAGCTGTGACTGAAGAAGAGGCATTTAATTTTCTTAAGATGTTGAAGAAAAGCAAGTATAAAGTAATCAAGCAATTGGATAAAATACCCGCTCAAATCTCTATACTGAATCCGCTTCTAACTTCGGAACTTCATAAAGAAGTTCTGCTCAAGGTGTTAACTGAGACTCAGGTGCCTAAGAATATTCCGGTTGACAAGTTCACTCATGTAGTAGAACATGTTTTGGCTTCAAATTGGATTTCTTTTTCTGACGAGGATTTGACTTCTGAGGGTTGGGACACAACAAGGTATTGTATATCTCAGTCTGTTGTAATGAGAAGTTGCTGCCGCGAGTCTTGATAGACAACGGATCTGCTTTGAATATCTTTCCCTGGAATACATTGGTTAAATTGGGATTTCAAGAAGCTAAACTCCGGCTGTTTGCGACTGTGGTGAGGGGATTAGATGGTGCAAAAAGAGAATCGATGGGAGAACTGGATTTAGTACTGGAAATAGGACCTGTCCAATTCCAAGTCACGTGCCAAGTCATGAATTTTTCAAGTGTTTATAATATTCTGCTTGGACGACCCTGGATTCATGCTTTGGGTGCTATACCCTCTTCACTCCATCAGATATTGAGATTTGTAGTGAATGACCAACTAATCACAGTGTTTGCAGAGGATGATTGCAATATGATCGTCAATCCCGCACTGGATGGGAGAAGTGATTGAAAAACTCTGGTTTCTCCTCACCATGTGGCTGATATTGTCTCAGTAGGATGGGTATCTAAGAAAAAGTCAGTGGTAGGAATGAATTTGCCAGAAGCCAGCATTATGATGGGTAAAGAAATGCTTCGAGGAGGATATGAGATAGGCAAGGGTTTAGGGCGTAACTTGTAGGGGATTCTAGAACCAAAAGAGCCTCAAGGAAAGAAGGGCACTTTTGGACTAGGGTTTCAACCTACCTCCAGGGACAAGAAAGAAATGTTGGATCACAAGAGAGCAGAAAAGGAAGGAAAACAAGTTGTCAGGAATATCCCACCATTGCATTATACTTTTCCCTATCCATCAGAAGTGATTAGATCTGAATTGGACTCGATCGATGAAGTGAATATCGATTTGTCTAAGCTGTTTGTAGGGGTTACTTATGAGGGCGAGCAATCAGAGAATCCAGAATTTTTAGAGGTTTCCAGGGAAGCAATAAAGAATTGGACCAGTGATTTCCTTTCCTCCCGAAGGGAATTTCGGTAAATCTAGAGGATTGCCTTTGGTTGAGAACTATGAAAGAAATTATTCGCATTGCTCATCTTTTGCATTTCAGTTTTGTAAATAGTTTTGAATCAAATATCTTTTCAATACAAGTCTCATGTTAAATAGCGTTCCTTTTGTTAAGTAGCGTATTATGACATTTTGTCCTTTATTTAAAATTCAATGAAATGCAGTGTTCATTTTTTAATTATTTTACTTACACATTGTTGTATATATTTCATTCTTTTCTGATGGCCAAAAATAAAGCACATTGATCCTTTGGATATCACTATTCCGGAATTTGATGATTGCAATCTCGATATCTCTCACGAATTCGAAATTTTGAAATCAGAAATTCAAGACGAGAACGATAACGAGAAAGAATCTGAGTCTTTGTTAAAGAATTTCGAACAATATGAAGAGAAAGCCAAACCGAACTTAGAAACATAAACCATCGATGTTGGCACTGAGACTGATGTCAAGGAGATAAAAATTAGCATTCATTTGAATAAGAAGCAAAGAAAAGAGATGATTGAATTTTTGATCATGTTTCAAGATGTGTTTGCTTGGTCCTATGATGACATGACGGGCATTTCAACAGATATAGTGGTTCACAATTGGCAACGGACCCAAATTTTTTACCAGTGAAATAGAAGCTTCGTAAATTCAAACCGGACATAAGTCTCAAAATCAGGAGCAAATTGAGAAGCAACTCAATGCCAGAATTATCATGGTGTCTCACTACCCTATTTGGATTTCAAATCCAGTCCCAGTCTCGAAGAAAAGTGGAGAGGTGAGAGTAAGTGTTGACTATTGAGATTTAAACAAGGCTAGTCCTAAGGATGATTTTCTCTTGCCAAACATACATATTCTTTTGGACAACATCGCTAGGCATGAGATCGAGTCTTTTCACCATTGCTTCGCCAGGTACCACCAAATTCTAATGACAGAAAATGATAAGGAGAAAACTGCTTTTATCACTCTGTGGGGAACATTTTGCTACTGAGTAATGCCGTTCGGATTGAAAAATGTTGGAGTTACTTATCAAAGGACCATGACTGCCTTGTTCCACGATATGATTCATAAGGAGATGGAAGTTTATGTAGATGACATCATAATCAAATTCAAGAAAGCGGAGGATCATTTGGTTGACTTGAAAAAGTTATTTGAAAGGTTGAAAAGATATAATTTGAAATTAAATCCTATGAAGGGCCCTTTCGGAGCTCCCGCTGGCAAATTATTGGGGTTCATTGTCAGTAAGAATTAGAGATAAATCCGACGAAAATTAAAGCAATTCGTGAGATGTGAGTGTCAAAAACACAAAAGGATGTGAAGAGTTTCTTGAGAAAGATTAATTTCATCGACAAGTTCATTACTCAATTGACTTCTACATGTGAGCCTTTGTTTAAATTATTAAAGAAGAATGTGCCATTGTATTGGAGCGAAGAATGTCAGCAAGCTTTTGATAAGATTAAGGATTACTTGTTGCACCCCCCGGTCTTAGTGCCACCCAAGCTGGGTCGACCTTTGATTATGTACCTATCTGTGCTTGACGAGGCTGTGGGATGTGTTTTGGGGCAGCATGATGATTCTGGAAAAAGGGAGCAAGCCATTTATTATCTTAGCAAGAAGGTCACACCTTACGAGGCAAAATACTCATTTCTTGAAAGGAGTTGTTGTGCATTGGCCTGGGCAGCCCAGAAACTAAGGCATTATTTGCGTAGTCACACCACCTATCTTATCTCTCATTCAGATCCTTTGAAGTACCTATTGGAGAAACCAATACTGACCGGACGCATGGCGAAATGGCAAATGATCCTTTTTGAATTCGATATCATCTTCACCACGCTAAAGGCAATCAAGGGGTAGGCCGTAGTAGATCATTTGGCTAAAAATCCACTGGAAGACGATTATCAACCGCTTCACACTTATTTTTTGGATGAGGATGTCCTGTTTGTTGGTATAGTAGAGGATATGAATGAGCGATGCTCTGAGTGGAGACTGTTTTTTGATGGTACTTCAAATTCTTTCGGAGCTGTTCTAGTATCGCCTGAACGAAAACATTACCCCAGTTCCGCTAAACTGCGGTTTTTCTGCACCAACAATATGGCTGAATATGAGGCTTGCATTTTTGGACTAAAAATGGCATTGGAGATGGAAATAAAGGATTTAATAGTGTTTAGTGATTTCAATTTGCTCGTGCACCAAACGCTCAAAGAATGGATCACTCGAGATTCAAAAATCTTGTCATATCATTGCAGTTTACTCGATTTGGCAAACAAATTAAGAAGTCTGGAGTTCAGGCATTTTCCATGTGCCAGAAATATTTTTACTGATACTCTGGCAACTTTATCTTCAATGATTCAATATCCAGGCGAGCTGGTGATCGAACCTATCCAGATTCAGTTACAAGAAAAACTTGCACATTGTTTAGTTTTTGAAAAAATCTTCTGATGGCCATCCCCTGGTACAGCGATATCAAGGAATTTCTCAAAACGGGATCCTATCCTTCAGGTGCTGATATGACCGCTAAAAGGTTCTTGTGCAGATTATCATCCAAGTTTTTTTTGAATGGAGAGGTGGTATACAAAAGGATGTCAGACTTGGGCCTTTTAGGATGCGTTGATGAAGATGAAGCAGATTATTTGATGAAAGAAGTGCATAGTGGTGTGTGTGGATCACTTATGAATGGGCATTTACTAGCAAAGAAAATCATGAGACAAGATATTTTTGGCTTACTATGGAGCACAATTGTGTAGTTTTTGTCAGAAAATACATTAAATGTCAATTGCATGGTGATGTTATGCGTACTCCCCCCATAGAATTATACAGTATGAATGCTCCCTGGCCATGTTCAATGTGGGATATGGATGTAATTGGAACTATTGACCCTCCTGCTTCAAACGGGCATCGTTTTATTTTGTGGCAATTGAATACTTTACTAAATAGGTTGAAGCCGAGTCTTACAGGCATGTGACTAAGAAGGTGGTGACCAATTTTCTATGAAAACACATCATTTATCGTTTCGGTATGCCAGAGACATTAATCACCGACAATGCTAAGAATCTCAACAATGACATGGTGGATGGATTGTGCGAGCAGTTCAAAATCAAGCATCGGAATTCTACTATTTATAGATCATAGATGAATGGAGCTGTGAAGATCGCAAATAAGAATATGAAGAAAATAATCCGTAAAATAATCGAAAGACATCGGGATTGGCACGAGAAGCTCTCCTATGCATTATTGTCATATAGAACTGCTATTCGAACTTCTATTGGAACAACGCCTTACAACCTTATGTACGGAATGGAAGCAGTTTTGCCAGCTGAGGTCAAGATTCCTTCATTGCGCATACTAATGGAGGCCAAATTGAATGAAGCAGATTGGATTAAACAACGTCACAAACAGTTGTCTTTGAAGGTTAAATGCCATTTATCATGGTCAGTGCTATCAAAAAAGAATGACCCATGCTTACAACAAGAAGGTCAAATTGCCACTATTCGAAGAAGGAGACAAAGTGTTGAAACGTATTTTGGCAGTGCAAGAGGAGGCCAAAGGCAAGTTCGCCCCAAATTGGTATTGCCGGGTGGAGCACTTGTTCTCGCAGAAATGGATGAACAAGTTTTTCCATAAATGATCAATTTGGATATGTATAAGAAATTTTTCATTTGATAAGTGAAAGTTTCCTTTTAGAGTTAATGCAAAGAATGGAATGAAAGTCAGGCCTTCTTCCTTTCTATCCCTGGTGATCCCTTTTGAACCTTCAGAGTAAATTATTTCATTTGGCAACTCTCGAGAATCGTAAACCCCACACTGGGGCAAGTTTGAGTTGAAAGAGAAAGAGAGAAAACCTCAAAAGGTAAAAATGATAGAGAAACAAAAGGGGAAAAGAAAATTAAAGAAAAGAACCTCAGTTGAGAATAAATTGGGGCAATTTTAGTCTAATCCTAAGTAGGGTTAATATGAAGATACAACCTCAGATGATTTAAACACATATAAAATCTGCTTTCAAGCCTTAACTTTTCTTAGTACCTCATCTAACCACATTATGGAAAACCGAAAGTCCTGACTTCCGTTATTTGTATCACATCTTTTAGAAAATTTTCTAATCAAATAACAAATAGTGTCAGTATACCTTCACCAATTTTGCAAGGGAAGGATTGTCACACTGATGCTATCATTTCTTAAAACACATTTCTAAGTTGATAAGGGTTATCGGAAGGATTTGTTTATCAGGTGAAAACCCGAAAGGGCACATTTGAAAAAAAAAGAGAAAAGGAGAAAAAAAGAAAGAAAAAAAAGGAAAAAAGAGAAAAAGAAAAAAAGAGAAAAGAATAGGAAAAGAGAAAAGAAAAGAAAAAGGAAAAAAAGAAAAAGAAAAAAAAGGTGGAGGTAACCTTAGTGAAAACCCGAAAGGGCGCTAAGGTAGGATTTTATAAGGAGAAGTGAGATTGGATTTGAAAGATTGGTGACTCAGTTCATTGGAATTTCTCTTTACATTGTGGTTCTGTTGCCATGCATCGAACTCTGGAGGAACGATATCCGAAGGGTCAAGTGTGGCATTTTGTTCGAGATCAAAGTGTTTTGGTTTATCAAACATAAACTTTTGAATTTTAAGGTTCATTTCTCTAAAATCAATTTTCTTTCAATAAAAATAAATGGTTGTTCTCACGTTACTGGGATTTTCATCATTTTTGTGTAAATAAAACATTTTTCATGTGTTTCGTAGTCTCATTTATCTCTTTGGATTTATCAAATGGTAATCCTTATGATTTATTGAAATTGCCTGGATACCGAATGTTATAATTGATGAGCATTGGAAGTTAAGAAAATTTGATGCAGTTCGTAGAGCAAAGTTGAGTTTTTGGCTATAGCGGAGAAGAACGGCCAAGTACTCATGTTTACATATTTTTTGAAGGAGGGGTTGATTGGATGGTGGTGGGATTATCTTGTCATTATGATTATTCCTTTTTGCAGGACCAATAACATCACACTGGGGCAAATCTTTTTAGAAGAAGTCATCTATTTGCATCAAAATTTTTTGAACACCTACAAAAGACATTCTATAATAATGGCAAGCTCGAGTTTTATCCCACTGATCAATGTTATGGCAGGATAGGATTTTATTTCACTGACCGATGTTATGGTAGGCTCGGATTTTATCCGACTGACCGATGTTATGGCAGGATCGGGTTTTATCCCACTGACCGATTTTATGGTAGGGTATGTTATGGTAGGATTGGATTTTATCCCACTGACCAATTTTACGGCAGAATCGGGTTTTATCCCATTGACCGATGTTATGGCAGGAACGGGTTTTATCATTGGTTTCTTTCTGCAACTTTGTAGCTTATTCAATTGAGACATCTTACGCAATCTCAAATCAAGCCAGCAAACTCATGAACCAAACACTTTAATTGATTCAATTGCATGTTTATTTCCATCCCTTATGATTATTTGATAATTAAAGTGGTGTCTTAATAATTTTTTTGTGTTGGAGGGTAAATAAGAGAAATTTCATTTCACTAGGTCACCAATTTTAAGGCAGGCTTGGGTTTTTATCCCATTGATTGATGTTATGGCAGGGGCTTTATCCCACTGACCTTTTTATGTTTGCTTATTTCAGTTCACGGCAGAATAATTACGGGTAAGTATTTGGTGTCTATGTTTTTGTCTCAAGTTTTTCGAAATTCAGACAACGAGGGACAAGCTGTAGGCACCAAATTTTCAAGTTTATTTAATTCAATTTTAGGTTTATTTTTTTATTATTTCTTCTTGCTTTTATTTGATTTGATTTTATTTTATTCTAGTTGATTAAGTTTGTAAAATGTTAGTTAGTGTTCATTTATTGTAGCCAATTAAGTTCATGATTTCTTTTTTTAAAAAAAACATTTTTGCATTAAATTTCTGAAAAAGAAAATTCTCAAAAAAATCTATTTTTAATCTTTTTCAAACTCAATTTCTTCCAAATAAAATGACATTTTTGTAAGGCAATCTCAATTAGGAATTAACATTTTATTTATCATAAATTGGTTTTGAAAAACAAAAAATAAAAAAGGAAAAGAAAATAGGTGGAGGCCATGCACAATAGCTAAGTGGAGTGCATGCAAATGAGCCATGTGTCTTTGATTTCTTTTGACACCACAACACTTGCTAGATTAGGTGGCTAGGACAAGTCGAAGTCTAGGAAAAATCTAAAAAAAAAACAAGAAGAAAGAAAAAAGGAAGCTGCGGGAAGGAGGAAAGAAAGACAAAACCAAAGAGGAAGAAACTGAGAGCAAGAAAGAGAGAGGGATTTTGGGGAGAAAGCAAGGGAGAGAGATAGACTGCGGAAAACAAGGGAACCTGGGGAAATCTGGGAGAGTGTGACAGCCCCACCTCACCCTAAGGCGAGCCAAAGGGTTCGGCGGACCGCCTGCCCAACTCTCGCCAGGACTACGGAGTCGATACACACAAACCTACCATAGCATGCGCGAAAAGATCCAAGGAAAACGAACAATCGGAAACTACATATATTTACATCGGAGTCTTAAACAAATAAACCAAAATACAAGTCAAAGTATATATGCTACACAAAATACAATTAGGGTTTCAGTTACAGAGGAGCATAAGCAAGAGAAGTCCTACAACTAGCTCAACTCTTTTCTTCCAAAAATCTTGGTTTCAAAACATGGAACCCTATAAGGAAAACAAAGGTAACAGAAAGGGGTGAGCTTGCGCTCAATGAGGTACCAAAATAATAGCAAGTAAAAATCGTGGAACTTCATATTCAATTAGTCACATATGCAAATCAAATACAGAATGAACAAACACCATAGATAGAAAGGATACGGGTGGCTCTCAGGAGCCAAATTCCCACTTGTTTCACCAAAGCTTGATCGAAAGAATAGTTGACACTCCGTCAACTTCCAAATAAAGTAACCAGTCCCATCCAGTAGAGCTCCACTTTACACCAAAATCCGTCTACCAAACTTACTCCTACCGGGCCCGAACTCCAAACAGAAACAGAAGTGGTAATACTCGAGTATATCGGAATCAAGGGCCTCCATACCCAAAGATCGCAAAACAGACTACCGTGATTCGTTATCTAACTGACCAGGCCCTTGCCAGCCCGACTCGAGTAACTAGCCACAGGTGTTGAGCTCAGAGGTCACAGAAAGGTCGTTGGATACAAGCTTCCAAACAACATCAGAACAGATACAGATACAGATAACAGATACAGATACAGATACAGATAACAAATACATATATAGATACAGATAACAGATTCAGATTCGTACCAAAATTTAGCATATGAACAGACAAGAGAACGAGTGTGATAAAGTACACCCTCGTCTCAAACAAAATAAACAGATAGTTCAGTCGTTCATATCACAGATTGCATGTACAGACACCGAGTTAAACAACAAGTGAGGGGAGTGGTACACTCACCGGTTTAAGTACGGATACTTCAAAAGTTTTCACTTCAAACTGGCTTTAATCGCCAAGAAACCCTAAAATCATCAAAGTAAAACAATTGAAGGTTTCACATCCAAAATCAAATAAACGGAATGTACAAGTGAGGCTCGACTACATGTCGTACGTCTTTCCAGGTTAAGTACTAGTACAAAAGAATAAACTATGACTTTTGAGCAAAAAGATAACAGTTGGTCCTAGGGTTACAAACAACTCCCAAAACCCATCATTTTTACCAAGATCAACTCAACTTGAAAGAATCGCGTAGTCCTAAAATTTTGGCAGCAAACCCTCTGTATTTACCTATTTTCCACCCATTTATGGCTTCATTGTTTTCCTCAATCAATCCCAAAGTCACACGCAAAAATAACCTCATTGCAATAGCCATTCAATAGGTTCCAAGTGGTACAAGTACAAATTCAAGCTAGGACAATGGTCCGGAAATGAAGTTTATGCCCTAAACCAAAAGACAGTTTTGACGTCATTTAGCGGAACGGACACAACGGGAGCTACGCTTATCGGATTGGGGTGTAATTTACACCATTTCGAAGCTAAGACAGAGAGCTATAACTTTGATGAATACTACTAAGTCCATTTATCACCCTAATTAGATCAAATTTACCAAGACAACTCCAGATTTTCCAGTTCGAAACTTACCGCGGAAATCAACTAGCAGTCCTGCTTTATTCACTCATATCTCAGCACACACAACTCCAATTCAGGTAATTCCAAAGCCATTTGAAAGATAAGATACAAGGATATAATTCTTAAGAAGACATCAACAACCAAATCAGTAGTATTCCTGGTCAAAACAACCAATTACAGAAGCTGATTAACATGTTCGGACAGAAACAGGGCAGCAGGGGTATTTCGGTCTTTTCACAGGTTACACTACTCAGATTTGCCTGAAATTTTGTAGGCAACTATAAAAATACCATCCTATACAACTTGTATGTTTTAATCCAAGGCTAATTCAGCCTCTAACTAGGGGAAACAGGGCCAGACAGAACAGGCCTAATAGAAACCCTAATTCTGGAATTTTTTTGCTTCAAACCAGAAATTTTCCACTAATCATTACAATTATCATACCAAAGCTTCATTCTAACCTATACTAGACCATCAGACATGGCCACACAATATTAATCATATGAAAATAAAAAAATCATAAATAAATATAAAACTTCACCAATTTCTACCAAAATCATGAAACAACACCTAAAATCATCACTTCATCTCACATAAGTCACTAATTAAGCATTATTAGGATCAAAGGGAAGGTTTCTTGGTCACATACCTTGCAAACCCAAGAAAAGACCCAATTTAGCACTTTGCTCCTCCAAACCACTTCACAACCAACCTAATACCACTAAACTAAGAGGTTTTATGGAGTAATTTGAAGATTAAACGGTTGGAATTGAAGATTGAACAAGATTGGGGCTAAGAAAGTGGAGGGTTTTCTTTTCTTTCTCCCTTAGAGAGGGCCGGCCATGAGCTTGAAATTTTGAGTGATTTTTGGGTCAATTTTTGATTTATTTGGTAAAGTAATGAATAGTGGTCAAAAAGTAAGACTAGTTCTCCAAGTGACACTTGTCACTATAATTAATACAGGGTTATCCTTTTGTCTCTCCACTCTTATCCATATAACAACCTCTAATTATCTCTTAGCACCTAGTAAATTAATCATAGTATCCCAAACTTAACCTAATTAGCCGAATTTTACCGAACTTTCCGCACTAGCGAGTCCCACGTCCGGTATACACTCTTAATTTCTCAAAAACTAACCGGTACTAGAAAAATCATCTAAAAACTATATTTACTCATAAAAATTATCTAGAAAATTTTTCCTAATAAAGAAAATGCATAAAAGGCGTGCAAATAAAGAAAATAAAACCTAGCAATTAATAAAATTACGGGTTCTCACAGAGAGAGCTTTGGGCCAAACGAGAAACGAAGAAGAAAAGTGCAGAAATTCCTTCTGCAAAACCCAACCAGGCTAATGAACTAGCTCACTTCGAGGCCGGATTTTTGCTTCGATCTTTGCTTTTTGAGGGATCTTTTGGTTTCTGCACCTTCTGGGAAGACACTAGAATAAACTTTGTTCACAAATTGTTAGGAGAAAACAGCTCCAGGCCGATTGAATCGAGGCTCAAAATGATGAGTTCGTCACTACTGGAAATTGCTGCAACAAAGAAAAGAGGGTTTTTTGACTTCCCTCCATAGATCTGCATAGCTTCCATTGATTTCCCAGGGTTATTTGTCTCTGTAAGTACATCGTTTGAGCTATATTCTGAACCTTATTTAAAGCTTACAAGACGTGAGTTTTTGCTGTGGGAAAACTTTTGTTGGTATCATTACTTTGACCTCTTGTTTGCTTGATGATTTTTGATTTCCGGTAGGAGTCCTTGGGATGAATTTTGTTAAGGAAACAGGCTTGGGGTTTTCTATAGGTTTTCATCTAATGAATTCGTGGGGTCTTGCTTGAGTCATGGCTGGTTTCGTGTTATTGAAAAAGAAAACCCAGAAGATTGCAGAAATTTCTTGTCGAAGATTTGCATGCTTGGATGATCGAATTTCTGTGATTTCGTTGCTTAAGGTCAAAGTTTGATGTTTGGTTGAGACTCTTGTTGTGTTTAGCAAAGAGAACTTGTATCGTAAGCCCACGAAGTTGTAGAAAAAGAAACCAGAGAAGAAGATGAAAGCTTTCGAACCATTTGCATGAAATATTTCTAAAATTGCATTTTGACCCCTATTCTTTTAAATTATTCTGATTTGGCCCAGAAAATTGGAAAAATCAATCAATTTTGTCCCTTAAAATGTTATTTTTCTTTGGTACGCTTTAATGTGATTTTTGGACAGACTATTCATGGGTTTTGGGATGAATTTGAGGTTTAGTAATTTTGATAGATTTATAGTTTTTATTTGGGTTTGATATATTTCTCTTTAATTTTTGACCCCCAAAATTTCGTAATAATGAAAGTTCCACCCCTAAAATTTCCTCAATATTTGCAAATCTTCATGAGTTAATTCAAGTTTTATCAATAAAATTGCAAATGAACTAGTCAAATGTAGATTTTGGATGCTTCATGAGTAGTGGATTAAGGTGATGGATTGAATATTTGAATTGCTTAAGTACTTGCTTAGTTTAAATGGTGTTTAATTCGTAAACTTTAGGAACCTTGAGTTGATTTCAAGTAATTGGTTGTGTGTTTATTAAATAAATTGGTGCCTTGACCTTGTTCTTTTTTTTGGAGGGTAAATAAGAGAAGTTTCATTTCATTAGGTCACCAATTCAAGGGAGGTACACTTTGCTCCTTTTTTTGATTTTACTTGATCCTATGTGCTCTTATGTGATTTTATGTGCGTAATTGCTTGCTTATTTATTTATTTGTTTATCTACTTGTTTTAATTTTGTATATTTATTGGAATTTAATTTTTGATTATTTGAGAGGCAATTAAATGCCAAATTATAATAGTTAAGTTATTATTTTATTTCATTTTATTCTTTCCTCCCTTAGATTGTAGTTAGGGCCCCCAAATGTAATAGTTAGGTCTCTATTTGCTCTTATTTGCTTTGTGTGTTTTGCATGCTTGTGTGTTTACGTGTTACTCGCTTTTTTAGGGCCTTTGCATCTAGATATTATGCTTATGTGACTTATGTGTTTACTTCCTTTTATTAGTTTTGTATGATTTGTTTAGTTCTAATAAATGTATGACGTCACCACACTAGTCCAACACCAGTTGTGGCCCTTTGTTCCGATTTTCCACTAGTCCAACGCTAGTGAGAACTTATAGACATGGGTTAGTCCAACGCTAGACTCTTAGGGACCATCCACGTGGTAGATCATGTTTGTGTGACAATTACTACATTTTCATGCATATTTTCTACTTTTTAGGGATTTTTCATTTTGCATGACATTTCCCTTATATGTATATCCCTTATCCCATATTCCCCCTATATGTATATTCCTTATCCCTATGTGCGAAACATGACATGTAGACTTGCATTTCATTTAAGAAAATTAGAACTAGATTAGATCATTTGCTTGTTTAGATAGAGAAGTCCCCCTCGAATATGGGATATGGACGAGTATGGTTTTCTACCCTTAGTACGCTCGTATTCCCTTTATAAAAGGAAAAATTTAGTCACGAATGTTAGTTTCCTACACCCATTATGACGCATTCCCTTAGGTCATGTATATTTGTATATTATTATTTTCTTTCTTTTCTTCGAGTCTTTTTTTTGTTGCATATTCGTGACCTCTTCAAAAAATCACTTTTTGGCGTTGCAATTAATGCGATTTGCACCAACTAAAATTCGAAAAGACATATTGACCCTTTCGATAACCATTAGGTCTAGGTTTGCGTTTATATAGTAACATCCAAATGCGATAAATTTTAGATTAAATTAAGAAAATTTTTGACTAAATCACGCAACTAGCCTTGGTTAGGTTGAAAGGATGCCTTGAATTATATCTTTGCCTTCCCTTTCGTCAACCATGATTCCCGATCCCTTTTCTCTTGATTTTTGCAGACTTGGAATCGTCTAAAAAGATGTTTTTCTACTTTTTATTTAAAAATTTATTTTTAGGTGACTTGGTACACCTTAACCCAATACCAAGTGGCGACTCCTATTTTTTTATTAAAAAGCCTTTTTAAACTATTATTTTGGGCCAAAATCGTTGCACTTTAAGTCCCGTTTTAGACCATTTTTCTTTATTTATTCTCTACAAATCAAAACTCATTTTCATTCAAAACTAATCAAAATTCATTTTATATAAACTCGTAAATTTTTATTTTTTCATCAAAAATGGGGCGCGACAATGACAAATTTGTCTACATACAAGGTAGGAATATGATATGTATTAGGTCATAATTACTGTGATGCACTAGTCCAAATGACAACAAGCTCATAATGGTTATAACAAGTCCTAATAAACCTTGTCTTAAATCCATCTTAGAAAGTTCCTTTAAATCTTGTAGCTGAACAATTCGTCTATCAATGAAAAATGGTGCTTGTGATGCCCCTATTTCTCCCAAGGGCGAACCCATGAGTATCCGCGGGACGCCTGCCCAACTCTCGCCAGGACTCAAGACAATTCAAATCGAACTTAACGATAATACCAAATAAAACAAGTCAAAATGAAGAAAAATCGCTTCCTTAACTAAATATTCAAATCTTACTTCATGTTCACAAAAGATACATCAAGTCCCAAAATACAACCATTAAAAGCCGACTAAACATTTACAATCCAGATTCCAATCAAAAGTATAATCTAGTCGGCTTTTCCAAAATCTTCCAATCCAACCTGTTAAGGAAAACAAACTAATGGGATGAGCCAATACTCAATGAGGCCAAGAAACACACATGCAAACACATAATCCAAGTAGCCACAAATTACATAGTAAGTAAAGCTATAAAGTTCGAATAATTCACATTTCGAATAGGAAAAATAAACAGTTTGGACGTCCCCCGAATACGAATACGAATACGAATATAAGTCGATGAGCAACGCTCAAATCGACAATTCCAAATAGGAATCACAAATACGAATCACATCCACATTACCATGTACAAGTCGGATATGAATTCACATAGCAAAATTCGAATATAATTTCATTTGAAAGAGAGCGAGTGCGGTAAAGTACACACTCGTCTCAAAATTTGAAATTCACATAACGGATAAGAAACAGTTAACCACTTTAACAACAAATTCATGCACTTGACACTCACCAATCAAAATATGAGAATGAGTGCGTAAACAAGCCTTTCGGTGGTCCCCTCGAGATTCTCGTGAAGGTCTCCTTGAGCCCCTGAGCAAACAATAGTTATCTATTACACACTTATCACTTATAAATCCCAATTATCGAAGAAGATTGTACTAGGGTACAATCTAAGAAAATCTCATGAAAATGAACCTCAATTATTCGTAAATCGAGGCTCAAAGATGGGGTTTTAAAACATAAGTGCAATCAAGTTTTCATCTTCAAAATCAAGTATAAAATGTTCAAGTAATATCGAAGGAATAAAGAGAATTCGAAAACTCCATTTCCTTAATATTCGAAAATTTCAGTTTCGATACGAGATTTTTGAAAAATCGTATCTCACTCTTTACAAGTCCAAAATTGGAAAAATTGATACAGTTGGAAACCTCTTAGAAAGTACTAAAAGTTCTTAGAAGACAATTTTCCATGATTCCAAACGGAAGATATTCAAAAATTGGCTCAAATTTGCTGTTTTGGAGTTGGTTTTCGGCAAAGTTTGGTAATTCGGCAAAATTCACACAGTACAAACCAGCCTCTGAAATTTGTAACTCAATTTGAGTTGCAAGCTAGGTTTAAGACACAACAAAAAGATCAAGAATTGGAGTTTTGAGCACTAAGATATGGTAGCTCAAAGTTACTAAAATTTCCTTGTTAAACAAAGGTTTTCCAAACTCAAATCATGAACTTTGGAAGTTTAGTTGAGCAGCGAAACGGACTCAGAATGGTACCAAAATTAGCATTATAATACTACCATATAAGGACTATTTCTCTGTAAAATTTCATAGAAAAATACGCATGGAAAGTCTGTTAACAAAACCACCAAAAGCCCAAGAAGTTCCAAGGCAAACCTGCCTTGAACTTCCGTTTTTCCGTTTTCAAGCATTTGGCCAAGGAAATTTCCTCAAACATGGTTCATTGGTGTAGACAAGGTCTAATAACCATCCAAGATTTGTTTGTAGGTGATTTACACCAAGACTTTCAAAATAACAAGTCCCAAATCATTATTGGTTACAACCTGTCCAAAATGAGAGTTTTCGCCTACAGAGTTTGTCTCGAAATCTGGTTATAAGTTACTCAATTCAACTTAGAATTGAGCATGGTTGGAAGTGTTGAAAACTAGATTCATAAGGGTACAATGTCTTAGAAGAAATCATTTTCAAAATTTGTCCACAACTAGCTCACATTTGAGCATCAATTCACTGCTCAAAACAGATCTCCCGGTGTAAACGTGAAACAGGATAGTCATGTTTAAATGATTGGTATGAACTACCCAGGTGGAATCAGAATATACATTTTATACAGCTGGAAATCTGGAAATGTCTAGTTTCCAGTGCCACAAAGGGCTCTCGATTTTGACATCGGAGTAAAAAGTTATGGCCGTTTGAAAAACACTGCCAGGGTAGTGACGGGAAAATTTCCAGATTTGCCGAACTTCCGAAATCATGATGTTTGGCCAACCAAATCACGTTATTTTTTGATGAAACTTTTTACACAACCTACACAACATATATACATCATAAATAAGCCATTAGAACCATGAAAAATCACCCTAAGGGTCACGGACAACATAGGGGCAGAATTGAAAATTTTTCACCTTCACTCCCCTTTGAGTTTCTACCAACAATACAATATTATTCTACTAGTTTAAGCATTAAACCAACATTGATACCATCAAAACACAACAAATCAATCCATCCAACCATAGTGGGAGTTCATAGAGCCCACACAAAACTTTCCATCATCAATAAAGTTACCCACATGAATATACAAGCTTATAAGTGCAATACTACTCCCATAAATCAAGTTTTCGAGGTTTGATCATCACTTACTTTACTAGATGTTCAAGGCAGAAATTTTCGGTTCTCCTTGCCCCAAGAAAACCGTGGAATGCAGCCCCCTTTTGTAGCTTAAGATGATCACCAAGTGGTTAGCAAGTTGTAGTTAAATTTTGGAGTGATTTGGTGAAGGTTTGGGTGGTGAAATGAAGGAGATTTCTTGGTCCTTTTCCTCCTTGGTTGCACGGCTGTTTTGAGGAGAGAAAGAAAGGGTTGCAGCACCACTTTGAGGTGATGAAGAGAAGGGTTTTTGTGACGGCCCCACCTCCCCCTAAGGCGAACCAGAGGGTTCGGCGGGCCGCCTGCCCAGCTCTCGCCGGGACTCAGTCGATCACTACAATCCTCAAATGAATTACAATATAAATCTCAAATATACATCACATGGTCCACAAACATACATCCAAGTCTCCAATAATTACATGTCACAAATGCAGCGGAAACTGAATCCAATCGTGGAATGTATACTTACATCCATATCAATTTCAAATATTTATACAAGACCAACGCGTACATAAAATAGATCCAAACTTAAACTGTACACGATATAAGCCATCCAGTCACGTGAATAAGCACAACAAGCCCTTCCTTCGCCTTGAGCCCTGTGGGGGGGGGAAATAAAACATTTTTGGGGTGAGCTAAAAGCCCAGTGAGTAACCAGTAAAATCAGTAATCAAATATCTTTCACAATAATTCATTTCGATGATGTCATGATGTCATGATTCAAGTATCAAATGCACGTATTTTTGCTCTCGTGAGCCAGTGAAATCATTGAAACTAAACACCCAACGCTCAAACAGATCACGAAACCATAAACATTAAAGGGGAGCAGCATCGGTGCTCCAGATCATATCACAAACTCACGAAAGTGGTGGAGACGTTGGTGTCCAGCACAAGACTCCTCAAGAACTCATTAAAGCCAAACCATGTCAAGAACTCGTATGCGCGCACACATGATATGCAAACCAAAGAAACAATGCAAGGAACATTTCAAAAGTAACTTTGGAAACAGTTTAGGGTCACTCACCTCCATGGCTCAGAAATCATCCATCATATAACATTGCCTTGCTCAAATCCAAGTCTTAGATCACAAACTCAAAGCAATCAAACCCTTTAAAAGTTCGGACAGCACTTCCCCTAAATTTGCTTACTTTTCCAGCCATCATGGCTTCATTATTTCCTCAGCCAGTCCCAAAGGTACACACACAACAACAAGTTCATCCAATAGTCATTCAGCAAGCTCCAAGTAGTACAAAGACAAGTCAAGCTAGGGAAAAGTCCAGAAATGAAAGTTACACTCAAAACCAGAAAAACAGTTTTGACGTCATTTTACGGTAATGGTACCAAAGGCGCTACGATTGTCGGATGAAGGTGCAAGATACACCGTTTCGAAGCTAAGAGATAGGTTTACAATATTACAGAAGGTCACTCAACCCAGTTTCGAGTGTAACCAGGTCAAAAATGCAAGATACCACACCAGAATCACAAAAACAGATTCACAAAATGCATTCTAGCGGAAACATCATAACTCAGGATCTACAAATCCAAATCCAGCAATTCCAAAACCAGATGAAAGCTAAGAAACAGGGCTAAATTTCATCAGAAGGCCTCAACAACTAATTCGGAAGCAATTCCAGCCAAAACAACCAATTACAGACGCACTTCTCAATTTCGAGTAAAACCAGAACAGCAATAGTAATTTCGACTTTTCTCATTCCACACTGCTCCGATTGACCTGAAATTTTGTAGGAACTTTTAAAATGTCATTCCCTACAACTTTCATGTTTTAGGCAAAGGCCAATTCGGCCTCTATCTAGGACCTAAAAATTCGGACAGAATGTTCATCACAAAACCCTGATTTTCTGAAATTTCTTCCAAAACAGAAATTGATTGCAATTAATCACTTTTTCCACCTCATAGAGTCCTTAAACATCATTTCCAATCATCATATATAGCCACACAATCATATCCATATGAAAACAGAAAAATCCCCAAAAATAATAAAACTTCATCATTTTCAACCAAAATCAGGAAATCAACCATAAAATCACTTATTCAACCACCACCAATCACTAATTGAACATTATCAAGATCAAAGGAAAGGTTCCTTAGTCACTTACCTTACAAACCCAAGAAAAGACCCAACTTAGCACCTTTGCTTCTCAAACCACTTCACTACACACCTTAATACTACCAAGAGAAAGGTTTTTATGGAGCAAATCCAAGTTTAATCGGTTAAATTGTTTGATTGAAGCAAGAAATGAAGAAATAAGATGAAAGCTTTCCTTTCTTCCTTTCTTGAGAGAGGTTCGGCCATGAAGCTTGGAAATGGAGCAAATTTTTGGTAAAGTTTTAGTTTATTAAGTCAAATGGTAAGACATGGCATAAAAGTCAAAAATTCCACCCAATGGCCAAGCGACACTTGTCACTTAAATAATGAATCTCTATCTCTTTGTTCCCTCTCACACCAATCCATAAATATCTCTTAACACCTTGTAGAAAAATATCACTTAGCACAAAACTCCAACAAGTTATCAAAAATATATTACATTTACCGCACTTGCGGGTCCCACGTTCAAAATACGCTCTTAATTTCTCAAAAACTAACCGATACTAGAAAAATCATTTTAAAACTATCTTTGCTCATAAACTTTATCTGGGGAATTTTTCTAATCAAGAAAATGTAGAAAAGGCGGGCGATTAAATAAATAAACCCTAGAAAATTAGAAAATTTTCGGGTTCTCAAACTCATTTTTTTCCGGGGCGTCACAATCTCCCCTCCTTAAAAGAATGTCGTCCTCGACATTCCCTCTTGTACCAATCAAGTCAAGACATCCCGCAAGAATCATTACTATTGCAAACCAAACCCACAGTCCGGCATCCTAAACTTCAAGCCTAGGATACACTACAGAGATCTGAAACCTAAGCTCTGATACCAACTGTGACAGTTCTCAGGGTCACATCACAAGGTACCTATCAGCTTGCCACCCGCACGCGGGCATCCCCTACGGAGAGTTTCGCTTCGTGACTCTTCACGAATGAGAGGCTCGGGGCTTTTCCAGTAAAAGGACGTAGAGTCCCAACCGTCGGCATATGGCTCTGATACCAACTGTGACGGCCCCACCTCCCCTTGAGGCGAACCAGAGGGTTCGGCGGGCCGCCTGCCCAGCTCTCGCCGGGACTCAGTCGTTTACTACAATCCTCAAATATATTACAAGAATAAACCTCAAATATTACAATGTAAATCTCCAATATTTACATATAAACAAAACGAAGCGGAAACTAATTCCAAGCGTGGAACGTATGTATACATCCGATCGATTCCAAACATTCATTACAATCCCTAATAATAACTATTACACAAAAGGAAATCCAAATTCAAACCATACACGAGATAATCCATCCATTCACATGAATAAGCACAACAAGTCCTGCCTTCGCCTTGAGCCCTGTGGAGGGGAATAAAATATTTTTGGGGTGAGCTAGAAGCTCAGCGAGTAACCAAATAAAACCAGTAATCAAATATCTTTCACAATAATTCATTTCGATGATGTCATGATGTCATGATTCAAGTATCAAATGCACGTATTTTTGCTCTCGTGAGCCAGTGAAATCATTGAAACTAAACACCCAACGCTCAAACAGATCACGAAACCATAAACATTAAAGGGGAGCAGCATCGGTGCTCCAGATCATATCACAAACTCACGAAAGTGGTGGAGACGTTGGTGTCCAGCACAAGACTCCTCAAGAACTCATTAAAGCCAAACCATGTCAAGAACTCGTATGCGCGCACACATGATATGCAAACCAAAGAAACAATGCAAGGAACATTTCAAAAGTAATTTTGGAAACAGTTTAGGGTCACTCACCTCCATGGCTCAGAAATCATCCATCATATAACATTGCCTTGCTCAAATCCAAGTCTTAGATCACAAACTCAAAGCAATCAAACCCTTTAAAAGTTCGGACAGCACTTCCCCTAAATTTGCTTACTTTTCCAGCCATCATGGCTTCATTATTTCCTCAGCCAGTCCCAAAGGTACACACACAACAACAAGTTCATCCAATAGTCATTCAGCAAGCTCCAAGTAGTACAAAGACAAGTCAAGCTAGGGAAAAGTCCAGAAATGAAAGTTACACTCAAAACCAGAAAAACAGTTTTGACGTCATTTTACGGTAATGGTACCAAAGGCGCTACGATTGTCGGATGAAGGTGCAAGATACACCGTTTCGAAGCTAAGAGATAGGTTTACAATATTACAGAAGGTCACTCAACCCAGTTTCGAGTGTAACCAGGTCAAAAATGCAAGATACCACACCAGAATCACAAAAACAGATTCACAAAATGCATTCTAGCGGAAACATCATAACTCAGGCTCTACAAATCCAAATCCAGCAATTCCAAAACCAGATGAAAGCTAAGAAACAGGGCTAAATTTCATCAGAAGGCCTCAACAACTAATTCGGAAGCAATTCCAGCCAAAACAACCAATTACAGACGCACTTCTCAATTTCGAGTAAAACCAGAACAGCAATAGTAATTTCGACTTTTCTCATTCCACACTGCTCCGATTGACCTGAAATTTTGTAGGAACTTTTAAAATGTCATTCCCTACAACTTTCATGTTTTAGGCAAAGGCCAATTCGGCCTCTATCTAGGACCTAAAAATTCGGACAGAATGTTCATCACAAAACCCTGATTTTCTGAAATTTCTTCCAAAACAGAAATTGATTGCAATTAATCACTTTTTCCACCTCATAGAGTCCTTAAACATCATTTCCAATCATCATATATAGCCACACAATCATATCCATATGAAAACAGAAAAATCCCCAAAAATAATAAAACTTCATCATTTTCAACCAAAATCAGGAAATCAACCATAAAATCACTTATTCAACCACCACCAATCACTAATTGAACATTATCAAGATCAAAGGAAAGGTTCCTTAGTCACTTACCTTACAAACCCAAGAAAAGACCCAACTTAGCACCTTTGCTTCTCAAACCACTTCACTACACACCTTAATACTACCAAGAGAAAGGTTTTTATGGAGCAAATCCAAGTTTAATCGGTTAAATTGTTTGATTGAAGCAAGAAATGAAGAAATAAGATGAAAGCTTTCCTTTCTTCCTTTCTTGAGAGAGGTTCGGCCATGAAGCTTGGAAATGGAGCAAATTTTTGGTAAAGTTTTAGTTTATTAAGTCAAATGGTAAGACATGGCATAAAAGTCAAAAATTCCACCCAATGGCCAAGCGACACTTGTCACTTAAATAATGAATCTCTATCTCTTTGTTCCCTCTCACACCAATCCATAAATATCTCTTAACACCTTGTAGAAAAATATCACTTAGCACAAAACTCCAACAAGTTATCAAAAATATATTACATTTACCGCACTTGCGGGTCCCACGTTCAAAATACGCTCTTAATTTCTCAAAAACTAACCGATACTAGAAAAATCATTTTAAAACTATCTTTGCTCATAAACTTTATCTGGGGAATTTTTCTAATCAAGAAAATGTAGAAAAGGCGGGCGATTAAATAAATAAACCCTAGAAAATTAGAAAATTTTCGGGTTCTCAAACTCATTTTTTTCCGGGGCGTCACAATCTCCCCTCCTTAAAAGAATGTCGTCCTCGACATTCCCTCTTGTACCAATCAAGTCAAGACATCCCGCAAGAATCATTACTATTGCAAACCAAACCCACAGTCCGGCATCCTAAACTTCAAGCCTAGGATACACTACAGAGATCTGAAACCTAAGCTCTGATACCAACTGTGACAGTTCTCAGGGTCACATCACAAGGTACCTATCAGCTTGCCACCCGCACGCGGGCATCCCCTACGGAGAGTTTCGCTTCGTGACTCTTCACGAATGAGAGGCTCGGGGCTTTTCCAGTAAAAGGACGTAGAGTCCCAACCGTCGGCATATGGCTCTGATACCAACTGTGACGGCCCCACCTCCCCTTGAGGCGAACCAGAGGGTTCGGCGGGCCGCCTGCCCAGCTCTCGCCGGGACTCAGTCGTTTACTACAATCCTCAAATATATTACAAGAATAAACCTCAAATATTACAATGTAAATCTCCAATATTTACATATAAACAAAACGAAGCGGAAACTAATTCCAAGCGTGGAACGTATGTATACATCCGATCGATTCCAAACATTCATTACAATCCCTAATAATAACTATTACACAAAAGGAAATCCAAATTCAAACCATACACGAGATAATCCATCCATTCACATGAATAAGCACAACAAGTCCTGCCTTCGCCTTGAGCCCTGTGGAGGGGAATAAAATATTTTTGGGGTGAGCTAGAAGCTCAGCGAGTAACCAAATAAAACCAGTAATCAAATATCTTTCACAATAATTCATTTCGATGATGTCATGATGTCATGATTCAAGTATCAAATGCACGTATTTTTGCTCTCGTGAGCCAGTGAAATCATTGAAACTAAACACCCAACGCTCAAACAGATCACGAAACCATAAACATTAAAGGGGAGCAGCATCGGTGCTCCAGATCATATCACAAACTCACGAAAGTGGTGGAGACGTTGGTGTCCAGCACAAGACTCCTCAAGAACTCATTAAAGCCAAACCATGTCAAGAACTCGTATGCGCGCACACATGATATGCAAACCAAAGAAACAATGCAAGGAACATTTCAAAAGTAATTTTGGAAACAGTTTAGGGTCACTCACCTCCATGGCTCAGAAATCATCCATCATATAACATTGCCTTGCTCAAATCCAAGTCTTAGATCACAAACTCAAAGCAATCAAACCCTTTAAAAGTTCGGACAGCACTTCCCCTAAATTTGCTTACTTTTCCAGCCATCATGGCTTCATTATTTCCTCAGCCAGTCCCAAAGGTACACACACAACAACAAGTTCATCCAATAGTCATTCAGCAAGCTCCAAGTAGTACAAAGACAAGTCAAGCTAGGGAAAAGTCCAGAAATGAAAGTTACACTCAAAACCAGAAAAACAGTTTTGACGTCATTTTACGGTAATGGTACCAAAGGCGCTACGATTGTCGGATGAAGGTGCAAGATACACCGTTTCGAAGCTAAGAGATAGGTTTACAATATTACAGAAGGTCACTCAACCCAGTTTCGAGTGTAACCAGGTCAAAAATGCAAGATACCACACCAGAATCACAAAAACAGATTCACAAAATGCATTCTAGCGGAAACATCATAACTCAGGCTCTACAAATCCAAATCCAGCAATTCCAAAACCAGATGAAAGCTAAGAAACAGGGCTAAATTTCATCAGAAGGCCTCAACAACTAATTCGGAAGCAATTCCAGCCAAAACAACCAATTACAGACGCACTTCTCAATTTCGAGTAAAACCAGAACAGCAATAGTAATTTCGACTTTTCTCATTCCACACTGCTCCGATTGACCTGAAATTTTGTAGGCACTTTTAAAATGTCATTCCCTACAACTTTCATGTTTTAAGCAAAGGCCAATTCGGCCTCTATCTAGGACCTAAAAATTCGGACAGAATGTTCATCACAAAACCCTGATTTTCTGAAATTTCTTCCAAAACAGAAATTGATTGCAATTAATCACTTTTTCCACCTCATAGAGTCCTTAAACATCATTTCCAATCATCATATATAGCCACACAATCATATCCATATGAAAACAGAAAAATCCCCAAAAATAATAAAACTTCATCATTTTCAACCAAAATCAGGAAATCAACCATAAAATCACTTATTCAACCACCACCAATCACTAATTGAACATTATCAAGATCAAAGGAAAGGTTCCTTAGTCACTTACCTTACAAACCCAAGAAAAGACCCAACTTAGCACCTTTGCTTCTCAAACCACTTCACTACACACCTTAATACTACCAAGAGAAAGGTTTTTATGGAGCAAATCCAAGTTTAATCGGTTAAATTGTTTGATTGAAGCAAGAAATGAAGAAATAAGATGAAAGCTTTCCTTTCTTCCTTTCTTGAGAGAGGTTCGGCCATGAAGCTTGGAAATGGAGCAAATTTTTGGTAAAGTTTTAGTTTATTAAGTCAAATGGTAAGACATGGCATAAAAGTCAAAAATTCCACCCAATGGCCAAGCGACACTTGTCACTTAAATAATGAATCTCTATCTCTTTGTTCCCTCTCACACCAATCCATAAATATCTCTTAACACCTTGTAGAAAAATATCACTTAGCACAAAACTCCAACAAGTTATCAAAAATATATTACATTTACCGCACTTGCGGGTCCCACGTTCAAAATACGCTCTTAATTTCTCAAAAACTAACCGATACTAGAAAAATCATTTTAAAACTATCTTTGCTCATAAACTTTATTTGGAGAATTTTTCTAATCAAGAAAATGTAGAAAAGGCGGGCGATTAAATAAATAAACCCTAGAAAATTAGAAAATTTTCGGGTTCTCAAACTCATTTTTTTCCGGGGCGTCACAGTTTTGATCTGGTGTGATGCGTCCATGAGAAGCTTAAGAATGAGTGACAAAAAATGCCCCAAAAGTCAACTAAGAATAGTGCGCGAACGCGCCCGTTTCGTGCTCGTTTTCTCTCGGGTTTGTTTCATTTGTGTACTAAACCTCTAATGCACTTCCATTCATACTATTATTATTCACTCTTAATAGTCTAAAAAAAGGGTCTTAAGTCCCTCAATTAATCGCGCACGTGAAAACGTGTATTTCCGATTTGTGCGCGATAAAGTGAAATTTCCAAGAAATTCTCATAACGATAGTATCACTAACTAATACTTGAGCACTTAAATATAAAAATACCTATTTTAAGACTAATGTACAAGTCTCCAATTTTTCAAGTTCACTGTCCTCTCAAATCGGCTATTGTCTCCAAACGCGTATTCATTATTCTCACTAAACGAACTTTCGAAAAATAAATTTTTGGAATCAAGTCATTTTAAAATACATGTGATCCATAATTCTATGTAATTGAGTATACAAATATTGAAATAAAATATTTGGAGCAAACGACCAATAAAATATTTAAATGAGCTAGTAATAGGAATTTAAAATAGAAAATTTGGCGAGTCCTCACATGAGTCGAGCATTAATTTCTCAATTAACCTTTCTTAATCTACTATTGATCATTCTTAATTCTTCAATATCAATAAATTCTCGATTCAAGTATAGTCTCAAAAGACGTGCACTCGTTGTTCCGAACTAAACGAATTTTCGAAAAGTGAATTTTCCAACAAAACGCTTTAAAAATATAAAAGAGGCATTGTTCCATATAAATAGATTTTAAATGGTCGAAATAAATAATTCAGAGAAAATGAGTAAATAAATATTTAAGTAAACTTGTAATATACGATAAATAAGAAAATTTTCGGGTCCTCACAGTGCTTATTCCTTATAGTTACAACCTTGAGCATCCATCTTATTTCTTAATGAATAATACAAAAATTTTACACAGTACGCACTTAGTTTAGATAAATGTGACGCCCCCACTTCTCCTTAAGGCGAACCAAAGGGTATCCGCGGGACGCTTGCCCAACTTTCGCCAGGACTCAAGCAATTTCTATTCAAGCTTATAGCGGTACTAGAAGTCAACAACCAGAACATAAACATACAAATAGTGCGGAAGCGTTCAAGCTTAACGATCGATAACAATCACCCAATCCCTACATCGGGTTTCCATAATACAGCCCAAAATATACAACATCCAAAAGTCTAGATAAAGGAGTTGGAACCCTGTTACATGAGTACACAAAAGAGAAATTCCTCCGAATCTCATTCCAAACCCAAACTTGTTAAGGAAAACAAATTTACAGGGTGAGCAAAACGCTCGTGAGGCTAAGAACACACATGCAAGCACATTGTTCAAGTAACAATCCCAATTAAACAAGTAAAATAACAATATTGCAATAAATAACAATTCGAGCGGAAAAGTAAGCAGAAAAATTCAAGGATATCGGAGCTCTCAGGAGCTAATTTCCACATGCTTTGCCAATGTCATTCGTATACCTTCCCGCGATGACACTCCGTCAACCGTGTCAGTATTTCCATTCCGTAGATCACTACTTACTTTCCTCCGTCCACCGTGCACCTCCTGAGTCCGCAAGACATTTATAAGGCGATACTCTACGAGTATGCCAAGCAAGACCTCTCATTAAGTCGAGCTTATTTGTCTCATGGCTCGCCAAGGTTCCCAACCAAACCCATGCTAGCTCGAGTACAAGGTCGGCCTATGAGTTTGGGCGTCCCCCATTTACATTTGAGAGTCGAGGAGATTCACTCCAACGACGTATGCTGCCATAGCATACCATTTCATATCATTCAATCATTCATTTCATTCAATTGAGTCAATCATAATTCATTCATTTCATTTGAATCATAAGTCATTCATTTCAAATAAGAACGAGTGCGGTAAAGTACACACTCGCCTTCTTTTTCAAAATCTCCAAACAATTATAACAATTAAGCATGTATCAAGTATTCATACACTTGACACTCACCAATATAAGAAATGAGGAAGAAATGTCCCTCGGAGCTTTATGCGTTCACTGTGGGATCCTCTTGAAGGTCCTCTTGTGTGCCTGAGCAATTAACAATAGACTATCATTTACAAACCCCTACTATTAAAGAAGATCGTACCATAATACAATCTTAAAAGGTCTCGTGAAACGAGCCCTATTTATCCTAAATCAAGACTCTCAAGTGGGGTTTCAAAGTACAAGAGAGATTTAGTTTTTGTCTTGAAAATCAAGTATAAAACGTTCAATTAATATCGAAGGAATAAGGAGTACTTGAAAAACTCCATTTCCTTGAAATTCGGAAAATTTTAGTTTTGATACGATATTTTGAAAAATCGTATCTCACATTCAACATGTCAAAAATTGGAAAAATTGGTACCGTTGGAAACCTCTTCCAAAGTACTAAAAGTTCCTAGAATACACTTTTCTAAGATTCCAAATGGAAAATATTCAAAAATGAGCTCAAAGTCGCTGTTTTGGTTCATAAGGCAGATTTAAGTTGGTTTTTGGCCAATTTTGAAAATTCGGCAAAATTCAGTTGATTGGAACCTGCCTTTGAAATTTGGAACTCTATTAGAGTCGTAATCCAAGTTTACAACAAAATAAGCAGAATGAGAAATGGAGTTTTGAGCACTAGGATTTGGCAATTCAAAGTTACCAAAATTCCCTTGTGAAACAAGGGTTTTCCAAACTCGAGTCATGAACCTTGGTAATTTAGTCGAGCAGCGAATGGACTCGGATTGGCATAAAGTTCGGCAATATAATACTCCTATATAAAGGGTATCCCTCTGTCAAATTTCATGGAAAAATACCTTCAGGAAGGTAGTCAACCAAACATCCAAAGTTTCGAAAAATCCAAAAGCAAAACTGCCTTGAGCTTTTTGTTCTCCATTCCAAACATTTGACCAAGGAAAATCCTTCAAACATGGTTCATTTGTGTAGAAAAAGCCTAAGGAACATTCATGGTACATTTGGTAAGTGTTTCCACTCCAAGAAATTCAATTGGCAAGTCCACACCAAGTCTAGCATCAATTCTGCCCAAAATTTAGGGTTTTCAAGAACAGGGCAGGTTTCGTATTTTGATCACAAATCACTCAATTCAACTTAGAATTGAGCATGGTTGGTGGTGTTGGAAAATAAACTCATAAAACTATAATTTCATAGAAGAAATCATTTTGAAATTCAGCACACAACTGGCTCAAATTCGAGCCTCAAGTTGCCGCTTTTGAACTTCGTTCCAGGAAAACAAAGAAACAGGACAGTCATCTTTAAACGGTTGGTACGGAATACTCGGGTGGAATTAGGGATTGCATTTTATACCATTGGAAAGGTGGGAATGTCTAGTTTTAAATGCCATTGACACCACTTGATTTCAACATCAGAGCACAGAGTTATGGATGAAACAAGAAGGCTGTCTGAGCATTACGGGGAAATTTTTCCAGGTTTGCTAGTTTTGCGAGATTAATCCATTTGATCAACCAAACCTCAATATGTTTCGATGAAACATTATACACCATCTATACAACATATAAACATCATATACAAGCCATTAAAACCTCAAAATTCTGCAAAAAGAGGCACAATCATAACAGGGGCAGAATTAGAAACTTTACATCCATGCACTACTTGAAGTTTATACTACCTATGCACCATTAATCTACGAATTTGAACACTAAACCAGTATTAAATCCATCATCAAGCATCACATAAGCCATCAATCGAAGAGTGGGAGTTCATAGAGCCCACATTCAAAATTTTTCAACAATAACAAGCCACCCACATGAATATCTAAGCTCATAAGCGTAAATCAACTTCCATAGGCCAAGAATTTAAGAGTTGATCGTTACCTACTCCACTTGGTGCACAAGAGCAGAAATTTCGGCCCTCCTTGCTTCAAAATGAACCGTGAAAAGCTTCCCCTTTTTTGCTAGATACAATGTCCAAGTGTTAGGCAAAGTGTGGTTCAATTTTGGTTTGATTTGGTTGAAATTTGGTGCAAGAATTTGGAGTAGAAAGTGATGGAGCAAGGTTGGTTCTTTTCTTTCCCTTGGCCAGCTGTTCTTGGAGTGAGGAGAGAGAGTGTATGTTCAAATAAAACTTTCTTAAGAACCTTTAATGTGTGGCCCAAGTTGGTGCAAAAGTCAACTCTTCAATAGTGCGTGTACGCGCGCGTTTTGTGCTCGATTCCTCTCGAGTTTATTAAATCTTTAATGCACTCATAATCATATTAATATTATTTACTCTTAATTGTCCCAAAATAAGGGTCTAAAATCCCTCAATTAAATCGCGCGTGTAAAAACGCGTATCTACAAATTAAGCACGATAAAGCGAAACTGCCAAAAAATTCTTATAACGATAACACTAATAACTATCACTTGAATATTTAAACATAAAATACCTATCTTAAGTCCATCCTGCAAGTGTCTAATTTTCCAAACTTATTGTATTCTCGAATCGATTATTGACTCCAATAATAATCAGAGTCAATGGACAATTAAATATTTAAATATGCTCGGAATGGATTTTAAAAATAATAAATTTTTGTGAGACATCACATCCTCTCTCTCTTAAGAAAATTTCGTCCTCGAAATTTACCTTGATTGATGAACAGGTCTAGATACTTTTCTTGAATTGCTTCCTCAACTTCCCAAGTCGTTTCTTTTAGACTGTGGTTCCTCCAAAGAACTTTCACCAACGGTATCTGCTTATTTCTCAATTCTTTCACCTTCCTATCCAGAAGTTTCACCGGTTTCTCCTCATAGGTAAAAGTTTCATCAATTTCAAAACTTTTCGGTTGCAAAATGTGAGAAGGGTCTGGATGATACTTCTTAAGCATGGACACATGGAAAACATTATGAATTCGGGATAAATTCGGCGGCAACTCCAACTTGTATGCCACATTCCCCACGCGTTGGATAATCTTATAAGGTCCTACAAACTTCGGTTGTAGTTTTTTTCCTTTTCTAGTCATCAAACTTGCTTTCAGAGGTGTAATCTTAAGAAATGCTAGATCTCCAACCGCGAATTCCAAATCCTTCATCCGATTATCTGCATAGTTCTTTTGACGGCTCTGTGCGGTTTGAATTCTCTAGCGTACCAACTTTACTTTTTCATTAGCTTCCTCAATCCAAGACACTGTAGTCGGGTCTAAGATTTTCCGATCGCCCACTTCATCCCAACAAAACGGAAACTTACATTTCCGACCATAAAGCGCTTTATACGGAGTCATTTGTAGAGAAGAGTGAAAACTATTATTATAGACAAATTCCATCAGAGTCAAAAATTTACTCCAACTTTCCCCAAAATCTAGAACACAAGTGCTCAACATATCCTCAAGAGTTTGGATTGTCCTCTCAGATTGTCCATCGGTCTGAGGATAATAAGTGGTACTGAAATTCAATTTAGTACCTAACACCTCTTGCATCTTTTGCCAAAACCTTGATACGAATTTCGGGTTTCTATCGAACACAATACTCACGGGAATACCATGTAACCTGATAATCTTATCTAGGTATAGCTTAGCTAACTTGTCCAATGGGTACTTCATGTTAATCGGCAGAAAGTGAGCTGATTTGGTCAGTCTATCCACTATTACCCAAATAGCATCATGGCCTCTTTGTGTCTTCGGTAATCCTGATACAAAATTCATTGTGATATTTTTCCATTTCCATTCAGGTATCTCCAAAGGTTGTAAAAGTCCCGATGGTCTCTGATGTTCGGCTTTAACCTGTTGACAAATTAAACAGGTTTAGACAAATTGGGCAATTTCTCTTTTCATATTCTCCCACCAATACAGACTCTTTAAGTCTTGGTACATTTTATTCCCTCCAGGATGTACCGTAAATTTTGATCGGTGTGCCTCTTCTAAAATCTCCTTCTTAAGTTCCTCATCGTTTGGCACCACTATTCGATTCCGAAACTTCAAAATACCATTTGATCCCAGGTTAAAATCCGACTTTTCTCCTTTTCCAACTTTTTCCGACCATTTCTGCACTTTAGTGTCCTTTTCTTGAGTTCCCTTAATACGTTCCAACAAAGTTGAATTTATTACAATGTTCCCTAGGATTATTTTCCTCGGTCCCAGTCGAGAATTCCAATAACTAACTTCTTCCAACAATTGCAGTTCCTTGATCATCAATCCAGCCATTTGCACTTGACGACTCAAAGCATCGGCCACTACATTGGTTTTTCCTGAATGGTACTTGATCGTGCAGTCATAGTCTTCTAGAAATTCCATCCATCTACGTTGTCTAAAATTCAGCTCCTTTTGAGAAAATAAGTATTTAAGGCTTTTGTGATCTGTAAAAACCTCAAATGTCACTCCGTACAGATAATGTCTCCATTTCATCAAAGCAAAGACTACAGCCGCTAACTCCAAGTCATGAGTCGGGTAATTCCCTTCATGCGGTTTCAATTTCCTCGAGGCATATGCTATCACTTTGTCATTTTGTATCAAAATACATCCCAATCCTTCCTTAGAGGCATTTGTGTAAACCACAAAACTATCCTTCCCATTGGGTAGAGATAACACGGGGGCTTTGGTTAAACATCTTTTCTATTCTTGGAAACTCTCTTCGCACTTAGGACTCCAAATAAATTCTAGAAAAATCTTGGATAAATCTCCGGTAATGCCCTGCTAATCCAATAAAACTCCGAACCTCAGTAGGGTTTTCCGGTCGTTTCCATTTCGAAACAACTTCAAATTTAGCTGGATCCACTTTAATACCATCCTTAGAAATTATGTGTCCCAAGAAAGTCACATTTTTTAACCAAAACTCACACTTGCTAAACTTGGCATATAACTGGTGTTCCCTCAGAGTTTGTAAAACAATTCTCAAGTGTTTCTCAAGATTTTTCATATTCTTAGAATACACTAAAATGTCATCAATGAAGACCACCACAAATTGATCTAGATAAGGCTTAAAAACCCTATGCATTAGATCCATGAAAGCTGCAGGAGCATTAGTTAATCCAATGGCATCACTGCAAATTCAAAGTGCCCGTACCTTGAGTTAAAAGCAGTCTTGGGTATGTCCTTCTCCAAAATCCTCAATTGGTAATAACCCTGTCTCAAATCCAACTTCGAAAATACTATCGCCCTTGCAATTGATCAAACAATTCATCAATATGGGGCAATGGGTACTTATTCTTAATTGTGACATCATTCAAGCCTTTATAATCTATACATAATCTTAAACTCTCATCCTTTTTCTTAACGAACAAAATCGGGGCTCCCTACGGAGAATCACTCTCCTTTATAAAACCCCTATCCAACAAATCCTGCAGTTGCAATTTCAATTCCATCAATTCCGCTGGTGCCATTCGATATGGTGTCTTAAAAGTTATTTTCCGTTCCGGGGGTAAAAACTCTAACTCTTCAGGAAAAATATCTGGAAAGTCTTTTACTACAGGCACGTCTTCCAAATTCACCTTATCACTAGGGGTGTTAATAAGGAAAGCCAAATACCCTTTAGCTCCTTTACTTAATAATTTTCTAGCCCGAATTCCTGAGATAAGTGCGGACGAAGCCAATTTACCGCTTACATCCAACTTCAGGGTTGCCTCCCCTGGAATGCACAATTCTACAATCTTTGTTCGGCAGTTTAACTGGGCATTATAATGGGCTAGCCACTTCATTACTAAAATCACATCATATCCCTTAATTGCTAAACTTATCAGGTCGGCCAATAATTTTCGCTCCCCAACACAGACTTCACAATTTCTATACACCAAGTTAGCAATTAAACTTTGATCCCCAATAGGTGTTTTAACCTCCAAATCATACGGTAACTTAACTGACTTCAAATCTATCCCAGTCATGAAATTAGGGTTTACAAAAGAATGTGTTGCACCTGGATCAATTAAAACTCTGGTTAAACGATGAAAGATTGGAACTGTACCTTCAACCACTTCAGTCGCTTCAGGGATGTGTTGATAATCCAGTGCATAAAACCTATCCGGTACTTTCGGTCGACTTCCTCCGGCACTGGTTTGCTTAGAATTTGACTTTTCTGGTATCTGAGGGTTACCTCCTGTATTTGGTGATTTCGAACAGTTGGCGACTTGATGTTCAGCACTACCACAAAACAAACATTTTCTCAATATCCTCCAGCAGTCGTTTTCACAGTGGTTGATTTACAACAGTAACCACAAGTAACTTGAGGAGTCACAGCCGAACCAGTAGAAAGCGCTCCTCTAGTCTGAGCTGGTCCACTGCGACCTCCTCTGGATAAAGCTCCCCTAGAAGCTCCAGTGGTCCTTATTCCTCCCATTTCTCTTCATATTTTAGAAGGTTGTGCACTGTTACTAGCCTGCCCAGACGCAGAGCTAGAGAAATTCCTCTTTCTATTATCAAGTCCCTCACTTGCAAACTTGCACTCTCAACCCTTTGTGCCTTCTCTAAAGCCTCAGTAAAGGTAGAAATTTGGGCTGCGGGCAAGCCCTCCTGAATTTTCACATTAATTTCCTGTACAAACCGTCTAATCCTTTTCCGCTCATTGGTCACCAATTCGGGAGCGTACTTTGAAAGGTTAGTGAATTTTCCTTCATACTCCGCTACACTAAGGGTTCCCTGTTTCAGCTTGATAAACTCATCCTCCCTTTTTTCTTGAATCAAGGGTGGAAGAAATTTTTCAGTAAACTCCCTCGTGAAATTCTCTCAAGTCCAAGGGGTTTGAGTTCTTTCCCATTTTCCTTTTATCATGTCCCACCAAGCACGAGCCACTCACTCAAATTGGAAAGCAGCAAAATTCACTCGCCTATCCTCAGTGTAGTCTACGGCGGCGAATATGTTGGTCATCCTCTCTAGCCAATTCTCTGCTATTTCAAGATCGGGTTCACCAAGAAATTTAGGCGGGTTGAACTTTGAGAACCTCTCTAAAGCTCTATCCTCTCCTCTCTCCTGACCCCCAAGTTGGTTAAATGGTTCAGGACCTTGTCTATCAACTAAGCATTCTAGAATATCAGTCATCCTATTAATGGCAGTAGACACTTGATTACCCTCAATATTTTCCTAGCCTTGGGTCGGTCCAGTTGCCGATCCCTGGTCATCCCTTTGAGGTTGAGTCTGTCTAGTTCCTCGCCCACGACCTCGACCATTTCTTAGCCCTTCCATAACTTAGGCATGCCTAATGCAGGAAATAAATCAATTATACGATGCAAAGTAAAAGCAGGCACCAATCAAAATATCGAGAATAACAATAATTTACATTCATTAGTACATCAAGTTCATACAATTAGCAAGTCATGACGTAGTCATAAAAATATAGCACACAGGTGCCACAAGAGTACTTTTAGTCACAGAAAACTAAAGTAAAAGCAAGTGTTTCAAAAGTAAGCCACACAGTCATGCAAAATACAATGGCCTCAGCACTTAGTATCACCCCTGCTAATTTTAACTGTACTAGTCAAAAGGGTCAAAAGAAAGGTCAATCAATCTAGACCTAGTCCACTGTAGGACTATTAGGAGGAATCTCCTCCTCAGGGTCCTCCTCCGGATCCTCCTCCTCCTCAGGGCTCTGGACTACCTCCATTGCCTCATCCACTAGCCTAGTAGTATCAGTCAAGATATCGGAAGCCCGACTACGGACCTCCTCTCTCAACCTAGTAAGTCGAGTTCTAGTACACTGAACCTCCTCACGAACCACAGCAGATGTGGCCACCTCGCCCTCGAGTACCTCCTCGAACTCTATAATCCTCTCTCCCTGAGCCCCCACCATCTGTCGAAACTCGTCCACCTCAACCTGTAAATCCCGGTTAAGATCTACTAACTGACGATGCTCGTCGTCCAAAGCAAGCATGAGGTGGTTCGGGTAGGCAAAGGTTAACCTACACGAATATCGGGGATATCTGTCAGATGGGGAATAGCATACTCGAACTCCTCCACCTAGCGATCGGTAGAAGATAGGCCTAGAAGGCATTACATGACCATTCACATGGCCATTCCCGTTAGCTGTCGAAACTCCATTTCTGTTTTTCATCCCTGTAAAATAATAGCACTTTTCGGGTTAGAAAATAAATTACTTTTCAATTTGGATGTCATTTATGCATGTCTAACCCAATCACTAGTAAGCCCCAAATACCTCTTAAGGTATAACTTAATTATCCGGTCTCAGGTCTTAAGGGTAGAGTATCGAATATGTCTCCAATATAGATCTCTAACCTAGCGCTCTGATACCAACTGTGATGTCCCCACTTCTCCCTAAGTCGAACCAAAGGGTATCCGCGGGACGCCTGCCCAGCTCTCGCCAGGACCCAAGCAATTCCTATTAAAACTTATAGCGGTACTAGAAGTCAACAACCAGAACATAAACATACAAATAGTGCGGAAGCGTTCAAGCTTAACGATCGATAACAATCACCCAGTCCCTATATCGGGTTTCCATAATACAGGCCAAAATATACAATATCCAAAAATCTAGATAAAGGAGTTGGAACCCTATTACATGAGTACACAAAAGAGAAATTCCTTTGAATCTCATTCCAAGCCCAAACCTGTTAAGGAAAACAAATCTACAGGGTGAGCAAAACGCTCATGAGGCCAAGAACACACAAGCAAGCACATTATTCAAGTAACAATCCCAATTTAACAAATAAAGCAACAATATTGCAATAAATAACAATTCGAGCGGAAAAGTAAGCAGAAAAATTAAAGGATATCGGAGCTCTCGGGAGCTAATTTTCACTTGCTTTGCCAATGTCATTCGTATACCTTCCCGCGATGATACTCCGTCAACCGGATCAGTATTTCTATTTCGTAGAGCACCACTTACTTCCCTCCGTCCACCGTGCACCTCTCGGGCCCGCAAGACATTTATATGGCGATACTCTACGAGTATGCAAAGTAAGACCTCTCATTAGGTCGAGCTTATTTGTCTCATGGCTCGCCAAGGTTCCCGACCAAGCCCATGCTGGCTCGAGTCCAAGGTCGGCCTATGAGTTTGTGCGTCCCTCATTTACATTTGAGAGTCGAGGAGATTCACTCCAACGATGTATGCAGCCATAGCATACCATTTCATTTCATTCAATCATCTCATTTCATTCATTTGAGTCAATCATAATTCATTCATTTCATTTGAATCATAAGTCATTCATTTCAAATAAGAACGAGTGCGGTAAAGTACACACTCGCCTCCATTTTCAAAATCTCCAAACAATTATAACAATTAAGCATGTATCAAGTATTCATACACTTGACACTCACCAACATAAGAAATGAGGAAGAAATGTCCCTCGAAGCTTTAGGCGTTTACTGTGGGATCCTCTTGAAGGTTCTCTTGTGTGCCTGAGCAATTAACAATAGACTATCATTTACAAACGTCTACTATTAAAAAAGATTGTACCATAGTACAATCTTAGAAGGTCTCGTGAAACGAGCCCTATTTATCCTAAATCAAGGCTCTCAAGTGGGGTTTCAAAATACAAGAGAGATTTAGTTTTCATCGTGGAAATCAAGTATAAAACGATCAAGTAATATCAAAGGAATAAGGAGTACTTGAAAAACTCCATTTCCTTGAAATTCAAAAAATTTCAGTTTTGATACGATATTTTGAAAAATCGTATCTCACATTCAACATGTCAAAAATTGAAAAACTTAGTACCGTTGGAAACCTCTTCCAAAGTACTAAAAGTTCCTAGAATACACTTTTCTAAGATTCCAAATAGAAAACATTCAAAAATGAGCTCAAAGTCGTTGTTTTGGTTCATAAGGCAGATTTAAGTTGGTTTTTGGCCAACTTTGAAAATTCAGTAAAATTCACTAGATTGGAACTAGTCTTTGAAATTTGGAACTCTATTAGAATCACAATCCAAGTTTACAACAAAACAAGTGAAACAAGAAACAGAGTTTTGAGTACTAAGATATGGCAACTCAAAGTTACCAAAATTCCTTTTTGAAATAAGGGTTTTCCAAACTCAAGTCATGAACTTTGGTAATTTAACTGAGTAGCGAAATGGACTCAGATTGATACCAAATTTGGAAATATAATAATCCTATATAAATGGTATCCCTCTATCAAATTTCATGGAAAAATACCTTCGGGAAGGTAGTCAACCAAACAACCAAAATTTTGAAAAACCCTAAGGCAAAACTGCCTTGAGTTTTTTTGTTTTCCATTCCAAACATTTGGCCAAGGAAAATCCTTCAAACATGGTTCATTTGTGTAGGAAAAACCTAAGGAACATTCATGGTACATTTGGTAAGTGTTTTAACTCCAAGAAATTCAATTGGCAAGTCCACACCAAGTCTAGCATCAATTCTGCCCAAAATTTAGGGTTTTCAAGAACAGGGCAGGTTTCGTATTTTGATCACAAATCACTCAATTCAACTCGGAACTGAGCATGGTTGGTGGCGTTGGAAAATACATTCATAAAAATATAATGTCATGGAAGAAATCATTTTGAAATTCAGCATACAACTAGCTCAAATTCGAGCCTCAAGTTGCCGCTTCTGAACTTCATTCCAGGAAAACAGAGAAACAGGACAGTCATCTTTAAACGGTTGGTACGGAATACTCGGGTGGAATTAGGGGTTGAATTGTATACCGTTAGAAATTTGAGAATGTATAGTTTTAAATGCCACTGACAGCACTTGATTCTGACATCGAAGCACAGAGTTATGGATGAAACAAGAAGACTGCTGAGCATTACGGGGAAATTTTTCCAGGTTTGCTAGTTTTGCGAGATTAATCCATTTGACCAACCAAACCACAATATTTTTCGATGAAACTTTATACACCATCTATAAAACATATAAACATCATATACAAGCCATTAAAACCTCAAAATTCCACAAAAAGAGGCACAATCATAACAGGGGCAGAATTGGAAACTTTACGTCCATGCACTACTTGAAGTTTATACTAGCTATGCACCATTAATCTACCAATTTGAGCACTAAACCAACATTAAATCCATCATCAAGCATCACATCAGCCATCAATCCAAGAGTGGGAGTTCATAGAGCCCACATTCAAAATTTTCCAACAATAACAAGCCACCCACATGAATATCTAAGCTCATAAGTATAAATCAACTTCCATAGGCCAAGAATTAAGAGTTGATCGTTACCTACTCCACTTGGTGCACAAGAGCAGAAATTTCGGCCCTCCTTGCTTCAAAATGAACCGTGAAAGGCTCCCCCTTTTTAGTTAGATACAATCTCCAAGTGTTAGGCTAAGTGTGGTTCAATTTTGGTTTGATTTGGTTGAGATTTGGTGCAAGAATTTGGAGTAGAAAGTGATGGAGCAAGGTTGGTTCTTTTCTTTCCCTTGGACAGCTATTCTTGGAGTGAGGAGAGAGAGTGTTTGTTCAAATAAAGCTTTCTTAAGGACCTTTAATGTGTGGCCCAAGTTGGTGCAAAAGTCAACTCTTCAATAGTGCGCATACGCGCGCGTTTTGTGCTCGATTCCTCTCGAGTTTATTTCACTAGCGCACTAAACCTTTAATGCACTCATAATCATATTAATATTATTTACTCTTAATTGCCCAAAATAAGGGTCTAAAGTCCATCAATTAAATCACGCGTGTAAAAATGCGTATCTCCAAATTAAGCGCGATAAAGTGAAACTTCCAAGAAATTCTTATAACGATAGCACTAATAACTATCACTTGAATATTTAAACATAAATTACCTATCTTAAATCCATACTGCAAGTCTCTAATTTTGCCAGCTTATTGTATTCTCGAATCGATTATTGACTCCAATAATAATCAGAGTAAATGGGCAATTAAATATTTAAATATGCTCGGAATGGATTTTAAAAATAATAAATTTTTGTGAGACAACACATCCTCTCTCCCTTAAGAAAATTTCATCCTCGAAATTTACCTTGATTGATGAACAGGTCTGGATACTTTTCTTGAATTGCTTCCTCGACTTCCCAAGTTACTTCCTCTAGACCGTGGTTCCTCCAAAGAACTTTCACCAACGGTATCCGTTTATTTCTCAATTCTTTCATCTTCCTATCCACAAGTTTCACCGGTTTCTCCTCATAGGTAAAAGTTTCATCAATTTCAATACTTTCTGGTTGCAAAATGTGAGAAGGGTCCAGATGATACTTCTTAAGTATGGACACATGGAATACATTATGAATTCGGGATAAACTCGGCGGCAACTCCAACTTGTATGCCACATTCCCCATGCGTTGGATAATCTTATAAGGTCCTAAAAACCTCGGCTGTAGTTTCTTTCCTTTCCCAGTCATCAAATTTGCTCTCAGAGGTGTAATCTTAAGAAAGACTAGATCTCTAATCGCGAATTCCAATCCTTCCTCCGATTATCTGCATAGTTCTTTTGACGGCTCTGTGCAGTTTGAATTCTCTGGCGTACCAATTTTATCTTTTCATTAACTTCCTCAATCCAAGACACTGTAGTCGGGTCTAAGATTTTCCGTTCGCCCACTTCATCCCAACAAATCGGAGACCTACATTTCCGACCATAAAGCGCTTCATACGGAGCCATTTGTATAGAAGAGTGAAAACTATTAATATAGGCAAATTCCTCCAGAGTCAAAAACTTACTCCAACTTTCCCCAAAATCCAGAACACAAGTGCTCAACATATCCTCAAGAGTTTGGATTGTCCTCTCAGATTGTCCTCTCAGATTGTCCATCGGTCTGAGGATGATAAGTGGTACTGAATTTCGAGTCCCTAACACCTCTTGCATCTTTTGCCAAAACCTTGATACGAATTTCGAGTCTCTTTCGGACACAATACTCACGGGAATTCCATGTAACCAGATAATCTCATCTAGTATAGCTTAGCTAACTTCTCCAATGGGTACTTCATGTTAATCGGCAGAAAGTGAGCTGATTTGGTCAGTCTATCCACTATTGCCCAAATAACATCATGGCCTTTTTGTGTTTTCGGTAATTCTGACACAAAATCTATGGTGATATTTTCCCATTTCCATTCAGGTATCTCCAAAGGTTGTAAAAGTCCCGATGGTCTCTAATGTTCGGTTTTAACCTGTTGACAAATTAAACAGGTTTAGACAAATTGGGAAATTTCTTTTTTCATATTCTCCCACCAATATAGACTTTTCAAGTTTTGGTACATTTTATTCCCTTCAGGATGTACTGTAAATTTCGATCGGTGTGCCTCTTCTAAAATCTCCTTCTTAAGTTCCTCATCGTTTGGCACCACTATCCGATTCCGAAACTTCAAAATACCATTCGATCCCAGATTAAAATCTGACTTTTCTTCTTTTCCAACATTTTTCGACCATTTCTGCACTTCAGTGTCCTTTTCTTGAAATCTCTTAATACATTCCAACAAAGTCGAATTTATTACAATTGTCGCGCCCCATTTTTTGAACATAAAGAAAAATAAATGACGAGTTTATAAAAATGGCTTTTGATCCAGTTTTTGGTTGAAAAAATGAGTTTTTGATTTTTTAGAAAATAAAGAAAAATATGGGTCTAAATGGGACTTGAAAATGCGACGATTTGACCCAAAATATAGTTTAAAAAGGATTTTTGGAATGAAAAATGGAGTCGCCACTTGGTATAGAATTAAGGTGTACCAAATCACCTAAAAATAAATTTTTAAAGAAAAGAAGTAGAAAATCCTTTTTAAACGACTCCAAGTCTATGAAAATCAGAGAAAAAGATTCAGGAGTCACGTTTGAAGAAAGGGAAGGCAAGGATAAGAGTCCAAGGCACCCTTTCAATCTAGCCAAGGCTAGTCGCGCAAATTAGTCAAAGATTTTCTTATTTTACCCTTAAGATTTATCACATTTGGATGTACTATATGAATGCAAACCCTAGATCTAAAAGAGTATCGGGGGGTCAAAATTTCTCTTCAAAGTTCAATTGGTGCCAATCACATTAATTGTGATGCCCAATGCGGACTCTTCGAAGAAGTCACGAATAATGCAAGTCATGATACTCGAAAGAAAGAAAAAGTAAAGAAAATAATAATATACAAATGTGTATGACCTAAAGGAATGCATCATAATGGGTGCGGGGGACTTATACTCGTGACTTTCAATGTTTCCTTTAACAGGGAATACGAGCGTGCTAAGGCTAGAAAAGCCAAACTCGTCCATATCCCATATCCAAGGGGTTTCCCTATCTAATTAAGCAAATGATCTAACCTAATTCTAATGCTTAGATGAAATGCAAGTCTAATGTCATGTTTTCATACCAAGGGGTAAGGAATATATATATATAAGGGGAAATACGGGATAAGGGCTATACATATAAGGAAAGTGTCATGCAACATGGTAAAAAAAAAACCCTAGGAAATAAAGATATGCATGAGATGAACTGATTTTATCACACAACCATGATCTAACGCTTGAGGGGCTCCTAAGAGTCTAGCGTTGGACTAGCCCATGTCTATAATTTCCCACTAGCATTGGACTAGTGAGAAAAGTCAGAACAAAAGGCCACAACTATCGTTGGACTAGTGTGGTGACGGGAAAGAGACCACAACTACCGTTGGACTAGTGTGGTGACGTCACACATTCATTACAATCAAATAAATCATGTAAAGAATAATAACGCAAATAAACACATAAACCACATAAAACACATAACACGTAAGCATGATATCTAGATGCAAGACTCTAGGAAAGCGAGTAACACATAACACATAGGCATGAAAAACACACAAGGTAAATAAAGCAAAGAAAGCCCTATCTATTACATTAAGGAGGCCCTACTACAATCTAAGGGGGAAATGGAATAAAATAAATAAAATAATAACTTGGCTATTACAACTTTGGCATTCAAGTGCCTTTCAAATGATCGAAATTGAAAATAACTATACAAAAACTAAAACAAATAAAGTGGATAAATAAATAAATAAATAAAAATGAAAACATTCAAAAGGCATGCAATTAAGCACATAAATCACATAGACACATAGGGTCAAATAAAGTGAGAAATTAGGGATAGAGTGTACCTCCCTGGAGATGGAGCCCTACGGAGTGAAATCATTTATTTACCCTCCAAAATAAAAGTAAAGATCAAGGTACCAATTTAATGGTGAATAAAGACATAAATGTAAATCATGACACTAATTGAGCTCAAATAGTCTCAAATGTCAAAAATGGCTTAAGGGAAATGCCATTAGAATCAAATAAATCATCAATTACATCAATCAAGCCATTAAAATCCCAAGGATAAACGCTCAGAGTTCATATTGCAATCAACAAAAAGGTGATCCGTGCACAACTGAAAACAAAAGCCCTGAAAAATCAAGTTGTGGGACTCAAATGCAAATGAGGTAGGACCTAATTGCAAGAATTTAGAACGTAATTGGGCCTTTGTAACATAGATGGAAACTAAAGGGAGTAAGGTGCAATTTCTAGAAGCCATTTTTCATGCAAAAACTCCATGCAAATTGCTTACGAAGGAAATATGCAAACAAGCTTCTGCAACAACTTTTCTTATGTTATGAAACTTCGGCAATCAACCCCGCGCGACAGGTTTCACAAATCTCTCAAATCGAAACTCAACCTCAAACTTTTATCAAACTTATCATTCGAGATGCGTGAGAGAGGATGGCAGAACCAGAAATGATGAAGATTTTCATGCAAACAAGAATACGAACCAAGCTTTCTGTTATAAAAAAAAAATTCGGCAGCTAAGGAGGCCTTCTGCAATATTTTTCTGATGCAGACTTGTGGCATATCAAAACACAACCAAAATAACTTAAACCTCTGCCGTGACTTCCAACCAAATTCACAAGATAAAAATCCAAGATTCCAACCATAATCTTGCAATCAAGAACAAACAAAAGACTCAACACTCATAGAAAACATCTCTCCAAACTCTAGGATGGAAGCAAACTGACCACTTTTATTCAAACGACAGAAATGAACGGACAGTGGCAAAGCCGCAAGTTTGCTGAACTAAAAGAAAACTGATGTGAGTCAAAACATTCACATGTAAAACCATGAGCAAAGTGTAAAATTCTTTAGGAAAAATCCCATTCAAAGCCACGAGAAAACTTTCTCTTTGACCAACAAATGCTTTCTGCAAGTCTGATGCAGAAAAAGCTCACACGGAACTTCAAACGAAACCAGCTAAGCCATCACCCGAACACCCCTTAACAACACTGAACATCTCAACTAGCAAACGAACCCAGAATTATTGCCTAGGAGCACAAGCTTCAACAAATCATGCCTTGCAACAATGACAACCAAACAGAAAAAGAAGTAGCTAAATGCTTCAAAGCTGTAAAACCATGTCAATGTTATGGCCTGCCGTCATATCACACATGGAATTCATGAAGACTGTAATCTGCAAACTTGTGGGAAGTATTAGATGATTCCGTTCATGACTCTTAACAAAATAGAACCATTTCTTCGACAATCAACTCAGAAGCGAAGATTGACAGCCATTACCACAAACATTAACTACAATAGGTCTGCCAACCGTTCTGCAACAAGTCTACAACTTCAAGCTTGTTGTAGCAGAGGTTCATGTTACACGTAGCCCCAACCATGAACACAGACAAGCTACTAAGAACAAAAATTTGCAACCCATGAATCATACACATTCAGTTTCACGGTGGAAAGGAAGCACGAAAGTTAACAGCTTTTTGAGTTCATACATTTTCAGTCACAAAAATTCCGAACCCACCCATGACCCACGCACAGCCACTCACAAAAGTGGAAAAAACAGAATCTTAGTGAACATGAAACAGAAGGGAAGGGAAAATAATCAACAAAACAGTAAAGTTTCATAAGCAAGGTCACAGAATACATGTTTTAAGAACTCCAAGAGTCTGCGTTTGAAAAGATACTAAAATTTAGCAGGAAGAGGAAAACTTACTGTGATGGTGAAGACAGTGACGGTCGTGAGGATTAGCAGTTCCAGTGACTTCTTTGCTCTTTGAGGAACAGCAGCCGACCAGATTTTCCTTCTCTCCTCCCTTGTTTGGTTTCCCACAACTCTTCATTTTTTGGTTTTTTCTTCTTCCTCCAGACGAGCCCTCGCGATGCTCTTCCCTAATTTTCTTTGCTGTGTTTTCTGCCTTTTTCAAAAGCCTAGCCGTAATCTTTCTTTTTCCTATCTACCCCAGCCCCCCGTAGCTTTCCTCCGTTGCTCCTCTATATTAGGCTCTTTCCTTTCCTTTTCCAACCCTTTAGCCGCTACCCAATCTTCCCTTTTGTCTTTTTTCTCTCACGGAGCTCCTTCGATCTTCCCCTCTCTCGGTTTCTTCTCTAGTCGTCCAAAAACCTCCCCTCCTCTCTACGGCTTTCTCTTATCCCTTTTATATGGGAAGCTAAACCCTCAAACCCTCACACCTAAGGTTAGGATGATAGTTGGGTTTCTTACCAAAATTTTTGGAGCCCTTAGATTTTCTGAATGTGATCTTTGAGTGATGAGCTAAACTTTAAAAAGAAACAACGAAAATGAGTAAAATAGAAGAAATGGCCAGCTGCAATTTTTCTCTTGTGCTTTTGCTTTTTTTTCATAATAATATAATAATAACAATTAAAAAATAAATAAAATAAAATAAAATAATAAAATTAACATTTTAAGTAAAATCAAATAAAATGAGGAAACCCAGGAATAAAAGATAAAATAAAATGGCTAAAAAAATATTTTGTGTTTGATTCATGATTTTCCCTATTTTTCTATTTTTTATTTTTAAAATTAAATAACAATGAACTTAACGCTAAAAAAACTAAAGCATATTTTTACGAATAATTTTCTTTTTCGATAAATTCTATCCTAAAATAACTTAAAAATAAAGATAAAAGACTAAAAGTAAATAAAAACTAATATAAAAAATAAAAAACAATAGTAAACAAAAAATACCCTAAAAATTTGGTGTCTACAGTTTGCCCCTCTTTGTCTGAGTTTTAAAAAAATTTGAGACAAAAAAGTAGATACCAAATACTCACCTGCGTTATTCGACTGCAAATTACTCAAGCGGCTAACATTTTTGAAATGAGAACTGACCTTTTTAATAAAAAAAATTTTAAAATGGGACTGACCCGGACAAGAAATTTAAAATGGGACTGACCCAAACGAGAAACTTAACATCGGGATTGACCCAAGACAGGAAATTTAAAATCGGGACTGACCCGAGACAGGAAATTTAAACGGGACTGACCCGAACAGAAAATTTAAAATTGGGACTGACCCGAAATAGAAAATTTAAAATCGGGACTGATTCGAAATAGGAAAATTAACATCGGGACTGACCCGAGACAGGAAATTTAAAATCGGGACTGACCCTAACAGGAAATTTAAAATCGGGACTGACCCGAAATAGGAAAATTAACATCGGGACTGACCCGAGATAGGAAATTTAAAATCGGGACTGACCCTAACAGGAAAGTGGCTAACTTTTTTGAAATGAGAACTGACTTTTTTAATAAAAAAAAATTTTAAAATGGGACTGACCCAGACAAGAAATTTAAGTGGGACTGACCCAAACGAGAAACTTAACATCGGGACTGACCCGAGATAGGAAATTTAAAATCGGGACTGACCCGAACCAGAAAATTTAAACGGGACTGACCCGAACAGAAAATTTAAAATCGGGACTGACCCGTGACAGGAAATTTAAACGGGACTGACTCGAATAGGAAATTTAAAATCGGGACTGACCCGAAACAGGAAATTTAAAATCGGGACTGACTCGAGACAGGAAATTTAAAATCGAGACTGATTCTAACAGGAAATTTAAAATCGAGACTGACCCGAACGGAAAATTTAAACGGGACTGACCCGAACGGAAAATTTAAAATCGGGATTGACCCGAAACAGGAAATTTAAACGGGACTGACCCGAACAGAAAATTAACATCGGGACTGTCCCGAAACAGAAAATTAAAAATCGGGATGACCCGAAACCGGAAATTTAAAATCGGGACTGACCCGAACAGGAAAATTAAAATCGGGACTGACCCGAAACAGAAAATTTAAAATCGGGAAATTCCAGTATACTTACCTGACAATAGCCCAAAATTTTCATTAGAGGTTGGGTTTTTGCCTCTGAGCCGATGGTTGATTATGCATTGCTATGTTGGTGTACCTTTTAAACAAATTTGCTTGCAACCTTTTCGATCCGCCTTTGTTCACTGGAGAACTCTTTCCGACACCAATTCCAATGCGAGGTGTGATTGCTTTCATCTGTGCATGCAATTTTCTGCAAGAGAGAAAAAACAACGAAATTGCTACCATCATTTGATCCGTTTTCCTTTGAGAATCGTGTAAACATGAGTTTATTTCTTTTTCCTTTTCCTTCTTCGTCAGCTTTTGCTGCGGCATCCGATTGAATTGGATTTCTCGCTCCAAAACTTTTTCGATTTCTCAAACTGACCAGGTATGTGTTTTGCTATACTATGAAGTCTGCGTAGCTGGCTTTGCTGAATGTCAACCGTTTCCAAAAGATGATTGAATCCAAACATGCTTTTGAAATAAACCACGGGGATTGTTATTCACCAAAATTCAATGATTTAAAAATAAAATGAGGTATGTAAGATAATTCACATGTCATGTAGGAATGAATAAGCCATGAATGCAAGCAATTTGGAAAAAATGAGCTTCCTAAGAATGTATTTGCAAAAGAATATTTATTTTACAAAATGACATAGCTTTCGGCCAACAGATGTCATATTCGAATCTCCGGATATCTTTGTTCTGGAATTCAACGTTGGCAGAAGTATTACAAAAATGAGGAGAAATCCAAATGAACCAAGTCACAAGCTGTTCCTCCTCGTGCTCGCTTATTGCAGACCCCTACCTTGGCGCCCTTTCGGGTTTTCACCAAGGTTGCCCTCACCTTTTTTCTTTTCTCTTTTTTTTTTGTTTTGTTTCGTTTCGTTTCGTTTCGTTTTTCTTTTTTTTGTTTTGTTTTTTGAGGTGTCCTTTCGGGTTTTCACCTAAAGAACAATGGAAAAGCTCGACCATGATCAACTCAGGAGTGGGAGTTGAAGATTTCTGGCATCAGTAAAACGCGCTTCGCTTATAAGCTTAAGTGAAGACATTACGGACATCACTTGCCAGTTGATTAGTGAAATTCCTAATAGAAATACGGCGAGTGACGAAAGCCAAGACTTTTGGGCTTTTGTAATGAGGTCAAGTGGGGTGTTTTCAAGAAAGTTGAGGTTTGAAAGCAAAAAAAATTTTTTTTTTAAGAAAAGTGTGAAATAACCTGAGATTGCATCATTTTGAAATCATCTCCAATTTTGAACAATACTGAGGAAAATTTGCCCCAGTTTGATTGGAATTTTTCTCTCTTTGCATTTTCGTCACTTTGCATTTTTCTTTTAAAAACTAAATTTATCCCAGTGTGGGGTTCTTTCTTTTTCCTTTTTTCATCCTTCTTTCAAAATAAATTTGCCCCAGTGTGGGGTTTGCAATTGTCAGGGGCTGTCAAACGAAAATTATTGTTTTGATAACTCAAAAGGGATGACTAGGGATGAAATATTTTGATTGGAAAGGAAGATGACCTGACTTTTGCTTCATCACTTGCGTGACTTCTAAAAGAAATTTGCATAATCAAATAAAAAACTTCTTACACATGTCTGAGTTAATAGGTTGAGGGAATGTCTATCCATCCATCTCTACCAAAATGAGTGCTCCGCCAGGTAGCACTTTTTGAACAATGAATGGCCCTTGCCAATTTGGAGCAAATTTGCCTTTGGCCTCATCCTGCACTGGCAAAATTCATTTAAGTACTTGGTCGCCTTCCTCAAATGTACGTCGATGGACTTTCTTGTTGTAGGCCCAGGCCATGCGTTTTTGGTAACATTGGCCATGACAAATGGCATTAAGTCATTTTTCATCAATCAAGGACAGTTGTTCATAACGTTGCTTTAACCAATCAGCCTCTTCCAACTTGGTTTCCATTAGAATACGCAATGAAGGGATTTCGACCTCGGCAGGTAGTACAACTTCCATTCCATCCATAAGCGAGTAGGGGGTTGCCCCAGTTGAAGTTCGAATAGAAGTCCGGTAGGCCATTAGTGCATAAGGAAGCTTTTCATGCCAGTCACGATGCTTTTCAATCATCTTCTTCAAATTTTTATTTGCGGCCTCCACGGCTTCGTTCATCTGCGGTCTATAGATGGCAGAGTTGCGATGTCTGATTTTGAACTGTTCGCATAGCCCGTCCACCATGTCATAGTTGAGATTCTTGGCATTGTCTGTAATCAATGTTTCTGGCACCCTATATCGGCATATGATGTGATCTCTTAAAAAATTTGCCACCACTTTCTTTGTCACATGCTTGAATGATTCCGCTTCGACCCATTTGGTGAAGTACTCAATTGCCACCAATATAAATCAATGTCCATTTGAAGCAGGAGGGTCAATTGTGCCGATCACGTCCATACCCCACATTGAGCAGGGCCATGGGGCAATCATGCTATGCAATTCAGTGGGAGGAACGCGTATAACATCGCCATGCACTTGATATTTAATACATCTCCGGACAAAATCTATGCAATCACGCTCCATGGTAAGCCAAAAGTACCCGATTTTCATGATTTTCTTTGCCAACAAATGTCCATTCATGTGTGGTCCACAAACACCGCTATGCGCCTCTTTCATCATGTATTGAGCTTCATCTTCATCGATGCACCTTAAGAGGTTCAAATCTGAAGTTCTTTTGTACAATACCTCACCGTTTAAGAAAAACTTCAAGGCCATTCTACACAGGAAACCCTTGTCATTTGCAGTAGCTTCTGAAGGGTAAGACCAGGTTTTGATGAACTCCTTAATATCATTGTACCAAGGGCTATTGCCAGATGTTTTGTCTACGACCCAACAATGAGCAGGCTTGTCCTGGAGTTGGATCCGGATAGGCTCGATTCCTAGTTCGTCCGGATATTGTATCATAGAAGATAAGGTGGCCAAAGCATCGGCAAATATATTTCAGGTTCGTGGGAGATGTCTAAATTCCAAACTTTGAAATTGTCTGGCCAAATTGAGCAAATTACAATGGTATGGCAAGATTTTGGAATCTTTGGTTATCCATTGCTTCAACGTTTGGTGCACAAGTAAATATGAATCACTGAAGGCTATCAACTCTTTAACTTCAATTTCCAAAGCCATTTTAAGACCAACGATACAGGCTTCATACTCAGCCATATTATTTGTGCAGGCAAATTGCAATTTAGCGGCCCCGGGGTAATGCTTCCCTTCTGGAGATACGAGAACTGCTCCTATTCCGGTTCCGAAAGAATTAGCGACACCATCGAAAAACAACCTCCATTCAGGGCACGGCTCGCTCATATCTTCTGCGGCACCAACAAGTAAAACCTCCTCATCGGGGAAATAAGTATAGAGCGGTTGATAGTCATCATCGTTTGGATTTTCTGCCAAATGATCGGCTATAACTTGTCCCTTGACGGCCTTTTGCGAAGTGAAAATAATATCAAACTCTGAAAGGATCATCTGCCATTTGGCCAGACGCCCAGTTGGCATCAGTTTCTCCAAGAGGTATTTCAGAGGATCAGAGCGGGATATGAGATATGTGGTGTGACTTAACAGGTAGTGTCTCAACTTTTGAGCTGCCCAGGCCAATGCACAATAACTTTTCTCAATGAATGAATAATTAGCCTCATACTGGGTGAATTTCTTGTTGAGATAGTAGATGGCTTGCTCTTTCCTTTTGGAATCATCATGTTGCCCCAGAACACAACCTACTGTTCCGTCGAGCACGGATAAGTACATGATCAAAGGGCGGCCCGGTTTGGGTGGCACTAGGACTGAAAAGTGCAGCAAATAATCCTTAATTTTGTCAAAAGCTTGTTGGCACTCTTCATTCCAATGCAATGGCACATTCTTTTTTAACAACTTGAATAGCGGCTCGCACGTTGCGGTTAATTGGGCAATGAATCTTACAATGAAATTAATCTTCCCTAAGAAACTTTTCACATCTTTTTGCGTTTTTGGCACTGGCATGTCTCGAATTGCCTTGATCTTTGCCGGGTCTATTTCTATGCCCCTTTTACTGACAATGAATCCCAACAATTTACTAGCTGGTGCTTCAAAGGCACATTTCGCAGGATTTAGCTTCAAATTGTACTTTCGCAACCTTTCAAACAACTTTCTTAGATCAATCAAATGGTTTTCTGCTTTCTTGGATTTGATTATAATGTCATCCACGTAAACCTCCATCTCCTTGTGGATCATATCATAAAACAAAGTAGTCATAGTCCTTTGATAAGTAGCTCTGGCATTCTTTAAACCAAATGGCATTACCCGATAGCAAAATGTGCCCCAAGGGGTGCTAAAAGCAGTTTTTTCTCTATCCTCTTCGACCAATAAGATCTGATGGTATCCAGCAAAACAATCACAAAAAGATTCAATTTCATGTCCGGCAGTGTTGTCTAGAATGATGTGGATGTTTGGCAAAGGAAAGTCATCTTTAGGACTGGCTTTATTAAGGTCCCTATAATCAACACAGATTCGTACTTCTCCATTCTTCTTTGGAACAGGGACTGGATTTGAGAGCCAAACAGGGTAATGAGATACAATGATAATATTAGTCTTAAGCTGCTTTTCAATTTGCTCTTTTATTTTGAGGCTCATGTCTGGTTTGAATTTACGAGGCCTTTGCTTCACTGGTGGAAAAGTTGGGTCTGTAGGCAATCTGTACACCACTACATCGGTCGAAATGCCAGTCACATCGTCATAAGACCATGCAAATACATCTTGAAATATAGACAAAAACTCAATCATCTCCTCTTTCTGCTTTTCGTTCAAATGAATACTGATTTGTATCTCCTTAACCTCAGTCTTAGTGCCAATGTTGACAATTTCTGTTTCTTCTAGGTTGATTTAGGTTTCTCCTCATATTGTTCAAGATCTTTTGAGAGAAAATCATATACCTCCTCATTATCACTCTCGTCTTGCAATTCAGATTGCATAATTTCGAAGTCGTGAGTGATATAGAGATTGTCATCATTGGATTCCAGAATAGAATAGTGATATCCATAGGGTCAAATAATTTTATTTTTGGCCATCTGAAAGAATTAAGAAATTCAAGGCAATAAGCAAATAAAACACGCAAATAAACAAGTAAACGAACAATTGTGATAAAAACTACTTGTGCATTTTCATAAGCTTCAAATCAAAGTGAAACAAGACAAAAGTTTAATTGCTAAAGATGCTTTCATTAAACTATTTACATATGCAAGAAACAGTTTTCATGAACTTTGGTAAATGACAACCCCCTGTAGATTTACCGAAACTCCTTTTGAACGGGAAAGCACTCGGCGGTCCAGTTGTGTATAGCTCCTTGGGGAATGTCTGGGAATTCGGTATCATCTGACGGACAATCTTCGGATATTGCTCCCACAAACAAATGAGTCAGGCTTGTCTCCACTTCATCAATTGGGCTAAATTCAGATGTAATGACTTCAGCCGGCTTTGGAAAGGTATAGTGTAGTGGTGGAATGTTTAAAGCACCTAACTTGCCTTCCTTTTCTGCCTTCTTGCGTGCTTTCATTTCTTTTATATCTCTGGCAGTCGGACGGAATCCCAAACCAAATAGGTCCTTCTTTTCAATGAGTTTCACAGGCTTTAGAATGCCTTGTAGATTGCGTCCCAATCCCTTATCAAATTCATATCCTCCGCGAATCATTTCCTTGGCCATCATAACACTGACCGCTGGCAAAACCATTTCGTCTTTTGAAGCTTCACTTGTTATCCAACTCACAGAGACAATGTCAGCTGTACGGTAAGAAGACACTGAAGCATTTCAGTTACCATCCTCCTCAGGCTTGGAATCGGCAATTACAATGCAATCTTCTTCAGCAAAAATGGTTATCAGCTGGTCGTTCACCACAAATTTCAATACTTGATGCAAGGAAGAGGGTACAACGCCAGAGCTATGAATCCACGGCCGCCCGAGTAAAACATTATAGACATTGGGAAAGTGCATAACTTGGCAGGCTATCTGAAATTGAGCGGGCCCCATTTCGATCACCAAATTTACTTCTCCTATGGACCCTCTTTCGGCTCCATTGAATCCTCGAACTACGGTTTCTGAGGGTTTTAATTTGACATCTTGCAACCCTAACTTTACCAAAGTGTTCCAAGGACAAATATTGAGGGTAGACCCATTGTCGATCAGTACTTTAGGCAACATTTTCCTATTGCACGTCACAGCTACATATAAGGCTTTGTTATGACCAGTTCTTTCCGCAGGCAGCTCTTCATCAGAAAAAGTGATTTGTTTAGCAGTCAAAACATTTCCGACTATGTGCGAGAAATTGTCAACTGAAATATTCTTGGGAATCCGAACCTTAGTCAAAACTTCAAGTAACGCATCCCTGTGCAAATCGGAGGAGAAAAGCAAGTCTAAGATGGAAATTTGGGTAGGCATTTTGTTCAGCTGTTCAACCACATTGTATTCGCTTCTCTTAAGCCTCTTGAGAAAATCCCATGCCTCTTCTTCAGTCACTGCGGGTTTGGTAGTCGGCTCATGATTGCTTATTTTGACTGGGACGCCAGCAGTGGATGAGCTTGCTATTTTTCCTGACCTTGTGATAGCAGACACTTCTTCCTTCAAAACTTGTTTATCCCCAATTTGCAAAATGGGCTCACTGTAATTCCACGGCACTTGCTGTAAAATTAAAACCGGTACTTGTTCCGGGAATTCAATTACCACAGGTTCTAAAGCTACACTTTCGGATGGAGTTAGGTCTAAAATGAAGGGCCTCTTATCTCCCTCATACGATGCTTCCTTTATCACGAAAGGTTGATCCATTACCCCGAACACTTCTGTTTCATTTGACATGCTTCGGAAAAACTCTTCAAATTCCTTATCATCCATAATAACTCCGACCGTATCAGGGTGTTCCGGCAAGGGGTTCTTGCTAACATTCGGTCCTTGCTCTTCTCTCTTCCTAATTATGATTTCCCCTGCTTCGAGCATGTTTTGAATCTTATGTTTGAGGAGTCGACAATTGGCAGTGGAGTGACCAGGTGCTCCTGAATGATAAGCACAAGTAACCTGTGGATTATACCCAGCAGGCATGCCATAAGGGTAAGTTGGAGGGGGAATCACACCTATCTTACCGACAGCCTTTAATTGCTTGTACAACTAATCCAAAGGCCTGCCTAGATTGGTGAACGTTCGGGTACGATTTTGATTGTAGGATTCAATAGGTTGGGGATAGTTGTAGGTAGGTCTGTTTGGTGGGGAAAATTTTTGGTGGTAAGGAGGTCGAGGACGAGTTTGTTGAAAGTTAGGTTGAGATATTTGAAAAGGGGCCGTAGGCGGGTTGGCGTAATTTGGGTGAGGTCGGGGGTAGGAGATATTGGTATTGTAGACAGGGTGAGGATTTGAATAATAGGGATAAGGTGGTGAATATGTTGGTTTGTACTGAAATCTGGGTCTCGGTGTAAGGTTTTGATCCCAGATGAAGGCAACTTCCCCCTCTTTCTTTTTAAATTGCGGCTTTTTCCCACTACTTCCTTGTCCTTGCAAAGCATCCAACTGTGATTTGAGGGTAGAGACATTAACGATCTTCCCAACTCTTACGAAGTCATCGTACTCTTCAAGCTTATTGACAATAGCAGCAAACGAACATCCAGTCATGCGGAAAATTTCTTCAAAGTACGGCGGATCATGTGCTTTAATGAAAGTGCGTATGATTTCGTCCTCAGTCATTAGTGACTCGACTTTTGCAGCTATTTTCCTCTATCTCTTGGCATAAGTCTTATGGTCCTTAGAGGGTTTTCTCTTTGTTCCTTCCAACGTAGTTCGTGTCGGAGCCAAGTCGCAGTCATACTCGTCTGCCTCACAAAAGCATTGGACAAGTCAAGCTAGGTCTTTACTTTTTCGGGTTTCAGATTGGAATACCAGTCGAGTGCATCCCCCTCCAGACTTTCCGGGAACAGCCTTAGAGGCAGATTCTCGTCATCTATGGGCTTTCCTAACTTATTAGCAAACAGACGGAGGTGCGTTTTGGGATTGCTTGTTCCATCGTACTTGTTAAATTTTGGGGTCTTGAACCCCACAGGCAACTGCACATTTGGGAAGAGACAAAGTTCATCATACTCCAACACTCCTTGCTTGTTTAACCCTTGACTTTTCATAAATTCATCGAAACGGTCTAGGCGCTTGAGCGGCTTCATATCAACGGGAGCGGAAGATTCTCCCATCTCTGGTTTGGTTTGAATGGTATGGTCTGGCAGGAAGGGCTCAGCTGCAGTGTGATAAAAGGTATGTGGTTCAGGTGACATATGTGAAGTGACTTGGGATTGTGGAATCTGCGCGTGAGTAGGAAAAAATGAAGGGTTAGGAGGGTAAGTGTATGGCAAATTTGTGGTGGCATAGGTGAAAGTTTCTTCGGGTGGAATAAGGAAGGATGGAGTAGAGGTTATTTGAGTCGGAGGTATGACAAATGGTTCTTGCTCAGGTTGTTTGACGGGTACGGGCTCGGGTTGAACTCCGCTGCTGATAAACTCATCAATCAATTTTCTTTGGGCCGCCATCTCGGCAGCCATCTCACCAAACTTAGTAAGCATCTCGGTTAGCTGAACCCCTAAACTCGTAGCCTCCGGTTGAGCTGCAGTAGCAGACCTATCCGAGGGTTCCAGTTGTGAACTCATGTTTACACGACTCCTCTGGGCTTGACTACAGGATCGTGTTATGAGGGGGATTCGACGAGAAGTTATGTTTAAATATTACCTGAAAATATGAAATGGCTTGCTTTTAGATTTTAGCCATCGCTTAGCTTTTCCAGCAAAAATAAAAATAAAGAAGAAGAAAAAGACAAGTGTTAGTAAATATCCAAAAAATTCGGATGCATGTCCTATTGGGGAGGCCTTTTTATGCCAAGGGTAGGCCTAACATAATGCTATACCTTCGGGGTAAAATCCCACTTTTAAACCTGTAAGTGAATATAAAAGCAGGAATTCTCATTAAGTATGGATAAACTCAATCATTCTTTACAATCTCATTGATGGTTTGACTAACCATTCTTACAAAATCTTCATGTCTAGCTAGTTTAGTGTATTGGGATTCTCTAGAACTCCCAATACTAAGTTTCCGAATCTCATCTTGGATTTTGTCAAATGCACCCAATGCCTTTTCCAATTTCTCGGTTTTTCTTGCCTCTTTCTTCAATTGTGATCGGGCATCTTCCAATGCTTGATCAGCCACCATGATCTGCAACTGATGATCCTCCAATTCTTTCCTTAATTTCTCATTCTGCTCTTCAAGAGTAACGGAGACCAACGATACCTTTTCTCTTCCTTGGTCCATTATTGATTTGATCCAGTCGTTGTACTCCAAGATGACCTTAGGCTCTACTTTATTCACTTGATCCAAATGCAGGTTGTCCAAACTACACAGATTCCCCCAAGCTTCCAACACCGTACTCCGGCACTCAGCAACTGTATTGAGTTCGATGCTTCCCACTCCTTGTATGTTCGGCACTCTCTGCGAATACCCAAACTGTCTCATAACTCGTTGTGGCATGTACATAATCAATCCACTGGTGCTCGCTAACGGGATGAAGCCAAATTGTGTAGTTTTGAAAGCTGGATCTCTTACTTTCGTCCAATCAAGAACCCATTGTATCTTATCCGAAGTTAAAGCATTGAATTGAATAAACAAACTTGGAGACGCTATTCGATAGAATTTTCCAACCCTTTCTCGGTGCGACTCAACCCAATTTGCTGTTGGAAGACATGATCCCAATGGATTTAGCGCACTTTTTGACAGATGTTCCATTGCCCACATTTGAAGCACCAGGTTGGATGCATAGAAAAACCTCCTCTTCCTTTGGCATTCGGTAACTGCGGTGAAGATATCAGCGATGATGATAGGTACCAAAGTAGGGGTCTTTTCCTTGATTCTTAGAAACACACTTTGAATCATGTTGACTGTTGAGAAAGTAACCTTTTCATGCTTTTGCGGGAATAATAGTAGACTGGTCAAGGCTAGTCCAAAGACTTGTACTCGCTTTCCTTCCCACTGCTCTCTGCTAATAAAGAAGTCATCATGGTGTCGGTCATAAGAGTCCTTTTCCCCAAATCGTTCGTATAAGAACTCCAGTGGACATGATTTTGCGTCCGGGTGCTGGTCTATACTAACTTGTCTTAAACCTAGAAATTTGCAAAACTGCCCTCTAGTTCCACTAGTTGGGTACACCATAGGGCAACCTTTCCCAAGCATTTGCAATAGTCCTTCTATTTCCTCCAAAGTGGGTGTTAACTCACACACCCCAAATCGAAAAACGGAACCATCGGGATCCCAATACTCGAGTAGTACTTGAATGATTGCTATGTTTGGGGTTATGTTCAAGAGACTCGGTAGATGCCCTATATATGGGAACAATCGGTTCACTTCATGCGCCATGTTGTTCTTCCAAACCATCAGCTCACGAGGTATATGATCTAACATTCGGCACGGAGCCATCTGGGGAGGAATTTCACTGTTTAGTACCTTACATTGGAATTTTACCCCTTAGGCCAAAGAAAATTGTAAACATGGAAGTCTCGTTGGATTAAATATCCGAGACATAGGCTAGCTTAATCCTAACACGGGATCCCCTAAATGGCATTCCCTTCTAGGGTTTATGCATGATGCCATTTTATCAAAGCGCGTAAATATACAGTACACAAATGAAACGTGACCTAGAGGAACCCCTTTTTGGTACGCGGGGGTGAGCCTAAAAATGAAATGTATTTATACTACAAATGCGAAGAATTGAATTTAAACGTGTCACATCAAATAGGGTAGGCTCCTAAAGAGTACCATATCAGGACTCTTATTTTCTAAGCTTATGAATGCAATGGAGACAAAAACCAAGAAAAGTTAGTTCAATCAGACAAATACACATAACACATTGTAGCGAAACAATACAAAGAGATAAAACAATAAAAGGTAAAGAGGGGTCGGATCCCTCCCCTCGTGAATAGTGTCCCTAATTTAGGGTAAGGTCGACTCTACCCTAGGTAATTCTAGTATGGATGCATGAGGTTTGGCTCACTAATGCATCTAGACTCAATAAGGCTTCGGTTCCCAAGCGTTCAGACCTAAAAGCGAAGGGTCATCACTCCCTGGGCCTTTGATTGGTGGCTCGAGTGATCCCTTAGGCATCGCTATGGGCGCAGTGCACACTATCCGCCTATCTAAGGAAATCGATTCTAATCCTACAGGGAGATGTGGGATAGCGCCCATGATAAAGAGAAAAATAGGGTGACTAAAACTATGTATGCACGTATGAAGTGCTTCGTTTGGAGGGGAGGGATCGAGAACCAACGTGAGGCTCTAGGGTAAAAATCCCCCCACCCAAATGCAATGCAAAGCGCGGGATCACATAAATAAATCACTCATCCATCAAATTAATCGTACGCAAAATGTGCGAGGGAGTGAGTTGATACGCGCGAAATGTAAAAATCCTAAAAAGGGAAAAATGCAACCCTAAACATCCAAATGCGATATATGAAAATGTTAAAAGAAGAAAAGGATTTACTAAATCAAATTTGCTTGGACTCTCTAAATCCCTAGTGGAGTCGCCAACTGTCGCGCCCCATTTTTTGAACATAAAGAAAAATAAATGACGAGTTTAGAAAAATGGCTTTTGATCCAATTTTTGGTTGAAAAAATGAGTTTTTGATTTTTTAGAAAATAAAGAAAAAATGGGTCTAAATGGGACTTGAAAATGCGATGATTTGACCCAAAATATAGTTTAAAAAGGATTTTTTGAATGAAAAATAGAGTCGCCACTTGGTATAGAGTTAAGGTGTACCAAATCACCTAAAAATGAATTTTGAAAGAAAAAAAGTAGAAAACCCTTTTTAAACGACTCCAAGTCTATGAAAATCAGAGAAAAAGATTCAGGAGTCACGTTTGAAGAAAGGGAAGGCAAGGATAAGAGTCCAAGGCACCCTTTCAATCTAGCCAAGGCTAGTTGCGCGATTTAGTCAAAGATTTTCTTATTTTACCCTTAAGATTTATCACATTTGGATGTACTATATGAATGCAAACCCTAGACCTAAGAGAGTATCGGTGGGTCAAAATTTCTCTTCAAAACTCAATTGATGCCAATCACATTAATTGTGATGCCCAATGTGGACTCTTCGAAGAAGTCAAGAATAATGCAAGCATGAGACTCGAAAGAAAGAAAAAGTAAAGAAAATAATAATATACAAATGTGTATGACCTAAAGGAATGCATCATAATGGGTGCGGGGGACTTATACTCGTGACTTTCAATGTTCCCTTTAATAGAGGGAATACGAGCGTGCTAAGGCTAGAAAAGCCAAACTTGTCCATATCCCATATCCAAGGGGTTTCCCTATCTAATCAAGCAAATGATCTAATCTAATTCTAATGCTTAGATGAAATGCAAGTCTAATGTCATGTTTTCATACCAAGGGGTAAGGAATATATATATATAAGGGGAAATACGGGATAAGGGCTATACATATAAGGAAAGTGTCATGCAACATGATAAAAAAAAACCCTAGGAAATAAAGATATGCATGAGATGAACTGATTTTATCACACAACCATGATCTAATGCTTGAGGGGCTTCTAAGGGTCTAGCGTTGGACTAGCCCATGTCTACAATTTCCCACTAGCATTGGACTAGTGAGAAAAGTTAGAACAAAAGGCCACAACTATCGTTGGACTAGTGTGGTGACGGGAAAGAGACCACAACTAGCGTTGGACTAGTGTGGTGACGTCACACATTCATTACAATCAAATAAATCATGTAAAGTATAATAACGCAAATAAACACATAAACCACATAAAACACATAACACGTAAGCATGATATCTAGATGCAAGATTCTAGGAAAGCGAGTAGCACATAACACATAGGCATGAAAAACACACAAGGCAAATAAAGCAAAGAAAGCCCCATCTATTACATTAGAGAGGTCCTACTACAATCTAAGGGGGAAATGGAATAAAATAAATAAAATAATAAGCTAGCTATTACAACTTTGGCATTCAAGTGCCTTTCAAATGATCGAAATTGAAAATAACTATATAAAAACTAAAACAAATAAAGTGGATAAATAAATAAATAAATAAAAATGAAAACATTCAAAAGGCATGCAATTAAGCACATAAATCACATAGACACATATGGTCAAATAAAGTGAGAAATTAGGAATAGAGTGTACCTCCCTGGAGATGGAGCCCTTCGGAGTGAAATAATTTATTTACCCTCCAAAATAAAAGTAAAGATCAAGGTACCAATTTAATGGTGAATAAAGACATAAATGTAAATCATGACACTAATTGAGCTCAAATAGTCTCAAATGTCAAAAATGACTTAACGGAAATGCCATTAGAATCAAATAAATCATCAATTACATCAATCAAGCCATTAAAATCCCAAGGATAAACGCCCAGAGTTCATATTGCAATCAACAAAAAGGTGATCCGTGCCCAACTGAAAACAAAAGCCCTGAAAAATCAAGTTGTGGGACTCAAATGCAAATGAGGTAGGACCTAATTGCAAGAAATTAGAACGTAATTGGGCCTTTGTAACATAGATGGAAACTAAAGGGAGTAAGGTGCAATTTCTAGAAGCCATTTTTCATGCAAAAACTCCATGCAAATTGCTTACGAAGGAAATATGCAAACAAGCTTCTGCAACAACTTTTCTTATGTTATGAAGCTTCGGCAATCAACCGCACGCGACAAGTTTCACAAATCTCTCAAATCGAAACTCAACCTCAAACTTTTATCAAACTTATCATTCGAGATGCGTGAGAGAGGATGGCAGAACTAGAAATGATGAAGATTTTCATGCAAACAAGAATACGAACCAAGCTTTCTGTTACAAAAATAAAATAAAATTAGGCAGCTAAGGAGGCCTTTTGTAATATTTTTCTGATGCAGACTTGTGGCTTATCAAAACACAACCAAAATAACTTAAACCTCTGCCGTGACTTCCAACCAAATTCACAAGATAAAAATCTAAGATTCCAACCATAATCTTGCAATCAAGAACAAACAAAAGACTCAACACTCATAGAAAACATCTCTCCAAACTCTCGGATGGAAGCAAACTGACCACTCATAGAAAGCAGGCTTTCTGCAAGTCTGATGCAGAAAAAGCTCACACGGAACTTCAAACGAAACCAGCTAAGCCATCACCCGAACACCCCTTAACAACACTGAACATCTCAACTAGCAAACGAACCCAGAATTATTGCCTAGGAGCACAAGCTTCAACAAATCATGCCTTGCAACAATGACAACCAAACAGAAAAAGAAGTAGCTAAATGCTTCAAAGCTGTAAAACCATGTCAATGTTATGGCCTGCCGTCATATCACACATGGAATTCATGAAGACTGTAATCTGCAAACTTGTGGGAAGTATTAGATGATTCCGTTCATGACTCTTAACAAAACAGAACCATTTCTTCAACAATCAACTCAGAAGCGAAGATTGACAGCCATTACCACAAACATTAACAACGATAGGTCTGCCAACCGTGCTGCAACAAGTCGACAACTTCGAGCTTGTTGTAGCAGAGGTTCATGTTACACGTAGCCCCAACCATGAACACAGACAAGCTACTAAGAACAAAAATTTGCAACCCATGAATCATACACATTCAGTTTCACAGGGGAAAGGAAGCACGAAAGTTGACAGCTTTTTGAGTTCATACATTTTCAGTCACAAAAATTCTGAACTCACCCATGACCCACGCACAGCCACTCACAAAAGTGGAAAAAACAGAATCTTAGTGAACATGAAACAGAAGGGGAGGGAAAATAATCAACAAAACAGTAAAGTTTCATAAGCAAGGTCACAGAATACATGTTTTAAGAACTCCAAGAGTCTGCGTTTGAAAAGATACTAAAATTTAGCAGGAAGAGGAATACTTACTGTGATGGTGAAGACAGTGACGGTCGTGAGGATTAGTAGTTCCAGTGACTTCTTTGCTCTTTGAGGAACAGCAGCCGACCGGATTTTCCTTCTCTCCTCCCTTGTTTTGTTTCCCGCAACTCTTTTTTTTTGGGTTTTTCTTCTTCCTCCAGACGAGCCCTCGCGATGCTCTTCCCTAATTTTCTTTGCTCTGTTTTCTGCCTTTTTCAAAAGCCTAGCCGTAATCTTTCTTTTTCCTATCTACCCCAGCCCCCTGTAGCTTTCCTCCATTGCTCCTCTATATTAGGCTCTTTCCTTTCCTTTTCCAACCCTTTAGCCGCTACCCAATCTTCCCTTCTGTCTTTTTTCTCTCGCGGAGCTCCTTCGATCTTCCCCTCTCTCGGTTTCTTCTCCAGCCGTCCATAAACCTCCCCTCAACTCTACGGCTTTCTCTTATCCCTTTTATATGGGAAGCTAAACCCTCAAACCCTCACACCTAAGGCTAGGATGATAGTTGGATTTCTTACCAAAATTTTTGGAGCCCTTAGATTTTATGAATGAGATCTTTGAGTGATGAGCTAAACTTTAAAAAGAAACAACGAAAATGAGTAAAATAGAAGAAATGGCTAGCTGCAATTTTTCTCTTGTGCTTTTGCTTTTTTTTTTCATAATAATATAATAATAACAATTAAAAAATAAATAAAATAAAATAAAAAAATAAAAATAACATTTTAAGTAAAATCAAATAAAATGAGGAAACCCAGGAATAAAAGATAAAATAAATGCCTAAAAAAAACATTTTGTGTTTAATTGATGATTTTCCCTATTTTTCTATTTTTTTATTTTTAAAATTAAATAACAATGAACTTAACGCTAAAAAAACTAAAGCCTATTTTTGCGAATAATTTTCTTTTTCAATAAATTCTATGCTAAAATAACTTAAAAATAAAGATAAAAGACTAAAAGTAAATAAAAACTAACATAAAAAAATAAAAAATAATAGTAAACAAAAATACCCTAAAAATTTGGTGTCTACAACAATGTTCCCTAGTATTACTTTCCTCGGTCCCAGTCGAGAATTCCAATAACTAATTTCTTCCAACAATTGTAATTCCTTGATCATCAATCCAGCCATTTGCACTTGACGACTCAAAGCATCGCCCACTACATTGGCTTTTCCTGGATGGTACTTGATCGTGCAGTCATAGTCTTCCAGAAATTCCATCCATCTACGTTGCCTAAAATTCAACTCCTTTTGAGAAAATAAGTACTTAAGGCTTTTGTGGTCTGTAAAAACCTCAAATGTCACTCCGTACAGATAATGTCTCAAGTTCATCAAAACAAAGACCACAGCTGCTAACTCCAAGTCATGAGTCGGGTAATTCCCTTCATGCGGTTTCAATTTCCTCGAGGCATATGCTATCACTTTGTTATTTTGCATCAAAACACATCCCAATCCTTCCTTAGAGGCATCTGTGTAAACCACAAAACTATCCTTTCCATTGGGTAGATCTAACACTGGGGCTTTAGTTAAACGTCTTTTCAATTTCTGGAAACTCTATTCGCACTTAGGATTCCAAATAAACTTCCCACTCTTCTTGGTCAGCTCGGTCATTGGTCCAACAATTCTAGAAAAATCTTGGATAAATCTCCGGTAAGACCCTGCTAATCCAATAAAACTCCGAACTTCAGTAGGGTTTTCCGGTCGTTTCCATTTCGAAACAGCTTCAACTTTAGTTGGATCCACTTCAATCCCATCCTTAGAAATTATGTGTCCCAAGAAAGTCACTTCTTTTAACTAAAACTCATACTTGCTAAACTTAGCATATAACTGGTGTTCCCTCAGGGTTTGTAAAACAATTCTCAAGTGTTTCTCATGATCTTTCACATTCTTAGAATACACTAAAATGTCATCAATGAAAACCACCACAAATTGATCTAGATAAGGCTTAAAAACCCTATGTATTAGATCTATGAAAGTTGCAGGAGCATTAGTTAACCCAAATGGCATCACTGTAAATTCAAAGTGCCCGTAACTCAAGTTAAAAGCAATCTTGGGTATGTCCTTCTCCAAAATCCTCAATTGGTAATAACCCTGTCTCAAATCCAACTTCGAAAGTACTACCGCCCTTTGCAATTAATCAAACAATTCATCAATATGGGGTAATGGTACTTATTCTTAATTGTGACATCATTCAAGCCTCTATAATCTATACATAGTCTTAAACTCCCATCATTTTTCTTAACGAACAAAATCGGGGCTCCCCACGGAGAATCACTCTCCTTTATAAAACCCTATCCAACAAATCCTGCAGTTGCAATTTCAACTCCTTCAATTTCGCTGGTGCCATTCGATATGGTATCTTAGAGATAGGTGCTACTCCGGGAGTTACATCAATCTTAAAAGTTATTTCCCGCTCCGGGGGTAAAGATTCTAACTCTTCAGGAAAAACATCTGAAAAGTCTTTTACTACAGGCACGTCCTCCAAATTCACCTTATTACTAGGGGTGTTAATAAGGAAAGCCAAATACCCTTTAGCTCCTTTACTTAATAATTTTCTAACCCGAATTCCTGAGAAAAGTGCGGACGAAGCCAATTTACCCCTTACATCTAACTTCGGGGTTGCCTCCCCTAGAATGCACAATTCTACAATCTTTGTTCGCCAGTTTAACTGGGCATTATAACGGGCTAGCCAATCCATTCCTAAAATCACATCATATCCCTTAATTGCTAAACTTATCAGGTTGGCCAATAATTTCCTCTCCCCAACACAAACTTCACAATCTCTATACACCAAGTTAGCAATTAAACTTTGATCCCCAATAGGTGTTTTAACCTCCAAATCATACGGTAACTTAACTGACTTTGAATCTATCCCACTCATGAAATTAGGGTTTACAAAAGAATGTGTTGCACCCGGATCAATTAAAACTCTAGCTAAACGATGAAAGATTGAAATTGTACATTCAACCACTTCAGTCGCTTTAGGGATGTGTTGATAATCCAGTGCATAAACTCTAGCCGGTACTTTCGGTCAACTTCCTCCGGCACTGGTCTGCTTAGAATTTGACTTTTCTGATCTCTGACGGTTACCTCCTATTTTTGGTGATTTCGGACAGTTGGCGACTTGATGTTCAGCACTACCACAAAATAAATATTTTTTCAATTTTCTCTAGCAGTCGTTGTCAGAGTGGTTGGATTTACCACAATATTCACAAGTAACTTGAGGAGTCACAGCCGAATCAGTAGAAGGCGCTCCTCTAGCCTGAGCCGGTCCACTGTGACCTCCTCTGGATAAAACTCCCCTAGAAGCTCCAGTGGTCCTTATTCCTCCCATTCCTCTTTCCATTTTGGAAGGTTGTGCACTCTTACTAGCTTGCCCAGACGCAGAGCTAGAGAAATTTCTCTTTCTATTATGAAAGTCCCTCACTTGCAGTCTTGCACTCTCAACCCTTTGTGCCTTCTCTAAAGTCTCAGTAAACGTAGAAATTTGGGCTGCGGCCAAGCTCTCCTGAATTTCCACATTAAGTCCCTGTACAAACCGTCTAATCCTTTTCCGCTCATTGGTCACCAATTCGGGAGCGTACTTTGAAAGGTTAGTGAATTTTTCTTCATACTCCGCTACACTAAGGGTTCCCTGTTTCAGTTTGATAAACTCATCCTCCCTTTTTTCTTGAATCAAGGGTGGAAGAAATTTTCCAGTAAACTCCCTCGTGAAATTCTCCCAAGTCCAAGGGGTTTGAATTCTTTCCCATTTTCCTTTTATCATGTCCCACCAAGCACGAGCCACTCACTCAAATTGGAAAGCAGCAAAATTCACTCACCTATCCTCAGTATAGTCTAGGGCGGAGAATATATTGGTCATCCTCTCTAACCAATTCTCTGCTATTTCAGGATCGGGTTCACCAAGAAACTTAGGCGGGTTGAACTTTAAGAACCTCTCTAAGGCTCTATCCTCTCCTCTTTCCTGACCCCCAAGTTGGTTAAACGGTCCAGGACCTTGTCTATCAGCTAAGCGTTCTAGAATATCAGTCATCCTATTAATGGCAGCAGCCACTTGATTACCCTCAATATTTTCCTGGCCTTGGGTCGGTCCAGTTGTCGATCCCTGGTCATCCCTTTGAGATTGGGCCTATCTAGTCTCTCGCCCACGGCCTCGACCACTTCTTAGCCCTTCTATTAGTGCAGGAAATAAATCAATTATACGATGCAAAGTAGAAGCAGGCACCAATCAAAACATCGAGAATAACAATAATATACATTCATTAGTACATCAAGTTCATACAATTAGCAAGTCATGGGGTAGTCACAAAAATATAGCACACAGATGCCACAAGAGTACTTTTAGTCACAGAAAACTAAAGTAAAAGCAAGTGCTTCAAAAGTAAGTCACACAGTCATGCAAAATACAATGGCTTCAGCACTTAGCATCACCCCTGCTAATTCTAGCTGTACTAGTTAAAAGGGTCAAAAGAAAGGTCAATCAATCTAGACCTAGTCCACAGTAGGACTACCAGGAGGAATCTCCTCCTCAGTGTCCTCCTCTGGATCCTCCTCCTCCTCAGGGGTTCTGGACTACCTCCATTGACTCATCCACTAGCCTAGTAGCATCAGTCAAGATGTCGGAAGCCCGACTATGGACCTCCTCTCTCAACCTAGTAAGTCGAGCTCTAGTACTCCGAAACTCCTCACGAACCACAGCAGATGTGGCCACCTCGCCCTCGAGTATCTCCTCGAGCTCCACAATCCTCTCTCCCTGAGCCCCCACCATCTGTCGAAACTCGTCCACCTCAGCTTGTAAATCCCGATTAAGATTTACTAACTGACAACGCTCGTCGTGCAAAGCAAGCACAAGGTGGTTCAGGTAGGTAAAGGTCAACCTCCACGAACATCAGAGATATCTGTCAGACGGGGAATAGTGTACTCGAGCTCCTCCTCCTAGAGCTCGGTAGAAGATAGGCTTAGGAGGCACTACATGACCATTTGCATGGCCATTCCCGTTAGCTGCCGGAACTCCATTTCCGTTTTCCATCCCTGCAAAATAATAGCACTTTTCGGGTTAGAAATTAAATCACTATCCAATTCGGATGTCGTTTATGCATGTCTAACCCAATCACTAGTATGCTCCAAATACCTCTTAAGGTATAACTTAATTATCCAGTCTCAGGTCTTAAGGGTAAAGTATCTAATATGTCTCCCATATAGATCTCTAACCTAGAGCTCTAATACCAACTGTGATGCCCCCACTTCTCCCTAAGACGAGCCAAAGGGGATCCACAGGACGCCTGCCCAGCTCTCGCCAGAACTCAAGCAATTTCTATTCAAGCTTATAGCGGTACTAGAAGTCAACAACTAGAACATAAACATATAAATAGTGTGGAAGCACTCAAGCTTAACGATCGATAACAATCACCCAATCTCTACATCGGATTTCCAAAATACAGCCCAAAATATACAATATCCAAAAGTCTAGATAAAGAAGTTGGAACCCTATTACATGAGTACACAAAAGAGAAATTCCTCCGAATCTCATTCCAAGCCCAAACCTGTTAAGGAAAACAAATCTACAGGGTGAGCAAAATGCTCGTGAGGCCAAGAACACACATGGAAGCACATTGTTCAAGTAACAATCCCAATTTAACAAGTAAAGCAACAATATTGCAATAAATAACAATTCGAGCGGAAAAGTAAGCAGAAACAATTCAAGGATATCGGAGCTCTCAGGAGCTAATTTCAACTTGCTTTGCCAATGTCATTCGTATACCTTCCCGTGATGACACTCCATCAATCGGGTCAGTATTTCCATTCCGTAGATCACCACTTACTTCCCTCCGTCTACCGTGCACCTCCCGGGCCCGTAAGATATTTATAAGGCGATACTCTATGAGTATGCCAAGCAAGACCTCTCATTAGGTCGAGTTTATTTGTCTCATAGCTCGCCAAGGTTCCCGACCAAGCCCATACTGGCTCGAGTCCAAGGTCGGTCTATGAGTTTGGGCGTCCCTCATTTACATTTGAGAGTCGAGGAGATTCACTCCAACGACGTATGCAGCCATAGCATACCATTTCATTTCATTCAATCATTCAATTATCTCATTTTATTCAATTAAGTCAATCATAACTCATTCATTTCATTTGAATCATAAGTTATTCATTTCAAATAAGAACGAGTGCGGTAAAATACACACTCGCCTCCATTTTTAAAATCTCCAAACAATTATAACAATTAAGCATGTATCAACTATCAAGTATTCATACACTTGACACTCACCAATATAAGAAATAAGAAAGAAATGTCCCTCAGAGCTTTAGGCGTTCACTGTGGGATCCTCTTGAAGGTTCTCTTGTATGCCTGAGCAATTAACAATAGACTATCATTTACAAACGCCTACTATTAAAGAAGATCGTACCATAGTATAATCTTAGAAGGTCTCGTGAAACGAGCCCTATGTATCCTAAATCAAGGCTCTCAAGTGGGGTTTCAAAGTACAAGAGAGATTTAGTTTTTGTCTTGGAAATCAAGTATAAAACGTTCAAGTAATATCGAAGGAATAAGGAGTACTTGAAAAACTCCATTTCCTTGAAATTCGGAAAATTTCAGTTTTGATATGATATTTTGAAAAATCGTATCTCACATTCCACATGTCAAAAATTGGAAAACTTGGTACCGTTAGAAACCTCTTCCAATGTACTAAAAGTTCTTAGAATACACTTTTCTAAGATTGCAAATGGAAAACATTCAAAAATGAGCTCAAAGTCGTTGTTTTGGTTCATAAGGCAGAGTTAAGTTGGTTTTTGGCCAACTTTGAAAATTCGGCAAAATTCACTTGATTGGAACCAGCATTTGAAATTTGGAACTCTATTAGAATCACAATCCAAGTTTACAACAAAACAAAACAAGCAGAATGAGAAATGGAGTTTTGAGTACTAATATATGGCAACTCAAAGTTACCAAAATTCCCTTGTGAAACTAGGGTTTTCCAAACTCGAGTCATGAATTTTGGTAATTTAGTTGAGCAGTGAAATGGACTGGAATTGGTACCAAATTTGGCAATATAATACTCCTATATAAAGGGTATCCCTCTATCAAATTTCATGAAAAAATACCTTCGGGAAGGTGGTCAACCAAACAACCAAAGTTTCGAAAAATCCTAAGGCAAAACTACCTTGAGTTCTTTTGTTTTCCATTCCAAACATTTGGCCAAGGAAAATCCTTCAAACATGATTCATTTGTATAGGAAAAACCTAAGGAACATTAATGGTACATTTGGTAAGTGTTTTAACTCCAAGAAATTCAGTTGGCAAGTCCACACCAAGTCTAGCATCAATTCTGCCCAAAATTTAGGATTTTCAAGAACAGGGTAGGTTTCGTATTTTGATCACAAATCACTCAATTCAACTCAGAATTGAGGATGGTTGGTGGCAGCGGAAAATACATTCATAAAAATATAATTTCATGGAAGAAATTTTTTTGAAATTCAGCACACAACTAGCTCAAATTCGAGCCTCAAGTTGCCGCTTCTGAACTTCGTTTCAGGAAAACAGAGAAACAGGACAGTCATCTTTAAACGATTGGTACGGAATATTCGGGTGGAATTAGGGGTTGCATTTTATACCGTTGGAAAGTTGAGAATGTCTAATTTCAAATGCCATTGATGCCACTTGATTTCAATGTCGGAGCACAGAGTTATGGACGAAACAAGAAGGCTGTCTGTCGGGGAAATTTTTCCAGGTTTGCTAGTTTTACGAGATTAATCCATTTGACCAACCAAACCTCAATATTTTTTGATGAAACTTTATACACCATCTATGCAACATATAAACATCATATACAAGCCATTAAAATCTCAAAATTCCGCAAAAAGAGGCACAATCATAACAGGGGCAGAATTGGAAACTTTATATCCATGCACTACTTGAAATTTATACTAGCTATGCACCATTAATCTACCAATTTGAGCACTAAACCAACATTAAATCCATCATCAAGCATCACATCAGCCATCAATCCAAGAGTGGGAGTTCATAGAGCCCACATTCAAAATTTTCCAACAATAACAAGCCACCCACATGAATATCTAAGCTCATAAGTATAAATCAACTTCCATAGGCCAAGAATTTAAGAATTGATCGTTACCTACTCCATTTGGTGCACAAGAGCAGAAATTTTGACCTTCCTTGCTTCAAAATGAACCGTGAAAAGCTCCCCCTTTTTAGCTAGATACAATCTCCAAGTGTTAGGCTAAGTGTGGTTCAATTTTGGTTTGATTTGGTTGAGATTTGGTGCAAGAATTTGGAGTAGAAAGTGATGGAGCAAGGTTGGTTCTTTTCTTTCCCTTGGCCGGCTGTTCTTGGAGTGAGGAGAGAGAGCGTTTGTTCAAATAAAGTTTTCTTAAGAACCTTTAATGTGTGGCCCAGGTTGGTGCAAAAGTCAACTCTTCAATAGTACGCGTACGCGCGCGTTTTGTGCTCGATTCCTCTCGAGTTTATTTCACTAGCGCACTAAACCTTTAATGCACTCATAATCATATTAATATTATTTACTCTTAATAGTCCCAAAATAAGGGTCTAAAGTCCCTCAATTAAATCGCGCGTGTAAAAATGTGTATCTCCAAATTAAGCGCGATAAAGCGAAACTTCCAAGAAATTCTTATAACGATAGCACTAATAACTATCACTTGAATATTTAAACATAAAATACCTATCTTACCATCCTGCAAGTCTCTAATTTTTCAAGTTTATTGTATTCTCGAATCGATTATTGACTCCAATCGCGTATTCACTATTTTCACTTAATGAGCTTCCAAAAATTAAATTTTGAAACGAGTCACTTTAAAAATATAACGAAACTATAAATCCATGTAATTAGGTCTAAAGAGGTTAGAAAATAATAATTAGAGTAAATGGGCAATTAAATATTTAAATATGCTCGGAATGCATTTTAAAATAATAAATTTTTGTGAGACATCACAATAAATCATTACGCTGCAATCATGCCTGAAGTTCTTCCAATTTGACTTGTGTCATTCTATGGGTGTTTTTGTGATTGGTTTACCTCAATGTACCTTCTCAGTAACAAACTTTATTCTATCTTTAGAGACAATGGATTTAGTTCTTGAAGAAATACATATGGATAATCTCCTTCCATTGAATCCATACTTTCCATTTTCTTGTTTGTCTAATTTGAAAGTAAACTTAGTATGAAAGATAACATTTTTGAATAAGCTTTACAACTCTTATCCAAATATTATCATATTAGGAGAGGAATTTACCAAAGCAATCTTAGGTTGTTCAAGTGCACAAATCTTTACTAGTATTACATATAGTCTTATGGTTATTCTATTTACCCATCTCAAATCAAAACTTACAAGGCAATAATTGAAGGAATCGAATCATGATCTTATGTACTTTAGTTATTCATTGGAAAACAAAGAGTGTAACACCAACAAATTTAGTTGAAGTTTCTAGTCTCTTCTCCTTCTATGAGAAAATTTTCAAACTTAAATTCTAGACTTACTGTGACGCCCCCACTTCTCTCAAGGGCGAATCCAAGGGTATCCGCGGTACGCCTGTCTAGCTCTCGCCAGGACTCAATACAATTAGATTCAAACTTAAGGATAACAACCAAATAATAAAAGTCGAAACGAAAAAAGTCATTTTCTTAAATAAATATTCAAATCTTACAACACAAGTTCTCAAAAGTACATCACTTTCCCCAAAAGCACAATCACTAGAAATCGGCTAATCAAATACAACCCAAAATACTAATCAAAAGTAATCAAATCGGCTTCTCCAAAAATTCTTTCCATTCCAAGCTCCTGTTAAGGAAAACAAAGCTAATGGGGTGAGCTGACGCTCAGTGAGGCCAAAAAAACATGCAAACACATAGTTCAAGTAGCAATGACATTTGTACGAGAAATAAACTAGGAAGTTCAAATAATCTCATAAATAACATTAACATATTTAATAAGGATACAGCAGCTCTCAGGAGCTAGATTCCACTTGTTTCGCCAAGGCTTGATCAATACTTCCCCGTAATGACACTTCGTCAACCGGATAGGCATTAACTTTGTAGAACTCCATTTACTCTTCATTCCCCTTCACCGTTACACCCCTACTCTGGGCCTGCACATCTTTTATATAAGGCGATACTACTCAAGTATGCCAAGCGAGATCTCTCAAATAGATCAAGCTTATAAATTTTTCTCATAACTCACCAAGTTTCACGACCAAGCCCATGCCGGCTTGAGTCGCAAGGTCGGCAGATGAGTTTGGGCGTCCCCCACTATTATATATATATGAGTCGAGGAAATTCACTCCGATCGACATATGCAAACATAGTATAATTTATTATTGCAACACTTTACTTTATTCACTTAGTAATATTTACTTCATACAATTCAAATATAATTCACTTAAAAGAGAACGAGTGCAATAAAGTACACACTCAACTCAACACTTGCAAAATATTCAATTAATGAAAACAATTAAGCACGTAGCAACACTTCATACACTTGACACTCATCAATTCAAAACAAGTGAGTAAGTGCAAACAAGATTTTTAGTGGTCGGCTCCTTCTTCAAGATCCATTTGAGTGCCTGAAGAAATAACGATTAACTATCACTCACCAATTCACACAACCATTATCAATTAAGGACGAAAGTATATTTGTTTAAGACTTAAGACATCATCTTAAAAGAGCTTTAAATCTCGCGAAAATCGTGATGCAAAAGTGAGGATTAAAGTCCCAAGAGAGACTTGCCTCTTCCATACAATCGAGTTTAAAATGGTCCATCGAGATCAAAAGAAAATGACAAGTTCTTAAAACTCATTCCCTAAGAAATCGAGAAATTTCAGCTTTGCGCGATAATTTTTTAAAAATCAAATCTTGAGTTTGGCATATCCAAAAATGGAAAAATTTATACTGATAGAAACTAGGTTTGAAGTACTAAAATTTTCTAGAAACTTTCCAAGATTCTAAATGGAAAGCATTCATTTTTCAGCTCAAAGTTTCAGTTCCAAGAAGACAGATTTAAACGAGTCTTGGTTTTCCAGCAATCTTTGAAAATCCGGCATAATTCACAGAAAGTGAATCAGCCCTTGAAATTCATAAAACAATAAGAGTTCCAAACAAGCTTTTAAACACAACAAGCAGAACTAAATTCAGAGTTTTGAGCGTCAAGATATAATAGCTTAAATTCAGCTGAATTTTGTACACTGATCGAAATTTTTCCAGATTTGAAGAGTCATCTTTGGTGCTTTATTTGGGTATCGAAATGATCTTAAATTTACACCAGATTTGGTATACTTAAACTTCCATATGTGGACTATCTCTCTATCAAATTTCATGTAAAAACACATGTGGGAAGGTAGTTAACAAAACAATTAAAGTTCAAAAAATGTTTCAAGGCTAATCTGCTCTCTTGCTTTTCTTCTTTTTTCAAACGTTTTGCACAATGAAATCAGCCCCAATTCGATCCATTTTTGAAACCAAGGTCCTATAAACATTTAATAAGCAATTGATAAGCAATTGACATCAAAAATTTTGAAAAAAACATCCCAAAACAAGTTTGACCATTCGGCCAACAAGAAAGGAAGGACTTTCCAGTTTCCAGCTTTGTTGCACTTTAGAAATCAGACCACATTTCACCCAATACAAACTAAAATTGGGAATGGTTGGTGGCATTGTAAACTAGGTTCAAAATTCTACATTTTATCGGAAAGAGTCATTTCCAAAATCAGTTCAGAAGTGAGAGAAAATCAAGCCACAAGATGCAGCTCCTCCATTCCTCTCGGACAAATAGTCATAACAGAATAGTCAAATTTGTGGAATCACTACCATTCACTTAGTTCGAACTAGCAAGTGATTTTTATACCGTTGGAAAGATATGAATGTCTAGTTTCAAATGCCGCAAACAGCACTTGATTTTGACTTTTGTACAGAGAGTTACATTCAAACAAAGAGGCACTGTCCGAGACCTCTACAACACGTTTTCCAGTTTTGATTCTTTTCGAAACTCTAGTTTTGAGCAACCAATTGAAACAATTTTGGTAGACACTTTCTACACACAATATATAACATATATCACTCAATTTCACAGCCAAACAAGCACCAAAATTTCGAATTAAAACAGAGCAACAATGGACAGAATTTCGGCCAGCTCCAAACTTGCACATTTCTCAACTTTCTCTTCATTTTCTAACCATAAACCTTCCATAGAACACATAAACACAACAATCAAAAATTTTAATTCTCAAGTCAGCTACCTATAATCCACCTCAAGGCCGCTAGCCTAAAGATTAAATCAAGAAATGAAACACCTCAAGTTCGCTAGCCTCTTCCTTACTTAGGGTTGTAAACCCATGCAAACCAACCATGATTCTTGAAGAAATTAGAAAGATTGAAGAAGGTGAAGGGTTACCTCTTGAACCCTTGAAGAAACCAGAATTTTTTTCCACCAAAATCCTCCAAGAAAACCACACGATTGCTCCTTGCTCCAAGATGAAATGTGACTCCGAGTAGTTTGCAATTTGGTGGAAGTTTTGTAGGTGAATTGAAGCTAAAACAATGGAGTTTTCTTCTTCCTTTTTCTTGCTAGAGGTTCGGCTGAGAGAGGTGGAAGAAAGTGAGGGTTTTTGAGTGATGAAACTTGGGGAGAAAGAATGAGAAAAGTAGCTTTATGTTGGGTACAAAAAGTCAACTTTGAATAGTTGTCACACGAGGGTTTCGTACCATCATTTTCTCTCGGGTTTAATACACTCGTGCACTAATCCTCCCAAGGTACTTTCTTTAATATGGTAATTATTCACTCTTAGTAGTCTAGTATAAATTTCTTAAATCTCCACTTAGTTATACCGACACGAAATACGCAAACTTCCGACTTGCGCGCGATAAAGCAAAAATTTGAACTCACTCACCTCTAATCCCTCAATTAACTTTTCTTAGTCTACTATTGATCATTCTTAATTCTTCAAGATTATTGCACTCTCGGATAGAATATTGCCTCGAAAAACACGTACTCGCTATTTCTCACTAAACGAGCCTCCGAAAAATTAAATTTGCTAACGGGACATTTTAAAAATATAAGTGAGACATTGCTCCATTTAAATGGATTTAAAATGGTTGAAACAAATTATTCGGAGAAAATGGTGAATAAATAATTAAATAAGCCAGTAAAATCAGATAAAATAAGAAAATTTTCGGGTCCTCACACTTACTATTTAAAGCTATTCCCCTTTTTCCTAGACAAACTTGTCACATGATTGCTATATTCATGTGCTAGATCTTGACAATCCTTCTAATGTAGTCTTTCTGTATATCAATAAAATTTAGTTAGTATGCCTCTTGTTAACCTTTTAAATGTTTCGATGATGACAAACTAGAATAAATCGTCTTAAATTGTATTAAAAGGATGTTACAAGCTTGAAGTGCTTGAAGATTAAAAAACTCGCTATGTTTGAAGTGCCTGAAGATTAAAAGCTTGCTATGCTTGAAATGCTCGAAGTTGTGAGGGCTCGAAATTAATCCATATATTTCATACTTTTATCTAGAAAATTGAATGTGTTACATTTACCTTATTATTGATTGATTCATGTGTTTAATTGCTTTCCTTATAATTTAAGTGCATAAAAATACTTTAAATTGTTGTATGATCATCCTTTATGGAAATTAATATTAGCCAGAATAAGAATTGAGGGGGGTAATAGTGTAATAGAGTAGAAATGTATGACCCATATAAAATAAAATATTTTTCTTGTGCATGCAAACCAACACTTGTCACACTCATTGACACTTGTCCAAAATGACATGCAAAAGTTGACCAAGACACAAAACCCATTCAACCAACATTCTTTTGTCTTTCCTTTGTCTTGCACCCGAGAGAGAGAGGGAGAGATTTAGCTTCCATTTCTTTCTTTTCCTTTTCAAACCAAGAGATAGTTGAGAGTAAGGGAGAGGTTGCATCTTCTTGGTTTCCAAACCAGCTGCATTAAGGGTGGGAGGGAGGAATAGAGAAAACTTGGTGCATTTCCACACTTGAAAACCAAGGGGAAAGGAAGTGAAGCTATCTGCACCTTTCCAACTTTTATTTGTGAGGAAAAGAGGTAAAAATTTGCTAGCCACACCCTTCATTCTCTTAATACAATTAGATACTTGTTGCATGTTGGATTTGAGTTAAAAAAAAAAGAGAATTTTGCTGAATAAAAACCTTACTTGAGGACTGATTTCTAGCTGGAAATTTCTAGCTTTGGCCAAGAGGAAGAGAGCTTAAATTTAGAGCTTTTCATTCAAATTTTTAGAGGAATTTTTACTAGGAGTTCATGTTATATGTCTTATCCCTTGCTTTATATGATGTATAGTATGTTTACCTTTGATTCTAGAGAAAAGTTGGTGAGTCTAGATGATGAAAATTTGAAGAAAAATTTTGCTAGAAATTGCTGCTGAAACCCATGGGAGAGAAGTTGGGATTTTTCCAGCTTTATCTTCAAAACTTTGGCTGTGAATTGACATATATTGGTTCCATATACTTTCTAACACTTTAATCTTAGCATGCATGTGGTATTCTATTTGATCTAAACAAGGAAATTTGGTGATTTGCAAGAAAAGTAAGGAGTGAAATTTCTGAAAATTTTCACAGCTTATAACCAAAGTTTGAAGCTGATTATTTTGCAGCTTGTAGCTTTGAATCTTGGTAGATTTTGATACATTATTGCTTTACACATGTTTTACTATCTTGGGTTTTATGTTGAATTTCTTGGACTAAAATTGAGATAAATGTTTGAGATTTGTAGCAGAGTTGAACTGGTTTGTCTCACCCAAAACTTGAGTATAGTTTAAACTTTCTTGAAGTTATAATTGGTGGCTGGAAATCAGCATGCATGTAGGAATTTTTCCTAAGATTTATACCAAATAAATAGTTAAATAATTATGATAATTATAACTTGTCTCAGGAGGCAATAGGGTGCAAGAAGGAAACCCTGAAGCCAAGGTGTAAATTGATTACTTAGGGTGAGTGTTCCTTATGTGCGTTCATGATTAAATGTCTCTGTTGGTTTAGTACTTGTTGCCTACTTGTTTGCTTGGTGATTGTTGCAAAATAATGATGAAAATTGTTAGATGTGCCTTATTTCCATGTTGGAACTTAAACTTGAGTTATTTACTACATTATGGTCGAAAGACAAGCGTGTACTTTATCGCACTTGACCTAATTGAATTAAGATTTCTATGGCCTTAATTGTTAGACTAAATGTGGATGATTGTAAGCCATATGTGTACGTTATCGCATCGGCTAAATTGGGTCTTAAAACCCTTCGTTAGTCGACCTGTTCAAACCAGTGGCGAGCTCAGCCGAATAGGTTGGCAACCCTGGGTAAATGTGTGTTATACTCGAGTATTACCTTATAGTACGGTGACTATTGTTTGAAGGGGATTGTTTATTATTTTGGAGGATATAAGGGGGTGATTAGTAGAATATGCAGTGATATCAAAGTGACTCCCAAAGGGAACTTGTACATTTTATATTGATTGAGTCATTATATTATGAATTGTACAGTGTTTTGAATTGAATTGAAATGTTTATTAAGTATGTTACGTTGCTGAAACTGTGGATTTATGTTGCTTATTGGTTGTTCATTTTATTTTTTTGGAACCTCATTGGGCGTAAACTCAACCCTTTAGTTTGTTTTCATTACAAGGTATGAGGATGGAAGGAGTAGAGAATTATCGATAGCTTGATCTTGAAGTTTCTATTTTGTATCTTTTGCAGACAATCTTGTATTTTGAGAGTTAGTAACTAAACTCATACTCTAATCTTGTTGGGTTATATATAAGTGTGAATGTCATGATTAATTGATGGAGTAAATGTTACTTTGGGAGTGTATTGTAGTGAGTTCTGACAAGAGTCAGACAGACGGTCCACTAAATCCTAGGGTATGTCCTAGGGTGAGGTGGGACCATCATGAAAGTGGTTGAAGATTAAAAACATGAAGTGTCGCGCCCCATTTTTGGAAAAACAAAAAAAAGAGTCGTTTGGAAATCATGTAGTGTGTAAAATATGTGAAGCGTGTGAATGTGAGAAATAAAGGAAAAGGCCATGGGACTTTTAAATGCGACGGTTTGGCCAAAATGATAATCTAAAAAGGTTTTCATTAAAAAAATGTAGGAGTCGCCACTTGGTATTGAGTTAGGGTGTACCAAGTCACCCAAAAGTAGTTTTTTGAAAAAGTGAAGTAAAAACCTTTTTAGATGACTCCCAGCCTACGAAAATCAGAGAGACGAGTTCGGGGGTCATGGTTGATAAAAGGGAAGGCAAAGAGAAAGTCTAAGGCACCCTTTTACCCTAGCCTAAGTTAGTTGCATGATTTAGTCATAATTTCCCTAATTTCTAAACAAAAGATGTATCGCGTTTGGATGTAACTAATATGAATGCAATCCTAAACCTAATGAGGAATCGAAAGGGACAAATATCTCTTAGATGCTCGATCAGACTAAATTACATGAGTTGTGATAACCAAGGATAAGCCCTCCAAGAGGTCACGAGTAATGCTAATGACGAAAAAATGAATGGAATGAATGTATCCAATGTGAAAACATGAGCTTGTGTGAAGCAATAAAAGAAAAAAAATAATAAAAATAATAGTGTGTAAGTGGGCGTGTGCAAATGGGGGTGCAAGGTGAGGTATGTAAATTGATAGTGCAAAGTGCATGTGTGCTCAGTGGTAGTATGTAAAGTGCTAGTGGTAGAGTGAGAATGTGTAAGATAAGAGTCATGTGAAGTGATAGTGGAGTAAAGTGGTAATGAGAATGTGAAAGTGAGAGTGTGCGAAGTGATAATGGAGTAGGGTGAGAGTGCAAAGTGATGGTGGGTAAAGTGATAAAATGCCTTAGAATGTATGAGCCCTAGAGGAATGCAAAGCAAGACGGGTACGGGGAGACCCTAAAGTCGTGACTTTTAATTTTCCTTTGGGTTAGAAAGAAAACAAGCATGCTAAGGTTATGTGTAGCCACACTCGTCTGTTTCCCTTATCAAAAGGGTGACTTCCTAACCTATACAAGCAAATGAGCTATTCTAAAATGAGAATGCAAACCTAAATATGTAAGGGACAGGTCAGGGGAGCATGCAAAAATGAGAAATACTAAAAGGAAAAATGAATGAAATGTAGTGAAGGCATGCGAGTATGTACTAGCGAGGGACGGCCCTATTGGGTCTAGCATTGGACTAGCCCTTTACTAACGTTCCCTCACAAGTGTTGGACTTGTGAGTGATCGAGGGGAAGACCATGACTAGCATTGGACTAGCCACGGTAACGTGCATTCTATCCACATAATCAGATATAATATTAAAAGCAAATAGACAAACAAAACACATAGTTTCACATAGCACATAGCACATAAGCATGCTTATCTAGATGCAAAGGCCTAGGAAAGCGGATAACACGTAGACACACACAAGCACATAGCATATAAGCCCTATCTATTACACTTGGGGAACCTTATTACAATCTAAGGGGGAAAAGAATAAATAAATAAAATAATAACCTAGCTATTACAACTTTGGCATTAAATTGCCTTTCAAATGATCAAAATTGAACTAAAATAAATATACCAAACTGAAGCCAATAAAGCAAACAAATAAATAAATGAAATAAATAAAAAATATTCAAGAGGCATACAATCAAACATGTAAAGTCACATAGGGCATGTAGAGTCAAATAAAGTAAGAAATAAGAGATAGGGTGTACCTCTCTTGAATTGGAGCACTAATGGAGTGAAATTACTTATTTACCCTCCAAAAACAAAGAAAGGGGTCAAGGCATCACTTTAATTAACAAATAATCGTAAAAGATGAAAATAAACATGAAATTGAATCAATTAGGTTATGTAAACAATCTACATTCAAGAAATTAAATCAAGCAAGGACTCAATTACAAAAATTAATAAAGTTTTAGGGATCAAATCATCATTATCACAAAGATCTGGGGTCAAAATTAAAGAAAAATAATATTTAGGGACCTATTTGCAATTAAATTAGGGACCCGATTGAAAGCATTAAAAGTTTGTAGGGCCATAGTGAAATTAAAGACAAGTACAGGGACTGATCTGCAAATTCATTCTCTAATTTCTTAATGGATCAGGCCATTGGTCCATTTTCTTATTTGTTTGGGCCTAAGACTCTCCCCAGCCCAACAGAAATTCAGAGCAAAAGGAATGGACCCATCTACCATTTATGACCCCAAGATTAGCCAACAAAACCGGTGGGCTTCTTCCCTCTAGCCCAAACTAAAACCTAAAAATAATAAACTCAAACACACTCCCTTAAACCCAAGTAAAATAACCTCTCAACCCAAATCACCTTTTTCACAAGAACCCAACATGATAAAATCAACAAAAATTATTAAGCCACAATTATGACCTAAAAACAAGAATTAATCTACACAAAAGACTAGTTAAAAAAGATTAAAAGATGATTCACATCTAAAAAGGATGAAATAAATTCAACTTTTCCAAATTTGGGGTTCAAAATACAATTCATATGAGGACTTATCTGAAGGATTGATAAAAGCTTTGAGGTCAAATTATGAAGTTCTAAAACTTTGGGGTTAGATTACCAAGAAGGAGAAAATAAAGGGTCTGAAATTGTAATTTTGGAGAAGTCATCATCTTCTTCACCGAGTTAACATCGATTAACATTTCCGTTCTTTTCAATCAGCAATACCAGAGATTTAGTTTCAGTTGCAATCATTTCCAACAGACAACAAAATTTCCCCAAACAAAAAAAAGAAAAACTCCATCTCCTAACATTAATTCGGATTCATACGATGGGAAACAAAAGGAACAACAAAAATGTAAGACAGCAATGCATCGAAAATTCTCAAACGTGAGGAAAGGAATTGGCCGACTTAGCCGGTTTCTTCACACGGAAATGCAGACAAGTTATCTTTCAATTAAAAATCTCAGTTGGGCATTTCATCGAACAGGTCAGGGGCATTAAAAAATTTCACCAATTCTTTGCCCAATTGAAGTTAATCGGCCCCAAAATTGTTCAAAAACAAAGAAAGTCAGCCCAATCAATGTATGCATCATGTGTATTCAGAAATTAAGACCAATTAACAGGAAAATTGCAACAATAGCTCTCTGCTTTGAAAGTCTTAAAGGAAAAAAATTGAACGTAGAAGGCTGGCTTACCGCATTTCCTCGGTGAAGATCTGCTGAAGGCGGTGGAGGATTGACGGTGAGGTGGTGGCGGCTTCCTACGACGACGGTTCCAGCTTTTCGAATTCATCCTTCACTTTGCCGAAGCTTTCTTCCTCTGTTTCCGTTTGCAGCCGCAGCCTTTTCCTCTGTTTTTTTTCTGCTTTGTTCTTTTGGCCGAAGCCTCCCCTCTCGAAAGTTTTTGCTTTTTCTAGCTTCACAAAGCTCTTAGTCTTCTCCTTCGTTCCTCCTACCGATGTCTTCCCTCTGTTTTTTCTGCTTGATCTCAGTTTTTTCCATCAGTTCCCTCAACCCTAACCGCCATTGGAGTCTTGTTTTTCTCTCTTCTTTTTTTTTTTCCTCTCCCCCCTTTGCCTCTTCTCTCCGCTCTTTCTACCTTGTCCAAAAAACCTAGACCCCCCTCTCTCTAGCCGTCACACTCCTCTTAGCTTTCTCTCTCGCCCTTTTCTGTTTTCTTTTCTCAGCTCTCCTCTCTTTTGCTCTCCGCCGTCAGAACCTAGCCGTCGGCCAGATTTCCTCTTGCTCTCCCCCATTTCTTCTCTCCAAAACCTAGCAGCTGTTTCTCCGCCCGTGGCCATTTTCTTTCTCTTCTGTTTCTGTTTTTCTTTCTCTTTCTCAGGTTCTCCCAGCCAGCCATTCCTTTTTTCTTTTTGTCATTTCTTTTTTCCCTTAATCTTGGGCCTCCAAATGTCTATAACACCTAACCCCTAGGTGCTTTGTTGTCTAGTATCCAAAGGGACACTTGTCCCAATGCATGCCTCCCACTTGCTATTTTCACCTTTTTTTCTGAAATTTAGTATGAAGAGTGTGAGAACTCGCAAATTTCTTATATTTTTCTCAAAAATGCCTTTTTATTTAGAAATTATTCATTTATTAAAGCCCTACCACCCAATCACACCACAATAAGTGCAAATGAACATGAAAGTAAAGGTTTTCACTTTTCGTTTTCAAGTGGGAGCGAATTAGGGTTTTCGTGATTTTTCCGCCAGATGATTTTTCGGTACGGAGTAAGGATCAATTTTGGTGATTAAAAGTGACTTTTAGGTGAGAAATAATATGTGATTAGGAGTAATGATAAAAAGTTAGTGATTGGGAAGAAAAAACTCTAGTACGTGTGATTTGAGGAAAACGGTGCGAACCGACGGGTACCGCGCACTACCGATTGAACGCACCACTGGACCCCTACTTTCTTACCACATGAGCTCATTGATATTTGAGCAAAATATCCCCTAATTTCCAGCTGCCTTTGACCGAAATTTGTGGCCAAAAATGCAAGGGAGAGAGAGAAACATTTGCATGGCTTTGGTGGTGCCAAGTGTCACCACCTCATGGCTCCTTGATTAATTTTTTTTCTTGCCTTTTTATCCTTCATTTCAGCCATCTTTCTTCTTCATTTTTTCTGGTCTGGCTGAGCTTGAGAGAGAGAGAGTGAGAGCAAGAGAAACAACTTCAATCCATCTTGATTTGCACCATCCAAATGAGGAACCAAAATTCTAAACCTATTAAAGAGTGAGTTGTGAGCTTGAGAAGCTAGGGGAACCAAGAATTCCAAGAGGAGGTGAAGTATCACTCTTACAAGCTTCATTTGTTGAGGTACAAGGCTAAACCATGGCTTTGGTTCTTTTATTCTGGTTTAAGTTGTTATATAATACTTGTTTTGGTTGGATTAGTGGTGATACAAGTTGTTATGATGACTTAAAGGTGATTTATGTGAGTTAGGGTTTGAGGTATTTGCTGCCTATCCTTGCTATATGGATGATATATGTTGTATTTAAGCTTATATAAGTGGTTGTGGTGATGATTGGAGCAAGAAATCAAGAAAGGTTACATTGAATCCCAAAATTCCAGGTTTCTGGAAAATTTTAGCTCTATTCTGTCCGGTTTTATTGCACCATGTTAGAGGACGAACTAGGCTTAGTATAAAACATAAAAGTTGTAGAGAATGTTATTTTATAGGTTCTTACAAACTTTCAGCTCAATCGGAGCAACGTAGCGTGTGAAAAGACCAAACTACCCTCACTGTTTTAGGATGTTTCCAGTGTTCCGTTTTAGTCAGTTCATCCAGTTTATCATGTTTATTCACTATAATCCATGCTGATTTAGCAGATTACCAAAACATAAAAGTTTTAGTACTCTGTCTTAGCTTTTCAACGCCACCAAGAACACCTTAAACGGACTTTGGTAGCCTGAGATATGACCATTTCAAGCTAGTACGGTTAATTAGCTGATTAGTTGGAATTCAGTTCTGTCAATTGGGAATTTGACTGGGTTACACTGGAAATTTGACTAAGTGATCTTCATGAAAGTTGTAGGCCTTCGTCTTAGCTTCGAAACGGTATATTGCACACCAATCCGATAAGCGTAGCCTCAGATGTGTCCTTTCCGGAAAACCCTATCAAATCTGTTCCGCACTTGTTATTAACTTGGATTTTTATCCTTGTATTGTCTTGAGCCTATGGAACGGCTATTGAAATGCATTTGTGTTGTTTGAGAAAAATAATGAAGCCATAAATGGCTGGAAAATAGGAAAATACAAAGGGCATGCTGCCCAAATTTTCGCTCGAGGACTAAGTTTCTATTTGAACTGGTATACTTACGTTTGGTCTATGAAACCCTAGTTATTTTTATCCACGGGTCCAAATGTCCTCGTTTCACTTTAAAGTCTTTTTGTACAATCTACTCAATAATTGTCGAGTTTCTTTGATTGCACCTAATTGTTATGCTAGATGATCTGTAATATTCTTTCTCGTTTAATTTAGGTTTTCTCGGTGACTGAGGATAATATCCGGAAGGATATTTTACCCGTTGTTTTGCGTACATAGGTGAGTGTTTCTTGTTTGTTATATTCTCCATGACTTCATGACTTGTTGTTGTTGTTTGATGATGTGTTAAGTGTTTTCAAGAATTTCCAAAACGAATTTTCTAGGCAAGCGTGTACTTTATCGCGCTCGACCTAAATGACATGTGAAATTTTCAATGATTTAACGATTGAAACATTAGTTGCGCATGATGTAAGCCTTTTGGCTGAATTGGGCCCTGCCCTTCGTTACCGATCGACTCGAGCCAGAAGCGGACTCGGTCGGGCGATATGGTGACCCTGGGTGAATTTGGTATACTCGAGTATTACCTTGTCGTCCGGCCACGTCCGGATGGGTGGAGTCCGGCCAACGTCCGGATGGGTGGAGTCCGGTCAACGACCGAAAGAGGATGAATAAATGAACGAAGGCACGAGGATTTTACTTCTCAAAAAGGAAATTTTCAAATAATTGAAGGAATAAGGGGAAATGTCAGGGGAACGAACGAATGAACGAATAGCTCCATGTGAGCCCGTATCCTTTTAATGAATGTGTTACTATCGCTTTCCTTTGTAAAAATTTCTTGAATTATTGATACTCCATGTTTAATGTATTGAATTGACTATCTGACTATGTGTTCGGAACCTCACTGAGCTTTTAGCTCATCCCTTTAGTTTTGTTTTCCTTAACAGGGGACGGCGAGCAGAATGATAGCATAGACTAGCCTAGTCCAGTTCTTTTGTTTTTTTTTTTTTGTAATGTTTCTCGCCCTAGTGCTTAGCACGGGTTGGACGTATGAAGGATTGAGAACCTTTGTATATTCGATCTTTATACTCCCTTTTGGGATGGCAATGTATATAAGTTTCACTTTAAGTTTGGATCGCTGCCTTATTTATTCTTGTGATTTATTCCGATTTTAATTGAGGACTGTAGTGAACGACTGAGTCCCGGCGAGAGCTGGGCAGGCGACCCGCCGAACCCTGGGGCACGCCCTAGGGAGAGGTGGGGCCGTCACAAAGACAAAAATAAATAATAAAATAAAATAGAACAAAATAAAATAAAATAAAATAAAACCCTAAAATTGAAACAAATAATGTTAAAAAATCAAAAATTTAGTGTCTACAAGAAGAATACAAGTCATCAAGCTGATCAGACATACAATGGAATTCACTAAGTCTGCCAGGACTGTCCGATCTTTAAGGCAATGTTTTGTAAATAGCATCATTTTACACTACTCGGACAATGAATCAGACACATGACTAAAATTTTGATCGTCCGATTTACCTTCTTTTGATGCAAGATTCTCCTACTTTTTGGAAGACAATTAGGATGCTCAAATGATTATCCATTCTAAAAGTGTCGCAAAGGGTTCGAATTATAACTACATGGAAGCAAGATAGGATACATGAAAAGTTGTGTTGATTGTCCTAAATAGTCTCATGAAAAAGTTCTTCAAGGGATACTCACATTACGGGATCAGATGCTAAATATGACAATCGATATCCGTTCGAATGTCCTAACAGCTAGTTTAAGCTGTCATTCATTCTAAAGTATCATATTAGCTGTAATTTGCATTGCACTTGTATATATTATTTCTATGATTCAAATCAAAGAATAAACGTTAATAAAAAAGATTAGCAAGTTTTGTACTAAATCCAAAGAGTTGTATTTTAGTTTTGATAAGGCATTTGTGCCAAGAAGTTGAAAAAGATCTTCTTAGTGAGATTGAGTGAGTATTTTTGTAACTTGGATAGGTTTGATAGATCTATAAAACTTAGTGTTCATCAAGTTGTATATCGTGATTGAACACAAGTGATCCGAGTCCATAAACAAAGTGTTACTACCTCTTCTACTTCAAAGGATCTAAAGTGTTTATACAACTTCAAGAGATTCTTCGAGCTTGTGAAGTATTGCTGATCGATTTTACTTACTTTCCTTTATTTGTCTTAAAATTCATTCATTTATATTTAATTGTTTAAATTTCCAACTAATCTATTCACATTGCAGAAGTTTATCAAAAAAGGAAGTGATAATCTCACTCTTTGATTTTTAAAATGCAATCTAATTCACCTGTCTCTTAGGTTGCTACCGGGCTTGACATATTTGGTATTAGAGCTTTGTCTCAACAAATCAAGCTTAACAATTGTGAGAAAAGAAATGGTAGCCAGCAATGCTTTGTTCATGGAGGGGCAATAAGTGACATGACCACCTATGTTCAATGGTGTAAATTTCATCAACTAGAAAGAAAGAATGGAGATCTTTATTCAATCCATGGATATAGAGCTTTGGTACATTGTGACTGAAGGACCTTATGAAGCAACAATCCTGGATGCTGATCTTAACAGAGCAAGACCAAAACTAGAAATGAGCTAAATGTAGAAGACAAAGCTCATCTTACACTAATGCAAAGGTAATGAATATACTCTGTAGTGCACTTGATGCAAATGAATGAAGACGAGTAAAAGGTTGCAAACCTGCTAAGGAAATCTTGGGTAAACTTAGAGAAATCCATGGGAGCAGTGATGATGTTAGAGAGAAAAAAAGTCCTTTCTAGTAACCAAGTACGAGTCATTTAAAATAAAATCACATGAAACCATAGATAAAATGTATTGCATGTTCAATGATATCATCAAAGACCTGGAGGCACAAGGCAAGGAATATTCACTTGGAAGAGAAGAGTAGAAAATTCTTCAATGCACTATCAAAGGATTGGAAGACCAAAGCCACTTTAATTGAGGAGGCTAAGAATTTAAATTATGTACCTATAGAATCACTGTTAAACTCTCTCACTTCATATGAACTTTAAGTCTAACATACAGGATGAAGAGGAAAGTAGAACCAAAAGAGCCATTGCTCTTAAGACTGCTTAGAAAGATGATGATGTTGTATGAATTGCTGCTGAAGAAGAAATAGATGATGAAGACATGGCACTCATCATAAAAAGTCTTAAGAGGTTGATCTCAAATAAGAAAAAATTCAGAAGAGGAGTTACTCCATATAGCAATGCAGCTACCTTAATCTCCTTCAAAGGTAAAGGAAAACAGGAACATATAAGAAAGTAGAATGACAAATGTTTTGAATGTGGACAGGTTGGACACTATGATAATGAATATCCCACCAAGAGAAAGAAGGAATACAAAGGAGAAATGAAACAACATTTCACCAACTATTAGCTTACCTGGAATGAGTGCAGCTCTGATGGTGAAATTGATGAAGAATTTGAAACTACTCAAATGGCTTTCATAGCACTAGGAGATGAACAGGTAACTTCTAACTACAATTCATGTGATGATAATGACACCGATAATGTAGAATCTATTATGCTTAGGATGCATGAAAGTTTGAAAGGATCTTTCTTTCATCAAAAATAAAGAATTGACAATAAGAATTGTATTGAGAAAATGCAAGTTTGCTTCAAAAAAAATAAGAAATTTAGGCAGCAAGACAATGAATTTAAAAGAATCATATCTGTTTTGGAACAAAAATTGAAATTCTATAAAAACCTAAAGGTTGAATAAAAAGATTTGAAAAATAGAATGGATAATTTGAATCTTTTGTTGAAAGTTAAGAATAAAAAATTTTCACAAAAGAAAAGGTTTGATGTTCTTCAAATTATTAGTAACTTTGTTACTTATAGAAAAAATGGCCTATGTTTTTTCAAATCTTATTGTAAAGATGCTAGTGTTGTCTGTGATTACTATGTGAACAAAAATGTCAGAAATAGAATAAAAGTAGTTTGAATGTGAGAAACTTACCTAACCAACAACGACCCAGAAGACCATGGGTACCAAAAGTTGTGAGACCCTGAAATTTAACTTGTCTTTATAACTCTTATCAACATAACATACAATGCACCAACAAGTTTCATCATTGTCATGTGCTGCGCACGTGAGGTGTGTAAGTTTGTGCTTCCAGATGCTCTATTGGATTGGTTTGGATAATTGGGTCGCCCATGGATTTTTTGCTTTGGAATTAATGGCCGTACCAGTTCATTTCCTTTCCCGGCTCTCACAGCTGCATTGTTCGGAGCTGACAGCAGAGCTTTCTCAAAAATGGTAATTGGCGTGATTCATCATGGCTGTGTCTTTCGATGTCGTCCGAATTCCAAGACGGGTTGGTAGTGCCTTTTTTCCCTAGGGTTTTCTCACCTGCTTTCTCATTTCCATTTTCTCAAATTGGTTGTGCCGTTGAACCTGTTCCCCTTTTTGAGTTCCTTCCTCTCACCGCCTTCTCTGGCCAGCTTGATTGCGAGCTTGGTTACATCTTCTTCGTCTTATTTTTCGGTCTCACCGAGCTTCTTTTACTGGTGCATTTTAATCGTAATCGTGATTCCTCTGCTCTTTCTTTTCTCTTGGTTTTCTGCAGAAGGTTCATATAGTACTGGTGTTAAAACCTTCACCACCACCACCACTACAGTTGACATAAGCAAGGTAACTTCATGACTCTGCCTTCTTTACTCTACTTTTTTGCCTAATTTTTGAGCGGTTTGAATTATGTTTTTCTTAAACATTATCTAAAAGACAATTTTTAACATAACTGAGCTCATTTCAAACCCTACGGGTGACCAAAATTCCACCATATGTTACTGTCGGTAACTCTATGGCCTCTACTTTTATGTTCTTGATGGTCTCTGATACTCGTTAGTGTACTTTTTCCCTTATTCCTTATTTTTCTTCCCTCTTAGTTTCCATTTTTATTCCTTCTGCATATAATGCTCTTGTGAAACACTAGCTAGGGCTTGAGACTTGAGAAGAATCTCAGATTCGCCACTTATTCAAGGCAATAAAGTACACTACTAAGGGTTGGTTTGTTACATTGATATGAGAATATTAATGTAGGTAATTCACTTTATGACTTCAATAAAGATAGATGCATTAGGACATGAGTAGCACTATTGTTAGGTGTCTAGAGTTTTCTATTTGATGTTCAAATTAGAATCGCATTGTATATCTACTTTGATGCACTAAACTAAGCCATTTGTAGTTTTTTGTTTAAAAAGATATTTGTTGCCTAATTTCCATTGATATGTTAAAGTGGTCTTTTGTCGAGTTTGTTCACCTAAGCATAAGGTATTTACCTATGAGTACACTGTTATGGATAGGTGTATACCTGTAGGTGCACTGGTTTGGCAGGGAATTGATTACTTTTAGTATAATAGGACTTGAAGGGTCTGATATTATCTTGTTTGTTTTATAGGTTGATCCTTGTGCTTTTTTTGGGCTAATTTTGCATTACTGTCTATGTTGATGTTTTGTTTATGGCCTTTTATTTGGCAGCAGGCACTCAACAATAGTTATTGCTACCGGGACTATTCGCATATCTGAGGTCAACAGATCTACACTTGAGTGGACCACACTACTTTATGTTTTCTAGGTTGGTTGTGACAGCCCCACTTTCCCCTAAGGCGAACCAAAGGGTTCGGCGGACTGCCGGCCCAGCTCTCGCCGGGACTCAGTCGATCACTTCAAGCAACCATAAGAACATCTAACCACGATCCAACTTAAAACAAAACATATATACAATAATATCTCAAGAAGAAGTACAACCGTCAAATATACAGAGGTTCTCAAATCACTATACAACCAGCCCGTGCCAAGCACTAGGGCGAGAACCATGACAAAAGAAAACCAAGGGCTAGACCCAGCTAGTCTATACCGGCTCTCGTCCTTGCTCGCCTTCCCCTATTAAGGAAAACAAACTAAAGGGGTGAGCTATAAACTCAGTGAGGTTCCGAACACATAGGCAACAAGAAGTTCAATGCATTCATTACATGTTACCAATAATTCAAATACAAAAGAAAGTGATAAACACCTTTATTAAAAGGATACGTGCTCACAAGGAGCCATTCGTTCATTCATTCTCCTTTCGTTCCCTTATACCTTCAATCATTTGAAAATGCATTTGTATATAAGTAAAACCCTCATTCATTCATTCGTTCATTCATTCATTCACCAGGCTCCACCAACCTCCACCAACCTACAAGGTAATACTCGAGTATACCAAAACGTTCACCCAGGTCCCTAATCGCCCGACTGAGTCCGCTTCTGGCTCGAGATGACTGGTAACAAGGGGCAATGGCCAGTTTAGCCAAAAGGCTTACATTCATGCACAAATAACATTTCAATCATTCAATCATTGAAAATTTCACAATCGTTTAGGCCGAGTGCGATAAAGTACACACTTGCCTAGAAAACTCGTTTTAACAATCATTGAAAGCATATAACATGTTATCAATCATTCATACCAGCCATATAATCATGAAACATATCAAACAGGGAACACTCACCTATACACGCTAAATAACGTCCACTTCTCAATCACCAATGAAACCTAAAAGTAAACAAAGAACACAATACAATCCATCTAGCATGATTTGGATGAAATCAAGGATTACCCGACTACTCGCGAGTAAACGTATAAAATGACTTTTAAAGTGTCAATAGAGCATATGGATCCGTGGACGGGAATTACTAGGGTTCATAAACCAACCTAAAGAGGTATTAGGTTTTAGAATGGTAAAATGATCATTTTATTTGCCAAGCGGAAATATACAGGTTCAAATAGAAATTTAGCCCTCGGCCACCTTTTGAAAGAGCCGGTAACATTTTCAGTAAATACGTCCAATTCGTCACAAAATACATTCGTAAAATCACTTTAACTTGCTCACATTACAAGAAGATAAACGGATGGCATGTCCCTTGTGTTTACCTATTTTCCAGCCATTAATGGCTTCATTATTTTCCTCAAAATAGTCCCAACATCTCATATAGAATAATCTCATGTCCAAAAACCGTTCACTAGGCTTAAAGTCATATAAGTACAAAAATAAATACAAAAATCAAGCTAAAAAAACATTTCCGGATAAAAATAGTTTTTGACACCAGTTTGCGGCTTTGGCACCATTGGCGGTACGATTATCGCATGAAGGTGCAAGATACACCGTTTCGAAGCTAACAGATAGGGCTACAATGTTGAAGAAGGCCACTCAGTCCAGTTTGTAGTGCAACTAGGTCAAAATTGACATATATGAAACCAGAAACTCACAAACAGGTTGGCTAACCGCACAATTGTTAAACAGCAATAACTCAGGCTACCGAAGTCCGATTGAAGTATATCTTATGGTGTTTTGAAGCTAAAACACAACCCTACATTTCTTATAAGACCTCCAAGGCCAAATCATGCATTTTCATGATCAAAAATGGAAAACTACACCAAAACCAGAATTCTGGGCGCGAAACAGGTTTCATGAATAGTCAAGGGTATTTCGGTCATTTAACATGCTACAGTGGTCGGATCAAGCTAAACTTTTACAGGAAACTATTGCATACAACTTTCATGTTTTGGCCAAAATCTAATTCGGTAAGGATCATGGTGAAAAGTCCGGTCAGATTGGGTGAAAAGACAACCCTGTTCGCTGAACTCCTACTAGACCAATCTGGGTATTTCCGTCTTATCTCAGGTTCCCGAGCTCAGATTGGGCTGAAACTTTACAGGCAACTAGAAAACATCATTGTCTACAACCTTCATGTTTTGTTCTAAGGCCAATTCAGCTTCTAACCTGGTCGAACGGAAACGGGCAGAAAGGGGAAAAATGGAACCCTAATCTGGAAATTCATGCATTCATGTGCCAATTCTTCCATAAAATCACATCTATAACCAACATAAACCATTAATTTGACATTAGCAAGATCAAAGAAAGAATTCCCTAGTTACTCACCTTGCAAGCTCAAGAAAGTAAGCAACTTAGCACCAATTTCTTCCAAACAACTCCACAACCAACCTCAATATCACCAAACTAAGAAGTTCTATGGAAAAATTTGAAGATTAAACGGTTGAACTGAAAGATTGGGCAAGATTGGAGCTTGAAAATTGAGAGAGTTTTCTTTCCTTTGTTCCTAGCAAGAACTTCGGCCAAGAGCTTCAAAATAAGAAGAATTTTGGGTCAATTTTGGTTTAAATGGTAAAGGCATGAATAGTGGTCAAAAGGTCAAAAAGGTAAGAATAAATCCTCAAGTGACACATGTCCTCTTTCATTAATTGCTTGCCTAACTTTTTGTCTCTCTTACACCAATCCACTTGGCAACCTCTAAATATCTCATAACACCCGGTAAACTAAACCCAGTATCCAAAACTTAACCGAACTGGCCGAATTTTTTCGAATTTCCACACTAGCGGGTCCCACGTCCGATATATGTTCTTAATTTCTCAAAAACTAACCGATACTAGAAAAATCATTTAAAAACTATATTTACTCATAAAATTTGTAAGGACCCGCAAATTTCTTACATTTTTTTTCTTTTCTTCAAAAATGCCTTTTATTTGAAAATTATTATTTATTAAAGCCCTACTACCCCAAATGTTCCACAATAAGTGCATATGAACCTAGAAAGTAGGGTTTTACTCTTCGTTTCCAAGGTTGGGGCAAATTAGGGTTTTCGCGATTTTTTTCGCCGGATGAAATTTCGGTATGGAGCAAGGATCAAATTTGGTGATTAAAAGTGACTTTTAAGTGAGAAATAATATGTGATTAGGAGCAATGAGATAAGGTTGTGAATAGGAAGTAAAAACCCTAGTACGTGTGTTTTTAAGAAAAACGGTGCGAACCGGCGGGTCCCGCGTACTACCGGTTGAACGCACCACTTGACCACCACTTTCTTACCATACAAGCTTATTGATATTTGAGCAAAATATCTCCTAAATTCCAGCTAAGCTTGACCGAAATTAGAGGCTGAAAATACAAGAAAAGAAAAGGAAATTTTACTTGGTAAGGGTTGTGACAAGTGTCACACCATTAGAGGCCATTGACCAAGACATTGTCCAACCTTCTTATCCCCAAAATTGCACCATTCTTCCTCATTATTTCTGCTGAAGAGCCGTGAGAGAGAGAGAGCAAAAACAAGAGAAAAGCTTCTCCATTTCTTCTTGAATCAAGTCACAAAGTGAGGAAACAAAGGAACTAAACCGATTAAAGGCACCCTTGAGTGTTTATTGAGTGAGCTATTGGTGAAATTTTGAAGGGGAAGGCTAGGGTTGCTCTTGGTAGACACTAAGCAAGGTAAGGATGATGATTTCCCCAATTTTTACTCTTAATCTTGTTTAAATTAGCTTAGCATCTCAAGATTGTGATGAATTACGGTTGTTATCATGTTTTGGGTAATTTTTCCTTTTGTTACATGAGTTAGGGTTTAATAAATTTCTGCCTAAACTTGATGTATGATGAATATATGTTGTATCCAAGGTTATATAGGGGGTTTTGGTAGCAAGTGGAGTAAGAAATTAAGAAAGTTATCATTGAAACCAAAAGATTTCAGATTTCTGGAAAATTGTCACTAGGTTCTGCCCGTTTTTATTGCCCTATGTTAGAGGCCGAATTGGGCTTGGAATAAAGCATGAAAGTTGTATAAAATAGTATTTTATAGGTGCCTACAAAATTCCAGCTCAATCGGAGCAACGTAGCCCATGAAAAGACCAAAATACCCTCACTGTTTTAGGAAATTTCCAGTGTTCTGTTTTGGTCAGTTTATCCAGTTTATCACGTTTATTCACTAGGATCCGTACTGATTTAGTTTTTTTCCAAAACATAAAAGTTTTAGTATTATGTCTTAGATTTTGAATGCCACCAAGAATACATTAATCGGACCTTGGTAACCTGAGATATGACCATTCCAGTGCAGAGCGGTTAAATAGCCGACGAGTGAGATTTTGGTTCTGTAAATTGAGGATTTGACTAGGTTGCATTGGAAACTGGACTAAGTGATCTTCATGAACATTGTAGCCCTGTGTCTTAGCTTCGAAATGGTATAATTTGTGCCTCAATCGGATAAGCGTAGCCTCGGATGTGTTATTTCCGCAACCACACGTCAAATCTGTCTTTTGCTAGATTGTATTTCCACACTTGTTACGACTTTGATTCTTATTCTTATAATGTTATGAGCCTATGGAATGGCTATTGACTTGCATTTATGATATATATGACTTTGGGATTGGCTGAGGAAAAATAATGAAGCCTAAATGGCTGGAAAATTAGGTAAACACAAAGGGCGTGCTGCCCAAATTTTCGCTCGAGGGCTAGGTTCCTATTTGAACTTGAATACTTTTGTTTGGCCAATACCATGACCGGTTTTCCAGTTTAAAACATGATTTTTCATCCTTGGGTTCAAACAACCCTCTTCTTACTTGAAAGTGATCTTTACACGTTTTATTCCTAATTAGTCGGGTTTCTTTGTTTCTCTTAAATGTTTTGCTCGATAAACTGTAATATGTTCTCTTGTTCAACCTTAGGTTTCATTGGTGACTAAGGGTAATATCCGGAAGGATATTTTGCACGTTATTTTGCATAACTAGGTGAGTGTTCCTTATTTGACTTTATGGCTTGTTGTTATCGTTTGCTAATGTGTTAAGTGTTTTTAATGATTTCCAAAACGAGTTTTCTAGGCGAGTGTGTACTTTATCGCACTCGACCTAAATAACTATGCAATTTTCAAGGATTTAATGATTAAAATGTTACTTGCGCATGAATGTAAGCCTTTTGGGCTGAACTGGCCATTGCCCCTTGTTACCGGTCGTCTCGAGCCAGAAGCGGACTCGGTCGGGCGATTAGGGACTTGGATGAACGTTTGGTATACTCGAGTATTACCCTGTAGGTTGGTGGAGACTGGCCAACGGCCAGGACGGGGGTGAATGAATGAATGAACGAATGAACAAATGAACGAGGGTTTATTGATAAACAAAAAATGCATTTTCAAATGATTGGAGGAATAAGGGGAAATGTCAGGAGAACGAATGAACGAACGAACGAATTGCTCCGTGTGAGCCGTATCCTTTTAATGAATGTTATTATTGCTTTCCATTGTAAATGTTTCTTGAATTATTGATACTCCATGTTTAATGTATTGAATTGATTGTTTGATTATCTGTTCGAAACCTCACTGAGCTTTTAGCTCACCCCTTTAGTTTTGTTTTCCTTAACAGGGGACGGCGAGCAGGATGAGAGCATAGACTAGCCTAGTCTAGGTCTTTTGTTTCTTTTGTAATGGTTCTCGCCCTAGTGCTTGGCACGGGCTAGTTGTATGGTGAAGTGAGAACCTTTGTACATTTGATGGTTGTACTTCCTTTTGAGATAGCAATGTATATAAGTTCCGCTTTAAGTTTGGATTGCTGTCCTATTTATTCTTGTGATTTATTCCGATTTTAATTGAGAACTGTAGTGAATGACTGAGTCCCAGCGAGAGCTGGGCAGGCGACCCGCCGAACCCTGGGGTACACCCTAGGGGGAGGTGGGGCCGTGACAAAATTGATCTAGAAAAATTTTCTAATAAAGAAAATGCAGAAAACGTGCAATTAAGAAAAGTACGGGTCCTCACATTGGTCATGTGAAAATTGCCCACATGGGGACACTGAGGTTTTTTTCCTCTTAGACTCTCCAATTATTCTATTGTTTGGTCTATGATTTTTTACGTTATTTTGTGTGAGTTCCAATGGATCCTTATGAAGTAAGGAAGTTAGAAGAGTGTGACAAAGGGATATTGCTCCACAATTAGTCAAGCCATCAATGACATTTTTGGGAAATGAAAGCTTGCTTTTGTGATTTCGATTGGCATGCTATGAGCTGTTATAGTTTGCATGATGGTTTGAACCTTGTTGTTTGTTTTTTCTCCTCTTAGCTTCGCTGATGTCTCTGTTTGGATTCTTAGTATATTTCTTTTGTTTCTTTTAATTTTTTGTGTTTTATATGGTCCATATATTTATTATAGGAGGAAAGAATAAGTTTTGCATTTAGATAAAATGTCAGTCTACAATTTGTAAAGATTAGAATAATAATTTTTCCTACCAAGTGCAAATGATGTTTGAAGTATCATTCCTTGGAGCAAACATCTTTTATGTTCTATTTTGGTATTTTTGTGGGTTTTACTTTTCTTTATTTTACTTTGAAACTTTTTGTTCTGTAAGTATCTTTTTGATTCACGTACAAGAAGAAAGAAGTTTTGTCCCTCTACTATATTCCTTAAAAATTGGAAATTTATGTATTCCATTAATCTTATTTATCTAATTTTGCTTCTATCTTCTTGTCAACATAGAGAACATCAGGTCTTATGAGACAAATTATGACTTTATATTTTCATTTTTCTTGGTGGTAGTGGTTTTTTTTGGTTAGATCTGTTTTTACCCTTTTCATCTGTAAATTAATTTTTTCTCTTTTTGGCTTGTGTCTCTTGCAATTCTTGTATCCTTTTGATTTTTTAATTTGTAAAGTTGTTGAATGCTCAAGCTTGTGGCCGTTGGTTTATTTTCCCACTTTTGCTTTTTATGTGCATTTCTTTTGGCCATTGTTTTCTTGGTTTGGTTATTTTTCTTTGTTAGCCATGTTGGTGGCATTGTACCTTTTTGGTGTGTTAGTGTTCCTTTTTCATTAGCTATGTATCTACTTGCATTTGTAAAGCAGACCCTCCAAAATTTTTCAGTGATTATAGAATGTAGTAAGGGTATTTTTGCATCGGTGATTAATATGCTTGTTCGTTATGTAATTGGTGACTTGGCATTATTGCTTGTTCTTTTTTAATTGACCAGATACTCACGAAACTCTCACTTGTAGTGAATCTACAACTGCCGGCACGCTGGTGGCCTAAGCTTGAGAAGATGACTTGAATCTATTGGAATAGTAGAGAATTAAAAAGTTGCCTTAGGAATGGCAAGTTTATTTTCTAGTAGTTTGGGAAATGGATTTTATGTTAAACCGAATTTTGTAATATGATTCTATTGTGATACTTGACAGTGGATTACATTTTGGTATAATGTTTTGCATTTTCTAAATTTGACTAAATTCCAGCAAGCAGGGGTTGACTTCTTGTTTATTTTCTTGCATATTTTATATTTGCCTATGATGCTGTGATGTCTCGCAAAAATTTATTATTTTTAAAATCCATTCCGAGCATATTTAAATATTTAATTGCCCATTTACTCTGATTATTATTTTCTAACATCTTTAGACCTAATTACATGGATTTATAGTTTCGTTATATTTTTACACTGACTCATTTCAAAATTTAATTTTTGGAAGCTCATTAAGTGAAAATAGTGAATACGCGATTAGGGATTTTAGCTGATTTGGAAATACCATAAGTTGGGAAAATTGGAGACTTGTATAATGGTCCTAAAATAGGTATTTCTAAGTTTAAGTATTCAAGTGATAGTTATTAGTACTATCGTTATAAGAATTTCTTGAAAATTTTGCTTTATCGCGCTTAAGTTGGAGATACGCGTTTTTACACGCGCGATTTAATTGAGGGACTTTAGACCCTTATTTTGGGACAATTAAGAGTGAATAATATTAATATGAATATGAGTGCATTAAAGGTTTAGTGCACTAGTAAAATAAACTCGAGAGAAATAGAACACAAAACGCGCGCGTATACGCGCGAAGAAGAGTTGACTTTTGCACCAATTCTAGCCACACAAATGAAGCTTCCTTAGGAAGCCAAATTAGATCAAAGCACTCTCACTCTTCCTCACAAAGTGGCCGGCCATCAGCTGCAAAAATAACCCATGGAGTTCTTCATTTTTCATCTCTAAATCTTGCACAAATCATCTCCAATTCCTTCCAAATTTCACACACACTTAGCTTAATACTTGGAGATCATCTTAAGCTACAAAATGGGGAAGCTTTTCACGGTTTTCTTGAGCTAAGAGAGGGCCGAAAATTCTGCCTTGTTCACCAACACAAGTAAGTCACGATCAACCCTCAAATTCTTGGCCTATGGAAGTTGATTTACACTTATGAGTTTAGATATTCATGTGGGTGGCTTGTTATTGTTGGAAAATTTTGAATGTGGGCTCTTTGAACTCCCACTCTTAGATTGATGGCTGATGTGATGCTTGATGATGGATTTAATGTTGCTTTAGTGCTCAAATTGGTAGATTAATGGTGCATAGTTAGTATAAACTTCAAGGAGTGCATGGATGTAAAGTTTCCAATTCTGCCCCTGTTATGATCATGCCTCTTTTTGCAGAATTTTGAGGTTTTAATGGCTTGTATATGATGTTTATATATTGTATAGATGGTGTATAAAGTTTCATCGAAAAATATTGAGATTTGGTTGGTCAAATGGATTAATCTCGCACAGCTAGCAAACCTGGAAAAAATTTTCCCGTCAGACAGCCTTCTTGTTTTGTCCATAACTCTGTGCTCTGACGTCTAAATCAAGTGCCGTCGGTGGCATTTGAAACTAAACATTCCCAGATTTCCAACAGTATAAAATGCAATCCCTAATTCCACCCGAGCATTCCGTACCAACCATTTAAAGATGACTGTCCTGTTTCTCTGTTTTCCTGGAACGAAGTTCAGAAGCTACAACTTGAGACTCTAATTTGAGCTAGGTGTGTGCTGAATTTCAAAATAATTTCTTCTGTGGAATTATATTTTTATGAATTTATTTTCCAACGCCACCAACCATGCTCAATTCCAAGTTGAATTGAGTTATTTGTGATCAAAATACGAAACTTGCCGTGTTCTTGAAAACCCTAAATTTTGGGCAGAATTGATGCTAGACATGGTGTGGACTTGCCAATTGAATTTCTTGGAGTTAAAACACTTACCAAATGTACCATGAATGTTCCTTAGGCTTTTCCTACACAAATGAACCATGTTTGAAGGATTTTCTTTGGTCAAATGTTTGGAATGGAAAACAAAAAGCTCAAGGCAGTTTTGCCTTAGGATTTTTTGAAACTTTGGATGTTTTGTTGACTACCTTCCCAAAGGTATTTTTCCATGAAATTTGATAGAGGGATATCGTTTATATAGGAATATTATATTGCTGAATTTGGTACCAATCCGAATCCATTTTACTGCTCGACTAAATTACCAAAGTTCATGACTCGAGTTTGGAAAACCCTTGTTTCACAAGGGAACTTTTGTAACTTTGAGTTGCCATATCTTAGTGCTCAAAACTCCATTTCTTGTTCCACTTGTTTTGTTGTAAAATTGGATTGTGACTCTAATAGAGTTCCAAATTTCAAAGGCTAGCTCCAATCAAGTGAATTTTACCGAATTTTCAAAGTTGGCCAAAAACCAGCTTAAATCTGCCTTATGAACCAAAACAGCGACTTTGAGCTCATTTTTGAATGTTTTCCATTTGGAATCTTAGACAAGTGTATTGTAAGAACTTTTAGTACTTTGGAAGAGGTTTCCAACGGTATCAAGTTTTCCAATTTTCGACATATGAAATGTGAGATACGATTTTTCAAAATATCGTATCAAAACAGAAATTTTCCGAATTTCAAGGAAATGGAGTTTTTCAAGTATTCCTTATTTCTTCGATTGTACTTGAATGTTTATGCTTGATTTCCAAGATAAAAAGACTCAATTGCTCTTGTACTTTAAGAAACTCCACTTGAACCTCGATTTACGAGTAATTGAGGTTCATTATCATGAAATTTCCCTAGATTGTACTAGTGCACAATCTTCCTTGATAATTAGGATTTGTGAATGATAATTCACTATTATTTGCTCAGGCGCACACGAGGACTTTTAAGAGGATCCCACGGTGGAAGTTTAAACCTCCAAGTGACACTTTTGTTATAGACTCACAGTAAGTGTCAAGTGTGTGTATTATGTGATATATCTGCAAAGTGATAAGTGTTATATAAATTGAGATTTTGAAACCTTTGAGTCGAGTGTGTACTTTATCGTAGTCGTCCTCATTTAAACGAAGTGAACTTGAGTTAGTGAAGTGAAGTGCTTACTTGTTTAAGTAACTTGTTAAGTGAATATATATGAAGTGTTTAAGTGATTATTTATGCTGTGATTGCATAAGTCGTTGGAGTGAACCTCCTCAATACAAAAGTGTAAAAGTGGGGGACGCCCAAACTCTCTTATTGGCTAGCCTTGGACTCGAGCCAGCATGGGCTTGGTCAAGCTCCTCAGTGAACCATGAGATTTCATAAGCTCGACCTATTGAGAGGTCTTGCTTGGCATACTCGCTGAAGTATCGCCTCATAAATGTATTACGGGCCCAATGTGGTATGTAAGGTTGAGAAGGGGAAGTGTAAGTGATGTTTCTATTGATTAAACCTACCCGGTTGATGGAGTGTCAACGCGTGGAGGTTCGTGATCGTGCAAATGGAAAATAACTCCTGAGAACTCCAATATTCTTGAATTGTTTCTGTTTACTTTTCAGTAAAGTGCTCTTTATTGAATGGTTATTGTTTTAAATTGATTAATTTTGGGAGTGTTACTTGAACTACGTGCCTGCATGTGTGTTCTTGGCCTCACGAGCATTTTGCTCACCCTATAGATTTGTTTTCCTTAACAGGAGTGGACATGGGCTGAGACATGGAAGAACCCCTTTTTGTGATATTTTGTAATAGGGTCCCAGTGTTAGTGGCCAAGCATTGTGGCTATGAAAAATTTCGGTATTTGGGATGTATTTTGGAAACCCATCGTTAGGATTGTATAATGGTTATGTGTTGTTAAGTTTGAAAACTTCCGTACTATTTGAAATTACTTTATCTGGTTGAAATTTAGCGTTGTATTAAGCTTGAATGGGTTTTGCGTGAGTCCTGGCGAGAGTTGGACAGGCGTCCCGCGGATACCCTTTGGTTTGCCTTAGGGAGAAGTGGTGGCATCACAGTTGGTATCAGAGCGCTAGGTTAGTGATCTATATGGGAGACATATTAGATATTCTACCCTTATGACCTGAGACCAAATATTTAAGTTATACCTTAAGAGGTACTTGGGGCATACTATTGATTGGGTTAGACATGCATAAATGACATCTGAACTGGATAGTGATTTGATTTCTAACCCGAAAAGTGTGATTATTTTGTAGGGATGGATAACGGAAATGGGACTCCGGCAGCTAATGAGAATGGCCATGCAAATGGTCATGTAGTGCCTCCTAGGCCTATCTACTACCGAACTCTAGGTGGGAGAGCTCGTGTACACTACTCGCCTGCTACTCGATACCCCCGATGTGCTTGTAGGGTAACCTTTGCTTACCCAAACCACGTTGTACTGGCCTTGGACGACGAGCGTCGTCAGTTGGTGAATGCCAACTTGGACTTACAGGCTGAGGTGGACGAATTTAGACAGATAGTGGGGGCTCAGGGTGAGAGGATTATTGAGCTCGAGGAGGTACTTGAGGGCGAGGTGGCCACATCTGCTATGGTTCATGAGGAGCTTCAGAGTACTAGGGCTCGACTTACTAGGTTGAGAGAGGAGGTCCATAGTCGGGCTTCCAACATCTTGACTGATGCTACTAGGCTAGTGGATAAGGCGATGGAGGTAGTCCAGAGCCCTGAGGAGAAGGAGGATCCGGAGGAGGATCCTGAGGAGGAGATTCCTCCTAATAGTCCTACTGTGGACTAGGTCTAGATTGATTGACCTTTCTTTTGACCCTTTTGACTAGTACAGTTAGAATTAGCAAGGGTGATGCTAAGTGCTGAGGCCATTGTATTTTGTATGACTGTGTGGCTCACTTTTGAAGCACTTGCTTTTACTTTAGTCTTCTGTGACTAAAAGTACTCTTGTGGCACCTGTGTGCTATATTTTTGTGACTACCCCATGACTTGCTAATTGTATGAACTTGATATGCTAATGAATGTAAATTATTATTATTTTCAATGTTTTTTTGATTGGTTCCTACTATCTACTCTGCATTGCATAATTTATTTATTTCTTGCATTAGGCACAACTACTATTATGGAAGGACTAAGAAGTGGTCGAGGTCGTGGGCGTGGGACTAAACAAGCCCAACCTCATGGGAATGACTAGGGTTTGGCAACTGGACCGATCCGAGGGCAGGAAAATATTGAGGGTGTGAGAACCCGTATTTTTCATTTTCTAGGTTATATATTTTTCATGGCTTGTTTTCTGCATTTTCGTGATTAGAAAAATTTCTAGATGAATTTAAGGAGCAGATATAATTTTTAGATGTTTTTTCTAGTATCGAATGGATTTTGAGAAATTAAGAGCGTATACCGGACGTGGGACCCACTAGTGCGGAAAGTTCCAAAAAATTCGACCAACTAGGTTAAGTTTTGGATACTGGATGTAATTTACCGGGTGTTAAGAGATAAGTAGAGGTTGCAATTTGGATTGGTGTGAGAGGAAACAAAGTGATAGACTTGCATTAAATGAAGTGACACATGTCACTATTTGAGTGGTTGAACCTTAAGACCACTATTCATGGTCTTACCATTTGACTTAAATAAACCAAAAATGACCCAAAAATCATCAAAAAATCCTCCATGGTAGCCGGCCCTCTCTTTCTCTCTTTCTCTCTCTCTTACTCTAAGCACAAGGAAGAAAACTCTTCAAGCTTGCTCCAAATCATCAAAACCAACCATCCAACCTTGATTTTGCTCCATAAAACCACTTAAGGAGGTGTTGGTGAGTTGTTGTGTGAAGTTATTTGGAAAGTTAAGGTGTCCAATAGCTCTCTCTCTCTCTCTTGTTTTAAGGTAAGTTGTAAAGAACCACCCTCCTCCCTTAATTGATGCTTAAATCATGCTTAGTGGTAGTATGAGATGCAAGTTTATGGATTAATTCTTGATTTGTGGTTGTAGTGATGAAGTTTATTATTTTTGGGGATTTTTCTGTTTTAATATAAGCATGATTGTGTGGCTAGCTATGATGATTGGAATTGGTATATAATGACTCTAGGAGGTGGAAAAAGTGATTAATTGCAACCAATTTCGGGTTTGGAAGAAATTTTAGAAAATTAGGTTTCTTGAGTGAGCATTCTGCCCGATTTTTAGCTCCTAGTTAGAGGCCGAATTGGCCTTGTCTTAAAACATAAAATTTGTAGGGAATGACATTTTAGAGGTGCCTACAAAATTTCAGGTCAATTGGAGTAGTGTAGAATGAGAAAAGTTTAAATTACTATTGCTGTTCTGGTTTTACCCGAATGTAAGAATTGCTCCGGTAATTGGTTGTTTTGGCTGGAATTGCTTCCGAATTGGTTGTTGAGGCCTTCTGATGAAATTTAGCCCTGTTTCTTAGCTTTCAACTGGTTTTGGAATTTGTGGATTTAGACTTGTAGAGCCTGAGTTATGATGTTTCCGCTAGAATGCGTTTTGGTGAATCTGTTTTACATTTTTGATGTAGTATCTTGCATTTTTGACCTGTTTGCACTCAAAACTGGGTTGAGTGACCTTCTGTGATGTTGTAGCCCTGTCTTTTAGCTTCAAAATGGTGGGTCTTGCACCCTCATCCGATAATCGTAGTGAAATTGGTGCCATTACCGCAAAATGAGGACAAAAACTATTTTTTTTTTCAGGGCCAAAGCTAGTTACATTTCTGAAATTTCTGGTTTCCTTTAATGTTTGTATATGCTTATGGAACCCTATTGGGGTCATGTTTAGCCTTGGTTTATGACTCGTTATCGAGTCTCATGGTATTTGTTTACATGTTTTAGGACGTGACCGTGGTGCACAACGTTCTTTTGACGGAAATGCATGAAACCACATTTGCGAGCTTGGTGAGTGTACTACTCACTTGTGTGTTATTATATGACTTTGATACTTGAACTTGAGATGTTGAATTTTAATTGATTGAAGTGAGAGTGTACTTTATCACTCTCACTTATTGTTTCGCATGTTATTGGAATGTTATATGAAATGTTATATGAAATGAAACACATGACTTGGTGTCGTTTGGACGAGTCTCCAACGACTACAATTGTTATTCTTGATCTCAACCCCATTGGTAATTGATTGAATCGAGCCTGCGAGGGCTTGGTCGTGCCAATTAATGTGCCTTGGGGCAATGTTATATGGAATCTTGTAGTATGAGAGACTCTCGATTCCGGTTTATTCGAGTAATACCACAATGCAAGTTGTCACGCCCCACTTTTTGATGTTGTGTGAGTGAAAGTAGTGTGTGAGATATGTATGTGAACGTGTGTGAAAGTGAAAAGAAAAGGCCGTGGGATTGAAATGCGACGGTTTGGCCAAATAAAGTTCAAAAAGGGTTTTTTGGATGAAAAATGGAGTCGCCACTTGGTATAGAGTTAGGGTGTACCAAGTCACCCAAAAATGATTTTTATTTTTGAAAGAAAGAAAAATAAATAAACAAACCCTTTTAAAGAACTTTTTAGGTCTACGTAACCAAAGAAAGGGATCGGAGGTCACATTTGATAAGGTAGAAGGCAAAGGCAAAGCCTAAGGCACAGCCTAAGGCACTCCCTTACCCTAGCCAAAGCTAGTTGCGTGACTTAGCCTCACTTTTCCTAATTATTCTTACCAATTGAATCCAATTAAATTAATCACAAACCCAATCCTAAAAACCAACCAAAAGTGTTGGGCTCCATCTTCCTAAACCCAAGTCAAAAATTCAACAAAATAAACTAAACCATTTCCTTAAGCCCAAACAAAATAACTCCTTAATCCAAAACACTTGTTTCACTAAACCCAACAAAATAAACAAGTCAACTAAAATTATTAAACCACAATCATGACTCAAAATCAAGAATTAATCTATCCACAAAGTCACATAAAATATGCAAACAGAGGATTAAACTTAAATGGACAAAATTAGTTCAATTTTTCCAAATTTTGGGCCACAATGAAATTAGGCAGAAAATGAAGGGTTCAATCGCAATTTTTCAGAAATTTATGCTTCAGGTTCCGCAGAAGCTTTCTTCTTCGATGCGAATAAGAGGAAAAGTTTATGCAACTTTTGATGCTTCTCAAATCCAGCAAACTATCGAACAAAACACTCAAACATAGCATCTCAAAATGCAGATGACAAAAATGAAAGAAAACAACTTCAAAATCATGATTTTTCTTGTGAGGCCCCAGTTCGTTCTACGTTGATATATTCATTAATTGGGCGGTAACGTTTGGTTTTGGGAGTATTTCGAAAACCCTAAGTAGGGATTAAGATTTAAACCCTAAGTTCCGGTTAAGATTGAAAACCCGTTTTCCTACATTTTCTTTATTAGAAAATGCCTCAGATAATTTTTATTGAGTAAATAGAGTTTTTAGATGATTTTCCTAGTATTAGTTAGTTTTTGAGAAATTAAGAACGTATATCGGACGTGGGACCCACTAGTGCGAAAAGTTCGGAAAAATTCGGCCAATTAGGTTAAATTCCGGATACTGTGTAAAATTTATCGGGTGTTAAGAGATAAGTAGAGTGTGTGAAGTGAGTGATGTGAGAGGAAAAAGAAGTGATAAGATTGCATTAATGAGGTGACAAGTGTCACCCTCTTATTGGTTTTACTTTAAGATTTACTATTCACAATTTTGACTTTTTTGACCAAAGGTTAAATATCTCAAAAATCATTCAAAATTCACCATTTTTCTCTCCTTGGTGGCCGGCTCTCTAAGCTCAAAGAAGGGAGGAAATTTTCCATCTCTCAAGCTTCCATAAGCTTCAATCTTCCATAAACAAAAGCTTAGACTAGATTTCACTCCCTAAAATCTTATCTTCTAGTGCTAGTAAGGGTTGTGGTGAAGTTTGTTTGAAGGTCTAAGGTGCCCAACATCTTCCTCTCTCTTGGTTCTTGGTAAGTGAAGCTTGAAACACCCTACTACACCTAATGATGCTTATGTTGTGCTTATTAGTGATAAGAGTGCTGAAATTTCTGGTTTTAATCTTGGTTTGAAGTGATTTGGTGAAGTTTTCCATTTTATGATGATTTTTCTGGTTTAATTGGATTATGATGGTGTGGTTGAATATGATGAATGGTAATAGCCTATAATGACTCTAGTGAGTGTGAAATGTGGATAAATGCAACCAATTTAGGATTTGGTGTGAAAATTGAAAAGTTAGGGTTCCTAAATCCCCAATTCTGTCCGGTTTTGGATCATAGGGTTAGAGGCAGAATTTGACTTTGCTCAAAACATGAAAGTTGTAGGTATTGATGTGTTTGAGGTGCCTACAACATTTCAGGTCATTTGGATTAATGTAGAATGAGATATGATGAAATTACTGTAGCTGTTCTGCTTTGGTCAGAATGCGAAAACTGCGTTGGTATTTGGCTATTTTGGCTGGAATTAGTTTGGATTTTGAAGTTGGTGTCTTCTGATGAAATGTAGCTGGATGTCTTATCTAACATATGCCTTTGGAATTTCGGCATTTGGACTTGTATAGACTAAGTTATAGTCATTACAGTTTTATGTGATTTGCAAACCTGTTTTGGTAATTCTGGATTTGTATTTTGCATATTTGACCTAGTTGTGCTAGGATTTGGACTGAGTGGCCTTCTACATTGTTGTACCCCTGTTCCTTAGCTTCGAAACGGTGGGTCTTACACCCCCATCCGATAACCGTAGTGAATTTGGTGCCATTACCGCATATTGAGGTCAAATACGGTTTGTGATTCTAGTACGTTTTTGGAAAGTTTATGGCTGGAACTTTGGCTTCACATTTGACTGAGTTACAAGCTGTTTGGGCTTCTGACCAAAACACCAAACTTATAGCCCTATATCAGAGCTTTCTAACGCCCTTGGAATTTCATGAATCGGATTTATAAAACCTGAGATATAGCCGAGCAAACAAGGCCTGCCCGTGAAAATGACCAGAAATCTGTTTTGGTCCTGATGACCAATTTCCGTTCCGAATTTGGATTGCCGACCTTCATGAAAGTTGTTCCATTTGGAATGAACTATCTAACTACCAATTTTCAGCTCTTTTGACCATGTGTAGCATAGAAAACTGTTTGCACTCAAAACTGACCATTTGTGCATTGGCCAGATTTCGTAAGTGATTGTGTTTGGTTCATTTGGGACTAAAGCCTCCAGTTTCAGTTCTGGATGTCTTCATAACAGTTGTTGTTCATCCTTTAAGCTTCGATATGGCGTCTCATACGCCTTAATCCGATGTTCGTAGCTCAACTTATGAGTAAACTAGAAACGAGTGTCAAATCTGCCGTTTCCGCTAACGGCCGTCTCCGTTTCCATTCGTCATATTTACGTGCGCGCGTGCCGTTTTTGCCGTTTTGCTTGTTTTAGGCACGATAGTAGTCGTTTGCGATATTATGTGATGCAATCTTCTATTTCAGATCGTGGTGAGCTAGGCGGAGCTGGTGGGCCCTACTAGCGAACACGCACGAAGTGATTTTCACGTTTGTACTACTTTTGTACTTTGTGTAAGTATTCAGGCCAGTTTGGTATGTTTTCTTTGCTATGTGTTTGAGATATGTGAAAAGGGCACTTAGGCGAGGGTGTACTTTATCGCACTCGACCTAAACCCTAATTTGAATGTATAATTGTACTTGGCATATGTATATGAACCTTTTGGAACCAAAACCCTTGAGCTTGTGGCTCGGGGCGACTTTCGAATAAAGTTTGTGAAGTTTGCAAAGTTTGTGATTTTGAATAATTTTGTGAAGTTTGTGAGTTTGGGGCGAACTCTTGACCTGGTTGGACTATTCGAGCCGGTTAGGGCTTGGTCGAAGGCAGTCCAACTTAGTCTGAGGTCACCAAGTTTGTAGGTTCATGTTATGAACCAATTTTGTAAATCCGGTTCACCGAGAAGGTGACCAAGTTTGTGACCCGAGCTTGTGACTCAAGCTCAAGTTTGTGATTTCGTTCGCCCGGGCAAGTTTGTGAGGTGACTGGCCAGTGAGGGTGATAAGGTGTCGGTGGGTGTACAAGTGAAGTTCTACGGACTATTATTTGCGGTCGACGGAGTGTCGGCAGGAGATCACGCATGGCACATGAGTTGGCTTTGGAGCCACCTGTATCCTTATTATGTGATGTTACTTTTCTGCTTTTGCTTTACTCTTATTGTGTAACTGTTACGTGAAATTTATGCTTTCGCCCCTGTTTACTTACTAAGCATATAGCTTACCCCATTCCTTTTGTTTTCCTTAGCAGGGGCCGACGCGGGGACTTTTGGCTCGTATACTAGTATAGTTAGTTTGGCTTGTAATAGTTGAACAGTTAGGATGTTTGTTTTTGTTTTGGTGGTTTGACTCGATACTTTTGGAGAATGTAATTATAACTCTTTTGGGATTGTATATATTGTATTTAGTGCTCTTTCGAACTTTAAGTTTTGAGTCCTGGCACGAGCTAGGCAGGCGGCCCGCCGATACCCTTGGGTTCGCCCTTGGGAGAAGTGGGGTCGTCACATTTCTTTCCCTTCCATCAGCTAAACAAACGCACAGATTCTGCCTAACTTTAGACTGGCTAGAGTCCCTATTGACAAAAACATAAAAAAAACTCCTTTTGGTTCAAAATTTCCATTCGGGCATTTTGTCAAACACTACGTGGGCATGGAGGATTTTAGCAATTTTCAGCGCAATGGATGGAAATCCGAGCCCAAAAATTATCAACAACACAAAGGGATTCTAATCCAGTCAACATACAAAGCATGTGTATTTCAAAGAAACATGAACAATCAACATAAAATGGAAACAAAATGCTCACGGCAAACCATTTCAAAAGCTTTACCACAACTGAAATTTAAAGAGGAGAGAAAGGAAAAACTTACCGTGCTCTTGCTTGGCGCAATTTCGCAGATAGCAGTGGACGAATCTGGTGGTAGCGGCGGAAACAACAACTAGCTGTTGATTTCTTTGTTTTCATTTGGCTATGGCTGCCTTTTTCCTCAGCTTGCATTTTCTTCCCTTGTTGGACGAGGAAGGCGCAGCTGGCTGCGGCAACGGCAGGGTCGTGAAGAAGAAACTGAGCAGGCGGCAGGGTGGAGTTGTGGTTGTGCCTCGGCAAAGGGCATGCTGAAACTGGTGGTGATGGTAAGATGGCTTTGGAAGGGGTTGGAGAAGGAGTTCGATGGGCAAATCGGATCAGATTTTGATTAAGAAAATGCGAAGCCGTTCCTTCCTACCAGGAGGAATTCCTCCATTTCTTCGACCCTTTTTCATCTCCTCCCTGCCCCAGATTCTAGCCGTCCCTTTTTGTTCTTTTTCTACCCCCCTAGCTCAGCCGTTGTGTTGCTGCTGCTGTTGCTTTTCTTGTTTCCATTTCACCTTTGGCCGAAGACCCTTTTCCTTCCTCTGTTTCTGTTTTTCAAACCGAAGCCCAAGCTTTTCAGACTCCCTTTCTGATTTACTCCTCCGAAAAAGTCCCCTCTGTTTTTCTTGAGCTTGGTGACGGCAGCGATAGCAAAAGATGGGAAGTCGGTGGTGAATTCGGGTAGCACATCTGATGAACTTTCCTTGCTCTGTTTTTCCTTACCCCCACTCCCCTCTAGCCGCTGTTTTTCTTAGCTCTTCCGTAGTGGGAAATTTTTTGCAGTAGTGATTGGAAATTTTCCGATGATTGAAGTTGAGACCCCCATCTCCCTTGCTCTCCGTTTTTCTTTAGCTCCATTCTTTAGCCGAATCCTCCCCTGTTTTCTTTTGGCCAGAAGCCTTTGCCGACATCCCTTCTGTTTTTCCATTTCCTCTGTTTCTTAGTCTTCCCCCTTTTTGGTCCGTAACCCTCTCCAACACTCAACCGCCACTGTTTCTTTTCCAGCCAAGCCTTCCTCTGTTTCTTTCTTTCTTCTGTTTTTTTTTAGCCTCCGATGAAACACTCTTTCTTTTTCTTTTAACCCCAAAGCCCCCATTTTGCTCTCTCCGCCGCCCCTATTTCCTCTGTTTTAGTTTTTTCGTCTGATCCTCCTAGCCCTCTCCTGTTTGCGGCTCCTTGGCCTTTTTAAAGGCACCTCAAAAGACTAAACCTAATATGAAGGGCCAAGATTTTAAACCTCAAAGTAGGCTTATGTGTCTGATTCTTTGTCCCTTTGATTGACTTTTCCCTTTTCCTTCTTCTTCTTCTTCTTTTTTTTTTAATGCTAAAATGTCTAAAAATGAGATTAGTAAAACCAAACTAAAATAAATATCAATAAAACTAATAATGAGAAATAAAGTCAAAAATTTGGTGTCTACAGTTTGCCCCTCTTTGTCTGAGTTTTGGAAAAACTTGAGACAAAGAAGTAGACACCAAATATTTACCTGCATTATTCGGCTGCGAATGATTCCAACGATTGCCGCCCTTGAAACGAGGACTGATCTCTTTATCAAAATGTTGAGAAATGGCATCGACCCAAACAGAAATTTAAACAGGACTGAGGACTGACTCGAACAGAAATTTAAACGGGACTGACCCGAACAGGAATTTAAATGGGACTGACCCGAACAAGAAATTTAAAACGGGACTGACCCGAATAGGAATTTAAACGGGACTGACCCGAACAGAAATTTAAAACGGGACTGACTCGAACAAGAATTTAAAACGGGACTGACCCGAACAAGAAATTTAAAACGGGACTAGCCCGAACAGAAATTTAAACTTGTGGTATGCACGCTAGTGGGACTAACCCATGTTTAGCGGCAATGAAAATGAAATGCTCTGACAATCGGTCAGTGGAATTAAACCCGAGCCTGCCGTGATGAAAATTGATTTGTTTTTTGATTTTTTGATTGATTTTTTTTTCCCAAAACTAATTTGCCCTAGCACGATGATTTGGTCAGTGGGATAACACCCGAACCTGCCTTGAGAATCGGAAATAGAAAGGCACGTTAGTGGGATGAACCCAATGCTAACGGAGATAGACTAAAAAATAACACACACGTTAGTGAGATAGACTCGATGCTAACGGTGGTGGAATGAAAACGCACGCGTTAGTGAGATAGACTTGATGCTAACGGTGGTGAAAGAAAAACGCACACGTTAGTGAGATAGACTCGATGCTAACGGTGGTAGGAATGAAACCGCACACGTTAGTGAGATAGACTCGATGCTAACGGTGGTAGAATGAAACGCACACGTTAGTGAGATAGACTCGATGCTAACGGTGGTAGAATGAAACGCACACGTTAGTGAGATAGACTCGATGCTAATGGTGGTAGAAATGAAAACGCACACGTTAGTGAGATAGACTCGATGCTAACGGTGGTAGAAATGAAAACACACACGTTAGTGAGATAGACTCGATGCTAACGGTGGTAGAAATGAAAACACAAACACGTTAGTGAGATAGACTCGATACTAACGGTGGTAGAAATGAAAATGCACACGTTAGTGAGATAGACTCGATGCTAATGGTGGTAGAAATGAAAACGCACACGTTAGTGAGATAGACTCGATGCTAACGGTGGTAGGATGAAAACGCACACGTTAGTGAGATAGACTTGCTAACGGTGGTAGAAATGAAAATGCACACGTTAGTGAGATAGACTTGATGCTAACGGTGATAGAAATGAAAACACACACGTTAGTGAGATTGACTCGATGCTAACGGTGGTAGAAATGAAAACACACACGTTAGTGAGATAGACTTGATGCTAACGGTGGTAGAAATGAAAACGCACACGTTAGTGAGATAGACTCGATGCTAACGGTGGTAGAATGAAACGCACACGTTAGTGAGATAGACTCGATGCTAACGGTGGTAGAAATGAAAACGCACACGTTAGTGAGATAGACTCGATGCTAACGGTGGTAGAAATGAAAACACACACATTAGTGAGATAGACTCGATGCTAACGGTGGTAGAAATGAAAACACAAACACGTTAGCGAGATATACTCGATACTAACGGTGGTAGAAATGAAAACGCACACGTTAGTGAGATAGACTCGATGCTAATGATGGTAGAAATGAAAACGCACACGTTAGTGAGATAGACTCGATGCTAACGGTGGTAGGATGAAAATGCACACGTTAGTGAGATAGACTTGCTAACGGTGGTAGAAATGAAAATGCACACGTTAGTGAGATAGACTCGATGCTAACGGTGATAGAAATGAAAACACACACGTTAGTGAGATTGACTCGATGCTAACGGTGGTAGAAATGAAAACACACACGTTAGTGAGATAGACTTGATGCTAACGGTGGTAGAAATGAAAACGCACACGTTAGTGAGATAGACTCGATGCTAATGGTGGTAGGATGAAAACGCACACGTTAGTGAGATAGACTCGATGCTAATGGTGGTTAGAGTTAGTGAATTAAAGGTGGTTGTCAAGAAAGGAGGTAGAAGGGTGTGCGGCGGACGTTGAAACTCGCCAACAAGAAATTAAAATCTGATATTGAAAATGATTTTTATTTTTCCCGTTTTTGCCTTTTCGTTTGGGAGAAACTTTTCAAGAAATAATATTTTTGCCCCAGTCTCCACCACTTATTGTGCAACCGATCATTTGATTTGCATTATGGCAGGGCTGCTCCTCCTTAAAATTTTGATTCACCTCTTCTTTGGTCCGAACCCCTCAGTCATATAAAAATTCTTGGGCGACATTCCTCAGTTCAAAAAGTTGCCCCAGTTTCGTCCTTTGAAACGCGTATGAACCTGCAAAAGAACAAATAATGCCACCACCATTCGATCAATTCCTCCTTCAAGAAATGTGTAAACATGAGTACTTTTGATGATTTCCCCTCGATGTTACGAAAACTTCGACTTTGATCTGTGATCTGATCAAATTTCATTGACTTCCAATGCTAAAAAGGCCCTTGGTATTCAGGGATTTTCAATAAATCAGGGGGATTGCCATCTGATGAACTCAAAGAGATAAATAAGATCATGAAACTAATGAAAGAATATTCTATTTACACAACAGATGATGAAAACTTCTGTAACATGAAAACAATCATTTATTTTTTTGAAAGAAAATTAATTTTAAAGAAATGAATCTATAAATTCGACAATTTACGCTTGAAAAACCAAAGTATTCCGACTTCAAACAAAATGCCACGCTTGACCCTTTAGATATCATCCGCCCTGAGTTCAATGTCGGCAACAGAAGAACCACAATGCGAGGAGGAATCCCAAATGAATCGAATCACCAACTTTCTAAATTCAACTTCACTTTTCCTCATGAAACTCTACCTTAGCGCCCTTTCAAGTTTTCACTAAGGCTACTCCCCCTTTTTTTTTATTTTGTTTTGTTTTGTTTTGCTTTTCTTTCTTTTCTTTTCTTCTTCTCTTTTTCCTTTTCTTTTCAAAGGTGCCCTTTTCGGATTTTCACCTGATGAACAAATCTTGCCAATAGCCTTTATCAACTCAAAAAATGTGTTTTAAGAAATAATGGCATCAGTACGACAAGCCCTTCCCTTACAACATGAGTGAAGGCGTATTGACATCATTTGCCATGTGACTTAGAAAATTTCCTTAAAAGAGGTGATGCCAAGAATGGAAGCCAGGACTTTTTGGCTTTTGTAATGGAGTCGGGTGAGGTGCTAGGAAAGGTTAAGGCTTGAAGGCAGACTTGAAAAAGTGGTTTAAATGATCTGAGATCGCATTTTCATGCTAACCCTATTTTAGGGTTAAATCAAAATTTGTCCTAGTTTATTCTCAATTGAGATTCTCTTTTCTTTCATTTTCTTTTCTTTCTTTTTTTTTCATTCATCTTTCAAAAATTTTGAAAATTTGCCCCAGTTTATTTTTTAATTGAGGCTTTCTTTTGTTCATTTCCTTTTCTTTCGACTTTCCTAAAAAAAATTGGATTTACCCCAGTGTGGGGTTTTCTCTCTTTTCTTTTCTTTCAAAAACTAAATTTGCCCCAGTGTGGGGTTTGCGATTCTCAGAGGTTGCCAAACGAAATGATCTATTCTGAAAGCTCAAAAGGGATGACTAAGGATAAAATGTCTCAATGGGAAAGGAAGAAGGCCTGACTTTCATTCCATTCTTTGCATTAACCCTTGAAAGGAAACTTTCATTTATCAGATGAAAAATTTCTTACACACATATTCGAATTGATCGGTTGAGGGAAAATTTGTCCACTCCACTTCTGCGAGAACTAGTACTCTGCCATGCAATACCTTCTTGATAATAAAAGAACCTTGCCCATTCGCAGTGGACTCTTCTTTTGGCGTTATCTCATACCGACAAAAGCTACCTCAATGCTTTATTTCCTTGGGCCATTCTCTTTTGATAGCACTGACAATGACGAATGGCATTCAGATGCTTCTTATCAAGTGACCACTGAAATCGTGATCCCACACCAGCTTGAGTTTCTCTTTATGTGTTCCTTTGAAACATTATCTGATGTCTCTTCGCTATTCCCCTCATTTTGAAATCCAAATTCACATTCATGAAATATCAAGTTTCGGAACAGTGATATCCAAAGGATCAGAGGATTTTATTCTTGGCCATCTGAAAAGAATGGGTAAGTAATATAGCATATATAAAGCTGTTTATTTTAAATTTCAAAGGAAGGACAAAATGTCATAATACACTATTTAACAAAAAACACGCTATTTAACATAAGATTTGTATTGAAAAGACATTTGAGTTAAAACTATTTGCAAAACGAAAATGCAAAAGATGAACAATGCAGATGATTTCTCCCATAATTCATAATCAAAGGCAATCCCCTAGATTTACCAAAATTCCCTTCAGGAGGGAATGTGATTTGCAATCCAGTTTTAGATGGCTATGTCAAGCACAAAAGGCTTCTGGACTATTTTGATTACTTCATTCTCCCTCACAATGTATTTGGCAGGCTGTTCAAACTCCTCTTCAGTGATGATGGCCGCTATAGTATCCTTGTGCGCAGGAAAAGGGTTTTCGCTGACACTTGGTCCTTGTTCACTTCTCCTTCTCAAAATTATGTCTTCGGCCTCAATCATGTCTTGGATTTTATGTTTAAGTTCCCAACAATTGGCAGTAGAATGTCCAGGAGCTCCAGAATGATAGGCACAGGTGGCTTGAGAGTCATACCCAGAAGAGAGACCTCGACGAGAGTAGTTTGGAGGAGGTATGTCAACAATTTCACCGGCGGCCTTGAGCTGTTCGTATAGTTGGTCAATGGTTCGGCCTAAGTTGGTAAAAGTTCGAGATCGACCAGGTTTTTGTATTTTATTGGTTTGAGGAGGGTTGTAAGTCTGTTGATTTGATGGAGTAGGTCTGGGATTATAAGGTAGACAAGGTTGAATTTGAGGATTGTTGTGAGACATTGGGAAGGGTATTGTAGGTGGGCTTGCACAGTTCTGCCGAGGTCGAGGGTGATTGGTATTGGTGTGATAAACAGGATGATGGTTTGAATAGTAAGGGTAAGGGTTGGAGTAGGTAGGGTATTGTCGAAATTTGGGCTTTGGGATAGGGTTTCGATCCCAGGCAAAAGCGATTTCCCCCTCTTTCTTTTGAAGTTGTTGCTTTTTTCCACCATTACTTTGACCTTGCAAAGCATCCAACTGCGATTTGAGGGCAGAGACATTAACAATCTTCCCAACTCTTACAAAGTCATCGTACTCCTCAAGTTTATTGACAATAGCGGCGAACGAACATCCAGTCATGCGAAAAATTTCTTCAAAGTACGGCGGATCATGTGCCTTAATGAAAGTGCGTATGATTTCGTCCTCAGTCATTGGTTGCTCGACTTTTGCAGCTATTTTCCTCCACCTCTTGGCATAAGTTTTGTGGTCCTCAGAGGGTTTTCTTTTTGTTCCCTCCAACGTGGTTCGTGTCGGAGCCAGCTCGCAGTTATACTCATACTGCCTCACAAAAGCATTGGACAAGTCAATCCAAGTTTTCACTTCTTCGGGCTTCAGGTTGGAGTACCAGACAAGTGCATCCCCCTCCAAACTTTCTGGGAATAGCCTCAAAGGCAGATTTTCATCACCTGTTGGCTTTCCCAACTTGTTGGCAAACAGTCGGAGATGTGTTTTGGGATTACCCGTGCCATCGTATTTGTTAAACTTAAGGGTTTTGAACCCCTCAGGCAACTGCACATTCGGGAAAAGGCAAAGCTCATCGTAATCCAGGACCCCTTGTTTGTTCAACCCCTGACTTTTCCTCATAAACTCATCGAAACGGTCAAGGCGTTTGAGAAGCTTTATATCAATAGGAGCAGAAGATTCTCCGATCTCTGGCTTGTTTTGAATGGTATGGTTTGGCAAGAGAGGCTCAGCAGCAGCGTGATAAAAGGCTTGTGGATTCAGAGGCATGTTTGGATCATTTTGAAGCTGAAATCCTTGTCCATAGGGAGGATAGAACGGAGGATTTTGAGCATAGGCATACTGCGGGTTGTAAACTCCCTCAAAAGTGGTTTGAATTGGAGGAATGACAAATGGCTCGGATTCCGGTTGTTTGATGGGCGCAAGCTCGGGCTGTACTCCACTACTAACGAACTCGTCAATCAACTTCTTTTGTGCAGCCATTTCAGATGCCATTTCCCCAAATTTGATGAGTAATTCAGTCAACTGAACCCCGGGACTTGTGGCTTCCGGCTGGATAGTTGGAGCGGTCTTATCAGACGATTCTGGCCGAGTACTCATGTCTACACGATTCCTTTGGGCTTTACTACGGGATCGCGTTATGATGGGGCTTCAACGAGAAGCTATGTTTAAATATTACCTGAGAATTTTTGAAAGATTGCCTTTAGATTTAACCCTCGCTTAGGTATTCCAATAAAAATAAAGAAAAAGGAAAAGAAAAAGACAAGAGTTAGTAAATATCCAAAAAATTCGGATGCATGTCCTATGGGGGAGCCCTTTTTGTGCCAAGGGTAGGCCTATCATGAAAATGCAATCCTCTGAGGTAGGCACTATACCATACCTGATGGATCTGATCAACTCATTGAGTGAAAAATAATTTTGAAAAATTTGGTCAATTAGAATGACGAGAGACACTTTGTCAAAATGAGGTCAACATCCGAATGGATTGATTATTTTTGATCGACGCAAGAATTTGCAAAAACGCCCGAGTTTGACCTTGACGAACTCCCTATCGAAGAGATTGAAATTCGTTGACAAAATTTTCTCAGTGAAGCACGGGTCAAAACCCCAACTGATCAAATGACTGGATGCAATGGATGGTTTTCTCAAAATCGACTAGGTTTCCTAATTTGAAATTCGACCTTGAAACCCTAATTAGACAAAAGGGTTGAATGAAATTGAGCATTTATTTAAAATCGACTGGATTACCTTAAAAAGGGAAACGGGTCAAATGAATTGAGTGAAATTTAATAACTTACTCAAAATTGACCGGATCATCCTAAAAAAAAAGAACTTGATCAAATGAACTGAATGAAACTGAGAATTTTATTCAAAATTGATCGGATCGCCCTAAAAGGGTAAATTGGTCAAACAAATTGAATGGAAATTTGACAATTTACTCAAAATTGACCGGATCATCCTAAAAAAGAAATTGGTCAAATGAGTTGAATGAAATCGAGAATTTATTCAAAATTGACCAGATTGCCCTAAAAGGGTAAACTGGTCAAATGAATCGGACAATATTGATGATTTATCGAAAAATTGCCCTAACTAATCAAATGAATTGAATGAAATTGGTGATTTATTCAAAAATTGACTAGATTGCCCTAAAAATGAACAAATTGATAAAACGGACTGGGTGAAATTGATGAATGAAATGGTCCAATGGATTGAATGGAATTGGGAGCTTATTAAAAAGTCAAGCTATCTACTGGTAGTTCAAAATTTTATTGCGATGCATTGGTCTATGAGCCTTCTAAAATTAGATTTTGGCCCCTCAATTCATTTATCATCTCAATAGTGAGGAATTATTTGTGAAGTTCTTCGAATTAATGTCCTTTATGCCAGGGATCTTTACCAATTTTGATAAAATGGCCAAAAGGTGATTATTAGACGCTCATATTTCAAAGATCGCTCTTGAAAATGATCGGATCCTACCTTATCTCGTGCACTACCCCTTCGGATGGTACAAAATGTAAACGTGCAAGTCTCCTTAGATTAAGTATCCGAGACACAAGGTGGCTTATTCCTAGCACGGGATCGCCTAAATGGCATTCCCTTTCTAGGGTTTATGCGTGATGCCAGTTTATTAAAGCAGTAAAATATGCAATTTGAAATGAAATATGACCTAAGGGACCCTTTATTTGCCAGGGTAAGCCTAAAATGATATGACATTATTAATTTATGAACGAAATATACCACAACTTCTTAAACGTGCAATATCCTATCTACACGGGTAGGCTTCTAAAAGAAGGTCATGCCAAACCTCTTATTTGCTAGGGGTTTGTGAATGCAATGGGGACACAAAATCAAGAAAAGTTAGTTCAGGCAGATAAATACACATAACACATTGTAGCAACAAGATAAAACAATCAATACAAAGCAATAAAAGGAAAAAAGGGGTTGGATCCCTCCCCTCGTGAATAGTGTTCCTAGCTCAGGATAAGGCCGACTCTACCCTAGGCAAGCTATCATGGATGCATGAGGTATTGGCTCACTAATGCATCTAGACTCGATAGGTTTTAGGTCCCCGAGCCTTCAGACTTGGAAACTAAGGGTCATCAATCCCAAGGTTCTTTGTCGGTGGCTCGAGCGATTCCCCAGACATTGTTACGCACACGTCGTGTTACGGCTACATGTCTGAGTGAATCTATCGAAAATCCTCAACCTTCGACTAAAAGGTAAAGGCTATTGACCCAAAGCTTAAAGCGGAAGATTGAGTGACCCCTCGGATCGTGCTACGCACACGTCGTGTCACGATCACAAGTTCAAGTGGGTCGCCTAAAATCCTAATAAGGTGGAGTGGCGTGACAAGCCACTAAAAGGAAAAAAAATGAGGGGTACAAATTAAAGCGTATGCACGTATGCTTGTGCTCGTTTGGAAGAGAGGGATCAAGAACCAACACGAGGCTCTAGGGTATATCCCCCACCCAAATGCAATGCAAAGCGCGAGATAAAACAAGTACAACATACATCCAATCAACCAATCATACATATGCAAGTGAGGGAATAGTTTGATACGCGCGCGAGGCAAAAGGCCCTAAAATGGAAAATGCAACCCTAATATCCAAATGCTATGCATAAAAAGGGTAGAAAAAGGAAAAGAATAGCTAAATCGAATGCTTGGACCCACTTAGGAGGTCCCCAGTGGGGTCGCCAAGTTGTCGCGCCCCACTTTTTGATGTTCTGTGTGTGAAAGTAGTGTGTGAGATATGTATGTGAACGTGTGTGAAAGTGAAAAGAAAAGGCCGTGGGATTGAAATGCGACGGTTTGGCCAAATAAAGTTCAAAAAGGGTTTTTTGGATGAAAAATGGAGTCGCCACTTGGTATAGAGTTAGGGTGTACCAAGTCACCCAAAAATGATTTTTATTTTTGAAAGAAAGAAAAATAAATAAACAAACCCTTTTAAAGAACTTTTTAGGTCTACGTAACCAAAGAAAGGGATCGGGGGTCACATTTGATAAGGGAGAAGGCAAAGGCAAAGCCTAAGGCACTCCCTTACCCTAGCCAAAGCTAGTTGCGTGACTTAGCCCCACTTTTCCTAATTATTCTTACCAATTGAATCCAATTAAATTAATCACAAACCCAATCCTAAAAACCAACCAAAAGTGTTGGGCTCCATCTTCCTAAACCCAAGTCAAAAATTCAACAAAATAAACTAAACCACTTCCTTAAGCCCAAACAAAATAACTCCTTAATCCAAAACACTTGTTTCACTAAACCCAACAAAATAAACAAGTCAACTAAAATTATTAAACCACAATCATGACTCAAAATCAAGAATTAATCTATCCACAAAGTCACATAAAATATGCAAACAGAGGATTAAACTTAAATGGACAAAATTAGTTCAATTTTTCCAAATTTTGGGCCACAATGAAATTAGGCAGAAAATGAAGGGTTCAATCGCAATTTTTCAGAAATTTATGCTTCAGGTTCCGCAGAAGCTTTCTTCTTCGATGCGAATAAGAGGAAAAGTTTATGCAACTTTTGATGCTTCTCAAATCCAGCAAACTATCGAACAAAACACTCAAACATAGCATCTCAAAATGCAGATGACAAAAATGAAAGAAAACAACTTCAAAATCATGATTTTTCTTTCCCTTCCATCAGCTAAACAAACGCACAGATTCTGCCTAACTTTAGACTGGCCGGAGTCCCTATTGACAAAAACATAAAAAAAACTCCTTTTGGTTCAAAATTTCCATTCGGGCATTTTGTCAAACACTACGTGGGCATGGAGGATTTTAGCAATTTTCAGCGCAATGGATGGAAATCCGAGCCCAAAAATTATCAACAACACAAAGGGATTCTAATCCAGTCAACATACAAAGCATGTGTATTTCAAAGAAACATGAACAATCAACATAAAATGGAAACAAAATGCTCACGGCAAACCATTTCAAAAGCTTTACCACAACTGAAATTTAAAGAGGAGAGAAAGGAAAAACTTACCGTGCTCTTGCTTGGCGCAATTTCGCAGATAGCAGTGGACGAATCTGGTGGTAGCGGCAGAAACAACAACTAGCTGTTGATTTCTTTGTTTTCATTTGGCTATGGCTGCCTTTTTCCTCAGCTTGCATTTTCTTCCCTTGTTGGATGAGGAAGGCGCAGCTGGCTACGGCAACGGCAGGGTCGTGAAGAAGAAACTGAGCAGGCGGCAGGGTGGAGTTGTGGTTGTGCCTCGACAAAGGGCATGCTGAAACTGGTGGTGGTGGTAAGATGGCTTTGGAAGGGGTTGGAGAAGGAGTTCGATGGGCAAATCGGATCAGATTTTGATTAAGAAAATGCGAAGCCGTTCCTTCCTACCAGGAGGAATTCCTCCATTTCTTCGACCCTTTTTCATCTCCTCCCTGCCCCAGATTCTAGCCGTCCCTTTTTGTTCTTTTTCTACCCCCCTAGCTCAGCCGTTGTGTTGCTGCTGCTGTTGCTTTTCTTGTTTCCATTTCACCTTTGGCCGAAGACCCTTTTCCTTCCTCTGTTTCTGTTTTTCAAACCGAAGCCCAAGCTTTTCAGACTCCCTTTCTGATTTACTCCTCCGAAAAAGTCCCCTCTGTTTTTCTTGAGCTTGGTGACGGCAGCGATAGCAAAAGATGGGAAGTCGGTGGTGAATTCGGGTAGCACATCTGATGAACTTTCCTTGCTCTGTTTTTCCTTACCCCCACTCCCCTCTAGCCGCTGTTTTTCTTAGCTCTTCCGTAGTGGGAAATTTTTTGCAGTAGTGATTGGAAATTTTCTGATGATTGAAGTTGAGACCCCCATCTCCCTTGCTCTCCGTTTTTCTTTAGCTCCATTCTTTAGCCGAATCCTCCCCTGTTTTCTTTTGGCCAGAAGCCTTTGCCGACATCCCTTCTGTTTTTCCATTTCCTCTGTTTCTTAGTCTTCCCCCTTTTTGGTCAGTAACCCTCTCCAACACTCAGCCGCCACTGTTTCTTTTCCAGCCGATCCTTCCTCCGTTTCTTTCTTTCTTCTGTTTTTTTTTTAGCCTCCGATGAAACACTCTTTCTTTTTCTTTTAACCCCAAAGCCCCCATTTTGCTCTCTCCGCCGCCCCTATTTCCTCTGTTTTAGTTTTTTCGTCCGATCCTCCTAGCCCTCTCTTGTTTGCGGCTCCTTGGCCTTTTTAAAGGCACCTCAAAAGACTAAACCTAATATGAAGGGCCAAGATTTTAAACCCCAAAGTAGACTTATGTGTCTGATTCTTTGTCCCTTTGATTGACTTTTCCCTTTTCCTTTTCCTTCTTCTTCTTTTTTTTTTAATGCTAAAATGTCTAAAAATTAGATTAGTAAAACCAAACTAAAATAAATATCAATAAAACTAATATCGAACAGGAATTTAACCCTAGGTCCTCCTCTTCTGAATCTCCTTTTGTTGAGAATTCTCTTGAAACTTCTTGTGATGAGTACAATATCACTGTCATCAACTTCCACATCATCTCCATCCAAGGAAGCTGAATCATTTTCATCTTGCGAGGCTTTTAGAGCAATACTCTTTCTCACCTTTGCATCTATCAACTCATAAGAGATTAGAGAATTAATAAGAGATTCGATAGGCATGAAATTGAGATCTTTAACTTCTTCAATGGAAGTTACTTTACTTTCCCAATCCTTGGATAAAGCATTCAAAATTTTCCTGTTTTTCTCGCCTAGAGAATATTTCTTTTCCATCACTTCTAAGTCCTTAATCAGATCATTGAATCTACAATACATCTTATCAATGTTTTCATGAGGTTCCATCTTAAAAGATTCATATTTAGTGACCAGAATAGATTTCTTTTGTTCTCTCATATTCTCATTCCCTTCATGGATTTTTCTGAACTTATCCCAAATCTCTTTTGCGGATCTACAACTTTTGACTCTAATAGACTCATTTGAATCTAGAGCACTGTATAATACATTGATAGCCTTAACATTTAAAGTGAGGTGAGTTCTATCATCACCAGTCAACTCATTTCTAGTTTTTGATTTTGGTCTATGAGTGACTTCATCAACAATAGAGGCATCATATGGACCTTCATTGACAATAAACCACAACTTGATATCAATAGATTGTAAAAAGATTATCATCCTTTCCTTTGAACCCACATAATTTGATCCATTGAACATTGGGTGTATAGTGACAGATTGTTCTTCAAAAAACATGACATTGTTGGTTGTCATTTTATTCCAAAGCCGATTGAACTTAATCTCTAGAAGACCAAACTCTGATACCAATTGTAAGGATCGAAGACAATCTAAGAGAGGGGTGAATTAGGTTATTTTAAAACTGGCCAAGTTGTGAACCACTTTTTAAGTACTTGCCCTCTTTTTCTAAAAGACCACATAATGGAGCAATTGATGAGAAAACACAAGTGCTTGTGAGTAGAAGAGATGAACAATTTATATATCAAAATAGTAAGTAAAAGAGATAGAGTATCAAACCAAGTACCAAACTCCTCTTGAGTTTCAATATCACTTTAGAGAGCACGTTTCTTCGAGTTGATCAACTTACAACTAATCTTTTGTGTGCAAAGGAAGGATCACTTCCTTCTTGCCCCAAGCCACACTTGATCAAGTAAGGAAGTTTTACTATCACTCGAATAACCCTCACAGAGATACACTATTGAAGTAATTGAAACACTCTTGAAAAACTAATCGAAAATTACACAACTAAGAGTACAAATATTCTTTGAAAAGTATTCTCACACTTGAATCACTCTAGATCTGATGTAATCTCAATGTGCAAAGTTTCTTTTAAGTGGTTGACTTTGTTCTATTTATATGGGACCAAAAAGTTTCTCAATTAATGCTTTCAACGGATAGAAGGCAGCTGAAGAGTCAACTAACCGGTAGTAGTGTCGGATGTCCGGTAGACCAACTTCTTGCGTCCGAACGTACGCAGTGAGCTCAAATAATTTTCTTGAATTATTTCGGACATCCGGTACCTACAATCTATGCGTCCGAAGGTAGGAGGTGAAACTGAGAATTCTTCTTTGATTCTTTTCGAACGTCCAGTGCCTTCAAGGTTTTGCGTTCGAAGTGTCGCAACGCTTGTCGGATGTCCGGTGCTCTGATGATGTGCGTCCGATCGAGGTTAGTAACCTTAGAGGGAATGACTCAATATCTTTTGACGTCCGAAGGTAAAGTTCTTTATGCATCCGAAGTTGCGCAAAGGTTGTCGAACGTCTGATCCAGTCTTCTTGTGCATCCAACAGTAGCATCAGCATCCTTTGTGCTTAATCCTTGACCTTGTTTTGCTCCATTTCTGAAAAGGTCTATTTGGAGAACATTAGTAACATCCACTTGTTTTGTAATCATCAAAAGTTACGGACTGAGATAAACAAAGCACCTAAAGAAATAGTGACCATACATCATCACTCACGTAAATCCACTACCACGTAACACACAAGAAAGCATATCTACTTGTTTAGATTAAATCAAAGTCTCAAAAGAGAAACTATTTTTCTCGAAAATCGAAGTTCAAAAATGATGGTTTAATAACACAAGAAAAACTGATTTCCTTCATGAAATTGAATTTAAAGCGATCGATTAACATCAAGAAAGAATAACGAGTTCTCAAAATTTCATTTTCTAAGAAATCGGCAAATTTCAGCTTTGCACGTCAAATTAAGAAAAATCAGATCTTGCACTCAGTAGGTCCAAAATTGGAAAATTTTATATCGTTGGAATCTTGATTCAAAGTACTAAAAATTCCTAGTGGACACTCTTCCAAGATTCTAAGCAGAAGACATTCAAATTTTAGCTCAAATTGGCTGACTATGTGTGACGCCCAGAAAACTAGGAGTATGAGAAATCGAAAATTTTTATATATTTTCTCGACATTATTTTGTTTTCTTGTCTCTAAGTTTGTTTTCTTCAATATATTAATTTTTTTTATACATTTCTATAAGGAAATATAGTTTCCAAATCATTTTCTTGATCCAAGTTAGTCCACGTTAATTTTGAAGTGCGTTTTGAACGTGGGACCCGCAAGTGCGGTAAATGCATTATATTTTTGACAACTTGTTAGAATTTTGTATTAAGTGATATTATTTTACAAGGTGTTAAAATATTTGTATTGGAGAGACAAAAAGATAAGTTTTAAACCTAAAGGTGACAAGTGTCACCATCTAATTTACTCTTGACTTTGACCATTTGACTTTACCTTTACCTTTACCAAATAAATATAAAAAATTGACCAAAATAAGCTCTTATTTCAAGCTCTCTTGGCCGACTTTCTTGCTCAAAGAAAGGAAGAAAACTCTCCACAATTTTGGTCTCCAATCTTGCTCAATCTCTCAAATCAACCGTTTAATCTTGCATTTGTTCCATAAAACTTCTTCTATTAGTGTTTGTCAGTTGTTTGGTGGAGTTATTTGGAAGGTTAAGGTGCCTAGTTGTTCTCTCTCTTCTATTGCTAAGGTGAGTTGTGAGGAACCACTCTCCTTCCTTAATTGATTCTTAAATCATGATTAGTGGTGGTATAAGGTGCAACTTTATGGATTATATTGTGATTTTTGGTTGAGTTGGTGAAGTTTTATAATTATTGGGGATTTTTCTGTTTTAATATGAACATGATTGTGTGGCTATATATGATGATTGGAAATGATGTTTAAGGACTCTATGAGGTGGAAAAAGTGGTTAATTACAAACAATTTCTGTTTTGGAAGAAATCTTGGAAAGTTAGGGTTTGATGTTCTTCATTCTGCCTGAATTTGTAGCTCATAGATAGAGGCCGAATTGGCCTTGGCTTAAAATATGAAAGTTGTAGGGAATGACATTTTAAAGGTGCCTACAAATGTTAGGTCAATCGGAGTAGTGTGGAATGAGAAAAGTCGAAATTACTATTGTTGTTCTGGTTTTACCCGAATGTAAGAATTGCGCCTGTAATTGGTTGTTTTGGCTGGAATTGCTTCCGAATTGGTTGTTGAGGCCTTCTGATGAAATTTATCCCTGTTTCTTAGCTTTTAGCTGGTTTTGGAATTTCTGGATTTGGACTTGGATAGCCTGATTTATGATGTTTCCGCTAGAATACGTTCCGTGAATCTATTTTTCCTGTTCTGGTGTAGTTTCTTGCATTTTTGACCTGGTTACACTTGAAACTGGGTTGAGTGACCTTCTGTAATATTGTAGCCCTGTCTCTTAGCTTCGAAACAGTGGGTCTTGTGCCTTCATCCGACAATCGTAACGCCTTTGGTACCATTACCGTAAAATGACGTCAAAACTATTTTTCTGGTTTTGAGCTTAACTTTCATTTCCGAACTTTTCCCTAGCTTGAATTGTACTCGTATTACTTGGAGCTTGCTGAATGGCTATTGGATGAACTTGTTGTTGTGTGTGTACCTTTGGGACTGGCTGAAGATATAATGAAGCCATGATGGCTGGGAAAGTAAGCAAATTTAGGGGAAGTGCTGTCCGAAGTTTTAAAGGGTTTGATTGCTTTGAGTTTGTGATCTAAGACTTGGATTTGAGCAAGGCAATGTTATATGATGGATGATTTCTGAGCCATGGAAGTGAGTGACCTCAAACTATTTCTGAAGTTATTTATGAACCGTTTCCTGCATTATTTACTTTTGAACTGTTTCTAAAGTTACTTTTGTACCGTTTTCTTGCATTATTTACCTTTAAACTGTTTCCAAAGTTACTTTTGAACTGTTTTATTGCATATCATGCGTGCTTGCATATGAGTGTTCCTTATTTGCTATATTTTCTTGACTTCATGACTTGTATTATTGATTGATAACGTGTTAAGTGTTTTGAATGATTTCCAAAACGAGCTTTCTAGGCGAGTGTGTACTTTATCGCACTCGACCTAAATAACTGTGCAATTTTCAAGGATTTAATTATTGGAATGCTAGTTGCGCATGATGTAAGCCTTTTGGGCTGAACTGGCCATTGCCCCTTGTTACCGGTCGTCTCGAGCCAGAAACGGTCTCGGTCGGGCGATTAGGGACTTGGGTGAACATTTGGTATACTCGAGTATTACCTTTGTAGGTTGGTGGAGGTTGGTGGAGTCTGGTGAATGAAATGAATGACCAAATGAGCGAGGCATTTATTTATAAAAGAAACGAAAATACATTTTTCAAAAGCTTGAAGGAAAGAGGAAATGTCAGGAGAACGAACGTATCTTTTTCATGAATGTTACTATCGCTTTCCATTGTAAATGTTTCTTGAATTATTGATACTCCATATTTACTGTTTTGCAAATGTTGTAGTTGTTTCTGGACTTATCATTTGATTTATGACATCATTGATATATGACATCATTGAAATGAACTATTGTGAAACCGATTTGATTACTGATTTTTCTGGTTACTCGCTGAGCTTTTAGCTCACCCCAAAACTATTTTATTCCCCTCCACAGGGCTCGTGGCGAAGGAAGGCTTGTTGTGATTTTATTGTTATGGAATTCCTCCTGTATAAGAATTGGGATCATGGATCAGAGTGGCGCAGTGGAAGCGTGGACGCTTCGCTTTTGATATGAAAATGTTGGAACATTTGATGTAATATTTGAAATTTATATTGTAATCTATTTGAGGACTGTAGGGAACGATTGAGTCCCGGCGAGAGCTGGGCAGGCGGCCCGCCGAACCCTCTGGTTCGCCTTAGGGGGGGTGGGGCCGTCACACTATGGGCACACAGGACAGTTTTAGTCTTACTTTTTGGTAAACTTTAGAAATTCAGAAAAATTCACAGAACGTGAACTAGCCTCTAAAATTTGTAACTCCATTAGAATTCCAACCAAGGTTTAAAACACAACAAATGGAACCGAAATCGGAGTTTTGAGCATTGAGATATAGCAGCTCAAATTTGGTCGCATTTTATAAACTGTTCAGTCATTTTTCAGATTTGAAAGGCTATCTTTGAAGTATTCTTTGGCCATTGAATTGGCATTGAAAATACACCAAATTTGGTACACTAAATAGTCCATATATGAACTATATCTCTACCAAATTTCACACAAAAATTCATGTAGGAAGGCAGTTAGCAAGACAACTGAAGTTCATGAAATTTTCAAAACAAATCTGCGAACTCAAGCTTTTCTTTCCCTTTCAAACATTTTGTATCATGAAATCAACTCCAAGCTGACTCATTTGTGAAACCAAGATCTAAGAACGTCTAATATATATTTGGTAGGTGATTGACATCAAAATTTCCAAAACAACATGTCCCAAGTCAAGCTAGGCCATTTGGTTAACAAAATTAGGGTTTTTCGGTTTTGGTATAGTTTGGGAATTGGACTATATCTCACTCAATACAACTTGAAATTGAGCATGGTTGGTGGTGTTGGAAACTAAATTCAAAAGAATACATTGTATCAGAACAAATCATTTGAAAATTCTGTGACGGCCCTGTGACGCCCCACATCTCCCTAAGGCGGACCAAAGGGTATCCGCGGACGCCTGCCCAACTCTCGCCAGGACTCAAGCAATTCCATTCAATTTAAAACCGAACTAAACACTTCGATGAGAGCAACATGAATACAATAATGCGGAAGCGTTCAAGCTTAACAACTGTGACGACCCCACTTCTCCCAAGGGCGAACCCAAGGGTATTGGCGGGCCGCCTGCCTAGCTCGCGCCAGGACTCAAAACTTAAAGTTCGAAAGAGCACTAAAAACAATATATACAATCCCAAAAGAGTTATAATTACATTCTCCAAAAGTATCGAGTCAAACTATTACACCCTTATAATTACAACCAAAACTAAAAGGTAGACCCTAAGGAGGGTCCTTATACAAACCACCACAATAAAAACAAACATCCTAATTGTCCAACTATGACAAACCAATACTAGTGTAAGTGCCCATAAGTCCCCGCGTCGGCCCCTGCTAAGGAAAACAAAAGGAACGGGGTAAGCTATATGCTTAGTAAGTAAACAGGGGCGAAAGCATAAATTTCACGTAACAGTTACACAATAAGAGTAAAGCAAAAGCAGAAAAGTAACATCACATAATAAGGATACAGGTGGCTCCAAAGCCAACTCATGTGCCATGCGTGATCTCCTGCCGACACTCCGTTGACTGCAAATAATAGTCCATAGAACTTCACTTGTACACCCACCGACACCTTATCACCCTCACTGGCCAGTCACCTCACAAACTTGCCCGGGCGAACAAAATCACAAACTTGAGCTTGAGTCACAAGCTCGGGTCACAAACTTGGTCACCTTCTCGGTGAACCGGATTTACAAAATTGGTTCATAACATGAACCTACAAACTTGGTGACCTCAGACTAAGTTGGACTGCCTTCGACCAAGCCCTAACCGGCTCGAATAGTCCAACCAGGTCAAGAGTTCGCCCCAAACTCACAAACTTCACAAAATTATTCAAAATCACAAACTTTGCAAACTTCACAAACTTTATTCGAAAGTCGCCCCGAGCCACAAGCTCAAGGGTTTTGGTTCCAAAAGGTTCATATACATATGCCAAGTACAATTATACATTCAAATTAGGGTTTAGGTCGAGTGCGATAAAGTACACCCTCGCCTAAGTGCCCTTTTCACATATCTCAAACACATAGCAAAGAAAACACACCAAACTGGCCTGAATACTTACCCAGAAACTGAAATAGCAAAAGTACGAAGTCGGATCGAAATGAACAGCTAGTAGTGGGCCCCACCAGTTCCGCCCAGCTCACCACCGTCTGAAATAGAAGATTGTGTCACATAATATCGCAAACGACTACAATCGTGCCTAAAACAAGCAAAACGGCAAAAACGGCACGCGCGCACGTAAATATGACGAACGGAAACGGAGACGGCCGTTAGCGGAAACGGCAGATTTGACACTCGTTTCTAGTTTACTCATAAGTTGAGCTACGAATATCGGATTAAGGCGTATGAGATGCCATATCGAAGCTTAAAGGATGAACAACAACTGTTATGAAGACATCCAGAACTGAAACTGGAGGCTTTAGTCCCAAATGAACCAAACACAATCACTTACGAAATCTGGCCAATGCACAAATGGTCAGTTTTGAGTGCAAACTGTTTTCTATGCTACACATGGTCAAAAGAGCTGAAAATTGGCAGTTAGATAGTTCATTCCAAATGGAACAACTTTCATGAAGGTCAGCAATCCAAATTCGGAACGAAAATTGGTCATCAGGACCAAAACAGATTTCTGGTCATTTTCACGGGCAGGCCTTGTTTGCTCGGCTATATCTCAGGTTTTATAAATCTGATTCATGAAATTCCAAGGGCGTTAGAAAGCTATGATATAGGGCTATAAGTTTGGTGTTTTGGTCGGAAGCCCAAACAGCTTGTAACTCAGTCAAATGTGAAGCCAAAGTTCCAGCCATAAACTTTCCAAAAACGTACCAGAATCACAAACCGTATTTGACCTCAATATGCGGTAATGGCACCAAATTCACTACGGTTATAAGATGGGGGTGTAAGACCCACCGTTTCGAAGCTAAGGAACAGGGGTACAACAATGTAGAAGGCCACTCAGTCCAAATCCTAGCACAACTAGGTCAAATATGCAAAATACAAATCCAGAATTACCAAAACAGGTTTGCAAATCACATAAAACTGTAATGACTATAACTTAGTCTATACAAGTCCAAATGCCAAAATTCCAAAGGCATATGTTAGATAAGACATCCAGATACATTTCATCAGAAGACACCAACTTCAAAATCCAAACCAATTCCAGCCAAAATAGCCAAATACCAACGCAGTTTTCGCATTCTGACCAAAGCAGAACAGCTACAGTAATTTCGTCATATCTCATTCTACATTAATCCAAATGACCTGAAATTTTGTAGGCACCTCAAACACATAAATACCTACAACTTTCATGTTTTGAGCAAAGTCAAATTCTGCCTCTAACCCTATGATCCAAAACCGGACAGAATTGGGGATTTAGGAACCCTAACTTTTCAATTTTCACACCAAATCCAAAATTGGTTGCATTTATCCACATTTCACACTCACTAGAGTCATTATAGGCTATTACCATTCATCATATTCAACCACACCATCATAATCCAACTAAACCAGAAAAATCATCATAAAATGGAAAACTTCACCAAATCACTTCAAACCAAGATTAAAACCAGAAATTTCAGCACTCTTATCACTAATAAGCACAACATAAGCATCATTAGGTGTAGTAGGGTGTTTCAAGCTTCACTTACCAAGAACCAAGAGAGAGGAAGATGTTGGGCACCTTAGACCTTCAAACAAACTTCACCACAACCCTTACTAGCACTAGAAGATAAGATTTTATGGAGTGAAATCTAGTCTAAGCTTTTGTTTATGGAAGATTGAAGCTTATGGAAGCTTGAGAGATGGAAAATTTCCTCCCTTCTTTGAGCTTAGAGAGCCGGCCACCAAGGAGAGAAAAATGGTGAATTTTGAATGATTTTTGAGATATTTAACCTTTGGTCAAAAAAAGTCAAAATTGTGAATAGTAATTCTTAAAGTCCAACCAATCATATTGTGACACTTGTCACACTCATTAATGCATTCTTATCTTCCTTTTCTCTCTCACATCACTCACTTCACACACACTACTTATCTCTTAACACCCGATAAATTTTACACAGTATCCGAAACTTAACCTTATTGGCCGAATTTTTCCGAACTTTTCGCACTAGTGGGTCCCACGTCCAATATACGTTCTTATTTCTCAAAAATTAACTAATACTAGAAAAATCATCTAAAAACTCTATTTACTCAATAAAAATTATCTGGGGAATTTTCTAATAAAGAAAAAGTGGAAAAAACGGGTTTTCAATCTTAACCGGAACTTAGGGTTTAAATCTTAATCCCTACTTAGGGTTTTCGAAATACTCCCAAAACCAAACGTTACCGCCCAATTAATGAATATATCAACGTAGAACGAACTGGGGCCTCACAACAACTCACTTAATGTATAACCAGTACATCGGGTAATCATAAAACGACTTAAATTCAAAGTACACGTCAGGGCCCAAACTATTCAAGTTTACAATTTCCAAAAGTACAACCCAAACCAGGGCCTAGTCAAAATATATAACAGGAGTCTTAACAAAAGTACAACTGATGGTTTCTCCATATTTCTCCACGATTCGGTCCTGTTAAGGAAAACAAAACTATAGGGTGAGCTAAACGCTCGTGAGGCCAAGAACACACATGCAAGCACTTTGCCAAATATCAATCCCAAATTCAATAAATAAAATCACGTCTTTTCAACAATCAATCATTCGAACAGGAAAAGTAATCAGAAACAATTCAAGGATATAGTAGCTCTCAGGAGCTAAATTCCACTCGCTCTGCCAATGACATTCGTATACCTTCCCGCGTTGACCCTCCTGTCAACCAGGTCGATTTTCCATTTCCGTAGATCACCACTTACTTCCCTCCGTCCACCGTACACCCCAAGGGCCCACAAGTCTATTATGAGGCGATACTCTACGAGTATGCCAAGCAGGACCTCTCATTAGGTCGAGCTTATATGTAGCTCATGGCTCGCCCCAGTCCCCGACCAAGCCCATTGTCGGCTCGAGTCCAAGGTCGGCCTATGAGTTTGGGCGTCCCCCATTCATTAGAAAGTCGAGGAGGTTCACTCTAACGACACATGCATTGATGACATAACATTTCATTTCATTCATTCATTCAATACATTTCATTCATTCATTTGAAATTAGAACGAGTGCGATAAAGTACGCACCCGCTCTTATTTTTAAAACTTCCAACAATTACCACAATAAGCAAGTATCAAAATTCACACACTTGACACTCACCGAGCAATTCAATAAGAATTATTTTCTGGGGAGTTCAAGTGTCCACTGTGAGATCCTCTTGAAGGTCTCCTTGTGCGCCTGGCAATTAACAGTGGATAATCACACAATTAACCCACTTATCAAGAAGATTGTACACTAGTACAATCTAAGGATTATTTCGCAAAAAGGAACCTCAATTACACGTAAATCGAGGTTCAACTTGTCTTTTATTATGTACAATATTATTTGAGTTTTTTTTATCATGAAAATTGTGAGCAAAACGTTTAAGAATATTAAAAGAATAAAGAGTTCTTGAAAAACTCTATTTCTTTGAGATTGGAAAATTTTCAGTTTTATGATAGATCTTTGAAAAATCGTAACTCGCTCGGTATAAGTCGAGAATTGGAAAACTTTATACCGTTGGAAACCTTTTAGAAAGTACTATAAGTTCCTAGAAGACACCTTTCTATGAATCAAAGTGAAAAGTGTTCAAAAAATGAGTTTGAAGGTGCAGGATTGGTTTACATGGCAGAATTAAGTTGGATTTCGGCCAACTTTGGAAATTCGGCACGATTCACACGTTGCAAACCGGCCTCTGAAATTTGTAGCTCAATTAGTGTTACAAGTGAGGTTTATAACAAAACAAGCGGATCAAGGATCGGAGTTTCGAGTACCGAGATACGGTAGCCCGAAGTTTGGGAAATTCAAGACTGGAGAAGAATTTCCATATTTGAACCTCCAACATGAGGAATTTAATTGGTTATCGAAAAGAACTTGGATTAGTACCAAAATTGGCAGTATTTTACTCCCATATGAAAGGTAGCACTCTACCAAATTTCAGGGAAAAATACCTTCGGTAAGATAGTTAATTAGTCAACCAAAGTTCGGGAAAATTATAAGGCAATCTGCCTTGAGACTTTCATTACCCATTTCAAAACGTTTAATCAAGCAAACTATCCAATCATGGTTCATTTGTGAAATAAAGGCCTAAGAAACATCCATAATGCCTTTGGTAAGTATTTAGTATCAAGAACATCAATTAACAAGTTCACTCCAAGATCTTGTTCCAAACCAGTCCAACATTAGGGTTTTTCCAAAACAGAGCAGTCCACTTGTTTTGGTCACAATTCAGTCAATATAACTCGAAATCGAGCATGACTTACACCGTTGGAAAATACATTCATAGGGTTAAAATATCACAGAAGAAATCGTTCCCAAATTCGGCACCCATCTGGTTCAAAATCGGGCATCAAGTTGCTGCCTGAACACTTCATTCCAGATGAACAGAGCAACAGGACAGCGAACTTAAAACATTTGGTTCGGCTTGCTCACAAAGAATCAGCACGTGCATTGTATAGCAAATTAAATCCAGGAATGTTTAGTTTCCAACGCCACCAACGGCACATGATTTCGACATCCGAGGACAGAGTTATAGCCAAAATACTACCACTGGTCAGAATCATACGCGAACAGTTTTCCAGATTTGCTAGTTTCTCAAGAAAAATTCATTTGCTCAATCAAACCTCAATATTTTCCAATGAAAATTTTCACACATCAAATACATCCTATAAACATCCAATTCAAGCTGTTAGACCATTAAAATTTGGCCTCAAAATGGCCGAACATGGCAGGGGTAAAATCGGAAGTTTTTGCTTCTTACACCCAATGAAGTTTCTACTAATTACCCACCACTAATGCATCATTATAACCACTAAACCAACAATATAATCACCATCAATCATCAAATCAGCAACAACAACCCAAATGTGGGAATTCAAAGAGCCCACAATCACATTTTTACACCATACACAAGCTAACCAAAGGCATGCATGAACTTAACAAGGTAAGATAGCTTCCAAACTTCAAGTTTCCAAGAGTGGATCATCACTTACTTTGGGTTGATGTTCAGCAGAATTTTCGGCCCTCTAATACCCCAGAAAAACCGTGATTTCCAGCCCTTATTTGCAGCTCAAAATGATCCTCAAGTGTCAAGCTAGGTGTGGTGCAAGTTTGGTTGAATTTGGAGATGATTTGGGGTGGTTTTGAGTGAATTTTGTGAGCAGAAATTTTGAAGCAAATGAGTTGGAGAGAGGAGGGTGTTTGGTCGGCTGTCTTGAGAGGAGGAGAGAGAGTGATCAGACTTTCCTTTAGCTTCCAAGAGAAGGTGAAATAAGTGGTGGAAATTCACCCAAAAGTCAACTCTCATTAGGGGCCGTTTGGTGCGATTACGGCTCGATTTTCTCGCGCGTTTGGTTCACTAGTGCACTAAACCTCCAATGCCTTAATATTCATGTAAGTATTATTCACTCTTAATTGTCCCGAAATAAGGGTCTAAAGTCCCTCAAATAAAGTCGCGCGTGTGAAAACGCGTACCGTCAAATTTAACGTTATAACGCGAAACTTCCGAGAAATTCTTATAACGATTGCACTACTAACTATCACTTGAGTATTTATTCATAAGATTACCTATTTTAGGTCCATTGTATAAGTCTCCAATATTCCAAGCTTATTGTGCTACTACGCGGATAAAATCTCCCAGTACTATTCACTATTTTCACTAAACGCGCTCTAGGAAATTAATTTTCGAAACGAATCATTTTAAAAATATAACGAAGTTATATTACCATGTATTTAAGTCTAATAAGACTAGAAAATATTCCTTGGAAATAAAATCCAATTAAATAATTTATTAAGCCATAAATTAGGCATAAAATAATAGTTTTTGCGAGTCCTCACATCCTCTCCTCCTTAAGAAAATTTCGTCCTCGAAATTTACCTTGGTTGATGAACAAGTCTGGATACTTCTCTCGGATTGTCTCTTCAACTTCCCATGTTGCCTCCTCTACTCCATGGTTCTTCCATAAACTTTCACTAGTGGTATCTGCTTGTTTCTCAATTCCTTCACTTTTCGATCCAGAAGTTTTACCGGTCTCTCCTCATAGGTCAGGGTTTCATCGATCTCGATATTCTCCGGTTGTAAAACATGAGAGGGGTCTGGATGATACCTCTTAAGCATGGACATATGAAACACGTTATGAATACGAGATAAGCTCGGTGGTAATTCCAGCTTATAGGCTACATTCCCAACTCGCTGAATAATCTTATAAAGCCCTACAAACCTTGGTTGTAGTTTCTTCCCTTTTCCGGACATCAAACTTGCTTTTAAAGGCGTAATCTTGAGAAATACCATATCTCCAACAGTGAACTCCAAATCCTTCCTCCGATTGTCGGCATAACTTTTTTGTCTACTCTGAGCGGTTTGAATTCTTTGCCGTACCAATTTCACCTTTTCATTAGCCTCCTCAATCCAAGATACGGTAGTCGGGTCTAAAATTTTCCGTTCACCTACTTCATTCCAACAAATTGGGGATCTACACTTCCGACCATAAAGTGCCTCATACGGGGCCATCTGAATAGAAGAGTGAAAACTATTATTGTAGGCAAATTCTACTAAAGTCAAGAACTTACTCCAATTCTCTCCAAAATCCAGTACACAAGTCCTCAACATGTCCTCAAGAGTTTGAATTGTTCTTTCAGATTGTCCATCAGTCTGAAGATGATAGGTGGTACTAAAGTTTAACTTAGTCCCCAACACTTCTTGCATCTTTTGCCAAAACCTCGAAACAAATCTTGGATCCCTATCTGACACAATACTCACAGGTATACCATGTAGTCTAATGATCTCATCCAAGTACAACCTGACCAGCTTTTCTAACGGGTATTTCATGTTAATCGGTAGGAAATGAGCCGATTTAGTCAACCTATCCACTATCACCCAAATGGCATCATGGCCACTCTGTGTCCTTGGTAAGCCTGATACAAAATCCATGGTAATGTTTTCCCATTTCCACTCAGGTATTTCTAGAGGTTGCAAAAGCCCAGATGGTTTCTGATGTTCGGCTTTAACCTGTTGACAAACCAAGCATGTCTGAACAAATTGGGCAATTTCCTTCTTCATATTTTTCCACCAATATAGACTTTTCAAGTCTTGGTACATTTTATTCCCTCCTGGATGTACTGTAAACTTTGATCGGTGTGCCTCTTCCAAAATTTCTTTTCTAAGTCCTTCATCCTTTGGCATAACCACCCGATTTCGAAATCTCAATATTCCATCTGATCCCAAATTGAAATCCGTCCGGCCTCCCATCTTAACTTTCTCCACCAACTTTTGCACTTCAAGGTCCTTTTCCTGAGATTCCTTAATACGTTCCAATAAAGTGGAGGTTATCACAATGTTTCCCAAAATTACTTTCCTTGGTTCTAACCGAAGATTCCAATAGCTAACTTCCTCCAACAACTGAAATTCCTTAACCATCAACCCAGCCATTTGTACCTGACGGCTCAAAGCATCGGCCACTACATTGGCCTTTCCAGGGTGGTACTTAATCGTGCAGTCATAATCTTCCAGAAATTCCATCCATCTACGTTGCCTCAAATTCAGCTCCTTCTGAGAAAATAAGTACTTAAGACTTTTGTGATCTGTAAAAACCTCAAATGTCACTCCGTATAAATAGTGTCTCCATTTCTTCAAAGCAAAGACCACAGCCGCTAACTCCAAATCATGGGTCGGATAATTTCCTTCATGCGGTTTCAATTTTCTAGAGGCATAAGCTATCACTTTATCATTTTGCATCAAAACACATCCCAAACCTTCCTTAGAAGCATCTGTGTAAACCACAAAACTATCCTGTCCATTTGGTAGAGCTAGAACAGGCGCTCTAGTCAACCGTCTTTTCAACTCCTGAAAACTTCCTTCACACTTAGGACTCCAAATAAATTTTCCATTTTTCTTGGTCAACTCAGTCATAGGTCCAGCAATTTTCGAAAAATCCTGGATGAATCTCTGGTAATACCCTGCCAATCCTATAAAACTCCGAACTTCCGTTGGGTTTTCCGGTCGTTTCCATTTCGAAACAGCTTCAACTTTAGTTGGGTCCACTTTAATCCCATCCTTAGAAATTATATGCCCTAGGAAAGTCACTTCCTTTAGCCAGAATTCACACTTGCTAAACTTAGCATATAACTGATGTTCCCTCAAGATTTGTAAAACAATTCTCAAATGTTTCTCATGATCTTTCACATTCTTAGAATACACCAAAGTGTCATCAATGAAGATCACCACAAATTGATCCAAGTAAGGCTTAAAAATCCTATGCATTAAATCCATGAAAGCGGCAGGTGCATTGGTTAACCCAAAAGGCATTACTGCAAACTCGAAGTGCCCATACCTCGAGTTAAAAGCAGTCTTAGGTATGTCCTTCTCCAAAATCCTCAATTGATAGTAACCTTGCCTTAGATCCAACTTTGAAAACACTACTGCCCCTTGCAGTTGGTCAAACAGTTCATCAATGTGGGGTAGTGGGTATTTATTCTTAACCGTAACATCATTTAAGCCTCGATAATCTATACATAGCCTCAAACTCCCATCTTTCTTCTTTACAAACAAAACTGGGGCTCCCCACGGGGAATCACTCTCTCGTATAAAACCCTGTTCCAACAAATCCTGTAATTGTAACTTCAACTCCTTCAACTCAGCTGGAGCCATCCTGTATGGTGTCCTTGATATAGGTGCTGTTCCCGGAGCTAAATCAATTTTAAAAGCTATTTCCCGTTCCGGGGGTAGAGACTCCAATTCTTCAGGAAAAACATCAGAAAATTTTTTCACTACCGGTGTGTCCTCCAGATTCACCTTATCGCTAGGGGTATTAATAAGAAAAGCCAAATACCCTTGAGCTCCTTTACTTAACAATTTTCTAGCCCGAATTCCCGAAATAAGTGCAGACGAGGCTAACTTACCCCTCACATCCAATTTCAAGGTTGCCTCCCCTGGAATACACAATTCTACAATTTTCGTCCTACAATTTAACTGAGCATTATATCGGGCTAACCAATCCATCCCTAGGATCACATCATATCCTTTAATTGCCAGGCCTATCAAATCGGCTAGCAATTTTCTTTCCTTCACGCAGATTTCACTATTCTTATACACCAGATTAGCAATTAGACTTTTTGTCCCCAGTGGGTGTTTTAACCTCCAAATCATATGATAACTTAATTGGCTTCAAGTCTATTCCACTCATGAAATCAGGGTTTACAAAAGAGTGCGTTGCACCCGGATCAATTAAAACCCTAGCTAGGCGGTGAAAGATTGGAATTGTACCTTCGACCACTTCGGTCGCCTCTGGAACTTGTGGATAGTCCAATGCGTAGACCCTAGCCGGTACTTTCGATCGACTCCCTCCGGCACTGGTCTGCTTAGACGTCGATTTTTCAGGCCTCTGCAGGCTTCCCCCTGTCTTCGACGATTTCGGACAATTTACGATTTGATGCTCAGTGCTCCCACACAGCAGGCATTTTCCCAGCTTTCTCCAGCAGTCGTTCTCAGAGTGGTTGGATTTACCACAATACCCACATGTAACTTGAGGGGTCACAGTCGATCCAACAGATGGTGCCCCCCTAACTGGAGTCGTCCCGCTACGACCTCCCCTCGATAGAGCTCCCTTAGAAGCTCCAGCAGTTCTCGTTCCTCCTCCCCCTCTTCCCTTTTTAGAAGGGTGTACAAACTTACTGGTCTGCCCAGAAGTGCGACTAGGAAAATTCCTTTTTCTGTTGTGAAAATTCCTCACTTGAGATCTTGCATTCTCAACCCTTTGCGCTTTCTCTAAAGCCTCAGTAAAAGTAGAGATTTGGGCTGCAGCCAGGCCCTCCTGAAGTTCCACATTAAGTCCCTGTATGAACCTTCTAATCCTCCTCCGTTCATCGGCTACTAACTCAGGAGCGTATTTGGAAAGTTTAGTGAACTTCCCTTCATACTCTGCTACAGTAAGGGTTCCTTGTTTCAACTTAATAAATTCGTCCTCCCTTTTCTCTTGGATCAAGGGCGGAAGAAACTTTTCATTAAACTCCCTTGTGAAATTCTCCCAAGTCCAAGGGGTTCGAGCTCTTTCCCATTTTTCTTTTATTAAATCCCACCAAGTACGGGCCATTCACTCAAATTGAAAAGCAGAAAAGTTCACTCGCCTATCCTCAGTGTAGTCTAGTGCGGCGAATATATTGGTCATCCTTTCTAACCAATTCTTCGCTACTTCGGGGTCAGGTTTACACATAAACTTAGGCGGGTTAAACTTTAGGAATCTTTCCAGGGCTCTATCCTCTCCCCTATCCTGGCCCCCAGGTTGGTTAAATGGTCCAGGACCCTGTCTCTCCGCTAGACGTTCTAGGATATCAGTCATCCTATTGATGGCAGTAGCCACTTGGTTACCCTCAACGTTTCCCTGCCCCTGGGTCGGTCCAGTTGCCGATCCCTGGTCATCCCCCTAAGGTTGGGCCTGTCTAGACGCTCGCCCACGGCCTCGACCACTCCTTAATCCTTCCATTAGTCTAAATATGCCTAGTGCAAGAAATAGATTAATTTAAGCAAAAAACAAGAAATATATCGAAATTAGAACTAGCCAAGAAAGAATTGAAATTAACAATAATTTACATTCATAAGCATGTCAAGTTCGTACAATTAGCAAGTTAGGGACAATTCACAAAATATAGCACACAGGTGCTCAAAAGTATACTTTTAGTCACAGAAGACTAAAGTAAGAACAAGTGCCCAAAAGTAGGCCACACAAGCATGCAAAATACAATGGCCTCAGCACTCGCGTCACCCTAACTAGTCCTAACTATACTGGTCAAAAGTCAAAAGGGGTCAACGACTAAGATCCTAGTCCATAGCAGGGCTATCAGGAGGAACCTCCTCCTCGGGATCCTCCTCCTCATCATCAGGAATCACCTCAGCAGCGTCCTCAACCAATCTAGTCGCATCAGCCAGAATCTCGAAAGCCCGAGTACGGACATCCCGTCCTAGCCTAGTAAGTCGAGCCCTAGTATCCCGAAACTCCTCATTAACCACTGCAGATGTGGCTACCTCACCCTCCAGCACTTCCTCAAGCTCAGCAATCCGCTCACCCTGAGCGCTAACCATCTGCCTAAGCGCGTCTACCTCAGCCTGTAGATCGCGGTTGGCATCCACCAACTGACGACGCTCGTCGTCCAAAGCAAGCACCAAATGGTTCGGGTAGACGAAAGTCAACCTACATGAACATCGAGGGTATCTATCATACGGTGAGTAGCGTACTCGATCTCCTCCCGCTAGAGCTCGGTAGAATATAGTCCTAAGAGGCTCGTAATGACCATTCGCATGGCCATTCCCGTTAGCTGCCGGGGCTCCGTTTCCATCACCCATCCCTGCAAAATAATAACAATAATAATATTTTTCAGATTAGAAACTTAAATCACTACTCAGTTCCAATATCTTGCAATGCATGCCTATCTTAATCGTTGGTTCATCCCATTCGTCACTTGAGGTAGGACTAACTTAGTTGTTAGCTCGCCTCAAGTATCACTTAGGGTAGGATTAAGTCATCCCATATCGAGTCTTAAAAGTAGAGTATCTAATATGTCTCCCATATAGATCTCTAACCTAGGGTTCTGATACCAACTGTGACGCCCCACATCTCCCTAAGGCGGACCAAAGGGTATCCGCGGACGCCTGCCCAGCTCTCGCCAGGACTCAAGCAATTCCATTCAATTTAAAACCCAACTAAACACTTCGATGAGAGCAACATGAATACAATAATGCGGAAGCGTTCAAGCTTAACAACTCACTTAATGTATAACCAGTACATCGGGTAATCATAAAACGACTTAAATTCAAAGTACACGTCAGGGCCCAAACTATTCAAGTTTACAATTTCCAAAAGTACAACCCAAACCAGGGCCTAGTCAAAATATATAACAGGAGTCTTAACAAAAGTACAACTGATGGTTTCTCCATATTTCTCCACGATTCGGTCCTGTTAAGGAAAACAAAACTATAGGGTGAGCTAAACGCTCGTGAGGCCAAGAACACAGATGCAAGCACTTTGTCAAATATCAATCCCAAATTCAATAAATAAAATCACGTCTTTTCAACAATCAATCATTCGAACAGGAAAAGTAATCAGAAACAATTCAAGGATATAGTAGCTCTCAGGAGCTAAATTCCACTCGCTCTGCCGATGACATTCGTATACCTTCCCGCGTTGACCCTCCTGTCAACCAGGTCGGTATTTCCATTTCCGTAGATCACCACTTACTTCCCTCCGTCCACCGTACACCCCAAGGGCCCACAAGTCTATTATGAGACGATACTCTACGAGTATGCCAAGCAGGACCTCTCATTAGGTCGAGCTTATATGTAGCTCATGGCTCGCCCCAGTCCCCGACCAAGCCCATTGCCGGCTCGAGTCCAAGGTCGGCCTATGAGTTTGGGCGTCCCCCATTCATTAGAAAGTCGAGGAGGTTCACTCCAACGACACATGCATTGATGACATAACATTTCATTTCATTCATTCATTGAATACATTTCATTCATTCATTTGAAATTAGAACGAGTGCGATAAAATACGCACCCGCTTTTATTTTTAAAACTTCCAACAATTACCACAATAAGCAAGTATCAAAATTCACACACTTGACACTCACCGAGCAATTCAATAAGAATTATTATCTGGGGAGTTCAAGTGTCCACTGTGAGATCCTCTTGAAGGTCTCCTTGTGTGCCTGGCAATTAACAGTGGATAATCACACAATTAACCCACTTATCAAGAAGATTGTACACTAGTACAATCTAAGGATTATTTCGCAAAAAGGAACCTCAATTACACGTAAATCGAGGTTCAACTTGTCTTTTATTATGTACAATATTATTTGAGTTTTTTTATCATGAAAATCGTGAGCAAAACGTTTAAGAATATTAAAAGAATAAAGAGTTCTTGAAAAACTCTATTTCTTTGAGATTGGAAAATTTTCAGTTTTATGATAGATCTTTGAAAAATCGTAACTCGCTCGGTATAAGTCGAGAATTGGAAAACTTTATACCGTTGGAAACCTTTTAGAAAGTACTATAAGTTCCTAGAAGACACTTTTCTATGAATCAAAGTGAAAAGTGTTCAAAAAATGAGTTTGAAGGTGCAGGATTGGTTTACATGGCAGAATTAAGTTGGATTTCGGCCAACTTTGGAAATTCGGCACGATTCACACGTTGCAAACCGGCCTCTGAAATTTGTAGCTCAATTAGTGTTATAAGTGAGGTTTATAACAAAACAAGCGGATCAAGGATCGGAGTTTCGAGTACCGAGATACGGTAGCCCGAAGTTTGGGAAATTCAAGACTGGAGAAGAATTTCCAGATTTGAACCTCCAACATGAGGAATTTAATTGGTTATCGAAACGAACTTGGATTGGTACCAAAATTGGCAGTATTTTACTCCCATATGAAAGGTACCACTCTACCAAATTTCAGGGAAAAATACCTTCGGTAAGATAGTTAATTAGTCAACCAAAGTTCGGGAAAATTATAAGGCAATCTGCCTTGAGACTTTCATTACCCATTTCAAAACGTTTAATCAAGCAAACTATCCAATCATGGTTCATTTGTGAAATAAAGGCCTAAGAAACATCCATAATGCCTTTGGTAAGTATTTAGTATCAAGAACATCAATTAACAAGTTCACTCCAAGATCTTGTTCCAAACCAGTCCAACATTAGGGTTTTTCCAAAACAGAGCAGTCCACTTGTTTTGGTCACAATTCAGTCAATATAACTTGAAATCGAGCATGGCTTATGCCGTTGGAAAATACATTCATAGGGTTAAAATATCACAGAAGAAATCGTTCCCAAATTCGGCACCCATCTGGTTCAAAATCGGGCATCAAGTTGCTGCCTGAACACTTCATTCCAGATGAACAGAGCAACAGGACAGCGAACTTAAAACATTTGGTTCGGCTTGCTCACAAAGAATCAGCACGTGCATTATATAGTAAATTAAAGCCAGGAATGTCTAGTTTCCAACGCCACCAACGGTACATGATTTCGACATCCGAGGACAGAGTTATAGCCAAAATACTACCACTGGTCAGAATCATACGCGAACAGTTTTCCAGATTTGCTAGTTTCTCAAGAAAAATTCATTTGCTCAATCAAACCTCAATATTTTCCAATGAAAATTTTCACACATCAAATACATCCTATAAACATCCAATTCAAGCTGTTAGACCATTAAAATTTGGCCTCAAAATGGCCGAACATGGCAGGGGTAAAATCGGAAGTTTTTGCTTCTTACACCCAATGAAGTTTCTACTAATTACCCACCACTAATGCATCATTATAACCACTAAACCAACAATATAATCACCATCAATCATCAAATCAGCAACAACAACCCAAGTGTGGGAATTCAAAGAGCCCACAATCACATTTTTACACCATACACAAGCTAACCAAAGGCATGCATGAACTTAACAAGGTAAGATAGCTTCCAAACTTCAAGTTTCCAAGAGTGGATCATCACTTACTTTGGGTTGATGTTCAGCAGAATTTTCGGCCCTCTAATACCCCAGAAAAACCGTGATTTCCAGCCCTTATTTGCAGCTCAAATGATCCTCAAGTATCAAGCTAGGTGTGGTGCAAGTTTGGTTGAATTTGGAGATGATTTGGGGTGGTTTTGAGTGAATTTTGTGAGCAGAAATTTTGAAGCAAATGAGTTGGAGAGAGGAGGGTGTTTGGTCGGCTGTCTTGAGAGGAGGAGAGAGAGTGATCAGACTTTCCTTTAGCTTCCAAGAGAAGGTGAAATAAGTGGTGGAAATTCACCCAAAAGTCAACTCTCATTAGGGGCCGTTTGGTGCGATTACGGCTCGATTTTCTCGCGCGTTTGGTTCACTAGTGCACTAAACCTCCAATGCCTTAATATTCATGTAAGTATTATTCACTCTTAATTGTCCCGAAATAAGGGTCTAAAGTCCCTCAAATAAAGTCGCGCGTGTGAAAACGCGTACCGTCAAATTTAACGTTATAACGCGAAACTTCCGAGAAATTCTTATAACGATTGCACTACTAACTATCACTTGAGTATTTATTCATAAGATTACCTATTTTAGGTCCATTGTATAAGTCTCCAATATTCCAAGCTTATTGTGCTACTACGCGGATAAAATCTCCCAGTACTATTCACTATTTTCACTAAACGCGCTCTAGGAAATTAATTTTCGAAACGAATCATTTTAAAAATATAACGAAGTTATATTACCATGTATTTAAGTCTAATAAGACTAGAAAATATTCCTTGGAAATAAAATCCAATTAAATAATTTATTAAGCCATAAATTAGGCATAAAATAATAGTTTTTGCGAGTCCTCACAGGCCCCACCTCCCCCTAGGCGTACCCTAGGGTTTAGCGGACTGCCTGCCCAACTATCGCCAGGACTCACTCACTCGCATCCATTAAAATAAGGTGCAACCTCAATAAGAAACGAAATAACGATTCCTAAGTTTGGAACATACAAATACATTCATTTTATCTCAACCATCCATATAGTCCCAAATATATCAAAAGATTTAAGATCTCAGTACATTCAACCCTAATCGAGCGACTAGTGCGAGTACAATTACAAAATTCAAAACAACTAGACTACGCTAGTCTGTACACGTCTCATGCCTCGCTCGTACCCCTGTAAGGAAAACAAATGGCGTGGAATGAGCTAAAAGCCCAGTGAGGTTCCAAATAGCAAATTGACCATTATTTATAAGTACAAGTTTTCGATATAGCAAAGTAACGAGCATGAAGAGTTCATAACAGTGACCAATAACACGTCAAGTAGCAATCTCAAAATAAGCGAGTGTAAAAGTTTTTCAGAAGAAACAATAATCCAATAAGCAATAGTCATTCCAAAGTATAAGGATACGGAGGGCTCTCAGGAGCCAAATTCCCATTGCAACACCAGGAGCTTGATCATGTAATAGTTGACACTCTGTCAACTTTCAAGTAAGTAACAAATCCAGTAGAACACCACTTACACTACTCTCCGTCCACCATTCAAACCCCCTACTGGGCCTAAAATCCTCAATAAACATGGGTGGTAATACTCAAGTATACCGATTAGTCGAGAAGATATCACTCCACTCGACAATCAAGAGACCCAGGGTTTGTTACCCAATTGACCAAGCCCTTGTCGGCTCGACTCGAGTAACTTGCCTCAGGGTTTCTGGAATTCCAGGAAGTGCGCACATCATAAACAAGTATATCAAATCAGTTTCAATAATAAACAAGTATATATCAAGTAAGGGCAAATGCGATAAAGTACACTCTTACCCGATCAAACCAATCATACATCATTTAATCATATTGATCAAGTATTGGAAACAAGTGTCCAGTTCAATCAGGTATTTGGAAGCACTCACCAAAAGATATAGTGCCTTTACTGGTCACTTTCGGGTGGTACTTCGGGTTTGGAGTACAAATCTGCGATAAAACTCAATTTGAGAACTTTGAAACATGACTAAGATTCGAAACTTAGATGTTTCGTTCAATAAGAATCAAGAAATGAAAATTCATTTGGAGAATATTCGTGAAACACTTGCTCGCTTTTCAAACTATATAACTTTGTATCATTTATACTTGGAAATGCCATTTGAGTCGAGAGTACAAGGAAAACATACTCCGAGCAGTCATTATTTCATTTCTCAAGGGTACACGTTCGGCCAAGTCCTTACTGATATACCTCGATAAAAGAAGATGCAAGTATCTAAGATAGTTCAAGTAGTAATCGCTCTTAACCCTTACTCAAGTCGCAAGTATATTTCTCTAGTCCTCGAGCATAAATTTGGGCAGCATGCCCTTTGTATTTTCCTATTTCCAGCCATTTTTGGCTTCATTATTTTCCTTAATCAAACCCAAGGTTACACACAACACAAATCCATTTCAATAGCTGTTCAATAGGCTCAAGACAATACAAGTGCAAAAATTAGGCTAACAACAAGTGCGGAAATGAAGTTTAACAAAAGACAGATTTGATGGGTTTTTACGGAATGGACACATCCGAGGCTACGCTTATCGGATTGGAATGTAATTTATGCCATTTCGAAGCTAAGACATAGGGCTACAATTCTCATGAAGATCACTTAGTCAAATTTCCAGTGTAACCTAGTCAAATTCCCAGTTCACAGAACCAAATTCCAACTAGTCGGCTAATTAACCATACTACATTTAAATGGCCATATCTCAGGGTACCAAAGTCCATTCAAGATGTTCTTGGAGGCGTTGAAAAGCTAAGACAGAGTACTAAAACTTTCATGTTTTGGCAAATGGCTAAATCAGCACGGATCATAGTGAATAGACATGGTCAATTGGATGAACTGTCTAAAACGGATCACTGGATGCATCCTAGGGCAGTGAGGGTATTTTGGTCTTTTCATAGGCTACGTTGCTCCGATTGAGCTGAAATTTTGTAGGAAACTATAAAATATCATTCTCTACAACTTTCATGTTTTATACTAATTCAGCCTCTAACATCAAGAACTGGAACCGGACAGAACTGAACTACAATTTTTTAGAAATCTGGAATTTTACGGTTTCAAAGGAAACTTTCTTCATTTCTTGCTTCAATCACCAACACAACCTCTTATATAAGCTTAGATACAACATCTACTATCCATACAGCAAGTATAAGCAGCAATCCTTCAAACCCTAACTCATGTAACTAAAAAAAAACATACACTATATCCACCCAAATCATGATAATAGCTATCATCCACCACAAATTTAAGGTGCTATGCCAATCTAAACAAGATTAAGAGTAAGAAATGGGGAAACCTGCATTATTACCTTGCTAAAATGACTACCAAGAGCAGCCCTAGCTTTTCCTTCCAAAATTTCACCAACACACCACTAGCTAAACACTCAAGGAAGGTTTTAATCGGTTTAGTTTCTTGTTTCCTCACTTGGATGGCTCAAACCCAAGATGAATTTGTGCAGCTCTCCCTTGGTTTTTCTCTCCCTTTCTCTCAGCCAAAACAGCAGAAAAATGAGGAAGAATGAGCTAATTTGCAATATAAGATGGTAAGAAAATTAAGTTTAGTCAAAGCCACAAATTGCCAACACTTGGCACTACCAATTTCCACTCATTTTTTTTTCTTTTCCTTGCAAATTTGGTCCACAATTTCGGCTGGAATGAGAGGATATTTAGGGCTTATTTTGCTCAATTAATAATAAGGAAATTAAGGTAATAAAGTAGTGGTCAAGTGGTTTACTCAATCGGTAGCGAACGGTGCACGTCGGTTCACACCGTTTTTCCTTATTTCGCGTGTACTAGGGTTTTAATGTATGATTCACTTACCTATCATTAGCACTTCTAATCACACATTTAATATCATCTAAAACTCACTCTTAATCACTAAATTTAGTGCACACATCTCACCAAGTGATCACACGGTCAAAATACGCAAAAGTCCTAATTTACCTGAACTAAGAACCAAAAGGGAAAACCCTTGATTCTATGGTTGATTTCAGTTACTGAGAGTGTGAATGAGTAGTAAACCTATTATAAAGGAATAAATACCAAATAAAAAGGAATTTGAAGAAAAATATGAGGGATTTTACAATTCCAATGATTAAAATTAGGGTTTCAATTAAAATATGAGAGATTTAAAAAAAAACCGGTTAGTCACAAGTAAACTAGGGTTTTTGATTAAAATTTTAGGGTTTCTAGTCTTTTAAAACAAAATAAGGTTTTAAATCAAACCCAAAGAAATAAACTTTAGTATCTTCTTTACAAATAACCTCCTACTATTCGGGGTATCACAAATTCAATTTGCAAATGAGTGAAAACAGAGCCACAAATTGCAGTTTCTAACTTCCTCTCGTTTGGACTGACAGAACAGGGCAGCCAACTTTGATCAGTCACTACAGATGACTCAGTTCAAATTCGAAGATGCATGATACATCATTAGAAAACTACGAATGTATAGTTTTGAATGCCGCTGACAGCACTCAATTCTGATGTCTGGACAGAGAGATATGTTTGTTCAAAGAACACTGCCAGAAGACCACTGTTACACATTTTTCAGATTTTGTTCTTGTCAAAATTCAATTTTTATCCAACCAATCCAAATGATTTTTGGTAGAAACTTTATACACACCACACACAACATATATACAAAAACGTTTCAAGGTCAATTGAGCATCAAAAATTCAAAATCAAACCACTGCAAAAACATGACAGATTCGTTCATACCTAACATCAACTTCCATCGGTTTCCTTTTCACTTTCCTACCCAAAAATCATCTTGTTTAACGTATAATTACTCAAACAACATTCATTATCACCATATCAGTCCAATATATTCATTGTGGGATTTCATAGAGCCCACTCCAACATTTAAACTCAAACCACAACAATAACCATGAAGCTACAAGCTTCCTAGCAAAAACAATCCCACTAAAGTTAAGATTAAGTGATCGGATGATTATTTCCTACATTTTGGAGAGAAATCAGAAATTTTGCACCTCTAAAGCGCAAGAGAAACCGTGAGATGATGTCCTTCTTCTAGTTTAAGTGAATCTCCAAGTAATTTTGAGGTTGGATGCAAAGTTTGAGGTGATTTGAAGTAGAATTTGGAGTGAAATGGTGAAGTCTTTTTCTTCCTCTTCCTTGAAGAGTTTCAGCTGGCACTTGAAGTGAAAAAGAGAAGGGTTGGCTGGTGAATGAAGCTTCCTTGAGAAGCTTGAGGTTTTGTGGTTAAGATTTCTTCAAAAGTCAACTTTTAATAGTGCGCGCAAGCGCGCGTTTTGTGTCCGTTTTCTCTCAGGTTTGTTTCACGTGTGCACTAAACCTCTAATGTACTTCCTTTAATATTATAATTATTCACTCTTAATAGTTTAGAATAAATTTCTTAAAGCCCTCCAATTAGTCGCACGTATGAAAACGCGAACTTCCGACTCGCGCGTGATAAAGCGCAATTTCTAAAAAATTCTTGTAACGATAATATGACTAACCAATACTAGGGTAATTAATCATAAAAATATCTATTTTAAGACTAACGCATGAGTTCTCAAATCTCCAGGTCACTGTACTTTCAGATCGAATATTGCCTCCAAACGCGTATTTGCTATTTCTTACTAAACGAGCTTCCGAAAATTAAATTTATTAACGGGACATTTTAAAAATATATGCAAGTCATAGTTCCATGTATATGATTTTAAAATGGTTGAAATAAATTATTCGGGGAAAACGGGTGAATAAATATTTAAATAAGCTAGTAAATAAGGCAAAAATAAGAAAAAAAAAATTTTAGGTCCTCACAATTAGTATATTGTATAGCCTATCATTTGTGGTTATGATTTGGATGGTTTGGCTATGAAATTTTGTGTTAAATTTGGAGAAAAAAATAGAACAAAACAGGGGCTATGTTGTCCAAATTTTGGGGCAGCCTACTACTTTTGATTGTGGGCTGATTTGGTGATGTACTTACCTAATATGCTTAGAGAAGCTTTGCCTATGTGTTGCATTTTGGTTGAAATTGAAGGATTTTCATTGGGATTTTCTTCCAAATTGCTGGCTAAAGTTGTGTTTGGTGGTCGAGGGATAGTGCAGCTTGTTATTTTGTTGTTTTTCCAACCTTTTCAAAATTGGTTTTGGCCAAAACTTGTTCCAAACATTGGTTGAAACTTTTGTGCGTAAATTTGGGTGGAAACCATGAAGGATGGAAGGTGAAAAACCTAAGAATTTTGCTTGTGTCATGGCTGGAAAATTTGGAAAATGCAAAGAAAATGCTGTCCATTTTATTTCTTGAAGTTCAAGTAAGTGAAATCGAAACTTTAGTGGTGATTCTTGGTTGAATTGAACTTAGGTTATTTTGGATATTTGAGTTCCCCTTAGTAGGGATGTATAAGCTAAAATTTTTTCCAAAACTTATATATTTTAGAAGGAGAAAGTAGCGACCACTTTAAACATGATTTCTTAGTTTCTTATACCAAGTTGTGAACTTAAAAGTTTTAATCGCTTCTTTATCAAAACCAAAAGAGCGAGCATGAATTTTCTTGGGTTTGATAAGTAAAATGAGTACTACTTAAACAAGATTTATTTACTTGATTTTTTTAAAGCGAAACTCCTACATTTTGAACCCCAATTGATTGCAAACGGTTAAATAGTATTTTATCGCAGATTTGGACTCTAGCCAAGGATTTGAACCTAAGCTTGGTTTTGGAAGGTAGTAAACCATTGGTGAGTGTTTTCCAATGCATGATTGAACTTGACCTTTGAAAGAAATGATTTGATTGAATAAAACTTGACTTCCATGGATGAGACGAGGCTGTACTTTATCGTACTTGTCCTCCCCTTTTTGAATGATCTTGTACTCACTTGAACTTGATTGACCTATACTTGTGTTTGTGCTTGTGCTTGACTTGTAAATGATGAGTGGTAATATGTACCATACTCAATTCGAGTGAGAGGTGCTTCTCATCCTGTCTCAATACTTTTATCCTGATTAAGTCGATTGGAGAGTTATCTCATCGACCCTGGTGCTGAGCGGTAGCATGTACCACACTCAATCCGAGTGGGAGATGCCTCTCATCCCGTCTCAGTACCTCTATTCTATTTTGTCGAGTAGAGTGTTATCTACTCGACTAATTGATATGCTCGAGTATTACCACCACCGTTTATCTTGGAGTTCGGGCACGATAGGAGGTTTGAATGGTGGAGGAGATTGGAGTTAAGTGGTGCACTATTGGACTGGTTACTCTACTTGAAAGTTGACGGAGTGTCAACCACTACTTGGTGAAGCTATGACGGAGTTAACTCACAAGAGCTACTATATCCTTTTACTTGGAAATGTTGGATATCTACTTACGTTGCTACTTGAAGTGTTATTGCTCATTTTTATAAACTCTTATACTCGCTACTTTGATATTTCAAATTTTATACTATGGTCAACTCGCTACTTGGGTCTGTATGATGTTTTGGAACCTCACTGAGTTTTGGCTCACACTATTAGTTTTGTTTTCTTTACAGGGGATATGAGCATAGGCATGAGACTGGTACAGGCTGGTGTCATCTAGTTTTTGACTTTTGTGATTGTACTTGCGCTAGTGCTCAATTAGGGTTGAAAGTTATCTAGAACTTGAATCTTTTGTTATATTGGAAAATGTATGAATGTTTGAGATAGAATTGGGTATAAATGTACATCCTAAGTTTGAGAACCGCTGTTTCATTTACTTTTGAAATTGTAACCCGTTTTATTGAAATAAGTGAGCAAGTCCTGGCGAGAGTTGGGCAGGCGGTCCGCTAAACCTTGGGATAGGCCCTAGGGAGAGGTGGGGTCGTTATAGGTGGTATCAGAGCTGCTTCACGTAGTCTCGGTGCGGGGTGAGCTTGGACCAAGTGGTGTTATGGTCCCAATTATGTGAATAAGTATAAAGGACTAAGTATTCTTCATGAGTGTAAGTTGTGAATCATGAAATTTATAGGCATAAAACCTCTATCTTGCTACTTGAGGAAGCTAGATATGTATGTCAGATAGGAATCTTAAACTTGGTTGATTTGCACTTGGGAGCGTACAGCCTGAGACATGAATTCTCCTAGTTTCGAATTCTTGTACCCGAGTACCAAAAGTGAAAAGCACTAGAATAAGGATCGATATCTCGATTGAACTTGAGATAAATTTAGATGGTAAAAGTCAAGGCGTGGAAGGTTCTAGTAATGGACTTGAGATTGAATTGATCAAGGAGAGTGAATCAATGAGTGTCGTCATGGACTAGTTTCGTGCATGTTTGGTTAGGATTTCTATAGATGATAGCTAGTTTTGTGATTGTTGCGAATGTTAAGGCGCTAGTATTGTAGCTTGTTTCATTTCTCCCATAGCTGTGTATCCTTGTTTCGTGTTTCTATGATTTTGTTGCGATTTGATTACAGTTACACATGTAATTCTTTTGAACTCGTTTTAACTCTTGTCTGACTATCATTTTCTATTTTCTACCTTTCTACAATACAGCATAGGAACTTGACTTTAATTCCTATTAAAGTTTTGGATTATATATGAAATTTTTGGGACAAAAACGTGAGTTTTGTATTTGTATATGAATTTGGCGGAATTAGGATAACCACCCTGATAGAGGATGGAAAAGGCACTAGTAAGGAGTAAGAGGTTATAGTTTCTTCTTGAGTGAGCTTATAAGTGAGTGTATAATGGAGAGTGAGTTAGGGTGCAGAACTTCTACTTTAAGGAATATATTTCCATATTTTGTTTTATGGATAAGTGATGATAGTAATTCTTGTGAAAAGGCCCAAGAATAAGAATAATCCCTTATGTTTAGATTTCTTATCTAGCTCAGTACGGTATAGTTAAGATTCATGTTTTCTGGGTAACTTGTAAGCAAAAAAACGAAAGAGTAATATGGCTAGAGTTTCCAATTGTGATTAGTTATTCATTTCAATGCTTTGATTTTCATGGCAGGCTATCATTTGACCCTAAGGGAATTGGTGATATGACAAATCTAAGGGATATGCATAAGGAAATAGACATCCTTCGGATTGAGGTAGAATTCCAAAAGAAATTGACTGACTATTGGGAAGGATGATGGAAACAAGAATATGAGGAGAAAATTGAGCTACTACACAAGAACATGGAATTGGAAAAGAAATACAAAGGGATTCCAGAAGTGGTGCGGAATAAGTTTGAATTGGTGCGTTCGTCTAGTCATGTAGCATCTCAAGACCTTCCTGGTAATCAAATTAAAAGGGGTGAAAGAAGTTCCCATGATACTAAAGGGAAACGTAAAGCGATTAGTAAAGATTAATTCGCTATGAAGTATAAAAAAAAGGAGAAAAGAAAGAATGGGCACTTCAAGAAGAGATGCATGGTTGCTAAGTGTAAAACCTATAACAAAATTCATACTGGATTATGTTATTTAAAAACTAGTGCATGTTTCAAATGCGGCCAACTTGGACATCAAGTGAGGAATTACCCAAGATAAATGAATTTCGTGAGGGTGAAACTGTTATAATAGTTAAGGTTAACAATTAGCGATGTTTTACTTGAAATAAATGTATTTATTAGACTATGTATAGTGAAAGATTTTTATATAAGTAGTATCTCCGTTAGAAACAGTGAACATGGTGTCGGATGTTTTGATTAGTAATATTACACATCTGTGTTTGTTTGGAGTTAAATCCCTATCCGTGATTCAATTTCTACACCTTGTTCTTGGATTTGAACAAGAATTTTTTTTTTTGGTTAATAATGAAGAAAGGTAGTTTGATTAAAGAAGATAGCATATTGCCAGTGTACTGTGTTTGATTTCAAGATCTAGCAGAAGTAGTAACCAAGTATTGTAATTATCATTTTCTCTTTTCATCGGGTTCTTAAGCTTATATTACCTTGCACATTTTTATATCTTTGTTAAATTTTCTTAGCATATTAGCTTAGTCTTTACGTGGTACGATTTTCCCTCTAGGTAAGTTTGTGGTAATACCATGAGTAAGAGAAAGTCACTTGGGAATTGGAGGAAAATTTTATAACATCAAGCTTTGTGCGAGTAAAGGTTAGAATTTCGAGGACGAAATTCTTTTAAGGGGAGAGAGTGTGAGATCCCGAAATTTTACTTGTCTTTATAGTTTTTATTTGAACTTACTTGCCTTAGATTCTTGGTTGTTTTAATGGTAGAAGTTGAGCTAAGGGAGTGAAATTTTGTTAAGAAAAGTTTCATATTTTCAAGTTGTTAGAAAATTTGGAAATTTTCGCAGGAGGCTTTGCGCAGCTTTGAAAAATTGGCTATAACTTCATATAGGAAAGTCGGAATTGAGTTCTGTTTATTGCATTTGAAACTAAACTCATAGAAGTTCCTACAATATAAAATTCAGAGTTTTATTCAATTTCTATAAATACCAGAAAATCGGCAAAGTTGACTAAAAATTCTGCCCTGCACAAGTAAAAATAGGAATATTATAGTAGCTTACGACTCAATTTGGAACAACTTATGACTGAATCTCTTTGAGGTGTCTTCTAAAGATTATTAGTATTTGAAGTCTACTTTATAACAGGCCAAGTCGTATGAATTTTTTATATTTATAACTCAAGTTATGATTTTTCTAAAGGAATGGTGCATACTAGGGTTTTTGGTGTATTTTGGTGCATTTTGATAGTGTGATCACTTGGTGAGGTGTGTGTACTAAATTTTGTGGATAAGAATGGGTATTACTTAAGAGGAAGTATATGATTAGAAGTACTAATAATAAGTTAGTGAATCATAAGTTAAAACAAAAGTATAAGAGAGTTAAGGAAAATAGGCTTGAACCAACGTGCGCCGTTTGTTACCGATTGAGAACACTGCTTGACTAATACTTTTTACCCTAATCTCCTTGTTTTTATTTCATTTAATCCTCCCTTAATCTAACCCTAAGACCAGCCAAAATTTTTGACCAATAACAAGAGGAAAAGAAACAAAAACAAGAGGAAAATTGGTTGCTTGACAAGTGTTGGCCATCCAAGCAAGTTTGACTAAGAATTTTCTTTCCTTCTTATCTTTCCTTTTGGCCAATTTTTCTTCATTTGTTTCTTCATCATGGCCGAACCTCTTGAGGGAAAAACAAAGAAAGAAAACTTCATCTTTAACCTCAATTTCTTGCTTGAATTTTGAGTTTTAACCATTGATCCTGCAAACTACACCATAAAAAGTGATAACCAAGGAATATCAAAGGCTTTAGTGGAAAGATTTAGGAGGAACAAGGTCTTGGCAGCCTCTCTTCATAGGGATTTAAGGTAATCATTGTGACAGCCCCACCTCCCCCTAAGGCGAACCAAAGGGTTCGGTGGACCGCCTGCCCAACTCTCGCCGGGACTCAGTCGTTCACTTCAATCCTCAATCAAAACCAGAATAAACCCACAAGAATAAACATAACAACGATCCAAAACTTAAAACGAAACTTATATACATTGCTATCTCAAAAGGAAGTACAAACGTCGAATATACAAAGGTTCTCAATTCACCAAACAACCAGCTCGTGCCAAGTACTAGGGCGAGAACCATTACAAAACCAAAGAATTAGACCAAGCTAGACTATACAGAACTCTCGTCCTTGCTCGCCTTCCCCTGTTAAGGAAAACAAAACTAAAAAGGTGAGCTAAACGCTCAGTGAGGTTCCGAACACATAGGCAAACAATAAATCCAATGCATTCACTACATATAACCAATAATTCAAGATACATTTACACTATAAAGCGATAAACACATTCATTAAAAGGATACGGGCTCACAGGGAGCAAATTATTCGTTCGTTCGTTCGTTCTCCTGTCATTCTCCTTATTCCTCCGATCATTTAAAAATGCATTTTGTATGTAAAACCCTCATTCATTCGTTCATTTCGTTCACCCCTCCCTGGACGTTGGCCAGGTTCCACCCAACAACAAGGTAATACTCGAGTATACCAAATATTCACCCAGGATCACCATATCGCCCGACCGAGTCCGCTTCTGGCTCGAGTCGACAGGTAGCCAAGGGCAAGGGCACAGTTCAGCCAAACGGCTTACATTCATGTGCAACTAGCATTTAATCATGTAATCATTGAAAATTTCACATTTATTTAGGTCGAGCATGATAAAGTACACACTCGCCTAGTAAAATTCATTTTAACAGTCATTGATAACATGGAACATGTAATCATACATCCGCAACAAGCCATATAGTCAATGGAAATATAACAAACAAGGAACACTCACCTATTTACACAAAAAAACGTACAAAATATCCTTCCAGAGATTACCCTCAATCACCGAGAAAACCTAAGATTAAATGAGAAAGAATATTACAGTTTATCTAGCAAAACAATTGAGAAAGAATATTACAGTTTATCTAGCAAAACAATTGAATGAAATCGAAGAAACCCGACTAATTACGAGTAAAACGTATAAAGATGGATTTAAAGTGAAAAGAGGACATTTGGATCCATGGGTGGGAATAACTAGGGTTTCATAAACCAAACGAGAAACCAAACTCAAAAGGGTTATAAAAGTTCCAATGGAAAACACTTGGACTAAAGACAAGTCAGAATCCAACTAGATAGGCTAAGAAATATTGTTTTCGGAATCGTTTATGTGGTTAAAAGTCAATATATATTCAAGTAGAGGTTATATAGCAAAAGTCTTAATGAAAATCATATGGAAAAGGAGGACACTTAAAACCTTACTTGAAAGTAATTCACGTGTGGCCGGGAAAACCCTAACTCATACCTCTTTATTTTGGGAAGGAGAAAGTAAACATTTGGAGTTTCAAATTGAAGAGGTATCATGTGATATTTGCTCTCAAGCCTTACTCGAGTCGCAAGTATAGCCGTTTAGCCCTCGAGCGTAAATTTAGGCAGCATGCCTTTTGTATTTTACCTACTTTCCAGCCCTTTATGGCTTCATTGTTTTCCTCAATCAATCCCAAAGTTACACACAAAATCATCTCATTTCAATAGCCATTCCATAGGCTCAAAGTCATACAAGTACAAAATCAAGCTAGGAACATGTGCAGAAATGAAGTTTAGCAAAAGACAGATTTGACGTTGTTTTGCGTAACGGACACAACCAAAGCTACGCTTATCAGATTGGGGTGAAATTTATACCGTTTCGAAGCTAAAACAAAGGGATACAATTTTGATGAAGATCACTTAGTCCAAATTCCAGTGTAACCGAGTCAAATTCCCAATTCACAGAACCAAATTCCAACTACCAGGCCACTTAACCATACTACCTTCAAATGGCCATATCTCAAGCTACCAAAGTCCGTTTAAGACGTTCTTGGAGGTGTTGGAAATCTAAGACATAGTACTAAAACTTTCATTTTTTGACTAAAAGCTAGTTCAGTATGTATCAAGGTGAACAAATGCAACCAACTTAATGTATTGTCAAAACTGTCCACTGATTTTACTCCTATGGCAGTCAGGGTATTTTCGTCCTTTCACAGGCTACGTTTCTCCGATTTATCTGAAATTTTGTAGGAAACCATAAAATATCATTCTCTACAACTTTTATATTTTGTACTAAGGCTGATTCGGTCTCTAACATACTCAAACAGAAATGGGCAGAACTGAACCATAAGAAATCTCAATTCTGGAATTTCAAGAATTTAATGTGCAACTTCACATTTCTAGCTTAAAACCACTACTACTACCTCCTATACAAGCCTACATAAACCATATACCATCCAAATAACCATCATTCCAACAACCAAAGCTGAGTTTTTTTACACTATAGAGCTGGAATTTACCAAAACTAATACTAAAACCATGAAAGTTACCTAACAAGCCATAACTTTCACTTGTAAACCAATAAGTAGCACAACCATGGAATAATACCATCCTTACCTAGAATTGGAGAAGCACAACAGCCCCTAGGAAGCTTGAACCACCAAAACTCTCCACTCCAAGATGATAATCCACCCTCCTAAGCAACTTCTATGGATTATTTGGTGAATCTATCGGTTAGTTTGTAAGATTGAGCAAGAAAGCAAGCTTGAATGAAGTGGTTTCTTTCTCTCTTTTCCCTCTCTAAATTTCGTGCACAATCAAGCTTAGAAGACAGAAATTGAGCTCCAAGAAAGGGATAAGAAGCTTAGACTTGAGTTGGTCAAAAATGGGTGGATGCTTGCCAAGTGTCATCACAAGATTACATCTCACTTTTTTTTCTTTCTTCCATTTCTTTAGTCAACAAAGATGGCTGGATTAAGGGGTAATTTAGGGCTGATTAGTCAAGTAAACATAAAGGGATTAAGGTAATAAAGTGATGGTCAAGTGGAGTATTCCATCGGTAACAAACGGTACCCGTCAGTTCAACCCGTTTTTTCGTATTTCGCACGTACTAGGGTTTTCGCTTATAATTCACTATCTTATGGTTATTACTTCTATTCACACACTTAATATCATCTAAAAATTATCCTTAATAACCAAATTTAGTACACATTCCGTACTGGTTACTCATACTACGAAAAGACGTAAAACCCTAATTCACGCTAACTTAAAAATGAAAAGTGAAACCCTACTTTTTAGGTTCATTTGCACTTATTGTGGGGTGATTGAGTAGTAGGCTATTATAAAGTAATAATTTCCAAATAAAAGGGAATTTTTAAGAAGAATATAAGGAATTTTACGAGTCCTTACACTATGGCCCCAACAACTTCCAATCTTTGCAATTAACTCTAGCACCTTGTATAATAATAACACTTAGCACAAAATCACGTAATCACCAAAATTTTATCGTACTAGCGGGTCCCACGTCTATAATGCATTTCAAATTTAACATACACTAACTTATACTAGGAAAATGATTTTGAAACTATACTTGCTTATAAAAATACATAGATATTTTAATATTTTAAAGGCAAGTATAAAAATGTAGGCAAAAATAAAATAATGCTTAGAAAATGTGAAAATTTTCGAGTTCTCACAATCATGCCTACAACCCATTTGATCTCTTTTGTCTTGTTTTTGGGGAGATTTAAAGCTTGATGATGGGATATTAGGTCAAAAAAATTCATGATTGGTGTAGGAATCAAAATTTCCAGCTTTAGTTGTGGAAAATGAGTGTTAATATGTTACTATCATGTTTACTATGAATTTTTAGCTATGCCATGTGATTTTCCAGCTTGTACATTTTCTATTAGCTTGCTTATGGAAATTTCAGCTTGTAGAATTGAACTTTTGCTTTATGGCCAGCCTTTATATGGAGACATGTGAGCTGAATACTTGTCTATTTTTGGTGGCTTTATGGGCTGAAATTAGTAGCTTGTATAGCCTATCATTTGTGGTCATGATCTGGATGGTTTGTGTGAGAACCCGTAATTTTCTCATTTTCTAGGGTTTTATTCTATTTAATGGCTTGTTTTCTGCATTTTCTTTATTAGGAAAATTTTCTAGATAATTTTTATGAGTAAATATAGTTTTTAGGTGATTTTTCTAGTATCGGTTAGTTTTTGAGAAATTAAGAGCGTATACCGGACGTGAGACCCGCTAGTGCGAAATGTTCGGAAAAATTCGGCCAACTAGGTCAAGTTTTGGATACTGGGCTTAAATTATCGGGTGCTAGGAGATAATTAGAGGATACCTTATGGATTAGAGTGAGAGGGAACAAAAGGATATTCATGCATTTAATGGGGTGACAAGTGTCACCATGTGATTAAATCTTGCCATTTTGACCACTATTCATGTCTTTACCAAATTAATATCAAAATTCACCAAAAATTCATCATTTTTCTCCCTCTCTTGGCCGGCCTCTTCAAGCAACAAAAGAAAAGAAAACTCTCCACAATCTTGTCTTCAATCTTGTCCAATCTTTCAATTAAACCGATTAATCTTCCAATTACTCCATAAAACCTCTTAGTTTGGTGGAGTTAAGCTTGGTTGTGAAGTGCTTTGGAAGCTTAAAGTGTTAAGTTGCTTCTTTCTTGACTTGGTAAGGTGAGTGGTGGAGGAACTCCTTTTCTCTCTTCAATAATGCTTAATTAGTGATTAATGTGAGCTTAAGTGATGATTTTAGTGGTTATTTTGTGATTTTTGGATGAAATTGGTGAAGTTTTATATTTATTTGTGATTTTTCTATTTTCATATGATTATTATTGTGTGGCCATGTATGATGGTTGGAAATTATCTAAAATGAAGCTAGAGGATGTGAGTGGTGGTTAATTGCGGAAAATTTCCGCATTGAACGGAAATTTCGGAAGTTAGGGTTTCGATTACCCCTTTCTGCCTGGCACTGTTCATCATAGCTAGAGGCCGAATTAGCCTTGGGTCAAACCTGCTGCCCTGTTTTTACCCGAACTTGAGAATTGCTTCTGTAATTGGCTATTTTGGTTGGGAATACTTCTGAATTGGTTGTTGAGGTCTTCTGAAGAAATGTATCCTGATGTCTTAGCTTTCGGATGGCTTTGGAATCACTTGATTTGGACTTAGGTAGCCTGAATTACAGTTCGTTAACCAGAATGCGGTTTGTTCACCTGTTTTTGCGGTTCTGGTTTAGTATACTGCATTTTTGACCTAGTTGCACTATGAACTGGACTGAGTGACCTTCTGTAAAATTGTATCCCTTTCTGTTAGCTTCAAAATGGCATAAATTACACCCCAATCCGATAAGCGTAGCTTAGGTTGCGATCGAAACATCGAGAGACATCAAACCTGCCTGTTTGGCCTATTGTCTTTTAAATTGGTTTTTGGTTACATTATTAACCTTGTGTTGTAATTGACTATATATGAAGGGTATTGTGAAACTAATTAGATGTTTTTAATAGCTTGTGAATTATATTTGAGGTTGTGGTTGATTTGGGTTGAATTTGGTGTTGAATTGTAGGGTGAAAAGTAAGAAAAACAAGGGGAAACGCTGTTAAAATTTTCGCAGGAACCCCGGAGCAGTTTTGGGAAATCTACAATATCTGGATGTCGAAATATCGAAATTGAGTTCTGTTTGTTGTGTTTTAAACTAGATTCACAGGGCTATGAACCTTGTAAATTTCAGTCTCTGGTTTGGTCTGTGGGATTTATGGTGATTTTTCAAAGTTAACCGAAATTGTATACCTGTCCTGCCTTTTCTGGTTACGACAGCAATTTGAGGCTCGAATTTGATTGGCTTGTGATCTGAATCTTCTAAATGTGTCTTCTGAGAAATTTTACCCCTTTGAGTCTATTTTCCAAAGGTGTAAATTTTACCAATTTCGGACTTAAGAATCATGAGATATGATTTTCAATTAGGGGTGTGCAAAACTGGAAAAATTCTGTTTTCTTGGAATTATTCTCGCTTTCAATTTCACCTTGAGATATGAGCTAGTACACCATTGTAAGTATGATTTTGAGAGGAGTGAGGGGTTTTGGGGTCATGTATGTCCTTAGGACCAACCATTTTCTTTTATTCTTAAGCCGTCTTTTATTTTTCGTACTAGTATATAACTTGGAGAGGTACCTGACTAGTAATCGAACCTCATTTGTGCATCCTATTTACTCGATTTTGGATGAAGAAATGTCAACTGTTTTACCTTTGTTATTCTTAGGGTTTCACGGTGATTAGGCCACTTTGGGTGGAAATTTTTGGAAGTACCTGTACCTGAACTGGTGAGTGTACCATTCCCCTTATTTGTTACTTAACTTGATTTCTGTACTTGCAATCTGTGATTTGAATGACTGTACTATCTGTTTATTCTGTTGGAGACGAGGGTGTACTTTATCACACTCACTCTCTTGTCTGTCCATATGCCTATTTACTGTGTATAGTCTGTTAACTGTATCTGAATCTGTTCGGACGTCGTTTGGAGGCTGGTATCCAACGACCTTTCTGTGACCTCTGAGCTCAACACCTGTGGCTAGTGACTCATGTCGGGCCGGCAAGGGCCTGGTCGATTAGATAACGAACCATAGTAGTCTGTTCTGGGAATCTTTGGGTATTGAGACTCTTGATTCCGGTATACTCGAGTATTACCATTTCTGTACTGTATGGAGTTCGGGCCCGGTAGGGGTATGTTTGGTGGACGGAAATTGGTGTAAAGTAGGGTCTACGGACATGTTGGTTCTAATTACGTTGACGGAGAGTCAACGGGTTCGGATCAAGTACTGCAAATGGAAATCTGGCTCCTGAGAGCCACCCGTATCCTTTTCCTTTGAACCATGGTGTTTAAATGCTTTCCTTATATCCGGTATATGTATCTGATTGATTCAACATGAAAGGCCATGATTTTATCCCTATATGTTTGGTACCTCATTGAGCGTAAACTCACCCCTTTTTGTTACCTTTGTTTTCCTTACAGGGAACCACTCTTTGGAACTGTGACTTTGAAGCCTGAGTTGAGCTAGTTAGATATTTTGTATTGCTCCTCAATGGTTGGAAACCCTAATTGTACTTGCTCTTTTGAAAACGAAGCCCTAATTGTATTTTGTGTAGTATGAATACCTCGGATTGTACTGTATGTTAATTTGTTCAAGACTCCAATGAAAATATATGTAGTTTCCGATTGTTCGTTTTCTTTGGATCCTTTCGCACGTACTATGTTGGGTTTGTGGGAATGGACTCCGTAGTCCTGGCGAGAGTTGGGCAGGCAGTCCGTCGAACCCTTTGGTTCGCCTTAGGGTGAGGTGAGGCTGTCACAGTTTGGCCATGAAATTTTGTGTTGAATTTGGAGAGGAAAAATAGGACAAAACAAGGGTTATGCTGTCCAAATTTTGGGGCAGCCTACTACCTTTGATTGTGGGCTGATTTGGTGATATACTTACCTAATATGCTTAGAGAAGCTTTGCCTATGTGTTGCATTTTGGTTGAAATGGAAGGGTTTTCATTGGGATTTTCTTCCAAATTGCTGGCTGAAGTTGTGTTTGGTGGTCAAGGGATAGTTCAGCCTGTTATCTTGTTGTTTTTCCAACCTTTTCAAAATTGGTTTTGGCCAAAACTTATTCCAAACATTAGTTGGGACTTTTGTGGGTGAATTTGGGTGAAAACTATGAAGGATGGAAGGTGAAAAACCTAAGGATTTTGCTTGTGTCATGGCTGGAAATTTTGGAAAATGCAAAGGAAATGCTGTCCATTTTATTTCTTGAAGTTCAAGCAAGTGAAATCGAAGATTGAGTGGTGATTCTTGGTTGAATTGAACTTAGGTTATTTTGGGTATTTGAGTTCCCCTTAGTAGGGATGTATAAACTGAAATTTTTGCCAAAACTTACATATTTTAGAAGGAGAAAGTAGTGACCGCTTTAAACACGATTTCTTAGTTTGTTATACCAAGTTGCGAATTTAAAAGTTTTAATCGCTTCTTTATCGAAACCAAAAGAGCAAGCATGAATTTTCTAAGATTTGATAAGTAAAATGAGTACTACTTAAATGAGTTTTATTTACTTGATTTTCTTTAAACGAAACTCTTATATTTTGAACCCTAATTGATTGCAAACTGTTAAACAGTATTTTATCCCAGATTTGGACTCTAACCAGGGATTTGAACCTGAGCTTGGTTTTGGAAGGCAGTAAACCATTGGTGAGTATTTTCCAATGCATGATTGAACTTGATCCTTGAATGAAATGATTTTTGCTAATGCGATTAAATAATACTTGACTTGCTTGGATGAGGCGAGGGTGTACTTTATCGCACTCGTCCTTCCTTTTTTGAATGATCTTGTACTCGCTTGAACTTGATTGACCTGTATTTGTATTTGTACTTGTGCTTGACTTGTAAGTGTTGAATGGTAGCATGTACCACACTCAATCCGAGCGAGAGGTGCCTCTCATCCCGTCTCAGAACTTTTATCCTGATTAAGTTGATTAGAGAGTTATCTCGTCGACCTTAGTGCTTAGCGGTAGCTTGTACTGTAGACACCAAAATTTCATTAATTCAATTTTAAGCTTTAATTAATTCAATTTTAGCTTTATTTATTTATTTAATTCATTTTTTTAGCTATATTTATTTAATTTAATTTTAGCCTTATTTTTTTATTCAATTCAATTTTAGCTTTATTCTGTTATTTTTATTTTTATTTTATTATTATTATTATTTATTCTTTTTTTCATTTTTATTATTTTATTTTATTTTAATTGATTTAAGGTTGCAAAATAGTAATTGGTGTTTGTTTTTATTTTTTTGATACATTAAGTTTTTCATTTTCTTTTCTTTTTAAAACATTTTTTACACTAAATTTCAGAAAAAAAGAAAATTCTTAATGAAGATCCATTTTATCTTTTTCAAATTCAGTTTTTTTATATAAATGACATTTTGTAAGGTAATTAGAAAAATATAAAATACAAAATACAAAATGATAAATGGCAAGCACGCAATAGGGTCAAGTGGGGCATATGCAATAGGGACAAGTGTCTCTTTATTTTTTTGACAACACAACATCTAGAAGGTGAGGTGTTAGGACACTTGGGAAGCTTAGAAAAATTGGAAGGAAAAAGAAAAACAAAAAAATAATAATAAAAAAGATGGCTTTGGCGGCTAGGGTTGAAGGAAAGCTACTGGAAGGAACCGAGAGGGAAGTAAGGAAAAGCAAGAAAAAGAAAAACTATGGTAAAAGAGCAAGAAGAAACTAGGGGAAACCTGGGGGCAGAAGAAATCGAGAGAGCTAGAGGAAGAGCTTCGGCTGGGCAGTAGGAAGCTGAAGGAGGAAAAGAAAGGGAAGAAGAAAAAGCTAGCAAGGCCGTGAACTTGAGAGGAAAAAGAAAGGAAGGCTGAGCAAGGGAGGAAACCGAGAGCAAGGAACAAGACTGAACAAAAAAGAGGGAAACGAAGAAAAGCTCTCGGCTGAGGAGAAAAGGAAGAAAAGGCAAGGGGTTTTTTCGAGGATGAACAAGGAGAACGGAGCTACAGGGGGCTGGAGAGAAAAAAGGCAAGAAAGAAACAAGAGAAAGAGGAGGCCAAGAGAGAAACCAAGCAAAAGAGAGGTAGCTACGGGCCAAGGAAAAAGGAGAAACAAAGGGGGGTTCGTGGCGGCTGAGCTAGGAAAAGAGGGTTGAGGAACAAGAAAGGAAAGAAAGGAGGGAGGAAGAGCTGCGAGCAAGAAACCGAGAGGAGAAATGGGAGATTGAGAGAGCCTCGGGGAGTGATCAGAAGAAAGCAAGGAAAAGAAAGAGGAACGGGGAGAAAAAGAAGAAAGAAAAGAAGAAAAAAAAAAGGGCTAAGAAGAAACAAAGACTGAGCGAAAAAGGCTGGAGACAGAAAAACTGGAAAAAGGGTTTCGGTCAGAGGGTTAGGAGGAAAGGCAAGCAAAGTAAAGGCTTCGGGGCTGGTGGGAGGAAAAAGGGTGAAGGAAAAAGCTGAAAAATAGGAAACCAAGAGAGCTTGGAGAAGAATCTGGGGAATCAGAGGAAAACGGGAGGAAAAAAGAAAGAGAAAGGAAGAAAAACGACAAGAAAAGGAAAGGAAAAAAAAAACTTTGCAGAAAATTTTGACAGGAAAAAGCTGATCTTTTGGCCTCATTCGGATTCATGTTTCTCTTTAAATATAGCTCTATTTGAGGCAATTTAAATTTCTGGATAATCTACGAAGTTGTGAGAGAAAATTTCATTTAGAAACTTGGTGGGAAAAACGGCTGGAGGTCCTTCGAATTCAGCTCCAAATTTGTTGCTGCCACACACCTGCTCAACTGGCAACTTCGCTCAAAGCTGCTTCCATCTGCTCTTGCTCATTCAAATCCAGTCCAGAAGCATCTCTAGGTATCCCCCAAACCCTTTTCTTGTTCATCTCAATTCCTATATGAAATCCAATCTGCCAAACTGGAACTTGGGTTCTCGCTCATCTGATGGGATTCGTATCTATCGATGAAATCTGCGTTTTTGCTTTCTAAGATGATCAAAGTTGCATTTGGTTTGAGTAGAACTGGATTTCCTCTAGTTGTTCATGGTTGCTGTTGTTGCTGTTTCTTCCTTTTCCCTGCCCATTCATTTTTTTTTTCAAGAATTTGCTCCTTTCTCTGTGAATTGGGTAACTTAGTTGATGTTTTTGGTTATTAACCTAGAGGGTTGGAATTTGTTTTGTCAAAAAAGCATGCTGTCATCTTCTTTCTTTCCTTTGTTGTTGTGCAAACGACTCGAATAGCTGAGAGTTGCAAAACTTGCAGAAAGAGTTGTGGCTTGAAGTTGTAGAAATAAGAACCAGAAAGCTCGTAACTTGCATGGAAATTTTCAGAAAAATTGCATTTTAAACCCCCAAGTTTCCCCTTATGCTACTATGGCCCAAAAAATTATAAAATCTAATCAATTTTGTCCCTTTAAAATGTTAATCTTCTTTGATATGATTTTTGAGTAGATTATTTGTAAATTTTAGGAGGAATTTTGTGGTTTAATAGCTTGTGAGAGATTTATGATTTTGATTTGGATTTTTAGTAAAATTTTGGGTATTTTGTTGTTTAATTGTAACAAATGGTTTTTCATTTATTTTTTGTGAATTTTAGTTTTTTTTTGGTTGGTTTCATCTTAAGCTATTAATTTTAATTTATTTTAATTTAGACCCCTAATATTTGTAATAATAATAATTTGACCCTTCAAACTTCTTTAATTGTTTCAATTAGGTCCTTGTTTGTTTTAATTTATTAAATATGGGTTGTTTATTTTTATTTGGATGATTTGATTGATTCAATTTCATGTTTATGATAATTTGTTAATTAAAGTGATGCCTTGACCTTTTTCTTTGTTTTGATGGGTAAATAAGGAAAATTTTCATTTCATTAGACTACTAATTCAAGGGAGGTATACTCTACTCTTTATTTTGATTTTATTTGATCCTATGTGCTCCTATGTGACTTTATGTGTGCAATTGCATGATCCTTGATTGTTTTATTTTATTTTATCTATTTATTTAGTCACTTTAATTGTTTTGATTTTGTATATTTATTTTAATTTTTTTAATTATTATTTGGAAGGCAATTAAATGCCAAAATTGTAATAGCTAGGTTATCATTTCATTTCATTTCATTCTTTCCCCTTTTAGATTGTAGTTAGGGCCCTCAAATGTAACAGTTAGAGCTTTTTTTGCTTTATTTGCTTTGCGTGCTTGTGTGTTTACGCGTTACTCGCTTTCTTAGGGACTTGCATCTAGATATCATGCTTATGTGTTATGTGTTATATGTGATTTATGTGTTTATTTATTTTATTATGTTTTACATGATTTATTTGATTGTAATAAATGCATGACGTCCCCACACTAGTCCAATATTAGTTGCGGCCCTGTTTCCTGTTTTCTCGCTAGTCCAACACTAGTGGGAATTCATACACATGGGCTAGTCCAACACTAGACCTTTAGGGACCATCCACGTGTTAGATCATTTTGTGTGAAAATCATTACATTTTCATGCATATTTTTCACTTTTTAGGGTTTTATCATTTCGAATGACATTTCCCTAATATGTATATCACTTATCCCAAAAAAAAAAAAAGTATATCACTTATCCCATATTTCCCCTATATGTATATTCCTTACCCCTATGTGTCAATCATGGCATTAGATTTACATTTCATTTAAGAAAAGTTAGAACTAGGTTAGATCATTTTGCTTGCCTAGATTAGGATAACAACCCCTTGAATATGGGATATAGACGAGTTTGGCTTTCTAACCTTAGCACGCTCGTATTTCCTCTATAAAAGGGAAAATCTAGTCATGAATCTTAAGTCCCCCGTACCCATTATGATGCATTCCTTTAGGTCATGTGTATTTGTACATCATTATTTTCTTTTATTTTCTTTCTTTCGAGTCTCATGATTTGCATATTCGTGACATCTTCAAAGAGTCACTCTTGGACATCACAATTAATGTGATTTGCATCAATTAAGTTTTGAAGAGATACTCCGACCCCCCCCGATACCCTCCTAGGTTTAGGTTTGCATTCATATAGTAACGTCCAAATGTGATAAATTCTTAGGTTAAAATAAGAAAACTTTTGACTGAATCACGCAACTAACTTTGGTTAGGTTGAAAGGGTGTATTGGATTTTATCTTTGCCTTCTCTTTCTTCAAATGTGACTCTCGAGCACTTTTCCCTGATTTTCGAAAACTTGAAATCGTTTATAAGAGGTTTTCTTTACTTTTTTATTTAAAATTCATTTTAGATGACTTGTGTAGACACCAAATTTTTAAGGAATTTTGTTTACTATTATTTCTATTATTTCTATTTTGATTAATTTCATTTTATTTTTATTTTTGTTTTTCATTTTATCATTTAATTAAACTTTAATCATTTAGTTTTTAATTTAATTTGTTTCGATGTTAGGATTTTACTTTATCTTATTTTATTTTATTTTTTGCACATAAGCCTATTTTTGGGAGGATGAGATCTTAGCCTTTGATCTTAGGTTTAGTTTTTCTTTGGAGTGCCTTAAAAGATGAAAGAGCCGCAAACAAGGGGAGGCTAGGAGGGGTGGACGAAGGAAAAAAATGAAAGAAAAGAGCCTGGTGGGAGGCCTAAGGAAAGGAGAAAAAGGATAGCCGACAAAGTGAAAAAAGGGAGAGAAGGTTTCGGTTGGGCTTATGGGTAAAGAAAACAGCACAAGAACAGAGAGGAGAAAGGCTTCAGCGAAAAAAAAAACTTGAGGAAATCAGAGAAAAAACAGGGAAGGAAGCTTAGGGCCGAGAGAGAGAGATCAGGGTGAAGTTGTTGGGACTTGAGGACGGCTGAGAAAAAATCAATCAAGAGGAGGGGGGCCGGAAGCTGGAAAATTGGGAAGCGTATGATGGAAAAGAAAAAGAGTGACGGGGGTTCGAGAAAAAGGTTTTTGTTCGGCAGAGGAGAGGGAGAGAACTGAGAGAGCTCTCGGATGTGAAGGAAAATTGGAAGGGCTTCAATAAACAAAATCAGGAAGAAAAAGGAAATGGGAACAGCGGCTAAGGCAGCTGAAAGGGAGAAGGCCGGGAGGTTTAGTTGAAAGAAACCTGGGGGAGAAAGGGAACAGCCGAGAGCTTTAGGAGTGACAGCCGAAATCTGAAACAAGAAAAGAAAGCTACGAAGAGAAATAGGGAGAGAGGTTGACAGCTAGAATCTGGGGTTGAGGTTTTGGAAAAGGGAAAACCGACAGAAAAAAAAAGGGGGCCGAAAAAGAAAGAGAGCCGCGGATGCGGCGAACGGCAAGAAAAACAGAGGCGGCTTCGTCAAGGTCGAAGGAAAAACAGAGGGAAAAAAAAAGGCAACGGGCAAATCTGGCCTTTGGAGGGGGTGAACTTCGGGGTCAGACGAGAGAGAGCAAGAGTAGGGAAGATCTGGAAAAATAGAAAAAAAACAAAAACGAAAGCGGAAAAGAGAAAATCAGGAGCGGCGGAACAAGGGGAGCCAAGGAAAAACAGAGAGGGCCGCAACTGCGGTCAAAAACAGGGGAAAAAACAGCCGGCTAAACTCGAATCTCGCCTCCTCGTCATCGTCATCGACCTCCTCCTCCATCGCAACCTCTGCAGCGATTGCTAAGAAGTAGCCTCCAACTGATGAACTGTTGATTCTCGTTCCAAGTCAGCCATTGCAGCGCGAAGAACCAGAGCTGCCACCACCGCTGGAACCCCCGTCTTCGTTATCGGCGAAAGTTTGCCAAGCAGAGCACTGTAAGCTGCCTTTGTTCTTTAAGATTTCCGTTTTCTTTTTCAAGTTTTGATACAGATTCCCCGTGGTTTTGCTTTAGTGCAATTTTTCCTGTTAAATTGTCTGAATTTGTCGAACATACATGTATTGATTAGATTTAATTTTCTTGGGTTGCTGATAAAGTTTTGGACTGATTTCCTTGGTTTTTGACAAATTTCTGGGTTAGTCATGCTTCAATTTGAGCAGAAATCTGGTAGGATTTTGATGCCTACAACCTGTTTGATGAAATGCCCAACTAAGTGTTCTAATTAAAGGATAATTAGTCTGCATTTTTGCGTGTGAAGAAATTGAATAAGTTAGCAAGTTCATTTTTTTTGCATTTGAGAAAATTCTGATGAATCGATGTTTTGCATCTTCTATTCTTCTTGTTTTCTTGCCTGGATACTCTCTGTTGGGATTACTAGTGATAGACAATTATGCTTGAGTTATGATAAAGTTGAGGACTTGGAATTCATATGAGTTGGGTGGACAGATCACGATGTACTCATTTCCATTGCTGTGCATGGTCACCATTTTCGGCTTGCAGCCGGAAAATTACAGAATGTGGTTTTGATGTTGGCATGCTCTTTTGTCTGACTTCTGGGTTTAAATTTAGAGGTTGCATGTTGCAAAGTAAAGGTATAGGTAGTAGCTTTGTTTGTTCAAGATTAAGCTAGATTTGATTGTGTTTGTGAGTTGGGTTTGTGAATTGCTAAGTTGCAGAAGCTTTTGTCTAAATGAGAAAGAAACCTGTTCTTCGTAAGTTTGTTTGGGTTTTCCAAAAGAATTGCAATTGAATCCCTCAATTTCTGTCTAATTTCATTGTGGCTCAAAATCTGGAAAAACCAAACTAATTTTGTCCTCTTAAGCTTAATCCTCTGTTTGCATATTTTATGTGATTTTCTGGATAGATTAATGCTGGGGTTTGATGCATAATCAGAGTTTAGCAAGTTTAGTTGGGTTTATTTTGGTGGACTTTATTAAATGAAATTAGACTTGGTTTGGACCTTTCGGTTGGGCTAGGAAGGCTTTGGCCCAAACAAATAATAAAGTGGCCCAATGATCTGATCCATTAAGAAACCAGAATTCGAATTTGCAGATCAGCCCCCGTACTTTTCTTTAATTTCACTAGGGCCTTACAAACTTTCAATGCTGTCAATTGGGTCCCTAAATTAATGGCAAATAGGTCCCTGAACTTTATTTTTCTTTAATTTTGACTTCCAAACTTTGTTAATTTGTGCAATCAAGTCCTTTCTTCTTTTGACTTCTTGAATATGAGTTGCTTACATGACTCAATTGATTCAATTTCAAGTTTACCATTTTATTTTTTATGATTATTTGTTAAATAGAGTGATGCCTTGACTCGTTTATTATTTTGGAGGGCAAATAAGTAATTTCAATTCATTGGGACCCAATTGCAAGGGAGGTAACCTCTATCTCCTTGATTTTCATTTCTCCTATGTGTTCGAACGTGCTAAGTGAGAATTGCATGTCTACTTGCTTCTCTTGCCTTTCTACTTGCTTCTCTTGCCTTTCTTTAATTTCTTTTATTTATGTCATTTACTTTTGCTTTTTATTTAAAGTTATTCTTTATGGGGTATGTGTACACCTCTTGGCTTGTAATAGTTAGGGATTTAATTATTTTATTCATTTTCCCCCTTTTAGATTGTAGTAGAGTCTCCCTAATGTAATAGATAGGGCTTGGAGGAGCATTCAATGAAGACCTATCGAAGTCATGTGCCTAGCTAGCAAATGTAATAGTTAGGGTTTTAATTGTCTTATGTGTCTTGCATGCTTAGTTACTGCGTGTTAATTTGCTTTGTTAGGGCCTTGCATCTAATCGAGCAGGCTAAATGTTACGTGCTATGTGTTTATGAGTGTTTGGCATGTCTACTCGCTTTCCATAGCACTGAATGAATGTGATGGATGAATATACGTTTCCGCTAGTCCAACGCTAGTCGGAATTCATAGAATGGGCTAGTCCAACGCTAGACCCTTAGGGATTTCCCCTCGTTAGTACATGTTTGCATGTTCATTACATGTCATGCATTCATTTTAGTTTTATCATTTTGCATGCCCCTCGAACCCCTTTTCCCTCCATTTTAGGATTTTTGCATTTCATGTTAGTTATAGGGTTCATTTGCTTGAGAGTTCCCTTAAATATGGGATATAGACGAGTGTGGCTTTTTCTAAGTCTTAGCACGCTTGTATTCCCTCTATAAAAGGGCAAATTGAGTCACGATTTAGGTCTCCCCGTACCCAATATGCATGAATTCCCTAGGCTCATGCATTTTTAAATCCACTCTACCATTTTATATCCTCATCACACTTTCATTTTTCCTCCCATTTTGCACACGTGCACCTTTATGTTTCTTCACTTGCACACGAACACTTTTATCATCACTTGCACACATGCACTTCATATTATCATTTCACATACAGTACCTTGCCCACTCACGTGCACATTTTCATTTACATATTTATTGTCTTTTATTACCTTTTTTCAAACTCATATCCTCACATTGCATACATGCATTCCATTCATTTGCATCCCACTCGCATTATTCGTGACTTCTTCAAAGGATCGTTATTGGGCTTCACAATTAATGTGATTGGCACCACTCAACCTTGGAAGAGAAATTTCCCCCAATACCCCTAGGTCTAGGATTTGCATTCATGTAGTGCATCCAAATGTAATAAATTCTTTGGTTAAAACAAGAAAATCTTTGATTAAATCATGCAACTAGCCTTGGCTAGGTCAAAGGGGTGCCTTGGATTTTATCCTTGCCTTCCCCTTTGTCAAATGTGACTCCCGAACCTTTTTCTTTGGTTTACGTGGACTAGGAGTCGTTTAAAAGGGGTTTCTTACTACTTTTTCCTATTTTTTCTTTAAAAATTCATTTTTTTTGGTGACTTGGTACACCTTAACTCATTACCAAGTGGCGACTCCAATTTTTATTTCAAACCCTTTTTAAACTATAATTTTGGGTCAAATCGTCGCATTCTCAACCCCCATTTTTTCTTTTAAATCACAATTCATTTTCCAATCACAAAAAATACATTTTTAAACCATTCATTTATTTATCAAAAAATGGGGCGCGACAGTTGGCGACTCCACTGGGGACATTCGAGAGTCCAAGCAAATTTGATTTAATCAACCTTTTTCTTCTTTTAACCTTTTCATATATCACATTTGGGTGTTTTAGGGTTGCATTTTTTCCTTTTTTAGGATTTTGCATTTCTCGCGTCCCAAACTACTCCCTCGCTCACGAATGTATGATTGGTTGATTGGATGTTTGCTTACTTATCTCGCGCTTGCATTGCATTTGGGGGGGGTGTGTCACCTTTAGAGCCTCGCGTGGTTCTCAACCCCTTCCCTCAAAATAGGGAACACTTCATACGTGCACGTTTACTTACTGTTATCCCATTTTATTTTATTTTCGTGGGCGTTTCCCACACCGCCTTGTAGGATTAGGATCGATCGCCTTGGGTAGGTGGATGGTGTGCGCTGCGCCCATAGCGCTACCCAAGGGATCACTCGAGCCACCGACCAAGGGCCCTGGGAGTGATGACCCTTCGCCTTTAGGTCTGAAGGCTTGGGGACCTTTTAAATCTTATCGAGTCTAGTTGCATTAGTGAACCCCAGGCTCATGCATCCATGTTAGAATTTTTCCAAGGTTAGAGTCAGCCTCACCCTTTTTTAAGCACATTAGGCACGAGGGAAGGGGTTCCACCCCTTTTACTTGTTTTATTGTATTTCGTATTCTTAATTGCTCCCAATATGTTATGTGTACTATCAATTGTACTAACCATTCTTTTGTTTTCTTGGATTGCATTCATGTGCCCTAGCAATAAGAGGCCTCTGTGGCACTCTTTAGTGACATACCCACTAGATAACTTACATGTTTAAATTTCGGTTATTGCATTCAATTTTCAATAAGTACATTTCACTTTAGACCTTTTCCCCTCGATGCATTATTTATGTCCTTTAGGCCGTATTTGTCACATATTTACATTGCTTTAATAACTGGCATCATGCATTAAACCCTAGAAAGGGAATGCCATTTAGGGGATCCCGTATTAGGGATAAGCCACCTTGTGTCTCGGATACTTAATCCAACGAGACTTGCACGTTTACATTCTGTACCATCCAAAGGGGTAGTGCACAAGGTAAGGTAGGATCCGATCATTTTTGTGACGGCCCCACCTCCCCCTAAGGCGAACCAGAGGGTTCGGCGGGCCGCCTGCCCAGCTCTCGCTGGGACTCAGTCGCTCACTACAGTCCTCAACCCAATTACAATATAAATCTCAAAATTACATCAAAGTCTCCAATGATTACATATTACAAATGCAGCGGAAACTGATTCCAATCGTGGAACGTATACTTACATCCATATCAATTTCATATATTTATACAAGACCAACTCGTACATAGAATAGATCCAAACTTAAACTGTACACGATATAAGCCATCCAGTCACGTGAATAAGCACTCCAAGCTTTTCTTCGCCTTGAGCCCTGGGGGGGGAAATAAAACATTTTTTGGGGTGAGCTAGAAGCTCAGCGAGTAACCATTAAAATCAGTAATCAAATCGGTTTCACAATAGTTCATTTCAATGATGTCATATAGCAATGATAAATCCGGAAACAACTACAACATTTGCAAAACAGTAAATATGGATTATCAATAATTCAAGAAACATTTACAATGGAAAGCGATAATAACATTCATGAAAGGATACATTCATTCTCCTGACATTTCCTCGCTCATTTGGTCATTCATTTTATTTCATTCACCCCGTCCCTGGCTTTTGGCCAGGCTCCACCAACCTACATAGGTAATACTCGAGTATACCAAACGTTCACCCAAGTTCCTAATCGCCTGACCGAGTCCGCTTCTGGCTCAAGACGACCGGTAACAAGGGGCAATGGCCAGTTCAGCCCAAAAGGCTTACATTCATGCGCAAGTAACATTTCAATCGAAAATTTCACATTTATCGAGGTCGAGTGCGATAAAGTACACACTCGCCTCGAAAACTCGTTTTGAAAATCATTATAAGCGCTTAACACGTTATCAACCAAAATACAAGTCACGAAGTCAAGAAATATAGCAAACAAGGCACACTCACATGCTAGCACGCATGATATGCAAGAAAACATTTCAAAAGTAACTTTGGAAACAGTTCAAAAATAAATAATGTAAGAAACGGTTCATAAATAACTTTAGAAGTAGTTTGAGGTCACTCACCTCCACGGCTCAGAAACCATCCATCATGTATCATTGCCTTGCTCAAATCCAAGTCTTAGATCACAAACTCAATGCAAACAAGTCCTTTAAAAGTTCGGACAGCATTTCCCCTGAATTTGCTAACTTTTCCAGCCATCATGGCTTCATTATTTCCTCAGCCAGTCCCAAAGGTACACACACAACAACAAGTTCATCCAATAGCCATTCAGCAAGCTCCAAGTAGTACAAAGACAAGTCAAGCTAGGAAAAAGTCCAGAAATGAAAGTTAAACTCAAAACCAGAAAAACAGTTTTGACGTCATTTTGCGGTAATGGTACCAAAGGCGCTACGATTGTCGGATGAAGGTACAAGACCCACCGTTTCGAAGCTAAGAAATAGGGCTACAATATTACAGAAGGTCACTCAACCCAGTTTCGAGTGTAACCAGGTCAAAAATGCAAGATACTATACCAGAATCACAAAAACAGCTTCACAGAACGCATTCTAGCGGAAACATCATAACTCAGGCTCTACAAGTCCAAATCCAGAAATTCCAAAACCAGATGAAACCTAAGAAATAGGGATAAATTTCATCAGAAGGCCTCAACAACCAATTGCAAAGCAATCCTGACCAAAACAACCAATTACAGAAGCAATTCCCAAATTCGGGTAAAACCAGGGCAGCAAGGGTAATTCCGTCTTTTCTCAAGTTACGCTACTCCGATTGACCTGAAATTTTGCAGGCACCTCTAAAATATCATTACCTATAACTTTAATGAAGACCACTCAGTCCAGTTCTCACCCTAACTAGGTCAAAGTTTCCAAAACAACTCCAGGTTTTCCAGTTCGAAATTCACTGCAGAAATCAACTAGCAGTCCTGCTTTATTCACTCATATCTCAGCACACACAACTCCAAATCAGGTAATTCCAAAGCCATTTGAAAGCTAAGATACAGGGTTAGAATTCTTAAGAAGACATCAACAACTAAATCAGTAGTATTCCCAGTCAAACTACCCAATTACCAAAGCTGATTACTATTCTCGGATAGAAACAGGGTAGCAGAGGTATTTCGGTCTTTTCACAGGCTACCGAGCTCAGATTGGGCTGAAAATTTACAGGCAACTATAAAACATCATTCTCTACAACTTTCATGTTTTGTGTTAAGGCCAATTCGGCCCCTAACCTGGTCAAACAGAAACGGACAGAATTGAGGAAAAATGGAACCCTAATCTGGAAATTCATGCATTCATGTGCCAATCTTCCACAAAACATCTCTTTAGCCATCACAAGTCATTAATTTAACATAATCAAGAACAAAGAAAGGATGGCTAGACATGATACCTTCAAATATCAAGAAAGGTGATGACTTAGGGGTTTTTCTTCCAAAACAACTCCACCAAGAGCTTCAATCTTCCTTAGCTAGCAAGTTTTATGGAGTGGTTTGCAATTTAATCGGTTGGAACTCAAGATTTGGACAAGAATTGAAGTGACCAAATGAAAGGTTTTCTCTCTTTTCTCTCTCAATGTGTTCAGCCAAGAAGCATGAAGAATGAAGATGATTTTGGTCAATTTTTGATTTATTGGTAAAGTTAGTCCAAATGTCAAAGTCCAACCCAATCACAAAGTGACACTTGTCACTTATTTAATGCAAGTCTATCACTTTGTTCCCTCTCACATCAATCCAAATAGCTTCCTCTAATTATCTCTTAACACCCGGTAAATTTCACACAGTATCCGGAATTTAACCTAATTGGTCGAATTTTTCCGAACTTTTCGCACTAGCGGGTCCCACGTCCGATATACGCTCTTTATTTCTCAAAAACTACCCAATACTAGAAAAATCATCTTAAAACTATATTTACACATAAACTTTATCTGGGGAATTTTTCTAATAAAGAAAATGCAGAAGAGGCGGGCGATTAAATAAAATAAACCCTAGAAAATTAGAAAATTTTCGGGTTCTCACACTCACACTTTTCGGGGCGTCACAATTTTCATAGAGTGATCTTTGGAATATGAGCGTCTAAAATCACCTTTTGGCCATTTTATCAAAAATTGGTAAAAATCCCTTGCGCAAAGGACATTAATTTGAAGAAATTCACAAATGATTCCTCCTTTTGAGACGATAAATAAATTGAGGCCAAAATTTGATTTTTAGAAGGTCATAAACTAATGCACTTCAATAATTTTGAAATAACCAATGGCCGGACGATTCAACCAATCCATTTTGCCGATTCATTCGATAAATCGTCAATTCATTTGACTAATTTACCCTTTTTAGGGTCATTTGACCAATTTACCCTTTTTAGGGTCATCCGGTCAATTTTGAATAAATCGTCGATTCATTTGACCAATTTACCCTTTTTAGGGTCATTTGACCAATTTACTCTTTTTAGGGTCATCTGGTCGATTTTGAATAAATCGTCAATTCATTTGACCAATTTACCCTTTTTAGGGTCATTTGACCAATTTACCCTTTTTAGGGTCATCCGGTCGATTTTGAACAAATCGTCAATTCATTTGACCAATTTACCCTTTTTAGAGTCATTCGGCCGATTTTTGAATAAATCACTAATTCAATTTCATTCATTTGACCAATTTACCCTTTTAGGGCGATCTGGTCAATTTTGAATAAATTCTCAATTTCATTCAATTCATTTGACCAAGTTCTTTTTTTTAGGATGATCCGGTCAATTTTGAGTAAGTTATCAAATGTCACTCAATTCATTTGACCCGTTTCCCTTTTTAGGGTAATCCGGTCGATTTTAAATAAATTGTCAATTTCATTCAACCCATTTGACCAATTAGGGTTTCAATGTCAATTTCAAATGGGGAAATCTAGTCGATTTTGAGAAAACCATTCATTGCATCCAGACATTTGATCAGTTGGAGTTTTGACCCGTGCTTCACTAAGAAAATTTGTCAATGAATTCCAATCTCTTCGATAGAAAGTTCGTCAAGGTCAAACCCGTGCATTTGTGATCAATTCATTTGGACATTGCCCTTATTTTGACAAATGTCTTTCGTCTCTCCAATTGACCAATTTCTTCAAAATTTTTTTTTTTTTCACTCAATGAGTTGATCGGATCCATCAGGTATTGTATAGTGCCTGCTCTGGAGGATTGCATTTTCATGCTAGGCCTACCCTTGGCATAAAAGGGTTCCCCCATAGGACATGCATACCGATTTTACAATTTTTGCTTACTAACTCTGGGTATTTTTCTTTTATTTTCCCCCTCCCCTGCATTCATAAAAAGAAAAAAATGCTTCAATAAGGTGAAAATATTTTTCTATATCTGATGATAATTTGGATCTAATAAAATGTCAAAATTGCAAGTATTGTGTGATTTTTTGGGCAGATCCTACAATGAAAAATAAATGACCTATCTGGAAGCTCTACGCTAAAGCCTCTGAGAGATTTTGTAATTATTTCCGAAGGGGAAATTCTGTTTATTTGATTTGTTAATACATTTTGTTCCAAAAGAAAATGAGATGAAAAGTGCATATGTGGAGCTCTTTACAAGTTTCTCTTTTCTCATTGTATTATAATTGAACGACAAATTTTGTTTTAATCTTGCTAGTAATAAAGTTTTGGACAATTATTGTTTTATGTATATTCATGTACATTTCATTCTTTTGCTCATTGGAGATTTCACGATGAATTTTAAGAAATAAGACCAAATTGAGATTTTTTCGACCTCTGGCCTGAAAATTCACAAGTGTCTGCTTTCAAAAATCCTTACGTACACCAGATTGTTGATCCGAGTCATCCAATAAGAGTGCTAAAAAAAAGAGGTCACTCAAAAGACCCAATGAGATACCTTTTCTCCTTCATTTGACCCCAAAATAAAATCAGTCACATTGATTGATAAATCATAAATTGGGGCAATCTTTGCTTGAAAATATCCATTGTGTTTAACCGATTCAATTCACATCTAAGTGAAAGCAAAAATGTGCATTATTCTTGTTTGTTTTGAAAAGTTGGAATGATACTTCGAGCAGTCTTTTCTCTATCTATACAGAGTTTATCATTTGCTCTCCCGTTTGAGCCTTTAAAAGAATAATTTCGTTTCAAATAAGCGCCTTGATGATCACTACCCTACATGGAAAATTTTCAAATATCAAAAGGGAGTGGATTTTCAATGAGCATTGCGTTACTCTGATTGTCATGAGGTGTAAGAATGATACTTTGGCCATCGTTTCTACGACCTAAACACCATTTATCCCTTGCATCCTCATTTGAGCCAAAAAATTGGTGGTTCTTTTCGAGTGCACATATGATCGCACCCCACATTGGGGAAGGAGATTAGGGAATTTTGAAACAGGAAAAAGAAAAAGGAGAAAGGGAACCACAAATTGGGAAATTTTGATTCTACTTGGGTTTCAATTTTGAAAAGAAAAGAAAAGAGGAAAAAGTACAAGTTCTGTCCGGTGGATCACTTATGTTTCATAGATATGAATGAGCAAGAGTTTTCCTCAGTCAATTAATTCAGATACATGCCAGAAATTTCCCATTAATGAAAGTTTTCTTTCAGAGTTATTGTAAGGAACGGAATAAAAGTCAAGCCTTATTCTTTTCCAATCAAACATTCTATCCCTAGTTGTCCCTTTTGAGCCATCAAAATAAATTATTTCGTTTGGCAACCCCTGAGAATCGCAAACCCCACACTGGGGGCAAGTTTGAGTTGAAAAAGGAAAAATTTCAAGAAGTGAAAAAGTGATAATGCCGCAAAATCAAAAGAAAAGAGAAAAGAGAACCTCAGTTCAAAAATAAACTGGGGCAAATTTTATGAAAGTTCAAAAAAATGGCAAAAGGCCGAAAAATCAAAAGAAGAAAGAAAATGAAAGAGAAAAAGCCTCAATTGAGCATAAATTCTGGGGCAAGTCTTGATTTAACCCTAAAATAGGGTTGGTACAACAATGCGATCTCAGATTACTTAAAACCACTCTTGCAATCTGCCCTCAAGCCTTAACTTTTCTAAGCACCCCACCTGACCCCATTACAAAAGCCGAAAGTCCTGACTTCTGTTCTTTACAATGGCCCTGTCAAGAAAATTTCTGATGCCAGAAAATTTTAGCTGTATTTCTGAATTGCTTGGGTATGGGGTTGACGCTATTCACCATGTGAAAACCCACCAAGTTGAGGGAAAGAAAAGGGGCAAAAAGCAAAGCAAGAAAATGCAGAAAAATTCGACGCTGAAGTCCCTATTGAGTGATCAAACAAAGTTCAGAATCTTTGAGTTCAAAATAGGGGCAATTTTGGGAAAATGCGATCTTCGGTGCTATGTCCTTGAAAGTTTTATTCTTTAGCTATCGTTTTCAAGCCACATTACAAGCTAACAAAGTCCATCGTTGACTTATTCCTTCATGACAATCCAAAGTGAGTATTATGCTCATAAGAAATCCATCAATCATTTGTGATCATAAGGGTATAACCAGTTTTCGCATGTTTAACTATTGTTCCTACCCATTTGTTGCAGACTTAAAGCTTATACGTTGACTAAGTTTTCTTAAGAAATAAGGGTGACAAACTCTTTGCTTTCACTAAGATGTGATATTGAATGGGTTAGATACGATTTGGGCGCAAGAATGAGACAGATTCTGACCTCCCATTTCCTTAGCCATTTAAAAAATAAAGTCACTTGATTGGTCCTGAAAGATGAACCAACAAGGAATGGTGACCCATTACCCAAAGCATTGATGCTAAAGTGGGGAAGAAATCTTTGGTAATTTGGCGTTATTTTGAGAAATTCATCATGAAATGTGCTATATGAGTTTAAGCAAGACATTCAATTTTCTTCACATGATATGTTAGGAAAAGCAATTGCTTACTTTGTTCAAATAAATGGAGAGTCATTCAAAACAAATTTTTTGCAATTAAATAGGCCCACATTGGGGCAAATTTTCATGAGAGAGATTTTGCAAAATAGCCCACACTGGGGCAAAATTTTTGAAATACATTTGAGGATGTCAAATTAATCACGCTGTTCTTTCCAAATAAGAAATTTGAATGCATGTCATACTTTGATGAACCCCCGTGCAGGTATTCATAGTTGAAATCAACGAAAGAGCATCTAGTGATGTGGACGGCCGATGCCGAAGAAAGAGAAGAAAAAAGGGAAAAGGGCCCTACACTTGGGGCAAATTATTTTTGAAAAGATTCTCTCAAAAAAAAAATCAATCAAAAAATCAAATCAAGTTCATCACGGCAGGCTCGGATTTGATCCCACTGTCCGATTGTCAAAGCATTTATTTTCATTGCTACTGGAGCTGGGTTTGTCCCGCCAGTGAGCATTTCATGATCATAGCCACTGGAGCTGAGGTTTGTCCCGCCAGTGATCCTTTCATTTTCATCGCCACTAGCCGTTGGGTTTGTCCCACTAGTGAGCCCCTCATTTGCATTCGCCACTAGCCGTGGGTTAGTCCCACTAGTGAGCATTTTCCTTTTCGTTAGCCACTAGCCGTGGGTCAGTCCCACTAGTGAGCATTTTCATTTTCTCAACCACTAGCCGTGGGTTAGTCCCACTAGTGAGCATTTTCCTTTTCGTCAGCCACTAGCCGTGGGTTAGTCCCACTAGTGAGCATTTTCATTTTCGTCAGCCACTAGCCGTGGGTCAGTCCCACTAGTGAGCATTTTCACTTTCTCAGCCACTAGCCGTGGGTTAGTCCCACTAGTGAGCATTTTCATTTTCGTTAGCCACTAGCCGTGGGTTAGTCCCACTAGTGAGCATTTCATTTTCTCAGCCACTAGCCGTGGGTCAGTCCCACTAGTGAACATTTCATTTTCTCAGCCACTAGCCATGGGTTAGTCCCACTAGTGAGCACTTCCTTTTATTCTGCCGCTAGCCGTGGGTTAGTCCCACTAGTGAGCATTTTCATTTTCTCAGCCACTAGCCGTGGGTTAGTCCCACTAGTGAGCATTTCATTTACCCCGCCGCTAGCCGTAGGTCAGTCCCACTAGCGTGCGTCCCATGATTTTAAATTTCTGTCTGGGTCTATCCCATATTAAATTTCTGTCTGGGTCTATCCCATTTAAATTTCTGTCCGGGTCTATCCCATGGGTCTATCCCATTTACATTTCTGTCCGGGTCTATTGTGGCGACCCCACTTCCCCCTAAGGCGAACCAGAGGGTTGGCGGGCCGTCTGCCCAGCTCTCGCCAGGACTCACACAAGCAACTAGCAAAAGTCCTTCCGAAGTATAACCTAATCTATTACAACATCGTTTCCCTCCAAATAGGCCGGTTTCTAGAATCACATTAACTTCAGAGATAACAGTGCCTTAAGATAGCCAACGTCGATTCTTAAAATACCTTCCCGATTACAACCCTAGAAACAAAACATATAATTCAAATACATCCTTATAAGCCAAGTACCAAATTTCATACAAGCCACATACAAATTCAAGGGTTACACTTTTCCAGCTTCAAGTGGTAACCCGAAACAAAAGCTACATTGTTTAATTCAAACTACATGCTTAAAGTACAAGTAGATCTCAAGTCTTCCTCAGTTGTCAGAACCTGTAAAAGAAAACCACAACGTGGGATGAGCTACACAGCCCAGTGAGGTTCCAAGACGCTCTAACAGTTCAAATAGGTCAAGTAAGTTGTGCATATCATATGCATGATTCGAGATTACACAATGGCATGTTACCATGAGGTGATAATCATTACACGGATAATTGCTACTTTGAAAACACATGTAGAACTAGTACTTTTGGAATGAATGGCCATATAAACATATTTTCATAAATTTTCAGTCAAACAAATAGTGGCTCGTCCGACTAGAAGAACATTACAAGGATTGCTTCATCTCAGAGGTTAATGCTCATGAGGAGTCTTACCCGAGAATGCCAACTAGGAGAGCAATAACATTATAATAGCAAAGCAACCACAAAAGGATACGGTGTTCCAGTGAAAATTTGTCGGTCATCTGCACCTTATAACTCCTGGATCCCCACGGTTGACTGGCCATCACCTTATCCCTCCAGTGGTAATATTCGAGTATACCGAAACGGTTGTCCAGGGTTCCAACCTACCCAACCGAGCCCAGTCCTGGCTCGAGTAGGTCAGTAACCGAGGCGGGGCCCAAGTTCAGCTCATAGCTTACAACATGCACAGGTAACAAAGTAATTCGACAAAAGTAAAATTCATCATTTGAATAGGTCGAGAGAGGTAAAGTACACACTCGCCTAACAATGATGGACAACTTCATATGAGCATATAATTTATGATAATCAAGAAATCAGTAACCACATATATTAGAAAACGGTAAGTAAACACGGTAAACGATAAACGATAAACGGTAAACGGTAAACGGTAAACGGTAAACGGTGGTAATTACGGTTAATTGGTAGACATATGTCATTTTAATAGGCCGCCATTGGCCGTTTTGCACTTTTACCACGTAAGAGTCGAGGAGATTCACCCCAACGACGCAACCACATTTAGATTCACAGATTCATTAGTTATGGTAGTTGATTCACGAGTCACCCAACGACGCAACCACATTTAGATTCACAGATTCATTAGAAAATATTTCACACACTTCACCACTCGAACGGCTAGTGTGATAAAGTACACACTGCGCACTTCGATGGATCGGAACTCATTTTCCAAATTGTCACATAACGAGTTACAAGAGCACTTTAACCGAATAAGCATAAAATAAGCAGGCTAAGCACATATTGAGTTTACAAGATTATTTGATAGGGTTAATCATTTAACCAATTCATGTCGATATGCAATGCATATATATATTTCTTAAATAGGCACGAGTATGGTAAATACTTAACGATCATGAAATGAGCATGTCCTAGACTTACTCAATTACGTATTCCTATATGGAACACTCACCTAGTCAAACAAGGGCAATAGGTTCAATTTGAAGTTCAAGCGTCCTCTGTCGGATCCTCTTAAAGGTCCTCGCGTGCGCCTGAACGAATAATAATAGTCTATCATTTACAATTCCTACTATTGTTGAAAATCGTGTCATAGTACAAATTTAGGAAAAATCTCGTGAACAAGTCTTAATTATCCTAAATCTAAATTCTCAAGCGGGGTTTCAAGGTACAAGAGAAATTAAGTCTACATCATGAAATTCAAGGATAAGACATTTGAATATTATCGAAGGAATAAGGAGTACTTGAAAAACTCCATTTCCTTGGAATACGGAAAATTTCAGTTTTGATGCAATACTTTGAAAAATCGTAGCTCACCTTTTACATGTCAAAGATTGGAAAACTTGCTACCGTTGGAAACTTCCTTCAAAATGCTAAAAGTTCCTAGAATACACTTTTTCATGATTCTAAATGGAAGATAGTCAAAATGGGCTCAAAGTTACTGTTTTGGTTCATAAGGCAGATTTAAGTTAGTTTTTGGCCAACTTTGAAAATTCGGAAAAATTCACTTGTTTGGAAATAGCTTTTGAAATTTGCAACTCTATTAGTGTTGTAATTCAAGAGTATAACAAAAAAAACGGAATGAGGAACGGAGTTTTGAGCACCAAGATACGGTAGCTCAAAGTTACTAAAATTTTCTTGTTAAACAAGGGTTTTCCAAAATCAAGTCTCGAACTTTGGTAATTTATTTGACCCATGAAACGGCCTCAGAATAACACCATAATTAGCAGTATAATACTACCATATAAGGGTTGTCCCTCTACCAAATTTTGTAGAAAAATATGCACGGAAAGTTGGTGAACTAATTCACCAAAGTTTCAAAGTTTCCAAGGCAATTTGCCTTGTGAGCTTCGTTTTGCCGTTTTCAAAACGTTCAACCCAAAGGTTACCTCAACCATGGTCCATTTACATAGAAAAGGTTTAAGGGTCATCCCAGAACAACATTTGTGGTGATTAACACCAAGAGATTTAATTTGCAAGTCTACACCGAGCCTTGCGTCAAATCTGTCTAAAAATCAGGGTTTTCAAGGACAGAGCAGGTTTCCTATTTTGATCATAGATCACTCAAATTAACTCAGAATTGAGCATGGTTGGTGGCGTTGGAAAATAAATTTGTAGGGCTATACTTTCACAGAAGAAGTCATTTTGAAATTCGGCATACAACTAGCTCGAATTCGAGCCACAAGTTGCAGCCTCAGCATTTCGTTCTTGTAAAACAGAGAAACAGAGTATTCAACTTTAAATGGTTGATTCGGCTCACACACATGGAACCAGAACATACATTTTATACCGTTGGAAAGGCTGGGATGTCTAGTTTCAAATGCCGCTGACGGTACTTAATTTCGACATCGGAGCACAAATTTATAGCCGAAATACGAAAACTGGTCAAAGTATTACTGAAATAGTTCCAGATTTACTAGCTTTGCGAAATCATTTTATTTGACCAACCAAAACTCAATATTTTTCAATGAAACTTTGTACACCACATATTTAACATATAAACATAATATACAAGTCATGAAACTCTCAAAATTCTACAAAAAGAGGTGCGATTAACACAGGGCAAAACTGGACATTTTTAAACTATGCATCTCTTGGAGCCTAGACTAGCTAGGTATCATTAATCTATCTATTTAAACACTAAACTAGCATTATAATTATCATTAACCACAAAATCAACAACAACCCAAGATTGGGAGTTCATAGAGCCCACCATCAAAATTTTCCAACCATCATTTACCAAAGAAAAATTCCAGAACAATTGCAAAATTTCAGTTTCACTCCCTTGGCTTTCACAAAAATTTCCAGCAGCTAATTGGTCATAAACCCAACTTTTCCTTCGGTTAATTCATGGTATTAGGTGCTCAGAATTAACATGCAAATACTTAATTAGCTAATCAACATTTCTTGTTCAAAAATTAGATTCGGACAACAGTAACATTAATCCAAAAAAATTCCAGAAATTCCGTTTGCTACCTTCGGATGAACTTGCATGCGGACAGATTGCATTTTATTCTTATTTCTTCTTGCTTAACCGAATCAAGGAGCTGCATGTAAAGCTTAAACATCTTGTTCTTAGTTAGTTAATTATATTTATAAGCTGAGATTACTACAAGAAACAAGATTAGCGCTGCAATTCTGTTTTAGTTCTCGGCAAAACCCGTTGCCGACGCAATTCAGATTTTCTTTTCTTCTTAAACTCATCATCCGAGCCTAACTTCACATGCATGCTTATAATCAGCATTCTCTACCTAATATCAGCTAATCTGAGACCGAAAATTACCTCAGCTGGAGGCTCAACTCACACGACAAGCTGCTGCAAATTTTCTCCCTTTCTCTCGGCTCGCACACGGACTGGATGGTTGCAGCTGCTCTTGGTTGGGTGCAGTGGGTCACGGTTGGTGGAGGTGAATTGCAGCTGGTTAAAGTGAAGGTGGAGAGTGCAGCAGCAGCTCACGCACGGTCTCTCTCCTTTCACTCTAGCTTACGGCAGAATTGAAGATGGAAGCTTACTCTCTCGGACAGCACCAATTTTCTGATCGCATGACTTCCTTTCTTTTCTCTCTTCGATATTCACAAGGTGAAGAATGGAGTGGGTTGTTGTTGTGAGTTGAGGTGCGGTTGTGGAGAGATAGAGTGTTTGAGAGGATGGTTTGCTGAAATGGAGAAGTTGCGTGGTTGAGAGGAGCAAAGAAAATGACATCCGGCAGAGAATGGGATTGGGTGATCTAAAGGTTGGCCAATGGAGCTTCGGTGGTTGCATGGTAAATCCGAGATGGTTGAGGGCCAATTTGGTCTATTCACAAATCATTCGAATTTCCACTTAAACTCTCATTCATAAACTAACTCCGAGATTTTACTCCAAATAAAATTCGATAGCCTACTAGTGTACTAATCTCGCGAAAAAAAATTCAATTATCGAGATTTAACGTCCTAAGTATACTTGGTGTACTTGTAACGATTTTGTCTAAAATTTATCGATTGCACCTTAATACTAAGGTTCCTATTAACATTTAACATTCTTGCTTTATTAATTAAACTAATAAAATCAAGGGTGACCTTAATATATAACTCTAACATTCTTAATATTCATTTATCTTAACAGAAAACCAAGTGGTTTAATATTGTTGCTCCATAATATTATTTATCGCATAAAAAAAATTGTTTAAGAAGGTAAAGATAGTTTTCTATTGGTTTCTAACTAACATGGAAAATCAACATTTAATCTTTGTACATGTTAGGCATCTACATGCTTCAAAACGAGTGTTTTTCCATGTTTATTTTATTATTTATTTTCATAACAATAATTCTAACTAGTACTAATATTTAATGGGGTAGGTGATACAAATTCCAAGGTATTACTAGTTTATTTGTTAACGTAAAGAAATAATTAAACATGTATTTTAATAAATAAAAGAAAGTGGATCATGTGTGAAATTTTAATTTAAGGAATAAAATTTTCAAGCTCTCACTCGAAATTCTTGCAGTTATCTTAGGTAAATCAGGATATTTCTAAATTCTCAATTTTTATATAACGATTCAATTAGGCTTTTAATTTAACCACTTATTCGTTATATGTAATTTTTCGAATCGATTATTAACTGCAGTCGCGTATTTACTATTTTCACTTAACGAGCCTACAAAAATTAAATTTCGAAACGAAACGCTTTAAAAATATAACTAAGCTATGGATATATTTAATTAAACCTAAAAATGTTAGAAAATAATAATCGGAGAGATCGGGTGAGTAAATACTTATTTGAGCCAGCAAAATAAATGAAGTAAGCAAAATTTTCGGGTTCTTACATCTATCCCGTTTAAATTTCTGTCCGGGTCTATCCCGTGGGTCTATCCCATTTAAATTTCTGTCAGAGTCTATCCCGTGGGTCTATCCTATTTACATTTCTGTCCGGGTCTATCCCATTTAAATTTCTGTTCGGGTCTATCCCGTGGGTCTATCCCATTTACATTTCTGTCCGGGTCTATCCCATTTAAATTTCTGTCCTGGTCTATCCCGTGGGTCTATCCCATTTACATTTCTGTTTGGGTCTATCCCATTTAAATTTCTGTCTGGGTCTATCCCATTAAAATTTCTGTCCGGGTCTATCCCGTGGGTCTATCCCATTTAAATTTCTGTTCGGGTCAGTCCCGTTTAAATTTCTGTTCGGGTCAGTCCCGTTTAAATTCCTGTTCGGGTCAGTCCCGTTTTAAATTTCTATTCGAGTCAGTCCCGCTTAAATTTTCTGTTTAATTTTCTTGTCTGGGTCAGTCCCATTTCACAGTTTGATAAAGGAGTCAGTCCCCGTTTCTAAAGTGTCCATTTGTACGAGACATTTTCACCGCCAAATAACACCGGTAAGTATTTGGTGTCTATTTCTTTGTCTCAAGTTTTTCCAAAACTCAGACAAAGAGGGGCAAACTGTAGACACCAAATTTTTAAGGAATTTTGTTTACTATTATTTCTATTATTTCTATTTTGATTAATTTCATTTTATTTTTATTTTTGTTTTTCATTTTATCATTTAATTAAACTTTAATCATTTAGTTTTTAATTTAATTTGTTTCGATGTTAGGATTTTACTTTATCTTATTTTATTTTATTTTTTGCACATAAGCCTATTTTTGGGAGGATGAGATCTTAGCCTTTGATCTTAGGTTTAGTTTTTCTTTGGAGTGCCTTAAAAGATGAAAGAGCCGCAAACAAGGGGAGGCTAGGAGGGGTGGACGAAGGAAAAAAATGAAAGAAAAGAGCCTGGTGGGAGGCCTAAGGAAAGGAGAAAAAGGATAGCCGACAAAGTGAAAAAAGGGAGAGAAGGTTTCGGTTGGGCTTATGGGTAAAGAAAACAGCACAAGAACAGAGAGGAGAAAGGCTTCAGCGAAAAAAAAAACTTGAGGAAATCAGAGAAAAAACAGGGAAGGAAGCTTAGGGCCGAGAGAGAGAGATCTGGGTGAAGTTGTTGGGACTTGAGGACGGCTGAGAAAAAATCAATCAAGAGGAGGGGTGCCGGAAGCTAGAAAATTGGGAAGCGTATGATGGAAAAGAAAAAGAGTGACGGGGGTTCGAGAAAAAGGTTTTTGTTCGGCAGAGGAGAAGGAGAGAACTGAGAGAGCTCTCGGATGTGAAGGAAAATTGGAAGGGCTTCAATAAACAAAATCAGGAAGAAAAAGGAAATGGGAACAGCGGCTAAGGCAGCTGAAAGGGAGAAGGCCGGGAGGTTTAGTTGAAAGAAACCTGGGGGAGAAAGGGAACAGCCGAGAGCTTTAGGAGTGACAGCCGAAATCTGAAACAAGAAAAGAAACCTACGAAGAGAAATAGGGAGAGAGGTTGACAGCTAGAATCTGGGGTTGAGGTTTTGGAAAAGGGAAAACCGACAGAAAAAAAAGGGGGCCGAAAAAGAAAGAGAGCCGCGGATGCGGCGAACGGCAAGAAAAACAGAGGCGGCTTCGTCAAGGTCGAAGGAAAAACAGAGGGAAAAAAAGGCAACGGGCAAATCTGGCCTTTGGAGGGGGTGAACTTCGGGGTCAGACGAGAGAGAGCAAGAGTAGGGAAGATCTGGAAAAATAGAAAAAAAACAAAAACGAAAGTGGAAAAGAGAAAATCAGGAGCGGCGGAACAAGGGGAGCCAAGGAAAAACAGAGAGGGCCGCAACTGCGGTCAAAAACAGGGGAAAAAACAGTCGGCTGAACTCGAATCTCGCCTCCTCGTCATCGTCATCGACCTCCTCCTCCGTCGCAACCTCTGCAGCGATTGCTAAGAAGTAGCCTCCAACTGATGAACTGTTGATTCTCGTTCCAAGTCAGCCATTGCAGCGCCAAGAACCAGAGCTGCCACCACCGCTGGAACCCCCGTCTTCGTTATCGGCGAAAGTTTGCCAAGCAGAGCACTGTAAGCTGCCTTTGTTCTTTAAGATTTCCGTTTTCTTTTTCAAGTTTTGATACAGATTCCCCGTGGTTTTGCTTTAGTGCAATTTTTCCTGTTAAATTGTCTGAATTTGTCGAACATACATGTATTGATTAGATTTAATTTTCTTGGGTTGCTGATAAAGTTTTGGACTGATTTCCTTGGTTTTTGACAAATTTCTGGGTTAGTCATGCTTCAATTTGAGCAGAAATCTGGTAGGATTTTGATGCCTACAACCTGTTTGATGAAATGCCCAACTAAGTGTTCTAATTAAAGGATAATTAGTCTGCATTTTTGCGTGTGAAGAAATTGAATAAGTTAGCAAGTTCATTTTTTTTGCCTTTGAGAAAATTCTGATGAATCGATGTTTTGCATCTTCTTGTTTTCTTGCCTGGATACTCTGTGTTGGGATTACTAGTGATAGACAATTATGCTTGAGTTATGATAAAGTTGAGGACTTGGAATTCATATGAGTTGGGTGGACTGATCACGATGTACTCATTTCCATTGCTGTGCATGGTCACCATTTTCGGCTTGCAGCCGGAAAATTACAGAATGTGGTTTTGATGTTGGCATGCTCTTTTGTCTGACTTCTGGGTTTAAATTTAGAGGTTGCATGTTGCAAAGTAAAGGTATAGGTAGTAGCTTTGTTTGTTCAAGATTAAGCTAGATTTGATTGTGTTTGTGAGTTGGGTTTGTGAATTGCTAAGTTGCAGAAGCTTTTGTCTAAATGAGAAAGAAACCTGTTCTTCTTAAGTTTGTTTGGGTTTTCCAAAAGAATTGCAATTTAATCCCTCAATTTCTGTCTAATTTCATTGTGGCTCAAAATCTGGAAAAACCAAACTAATTTTGTCCTCTTAAGCTTAATCCTCTGTTTGCATATTTTATGTGATTTTCTGGATAGATTAATGCTGGGGTTTGATGCATAATCAGAGTTTAGCAAGTTTAGTTGGGTTTATTTTGGTGGACTTTATTAAATGAAATTAGACTTGGTTTGGACCTTTCGGTTGGGCTAGGAAGGCTTTGGCCCAAACAAATAATAAAGTGGCCCAATGATCTGATCCATTAAGAAACCAGAATTCGAATTTGCATATCAGCCCCCGTACTTTTCTTTAATTTCACTAGGGCCTTACAAACTTTCAATGCTGTCAATTGGGTCCCTAAATTAATGGCAAATAGGTCCCTGAACTTTATTTTTCTTTAATTTTGACTTCCAAACTTTGTTAATTTGTGCAATCAAGTCCTTTCTTCTTTTGACTTCTTGAATATGAGTTGCTTACATGACTCAATTGATTCAATTTCAAGTTTACCATTTTATTTTTTATGATTATTTGTTAAATAGAGTGATGCCTTGACTCGTTTATTATTTTGGAGGGCAAATAAGTAATTTCAATTCATTGGGACCCAATTGCAAGGGAGGTAACCTCTATCTCCTTGATTTTCATTTCTCCTATGTGTTCGAACGTGCTAAGTGAGAATTGCATGTCTACTTGCTTCTCTTGCCTTTCTACTTGCTTCTCTTGCCTTTCTTTAATTTCTTTTATTTATGTCATTTACTTTTGCTTTTTATTTAAAGTTATTCTTTATGGGGTATGTGTACACCTCTTGGCTTGTAATAGTTAGGGATTTAATTATTTTATTCCTTTTCCCCCTTTTAGATTGTAGTAGAGTCTCCCTAATGTAATAGATAGGGCTTGGAGGAGCATTCCATGAAGACCTATCGAAGTCATGTGCCTAGCTAGCAAATGTAATAGTTAGGGTTTTAATTGTCTTATGTGTCTTGCATGCTTAGTTACTGCGTGTTAATTTGCTTTGTTAGGGCCTTGCATCTAGTCGAGCAGGCTAAATGTTACGTGCTATGTGTTTATGAGTGTTTGGCATGTCTACTCGCTTTCCATAGCACTGAATGAATGTGATGGATGAATATACGTTTCCGCTAGTCCAACGCTAGTCGGAATTCATAGACTGGGCTAGTCCAACGCTAGACCCTTAGGGATTTCCCCTCGTTAGTACAGGTTTGCATGTTCATTACATGTCATGCATTCTTTTTAGTTTTATCATTTTGCATGCCCCTCGAACCCCTTTTCCCTCCATTTTAGGATTTTTGCATTTCATGTTAGTTATAGGGTTCATTTGCTTGAGAGTCCCCTTAAATATGGGATATAGACGAGTGTGGCTTTTTCTAAGCCTTAGCACGCTTGTATTCCCTCTATAAAAGGGCAAATTGAGTCACGATTTAGGTCTCCCCGTACCCAATATGCATGAATTCCCTAGGCTCATGCATTTTTAAATCCACTCTACCATTTTATATCCTCATCACACTTTCATTTTTCCTCCCATTTTGCACACGTGCACCTTTATGTTTCTTCACTTGCACACGAACACTTTTATCATCACTTGCACACATGCACTTCATATTATCATTTCACATACAGTACCTTGCCCACTCACGTGCACATTTTCATTTACATATTTATTGTCTTTTATTACCTTTTTTCAAACTCATATCCTCACATTGCATACATGCATTCCATTCATTTGCATCCCACTCGCATTATTCGTGACTTCTTCAAAGGATCGTTATTGGGCTTCACAATTAATGTGATTGGCACCACTCAACCTTGAAAGAGAAATTTCCCCCAATACCCCTAGGTCTAGGGTTTGCATTCATGTAATAAATTCTTTGGTTAAAACAAGAAAATCTTTGATTAAATCATGCAACTAGCCTTGGCTAGGTCAAAGGGGTGCCTTGGATTTTATCCTTGCCTTCCCCTTTGTCAAATGTGACTCCCGAACCTTTTTCTTTGGTTTACGTGGACTAGGAGTCGTTTAAAAGGGGTTTCTTACTATTTTTTCCTATTTTTTCTTTAAAAATTCATTTTTTTTGGTGACTTGGTACACCTTAACTCATTACCAAGTGGCGACTCCAATTTTTATTTCAAACCCTTTTTAAACTATAATTTTGGGTCAAATCGTCGCATTCTCAACCCCCCATTTAGACCCATTTTTTCTTTTAAATCACAATTCATTTTCCAATTACAAAAAATACATTTTTAAACCATTCATTTATTTATCAAAAAATGGGGCGCGACAACTTGGTACACCTTAACTCAATACTAAGTGGTGACTCCTATTCTTTATTAAAAAACCCTTTTTTAAACTATATTTTGGGCCAAAAATCGCCATACTTTTAAGTCCCATTTAGACCCATTTGCTTTATTTATTTTCTAACAAATCAAAAACACATTTTTCAAATCAAAATCAATCAAAAATTCATTTTATAAACTCATGATTTTTCATTTTAAAAATGGGGCGTGACAGTTTGGCGATTCCATTGGGGACTTAGAGAGTCCGAGCATTTGATTTAGTCAAACATTTTCGTTTTCTAACCTTCTTACATATCACATTTGGAGGTTTTAGATTGCATTTTTTCCTTTTTAGTGTTTCTTGCATTTCACACGTTCAATTGCCTCGATATCCATGTATGTGAATAATGTGTTTATTTTCTTTCATTCACTTATGTTTGTATATCGCGCTTGCATCATGGGGAGGAGAGTAGCTACCCTAGAACCTTCACCCGCATTTGATGGTATTATAATCCCTCCCCTCAAAAGAAAGCACCTCATACGTGCATGCATTACTTTTTACCCTATTTTTCTTTTTCGTGGGCATTCCCCACATCTCCCGTAGGATTAGGATCGATTTTCTTAGGTCGGCGAATGGTGTGCTCTGCACCCATAGCAATGCCTAAGGGATTACTCAAGCCACCGACCAGAGGGCCTGGGATTGATGACCCTTTGCTTTTTGGTCTGAAGGCTTGGAAGCCTAAAGCCTTATCGAGTCTAGATGCATTAGTAAGACAAATCTCATACATCCATATTATTTGAAATACCTGAAGATAGAGTCAATCTTACCCAACTAGGAACACTAGGCACGAGGGGAGGGATTCCACCTTTATTTCCTTATTTTTCTTTTTGCTTTTTATATCATTTAATTGCCATAACGTGTTATGTGTTGAATTAACATTTTCGTTTTCTTGTCTTTTGCATTCACAAATGTTAGAAAGAAGAGTTCTGGCATGATACTCTTCTAAAACCTACCCTCTTAAGTAGGTTGTTACACGTTTAAATTCCAATGTATTGCATTCAGAGGTTAATAAGTGCACATCATTTTAGCCCCACCCTAGCATACAAAGGGTACCTTAGGCCATGTTTCATTTCAAATTACATATTTAAATTGCTTTAATAACTTGGCATCATGCGTAGACCCTAGAGGGAATGCCGAATAGGGAATCCCATGTTAGGAATAAACCACCTTATGTCTCGGATGTGTAATCGAATGAGACTGGCACGTTTATATGTGACAGCCCCACCTTACCCTAGGGTGAACCAAAGGGTTCGGCGGACCGCTAGCCCAGCTCTCGCGGGGACTCAGTCATACCTCAATCAATTCCAAAATAAAACCACAAGAATTCGTATAACCATAATCCAAAACTTAAAGCAAAACTCATATACATTGCTATCTCAAAAGGGAGTATAAACAACGAATATATAAAGGTTCTCAATTCTTCGTACATCCAGCCCATGCCAAAAGGTAGGGCGAGAACCATTACAAAATCAGAAACTAGTCTAGGCTAGTCTAAATCGAGCTCTCGTCCTTACTCACCTTCCCCTGTTAAGGAAAACAAAACTAAAGGGATGAGTTAAAAGTTCAGTGAGGTTCTGAATACATAATCAAACAACAAGTTCAATGCATTAACCATAAATAGCAAGTAATGCAAGAAACATGACAATATAAAGCAATAATAACATTCATTAAAAGGATACGTGCTCACAAGGAGCCATTCAGTCATTCATTCATTCATTCTCCTTTCATTCCCCTTATTCCTCCATTCATTTAAAAATGCATTTTGATAAGTAAAACCCTTCATTTACATTGACATTCGTTCATTCATTTCATTTCACCCCCTCCTGGACATTGGCCAGGCTCCACCAGACTACAAGGTAATACTCGAGTATACCAAACGTTCACCCTGGGTCACTAAATCGCCTGACCGAGTCCGCTTCTAGCTGGAGTCGATCAGTAACGAAAGGTAGGGCGCAATTCAGTCAAGAGGCTTACATTCATGCACAACTATCATTTAATCACTTAAACATTGAAAATTTCACATTTCATTTAGGTCGAGTGCGATAAAGTACACACTTGCCTAGCAAAATTCATTTGTAACAAACATTTATCATTTAATCAAATATCCACAACAAATCATATAGTTCATGGAAACATAACAAACAATGAACACTCACCTATTATGGTGAAATAACGTTCAGAATATCTTTCTGGGTAATACTCTCAATCACTGATGACCCCTAAGGTTAATTAAGAGAAAATATTACAGTTCCTCCAGCAAAAGTTAGGTGAATCGAAAACAATTCAAATACTACTCGTACAAAATATAAATATGATTTTGGAAGTGAAAAGAGTACATTTAAACCAAAGGACATGAGTAAAATATTTAAAAAACCTATGCTCGCTCGTAAAACTTTGAAATATCCATTTGAGTCGAAGAAATGAAGAAAACATATTTCCATTAGCCGTAAATTTCATTTTTCCAAGTATACAAGTTTCAGCTAGATTCAAACTTATATACCTTGATAAAAGAAGACGCAAATATCCTATATGGTTCATATGGTATTCGCTCTCAAATCGTTATCTAATCATTGAGTATAAATTTGGGCAGCATGCCCTTTGTATTTGCCTATTTTTCAGCCATTTATGACTTCATTATTTTTCTCAATCAATCCCAAAGTTGTACACAATATAAATTCATCACAACAGCCGTTCAATAGGCTCAAAGTCATTCAAGTACAAGATTTAGTTAGGAAAATGACCGGAAATGAGCTTTAAGCCAAGAAACCAAAAAGGCAGATTCACTGCTACGTAGCGTATGGGACATAACTGAAACTACGCTTATTGGATTGAAGTACAACCTATACCATTTCGAAGCTAAGACAGAGAGATATAACTTTTATGAAGACTACTTAGTCCAGTTCTCACCCTAACTAGGTCAAATTTACCAAAACAACTCCAGATTTTCCAGTTCGAAATTCACTGTGAAATTCAACTAGCAGTCCTGATTCATTCACTCATATCTCAGCACACACAACTCCAATTCAGGTAATTTCAAAGCCATTTGAAAGCTAAGATACAAGGCTATAATTCTTAAGAAGAGATTGACAACCAATTCGGTAATATTCCTGGTCAAACTTACCACTTACAGAGGCTGATTATCATTTTTGACAGAAACAGGGCAGCAGGGGCAATTTTGTCAATTCACAAGATACCCTCCTTGTGAGGGCCCGTAATTTTCTTAATTTCTAGGTTTTAATTTCTTTTAATTATACGTTTTTCCACCTTTTCTTTATTCGAAAAATTGTGCAAATAAATTTTATGGGTAAATATAGCTTTTAAATGATTTTTCTAGTATCGGTTAGTTTTTGAGAAATTACGAGCGTATATCGGATGTGGGACCCGCTAGTGCGGAAAGTTCGGAAAATTTCGGCCAACTAGATTAAGTTTTGGATACTGGAATTATTTTATCGGGTGTTAAGAGATAATTAGAGGAAGCTATTTGGATTGATGTGAGAGGGAACAAAGTGATAGACTTGCATTAAAAAGGTGACAAGTGTCACCATAAGATTTAGTCTTGCCATTTGACCACAATTCATAACTTTACCTTTACCAAATAAATATAAAAAATTGGCCAAAATATCCTCTTATTTCCTCCTCTCTTGGCCAACTTTCTTCAAGTAAAAAGGAAAGAAAACTCTCCACAATTTTGGTCTCCAATCTTGCTCAATCTCTCAAATCAACCGATTAATCTTTCAATTGCTCCATAAAACTCCTCCACTTAGTGATTTTGAGGTGATTGGTGAAGTTATTTGGAAGGTTAAGGTGACCCATAGCTCTCTCTCTCTTGTTTTAAAGGTAAGTCATGAAGAACCACCCTCCTCCCTCTAATGATGCTTAATTGATGCTTAGTGGTGGTATAAGGTGCCACTTTATGGATTATAATGTGATTTTTGGTTGAATTGGTGACCTTTATTATTTTTGGGGATTTTTCTGTTTTAATATGAACATGATTATGTGGTCATGTATGATGATTGGATATGATTTCTAATGACTATAGGAGGTGGAAAAAGTGGACAATTGCAATCAATTTCTGTTTTGGAAGAAATCTGGAAAATTAGGGTTCCTTGGTTCTTCATTCTGTCCGAAATTTTAGATCCTAGATAGAGGCCGAATTCGCCTTACCTCAAAACATGAAAGTTGTAGGGAATGACATTTCAAAGGTGCCTAAAAAATTTCAGGTCAATCGGAGTAGTGTAGAATGAGATAAGTCGAAATTACAATTGCTGTTCTGGTTTTACCCGAAATTGGGATTTGCTTCTGTAATTGGTTGTTTTGGTCTGGATTGCTTCCGAATGAGTTGTTGAGGCCTTCTGATGAAATTTAGCCCTATTTCTTAGCTTTCAAAAGGTTTTAGAATTTCTGGATTTGGACTTGTAGAGCTTGAGTTATGATATTTCCGCTAGAATGCGTTTTGGTGAATCGGTTTTACGTTTTGATGAAGTATTTTGCATTTTTGACCTGTTTCCACTCAAAACTGGGTTGAGTGACCTTCTGTGATGTTGTTACCCTGTCTTTTAGCTTCGAAATGGTGGGTCTTACACCTTCATCCGATAATCATAGGGCATTTGGCGCCATTACCGCAAAAAGAAGTCAAAAACTGTTTTTCAGGGCCAAAGCTAATTGCATTTCTGAATTTTCTGGTTTTCTCTAATGATTGTATATGCTTATGGAACCCTATTGGGGTCATATTTGGCATTGGTTTATGACTCGTTATCGAGTCTCCTTGTACTTGTTTGCATGTTTTAGGGCTTGTTTTCATTCCGGTCATTTCCTAGCTAACTTTTGTACTTGTACTACTTTGAGCCTAGTGAACGGCTTTTGGAAGTGAGATGACTTTTGTGTGAGATGTTGGGACTGATTTGAGAAAATAATGAAACCATGATGGCTGGAAAATAGGTAAACACAAGGGATATGCTGCCGAAATTTTACTTGAAGGCTAGTTGGATTTACTTGTGATTTGAGCGAAGAGCTTTTGGGTTGTTTGCGCCTGGTCTTCATGTTATCTTTTCGTTTCCAAGAAAATCATGCTTTTGCACCCTTGCATTAGTATTTTTTTTTTGGCAAGGCGTACGATGTGTAGTCGAGCCTCATTTGTGCATTCCGTTTACTCGATTTTGGATATGAAACCTTCAATTGGTTTATTTTGATTATTTTAGGGTTTCTTGGCGATTAAAGCCAATCTGAAGTGAAACTTTTGAAGTTGAGCCTGTGAGTGTACCACTCCCCTCCATTGCTGTTTAACTTGATTTCTGCTCTGCAATCTGTTTATTTGTTTGAGACGAGGGTGTACTTTATCACACTCGTTCTCTTGTCTGTTGATATGCCAATTTACTATGCAAAATTTGAATCTGTTATCTGTGTCTGCATCTGTTCGGATTTCTATGACCTATGAGCTCAGTCCTGTGGCTAAGTTATTCGAGTCGGGCCGGCAAGGGCCTGGACGATTAGGTAACGAACCACGATAGTCTGTTCGGGGATTTTGGGTATTGAGACCCTTGATTCCGGGTATACTCGAGTATTACCATTTTGTTCGTTTGAGGTGAGCGGGCCCGGTAAAGGGGTGTTTGGTGGACGGAATTCGGTGTTAAGAGGGGTCTACGGACGCGTTGGTTCTATATACGTTGACGGAGAGTCAACCGGTTTGGATCAAGTACTGCGCTGGAAATTTGGCTCCTGAGAGCCACCCGTATCCTTCTGATTTGAATCATTGGTTCCTTTGCTTTACATCTGACATGTGTATCTGATTTGTTAAATGTGAAATGCCATGATTTTAATGCTATCTGTTTGGTACCTCATTGAGCGCAAGCTCACCCCTTTCTGTTCCTTTTGTTTTCCTTACAGGAAAATAAACCTTTTTGGTCTGGATTTGACAAATGGCTGCCAAATTGAGCTAGTTGAACATATCTTTTGTATAGCTCATGTATTAAAACCCTAAGTGTACTTTTGGGGCGTTTTCTCTTTTGATTTGGCAAACCGTGTATATGTATTAACTTTTGAAAGCTTTTGTATGTCATTTTGATTGGTAAACGCTAAAGTTCAGATGTGAATGTTTGTTAGCTATTTCGGTTGGGTTCTGACGGGTCGGTTACTATTCATGGCCGACTTCGGATTTCATTTTTTTTATTTTGGGTTATTTTACCATTTTGACTTGTTTACGCTCGTTTGTAAGTTCCGGATCGCTATAGATAGCTCTAATCTGTTCCGTTAGTCCTGGCGAGAGCTGGGTAGGCGGTCCGTCGAACCCTTTGGTTCGCCTCAGGGTAAGGTGGGGCTGTCACAGGTGGTATCAGAGCCACTTCGCGTGGTCTCTGCGCGGAGTGAGCTTGGGCCAGTGGTGTTATGGTCTTGATTTTGTAAATATGTCTAAGTGCTCGTTTGAGCATAAGTTATGAACCGGGCATGTTATAAGTGTAAAAATTGTTTTCATGAAATTTGAGGAAATTAGATATGTATGTCGGGTAGGAATCTTTAATATGGATGATTTACTCTTGGGACCGGCCGGCTCGAGTTGTGAATTATCTTAGATGGGATTCTTGTGCCCGGATACGGAAGAGATGTGAGCCTAGGTTAAAAAGGACTTGGGCGAACTAGAAATGTAATTCTATGGAACTACGCGTGGTCTATTCGGGTATTGTTAAGCATGATCACTCTTGATTAAGATATAAACGGTGTTGTTTTCGTAGATTAAGGACAGAGCCCTAGAGAGAAAAGATTTTCGTTAGTGATTGTTGTACTTGTGACCTAGTGTGTCTATAATACTTTTGGATAACCCCGCTGCTTTCATGGATTTGTATCTAATTGACTGCTATTGTGTGGCTTGCTTGATATAGTTATGTTATATAGGTATACTTTTGATCTGTACGTACCTTTTGCTACTTGCTTTTGCCTACCTATGTTTAATATTATATTCCCGTTTCGACCCTAGATTTATTAGACCAATGGAAGGCACTCGTAGTGGACGGGGCCGTGGGCGTGGAAATAGGCAACGTACGCCTGAAAGGGGTACTGGGAAAACCTCATCTGGACCAAACCCTGAACCTAGGGTTGACCCCAATGTCCAAATAGCTGCTGACATGTAGCAAATGACTGATTTGCTAGCCCAAGTGGTGCACCAACAAGGTCAAAACCCTAACCACAACCCTGGGAATCCTGATAATCACATAGAGGGCGAGGATAGAGCCCTTGAGAGATTTCAGAAGTTCTCCCCACCCAAATTTCTTGGAGGCCCTGATCCTGACGTGGCTGAGAAATGGCTAGAGAAGATGATCGATATTTTCGCTACCTTACACTATACTGAGGAGAGACAGGTGACATTTGCTGTCTTTCAACTAGAGGGAGCCGCCCGTTCCTGGTGGAATGTCATTCGAATGGAGTGGGAAAGAGAACAAATCCCGAGGACGTGGGCGAACTTTATGAGAGAATTTAGTGCCAAGTTTTTCCCTCCTCTAATCCAAGAAAAGAAGGAAGATGAATTTATTCGGCTTCGCCAAGGAACTCAGACCGTAGCCGAGTATCAGAGTCAATTCACTCGGTTGTCTAAGTTTGCGCCTGAACTGATCGTCACCGAACAAAGACGGATAAGGCGTTTTATTCAGGGACTAAATGTTGAGATTCAAAAGGATTTGGCGGTAGCTCAACTTAGTACTTTTAGTGATGCTGTGGAGAAAGCTCAACGGATTGAAGATGCGAGGCTACAAGTGAGAAACTTCCAAACCAAGAAAAGGGGCTTTCCGTGGAGCAGCTCAGAACAAGCGGATACGAGTACAACCCCTAAGAGTGGAAAAGGAGACGGGGGAGTACGACAACCGAGGGTGGCCAGTGGTGTATCACCGGGAGGATCGGCCACTACTACTCGAGGTCCCTGTAAAAATTGCGGAGGGCCAAATCACACGGAGGCAAATTGTTGGAAGAAAGAAGGAAAATGTTTGCGCTGTGGAAGCGCCGAACATCGGATTGCTAACTGTCCAACTCGCCTGCACGAGCGGAGAGGGACTCTGCCACCAACCAAGCCTAATTCTCAGCAATCAGCCAAGAGCAACCCTGGACAGACGAAAGGAGAAGGGACGGGACCGAAGGCACCAGCTCGAGTATATTCCCTGGAGCATCATCAGGTCCCTGACTCGTCTGAGGACGTAGAAGGTACGATCCGATGGGTACCTTCGATTTGATGGATTCCGCTGATAAGAAAATTTCGAGGACGAAATTTCTTTAAGGGGGAGAGAGTGTGAGGGCCCGTAATTTTCTTAATTTCTAGGTTTTAATTTCTTTTAATTATACGTTTTTCCACCTTTTCTAAATTCGGAAAATTGTGCAAATAAATTTTATGGGTAAATATAGCTTTTAAATGATTTTTCTAGTATCGGTTAGTTTTTGAGAAATTACGAGCGTATATCGGATGTGGGACCTGCTAGTGCGGAAAGTTCGGAAAATTTCGGCCAACTAGATTAAGTTTTGGATACTGGAATTATTTTATCGGGTGTTAAGAGATAATTAGAGGAAGATATTTGGATTGATGTGAGAGGGAACAAAGTGATAGACTTGCATTAAAAAGGTGACAAGTGTCACCATAAGATTTAGTCTTGCCATTTGACCACAATTCATAACTTTACCTTTACCAAATAAATATCAAAAATTGGCCAAAATATCCTCTTATTTCCTCCTCTCTTGGCCAACTTTCTTCAAGTAAAAAGGAAAGAAAACTCTCCACAATTTTGGTCTCCAATCTTGCTCAATCTCTCAAATCAACTGATTAATCTTTCAATTGCTCCATAAAACTCCTCCACTTAGTGATTTTGAGGTGATTGGTGAAGTTATTTGGAAGGTTAAGGTGACCCATAGCTCTCTCTCTCTTGTTTTAAAGGTAAGTCATGAAGAACCACCCTCCTCCCTCTAATGATGCTTAATTGATGCTTAGTGGTGGTATAAGGTGCCACTTTATGGATTATAATGTGATTTTTGGTTGAATTGGTGAACCTTTATTATTTTTGGGGATTTTTCTGTTTCAATATGAACATGATTATGTGGTCATGTATGATGATTAGATATGGTTTCTAATGACTATAGGAGGTGGAAAAAGTGGACAATTGCAATCAATTTCTGTTTTGGAAGAAATCTGGAAAATTAGGGTTCCTTGGTTCTTCATTCTGTCCGAAATTTTAGGTCCTAGATAGAGGCCGAATTGGCCTTAGCTCAAAACATGAAAGTTTTAGGGAATGACATTTTAAAGGTGCCTACAAAATTTCAGGTCAATCGGAGTAGTGTAGAATGAGATAAGTCGAAATTACTATTGCTGTTCTGGTTTTACCCGAAATTGGGATTTGCTTCTGTAATTGGTTGTTTTGGTCTGGATTGCTTCCGAATGAGTTGTTGAGGCCTTCTGATGAAATTAAGTCCTATTTCTTAGCTTTCAACAGGTTTTGGAATTTCTGAATTTGGACTTGTAGAGCCTGAGTTATGATATTTCCGCTAGAATGCGTTTTGGTGAATCTGTTTTACGTTTTGATGGAGTATTTTACATTTTTGACCTGTTTACACTCAAAACTAGGTTGAGTGACCTTCTGTGATGTTGTTACCCTGTCGTTTAGCTTTGAAATGGTGGGTCTTACACCTTCATCCGATAATCATAGGGCATTTGGTGCCATTACCGTAAAAAGAAGTCAAAAACTGTTTTTCAGGGCCAAAGCTAATTGCATTTCTGAATTTTCTGGTTTTCTCTAATGATTGTATATGCTTATGGAACCCTATTGGGGTCATATTTGGCATTGTTTTATGACTCGTTATCGAGTCTCCTTGTACTTGTTTGCATGTTTTAGGGCTTGTTTTCATTCCGGTCATTTCCTAGCTAACTTTTGTACTTGTACTACTTTGAGCCTAGTGAACGGCTTTTGGAAATGAGATGACTTTTGTGTGAGATGTTGGGACTGATTTGAGGAAATAATGAAGCCATGATGGCTGGAAAATAGGTAAACACAAGGGATGTGCTGCCGAAATTTTACTTGAAGGCTAGTTGGATTTACTTGTGATTTGAGCGAAGGGCTTTTGGGTTGTTTGCGCCTGGTCTTCATGTTATCTTTTCGTTTCCAAGAAAATCATGCTTTTGCACCCTTGCATTAGTATATTTTTTTTGGCAAGGCGTACGATGTGTAGTCGAGCCTCATTTGTGCATTCCGTTTACTCGATTTTGGATATGAAACCTTCAATTGGTTTATTTTGATTTTTTTAGGGTTTCTTGGCGATTAAAGCCAATCTGAAGTGAAACTTTTGAAGTCGAGCCTGTGAGTGTACCACTCCCCTCCATTGCTGTTTAACTTGATTTCTGCTCTGCAATCTGTTTATTTGTTTGAGACGAGAGTGTACTTTATCACACTCGTTCTCTTGTCTGTTCATATGCCAATTTACTATGCAAAATTTGAATCTGTTATCTGTGTCTGCATCTGTTCGGATTTCTATGACCTATGAGCTCAGTCCTGTGGCTAAGTTATTCGAGTCGGGCCGGCAAGGGACTGGACGATTAGATAACGAACCACGGTAGTCTGTTCGGGGATTTTGGGTATTGAGACCCTTGATTCCGGGTATATTCGAGTATTACCATTTTGTTCGTTTGAGGTGAGCGGGCCCGGTAAAGGGGTGTTTGGTGGACGGAATTCGGTGTTAAGAGGGGTCTACGGACGCATTGGTTCTATATACGTTGACGGAGAGTCAACCGGTTTGGATCAAGTACTGCGCTGGAAATTTGGCTCCTGAGAGCCACCCGTATCCTTCTGATTCGAATCATTGGTTCCTTTGCTTTACATCTGACATGTGTATCTGATTTGTTAAATGTGAAATGCCATGATTTTAATGCTATCTGTTTGGTACCTCATTGAGCGCAAGGTCACCCCTTTCTGTTCCTTTTGTTTTCCTTACAGGAAAATAAACCCTTTTGGTCTGGATTTGACAAATGGCTGCCAAATTGAGCTAGTTGAACATATCTTTTGTATAGCTCATGTATTAAAACCCTAAGTGTACTTTTGGGGCGTTTTCTCTTTTGATTTGGCAAACCGTGTATATGTATTAACTTTTGAAAGCTTTTGTATGTCATTTTGATTGGTAAACGCTAAAATTCAGATGTGAATGTTTGTTAGCTATTTCAGTTGGGTTCTGACGGGTCGGTTACTATTCATGGCCGACTCCGGATTTCATTTTTTTTTATTTTGGGTTATTTTACCATTTTGACTTGTTTACGCTCGTTTGTAAGTTCCGGATCGCTATAGATAGCTCTAATCTGTTCCGTTAGTCCTGGCGAGAGTTGGGCAGGCGGTCCGTCGAACCCTTTGGTTCGCCTCAGGGTAAGGTGGGGCTGTCACACTCCTCCGATTGAGTTGAAAATTTACAGGCATACTTGGCACTCAAATATCTACAACTTCCATGTTTTGTGCTAAGGCTAATTCGGCTCCCAACATGTTCGAATTTTCAGACTAATTTCGGACAGAAATCTTGACAGAAAAGGAATACTTGAAGTTCATTTAAATTCCACCCAATCAAACGAATTTCCAGCCATTCAAATCAGTTCCTAGCTAGTTAGATTCAACTTCCAATCATCAATCATAAGTTTTACCACAAGAATCAAGAGTTAGGAAACTAGTTTACCTCAAATCCTTAATCATAACCCTAGCTGGCCGATTCTCTTGAAGCATGAAACACAGAAATTAATCCAACAATTCATCATATATCACAAGCTTGGTCATCAATTCACCAAAAGAAACAAAATCAGTACAAGTTCATGAGCTAAACCAACGTCCAGCTTTGGTGACTAAAACTTACTTGAGGAGATGTATCCTTGAGCTCCAACTCTCCAACAAAGTTCCCTTGGTTGGTTGCAAGCAAGGTTGGATGAATAACCCCAATGATTCTCTTTCTTTCTTTTTTTTCCCTTCTTTCTTTCTTTTCCCAGCTCACCCGATGCTGCCCTTCTTCTTCTCCAAGCTCACGGCAGCTTGTTCTTGGTGTTGGCTTTGTTTGTTTTGTCTTATGTCCTACTAACATACTAGCTAAGTCTATTAATAGTAAAGCAAACCAAGAGATGGGTCATGGGCTTGGGTAATTAATGGGTTTATGGTTTAGGCTTCTAATGAAATTAAAACTTAAAGGCCCAACACTAAAACTCTACTTGATCCAATGTAATTAACCCATTGGTTTACTAACTTAATATCCACTTAATGCACTAACTTAGTTTAATTAAAACTTAAGCACACTAACCCAAGGTACTAATCACTCGAACCCCCGTACTAAACATGCATGCATGCACATACAATCATGAAAATATTAATTGGTTGAATTTAATTTAAACTTAAAGGTTTTGTGTTAAGAGTAGGATTTTAATGATTCAATTAAATTTTTTTCACTTTTGGTATGTAAAATATTCTTTGAAAATTAAAACACATGGTAAAATACATTTTTCATACAATAGCTACTATAATTATCCATATGTAATTTATTTGAGACAAATAGGAATCCAGGATCTCACATCCATAATGCACCTCAAACTTAATATGTACGCACTTATACTAAAAAAATGATTTAAAAACGATACTTACTTATAAAATCTTTGAAAATTAAATGATTAATTGATTGAAAGTAAGGAAAATACACGCGGAAAAATAAAATAGAATAAAATAAAATAAAACAAGGAGAATTTTATGGGTTCTCACATTATATTTCTTGTACCATCCAAAGGGGTAGTGCACAAGGTAAGGTAGGATCCGATCTTTTTTTAAATGATAGAGCAACCTTTGCACATTAGAATATGAGCATCTAACAATCATCTTTTGGCCATTTTATTAGAATTGGTAAAGATCCCTTGCGTAAAGGACATTAAGTTGAAGAAATTCACAAATAATTCCCCATGTTTGAGATGATAAATATATGAAGGTCAAATCTTGATTTTAGAAGTCTCATAGACTAATGCATTGCAATACAATTTCAAACTCCAAATGGGTTGGCAATCCAGTCAATTTTTGAAAAAAATCATCAGTTCCATCCAATCCATTTGACTCATTTATTCATTTTTTGTACAACCCAATCATTTTTGAACAAGTCATCATTTTCATTCAATTCATTTGACCAGTTTACCCATTGTTAGGGCGATTCGGTCAATTTTTGAATAAATCATGATTTTCATTCAATTCATTTGACCAGTTTACCCATTTTTTTAGAGTGATCCACTCAATTTTGAATAAATCATCAATTTCATTCAATTCATTTGATTAGTCTACTCATTTCTAGGACAATTCGGTCAATTTTGAATAAATTCTCATTTTCATTCAATTCATTTGACCAGTTTACCCTTTTTTAGAGTGATCCACTCAATTTTGAATAAATCATCAATTTCATTCAATTCATTTGACTAGTTTACTCATTTCTAGGACAATTCGGTCAATTTTGAATAAATTCTCAATTTCATTCAATTCATTTGACCAGTTTATTCATTTTTTAGGGTGATCCGGTCAATTTTGAATAAATCATCGATTTCATTCAATCCATTTGATCAGTTTATCCATTTTTAGGGCGATCCAGTGAAGTTCATTAATTTTATCCGATCCATTTGACCCGTTTATTCTTTTTTAGGGTTTCGATCTAGGGATAACTGAATAAACTAGTCGAGGCATTGTGATTCTTTCAAGAGTAGGCTCTTTCACACATCATTTTATATGTTAATCAAAGTGATCAATCCATTCGGACTTTGTCCTCATTTTGTTAGGACAAATGAATCTTCTCACTCCAATTGGTCAAATTTTTCAAATTGCTTTTCACTCGAATATCAATAAGTTGACCGGATTCATCAGGTATTGTATGTGCCTACCCTAGAGGATTGCATTCTCATGTTAGGCCTACCCTTGGCATAAAAAGGGCTCCCTAGTAGGACATGCATCCGAATTACTTTAATTTTTACTAACTTTCGTCTTTTTCTTTATTTTTGTCAGTAATTAATCAAGAAAGGAATTTAAATAGGATTTTTTCCTAAATTTTCAAATAATTACGAACATAGCTACACAAAGAAGCCCCATCATTACACGATCGCATAGCCGAACTTTGAGAAATAGTGTAAACATGAGTACACATCCTGAATCATCCGATAGGTCTGCAACAACACCATCAGCCGACTTTGTGATGTACAACATGATTCCTTACCTGCTGGTCAACCTAAACTGCAACCACTACCCCTACCCTATACTCAAATTTCTTTTGCTCCACATTTCATAAATCCACCTGAGGAACCTTTCACATATCCCACTCATGGCCTACCACATACCTATACATCCAATATCCACATCAATCCCCCTCACACTCAAGTTCCTCAAAAAATTATCCACCTGTTGGAGCATCAATTCTCTCCCCTTCCAAAGGAAATTTCGATAAACTTGGGGGAGTTGTCTTTGGTTAAAATCCATGAAAATCATTCATGTATGTGTCTTTTGTTTAACTATATTTTTGTAAATATTCTTGAATCAAGTGGCTTTTTGTAAGACACGTCATGTTTAACAAGTAACATGCTATTAAGTGTGATCTTTATCTTGAAATTGAATAAAATATACAGTTTTTTATATACAGTGTTACTTACACATTTTTTTCAAATGGCCGAGAATAGAATCCTTTTGGATATCACTGCTCCAAAATTTGATGGCAGCAATCTCGATATCTCACGAATGTGAATTTAGATTTCAAAATGAGAAGAGTAGCAAAGAGACATCAAAAAATGTTTCAAAGAGACCCGAATGGTATAAAGAGAGACTCAAGCTAAATTGGGATCAAGATTAAGGAAATAGAAATCAATGATCGCTTGATAGGAAACAGCTAAATGAAGCCTGTCATGGCCAATATTATCAAAAGGATTGGTCCATGCTTACAATAAAAGGGTCAAATCATGACTATTCAGACGAGGAGACAAATTGTCGGTGCAAGATGAGGCTAAAAGAAGAGTTTACTGTGACAGCCCCACATCCCCCTAAGGCGAACTAGAGGGTTCGGCGGACCGCTTGCCCAGCTCTCGCCAGAACTACGGAGTCGAAACACTCACAAACCCTACGTAACGCGCAATAGAACCCCAAGAAACCAACAATCTGAGATTACTAAGCCGCGAACACGAAGGCCAAACCATTCTGAGCGATAACACTGCGATCAAACGATTCACGTACAACGAATAATGAAGAGCGAAAATGAAGATGAAAATTAACAGTAGCTGCCACGTCACAATCCAGTCGGATTCAAGGCAGTGAACAACCAAAATTTTTTCAAATCCCCCTGCTAATCCGACCAGATATCAGGCCAAGAACTAGCCGAATATACGGCCGGATTTGATGAACAGTTCCTGCCAAATTGTTTTCTTTCCTCGTTCGGACTCTGCACTCGTCTGAATCCCAACCTAGAACATGTGAACTTTATATAGACTCGGAGACTATACATCCCCAACAAATAAGTTGAAGAGACATTGATAGCAACTTATATACACATATTAGCAACTTTACAAGTCAAAGGGGCGGTACTTGATCAAAGTACAATTAGGGTTTTCTTATACAAAGAAGCATAATCAAAACTAGAACTATAATTAGTTCGACTCTTTTCTTCAAAATCATGGTTTCCACAATATTGCTTCTGTAAAGAAAACAAAAGTAATGGGAAAGGGTGAGCTTACGCTCAATGAGGTTCCCAATATACAAGCAATCAAGAATCATGGAATCAATCAAATGATCACGCCAAATAAGGAAATGAATAATCATCTCAAATAGAAAGGATACAGGTGACTCTCAAGAGCCAAATTCCCTTTTCTTCACTAGTGCTTGATCAAGTAGTAGTTGACACTTTGTCAACTTTCAAGTACAGTAACCAGTCTAGTAGAGCACCACTTTACGCCAAATTCTATCCACCAAACATACCCCTTGCTAGGCCCGAACACCTCAACAGTAACAGTGGGTGGTAATACTGGAGTATACCGAAAATCCAGAGTTTTCAATACCCAAAGATTCCCCATGAACAGCCCCCATGGTTTTGTCAATTTTTCTCAACCAAGCCCTTGCTGGCTCGATTCAATTGACTCCCCATGAGGTTGAGCTCAGGTTTAATAGTAAGGTCATTGGATACACCTCCAAACGACATCAGATCAGGCATAATAACAGATTCGAGTTTATACAGTGAACAGTCACTCAGGCAAGAGAAAGAGTGTGACAAAGTACACCCTCGTCTCATTCAGAATAAACAAAGTTCACAGTCATTCAAGTCATAGATTTCAAGTATAAGTAAACCAGTTAATCAATAAATCAAGGGAGTGGTACACTCACCAGTTCAAGCGAAGATAACTTCAAAAGTTTTCAACCAAAGTAGGGCTTCGATCACCGAGAAACCCTAAAATAACCAAGATAAACAATTTATGGTCCCCACATCCACAAACCTAGTAAACAGAATGCACAATTGAGGTTCGACTACAAGTCGTAAGCCTATCCGAATGAACTATGAATGCAAAGATACAAACATGTGGCTTTGGGGTGAAAAAGTAACGGTTGATTCTAAAACATGAATAACCCCAAAGCCCTTCATATTTCACCAAATAAAAGCTCCAAAAACCAATCACAATCAAGCTCCTCATCCATCATAGGTAGTTTCCTTGCTCAAGTCCAAGACCTAGATCATGAATATCACGTCAAGTAAAGGAAATTCTAAAATAATCAAGTTCCACTCACCTTTTGGCATTTTAGTCACAACTAAAGGAACACTTATCGGATTCAGGCAAATTTTATGGCATTCCGAAGCTAAGACATAGGCCTACATTTTCTATGAAGATGTCGACACCCAGTTCTAACATTTTTAAGGTCAAAAATCGAAATCTCAGAGAAAACAGAAAACTGTCCTTGAAATAGGGCATTTGGGCAGTCAAGGGTATTTTAGTCATTTAACATGATACAGTACTCTAATTGAGTTGAAATTTTGTAGGTAGCTAGCTAACACCATTTTCTACAACTTTTATGTTTTGACCTAAGCCTGATTCAGCCTCTAACATGGACGAATTGAACACGTCAGAAGCAGGGCAGCTTTATCACTAACACAAGATTACATATAAGTTCATCAACCAAAACCGTAATCCAAACCCGTCATGCTGGCCGAATGTTATATGCTACAAAACTAACAAGGTTTAACCATGAATTTACTTCCATAAACTAAGCATAAGCATTACAACACATGAACACCAAGAACAACCATCCATTCCACAACCAAAGCTGAAACTTACACCACAAAGCTGGAATTTACTATAACCACTACTAAAATCATGAAATCTACCTAAACAAGCCAAAACTTTTACTTGTAAACCAATAAGTAGCACAACCACGAACTAATACCAAACTTACCTAGAATTGGAGAACCACAACATCCCCTAGGAAGCTTGGACCACCAAAACACTCCACTCCAAGATGGCAATCCACCTTCCTAAGCAACTTCTATGGATTAGTTTGTAATTTAATCGGTTGGAACTCAAGATTTGGACAAGAAATTGAAGAACAAGATGAAGGTTTTCTCTCTTTTTTCCTCTCCTTATTTTCAGCCAAGAAGGGTAAGAGAGTGAGGAAATTTTGGGTCAAAATCTGATTTTAGTAAAGGTGAGAAAACTTAGTTAAGTCCAACATCCAATCGGGTCACGACACTTGGCACCTTTAGGGTTTAATCTTATCTTCTTTCTCCCATTGGTTAAGCTATCTAGCTAACCTCTAATTATCTCATAGCACCTTGTAAAATAATATCCCTTAATACAAAACTTCAACTAGTTGTCAAAAATATATCGCATTTACCGCACTAGCGGGTCCCACGTCCATAACGCACCTCAAACTTAACATGTACTGACTCATACTAAGAAAATGATTTAAAAACGATACTCACGTATAAAAAATCTCTGAAAAATTAATATAATAAAATAAAGTAAGGAAAATGCACGCGGAAAATATAAAATAAAATAAGGAAAATTTTACGGGTCCCCACACTCTCTCCCCCTTAAAAGAATTTCGTTCTTGAAATTCTCCTCTTTTGACCACAAAACTAAATTCTACAGGGAATTCTTCTACTTTTTAAGAGCTTCCCTTCACTCATACCACTACTATGATCTATCTAGAGAGAAAATCGTAATAATGCAAAGACCAAAACGCCATGCTAAGAAAAATCAATGAAGATATCAAAAGTTCCCCTTTTTGAACTGCAAACGAAAATTTTCACTTAACTTCGAAACTAAACGATAATAAAAGATTCATGAATCAGGAATCCATACTTTCTAATCACCAATATTTAATATTACTCATCAAAATATCAGGTACTAGGTCCACTACTTTTATCGGGAATACTCTCACTACATAATGTTTGCATACACCTAGTTCCATAAATACAATTATTCCAGCCAATATATCACTGATTGCTAGCTTTAACTATTACAATAACTACACCATCCCAAAATTCATTTGTCTTGGGCAGTTCCTCACTTGGTGTCCCAGTTAGCCGTATCTGAAACATGCACCAATTTTCGAATAACATATTCCCGTATGAAGTTTGTTACATGATTCACACTTAGCAGTTACACATTTCTTCCTAAAGTGTCCATTCTTTTTCTTCTTCTTCCCATTATCCTTCATAGCGGATCCATCTCCATACAGCTCTTTACGTTTTCCTCTGATATTGCGCGAACTTCTTTCACCCCATTTATCTTTATTACTAGGAATGTCTTGAGATGTGGTTTGACTAGACGAAAACACTAACTCAAACTTCCTCCGTAACTCTTCCGGGATCCCTTAGTATTTCTTCTTCAGTTCTATGTTCTTGTGCAGTAGCTCAATTTTTTCCGAATACTCCTGTTTCCATCGTCCTTCCCAGTGCTTAGCTAATCTCTTTTGGAACTATACTTCCTTTTGAAAAATCTCTATTTCTTTATACATATCAGCCAAATGTGTCATCTCACCGATTCGCTCGAACTCAAGTAATAGCCTGCCACGCAAATTAAGAGATCAAAATAAGTAACTGAGTACACTCAGGATTCAAACCATATAACTATTAAGTTCCCTCACTCCCAATCCAACCACGGAAAATTACACTTAGATATTTTCAAATAAATTGACGAGAAAGTAGAACATAGTTAGGGCAATATCTTAATATACTATGCCACTTATCACTTATATACATAACGAAACTCTAAAACATGCTTCATGTATCAATAGTTTCACACCCTATCTCAAATTCGTTCATACAGGTATAGAAGCCAAATCCTTTTCTAAAATCTCCATACCTAATTCCAGACTCTCGATCTCGGCACGATAATAATCAAGCCAGGTCCATACTTTGACATTAGTGGTTAGGTAGCAAGAAAGTATAGGCAAGGGTAGTTCATCAAGGACCAAACTACAAGCATCAAATATCACAAGAGGATTTAAAATACTTATCTAGTTGCAGTTACACTGTCTCAAAAGCAAGTAAACACTTATCAAGCCTTCATGGGCATAGGGGAAGGAAACGGATCTTTGATGCAAATTCCTCAACGTACCCTATAATCTGATCACTGCCTCTAGAAACCCTAATCAGGCTATTACTAGATTAATCCATGATAACCCTCCTATACCCAATCTCTCCAATCAGTCCAATTCACTAGGTCAAGTGTTAGAATCTTCTGTACTTTGACCTTTGCCATCAAACTCACCTCCAGTGCAATCAAGATACAGACCCTTATTTTAGTGCTCTCCACTATTTAGTACTCAAGTATAAGAATCCACAATAAGATAATTCACAACTCGAGCCGGCCGGTCCCAAGAGTAAATCATCCCTATTAAAGATTCCTACCTGACATACATATCTATCTTCCCCAAGCACCATGGTAAAAATTTTTCACTTATAACATGCACGGTTCATAACTTATGACCAAGAAGAGCACTTAGTCCTTTACACTTATTCATCTAATCGAGACCATAACACCACTTGGCCCAAGCTCACTCCGCGCAGAGACCACACGAAATAGCTCTGATACCAACTGTGACAGCCCCACCTCCTCTTAAGGCGAAATGGAGGGTTCGACGGACCGCTTGCCCAACTCTCGCCAGGACTACGGAGTCGAAACACTCGCAAACCCGTAACGCGCGATAGAACCCCAAGAAACAAACAATCAGAGATTATGAAGCTGCGAACACGAAGACCAAACCATTCTTAGCGATAACACTACGATCAAACGATTCACGTACAACAAATAGCGAAGAACGAAAATGAAGATGCAAATTAACAGTAGCTGCCACGTCACAATCCGGTCAAGACTTGGCTGGATATCCGGCCGGATTCAAGGCAGTGAGCAACCAAAATTTTTGCAAACCCTCCTGCTAATCTAGCCAGATATCCAGCCAAGAATTGGCCGAATATATGACGGGATTTGATGAACAGTTCCCGCCAAATTGTTTTCTTTCCTCGTTCAGACTCTGCCCTCGTCCGAATCCCAAACCATAACATATGAACTTTATATAGACCGGAGACTGTAAATTTCTAACAAATAAGTTGTGGATCGTACCTTCTACAACCCCAGAGGAATCAGGAACTTGATGTTGCTCAAGGGAGTATACCCGAGCTGGCACCTTCGGCTTTGTCCCTTCTACCTTGGACTGTCCCGAGTTGGCCTTCGATGACTGGGTGGTTACTCTCGCCTCCCGAGGTAACACCGGACAGTTGGCTATTTGATGCTCCGTACTCCCGCAGCGCAAGCATTTTCTTCCTTTCAGTGTGGTTTGGTTTTCCACAAAATCCATAGGGTCCACGTGCAACTGAGGCCAAACTTCCTTGTGAGGTGTTCTTCTGCGGGACCCGTCCATTGTGACCACCCCTCGGCGGAGTCCCACTTGGCATCCCTGGTAGCCTTCCTCCTCCGGCTCCCCTTCCAAACTTAGGAGGGGTCCCTTTATCCCCTTGGGTCGAACTACTCGCAGAGAATCCTCTTTTTTTCGCCTGAAAATTCCTCACTTGAAGCCTTGCATTCTCAACTCGCAAAGCTTTCTCCACGGCGTCGCTAAAGGTACTGATCTGGGCTACCGCCAGAACCTTTTGAATTTCCACATTGAGCCCCTGAATAAAACGTCGAACTCTCCATTGCTCCGTCAGAATGAGTTCAGGGGCGAACTTAGATAAATGAGTAAACTGGCTCTCCTATTCAGCCACCGATTGAGTCCCCTGACAGAGTCTAATGAACTCGTCCTCCTTTTCCTGGACTAGAGGGGGAAAGTATTTCGCATTGAAGTCCCTCACAAAGTTTACCCATGTTCTTGGTGTTTGTTCCCGGTCCCACTTCATTCGTATCACGTTCCACCAAGAACGCGCGGCCCCTTCCAATTGAAAGACAGCAAAAGTAACCTGTCTCTCTTCAGAATAGTGTAGGGCAGCAAAAATATCTATCATTTTCTCTAACCACTTTTCGGCCACGACCGGGTCTGGCCCGCCCAGAAATTTTGATGGAGAGAACTTCTGAAATCTCTCTAGGGCCCGATCTTCACTCTCTGCTACATGGCTACGGTTCCCAGGTTGCTGAATAGGAGGTTGGCCCTGCTGTTGCACTATGTGGGCTAACAGATCAGTCATTTGCTGCATAGCAGCAGCTATCTGGACACTAGGGTCAACCATAGGTTCAGGGTTTGGTTCAGATGTGGTCCCCCTAGTACCCCCGTCAGTTGTGGGTTGCCTATTACCGCGTCCGTGGCCTCGTCCACTACGAGTGCCTTCCATTTTCTAAGTCAATCTAAAGTCGAGGCACAAAAATAATATTAAAAGTGCATATAAATACAGTCATATAAGCATGAACGGAGAACCAAAAGTAAACACCACATAAGGCATGTATACACATAGAGTATTTATACATAGAATCCGTAACGGTGTCAAACAGTCATACATGAGCAGTCAAGCAAATATATACAAAGGTACTCCCGTGAAGCCAAAAGAGGGTCTGCCCAAAATACAATGTACAACCTAGGTCCCAAAAGTACACAGCAACTAACCAAAAGCCTCTCCTAGGTATCCCTTACACGAGATCAAAACAAGGCTCAAAAAACCCTAATCTAGTCCTCAACGGAGCCAACCGACTCCCCCCAAGAGCTAGAGCTAGGGGCACCTCCCTGACCTGGAGCTCCGTCACCTGGAACTCCCCCTGGCGCATTGGCGCCAATCACTCTCTGGATGAGTGCCCCACACTCGTTGATAATACCGCCGGACCGGTCTCTCACCTCCCGGACTACCCTAGTGAGGCGGTCGTTAACCACCTGCAACTGCTCCCTCAGCGTGTTCGTCCTCTCCTGCTCCATGGCCACGTCCCCTTGGAGCTCTCTAATCCTATCGGCCTGCATCCGCATGATGCCCCTAAGCCTAAGAGTCTCAGTGCGCTCCCTGGCGGTGGCACATCTAAGCCTCCTCCGCTCCGCAAGTACCGCTATGACCACGTGGTCCGTATAAGAGTTGAACCAGCAAGCATACAGCGGCGGGTCCGGCTAGCGGTATACCATAGTCGAATCGGACCTCCCGGTCTCTCCTGGTAATCGATGAATCGTGGGCGCCTCTGAGGTGGCACGCCTCTGCCCGCTCCACTAGTCCCGGCCATAACCTACAAAAATAGCAAATGTTTATATCTTAGACAATATATTCACACTTAATGGCGTCTAGACACAATCCTCAAAATTCTAAGAATCAGGTTTCAGGTTCACCCAGGTTATTTCTGACTTAGGCTTTGATACCACCTATGACAGCCCCACCTTCCCCTAAGACGTACCAAAGGAGTTAGCGGGCTGCTTGCCCACCTCTCGCCAGGACTACTAAAACGGTAAAACACCAACTCAAGCCATTCGGCCATCTATTAGCGCGCTTCACCAAACCAACAATTGAGAAACGAAAAAAAAGCAAAAGTCAAAATGTAAAGTGAATAGTGACTGCCAATTCACAATCCGCTAAGACCCAATCGAATACGAGTAACTTCTTACAATCCCTGAAAGGAATATATACCAGCCAAATATAATACATTGAACATGAGTGCACATCCACTGTTAGAACCCACATTCGTATGTTTACAAGCCAAAAGGAAGCATTTAAATCCAGGTACAATTAAGGTTCCAACTATTGAGGAGCTACACAAAATTTCTCAACTAGCTCTACTCAACTCATTCTTCAAAAGCAAAAGTCCCAAAAGGTAATTCCCTGTAAGGAAAACAAAATTAACGGAGTAAGCTTTCGCCTAATGAGGTACCATCACGTAAATATACCAGGAGCACATAAACATAAGAATATTCAATCCAAATATGTACGTCAAGTAAGCAAAAGCAACAACACCCAAGTATAAGGAATAAAAGGATACGGATGGCACTCAAGAGCCCTTTTCCTTTTTTGTTTGCCGTACTTGATCTCATCTCATTGACTCTCCATCAATGTATACCAGGTAATCATGACCGTAGACTCCTCTTCACTCCAATTATCCGTCCACCTCACTTTCCCCTTACCGGGCCCGAACACCAAACAGTACAGAATTGGTATTACTCGAATATACCGGAATCAAGGGTCTCATACCCAAAGATTCCCAATTACAGTCCCCATGGCTTGTCAAATGTCCCGACCAAGTCCTTACTGGCTCGAGTCCATTGACTTCCAATGAGGTAGAGCTCAGGTTGAACAGTAAAGGTCTAGAGTTACAGTAAAGGTTGGTATCCAAGCGACACCAGTCAACGAGGACAGAGAGTATGAGAGTGGTAAAGTACACCCTCTCCTCACCTAGCTCAACCAATCATCACAACTAGTCTAAATCACAGAATTCAAGTACAAGAAAGCCACGGAATAACAAATATGTGAGTAGTACACTCACTAAGTCAAACAAAGCAATTTCACAAGTTTTCGCCCGACGTGAGCGTCGGATCACCGACACGGCCTGTAATAATCAAGAAAGTATAATTAAGACTCAAACACAAGTCGAATACCTTTTTTCTAGGAACTATTAAGGTAAGAACCAAATATAGCTTGGAAATAAGAAATACATAACATTTAGGGTTAAAAGGAGAAACAATCCCTAAAACCGTTCATTTCTATCCAATCTCAACCCAACTCACAAGAACCCAATAGCCTAGACACTTGGACAGCATTTTCCCTAAAATTTCAGCTTTCCAACCTACAAGACAATCATTAAAAGCCATCCAATGCAATCACAAGCACCCAAAACAATTCATAAGCCATTCAATATACTTCATTAGGGTCACAATACCCCTCAATTATAGCCAATTAGAAGCTCAACAATCATCCATAGAAAACCCCCAATTAGAAACCCTAAATCTGAAATTTTCCGCACAAGCGGAAATTTTCCGCAAATAACCACAATTAATGCACAAGAGAGCTATTTAACACCATTTAGAACCATCAATTTAAGCTCAATCATATCCATCATAGGAAAACAGAAAAATTGCCACAAAAATCAGAAAATTAGCTAGTTTCACTCCAATCCACCAAATCTTCCGAAAAATCACGTATATAGCTACTATAAGGCACCAATTGGCCAAAATTAGAAACAAAATATGAGTTCTAAGCAAGATACCTTAGTTCTTCAAGAAAGGTTGTAGCTTAGGAGATTTTCTTCTAAAACAACACCACCAAGTTCTTCAAACACCCTTAGCAAGATGATTTTATGGACTAATTCAAGAAATAATCGGTTAGTTTTCAAGATTTGAGCAAGGATTTGAAGATGGAAGGTTGAAGGTTTCTTTCCTTTGCTCCTTAGAAGAATTCGGCCAAGGAGAGGTGAAGATGAAGACTATTTGGGTCAAAATTGGACTTTAAGTGAAGTAAGAAAAGTTAGGCCAAAAGTAAGGCAAGTTTCCTCCAATAACGAATGGACACTTGGCACTTTGTTTTGTTTAGAGTTATCTTCTTGTCCCTTCATAATTAAACCATCTAGGTAACCTCTAATCATCTACTAACACCTAGTAATTAAATCCCTTTATGAAAAAAATTGAACCGAATTGGCCGAATTTCTCTCACTAAATACACTAGCAGGCCCCACGTCCAAAATATATTCCTAATTTCTCACGAACTACCTTATACTAGAAAAATCATTTAAAAACTATATTTACTGATAACATGTGGATAAAAGTAATATAATAAAGAAAATAAAAGAAAACGGGTGCACAAGAATAAAACCCTAAATAAATTTTTTTTTCGTTCTGGGTTCTCACATCCTCTCCCCCTTAAGAAATTTCGCCCTCGAAATTGCTCACCTGGGTGATTAAACAGCTCAGGGTATTTCTTTTACATCTCTTCCTCCATTTCCCAAGTTGCCTCTTCTATTCCATGATTCCTCCATAAAACCTTTACTAATGGAATTTGCTTATTCCTCAGTTCCTTAATCCTTCGATCGAGTACTTGTACAGGTCTCTCTTCATAGGTGAGTGCTTTATCTATCTCAATCTCCTCTGGTCGCACAATATGGGTTGGATTAGGATAGTACTTTTTCAGCATCGAGACATGGAAGACATCATGAATTCGAGATAAACTTGGCGGCAACTCGAGTCGGTACGCTACTTTTCCAACTTGTTGGAGAATGGTGTAGGGTCCCACGAACCGTGGTTGCAGTTTCTTTCCTCTACCCGCAGTGACGCTTCGTAGTGGCGTGATCTTAAGGAAAACATGGTCTCCAACTTCGAACTCCAAATCTTTCCTTCGGTTATCGGCGTAGCTCTTTTGTCGGCTTTGAGCTGTTTGGAGTCTTTGACGGATCAATTTAACCTTTTCTTGTGGATCCTCCATCCAGGGAATGGTTATTGGATCTAGAACTTTCTTTTCTCCTACTTAATCCCAATAAATGGGCGAACGACACTTCCGTCCGTAGAGAGCTTCATATGGTGCCATTTGAATGGACGAATGGTAACTGTTATTGTAGGCGAACTCTACCAAGGTCATATGTTGGCCCCAATTACCCCCAAAATCCAGAATACAAGTCCGTAGCATATCCTCGAGTGTTTGTATTGTTCGCTCTGACTGTCCATCCGTCTGGGGGTGATAAGTGGTACTAAAGTTGATTTTGGTCCCCAAGTTCTCCTGAAACTTTTGTCAAAATCTCGATACAAAATGAGGATCTCGGTCTAAAACTATACTCACTGGGACCCCATGCAACCTCACAATTTCATTCAGGTACAACCGAGCCAGTTTATCCATGGAATCCTTCACATTCACAGGTAAGAAATGGGCCGATTTGGTCAACCGATCAACGATCACCCAAACGGCATCATGTCCTTTTTGAGTTCTTGGCAGTCCAGAAACAAAGTCCATCGTGATATTTTTCCATTTCCATTCGGGTATCTCAAGAGGTTGTAATAGTCCAGAGGGTTTTTGGTGTTCAGCCTTGACTTGCTGGCAAATCAGACAGGTTTGGATATATTGAGCAATCTCTCTTTTCATCTTATCCCACCAGTACAACCCGTCGCAAGTCTTGGTACATCTTATTACTACCAGGATGGATCGTGTATTTCGATCGATGGGCTTCCTCCAAAATTTCCCTTTTTAGGTTTTCATCATTGGCCACCACCACTCGATTCCTATACCTTAAAATCCCTCCAGGACCCAAATTGAAATCAGGTAATGCTTCCTTTTCTACTTTTTCCTTCCACTTTTGTACCATCGGATCCTTCTCTTGGGCTTCTTTAATTCGATCAAGAATAGTAGAGGTTACCCGAATATTTCCAAAAGTTATTTTCTTGCATCCCAACCTAGGATTCCACTCACTAGCTGCTCCTAACATCTCCCACTCCTTGACCATCAACCCTGCTACTTGAGCTTTCCGACTTAGGGCATCCGCTACTACATTAGCTTTACCCGGATGGTAATTGATCGTGCAGTCATAATCTTCTATGAGTTCCATCCACCGGCGTTGCCTCATATTCAACTCCTTTTGGGAGAAGAGGTACTTCAGACTTTTATGGTCTGAATAAACCTCAAAGGTAACCCCGTAGAGATAGTGTCTCCACTTTTTCAGAGCAAAGACCACAGCAGCTAACTCCAAGTCATGGGTAGGGTAGTTTTGTTCATGGGCTTTTAGTTTCCTAGAGGCAAAAGCAATCACGTTCTTGTTTTGCATCAACACACACTCCAAGCCTTCTCTCGAAGCATCGGTATAAACGGTGAAATTGTCCCTCCCATTAGGCAAGGCCAGAACAGGAGCCATGGTTAACCTTCGCTTCAACTCCTGAAAACTGGTTTCACACCTAGTATCCCACACAAAACGGCCATTTTTCTTCGTCAGGTCCGTTAAAGGGCCGGCTAGTTTGGAAAAGTCTTTAATAAAGCGTCTATAGTACCCAGCCAACCCTAAGAAACTGCGAATCTCAGTGGGGTTTTCTGGCCTCTTCCATTCAGCCACTGCCTCTATTTTCGCGGGGTCTACCGTGATACCTTCTTTTGAAATCACGTCCCAAGAAAGAGATTTTCTCCAGCCAAAATTCACACTTACTAAATTTGACGTATAGTTGATGATCTCTCAGGGTTTGTAACACTAACTTCAAATGCTGCTCATGTTCCTCACGGGTTTTAGAATGGACTAAAATGTCGTCAATAAACACGACAACAAAGCGGTCCAGGTAGGGTTTGAAAACCCGATGCATCAAATCCATAAAGGCGGCAGAGGCATTGGTCAACCCAAAGGGCATGACCGCAAACTCAAAATGCCCATATCTAGAGTTGAAAGCAGTCTTGGGTACGTCGTCTTTCCTAATTAACAACTGATAGTAACCCTGTCGGAGATCTAACTTCGAAAAGACCACTGCGCCTTGCAACTGGTCAAACAGTTCATCGATATGGGGTAGTGGGTATTTGTTCTTAATGGTCATATTGTTTAATCCCCGATAGTCGATACACAATCATAAAGTTCCATCCTTCTTCTTAACAAATAGTACCGGAGCCCCCCAAGGAGATCCACTCTCATGAATAAACCCACGCTTCAACAGGTCCTGCAACTGCAATTTCAACTCCTTAAGTTCCGCAGGTGCCATTCGATAAGGGGTCTTAGAGATAGGTGACGCCCCCGGTAATAGGTTAATCTTAAACTCGATCTCTCTCTCCGGAGGTAAAGTTACTAATTCATCAGGAAACACATCCAGATATTCACTTACAACAGGCACATCTTCAACCCTCAGCTTGTCAGTGGGAGTGTTTATAAGAAAAGCTAGGAACCCTTGTGCCCCTCTATCCAATAATTTCCTAGCCCGAATACCTGAAACCAATGTAGATGAGGCTAAACTAACCCTTATATCGAGCCTTAGGGTTGCCTCCCCCGGGATACGAAATTCCACTACTTTCCTCTTGCAATCAAGTTGTGCATTGTACTTAGCTAGCCAGTCCATACCTAATATAACGTCGTACCCCTTAATAGCTAAGCTTATAAGATTCCCCACAAGCTTCCTCTCTCCTACCCAAATTTCACAATTTGCGTACATACAACCGGTAATCAAACGTTGGTCCCCCGTAGGAGTACTAACTTCTAAATCATAAGGCAAGCTAACAGGTGTTATATCAATGCCGCACATAAAATCGGGGTTAACAAAGGAATGGGTAGCACCAGAGTCTATCAAAATCCTAGCTAGAGGATGGAAAACAGGGATCGTACCTTCTACAACCCCAGAGGAATCAGGAACTTGATATTGCTCAAGGGAGTATACTCGAGCTGGCACCTTCGACTTTATCCCTTCCACCTTGGACTATCCCGAGTTGGCCTTCGATGACTGGGTGGTTACTCTCGCCTCCCGAGGTAACACCGGACAGTTGGCTATTTGATGCTCCGCACTCCCGCAGCGCAAGCATTTTCTTTCTTTCCTCCAACAGTTGTCTTCAGTCTGGTTTGGTTTTCCACAAAATACACAGGGTTCACGTGCAACTGAGGCCGAACTTCCTTGTGAGGGGCTCTTCTGCGGGGCCTGTCCATTGTGACCACCCCTCGGCGGAGTCCTATGTGGCATCCCCGGTAGCCTTCCTCCTCCGGCTCCCCTTCCAAACTTAAGAGGGGTCCCTTTATCCCCTTGGGTCGAACTACTCGCACAGAATCCTCGTTTTTTCACCTGAAAATTCCTCACTTGAAGCCTTGCATTCTCAACTCGCAAAACTTTCTCCACGGCGTCACTAAAGGTACTGATCTGGGCTACCGCCAGATCCTTTTGAATTTCCACATTGAGGCCCTGAATAAAACGTCGAACTCTCCTTTGCTCCGTCAGAATGAGTTCAGGGGCGAACTTAGATAAACGAGTAAATTGGCTCTCGTACTCAGCCACCGATTGAGTCCCCTGACAGAGTCTAATGAACTCGTCCTCCTTTTCCTGGACTAGAGGGGGAAAGTATTTCGCATTGAAGTCCCTCACAAAGTTTACCCATGTTCTTGGTGTTTGTTCTCGGTCGCACTTCATTCGTATCACGTTCCACCAAGAACGCACGGCCCCTTCCAATTGAAAGACAGCGAAAGTAACCTGTCTCTCCTCAGAATAGTGTAGGGCGGCAAAAATATCTATCATTTTCTCTAACCACTTTTCGGCCACGTCTGGGTCTGGCCCGCCCAGAAATTTTGGTGGAGAGAACTTCTGAAATCTCTCTAGGGCCCGATCTTCACTCTCTACTACATGGCCAGGGTTCCCAGGTTGCTGAATAGGAGGTTGGCCCTGTTGTTGCACTACGTGGGCTAACAGATCAGTCATTTGCTGCATTAGCAGCAGCTATCTGGACACTAGGGTCAACCATAGGTTCAGGGTTTGGTTCAGATGTGGTATCCCTAGTACCCCCGTCAGTTGTGGGTTGCCTATTACCGCGTCCGTGGCCTCGTCCACTACGAGTGCCTTCCATTTTCTAAGTCAATCTAAAGGCGAGGCATAAAAATAATATTAAAAGTGCATATAAATATAGTCATATAAGCATGAACGGAGAACCAAAAGTAAACACCACATAAGGCATGTATACACATAGAGCATTTATACATAGAATCCATAACGGTGTCAAACAGTCATACATGAGCAGTCAAGCAAATATATACAAAGGTACTCCCGTGAAGCCAAAAGAGGGTCTGCCCAAAATACAATGTACAACCTAGGTCCCAAAAGTACATAGCAACTAACCAAAAGCCTCTCCTAGGTATCCCTCACACGGGATCAAAACAAGGCTCAAAAAACCCTAATCTAGTCCTCAACGGAGCCAACCGACTCCCCCCAAGAGCTAGAGCTAGGGGCACCTCCCTGACCTGGAGCTCCGTCACCTGGAACTCCCCCTGGCGCATTGGCGCCAATCACTCTCTGGATGAGTGCCCCACACTCGTTGATAATACCGCCGGACCGGTCTCTCACCTCCCGGACTACCCTAGTGAGGCGGTCGTTAACCACCTGCAACTGCTCCCTCAGCGTGTTCGTCCTCTCCTGCACCATGGCCATGTCCCCTTGGAGCTCTCCAATCCTATCGGCCTGCATCCGCATGATGCCCCTAAGCCTAAGAGTCTCAGTGCGCTCCCTGGCGGCAGCACATCTAAGCCTCCTCCGCTCCGCAAGTACCGCTATGACCACGTGGTCCACGTAAGAGTAGAACTGGCAACGCATACAGCAGCGGGTCCGGCTAGCGGTATACCACAGTCGAATCGGACCTCCCGGTCTCTCTTGGTAATCGATGAATCATGGGCGCCTCTGAGGTGGCACGCCTCCGACCGCTCCACTAGTCCCAGCCATAACCTACAAAAATAGCAAAGGTTTATATCTTAGACAATATATTCACACTTAATGGCGTCTAGACACAATCCTCAAAATTCTAAGAATCAGGTTTCAGGTTCACCCAGGTTATTTCTGATCTTGGCTCTGATACCACCTATGACAGCCCCACCTTCCCCTAAGGCGTACCAAAGGAGTTAGCGAGCTGCCTGCCCACCTCTCGCCAGAGCTACTAAAACGGTAAAACACCAACTCAAGTCGTTCGGCCATCTATTAGCGCGTTTCACCAAACCAACAATTGAGAAACGAAAAAAAAACAAAAGTCAAAATGTAAAGTGAATAGTGACTGCCACGTCACAATCCGCTAAGACCCAATCGAATACGAGTAACTTTTTACAATCCCTGAAAGGAATATATACCAGCCAAATATAATACATTGAACACGAGTACACATCCACTGTTACAACCCACATTCGTATGTTTACAAGCCAAAAGGAAGCAATTAAATCCAGGTACAATTAAGGTTCCAACTATTGAGGAGCTACACAAAATTTCTCAACTAGCTCTACTCAACTCATTCTTCAAAAGCAAAAGTCCCAAAAGTTAATTCCCTGTAAGGAAAACAAAATTAACGGAGTGAGATTTCGCCCAATGAGGTACCATCACGTAAGTATACTAGGAGCACATAAACACAAGAATATTCAATCCAAATATGTACGTCAAGTAAGCAAAAGTAACAACACCCAAGTATAAGGAATAAAAGGATACGGATGGCTCTCAAGAGCCCTTTTCCTTTTTTTTTTGCCATACTTGATCTCATCTCATTGACCCTCCGTCAATGTATACCAGGTAATCATGACCGTAGACTCCTCTTCACTCCAATTATCCGTCCACCTCACTTTCCCCTTACCGGGCCCGAACACCAAACAGTACAGAATTGGTATTACTCGAGTATACCGGAATCAAGGGTCTCATACCTAAAGATTCCCAATTACAGTCCCCATGGCTTGTCAAATGTCCCCGACCAAGTCCTTACTGGCTCGAGTCCATTGACTTCCAATGAGGTAGAGCTCAGGTTGAACAGTAAAGGTCCAGAGTTACAGTAAAGATTGGTATCCAAGCGACACCAAATCAAGTACAGTCAAGAGTATTCAAGTGATATAATAACAGTCAAGTAAGTCTAATATAATAACCAGTCAAGGAGGCCAGAGAGTATGAGAGTGGTAAAGTACACCCTCGCCTCACCTAACTCAACGAATCATCACAACTAGTCCAAATCGCAGAATTCAAGTACAAGAAAGCCACAGAATAACAAATATGTGAGTAGTACACTCAGCAAGTCAAAGAAAGTAATTTCACAAGTTTTCGCCTGACGTGAGCGTCGGATCACCGACACACCCTATAATAATCAAGAAAGTATAATTACGACTCAAACACAAGTCGAATACCTTTTTCTAGGAACTATTAAGGCAAGAACCAAATATAGCTTGAAAATAAGAAATACATAACATTTAGAGTGAAAGGGGAAACAATCCCTAAAACCGTTCATTTCTATCCAATCTCAACCCAACTCACAAGAACCCAATAGCCTAGACACTTGGACAACATTTCCCCTAAAATTTCAGCTTTCCAACCTACAAGACAATCATTAAAAGCCATCCAACGCAACCACAAGCACCCAAACAATTCATAAGCCATTCAATATACTTCATTAGGGTCATAATACCCCTCAATTATAGCCAATTAGAAGCTCAACAATCATCCATAGAAAACCCCCAATTAGAAACCCTAAATCTGAAATTTTCTGCACAAGCGGAAATTTTCCGCAAATAACCACAATTAACGCACAAGAGAGCTATTTAACACCATTTAGAACCATCAATTCAAACTCAATCATATCCATCATAGGAAAACAGAAAAATTGCCACAAAAATCAGAAAATTAGCTAGATTCACTCCAATCCACCAAATCTTCCGAAAAATCACGTATATAGCTACTATAAGGCACCAATTGGCCAAAATTAGAAACAAAATTTGAGTTCCAAGCAAGATACCTTAGTTATTCAAGAAAGGTTGTAGCTTAGGAGGTTTTCTTCCAAAACAACACCACCAAGTTCTTCAAACACCTTTAGCAAGATGATTTTATGGACTAATTCAAGAAATAATCGGTTAGTTTTCAAGATTTGAGCAAGGATTTGAAGATGGAAGGTTGAAGGTTTCTTTCCTTTGCTCCCTAGAAGAATTCGGCCAAGGAGAGGTGAAGATGAAGACTATTTGGGTCAAAATTGGACTTTAAGTGAAGTAAGAAAAGTTAGGCCAAAAGTTAGGCAAGTTTCCTCCAATAACGAATGGACACTTGGCACTTTGTTTTGTTTAGAGTTATCTTCTTGTCCCTCCATAATTAAACCATCTAGATAACCTCTAATCATCTACTAACACCTAGTAATTAAATCCCTTTATGAAAAAAATTGAACCGAATTGGCCGAATTTCTCTCACTAAATACACTAGCGGGCCCCACGTCCAAAATATATTCCTAATTTCTCACGAACTACCTTATACTAGAAAAATGATTTAAAAACTATATTTACTGATAACATGTGGATAAAAGTAATATAATAAAGAAAATAAAAGAAAACGGGTGCACAGGAATAAAACCCTAAATAATTTTTTTTTCGTTCTGGGTTCTCACATCCTCTCCCCCTTAAGAAATTTTGCCCTCGAAATTGCTCACCTTCACCAAGTCGTAAGCCTATCCGAATGAACTATGAATGCAAAGATACAAACATGTGGCTTTGGGGTGAAAAAGTAACGGTTGATTCTAAAACATGAATAACCCCAAAGCCCTTCATATTTCACCAAATAAAAGCTCCAAAAACCAATCACAATCAAGATCCTCATCCATCATAGGTAGTTTCCTTGCTCAAGTCCAAGACCTAGATCACGAATATCACGTCAAGTAAAGGAAATTCTAAAATAATCAAGTCCCACTCACCTTTTGGCATTTTAGTCACAACTGAAGCAACACTTATCGGATTGAGACAAATTTTATTGTGTTTCGAAGCTAAGACATAGACCTACATTTTCTTTGAAGACATCGACATACAGTTCTTACATTTTCAAGGTCAAAAATTGAAATCTCAGAGAAAACCAAAAACTGTCCGTGAAATAGGGCATTTGGGCAGTCAAGGATATTTTGGTCATTTCACATGATACAGTGCTCCAATTGAGCTGAAATTTTGTAGGCAGCTAGTTAACGCCATTTTTTACAACTTTCATGTTTTGGCCTAAGCCTGATTCAGCCTCTAATATGGACAAATTGAACAGGTCAGAAGCAGGGCAGCTTTATTACTAAAACAACATATAAGTTCATCAACCAAAACCCTAATCCAAACCCTTCATGCTGGCCGAATGTTATATGCTACAAAACTAATAAGGTGTAACCATGAATTTACTTCCATAAACTAAGCATAAGCATTACTACACATGAACACCAAGAACAACCATCCATTCCACAACCAAAGCCGAAACTTACACCACAAAGCTGGAATTTACCATAACCACTACTAAAATCATGAAATCTACCTAAACAAGCCAAAACTTTTACTTGTAAACCAATAAGTAGCACAACCGTGAACTAATACCAAACTTACCTAGAATCGGAGAAGCACAACATCCCCTAGGAAGCTTGGACCACCAAAACACTCCACTCTAAGATGGCAATCCACCTTTCTAAGCAACTTCTATGGATTAGTTTGCAATTTAATCGGTTGGAACTCAAGATTTGGACAAGAAATTGAAGAACAAGATGAAGGTTTTCTCTCTTTTCTCCTCTCCTTATTTTCGGCCAAGAAGGGTAAGAAAGTGAGGATATTTTGGGTCAAATCTGATTTTAGTAAACGCGAGAAAACTTAGTCAAGTCCAACATCCAATCGGGTCGCGACACTTGGCACCTTAGGGTTTAATCTTATCTTCTTTCTCCCAATGGTTAAGCTATCTAGCTAACCACTAATTATCTCATAACACCTTGTAAAATAATATCCCTTAATACAAAACTTCAACTAGTTGTCAAAATATATCGCATTTACTGCACTAGCGGGTTCCACGTCCATAATTAACGCACCTCAAACTTAACATGTACTAACTCATACCAAGAAAATGATTTAAAAATGATACTCACTTATAAAAAATCTCTAAAAAATTAATATAATAAAATAAAGTAAGGAAAATGGACGCAGGAAATATAAAATAAAATATGAAAAATTTTACGGGTTCTCACATTTACCTCCAAATTGGCAAGGTTCTTTTATTGTCAAGAAGATATTGCCTGGTGGAGCACTTGTTCTCGCAGAAATGGATGAACAAGTTTTTTCTTAGCCAATCAATTCGGATATGTGCAAGAAATTCTTTATCTGATAAATGGAAGTTTCCTTTCAGGGCTAATGCGAAGAATGGATTGAAAGTCTGGCCTTTTTCCTTTCCAATTAAACATTTTATCCCTAATTATCCTCTTTTGAGTCTTCAGAATAAACTACTTCGTTTGGCAACTCCTGAGAATCGCAAACCCCACACTGGGGCAAGTTTGAGTTGGAAAGAAAAGTTTCAAGTGGTGAAAAATGATAGAAGAACAAAAGGAAATAAACAAAAGAAAACCTCAGTTAAAAATAGATTAGGGCAAATTTTGAAAATTTCAAAAGATGAATGAAAGAAAAGAGAAAAGAGAACCTCAATTGAGAATAAACTGGGGCAATTTTAGTAGGGTTAATATGAAGATGCGACCTTAGGTGATCTAACCACTTTTGAAATCCATCTTCAAGCCTTAATTTTTTAAGCACCTCATCTGACCACATTACGAAAAATCGAAAGTCCCAACTTCCGTTCTTTGCAACACCCCTTTTAGGAAATTTTCTAATCACATGACAAATCATGTCAATACACCTTCACCAATTTTGCAAGGGAAGGATTGTCGCACTGATACCATCATTTCTTAAAACACATTTTTTGAGTTGATAAAGGCTATTGGCTGGATTTGTTCATCAGGTGAAAATCCGAAAGGGTACCTTTGAAAAAAGAGGAAAAGGAAGAAAGAGAAAAGCAAAAAAAAGAAAAGAAAAGGAAAGAAAGAAAAATGAAAAATGAGAAAAAGAAAATAAAAGGGTGAGGGTACTCTTAGTGAAGACTCGGAAGGACGTTAAGGTAGGATTTTTATGAGGAAAGGTGAGCTTGGATTTGAATGGCTGGAGAATTAGTTCATTGGAATTTCTCTTCACATTGTGGTTGTATTACCAACATTGAACTCCGAAGGAACAATATCCAAAAGGTCAAACAGGGCACTTTGTTGGAGGCCAATGTATTTTGGTCATCAACATAGATTGCTGGATTTCTGATTCATTTCTCTAAAATCATATTTTTTTTCTCAATACAAGTCAATGGTTATTTTTTGCATGTGGTTTTTGACATTTTTGTATAAAATTTCTTTGGGTGTTGCATAGTTTCATTTGTCTCATTGGATTTTATCAAATGACAATTTCCTCGATTTTATCAAAAGGTACATATGTATAAGTTTTCATGTTAAGTTAACATTGGAAGCTAAGCCAACCGGGATGCAATTTGCAGTGCAAGGCCGAGTTTTGTAGCATCGAGGGAAAAACATCAAAATATTCATGTTTATACGTTTCTCGAAAGCCGGATGGATCAAATAGTGTGGCATTATTGTGATTGTCTCACATAGCAAAACTGGAAAAGTTATTTTTGTAATAAAGTCATGGAATGTCACCCAACATATAGACATTTAGGGTTCAAATAGAAGAGGAAGTGCGAATCAAGATCTTAAGGAGGAGCAACAATGCCACAATGCAAAGCAAGTGATTGGTTGTACAAAAATTGCTTCAAACTGGGGCAATTTTTGAAAAGATTTTTCAGGTAACTATTCAAGAACTTTTTCATACACTAACGTGTTTTTCTATCACCGTTAGCATCGAGTTTATCTCACTAACATGTTTTTTCTATCACCGTTAGTATCGAGTTTATCTCACTAACGTGTTTTTCTTCCATCGTTAGCATCGAGTTTATCTTACTAACGTGTGTTTTTCTATCACCGTTAGAACCGAGTTTATCTCACTAACATGTTTTTCATCGAGTTTATCTCACTAACGTGTGTTTTTTATCACCGTTAGCATCGAGTTTATCTCACTAACATGTGTTTTTCTTCCACCGTTAGCATCAAATTTATTTCACTAACATGTTTTTTCTATCACCGTTAGCATCGAGTTTATCTCACTAACGTGTGTCATGTTTTGCTATCACCGGTAGCATCGAGCTTATCTCACTAACGCGTGTCGTGTTTTTCTATCACCGTTATTATCGAGTATATCTCACTAACTTGTGTCGTATTTTTTCTATCACCATTAGCGTCGAGTTTTTCTCACTAACGTGTTTTTTTTTATCACTGTTAGCATCAGGTTCATCCCACTAACGTGTCTTCCTACTTCTGGCAGGCTTGGGTTATATCCCACTGACCGTTTTTACCTCATTTGAGATTGGGTTTCATCCCCCCAACCTTGGCACTGACCAATGTTATGGCAGGTTAGGATTTTATTCCACTGACCTTTTCTTTTTTATATTTACATGTTTCAGCTCACGGCAGAATAACATTTTTCTTTTTGAAACATTTTTTACACTAAATTTCAGAAAAAAAGAAAATTCTTAATAAAGATCCATTCTATCTTTATTAAGAATTCAGTTTTTTTATATAAATGACATTTTGTAAGGTAATTAGAAATTAGCATTGAAAAGAAAAATACAAAATACAAAATGATAAATGGCAAACATGCAATAGGGCCAAGTGGGGCACATGGAATAGGAACAAGTGTCTCTTTATTTTTTTGACAACACAACACCTAGAAGGTGAGGTGTTAGGACACTTGGGAAGCTTAGAAAAATTGGAAGGAAAAGAAAAAACAAAAAACAAAAAGAAGGCTTTGGCGGCTAGGGTTGAAGGGAAGCTATGGGAAGGAACCGAGAGTGAAGTAAGGAAAAGCAAGAAAAAGAAAAACTAAGGTAAAAGAGCAAGATGAAACTAGGGGAAGCCTGGGGGTAGAAGAAACCGAGAGAGCTAGAGGGAGAGCTTCGGCTGGCAGTAGGAAGCTGAAGGAGGAAAAGAAAGGGAAGAAGAAAAAGCTAGGAAGGCCGTGAACTTGAGAGGAAAAAGAAAGGAAGGCTAAGCAAGGGAGGAAACCGAGAGCAAGGAACAAGACTGAACAAAAAAGAGGGAAACGGAGAAAAGCTCTCGGCTAAGGAGAAAAGGAAGAAAAGGCAACCAGTTTTTTCGGGGATGAACAAGGAGAAAAGAGCTACGGGGGGCTGGAAAGAAAAAAGGCAAGAAAGAAACAAGAGAAAGAGGAGGCCGAGAGAGAAACCAAGCAAAAGAGAGGTAGCTACAGGCGAAGGAAAAGAGGGTTGAGGAACAAGAAAGGAAAGAAAGGAGGGAGGAAGAGCTGCGAGCAAGAAATCAAGAGGAGAAATGGGAGATTGAGAGAGCCTCGGGGAGTGATCAGAAGAAAGCAAGGAAAAGAAAGAGGAACGGGGAGAAAAAGAAGAAAGAAAAGAAGAAAAAAAAAAGGGCTATGGAGGAACAAAGACTGAGCGAAAAAGGCTGGAGACAGAAAAACTGGAAAAAGGGTTTCGGTCAGAGGGTTAGGAGGAAAGACAACCAAAGGAAAGGCTTCGGGGCTGATAGGAGGAAAAAGGGTGAAGGAAAAAGTTGAAAAATAGGAAACCAAGAGAGCTTGGAGAAGAATCTGAGGAAATCTGGGGAATCAGAGGAAAACGGGAGGAAAAACGAAAGAGAAAGGAAGAAAAACGACAAGAAAAGGAAAGGAAAGAAAAACTTTGCAAAAAATTTTTGGCAGGAAAAGGCTGATCTTTTGGCCTCATTCGGATTCATGTTTCTCTTTAACTATAGCTCTATTTGAGGCAATTTAAATTTCTGGATAATCTACGAAGTTGTGAGAGAAAATTTCATTTAGAAACTTGGTGGGGAAAATGTGATACCCCGAAAATTAGGAGGTTGTTTGTAAAGAAAATACTAAAGTGTATTTCTTTGGATTTGATTTAAAACCTTATTTTGTTTTAAAAGATTAGAAACCCTAAGATTTTTCTCAAAACCCTAATTTACTTGTGACTAACCGGTTTTCTTAAATCTCTCATATTTTAATTGAAACCCTAATTTTAATCACTGGAATTGTAAAATCCCTCACGTTTCTCTTAAAAACTTTCTTTTATTTGGAACTTATGATTTTATTATAGCCCTACTATCCAATCATTCCACAATAAGTGCAAACAAACCTAGAAAGTAGGGTTTCACTTTTTGTTTTCAAGTTGGAGCAAGTTAGGGTTTTCACGTGTATCCGTAGTGTAATTATCCGATACGGAATGAGGATCAAATTTGATAGGCAAAAGTGACTTTTGGATGTGGAAATTCTATATGACTAGAAGTGATAATAATAAGTTAGTGATTATAAGCTAAAAACCCTAGTATACTCGATTTAAGAGAAATCGCATTAAACCGACGAGTATCGATCACTACCGATTTAACCCACCACTTGACCACCACTTCCTTACCACCACATACCCTTGATATTTTTGCAAAATATCCCCCCTCATACTCATCCATATGGCCGAAATTTGTGGCCAAAAATGCAAGGGAGAAAGAGAAAAATTTGCATGGCTTTGGTGGTGACACCTATGGCCCTTTGATTAATTTTTTTTCCTTGTTCTTTTATCCTTCATTTCAGCTTATTTTCCTTCATTTCTTTCTGTTTTGGTCGAGCAAGAGAGAGAGAGAGAGAGAGAGAGAGAGAGCAAGAAAGAAAAACCTTCAATCCATCTTGATTTGCACCATTTGAGTGAAAGAAACAAGATTCTAAACTGATTAACTTGTGAGTTGTGAACTTGGGAAGCTAAGGGAACCAAAAATTTCAAGAGGAGGTAAAGTATTACTTTTGCAATCCCTTTTGTTGAGGTATAAGGTCTGACCCATGGCTTTGGTTCTTTTAATTTTTGTTTAAGATGTTATATAACTCATGTTTTGGTTAGATTAGTAGCTATACAAGTTGTTGTGATGATTTTGGGGTGATGTATGTAAGCTAGGGTTTGACTGATTTCCTTCTTATACTTGTTGTAGGAGTGGTATATGATGTATATAGGTTTGTATAAGAGATTGTGGTAGTGATTGAATCAAGAAAATGAAGAGATTGCCCTTGAAATCCCAAAATTCCAGATTTCTGGAATTGTATGCTTCAGTTCTGTCCGGTTTCAGTTCCCTATGTTAGAAGCCGAATTAGGCTTTGTATAAAACATGAAATTTGTATAGAATGATATTTTATAGTTTCCTACAAAATTTCAGCTCAATCAGAGTAACGTATCCTGTGAAAAGACCAAAATACCCTCGCTGCCCTAGAATGCATCCAGTGATCCGTTTTAGACAGTTCATCCAGTTGACCGTGTCTATTCACTATGATCTGTGCTGATTTAGCCATTTTCCAAAACATAAAAGTTTTAGTACTCTGTCTTAGCTTTTTAACACCTCCAAGAACACCTTAAACGGACTTTGGTAGCCTTAGATATGGCCATTTAAAGGTAGTACAGTTAATTAGCCAACTAGTTGGAATTTGGTTCTGTGAACTGGGAATTTGACTAGGTTACACTGGAATTTTGACTAAATCTTCATGAGAATTGTAGGACTTTGTGTTAGCTTTGAAATAGTATAAGTTTCATCCCAATTCGATAAGCGTAGCTTAGGTTGTGACCGTTACGGAAAAACACGTCAAATCTGTCTTTTGTTAAATCTCATTTCCGCACATGTCGTTAGCTTGATTTTGTACTTATATGACTTTGAGCCTATGGAATGGCTATTGAAATGAGATGATATTGTGTGTGACTTTGGGATTGATTGAGAAAAACAATGAAGCCATAAATGGCTAGAAAAATAGGTAAATACAAAGGGCGTGCTGCCCAAATTTTCGCTCGAGGGCTAAGTTTCTACTTGAACTTGTATATTTTTGTTTGGCAAATACTATGACCATTTTTCCATCTTAAAACATGATCCTTCTTCAATTGGAAACTCCAAATGTTTACTTACTCTTGCCCAAATAAAAAGGAGTGGTTTAGGGTTTTCTTGGGTATTTTGTCCTCTCTTTTACGTGAATTTCATTAAGACATTTAGTCTATAATATCTACTTGAATATGAGATGATTTTGAACCATATAAACGATCCCGAACACAGTATTTCTTAGCCTATCTAGCTGGATTCCGACTTGCCTTTGGTTCAAGTGTTTCCATTGGAAAATTTTATAACCCTTTTGAGTTGGATTTTACATTTGGACTATGAAACCCTAGTTATTTTTGTCCACGAGTCCAAATGTCCCCGTTTCACTTTAAAGTCATTTTATACGTTCCACTCATCATTTGTCGAGTTTCTTTAATTTCACCTAATTGTTTACGCTAGATGAGCTGTAATATTCTTTCTCGTTTAATCTTAGGTTTTCTTGGTGACTGAGGATAATATCCGGAAGGATATTTTGCACGTTTTGCATACATAGGTGAGTGTTCCTTGTTTGTTATATTCTCCTTGACTTCATGACTTCTTGTTGTTGTTTGATAATGTGTTAAGTGCTTTCAAGGATTTTCAAAATGAGTTTTCTAGGCGAGCGTGTACTTTATCGCACTCGACCTAAATGAATGTAAAACTTTCAATGATTTAATGATTGAAACATTAGTTGCGCATGATGTAAGCCTTTTGGCTGAACTGGGCTCTGCCCTTTGTTATCGATCGACTCGAGCCAGAAGCGGACTCGGTCAGGCGATATGGTGACCCTGGGTGAATTTGGTATACTCGAGTATTACCTTGTAGATTGGTGGAGCCTGGCCAACGTCCAGGAGGGGGTGAATGAAATGAACGAACGAACGAACGAGGGTTTTACTTACAAAATTTTCATTTTCAAATGATTGGAGGAATAAGGGGAACAACAGGAGAACAAACGAACGAATAAATGGCTCCCTGTGAGCCCGTATCCTTTTAATGAATGTTATTATTGCTTTATATTGTCATGTATCTTGCATTACTTGTTATTTATGGTTAATACATTAGCTTTATTGTTTGATTATGTGTTCGAAACCTCCCTGAGCTTTTAGCTCACCCCTTTAGTCTGTTTTCCTGAACAGGGGAAGGCGAGTAAGGACGAGAGCTCGGTTTATGTGAGAACCCGTAAAACCCTAATATTTTTTCCTAGGGTTTATTACCCCTTAATTGCATAATTTTTGCATTTTCTGGCTTAGAAATATTTTTCTGGTAGATTTTATGAGTAATTATAGTTTTTAGATGATTTTCTAGTATTGGAGAATTTTTAGAAAATTAAGAATATATATTGGACGTGGGACCCACTAGTGCGAAAAGTTCGGAAAAATTCGGCCAATAAGGTTAAGTTTTGGATATTGTGTAAACTTTATCGGGTGTTACGAGATAAGTAGAGTGTGTGATATGATTGATGTGAGAGGAAAAGAAAAGGATTGACATGCATTAATGGAGTGCCACGTGTCACTTGGTGGTTGGTTGGACTTTATGGTTTACTATTCACATTTTTAACTTTTTTTTACCAAAGGTTAAATATCTTCAAAATTCATTAAAATTTCCTCATTCTTTCTTCACCATAGCCGGCCCTCTCAAGCTCCAAAAGGAAGAGAACTCCATCAACTTTCAAGCTTCTACTTGGTGCAAATCACCCAAAAACATTAGCTTACATCCATTTTGCTCCATAAAATCTTTCCTTTTAGTGATAGTGAGTGGTCTAGTGAAGTTGTTTTGAAGAGCCAAGGTGTCTACAATCCCTATCTCTCTTGTTACTTGGTAAGTGATGCTAGAACACTCTACTACACCTAATGATGTTTATGTTATGCTTAGAAGTAGCTTGAGTGATGGAATATGTGATTTATTTCTTGATTTGAAGAGTTTTGGTGAAGTTTTCCATTTTATGATGAATTTTCTGGTTTAATATGAATGGGATGTTGTGGCCTTGTATGATGAATGGTAATGGTTTAAAATGACTCTAGTAGGTGTGAATTGTTGATAAATGCAATCAATTTTGGATTTGGATGGAAAAATGGAAAGTTAGGGTTCATAATTCCCTAATTCTGTCCGGTTTTAGATCATAGGGTTAGAGGCCGAATTGGACTTTTCTCAAAACATGAAAGTTGTAGGTATTGATGAGTTTGAAGTGCCTGAAAAATTTTAGGTCATTTGGATTTGTGTAGAGTGAGTTATGTCAGTTTTACTGTTGCTGTCCAGGGTTCCTCAGAATGTGAAAACTGCGCTTGTAATCGTTTGTTTTGACTGGAATTGGATTGGATTTTGAAGTTGGTGTCTTCTGATGAAATGTAGCTGGATGTCTTAGCTAACATATGCCTTTGGAATTTCAGCATTTGGACCTGTATAGACTGAGTTGTGTTCATTACAGCATAGTACGATTTGGGAACCTGCAATTTCGGTTCTGGATTTGGTATTTTGCATTTTTGACCTAGTTGTGCTAGGATTTGGACTGAGTGGCATTCTACAATGTTGTAGCCCTGTTTCTTAGCTTCGAAACGGTGGGTCTTACACCCCCATCCGATAACCGTAGTGAATTTGACGCCATTACCGCATTTTAAGGTCAAACACGGTTTTCCTATCAAGGCTTAAGCTAAGGCTATTTTGTAATTTCTGGTTACCAATGATGCTTATTTATGCATATGAAACCCTATTGGGGTTATATTTAGCGTTGTTTTGCGACTCGTTCACGAGTCTTATGGCACTTATTTATGTGTTCTAGGAGGAAACGGTGGTTCACGACGCACTTTGGACCGCAGTGCATGAAACATCATTTTCTTGCTTGGTGAGTATACTACTCACTTAATTGTTACTATGTGGCTTTGCTAAATGTATATGTGATGCCTTGAAGGCTTAATTGGATATTGGAATTGATTAAGGTGAGGGTGTACTTGACCGCCCTCACCCCTTGTGATAGTATCACTGATTGGCTACCGTTTTACTGCATTACTGAACTTGATATATTGGTTGGTTAATTCCATTTCATGGAAACTGCTTTGGTGTCGTTTGGACGAATGTCCAACGGCCTTACTATATTACTGATCTCAACCTCGTTTGGTAATCAATTGGATCGAGCCGGCGAGGGCTTGGTCGTGAAAATTGTCATGCCACGGGGACTGTACTGAGGAACCTTGTAGTAATGAGACTCTTGGTTCCGGTATACTCGAGTATTACCAAAATGACTGAATGGAGTGCGGGCCTGGTTGGGGTATGTTGGGTGGAAGGAATGGAAGTAAAGTGAGGTCTACGGTTTGGTACTTTTAACATTGACGGAGGGTCAATGAGGTTGGATCAAGAATGCAAGCGTGGACATGGGCTCTTGAGAGCCGACCGTATCCTTTTACCGTTTTGCTTCATTGCTTATTTGTATACTTTAAGTGATCGGTTATGCTGTATGCTATTGGTTGCTAATGTGATAGTTGCTCACTGGGCTTTAGCTCATTCCGTGTCATTTGTTTTCCTTACAGGAAAATGAAACTTTTGGAAAAAATTGTGATAGTTGGATGACAAGTTGAGCTCTTGTACATGTATTTTTGAATAGCTCCTTGAGGGTAAAAACCCTAAGTGTTTTGTTTCCACCAATGTTTGGTGTGTAAATGGCTTTTGGTACATGTATGAACTAGACGAATATCTTGGTTTGCCGTTTGGCTTGTAAATGTTGATTTTCAATGTACATATATGCTTGGCCGTGGTTTGGATAAATTTCGGCTTCGATTTTCATTTTTTTTTATTTTTGTGATTTTGACTTGTTTGCGCGCAATGGTAAGTTCCGGAACGTAATAGATCAATGTAAACTGAACCGTTAGTCCTGGTGAGAGCTGGGCAGGCAGTCCGCTAACCCCTTTGGTTCGCCTTAGGGAAAGGTGGGGCTGTCACAGTTTATACTAGCCTAGACTAGTTTCTGATTTTGTAATGGTTCTCGCCCTAGTGCTTGGCACGGGCTGGATGTGTGGTGAACTGAGAACCTTTGTATATTCGATGTTTGTTCTCCCTTTTGAGATAGTAATGTACACAAGTTTTGCGTTAGGTTATGGATTGTCGTTATATTTATTCCTGGGATTTATTTCGATTTTAATTGAGGACTAAAGTGAACGACGGAGTCCCGGCGAGAGTTGGGCAAGCAGTCCGTCGAACCCTCTGGTTCGCCTTAGGGGAGGTGGGGCTATCACAGAAAACAGCTGGAGGTCCTTCGAATTCAGCTCCAAAATTGTTGCTGCCACACACCTGGCTCAACTGGCAACTTCGCTCAAAGCTGCTTCCATCTGCTCTTGCTCATTCAAATCCAGTCCAGAAGCATCTCTAGGTATCCCCCAAGCCCTTTTCTTGTTCATCTCAATTCCTATATAAAATCCAATCTGCCAAACTGGAACCTGGGTTCTCGTTTGTCTGATGGGATTCGTATCTATCCGTGAAATCTGCGTTTTTGCTTTCTAAGATGATCAAAGTTGCATTTGGTTTGTGTAGAATTGGATTTCCTCTAGTTGTGCATGGTTGCTGTTGTTGCTGTTTCTTCCTTTTCCCTTCCCATTCATTTTTTTTCAAGAATTTGCTCCTTTCTCTGTGAATTGGGTAACTTGATGTTTTTGGTTATTAAGCTAGAGGGTTGGAATTTGTTTTGTCAAAAGGCATGCTGTCATCTTCTTTCTTTCCTTAGTTGTTGTGCAAACGACTCGAATAGCTAAGAGTTGCAAAACTTACAGAAAGAGTTGTGGCTTGAAGTTGCAGAAATAAGAACAAGAAAGCTCGTAACTTGCATGGAAATTTTTAGAAAAATTGCATTTTAAACGCCCAAGTTTCCCGTTATGCTACTATGGCCCAGAAAATTGTAATATCTAATCAATTTTGTCACTTTAAAATGTTAATCTTCTTTGATATGATTTAATATGATTTTTGAGTAGATTATTTGTAAATTTTAGGATGAATTTTGAGGTTTAATAGTTTGTGAGAGATTTATGATTTTGATTTGGATTTTTAGTAAAATTTTGGGTATTTTGTTTATTTGTAACAAATGGTTTTTCATTTATTTTTTGTGAATTTTAGTTTTGTTTTGGTGGGTTTCATCTTAAGCCATTAATTTTAATTTATTTTAATTTTGACCCCTAATATTTGTAATAATAATAATTTGACCCTTCAAACTTCTTTAATTGTTTCAATTAGGTCCTTGTTTGTTTTAATTTATTAAATATGTGTTGTTTATTTTTATTTGGATGATTTGATTGATTCTTCATGTTTATGATTATTTGTTAATTAAAGTGATGTCTTGACCTTTTCTTTGTTTTGGAGGGTAAATAAGGAAAAATAAGATTTCATTAGGCTATTAATTCAAGGGTGTGACGCCCTCACTTCTCCTAAGGGCGAATCCAATGGTATCCGCGGAACGTCTGCCCATCTCTCGCCAGGACTCGATATAATTTCAATTCAAAGTTAAGATAAATAGCCAAGAAATAACAGTCAAAGTAAACAAAGTCATTTCCTTAAATAAACTTTCAAGTTTCACAACACAGTTCTCAAAAGTACATCATTTTCCCAAATACAACCTCTAAAAGTTGTCTAACAATTACATTCAAATACCTCAATCAAAAGTCCATCGAGTCAGCTTCTTCACATTTCTTTCCATTCCAACTCCTGTTAAGGAAAACAAATCTAACGGGGGTGAGTGAATGCACGTGAGGCCAAGAAAACATGCAAAATGTGAGAACCCGTAATTTTTCCAACTTCTAGGTTTTCTTATTTTCAATGATTTGTTTTCTGCACTTTCTGTATCCGGAAAATTTTCTAGATAAATTTTATGAGTAAATATAATTTTTAGATGATTTTTCTAGTATTGAATAGGTTTTGAGAAATTAAGAGTGAATACCGGACGTGGGACCCACTAGTGCGAAAAGTTCGGCAATTTTCGGCCAACTAGGTTAAGTTTTGGATACTGGATTTAATTTACCAGGTGTTAAGGGATAAGTAGAGGATGTTATTTGGATTGGTGTGAGAGGGAACAAAGAGATAGAGATTCATTAATTAGGTGACAAGTGTCACCATTTGATTGGGCTACCTTAAGACTTTCTTACCATTGACTTAAATAACCAAAAATGACCCAAATATCTTCCAAAAATCTTCAAGAAGAGCCGGCCCTCTCAAGCTTTCTTTCTCTCTCTCTTATTCCAAGTACAAGGAAGAAAATACTTCAATCTTGCTCCAAATCATCAAAACTAACCATCCAACCTTGAAATTACTCCATAAAACCTCTTCAATTAGAGTTAGTAAGTGGATTTGTGGAGTTATTTGGAAGGTTAAGGTGACCCATAGCTCTCACTCTCTTGTTTTAAAGGTAAGTCATGAAGTACCACTCTCCTCCCTCTAATGATGCTTAATTGATGCTTAGTGGTGGTATAAGGTGCCACTTTATGGATTATATTGTGATTTTTGGTTGAATTGATGAACTTTTGTAATTTTTGGGGATTTTTTCTGTTTTAATATGAGTATGATTGTGTGACTATATATGATGATTGGAAATGGTATATAATGATTCTAGAAGGTGGAAAAAGTGGAAGATTGCAAGTAATTTCTGTTTTGGAAGAAATCTGGAAAATTAGGGTTCCTTGGTTCTTCATTCTGTCCGAAATTTTAGGTCATAGATAGAGGCCGAATTGGCCTTAACTCAAAACATAAAAGTTGTAGGGAATGACATTTTAGAGATGCCTGCAAAATTTCAGGTCAGTCGGAGTAGTGTGGAATGAGATAAGTCGAAATTACTATTGCTGTTCTGGTTATACCCGAAATTGAGATTTGCGACTGTAATTGGGTGTTTTGGTCTGAATTGCTTCCGAATTGGTTGTTGAGGCCTTCTGATGAAATTTATCCCTGTTTCTTAGCTTTCAGCTGGTTTTGGAATTTCTGGATTTGGACTTGTAGAGCCTGAGTTATGATGTTTCCGCTAGAATGCATTTTGGTGAATCTGTTTTACGTTTTTGATGTGGTATCTTGCATTTTTGACCTGTTTGCACTCAAAACTGGGTTGCGTGACCTTCTGTGATGTTGTAGCCCTGTCTTTTAGCTTCGAAATGGTGGGTCTTATACCTTCATCCGATAATTCTAGGGCATTTTGTGCCATTACCGCAAAAAGAGGTCAAAAACTGTTTTTTCAAGGCCAAAGCTAATTGCATTTCCGAATTTTCTGGTTTTCTCTAATGTTTGTATATGTTTATGGAACCCTATTGGGGTCATATTTGGCATTGATTTATGATTCGTTATCGAGTCTCATTGTACTTGTTTACATGTTTTAAGGCTTACTCTTATTCCGGTCATTTCCTAACTAACTTTTGTACTTGTACTACTTTGAGCCTAGTGAACGGCTTTTGGGAAATGAGATGAATTTTGTGTGAGATGTTGGGACTGATTTGAGGAAATAATGAAGCCATGATGGCTGGAAAATAGGTAAAAACAAGGGATATGTTGCCGAAATTTTACTTGAAGGCTAGTTGGATTTACTTGTGATTTGAGCAAAGAGCTTTTGGGTTGTTTGCGCCTAGGTCTCCATGTTACCTTTTCGTTTCCAAGAAAATCATGTTTTCCACCCTTGCATTAGTATTTATTTGGCAAGGCGTACGACGTGTAGTCGAGCCTCACCTGTGCATTCCGTTTACTCGATTTTGGATATGAAACCTTCAATTAGTTTACTTTGATTATTTTAGGGTTTCTCGGCGATTAAGGCCAATCTGAAGTGAAAACTTTTGAAGTTGAGCCGGTGAGTGTACCACTCCCCTCCATTGCTGTTTAACTTGATTTCTGCTCTGCAATCTGTTTATTTGTTTGAGACGAGAGTGTACTTTATCAAACTCGTTTTCTTGTTTGTTCATATGCCAATTTACTATGCAAAATTTGAATCTGTTATCTGTGTCTGCATCTGTTCGGATTTCTATGACCTATGAGCTCAGTCCTGTGGCTAAGTTATTCGAGTCGGGCCAGCAAGGGCCTGGACGATTAGATAACGAACCACGGTAGTCTGTTCGGGGATTTTGGGTATTGAGACCCTTGATTCCGGGTATACTCGAGTATTACCATTTTGTTCGTTTGAGGTGAGCGGGCCTGGTAAAGGGGTGTTTGGTGGACGGAATTCGGTGCGAAGTGGGTCTACGGACGCGTTGGGTCTATATACGTTGACGGAGAGTCAACCGGTTTGGATCAAGTACTGCGCTGGAAATTTGGCTCCTGAGAGCCACCTGTATCCTTCCTATGTGAATCATTAGTTGCTTTACTTTACATCTGGCATGTGTATCTGATTTGTTAAATGTGAAATGCCATGATTTTTCTGCTATATGTTTGGTACCTCATTGAGCGCAAGCTCACCCCTTTCTGTTCCTTTTGTTTTCCTTACAGGAAAATAAATACTTTTGGACTGGATTTGACAAATGGCTGCCAAATTGAGCTAGTTGAACATATCTTTTGTATAGCTCATGTATTAAAATCTTAAATGTACTTTTGGGAACTGTTTTCCTTTTGATTTGGCAAACCAGACATGTATCCACTTTTGAATACTTTTGTATGCCACTTTGGCTTGTAAATGCTAAGTTTCAAGATGGCAATGTTTGCTTGGTATTTGGTTGGGTTCTGACGGGTCGGTTACTATTCATAGCCGACTTCGATTTTATTTTATTTTTTTTTTTTTTACCCACGTTGGTAAGTTTCGGGATGTATTAGCTCGTTCTATACCGAACCGTTAGTCCTGGCGAGAGTTGGGCAGGCGACCCGCCGAACCCTCTAGTTCGCCTTAGGGGGAGGTGGGGCCGTCACAGGTGGTATCAGAGCCTGCTTCGCGTGGATTTGTGGAGTTATTTGGAAGATTAAGGTGACCCATGGCTCTCTTGTGACAGCCCCACCTCCCCCTAGGGCGTACCCCAGGGTTCGGCGGACCGCCTGCCCAACTCTCGCCGGGACTCAGTCGTTCACTACAATCCTTAAATGAATTACAATATAAATCTCAAATATACATCACATGGTCCACAAACATACATCCAAGTCTCCAATAATTACATGTCATAAGCGAAGCGGAAACGATTCTCAACTATACATAAAATGATTCCAAATCCAAATTATACAAGATATATGCCATCCAGTCACGTGAACAAGTACTACAAGTCCTTCCTTCGCCACGAGCCCTGTGGAGGGGAATAAAATATTTTTGGGGTGAGCTAGAAGCTCAGCGAGTAACCATTAAAATCAGTAATCAAATCGGTTTCACAATAGTTCATTTCAATGATGTCATAAATCAAATGATAAGTCCAGAAACAATTACAGCATTTACAATAAATTAAAATGGAGTATCAATAATTCAAGAAACATTGTAATTTACAATGGAAAGCGATAGTAACATTCATGAAAAAGATACGTTCGTTCTCCTGACATTTCCTCCTTCCTTCAAACTTTTGAAAAATGCATTTTCGTTTCTTTTGTAAATAAATGCCTCGCTCATTTGGTCATTCATTTCATTCACCAGACTCCATCAACCTCCACCAACCTACAAAGGTAATACTCGAGTATACCAAACGTTCATCCAAGTCCCTAATCGCCCGACCGAGACCGTTTCTGGCTCGAGACGACAGGTAACAATGGGCAATGGCCAGTTCAGCCCAAAAGGCTTACATCATGCGCAACTAGCATTTCAATAATTAAATCCTTGAAAATTGCACAGTTATTTAGGTCGAGTGCGATAAAGTACACACTCGCCTACAAAGCTCGTTTTGGAAATCATTCAAAACACTTAACACGTTATCAATCAATAATACAAGTCAGGAAGTCAAGAAAATATAGCAAATAAGGAACACTCATATGCAAGCACGCATGATATGCAAGAAAACAGTTCAAAAGTAACTTTGGAAACAGTTTAAAGGTAAATAATGCAAGAAAACGGTACAAAAGTAACTTTGGAAACAGTTCAAAAGTAAATAATGCAGGAAACGGTTCATAAATAACTTCAGAAATAGTTTGAGGTCACTCACCTCCATGGCTCAGAAATCATCCATCATATAACATTGCCTTGCTCAAATCCAAGTCTTAGATCACAAACTCAAAGCAATCAAACCCTTTAAAACTTCGGACAGCACTTCCCCTAAATTTGCTTACTTTCCCAGCCATCATGGCTTCATTATATCTTCAGCCAGTCCCAAAGGTACACATACAACAACAAGTTCATCCAATAGCCATTCAGCAAGCTCCAAGTAATACGAGTACAATTCAAGCTAGGGAAAAGTTCGGAAATGAAAGTTAAGCTCAAAACCAGAAAAACAGTTTTGACGTCATTTTGCGGTAATGGTACCAAAGGCGTTACGATTGTCAGATGAAGGTGCAAGATGCACCGTTTCGAAACTAAGAGATAGGGTTACAATATCACAGAAGGTCACTCAACCCAGTTTTGAGTGCAAACAGGTAAAAAAGGCAAGATACCACATCAAAAACGTAAAACAGATTCACCCTAATGCATTCTAGCGGAAACATCATAACTCAGGTTCTACAAGTCCAAATCCAGAAATTCCAAAACCAGCTGAAAGCTAAGAAACAGGGCTAAATTTCATTAGAAGACCTCAACAACCAATTCGGAAGCATTCCTGACCAAAACAACCAATTACAGAAGCAATTCCCAAATTCGGGTAAAACCAGGGCAGCAAGGGTAATTCCGTCTTTTCTCAAGCTACGCTACTCCGATTGACCTGAAATGTTGCAGGCACCTCTAAAATATCATTCCCTATAACTTTAATGAAGACCACTCAGTCCAGTTCTCACCCTAACTAGGTCAAATTTTCCAAAACAACTCCAGATTTTCCAGTTCGAAATTCACTGCAGAAATCACCTAGCAGTCCTGCTTTATTCACTCATATCGCAGCACACACAACTCCAATTCAGGTCATTCCAAAGCCATTTGAAAGCTAAGATATAGGGCTAGAATTCTTAAGAAGACATCAACAACCAAATCGGTAGTATTCCCAGTCAAACTACCCAATTACCAAAGCTGATTACTATTCTCGGATAGAAACAGGGTAGCAGGGGTATTTCGGTCGTTTCACAGTCTACCGAGCTCAGATTGGGCTGAAAATTTACAGGAAACTATAAAACATCATTCTCTACAACTTTCATGTTTTGTGGTAAGGCCAATTCGGCCTCTAACCTGGTCAAACAGAAACGGGCAGAATTGAGGAAATGAAACCCTAACTGGAAATTTTTGCATTCAAGTCAGAAATTTTCCACTAAAACATCTCTTTAGCTATCACAAGTCATTAATTTAACAAAATTAAGAACAAAGAAAGGATGGCTAGACATGATACCTTGAAATATCAAGAAAGGTAATGGCTTAGGGGTTTTTCTTCCAAAACAACTCCACCAAGAGCTTCAATCTTCCTTAGCTAGCAAGTTTTATGGAGTGGTTTGCAAATTAATCGGTTAAAACTCAAGATTTGGACAAGAAATTGAAGTGGAAGATGAAGGAATTTTCTTTCTTTTGTCTCTCTCTAATTTCAGCCGAAGGAGACAAGAAAATGAATGAATTTTGGTCAAAAATCTGATTTTATTAAAGTTACCAATCTTGGTCAAAGTCCAACACCTTTTTGATTAGCCAATCACAATTAAGCTTAGGAACTTCATGGAACCTTTAGGAAGTCTAGCAATTTATGATTAACCAAAAGTCACACTATGGCCCCAACTTCTTTTAATCTTTAGAATTAACTCCAATGAGTTGTCAACAATATACCGCATTTACCGCACTAGCGGGTCCCACATCCATAACGCACTTCAAATTTAACGTGGACTAACTTGTATCAAGGAAATGATTTGAAAACTATATTTCCTTATAAAAATGTATAAAAAAATGAATATATTGAAGAAAACAAACTTAGAGACAAGAAAACAAAATAATGTCGAGAAAATATATAAAAATTTTCGGTTTCTCATACTCATATTTTTCGGGGCGTCACATCTCTCTCTCTTGTTTTAAAGGTAAGTCATGAAGGACCACTCTCCTCCCTCTAATGATGCTTAATTGATGCTTAGTGGTGGTATAAGGTGCCACTTTATGGATTATATTGTGATTTTTGGTTGAATTGATGAACTTTTGTAATTTTTGGAGATTTTTTCTGTTTTAATATGAGTATGATTGTGTGGCTATATATGATGATTGGAAATGGTATATAATGATTCTAGAAGGTGGAAAAAGTGGAAGATTGCAAGTAATTTCTGTTTTGGAAGAAATCTGGAAAATTAGGGTTCCTTGGTTCTTCATTCTGTCCGAAATTTTAGGTCATAGATAGAGGCCGAATTGGCCTTAGCTCAAAACATGAAAGTTGTAGGGAATGACATTTTAGAGGTGCCTACAAAATTTCAGGTCAGTCGGAGTAGTGTGGAATGCGATAAGTCGAAATTACTATTGCTGTTCTGGTTTTACCCGAAATTGAGATTTGCGACTGTAATTGGGTGTTTTGGTCTGAATTGCTTCCGAATTGGTTGTTGAGGCCTTCTGATGAAATTTAGCCCTGTTTCTTAAATTTCAGCTGGTTTTGGAATTTCTGGATTTGGACTTGTAGAGCCTGAGTTATGATGTTTCCGCTAGAATGCATTTTGGTGAATCTGTTTTACGTTTTTGATGTGGTATCTTGCATTTTTGACCTATTTGCACTCAAAACTGGGTTGCGTGACCTTCTGTGATGTTGTAGCCCTGTCTTTTAGCTTCGAAATGGTGGGTCTTATACCTTCATACGATAATTCTAGGGCATTTGGTGCCATTACCGTAAAAAGAGGTCAAAAACTGTTTTTTCAAGGCCAAAGCTAATTGCATTTCCGAATTTTCTGGTTTTCTCTAATGTTTGTATATGTTTATGGAACCCTATTGGGGTCATATTTGGCATTGATTTATGATTCGTTATCGAGTCTCATTGTACTTGTTTACATGTTTTAAGGCTTACTCTTATTCCGGTCATTTCCTAGCTAACTTTTGTACTTGTACTACTTTGAGCTTAGTGAACGGCTTTTGGGAAATGAGATGAATTTTGTGTGAGATGTTGGGACTGATTTGAGGAAATAATGAAGCCATGATGGCTGGAAAATAGGTAAAAACAAGGGATATGCTGCCGAAATTTTACTTGAAGGCTAGTTGTATTTACTTGTGATTTGAGCAAAGGGCTTTTGGGTTGTTTGCGCCTAGGTCTTCATGTTACCTTTTCGTTTCCAAGAAAATCATGTTTTCCACCCTTGCATTAGTATTTATTTGGCAAGGCGTACGACGTGTAGTCGAGCCTCACTTGTGCATTCCGTTTACTCGATTTTGGATATGAAACCTTCAATTAGTTTACTTTGATTATTTTAGGGTTTCTTGGCGATTAAGGCCAATCTGAAGTGAAAACTTTTGAACTTGAGCCGGTGAGTGTACCACTCCCCTCCATTGCTGTTTAACTTGATTTCTGCTCTGCAATCTGTTTATTTGTTTGAGACGAGGGTGTACTTTATCACACTCGTTCTCTTGTCTGTTCATATGCCAATTTACTATGCAAAATTTGAATCTGTTATCTGTGTCTGCATATGTTCGGATTTCTATGACCTATGAGCTCAGTCCTGTGGCTAAGTTATTCGAGTCGGGCCGGCAAGGGCCTGGACGATTAGATAACGAACCACGGTATTCTGTTCGGGGATTTTGGGTATTGAGACCCTTGATTCCGGGTATACTCAAGTATTACCATTTTGTTCGTTTGAGGTGAGCGGGCCTAGTAAAGGGGTGTTTGGTGGACGGAATTCGGTACGAAGTGGGTCTACGGACGCGTTGGGTCTATATACGTTGACGGAGAGTCAACTGGTTTGGATCAAGTACTGCGCTAGAAATTTGGCTCCTGAGAGCCACCTGTATCCTTCCTATGTGAATCATTAGTTGCTTTACTTTACATCTGGCATGTGTATCTGATTTGTTAAATGTGAAATGCCATGATTTTTCTGCTATATGTTTGGTACCTCATTGAGCGCAAGCTCACCCCTTTCTGTTCCTTTTGTTTTCCTTACAGGAAAATAAATACTTTTGGACTGGATTTGACAAATGGCTGCCAAATCACAACCAAATAAAATCGAACAGCCTTACTGTATTACTGAGCTCAACCTCGTTGGTGGTCAATTGAATCGAGCCGGCGAGGGTTTGGTCGTGAAAATTGACTTGCCACGGGGACTGTACTGGGGAACCTTATAGTAATGAGACTCTTGGTTCCGGTATACTCGAGTATTACCAAAAGCTACTGAATTGGAGTGCGGGCCCGGTTGGGGTATGTTTGGTGGAAGGAATGGAGTGAAGTGAGGTCTACGGTCGGGTATTCTTAAACATTGACGGAGGGTCAATGAGATTGGATCAAGAATGTAAGCGTGGAAATGGGCTCTTGAGAGCCATCCGTATCCTTTTACTGACTTGTTTTAATTCTTAATTGTGTACTCAAAATGAAAGATTATGCTTATATGATCCTTGTTGCTTATGTGGTAGTAACTCACTGGGCTTAAGCTCATTCCGTTCCATTTGTTTTCCTTACAGGAAAATGACCACTTTTGGAAAGATTATACTTGTTGGTTGTCAAGTTGAGCTCATGTAAATGTATCTTTTGGATAGCTCTTCGAATGAAACCCTAATGTGTATTGGGTTCACTTTCTTTTGATTGGCAAACCGAACATGTATATTTGTAATGAATGGTTTTGATATGCCGCTTTGGCTTGAAAATGTTATATTTCAATGTGTGTATGTTTGGTTGAATTTCGGATCAACTCGTATTTCAAACGACAAAAAGAAAATTTTGGCTACTCTCGGCCTAGTATCTGGATTCTGACGTGGCCGGCGTTGATCATCATCGGCGCGTTTTCATTTTTTTTATTTTGTAATTTTGACTTGTTTACTCGCGTGGGTATGTTCCGGAACGTATTAGATCGACGTGAACTAATCCGTAGTCATGGCGAGAGCTGGGCAGGCAGTCCGCTAACCCCTTTGGTTTGCCTTAGGGGAAAGTGGGGCTGTTACATTAGCACATTGCAAAATAATATCCCTTTATGTAAACTTCCTCTAGTCATCAAAATTTTACCGCACTTACCGCACTAGCGGCTCCCACATCCATAATACATTTCAAATTTAACATGTACTAACTTATGCCAAGAAAATGATTTAAAAGCTTGGCTCAATAATAAAATATTGCGAAAATTAAGGCAATTATTTAAGGTAAAGAAAATGCATTCAAAGAAATAAATAAATGTAACCTAATTTTTCGGGTTCTCACACTCTCTTCCCCTTAATAGAATTTCGTCCTCAAAATTCTTTTCTTTGCTCAGAAAACTCAATTCTACAGTGATTTTTTCTACTTTTCAAGAGATTCTCCTCACTCATACCGCTACCACACTCTATCTAGAGTGAAAATCGTAATAATGCAACGACTAAAACACGATGCTAAGAAATCAGTGGAGATATCAAAAGGTAGAAGTGACACGACTTCAGATTTGATTAAAAAAATAGATTTGAAATTTGGTTACTACTCTCACTAGTTCTTAACCTTATCTTCTGTATGATGACAAATCGTTCACAATGTAAGACACCTCTCATTTTTTTTCCAATTATACCATTAGATCCGAATCACCCTTTGTAATCAAAATTTCTTCCTTTCGAACCACAAACGAAGAATCCTCACTTAACTTTAAGACTAAACTATAGTAAAAGATTCATGAATAAGGATCCAATACTGCCTCACCACCAATATTTAATATCACTTATTAAACAGCAAGTACCAAGTCCACTATTTCTCACAGGGATACAACTTACTACAAAAAAATATCACTACACATAGTTTAATAATTACAACTATTTCAGGCAAAACCTCACTAATGGCTAACTTTGATGAGGAATGTCTTGAGATGCTATTCGACTAGGCAAATGCACTAATACAAACTTATTCCGCATCTCTTCTGGAATCCCTTCGTATTTCTTTTTCAATTCTATGTTCTGGTGCAGTAGTTCAATTTTCTCCAAGTATTCTTGTTCCCATCACCCTTCCCAGTGCTCAGCAAATTTCTTTTGAAACTTTACTTCCTGACGAATAATCTCTATTTTCTTATGTAGATCAGTCACATATGTCATCTCGTCAATTCACTTAACTTGATAATAGCTTGCCAGGCAAATCAACGGACCAGAATAAGTAACGAATTCCAATTGGAACTCCAGTTGTGAGGACCCGAAAATTTTCTTATTTTATTTTATTTTACTGACTTAATTAATTATTTAATTCGACTATTTAAAATTCATTTACATGGAAAAATGCCTCTCTTATGTTTTTAAAGCATTTTGTTAGAAAAGTTACTTTTCGAAAACTCGTTTAGTTCTGAATAACGAGTACACATTTTTCAAAACTATATTTGAATTGAGAGTGTATTAATTTTGGAAAAGTAAGAATGATCAATAGTAGATTAAGAAAGGTCGTGAGGACTCGTAAAAATGTATTTATTTTAAACTCCTGTTACAAGCTTATTTAAATATTTAATTGCCTGTTTGCCCTGAATATTATTTTCTAACTTTTTTTAGACCCAATTACATGGAACTATGACTTACATGTATTTTTAAAATGACTTGTTATGAAAATTAATTTTTGGAAACTTGTTTAGTGAAAATAGTGAATACGCATTTGGAGACAGTGATCGATTTGAGGATACAATAAACTCAGAAAATTGGAGACTTATACATTAGTCTTAAAATAAGTATTTTTATGTTTAAGTACTAAAGTATTAGTTAGTAGTACAATCGTTATAAAAATTTCTTGGAAATTCCACTTTATCTTGCACAAATCGGAAATACACGTTTTCACACCCGCGGTTTAATTGAGGGACTTAAAACCTTTATTTCTAGACTATTAAGAATGAATAATAATAGTATGGATAGAAGTGAATTAGAGATTTAGCGCACAAGTGAAACAAACCCGAGGGGAAACGAGCGCAAAACGCGCGCGTAAGCGCACTCTCCTTAGTTGACTTTTGGAGCATTTTGGGCCACACATTCTTAGGCTTCTCATGGGAGCATCACACCAGATCAAAACTCTCCACTTTATCACCTTAAATAGCCGTGCAACTCTTTCGTTTTCCTCTAAACAGCCGTGCATCACTTCAAGAGGAAGAACACCAAGTTCTTCAATTTTCCTCCATCAAATCTTCACTAATTCTCCACCAAATCACCTCAAATTTTAACCACGCCTTGCTAAACACTTGGAGAGCACTTCAAGCTAGGAAAGAAGGCTGCTCTCACGGCTTTTCTTTGGCTCATAAGGACCAAAAATTTCTGTTTAGTTCCTCAAGAGAGGTAATGGACGATCAACCCTCCAAATCTTGATTTATAGAAGTAGTATTGCACTTATAAGCTTGTATATTCACATGGGTAGCTTTATTTATGTTGCATCTTGGTGTGTGGGCTCTATGAACTCCCACAATGACTTGATGGACTGATTTCATGAGTTTTGATGTTGTTAATATTGGTTTAGTGCTTAAATTAGTGGAAATAAGTTGTATTGTTGAAAGGAAGCTCAAAGGAGGTGAAGAGTAAAAATCTTCCAAATCTGCCCCTGCCATGTTCGTGCACTTTTGTGCAAAATTTTGAGGTTCTAATGACTTAATTATGATGTATATATGTTATATGGATGGTGTAGAAAGTTTCATTGAAAAATAACATGATTTGGTTGGTCAAATGTAGTGATTTCTAAGGTTTAGTAAAACTGGAAAATTTTTTCGGATTGCCCAGGCAGTCTTTTTGTTTCGGCCATAACTTGTTGCTCCGATGTCAAAATCAAGTGCCATTTGTGGTACTGAAAATTAGACATTCCCAGCTTTCAATTCATATAAAATTCACTTCCTGGTTCCATTTGTGTGAGGCAAACCATTCATTTGAAGTTGGCTGTCCTGTTTCATTGGTTCACTACAGGGCAGAACATGAACTACAACTTGATGCTCAAATGTGAGCTAGTTGTAGATGGATTTTGAAAATAGTTTCTTCTGAGAAATTGTATATTTATGAAAGTGTTTTCCAACACCACCAACCATGTCAAATTCTGAGTTGAATTGAGTCATTTGTGGACGTATTTAGAAACTGACTTCTTGAAGGAAAACTCTCCTTTGGGCAGAATTGTTACTAAACTCGATTGAGACTTGTTAATTTGAGATTCTTGGTGTTAATCACCCAAAATTGTGTTTTGGATACCTCTTAGACATTGTCTATGTAAATGGACCATGTTTGAGGTGCTTTGTAAGCCAAACGTTCTGAAAACGGAAAACGAAACTCGCAAGGCAGATTTGCCTTGGAAATTTTGGAAATTTGGTGATCTGGTTAACCAACTTTCCGTACATATTTATCCATGGAATTTGGCAGCAAAATACTCCTTATATGGTAGTATTATACTGCTAATTTTGGTGCCATTCTGAGTCCGTTTCGCTGCTCAACTAAACTTCCAAAGTTCATGACTTGATTTTGGAAAACCCTTGTTCAACAAAGAAATTTGGGTAAATTTGAGCTACCATATCTTGGTGATCAAAACTTCAATTCTCATTCCACTCATTCTACTTTAAACTTTGATTGCAACTCTAGTTGAGTTTCAAATTTGAGAGGCTAGTTCCAATTCTGTGAATTTTGCAGAATTTTCCAAGTTGGTGAAAAACCAACCCCGAAACTGTCTCGCAAGCCAAAACAGTAACTTTGAGACAAATTTTGAATACCTTCCGTTTGGAATCATGGAAAAGTGTCTTCTACAAACTTTTAGTACTTTAGAAGTAATTTCCAACGGTACCAATTTTTCCAATTTTGGACTCATAGAGAGTGAGATCTGATTTTTCAAAATTTGCTTATCAAATCTGAAATTTCTGAACTTAAAGAAAATTGAGGGTTTCAAACTCTCCATTTTACTCCGATATTGCTAGACCGTTTTGCACTTGATTTCAAAAACGAGAATCAGATTTCTCTTGTGTTTTTAAAACCCACTTCCGAGCCTCGACTATAAATAATTAAGGTTCAATTCATGAATTCTGCTTAGAATGAACACTAGTACAACCTTCACGATAAGTAAGGGATTTTAAGCGATGGTTTGTAATAGACAACTATTGTTTGCTCAGGTGCTCATGGAGACCTTCAAGAGGATCTCGAGGGGAACACCTGAAGGATTGTATACGCACTTACTCTTTTGTTGCAATAGGTGAGTGTTCCATATAGGAGTACGTAATTTGAATAAATCTATGACATGCTTAATCCATGATCATTAAGTGTTAAGTGCTACATGTTAAGTATTTACCACACTTATACATATTTAAGTCATGTATACTTGAATTACTCGACATGAAATACTTGAACTGTATATTTATGTGATGTGTTTAAATGATTAATTATGCTATGGCTGCATAAGTCGGTTGGAGTGAATCTCGTCGACTCTTAAGTGGTAAAAGTGGGAAACGGCCAATGGCAGCCTATTAAAATGACTAATGTCTACCAATTAACCGTGATTACTACCGTTAACCGTTTACCGTAATTACTTACCGTTTTCCTATCTACTTGATTACTTGATTACTATCAATTACATGTTCACATGAAATTATCAAATATTGCTTATGTATTTATGTGTTAATTGTTGCTAGTAATTGCTCATATGAAATTGTCCACCATTTTAAGGCGAGTGTGTACTTTATCTCATTCGACCTACCAAAAGAATAAATTTTTACCGTCCACCAAGTTATTTGATTACTTGTGCATGTTGTAAACTCTAAGCTGAACTTGGGCCCTACCCTTGGTTACTGACCTACTCGAGCCAGAACTGCGCTCGGTCGGGTAGGTTAAAACCCTGGGCCACCATTTCGGTATACTCGAGTATTACCACTGGAGGGATAAGGCGATGGCTAGACAGTACCGTGGGGACCGGAAGTTATAAGGTGCAGTTGACCGAAATAGTTCCAATGGAACACCGTATCCTTCAATGTGTGTTTATTTTACATAATGATAACCGTTTCATGCAAATGTGCCATACCTGTAATATGCTCAAAGTACTCGTACAATGATTATTGTCTCATATTAATATGCCAATGTGCAGCCTTGAACCATACATGTAGTATGCTCAATTACTTGATTTATTAGAACTGCTAGAGTGTTTTGGAATCTCACTGGGCTGTGTAGCTCATTCCATGATTTTATTTTCTTTAACAGGGTTCAAGACCGAGAGTACTCGTGAATAGTACTAGATTGCTTTCTTTTGAAGATTTTAAGTTGTATTACAGCAGATGGTTGTAGTAAATATTCTTTTGGATTGTATTAAGCTTGAGAGCTGATTAATTGTAAGTGTGAGATATTTTGGTGTACTTTTATTATGTATTGAAGTTATTTGAAGTATTATTGAAGTATTCCGAGCTTGTGAATTGTGGATTGTGGTGAGTCCTAGCGAGAGCTGCGTAGGCGTCCCGCGGATATCCTTTGGTTCGCCTTAGAGAGAAGTGGGGGCATCACACCAGTCATATAACTTTTAAGGCCATTCACTTCCAATTGAACCACGGGAGCTTAAACTTAGCTATCCTCAAAAGAAATAGACAAGAAAGTAGAATACGGGTAGGATAATCTCTCAAAATGCTATGCCATTTATTCTTATTCCGGAATTTTAACACAAGGAGTATCCTTATCATTTATGTACATAATAAAATCCTAAAACATACTTCTTGTCTCAATCATACACGAGTGCAAGCTGCATAACTTATATTTCTATATCAAAGGAAAAAGGCATGGAAAGTATAGTAAGTCATATAGGCAAGGTGCACGCATAATTTGTAAAAGAAAATGATCAAAAATGGATAAATTCAAAGCCAATATGTGCAACTAAAAACCATGTTTTGAATACTTGTTTAGAATGTTAGAAATCAGGTTTAGAACAACATTCACAGCAAATAATAAAGTCTGAATCTAACTACAATCTATCAAAACCCTAGCCAAACATTTATTGAACTTGTCCAAGATAGCATTCACTGTTTCAATCTCCTCAATCGGTTAAATGTCATGTCCAATACAAGAATCCTCCGTGCTCTGACCTTTACCAATAAAACTTACTTCAAGTGCAATCAAGATACAGACCATTATTCTAGTGCTCTCTACTATTTGGTACTCAAGTATAAGAATCCACAATAAGATAATTCACAACTCGAGCCAGCCGATTCCAAGAGTAAATCACCTATATTAGGGATTCCTATCTGACGTACATATCTATCTTCCCCAAATATCATGATAAGGGATTTACACTTATAACAGGCACGATTCACAGCTTACGCCCAAAAAGAGTACTTAGTGCTTTACACTTATTCACATAATCGGGACGATAACAGCACTTGGCCCCAAGCTTACTCCGCGCAAAGACCACGCGAAGCGGCCTTGATACCAACTGTGACAGCCCCACCTTCCCCTAGGGCGTACCCTAAGGGTTAGCGAATTGCCTACCCAACTCTTGTCAGGACTACTAAACTGAAAACACGAACACCAAACCATATGATACAATAGAACTTCGATTAAACGATCAACGAAAACGAAAAAAAGAACAGAGGCCACGTCAGAATCTGACCAAGATTTGGCCGGATTGCTGGCCGAGTTCCTGGCCGGGTTCAGGACAGTGACCAAAACGAAAATTCCTCCTCTTCCCTTGACAATCCGGCAAAGTATCCGGCTAGGATCTGGCCGGATATACTGTCGGATTCCCTGCAGTGATTTCCCGCGAGAATTCTTTTCTTTCCTTGTTCAAGCTCCAAACTCGTCCGGCGCTCCCACAAATACAAGAAAAGTTTCTATAATCATAGAAACATGCATTCTTAACTAATATACATAATCATACGCTTGCTTAAATATATATACATTCGAGTCTTTACAAGCCAAAATATTATACTCGATCCAAATACATTTAGGGTTTCTATTACAGAGGAGCTTAAACAAAACATATATCTATATTAGCTCGACTCTTTCCTCCAAAAATCAGTGTTCCAAAATATGATTCCCTGTAAGGAAAACAAAGGTAATGGGGGTAAGCTTATGCTCAATGAGGTACCATAAGTAAAAGCAGTCAAGAATCATGGAACTTTACTTTAGTCAATCATATAGAAACACCAGATATAAAAATGAACAAGCGTCTCAGTTAGACATAGTAATTCAACTAGAAAGGATACAGGTGGCTCTCAGGAGCCAAATTCCTGTTGCTTCACAAGAGCTTGATCAAATAGTAGTTGACACTCCGTCAACTTTCAAGTAAAATAACTAGTCCAGTAGAGCACCACTTTACACCAAATTTCGTCCACCAAACATACCCCTTATCGGGCCCGAATGCCTCAACAGGAACAAAGGTGGTAATACCCGAGTATACCAAAAATCTAGAGTCTCTAATACTCAAAGATTTCCCAGATACAGTCCCCATAGCTTGTCAATTTTTCTCGACCAAGTCCCTTGCTGGCTCGATTCAATTAACTACCAATGAGGTTGAGCTTAGATCTAACAAGAAGGTCGTTAGATACAAGCCTCCAAATAACATCAGATCATGCACAAGTAACAGATTCAGATGTATACAAGAACCAGTCAAACAGGTGAGAGAGCGAGTGTGATAAAGTACACCCTCGTCTCATCCAGAATAAACAAAGGTCACAGTCATTCAAGTCACAGATTGCAAGTACAAATAAACCAGATAAGCAACAAGTCATGCGAGTGGTACACTTACCAATCAATGGCAACACTTCACTTTATCCTCGATTCGTCCTCTTGAACTCACTCGAGTCCTGTGGCCATATAGTATATAAAAGGCTAGCAACACAAAATCAAAATATATGAAGAAATTAGTTTCTAAGACTTCATTTCCTTTCACTTAAATCTCCATTCCACTCATTAACTATACTCAAATGATTTACCAACTCCAAACTTAAAGTGGGAAATAAAAGTAAGAACAGTTCGAGAAAAATAGAATTTTTTAGTTTTGCACAACACTATTCGAAAAATCATATCTCAAGATTCTTAAGTCCAAAATTGATAAACTTTATATCGTCAGAAATTAGATTCAAAGGGTTACAAGTTCTTAGAAGGCACATTTGTAAGATTCAATCCACAAGTTAGTCAAGTTCGAGCCTCAAGTTCTTAGAAGGCACATTTTTCCTAGCTTGACTTGTCTTTGTACTACCTGGAGCTTGCTGAATGGCTATTGGATGAACTTGTTGTTGTGTGTGTACCTTTGGGACTGGTTGAGGAAATAAGGAAGCCATAATGGCTGGAAAAGTAAGCAAATTTAGGGGAAATGCTGTCCGAACTTTTAAAGGACTTGTTTGCATTGAGTTTGTGATCTAAGACTTGGATTTGAGCAAGGTAATGATATATGATGGATGGTTTCTGAGCCATGGAGGTGAGTGACCTCAAACTATTTCTGAAGTTATTTATGAACCGTTTCCTGCATTATTTACTTTTGAACTATTTCCAAAGTTACTTTTGTACCGTTTTCTTGCATTATTTACCTTTAAACTGTTTCCAAAGTTACTTTTGAACTGTTTTCTTGCATATGAGTGTTCCTTATTTGCTATATTTTCTTGACTTCATGACTTGTATTATTGATTGATAACGTGTTAAGTGTTTTGAATGATTTCGAAAACGAGCTTTCTAGGCGAGTGTATACTTTATCGCACTCGACCTAAATAACTGTGCAATTTTCAAGGATTTAATTATTGAAATGCTAGTTGCGCATGATGTAAGCCTTTTGGGCTGAACTGGCCATTGCCCCTTGTTACCGGTCATCTCGAGCCAGAAACGGTCTCGGTCGGGCGATTAGGGACTTGGGTGAACGTTTGGTATACTCGAGTATTACCTTTGTAGGTTGGTGGAGGTTGGTGGAGTCTGGTGAATGAAATGAATGACCAAATGAGCGAGGCATTTATTTATAAAAGAAACGAAAATGCATTTTTCAAAAGTTTGAAGGAAGGAGGAAATGTCAGGAGAACGAACGTATCTTTTCATGAATGTTACTATCGCTTTCCATTGTAAATATTTCTTGAATTATTGATACTCCATATTTACTGTTTTGTAAATGCTGTAATCGTTTCTGGACTTATCATTTGATCTATGACATCATTGATTTATGACATCATTGAAAAGAAATATTGTTAAACCAATTTGATTACTGATTTTCTGGTTACTCGCTGAGCTTCTAGCTCACCCCAAAAATATTTTATTCCCCTCCACAGGGCTCAAGGCGAAGGCAGGACTTGTTGTGCTTATTCACGTGAATGGATGGCTTATATCTTGTACAGTTTTGGATTTGGAATCATTTGATGTATAGTTGGGAATTAGTTTCCGCTGCATTTGTGACATGTAATTATTGGAGACTTGGATGTATATTTGTGGACCATGTGATGTATATTTGACATTTATTCTTGTAATTCATTTGAGGACTTTAGTGAACGACTGAGTCCCGGCGAGAGCTGGGCAGGCGGCCCGCCGAACCCTCTGGTTCGCCTTAGGGGGAGGTGGGGCCGTCACACAGTTTGTAGTGCAACTAGGTCAAAAATACAAGACACTAGTTCAGAACCGTAAGAGCAGGGGGACCAACCACGTTTTGGTTAACGATCTACAATTCGGTCTACTTAGGTCCAAATCCATTGATTCCAAAGCCAAATGATAGCTAGGACATCAGGCTACATTTCATTAGAAGATCTCAACAACCAGTTCAGAAGTTTTCCTAGCCAAAATAGCTAATTACAGCAACAAATCCCAAGTTCGGATGAAACCAGAGCAGCAGGGGTAAATTCGACTTTTCTCACTCTACACTACTCCGATTGACCTGAAATTTTACAGGCACCTCAAACACATCAATACCTACAACTTTCATGTTTTAAGCAAAGGCCAATTCGGCCTCTAACTAGGGTGAACAGTGCCAGACAGAATTGAAGATAATGAAGCCCTAAGTTTTCCAAATTTCCTTTCAAACAAGAAGTTCTTGCAATAAACCATCATTTACATTAACTCGCCTCATTCTATATCATTTCCACTCATCACACCCAGCCAACAAGCAATAATCATATGCAAATAGAAAAATCATAATTAATTAGAAAACTTCACCATAATCCACTAAACCTATGAAATCATTAACACTATAACAATCTTAACCACTAGAAACCACCATGATACCATTAGTATGACCAAAGAGAAAGTTTCTTAGCATCTCACCTTAATCCCAAGAAAGATAGCCCTTAAGCTTTGCCCTTCAAAATCACTCCACCAAGAGCTTTAATCCCCCTTAACCAACACTTGTATGGAGTAGCATAAAAATCTATTGGTGAAATCTCAAGATTGAAACAAAAGTTGAAATGAGAAAATGAAAGCTTTTCTTGGTTTTTCCTCTCAAGAGCCACGGTTGAGCAAGGAGCAAATGAAGATATTTTGGTGATCAAATGTGATAAGAAGGAAGAAAAAAACGCTGGTCAAACCAGCTGTCCCGTCAGAATCCGGCCGGATTCCCGGCCGGATTCCTGGCCGGATATGAGGCCGAGAGGAAACAAATTTTTTTCAAAACTGCAGGGCAATCCGGCCAGCTATCCGGCCAGAAACTGGCCGGATTTCCGGCCGGATTTGGCCACTTCATTTTTCCAAAATTTTCTCTTTTTTTTCCGAATTCGATTGCCGCGCTCAACCGCACTTCTAACACATACACATATACACATATCTCACACACAAATGCACATAACAATGAACCTTCCATTGTTTAACCGAAAGGGTTAACAAATTTTCACTAAAAATAGAGAAAAGAAAATAAGCAAAAAGGCCAAGAAAGTTATGGTAGGTTAGGGTTCTCACAATCTCACTCATTACAAGTTCAAATTATGAATGGTTGGTGGCGTTGGAAACTAAGTTCAAAATATCAGAAGAAAGCATTTCCAAAATCAGTTCACAAGTAGTTCGAATTCAAGCCACAAGTTGCAACTTCTCATGTCCATTCGAATGGAATAGGTAGACAGAACATAACAGAACAGCTGACTTTATCAATTCACTGCAGTTCACTCAGATCGAACTAGAAAGTGATTTTTATACCGTTAGAAATCTACGGATGTCTATTTTTGAATACTACTAACGGTACTCAATTTTGACTTTTGTACAAAGAGATATGTTCAATCAAAGGAGCACTGTTCGACTGCCCAGATTGCTATTTCCAGGTTTCTTTAAATTTCAAAATTCCAAGTTTTGTTTAACCAAATGAAATGATTTTTGGACAAGACTTTGTACACACCATATACAACATATAAGCATCAATTTGACAGCTAACAAGCATAAAAAATTTTGAAATATCACAGAGCAACATGACCAGAAATTTTCAGCCAGCTCAAGTCTCCACTTCCTTTGATTTTCCTTTCACTTTTCTAACCATAATCAACTCACTTAACATATAAACAACATTAATCAAGCATTTAATCCTCAAGGCAGCTACCTAAAGGTTACACAAAGTCCACTATCTTAGAGTTTAAAGCAAGAAATAGAGCACCTCAAGTCCGCTAGCCTAATCCTTGCTTAGGGTTTCAAATCCATGCAACCCAAGCTTGATTCTTAAAGAAAAATGAAGAGATTACAAAAGTTGAAGTGTACATCTTGAATCTTTGAAGAAACCAGAAATTTTCACCAATAAACCTCCAAAATGAAGCCTTTCACCAAGCTAAAGCTAATCTCCAAGTGGTTTTGAGGTTGCATGCAAAATTAGAAGTGAATTGGAGCAAGAATGAGCAAGATGGAGTGGAGCTTTCTTCCTTTTCTTTTCTTGTGCTGTTTGGTCGGCTGATGGAGAGGAGAAGATGAGGGTTTGAGTGATAAAACTTGGGGAGAAAGAATGAGAAAAGTAGCTTTAGGTTGTGTGCAAAAAGTCAACTCTCACTAGTGGTCGCGCGAGGGTTTCGTGCCACTGTTTTCTCTCGGGTTTGATACACTCATGCACTAATCCTCCAATGTAATTCTTTTAATATTGTAATTACTCACTTTTAATAGTCTAATATAAATTTATCAAGTCTCCAATTAGTCGAACGGTGTGACTTTCGGACAACTATCGATGCGCTCGCGATAAAGCGAAAATTTGAACTCACTCACCTCTAATCTCTCAATTAACTTTTCTTAGCCTACTATTGATCATTCTTAATTCTCCAAGATTATTACACTCTCGAATCGAATGTTGCCTCGAAAAATATGCATTTGCTATTCCTTATTAAACAAGCCTCCGAAAAATTAGAATACGGGTAGGACAATCTCTCAAAATGCTATGCCATTTATTCTTATTCCGGAATTTTAACACAAGGAGTATCCTTATCACTTATATACATAATAAAATTCTAAAGCATACTTCTTATCTCAATCATACACGTGTGCAAGTTGCATAACTTATATTTCTATATCAAAGGAAAAAGGCATGAAAAGTATAGTAAGTCTTATAGGCAGAGTGCACGCATAATTTGTAAAAGAAAATGATAAAAAACGGTTAAGTTCAAAGCCAATATGTGCAACTAAAAATCATGTTTTGAATACTTATTTAGAATGTTAGAAATCAGGTTTAGAACAACATTCATAGCAAATAATAAAATCCAAATCTAAGCACAATCTATCAAAACCCTAGCCAAACATTTATTGAACTACTCCAAGATAGCATTCATCGTTCCAATCTCCTTAATCGGTTAAATGTCAAGTCCAATACAAGAATCCTCCGTGCTCTGACCTTTGCCATTAAAACTTACTTCAAGTGCAATCAAGATACAACCCCTTATTATAGTGCTCTTTACTATTTGGTATTTAAGTACAAGAATCCACAATAGGATAATTCACAACTCGAGCCGGCCAGTCCCGTGACAGTCCCACCTCCTCCTAAGGCGAACCAAAGAGTTCGGTGGGCCGCTTGTCCAACTCTCGCCGGGACTCACTACAAAACTCAAGCGTGAATATAATCGATGGTTCTTAAAAGCTCAAACGAAGTATATTAAATTCACCATTCCAACATACCAAAGTACAAGTCCAATACTTCATCTAAATTTTCATAATAATAACTTAAGTACAATCCTTATGTTTGCAATTCAAATCATTCTTACAAAAGTATAATCCCCAAAATATCATGAGATTTACATTCACTTCAACCACAAGTACATCAGACCATAAAGTTCACAAATCTTTCAAAATAACCATTACATTCCACAAAGAAAATCAATCACAACCCAGATAAAGGATAATCCACAGTACTCCAAATCCTTGTGCTTCAATAACTATCCTTCTCGAGCCCTGCATAGAACAAAAATGTTTTTGTGGGTAAGCTAAAGCTCAATGAGGTTTCAAAAGGGAAAATCAAGTATTTATAAACCAGTGCGTAATTGCTACTTTGAAATCACATGTAGTAGTAGTACTTTTTCTGGTAACTTTACTATGAGCACAACTCATAAATCATTTAAAATCATTAACGTACATTTGGAATGAATGACCATATACATATATTTTCATGAATTTTTAGTCAAACAAATAGTGGCTCGTCCGACTAGAAGAACATTACAAGGATTGCTTCGTCTCAGAGATTAATGCTCATGAGGAGTCTTACCCGAGAAATGTCAACTAGGAGAGCAATAACAGTACTAATAGTAAAGCAAACACAAAAGGATACAGTACTCGGTCCACTTCCCGTCCTTATAACTTCCATCGGTAACTCCTTTGGTTGACTGGCCATCACCTTATTCCTCCAGCGGTAATACTCGAGTATACCAAAATACAGTGCCCAGGGTTATCAACCTATCCGACCGAGTCCGCTTCTGGCTCGAATAGGTGATAACGAAGGGGGACAGGCCTTGCTCAGCCAATGTGATAAAGTACACATGGCCTACAGCATACGCAAATAACATATAAACAATGAAATATTGAACAGTTAAGTGATACAGCAACAGTTAGGTTGAATGCAGTAATGTACACACTCGCCTAGAAATAAGTATTTTTCATTCAAGTGAACAAGATTCATCAAGTATTTGATCACTTAGGCATGTAAGAAGCATTTATCAAGTCACATCACGTATATATATATATATATGCAATTATACAAACAATGGTTATAAAAGTTCGAGAAGCAATTTTGTGCAAAATAGTTTGGAATCCCTCACCGTAATCCAGAGCAAAGCAAGAGCAAAAGCAGGAAATTAAAAGAGCTTCTCGGTGTCCTCTAGATCACTTGAGATTAATCACAATCACGAATTATCTAGATGCTCGATCAAGACGAATAAAAGAAAACCTCTTAGATATACACACTCAAGAGCCTCAAGTTCAAACAAATCGAAATAGGAAATTTTCACTTAATCATTGGAATAATAACTAAAAGGAATTTAAAAGTCCCATTTCCGAGTTAAATCATGGCAAGGACTATCAATTTCAAAAGAAGAGTAAAATGCCTAATTTGGCATGGAAATCGAGAAAGGAGAAAAATGTGTTCGTACTACAAAATTTTCAATAAAAGCCCAAGTACTAGAATATAAGTGAAAAATCATGTTTTCTAAATTTATGAAGTCAAAGTTTCCTAACAATCACTTTTTCCATAATAAATATGGAAGTTAAAGTTCTAACTTTCAAATAGGAAATTTAGTGAAACCCCTCAAGGATTTCTCTAGTTAAAATGCTCAAGGCCAAATTTTCAAGTGTTTCGGTTTATCGAAACCAACATTCAAAATAAAGTTCCAAATTATAAGCGAGCACGTTTTCACCATAAAAATAAGTTTGGAATGTCCCAAGAGTCTCAAAAGAGTGACCTAAGCTCTTAAAAGAGCAAGTAGGTTCAAATCGGAAAATTTCACTTTTACTCGTGAAACTTTGAAAAATCGGTCCGGAAGTTCAAAAAGTCCAAAAATGGAAAATTTTACACCGTCGAAAACTTCATGTGAAGCATAACAACTTTGTGAAGACTGTTATCCAAAAGTCAAATCAGAAACAAGTCAATTTTTCAAGTGAAATTTCTGTTCATAGAAGATAAGGCAAAACAGTCCCCACTTTCCAATAACCTTGGATTTTTGTCAAAAATCATAGAATCAAAACCAGCCTTTGAAATTTGATATGTGTTGCATTCCAGTTTTCAAAAAAAAAAATGAACGGAACTCGATTCCGACGTTCCTAGCTCAAGAAATAAAAGTTTGAAGTTCGCACAAGCTTAAGGACTGATGAGCTTTGTTTTCCAGAATTTCAATTCTGACACACTTCAGCAAAAAGGCCATATCTGGCTCTATATTTACTCAAATCAGGAATGGTTGGTGGCATTGAAAACTAGATTCACAAGGATACATTTATACAGAAGAAATCATTTCCAATATCCAAACCCAAGTGGTTCAAAAATCAGCAACAAGTCGCAATTTCTGGACTGTCCTCGGGTGAACAGTGGCTGTCAATCAGCAAATTTTCAAGACTCACCATGGATCACTCGGGATGAACTAGAAAATGAGCTTGGTACCATTTTAAAGCTATAAGAGTCTACTTTCAAATGCCACAAGCAGCACTTGATTTCAATCAACGAGCAAAACGTTATAGGCACAAATGTTGCTGGTCAGAAAATTCTGGAGCTTGTTCCAGTTTTGCATCTTTACTTGTAACTCAAAATTTAACCAACCATTTGGGTTGATTTTTGGTAGACAACCACAATACACACAGCGCAACATATCTACATCAATTTGGAAGCTCAATTAGCACCAGAAAAGTTTCGAAATTACAGGGCAGCAGCAAACAAGAAAGTCGGGCAGCAAGTCAGAAATTTTCCAGGGTTGTGACTAAATTTTGCATGCAATTTTGGTGTACCAAATCAAAGGGTTTTTGGCTGAAATTTTGTACACTTAAAGCTTAAATATCAGCACTCAAATGTACTAAAAAAAAGGCATGAAAATATAGGCAAACAAACAGAGTAACAAGGTCAAGAATTTCGGTCAGCAGTCCTCCCTTCTCTCGGTTTCCCTCTTTTCTCTTCCTCTTCTAGTTTCTACCATTATAACTCATCAAAATCACACTGACACACACATTAACATCTTAACAGCCCTCAAGCAACAATGGTGGGAGTTCATAAAGCCCACATCAACCAACCAAATTCAACTAATAACAACAATAAGGAAGCTACAAGCTTCAGAGCTAGAAATGAACCAAGAAAGCAAGGATTTTGTGTGTTACCTCTTGAAGCTATGAAACCTAGCAAAATCAGAATTTTCCTTCCCAAATTTCACCACCATCAACCACCCAATCCACCCTCAAAGCCACAAAATCAGCTCCTCCACCTAGCTAGGATGAAAACCCACAAGTTGATGAGGAACTTTGATGGATTAGGTGCAAGGTTTGAGCAGAAAAATTGCAGAGCTCTTCTTCCTTTTTTTTTTCTCTTGTGAGGGACGAATTTAGAGAGAGAAAGATGAGAGAGATTGTTTCAGAATTTTTTTAAGTGTGTTTTTTGGGAGAAAAGAAAGCTTAAAGGCTAAGTTTTCAAGGTCAAACCTCGTTAGGTCCGAATAGGGTTTCGCGCGACAACTTTTCGCACTCGTTTGCTACTTTTGTGCACTAAACCTCCGAGGTAATTCCTCTAGTGCAATAATAGTACATTCTTGGTAGTATAATATCAAATTCTTAAATCTCCAATTAAGCAGATTAATGCACCTGTCGGGGCCATTTCGGCAAGCGGGTGCACAAGGGTCGAACTTAAGGAATTCTCGTTTGAACTTTGAACATTCAACTTATTCGACTTTAAAACTTGAAAATATGATAATTCAAGTATATATAACAATCAAAATCACCAAAAATAATTCAACTGGAATAAATTTGGTCATTAAAATAATAATTGTTTAAAGAACCAATTGTTTAGACTCATTTTTGAGAAATTCATGCAATTTGGGAAAACTTGAGTAACTCACATGCAAAAATACTTTTAAATGACCAATTTAAGAATATTTTGCAATAATAAAAATATGAGTCCTCACAAGTCCCAAGAGTAAATCACTTATATATTAAGGATTCCTACCTGACGTACATATCTATCTTTCTCAAGTATCATAATAAGGGATTTACACTTATAACAGCTCAAGGATTCACAGCTTACGCCCAAGAAGAGCACTTAGTCCTTTAGACTTATTTACATAATCGGGACCATAACACCACTTGGCCCCCAGCTCACTTCACCCAGAAACCACGCGAAGCAGCTCTGATACCAACTGTGACAGCCCGTACCCTAAGGGTTAGCGAACTGCCTGCTCAACTCTCGCTAGGATTACTAAACTGAAAACACGAACACTAAACCATACGATACAATAGAACTTCGATTAAACAATCAATGAAAATGAAAAAAAATAGAGGCCACGTTAGAATTCCACCAAGATTTGGCCGGATTGCCGACCGAATTCCCAGGCGGGTTCAGGGTAGTGACCAAAACGAAAATTACTCATTTTCCCATAACAATCCGGCCAAGATCTGGTCAGATATACGGCCAGATTCCCTGTAGTGATTTCCCGCCCGAATTCTTTTCTTTCCTTGTTCAAGTTTCGAACTCGCCCGGCTCTCCCACAAATACAAGAAAAGCTTCCATAATCATATAAACATGCATTCTAAACTAATATACATAACCATACGCTTGCTTAAATATATACATTGCAGTCTTTACAAGCCAAAATGTTATACTCGATCAAAATACATTTAGGGTTTCTATTACAAAGGAGCTTAAACAAAGCATATATCTATATTAGCTCGACTCTTTTCTCCAAAAATCAGTGTTCCAAAATATGGTCCCCTGTAAGGAAAACAACGGTAACGAGAGTGAGCTTACACTCAATGAGGTACCATAAGTACAAGCAGTCAAGAATCATGGAACTTTACTTTAGTCAAGCATATAGAAACACCAGATATAAAGATGAACAAGCGCCTCAGTTAAACATAGTAATTCAACTAGAAAGGATACAGGTGACTCTCAAGAGCCAAATTCCTATTGCTTCACTAGAGCTTGATCAAATTGTAGTTGACTGTGACAGCCCCACCTTCCCCTAAGGCGAACCAAAGAGGTTAGCGGACTGCCTGCCCAGCTCTCGCCAGGACTAACGGTGCAGTATAAAGCGATCTATCACGTTCTGAAACTTATAATGCGCGCAAACAAGGTAAAAGGGCAAAATAACCCAAAATAAAAGAAATGAAATCCAGAGTCGGCCATGAGTAGTAACCGACCCATCCGAAACCCAACCAAACATCGAAATACATATACAACATAACATTAACCATTTACAAGCCACAATGGCATTTAAAAGTGATACAAAAGTCACTACATATGTGGGTTGCCAAAACAAAAGTGAAAACGGCCCTAATGATACATTTAGGGTCCCATTTTATATACAATACAAAAGAGGCATTCATCTAGTTCATTCGGCAACCATTTAACAAAATTCATTCCAAAAGAGTCATATTCCTGTAAGGAAAACAAAAGAAACGGGGTGAGCTAAGTGCCCAGTGAGAATACAACCACCATAGCAACTAAGATCACATAAGCATAACAGTTCAGTTCAAGTATGCAAATAAGAAGTAAATCAAATCAGTGAAAGGATACGGACGGCTCTCAAGAGCCCATTTCCACGCTTATTTCTTGATCCAACCTCATTGACCCTCCGTCAATGTTAAGAATAACCAACCGTAGACAACTCTTTACTTCCATACCTTCCACCCAACATTCCCCAACCGGGCCCGCACTCCATTCAGTCATTTTGGTAATACTCGAGTTTACCGGAATCAAGAGTCTCATTACTACAAGACTTCCCAGTACAATCCCCGTGGCATGTCAATTATCACGACCAAGCCCTCGCCGGCTCGATCCAATTGACTACCTAACGGAGTTGAGCTTAGTGATACAGTAAGGTCGTTGGAATTCATCCAAACAACACCAAATCAGTTTCCATGAAATGGAATGCAATAACTCATATATCAAGTTCAGTAAGACAGTGAAACAGTAGACAATCAGTGATACTATCAAAAGGGGTGAGGGCGGTCAAGTACACCCTCACCTTAATCAATTACAATATCCAAATAAACCTTCAAGGCAACACAACCACATATAGCAAAGCCACATTAGAACATTTAAGTGAGTAGTATACTCACCAACCACGTAAGTGATGTTTCATACACCGTGGTCACCAATCCGTCGTGCACTACCGTCACGCCCTAGAATCATGCAAACAAATGCAATGAGACCCGATAACGAGTCATATAGCCATGCCAATTATAACCCTAATAGGGTTTCATATGCAGAAATAAGCATCATAGGTAACCAGAAATTAAGAAATGGCATTAGCTTAGGCCTTAACAAAAAAATAGTTTTTGTCATATTTTTGCGGTAATGGCACAAAATGCGCTACGCTTATCGGATGAGGGTGTAAGACACACCATATCGAACCTAAAAGACAGGGCTACAACAATGTAGAAGGCCACTCAGTCCAAATCCTAGCACAACTAGGTCAAAAATGCAGATTACCAAACCAGAACCGCAATTGCAGGTTCCCAAATCACACAATGCTGTAATTGGTCTAATTCAGTCTATACAGGTCCAAATGCCGAAATTCCAAAGGAATATGATAGCTAATACATCCAGCTACATTTCATCAGAAGACACTAACATCAAAATCCACACCAATTCCAGTCAAAATGGCCAATTACTAGTGCAGTTTTCGCATTCTGATCAACCCAGAACAGCAACAGTAAAATCGACCTATCTCACTCTACACTAATCCAAATGACCTGAAATTTTGCAGACACTTCAAACTCATCAATACCTACAACTTTCATGTTTTGAGCAAAGTCCAATTCGGCCTCTAACCCTATGATCCAAAACCGGACAGAATTAGGGGTTTTGAAACCCTAACTTTTCATTTTTCAATCCAAATCCAAAATTGGTTGCAATTATCAATAATTCCCACCTACTAGAGTCATTCTAGGCCATTGCCAATCATCATACAAGTCCACAACATCAAGATCATATTAAACCAGAAAATTCATCAATAAAATAAAAACTTCACCAAATCACTTCAAACCAAGAAATAAATCACATATATCATCACTTTAGCCACTACTAAACATAACTTAAGCTTCATTAAGTGTAAGAGGGCATTCACACACCACTCACCTAGTAACCAAGAGAGGTAGAGATGTTGGACACCTTAGCTCTTCAAACAAACTTCACTAAACTACTTACTAGCACCCAAGGGAGGAATTTTATGGAGTGGAATCTAGTTTAGGTATTTGTTTTTGGAAGATTGAACCAAATGGAAGCTTGAAAATTGATGAAGTTTTCTTCCTTCTTGAGCTTGAGAGGGCCGGCCACCAAGGAGAAGAAATGGTGAATTTTAGTGATTTTTTTGGAGATATTAACCACTTAGTCAAAAATAGTCAAAAGTATGAATAGTTGTCTACAAGTCCAACCAACCAACAAGTGACATTTGGCACTCCATTAATGCATGTCAATCCTTTTGTTTCCTCTCACATCAATCAAATCCCACTCTCTACTTATCTCTTAACACCCGATAAATTTCACTCAGTATCCGGAATTTAACCTAATTGGCCGAATTTTTCCGAACTTTTCGCACTAGTGGGTCCCACGTCCAATATATATTCTTAATTTTCTAAAAACTCTCCAATATTAGAAAAATTATCTAAAAACTATAATTACTCATAAAATCCACCAAAAAAAATATTCCTAAGCCAGAAAATGCAGAAAACATGCAATTAAGGGGAAATAAACCCTAGGAAAAATATTAGGGAAATACGGGTTCTCACATTGACACTTCGTCAATTTTCAAGTAAAGTAACCAATCCAATAGAGCACCACTTTACACCAAATTCCGTCCACCAAACATACCCCTTACTGGGCCCGAACGCCTCAATAGGAACAGAGGTAGCAAGGCTCAAGTATACCAGAAATCCAAAGTCTCCAATACTCAAAGATTTCCTAGATACAGTCCCCATGGCTTGTCAATTTTTCTCGACCAAGCTTCTTGCTGGCTCGATTCAATTAACTACCAATGAGATTGAGCTCAGATCTAACAAGAGGGTCGTTGGATACAAGCCTCTAAACGACATTAGATCATGCACAAGTAACAGATTTAGATGTATATATGAACCAGCCAAACAGGTGAGAGAGTGAGTGTGATAAAGTACACTCTCGTCTCATCCAGAATAAACAGAGGTCACAGTCATTCAAGTCACAGATTGCAAGTACAAGTAAACCAGTTAAGCAACAAGTCATGCGAGTGGTACACTCACCAATCAATGGCAACACTTCGCTTTATCCTTGATTCGTCCTCTTGAACTCAGTTGAGTCCTATGGCCATATAGTATATAATAGGCTAGCAACACAAAATCAAAATACATAAAGAAATTAAGGTTTCTAAGACTTCATTTCCTTTCACTTAAATCTCCATTCCACTCATTAACCATACTCAAAATGATTTACTGTGATGCCCCGAAAAAAATGAGTTTGAGAACCCGGAAATTTTCTAATTTTCTAGGGTTTATTTTTTTAACGCCCGTCTTTTCTACATTTCCTTGATTAGAAAAATTCCCCAGATAAAGTTTATGAGCAAAAATAGTTTTAAAATGATTTTTCTAGTATCGGTTAGTTTTTGAGAAATTAAGAGCGTATTTTGGACGTGGGACCCGCAAGTGCGGTAAATGCATTATATTTTGACAACTTGTAGGAATTTTGTATTGAGTGATATTATTTTACAAAGTGTTAAGATATTTGTATTGGAGAGACAAAAAGATAAGTTTTACACCTAAAGGTGACAAGTGTCACTATTCTATTCACTCTTGGACTTTTGACCATCTTACCTTAACTTTACTAAAACCAAAATTTGACCAAAAATCAAGCCATTTCTTCCTTCTCATGGCTGAAACTTGGAGAGCAAGAGAGAGAGAAAAACCTTCATCTTTCACTCCAATTTCTTACTTCAATCTTGAGTTTTAACCGATGGAATTGCAAATCACTCCATAAAAGTTGGTTACTAAGGAGATTCCAAGGTCTTGGTGGAGTTATTTTGGAGAAGGAACCACTAAGCTACTATCTTTTGTGAGGTATCAAGGTATGGTGTGTAAAGATTCATTGTTTGTTTCCAATAATGGTGAATTAGTAACTTGTGATGGCTAAAGAGATGGTTTTATGGATTATATCTTGATTTTGGTTGAATTGGTGAAGTTTTATAATTATTGGAGATTTTTCTGTTTTCATATGGATATGATTATGGGGTCATGTATGATGATTGTAAATGATGTTTAATGACTCTAGGAGGTGGAAAAGTGATTAATTGCAACCAATTTCTGTTTTGGACCAAAAATTGAAAAGTGAGGATTTTGTGATGAACATTCTGTCTGATTTTATAGCTCCTAGTTAGAGGCCGAATTGGCCTTTTATTAAAACATGAAAGTGTTAGGGAATGACATTTTAAAGGTGCCTACAAAATTTCAGGTCAATCGGAGCAGTGTGGAATGAGAAAAGTCGAAATTACTATTGCTGTTCTGGTTTTACCCGAAATTGAGAAGTGCGTCTGTAATTGTTTGTTTTGGCTGGAATTGCTTCCGAATTATTTGTTGAGGCCTTCTGATGAAATTTAGCCCTGTTTCTTAGCTTTCATCTGGTTTTGGAATTGCTGGATTTGGATTTGGAGAGCCTGAGTTATGATGTTTCCGCTAGAATGCGTTTTGTGAATCTGTTTTTGTGATTCTGGTGTGGTATCTTGCATTTTTGACCTGGTTACACTCAAAACTGGGTTGAGTGACCTTCTGTAATATTGTAAACCTATCTCTTAGCTTCGAAACGGTGTATCTTGTACCTTCATCCGACAATCGTAGTGCCTTTGGTACCATTACCGCAAAATGACGTCAAAACCTGTTTTTTTGGTTTTGAGCTTAACTTTCATTTCCGGACTTCTTCCTAGCTTGACTTGTCTTTGTACTACTTGGAGCTTGCTGAATGACTATTGGATGAACCTGTTGTTGTGTACCTTTGGGACTGGCTGAGGAAATAATGAAGCCATGATGGCTGGAAAAGTAAGCAAATTTAGGGGAAGTGCTGTCCGAACTTTTAAAGGGTTTGATTGCTTTGAGTTTGTGATCTAAGACTTGGATTTGAGCAAGGCAATGTTATATGATGGATGATTTCTGAGCCATGGAGGTGAGTGACCCTAAACTGTTTCCAAAGTTACTTTTGAAATGTTCCTTGCATTGTTTCTTTGGTTTGCATATCATGTGTGCGCGCATACGAGTTCTTGACATGGTTTGGCTTTAATGAGTTCTTGAGGAGTCTTGTGCTGGACACCAACGTCTCCACCACTTTCGTGAGTTTGTGATATGATCTGGAGCACCGATGCTGCTCCCCTTTAATGTTTATGGTTTCGTGATCTGTTTGAGCGTTGGGTGTTTAGTTTCAATGATTTCACTGGCTCACGAGAGCAAAAATACGTGCATTTGATACTTGAATCATGACATCATCGAAATGAATTATTGTGAAAGATATTTGATTACTGGTTTTATTTGGTTACTCGCTGAGCTTCTAGCTCACCCCAAAAATATTTTATTCCCCTCCACAGGGCTCAAGGCGAAGGCAGGACTTGTTGTGCTTATTCATGTGAATGGATGGATTATCTCGTGTATGGTTTGAATTTGGATTTCCTTTTGTGTAATAGTTATTATTAGGGATTGTAATGAATGTTTGGAATCGATCGGATGTATACATACGTTCCACGCTTGGAATTAGTTTCCGCTTCGTTTTGTTTATATGTAAATATTGGAGATTTACATTGTAATATTTGAGGTTTATTCTTGTAATATATTTGAGGATTGTAGTGAACGACTGAGTCCCGGCGAGAGCTGGTGTGAGGACTCGCAAATTCCTTGTATTTTTCCTCAAAAATACCCTTTTATTTGAAAATTAGTATTTACCAAAGGCCACTACCCAAATATTTCACATTAAGTGTAGATAAACCTAGAAAATAGGGTTTTACGCTTCGGTTTCAAGTTTGGAGCAAAATTAGGGTTTTCGCAATTTTTCGCCGGATGAATTTTCGGTACAGAGTAAGGATTAAATTTGAGGATTAAAAGTGACTTTTAAGTGAGAAATAATATGTGATTGGTAGCAATGATATAAGGTTAGTGAATGGGAAGTAAAAACCCTAGTACGTGAGTTTTTAAGAAAAACGGCGCGAACCGGCGGGTCCCGCGCACTACCGTTTGAACGCACCACTTGACCACCATTTTGCTTACCAAACAAATTTATTGAACTTGAGCAAAATATCTTCTCTCTTGGCAGCAAGCTTGACCGTAATTTGTGGCTCATAAGCAAGGGAAAGAAAGAGAAAAATTAGTGGCCAAGATTAGGCCAAGTGTTGGGCAATTTGTGGACACCATTAGTTCTAATCCTTTTGGCTTTAATATAAGACAACTTAGCTTCATACCTCTTCATATTTCTGCCAAGGGAGCTGAGAGAGAGAGAGGAGAAGAACAAGAGTGAACTTTCTTCATTTCTTCTTGATTCAAGCTACAAAGTGAGAAATCAAAAGAACTAAACCGATTAAACTTCTCCTTGAGTGATTAGCTAGTGTTTGGTGGTGAAATTTTGGAAAGAGAAGGCTTGGGCTACACTTGGAGAACTCATATTAAGGTAAGGAAGATGATATCTCTCTAAATTTTTCTTTCAATCTTGGTTAAATTAAGTCTAGTAACTTGAGTAGTAGTGGAATCATGGATGCTAGCATGTTTGGAAGTTTTTCCCCTCTTTATATGATGAACTAGGGTTTGGGAAATTCTGCCCAACTTGTTGTATGATGCTTGTATGTTACAATTAATGTTGTATAAGATGTTTTGGTAGTGTGAGAAATTGGGGAAAGTTGCACTAGAAACTACAAATTTCAGATTTCTGGAAATTCTAGCTTCCATTCTGTCCGATTTGGTAACTGCATGTTAGAGGCCGAATTGGCCTTGGGTCAAAGAATAAAAGTTGTAGAGAATGGTATTTTGTAGGTGCCTGTAAAATTTCACCTCAATTGGAGCAACGTAGGTCATGAAAAGTCCGAAATACCCTTACTGTTTTAAGTATTTCCCAAGCAGTCCGTGTGATCAGTTAAGTCCAGCTTATCACGTTTTTCAACTAGGATCCATTCTGATTTATCTTTTTGCCAAAACATGAAAGTTGTAGTATTCTGAATTAGCTTTCAAATGCCTCTAAGAACACCTGATTCGGACTTGTGTACTCTGAGATATGTCCATTACAGTGTTCAGCATTTAAACAGCCGACGAATTGGTTTCTGGTTTAGTAATTTGAGAATTTGACTAAGTTAAATTAGGAACTGGACTAAGTGACCTTCATGAATGTTGTATCTCTGTGTCTTAGCTTCGAAACGGCATAGGTTGCGTCTTAATCCGATAAACGTAGCCTTGGATAAGTTATTTCCGCTTTCATACGTCAAATCTGTCTTTTGCTAAATTGAATTTCTGCACTTGTTATTACTGTATTTCTTATTCTTATGATATTGTGAGCCTATGGAATGGCTCTTGACTTGAATTGCTTATGTGTGATGTTGGGTTGTGGTTGAGGAAAAATAATGAAGCCAAAATGGCTGGAAAATTAGGTAAACACAAAGGGCGTGCTGCCCAAATTTTCGCCCGAGGGCTAGGTTTCTATTTGAACTTGTATACTTTTGTTAGGCCAATACCATGACCAGTTTTCCATTTTAAAACATGATTTTTCATCCTTGGGTTCAAACAACCCTCTTCTTACTTGAAAGTCATCTTTACACGTTTTACTCTTAATTAGTCGGGTATCTTCGTTTCCCTTAAATGTTTTGCTCGATAAACTGTAATATGTTCTCTTGTTCAACCTTAGGTTTCATTGGTGACTAAGGGTAATATCCGGAAGGATTTTGCATGTTATTTTGCATATCTAGGTGAGTGTTCCTTATTTGACTTTATGGCTTGTTGTTATCATTTGCTAATGTGTTAATTGCTTTTAATGATTTCCAAAATGAGCTTTCTAGGCGAGTGTGTACTTTATCGCACTCGACCTAAATAACTGTGCAATTTTCAAGGATTTAATGATTGAAATGTTACTTGCGCATGAATGTAAGCCTTTTGGGCTGAACTGGCCATTGCCCCTTGTTACCGGTCGTCTCGAGCCAGAAGCGGACTCGGTCGGGCGATTAGGGACTTGGGTGAACGTTTGGTATACTCGAGTATTACCGTGTAGGTTGGTGGAGACTGGCCAACGGCTAGGACGGGGGTGAATGAATGAATGAACGAACGAACGAACGAACGAGGGTTTATTCATAAACGAAAAATGCATTTTCTAATGATTGGAGGAATAAGGGGAAATGTCAGGAGAACGAATGAACGAAATAACGAATTGCTCCTTGTGAGCCGTATCCTTTTAATGAATGTGTTACTATCGCTTTCCATTGTAAATGTTTCTTGAATTATTGATACTCCATGTTTAATGTATTGGATTGATTATCTGATTATGTGTTCGGAACCTCACTGGGCTTTTAGCTCATTCCTTTAGTTTTGTTTTCCTTACAGGGGAAGGCGAGCGAGGACGTGAGCTTGAGATAGACTAGCCAATCTAGTTTTGTTTCTTTTGTAGCGGTTCTCGCCTAGTGCTTGGCACGGGCTGGACGTATGAAGGATTGAGAACCCTTGTATATTTGATGTTTATATTCTCTTTTGGGTTGGCAATGTATATAAGTTCCGCTTTAAATTTGGATCAATGCCCTATTTATTCTTGTGATTTATTTCAATTTTTAATTGAGGACTGTAGCGAACGACTGAGTCCCGGCGAGAGCTGGGCAGGCGGCCCGCCGAACCCTATGGTACGCCTTAGGGGGAGGTGGGGTCGTTACAGCTGGGCAGGCGGCCCGCCGAACCCTCTGGTTCGCCTCAGGGGGAGGTGGGCCCGTCACATTTACCAACTCCAAACTTAAAGTGGGAAATGAAAGTAAGAACGGTTCGAGGAAAATAGAATTTTTCAGTTTTGCGCAACACTATTTGGAAAATCATATCTCAAGATTCTTAAGTCCAAAATTGATAAACTTTATATCGTTAGAAATTAGATTCAAAGGGTTACAAGTTCTTAGAAGGCACATTTGTAAGATTCAGTCCACAAGTTAGTCAAACTCGAGCCTCAAGTTATTGCTTCATCCAGTAAAAGACAGAACAGGTATGCAATTTCAGTCAACTTTGAAAAATCACAGATATTCATGGGAATTGAGAAAAAGGCTGGAATTTTAACGGTTGATAGTATTCCGAATTTATTTTCAAATGCAACAAATGGAACTCAATTCCGACTTTCTATTTCAAGTTATAATAGACTTCCTAAGACTGCTCAAGGATTCCTGCAAAAAATTTCAATAGCACGTCCCCTTGTTTTCTTTACTTTTCCATCCAAAAATCAGCACTCAATTTCCTCTCAATTTAACCTCAATCACAACTGTGAGATCCCGATTCGTCCTTCATTTTGAATAAGGATTATTAGTGCTAAATTTTGCTATAAAATTTGATTTTAAGGATGATGGCAATTCTTTACATGTGATTTTGCTTTTAGAATCGAAAAACCTTAATTTGGAATTTTCTTAAAACCCTAATGGATTTACACCTTTGATATTTTTACACAAAACCCTAGTTTACGTATTAATCATAAGTTTATGTGGTAGTAAATATTATGCATGCTAGTGTATGTTTTCGTATGAGTAGATACCGGATTCGATTTCTTTTATAAAGGTTAAGTAGGATTAGAAAGCTACAAAGTCTTACACTAGTAAATTCCCTAGTGTTTTGCTAATTGAACAACCTTAAGTTGGGTTTAAAACCCTTAATTGACCTAATGTAAAAAGATTGATAGTTGCTTTTATGTGGAATAAGGAATAATTAAGGATGGGTGATTAAGATAATAAGGTAATTAGTGAAATGATTAAGTGTGACAAAGTATTTTGGATTAGAATAAGTTGTATGCTATGGAGTTAAGTGCAAGAGTTCCAAACATTTGTGGGCAAAAGTGTGAGAAAACAAAAAGGAAGTTGCAAGGACTAGGAAGTGAATAATCATCTTTTATGTGATTGGTTGGTGGAAAATATCTACTAATGGCCTTGACTAAGTATTAATTCTAGAACATCCAAGAGAACACAAGACATAAACCAAATCAAAAACTAAAGAGAGAGAGAGAGAAGGAAGGCCGAGAGAGTGAGAGAGCAAGAGAGGGGGGAGATTTCTTCCACAATTTTTCAAGTTTCACCATTAATCTTGAGCTTGGAGCCTAGAACAACAACTTTGGAACTTGATTGGGGTGGTTTGATCATCCACAAAGCTTATTTGAAAGGTAAATCATCTCTCTTTGAAAGATAAAGTTGGGTGCTTGAGTTGTGGAGCCATGAAAGTGATGTTTCTTGTTGAGGATATGAACTTGTATGGTTTGTATGGTGTTTATGGTGCGGTTTAATGGTTTATGTTGTTGATTTCTGGTTGCTTAAATTTCGGTTGAGCTATGTAGAATTAGGGTTTTTGGTCTCATGAGCTATTAAGTTGATTTGGTTGGTTTTGAGCTTGTAAATGGAATCCTTGATATCTTAAATGCACTTGAATGTTGGTTTTTAGCAAAAATCAGATTTGGTTATGAAACCCTAATGAAAAGAGAAATTAGTTTGGTTTAGTTGGAACTTGGAAAGTTAAGGTTTGATTGATTAGGGTTTTGAAATTAGTAAAGAACTAGTGGAATTGGAATCTAAATGGTGGTTAGTATTTGGCAATTTTATGGTAATTTGCGGAGAAAATTTCGGACCATTGTTAGGTCTTTTAGAATCTGATTTATGTAATATTATTTGGTATGAAATTGGTTAGAAGACCTGTATAAGAATTAGAGAAATGGATCACACGGTTGCAATATACAAAACCGACAAAACTGGAAACAGGGCAGTCCACAAATTCGAATTGGGCTCTGTTCTTATTTATGTTGCATGCTGATTTGGAAGCTGTTCAAAGCATGAAAGTTGTAGCTTCTTAAGTCCTTGTTATTCCTGCAAAATTTCAGGTTAAACAGAAGTGTGTAGGCTGAGTTATAGCCAAAACCCTCACTCAGTTTTCAAATTCTGGTTTGGTCACATTTTATACATTAGCTTCTGACCATGCTCAGTTCGCATGGATAACGATGGAACTGGGTGTTGGTGTCTTCACAAGAAATGTAGAGTTTTGTTTCAGATTCAAAACAGTATAAAGTGCATCCAAATCTGAGCTTCGTAGCTCCTGTTATAGCCAAAACAAGATCGTGAATCAGAACTGCCTTGAGCAGTGGACAGTTCTGACAGGTAGTTTGGCACTCATTTTTCGTTCTGTTCTGAGTTGATCCAGGTCTTGACCAAAACATAAAACTTTCAACCTTATGTCTTAGCTTTCCAATACCTTTGGAATTTCTTGATTTGGGTGTGTGAGCTGTGAGTTATGGTCCGGAAAACATACCCTGTCCGTCACCCTAAAGTGCGAACTTCTGGCACTGTTTTCCATACTCTCGACCTATTTTTGTTCAGAACCGGATTTAGGTGTCTTCATGAAAGTTGTAGTCTTTTCTTTTAGCTTCGAAATGGTATCTCATACACTTTAATCCGACATTCTTAACCGAACTTATGGTCAAAACAGTTTGGAACAGTATCTATGCCATTTCCGTTTGCCGGCCGTTTCCATTTCCGTTTGCCGATTCCACACATGCATGTGCCAATTTTGCCATTTTGCTTAATTTACGCACTTTAGTAGTTGTTTGTGTGATAATATGGCTCAACCTTCTGCTACAGGCGGTGACGGGTAGACGGAGCCGGTAGGGCCCACTAACTGGCGACTTGAATTCATTTCCGTACTTTCTCTCGTTATACTTGCTCTTTAGGTGAGTAATCAGGGTTTCTGTGTAACTCAATACTAATATTAGTTTACTATGAAAGATGGGCACTTAGGCAAGGGTGTACTTTATCACACTCGATCTAAACCCCATTAGTTGCTCTTGATACTTGTGAAATATGATTTTGTGATTTGTTATGGAGCATTTATTGCTTGTGAAACATTTGCGGAGCATTTATTGCTTGAACTAGAGCATTTATTGCTTGAACTATGATTTTAGAGCATTTATTGCTCGTGACTTGAGCTGAGGGTCATGGTCTCTCTATGTGGGATCCTTTAAGAGAAGCGAGCTGTGTGGCTCAGGATCTCAAGGGTCAACCAGTGATCAACCTCGACAAAAGAGTTGGCTTGGGAGCCACCCGTATCCTTACCATGTGGTGTTACTTTTCTGCTTTTGCTTTGCTCTCACTGTGCAAATGTTGACATGTAAAAATTACATTTTTACCCCTGATTAGTCACTAAGCTTCTAGCTTACCCCCTTTTCTTTTGTTTTCCTTAGCAGGGCCGACGCGGGGAAATTTTGGCACCATCACTAGTATAGTTGGGTTTTGTTTGTAATCACCGAATAGTTAAAATGTTTTTTCCTATTATAGTGATCTGTGTAAGGACCCTTCTTAGGGTCTACTTTTTGGTTTTGGTTATAATCATAAGGATGTAATGGTACGGGTAGTTACTTTTGGGGATGTAAATAATACACTTTTGCCGTGTGAATAGCTTTTATTTGCTTTTGCCTTCGAGTTCTGGCGCGAGTTGGGCAGGCGGTCCGCCGAACTCATTGGTTCGCCTTAGGGGGAGGTGGGGTCGTCACAACAACCACAAGTCACAGGCCATCTATACACTTATTTAAGGCCACAATGCCATCCAAATATAGCACATGTATAGCTCAAACACCAACCACAATAAAGCTGAAAATTGGAAACCCTAAGTTAAAATTCATGATCACAAGCTAGAGATTTCTATTCTAAGGCCAAAGAAGCATATAAACGCTAGCTAAATCACATAGCAAACCTACCAAAACATGAACAATCTTTAAGCATCATATATGGATAGAAAATTCACCATAAAACTGAAAATCATCACAACATTACTTAAACCATGCAACTTTCTTATAAAACTACCAATATTGCAACCCTAATCCACTAATACGCAAGTAGTAGAAGCAAAGAGGGATTTCTTGGCAAAGTTACCTTAAAACCTCAAGAAAGATGGAAGGTCAGTGCTTTTCCTTCAAAAATCTTTCCAGTCAAGCCCTTAATCCTCCCTTGTGAACCACTTTTATGGAGTAGTTTGAAAACTCTATGGTTGGAACTCAAGATTCAAGCAAGAATTGAGGTGGAAGATGAAGTTTCTCCTCTTGTTTTTCCCTCTCCAAATTTGGCCAAAGCTAGATGGAAAATGAAGAAAATTTGGTCAAGGTTTGGTTTTAGTAAAGTTAAGAAAGACTTGGTCAAAGTCCAACATCCAATGGTTTCGCGACACTTGGCTCTTTTAGGGTTTGTTTTTATCTTTTTGTCTACCAAAGCTAATTTATCTAACTAACCTCTAATTATCCCTTAACATATTGTAAAATAATATCCCTTTATGTAAACTTCCTCTAGTCATCAAAATTTTACCGCACTTACCGCACTAGTGGGTCCCACGTCCATAATACATTTCAAACTTAACATGTACTAACTTATGCCAAGAAAATGATCTAAAAGGTTGACTCAATAATAAAATATCGAGAAAATTAAGGCAATAATTTAAAGTAAAGAAAATGCATTCAAAGAAATAAATAAATGTAACCTACTTTTTTGGGTTCTCACACTCTCTCCCCCTTAATAGAATTTCGTTATCGAAATTCTCTTCTTTGCTCAGAAAACACAATTCTACAGTGATTTCTTTTACTTTTCAAGTGCTTCTCCTCACTCATACCATTACCACACTCTATCTAGAGTGAAAATCATAATAATGCAATGACTAAAACACCATGCTAAGAAAATCAGTGGAATATCAAAAGGTGGAAGTGACACGACTTCAATTTCGATAAAAAAAAAACAGATTTGAAACTTGGTTACTACTCTCACTAGTTCTTAACCTTATCCACTGTATGATGACAAATCTTTCACAACGTAAGACACCTCTCATTTTTTTTTCCAATTATACCATTAGATCCGAATCACCCTTCCTAATCAAAATTTCTTCCTTTCGAACCACAAACGTAGAATTCTCACTTAATTTCAAGACTAAACTATAGTAAAAGATTCATGGATAAGGATCCAATACTGCCTCACCACCAATATTCAATATCACTCATTAAACAGCAGGTACCAAGTCCACTGTTTCTCATAGGGATACAACTTACTACATAAAAATTTCACTACATATAGTCCAATGATTACAACTATTTCAGGCAAAACCTCACTAATGGCTAACTTTGACGAGGAATGTCTTGAGATGCTATTTGACTAGGCAAATGCACTAATTCAAACTTATTCCGCACCTCTTCTGGAATCCCTTCGTATTTCTTTTTCAATTCTATGTTCTGGTGCAGTAGTTCAATTTTCTCCAAGTATTCTTGTTTCCATCATCCTTCCCAGTGCTCAGCAAATTTCTTTTGAAACTCTACTTCCTTTCGAATAATCTCTATTTTCTTATGCAGATCAGTCATATTTGTCATCTCGCCGATTCACTTAACTCGATAATAGCATGCCAGGCAAATCAAAGGATCAGAATAAGTAACTAATTCCAATTGGAACTCCAGTCATATAACTTTTCAGGCGAATCACTTCTAATCCAACCACGGGAGCTTAAACTTAGCTATCCTCAAATGAAATAGACAAGAAAGTAGAATACGGGTAGAACAATATCTCAAAATGCTAGGCCACTTATTCTTATTCTGGAATTTTAACACAAGGAATATGCTTATCACTTATGTACATAATAAAATCCTAAAGCATACTTCTTATCTCAATCATACACAAGTGCAAGCTGCATAACTTATGTTTCTATATCAAAGGAAAAGGGCATGAAAAGTATAGTAAGTCATATAGGCAAGGTGCACGCATAATTTGTAAAGAAAATGATCAAAAACGGTTAAGTTCAAAGCCAATATGTGCAACTAAAAACCATGTTTTGAATACTTGTTTAGAATGTTAGAAATTAGGTTTAGAACAACATTCACAGCAAATAATAAAGTACAAATCTAACCACAATCTATCAAAACCCTAGCCAAACATTTATTGAACTAGTCTAAGATAGCATTCATCGTTCCAATCTCCTCAATCGATTAAATGTCAAGTCTAATACAAGTATCCTCCATGCTCTGACCTTTGCCATTAAAACTTACTTCAAGTGCAATCAAGATACAGACTCTTATTCTAGTGCTCTCCACTATTTGGTACTCAAGTACAAGATTCCACAATAAGATAATTCACAACTCGAGCTAGCCGACCCCAAGAGTAAATCACCTATATTAGGGATTCCTATTTGACGTACATATCTATCTTCCTCAAGTATCATGATAAGGAATTTACACTTATAACAGGCACGATTCACAGCTTACGTCCAAGAAGTTCACTTAGTCCTTTACACTTATTCATATAATCGGGACCATAACACCACTTGGCCCCAAGCTCACTCCGTGCAGAGACCACGCGAAACGACTCTGATACCAACTCTGACAGCCCCACCTTCCCCTAGGGCATACCCTAAGGGTTAGCGAACTGCCTGCCCAACTCTCGTTAGGACTACTAAACTGAAAACACGAACACCAAACCATACGATACACTAGAACATCGATGAAACGATCAATGAAAACAAAAAAAAAATAGAGGCCACGTCAGAATCCGGCCAAGATTTGGCCGGATTGCCTGCCGAATTCCCGGCCGGGTTCAGGATAGTAGCCAAAAACAAAATTCCTCATCTTCCCATGACAATCCGGCCAAGTATCCTGCCAGGAACTGGTATGCAAATTCAGTCAATTTTGAAAAATTACAGATATTCATAGGAATTGAGGAAAATTATGAAATTTTCACGGTTGAAAGTACCCTGAATCTAGTTTCAAACGCAATAAACAGAACTCAATTTTGACTTTTCTACACCAAGATATAACAGATTTCCTAAGACTGCTCAAGGGTTCCTACGGAAGATTTCAGCAGCACTTCCCCTTGTTTTCTTTACTTTTCCATCAAAAAATCAGCACCCAATTTCCTCTCAATTTAACCTCAATCACAACCACAACTCACAGGCCATCTGTACACTTATTTAAGGCCACAATACCATCCAAATATAGCACATGTATAGCTCAAACACCAACCACAATAAAGCTGAAAATTGGAAACCCTAAGTTAAAATTCATGATCACAAGCTAGAGATTTCTATTCTAAGGCCAAAGAAGCATATAAACGCTAGCTAAATCACATAGCAAACCTACCAAAACATTAACAATCTTTAAGCATCATATATGGATAGAAAATTCACCATAAAACTGAAAATCACCACAACATTTGTGAGAACCCGTAGAAACCCTAATCTTTTCCTAGGGTTTATTTCCTTTAATGGCATGTTTTCTGCATTTTCTGGCTTAGAAATATTTTCTGGTAGATTTTATGCGTAATTATAGTTTTAAAATGATTTTTTCTAGTATCGAATAGATTTTGAGAAATTAAGAACGTATATCGGACGTGGGACCCACTAGTGCGAAAAGTTCGAAAAAATTCGGCTAATAAGGTTAAGTTTCGAATACTGTGTTAAATTTATCGGGTGTTAAGAGATAAATAGAGGAGGTGATTTGATTGATGTGAGAGGAAAAAGAAAGGATAGAAATGCATTTACTAAGGTGCCAAGTGTCACCATGGGATTGGAAGTAGCTTAAGACTACTATTCATGGTTTTGACCTTTTGACTTATGGAGTAAATATCTTCAAAATTCACAAAAAAATTACCATTTTTCACTCTATGTTGGCCGACTCTTGAGAGCTCAAGAAGGAAGAAACTTGCTTCAAATTTCAAGCTCCCAACTAGCTCAATCTTCCAAACTACTTGCCTAAATTAGTTTTTACTCCATAAAATCCTTCCACTTGGTGTTAGTGAGTGTTTTGGTGAAGCTTTTTGGAGAACTTAAGGTGTCCAACATCTTCCTCTCTCTTGTTTACTTGGTAAGTGATGCTTGAACATTCTCTTATAGCTAATGATGTTGAATTTATGCCTAATGGTGGCTATTGTGTTAGAAATTGTGGATTATTTCTTGGTTTGAAGTGATTTGGTTGAGTTTTTTAATTTTTGAGGAATTTTCTGGTTTCATATGATCTTGATGGTGTGGTTGTTTTTGATGGTTGGTAATAAGGGGCTTTGGCTCTAGTAGGTGCATATGATAGGAAATTGCAATCAATTTTGGATTTGGAAGAATTTCTGGGAAATTAGGGTTCTTGGTTGAACATTCTGTCCGAAATTTTAGGTCATATATAGAGGCCGAATTGGACTTTACTCAAAACATGAAAGTTGTAGGTATTGATGAGATTGAAGTGCCTGCAAAATTTCAGGTCATTTGGATTAGTGTAGAGTGAGATATGACGTTTTTACTGTAGCTGTTCTGCTTTGGTCAGAATACGAAAACTGCGTTGGTATTGGGCTGTTTTGACTGGAATTGGTTTGGATTTTGAAGTTGGTGTCTTCTTATGAATTGAAGCTGGATGTCTTAGCTAACATATGCCTTTGGAATTTCGGCATTTGGACTTGTATGGACTGAGATATACCGATTACAGTTTTCTCCGTTTTGCAAACCTGTTTTGGTAATTCTGGGTTAGTATTTGGCACATTTGACCTAGTTGTACTAGGAAATGGACTGAGTGACCTTCTACAATGTTGTATCTCTGTTTCTTGGCTTCGAAACGGTGGGTCTTACACCCCCAACCGATAATTGTAGTGAGAGTTGTGCCATTACCGCATACGGAGGCCAAACCTGTTTTTGTTGATTGATCAAATGAGTTATATTTTCTGATTTTCTGGTTTGCTATTATGCTTATATAGGTATATGAAATCCTATTGGGGTTGTGATTGGCATGGTTTTATGATTCGTTATCGAGTCTTATTGTACTTGTTTGCACGTTTTAAGGCTTACTCTTATTCCGGTCATTTTCTAGCTAACTTTTGTACTTGTACTGCTTTGAGCCTAGTGAACGGCTTTTGGGAAATGAGGTGACTCTTGTGTGAAATGTTGGGACTGATTTGAGGATAAAGTGAAGCCTTAATGGCTGGGAAAAGTAAGAAATTTAGGGGAAGTGCTGGCCGATTTTCTAGGCCGTTTGGTTCCTTTAAGTTGGATTTGCCTTTTGGTAGAATGAAAGGCTTTTGGGTTGTTTGCGCCTAGGTCCTCATGCTACCTTTTCGTTTCCAAGGGAATCATGTTTTTGCATTCTTGCATTAGTATTTATTTGGCAAGGCGTACGACGTGTAGTCGAGTCTCACATGTGCATTCTGTTTACTCGATTCTGGAAGTAAAACCTTCAATTGGTTTATTTTGATTATTTTAGGGTTTCTTGGCGATTAAGGCCAATCTGAAGTGAAAACTTTTGAAGTTGAGCCGGTGAGTGTTCCACTACCTGCTACCCATTATGTGAAATATCTGAATATCTGAATATCTGAATACTTGATTTATGACTAGTGAAGCCAAATACTGTTTTTATAAAATGGAGGCGAGGGTGTACTTTATCACACTCGTTCTTCTATCTGTTCATATGCCAATTTTGAGTGCCTATCTGAATCTGCCGTCTGAATCTGCTATCTGAATCTGCTATTCTGTATCTGTATCTGAATCTGTTATCTGTGTCTGCATCTGTTCGGATTTCTATGACTTATGAGCTCAATCCTGTGGCTAAGTTATTCGAGTCGGGCCGGCAAGGGCCTGGACGATTAGATAACGAACCACGGTAGTCTGTTCGGGGATTTTTGGGTATTGAGACCCTTGATTCCGGTTTACTCGAGTATTACCATTTCTGTTCGGTTACGGTGAGCGGGCCCGGTAAAGGGGTGTTTGGTGGACGGAATTCGGTGTAAAGAGGGGTCTACGGACGTTTTGGTTCTATATACGTTGACGGAGAGTCAACCAATTTGGATCAAGTACTGCGCTGGAAATTTGGCTCCTGAGAGCCACCCGTATCCTTTTGATTTGAATCATTGGTTCCTTTGCTTTACATCTGGCATGTGTATCTGATTTGAAAATGTGAAATGCCATGATTTTTTCTGCTATATGTTTGGTACCTCATTGAGCGCAAGCTCACCCCTTTCTGTCCCTTTTGTTTTCCTTACAGGAAAATAAACACTTTTGGTCTGGATTTGACAAATGGCTGCCAAACTGAGCTAGTCGAACATATCTTTTGTATAGCTCATGTATTAAAACCCTAAGTGTACTTTTGGGGCGTTTTCTCTTCTGATTTGGCCAACCGTGTGTATGTATCAACTTTTGAAAACTTTTGTATGTCCTTTTGGATTGTAATCGCTAAAGTTCAGATGTGAATGTTTGCGTGCTCTTTCGGTTGCGTTCTGACGGGTCGGTTACTATTCATGGCCGACTCCAGATTTCATTTTTTTTTGTTTTGGGTTATTTTACCATCTTGACTTGTTTACGCTCGTTTGTAAGTTCCGGATCGCTATTAATAGCTCTACTCTGATCCGTAGTCCTGGCGAGAGCTGGGCAGGCAGTCCGCTAACCCCTTTGGTTCGCCTTAGGGGAAAGTGGGGCTGTCACAACATTACTTAAACCATGCAACTTTCTTATAAAACTACCAATATTGCAACCCTAATCCACTAATACGCAAGTAGTAGAAGCAAAGAGGGATTTCTTGGCAAAGTTACCTTAAAACCTCAAGAAAGATGGAAGGTCAGTGCTTTTCCTTCAAAAATCTTTCCAGTCAAGCCCTTAATCCTCCCTTGTGAACCACTTTTATGGAGTAGTTTGAAAACTCTATGGTTGGAACTCAAGATTCAAGCAAGAATTGAGGTGGAAGATGAAGTTTCTCCTCTTGTTTTTCCCTCTCCAAATTTGGCCAAAGCTAGATGGAAAATGAAGAAAATTTGGTCAAGGTTTGGTTTTAGTAAAGTTAAGAAAGACTTGGTCAAAGTCCAACATCCAATGGTTTCGCGACACTTGGCTCTTTTAGGGTTTGTTTTTATCTTTTTGTCTACCAAAGCTAATTTATCTAACTAACCTCTAATTATCCCTTAACATATTGTAAAATAATATCCCTTTATGTAAACTTCCTCTAGTCATCAAAATTTTACCGCACTTACCGCACTAGTGGGTCCCACGTCCATAATACATTTCAAACTTAACATGTACTAACTTATGCCAAGAAAATGATCTAAAAGGTTGACTCAATAATAAAATATCGAGAAAATTAAGGCAATAATCTAAAGTAAAGAAAATGCATTCAAAGAAATAAATAAATGTAACCTACTTTTTTGGGTTCTCACACTCTCTCCCCCTTAATAGAATTTCGTTATCGAAATTCTCTTCTTTGCTCAGAAAACACAATTCTACAGTGATTTCTTTTACTTTTCAAGTGCTTCTCCTCACTCATACCACTACCACACTCTATCTAGAGTGAAAATCATAATAATGCAATGACTAAAACACCATGCTAAGAAAATCAGTGGAATATCAAAAGGTGGAAGTGACACGACTTCAATTTCGATAAAAAAAAAACAGATTTGAAACTTGGTTACTACTCTCACTAGTTCTTAACCTTACCCACTGTATGATGACAAATCTTTCACAACGTAAGACACCTCTCATTTTTTTTCCAATTATACCATTAGATCCGAATCACCCTTCCTAATCAAAATTTCTTCCTTTCGAACCACAAACGTAGAATTCTCACTTAATTTCAAGACTAAACTATAGTAAAAGATTCATGGATAAGGATCCAATACTGCCTCACCACCAATATTCAATATCACTCATTAAACAGCAGGTACCAAGTCCACTGTTTCTCATAGGGATACAACTTACTACATAAAAATTTCACTACATATAGTCCAATGATTACAACTATTTCAGGCAAAACCTCACTAATGGCTAACTTTGACGAGGAATGTCTTGAGATGCTATTTGACTAGGCAAATGCACTAATTCAAACTTATTCCGCATCTCTTCTGGAATCCCTTCGTATTTCTTTTTCAATTCTATGTTCTGGTGCAGTAGTTCAATTTTCTCCAAGTATTCTTGTTTCCATCATCCTTCCCAGTGCTCAGCAAATTTCTTTTGAAACTCTACTTCCTTTCGAATAATCTCTATTTTCTTATGCAGATCAGTCATATTTGTCATCTCGCCGATTCACTTAACTCGATAATAGCATGCCAGGCAAATCAAAGGATCAGAATAAGTAACTAATTCCAATTGGAACTCCAGTCATATAACTTTTCAGGCGAATCACTTCTAATCCAACCACGGGAGCTTAAACTTAGCTATCCTCAAATGAAATAGACAAGAAAGTAGAATACGGGTAGAACAATATCTCAAAATGCTAGGCCACTTATTCTTATTCTGGAATTTTAACACAAGGAATATGCTTATCACTTATGTACATAATAAAATCCTAAAGCATACTTCTTATCTCAATCATACACAAGTGCAAGCTGCATAACTTATGTTTCTATATCAAAGGAAAAGGGCATGAAAAGTATAGTAAGTCATATAGGCAAGGTGCACGCATAATTTGTAAAGAAAATGATCAAAAACGGTTAAGTTCAAAGCCAATATGTGCAACTAAAAACCATGTTTTGAATACTTGTTTAGAATGTTAGAAATCAGGTTTAGAACAACATTCACAGCAAATAATAAAGTACAAATCTAACCACAATCTATCAAAACCCTAGCCAAACATTTATTGAACTAGTCTAAGATAGCATTCATCGTTCCAATCTCCTCAATCGATTAAATGTCAAGTCTAATACAAGTATCCTCCATGCTCTGACCTTTGCCATTAAAACTTACTTCAAGTGCAATCAAGATACAGACTCTTATTCTAGTGCTCTCCACTATTTGGTACTCAAGTACAAGATTCCACAATAAGATAATTCACAACTCGAGCTAGCCGACCCCAAGAGTAAATCACCTATATTAGGGATTCCTATTTGACGTACATATCTATCTTCCTCAAGTATCATGATAAGGAATTTACACTTATAACAGGCACGATTCACAGCTTACGTCCAAGAAGTTCACTTAGTCCTTTACACTTATTCATATAATCGGGACCATAACACCACTTGGCCCCAAGCTCACTCCGTGCAGAGACCACGCGAAACGACTCTGATACCAACTCTGACAGCCCCACCTTCCCCTAGGGCATACCCTAAGGGTTAGCGAACTGCCTGCCCAACTCTCGTTAGGACTACTAAACTGAAAACACGAACACCAAACCATACGATACACTAGAACATCGATGAAACGATCAATGAAAACAAAAAAAAAAATAGAGGCCACGTCAGAATCCGGCCAAGATTTGGCCGGATTGCCTGCCGAATTCCCGGTCGGGTTCAGGATAGTAACCAAAAACAAAATTCCTCATCTTCCCATGACAATCCGGCCAAGTATCCTGCCAGGATCTGGTATGCAAATTCAGTCAATTTTGAAAAATTACAGATATTCATAGGAATTGAGGAAAATTATGAAATTTTCACGGTTGAAAGTACCCTGAATCTAGTTTCAAACGCAATAAACAGAACTCAATTTTGACTTTTCTACACCAAGATATAACAGATTTCCTAAGACTGCTCAAGGGTTCCTACGGAAGATTTCAGCAGCACTTCCCCTTGTTTTCTTTACTTTTCCATCAAAAAATCAGCATCCAATTTCCTCTCAATTTAACCTCAATCACAACCACAACTCACAGGCCATCTGTACACTTATTTAAGGCCACAATACCATCCAAATATAGCACATGTATAGCTCAAACACCAACCACAATAAAGCTGAAAATTGGAAACCCTAAGTTAAAATTCATGATCACAAGCTAGAGATTTCTATTCTAAGGCCAAAGAAGCATATAAACGCTAGCTAAATCACATAGCAAACCTACCAAAACATGAACAATCTTTAAGCATCATATATGGATAGAAAATTCACCTTAAAACTGAAAATCACCACAACATTACTTAAACCATGCAACTTTCTTATAAAACTACCAATATTGCAACCCTAATCCACTAATATGCAAGTAGTAGAAGCAAAGAGGGATTTCTTGGCAAAGATACCTTAAAACCTCAAGAAAGATGGAAGGTCAGTGCTTTTCCTTCAAAAATCTCCCCACTCAAGCCCTTAATCCTCCCTTGTGAACCACTTTTACGGAGTAGTTTGAAAACTCTATGGTTGGAACTCAAGATTCAAGCAAGAATTGAGGTGGAAGATGAAGTTTCTCCTCTTGTTTTTCCCTCTCCAAAATTACCCAAAGCAAGATGGAAAATTTGGTCAAGGTTTGGTTTTAGTAAAGTTAAGAAAGACTTGGTCAAAGTCCAACATCCAATGGTTTCGCGACACTTGGCTCTTTTAGGGTTTGTTTTTATCTTTTTGTCTACCAAAGCTAATTTATCTAACTAACCTCTAATTATCCCTTAACACATTGTAAAATAATATCGCTTTATGCAAAACTCCCTCTAGTCATCAAAATTTTACTGCACTTACCGCACTAGTGGGTCCCACGTCCATAATACATTTCAAACTTAACATGTACTAACTTATGCCAAGAAAATGATCTAAAAGGTTGACTCAATAATAAAATATCGAGAAAATTAAGGCAATTATTTAAAGTAAAGAAAATGCATTCAAAGAAATAAATAAATGTAACCTAATTTTTTGGGTTTTCACACTCTCTCCCCCTTAATAGAATTTCGTTCTCGAAATTCTCTTATTTGCTTAGAAAACTCAATTCTACAGTGATTTCTTCTACTTTTCAAGTGCTTCTCCTCACTCATACCACTACCACACACTATTTAGAGTGAAAATCATAATAATGCAATGACTAAAACACCATGCTAAGAAAATCAGTGGAGATATCAAAAGGTGGAAGTGACACAACTTCATTTTCGATAAAAAAAAAAAAAACAGATTTGAAACTTGGTTACTACTCTCACTAGTTCTTAACCTTATCCACTGTATGATGACAAATCTTTCACAACGTAAGACACCTCTCATTTTTTTTCCAATTATACCATTAGATCCGAATCACCCTTCATAATCAAAATTTCTTCCTTTCGAACCACAAACGAAGAATTCTCACTTAATTTCAAGACTAAACTATAGTAAAAGATTCATGGATAAGGATCCAATACTGCCTCACCACCAATATTCAATATCACTCATTAAACAGCAGGTACCAAGTCCACTGTTTCTCATAGGGATACAACTTACTACATAAAAATTTCACTACATATAGTCCAACGATTACAACTATTTCAGGCAAAACCTCACCAATGGCTAACTTTGACGAGGAATGTCTTGAGATGCTATTTGACTGGGCAAATGCACTAATTCAAACTTATTCCGCACCTCTTGTAGAATCCTTTCGTATTTCTTTTTCAATTCTATGTTCTGGTGGAGTAGTTCAATTTTCTCCAAGTATTATTGTTTCCATCATCCTTCCCAGTGCTCAGCAAATTTCTTTTGAAAATCTACTTCCTTTCGAATAATCTCTATTTTCTTATGCAGATCAGTCATATTTGTCATCTCGCTGATTCACTTAACTCGATAATAGCATGCCAGGCAAATCAAAGGATCAGAATAAGTAACTAATTCCAATTGGAACTCCAGTGATATAACTTTTAAGGCCAATCACTTCTAATCCAACCACGGGAGCTTAAACTTAGCTATCCTCAAATGAAATAGACAAGAAAGTAGAATACGGGTAGAACAATATCTCAAAATGCTAGGCCACTTATTCTTATTCTGGAATTTTAACACAAGGAGTATGCTTATCACTTATGTACATAATAAAATCCTAAAGCATACTTCTTATCTCAATTATACACAAGTGCAAGCTGCATAACTTATGTTTCTATATCAAAGGAAATAGGCATGAAATGTATAGTAAGTCATATAGGAATGAACAAATGTGAGGACCCGTAATTTTCTTAATTTCTAGGTCTTAATTTCTTTTAATTGCACGTTTTTCCACATTTTCTTTATTCAAAAATTTTTAAAAATAAATTTTATGAGTAAATATAGTTTTAAAATGATTTTTCTAGTATCGGTTAGTTTTTGAGAAATTAAGAGCGTATACCGGACGTGGGACCCACTAGGGTGAAAAGTTCAGAAAAATTCGGTCAACTAGATTAAGTTTTGGATACTGGATTGAAATTATCGGGTGCTAAGAGATAATTAGAGATTACCCAAGTGGGTTGGTATTAGAGAGACAAAAGGATAATTATAAGCCAAAAGAGATGCTAGGTGTCGCGTTTTCATTGGACCTTGGATTTGACCACTATTCACCAACTTTACTAAATACCAAAAATTGACCAAAATGAGCTTCATTTTCCCTTGCTCTTGGCCGGCCATGGAGGAGAGAAAGAGAGAGAAAGTGTCTTCAATTTTCCTTCATTTCTAGCTTGAATCTTGCAACCTACCGGTTAAATTCCAAAATTTCTCCACAAAAGTGAGTTGCTAAGCTAGTTTAAGGTATTGAGTGGAGCCATTTGTGAAGAACAAGCTCTAGTTGTCTTGTTTCTTGGAGTTGCAAAGGTGAGGTGTTAAATATCTTCCCTCTCATGCTAATAATGATCAATTAAGGATTTCTAGTGGTAGAGCATTGCATTTTATGGATGATTTCATGACCTATGGGTGAAATTGATGGATTTTCTTTTGTTCATGAATTTTTCTGATTTAATATGATTCATATGGTGTGGCTTTGTATGATGATTGGAAATGATATTTAAGGAAGCTAGAAGGTGGAAAAAGTGGTTAATTGCTGGAAATTTCTGGTTTGGAAGGAAAATTGGAAAACTAGGGTTCATGTTCCAACATTCTGCCCGGTTTTGTAGCTCATATTTAGAGGCCAAATTGGCCTTGGGTTAAAACATGAAAGTTGTAGGAAATGATATTCTAGAGGTGCCTGCAAAATTTCAGGTCAATTGGAGTAGTGTAGCTTAAGAAAAGATGGAATTACCCTTGCTGCCCGGTTTTACCCGAATTTGAGAATTGCTTCTGTAATAGGTTATTTTGGTTGGGAATGCTTTGGAATTAGTTATTGAGGTCTTCTGATGAATTGTATCCCTATTTCTTAGCTTTCGTATGGCTTTGGAATTACTGGATTTGGACTTAGGTAGCCTGATTTATGATGTTTACACCAGAATGCGATTTGTGAACCTATTTTTACGGTTCTGGTGTCGTCTATTGCATTTTTGACCTGGTTACACTCAAAACTGGGCTTAGTGGCCTTCTACAATATTGTATCCCTATCTCTTAGCTTCAAAACGGTGTATCTTGGACCTCCATCCGATAATCGTAGTGCCTTTGGTGCCAAAATCGCAAAATAATGTCAAAAACTGTTTTTTTGGGTTAACGCTTAACTCCATTTCCGGATTTTTCTGGTTTCCTCTAATGCTTATGTATGCTTATGGAGCCCTATTTTGGTGGTATTTGGAATTGGTTTATGACTTGTAATTGAGTTTTATTGTGCTTATTTGAATATTTTAGGACTTGACTTCCTTTCCGGACTTTTCCCTAGCTTGAATTGTACTTATACTACTTGGAGCTTACTAAACGGCTATTGAATGAACTTATGTTGTGTGTGACTTTGGGACTGGCTGAGGAAAATAATGAAGCCATGACGGCTTGAAAAGTAAGCAAATTTAGGGGAAATGCTGTCCAATTTTTGAGACCATTTGGTTCCTTTAAGTTTGAATTGCCCTTTTGGTAGAAATGAAAGGCTTTTGGGTTGTTTGAGCCTAGGTTTTCATGTTACCTTAAAATCATGTTTTGCACCCTTGCATTAGTAATTATTTGGCGAGGCCTACGACTGGTTGTCGAGCCTCACATGTGCATTCTGTATACTCGATTTTGGAAGTGGAACCTTCAATTGTTTTACTTTGATTCTTTCAGGGTTTCTTGGCGATTAAAGCCAATCTGAAGTGAAAACTTTTGAAGTATCTGTACTTGAACCGGTGAGTGTTCCACTACCTGCTACCCGTTATGTGAAATATCTGAATATTTGAAATACTTGATTTATGACTGTTGGAGCCAAATACTGTTTTGATAAAATTGGAGGCGAGGGTGTACTTTATCACACTCTTTCTCTTGTCTGTTCATATGCCAATTTTGAGTGCGTATCGGAATCTGCTATCTGTATCTGTATCTGTTCTGACGTCGTTTGGAAGTTCGTATCCAACAACCTTTCTGTAACCTCTGAGCTCAACACCTGTGGCCAGTTACTCGAGTCGGGCCTGTGACAGCCCCACCTTCCCCTAAGGCGAACCAAAGGGTTCGGCGGACCGCCTGCCCAGCTCTCGCCAAGACTACGGGGTCAAATCACTCCCAACTCTGTAGCACGCGTGATAGAAACCAAAGAAAACGAACGATTGGGAAACCTCCAAGTTAAATGTAACTTACCAACCCATAATATTGTCGAAATCCCTGCTAGATTTTTTTTTCTTTTCACACTTGGATACTATACTCGTCCGAAATCTCAGTAATGTCATTGAACTCCATGTAGCCAAAAGAATGAACACGTTCGAGCGGGGTAGCACATGTACATGATTAAACACTTTTATATAAATACATGGTTGCAAAATTACACATTAAAGGGGAGTTGTTGGATCAAAATACATTCAAGGTTTATATCTCTTGAAGAGCTATAGAAAAGAATATATATCTAGCTCAACTCATGCTTCCAAATATCATTGTTCCCAAAAGATTTTTCTGTAATGAAAACAAGGATAACAAAACAGGGTGAGCTATAAGCTCAATGAGGTACCAAAAATAATAACAGTCAAGGACCAAGGAACTTCATGCTCAATTAATCACATAGGTGTACCAATTAAGGAGATATGTAAACACTGAGATAGAAAGGATACAGATGGCCCTCAAGAGCCAATTTTCCGTTGCAGTACTTGATCCGACTACGTTGACCCTCCGTCAACTTCCAACTAAAGAAAACTAGTCCAGTAGAACATCGCTTTAACGCCGAATCCCGTTCACCATTCATACCCCCTTACCGGGCCCGAACGCCAAATAAAACAGGAATGGTAATACTCGAGTATACCGGAATCAAGAGTCTCAATACTCAAAGATTCCATAAAACAGGCACCCACGGATGGTCAATTTTCTCGACCAAGCCCTTGCATGGCTCGATTTAATTAACTCCCCATGAGGTTGAGCTCAGGTTTAACAGGACGATCAAGTTTAACAGGACGATCGTGGACACACTTCCAAACGATCGAATACAAGTGCAAGTAACAAGTTCAAGTACATAACAAGTACCAGTAATGGATTCCAGTTTGTTCAGTACAGGCAAGAGAATGAGTATGATAAAGTACACCCTCGTCTCATACAAGATAAATGGTCAGGAAAGATATTCAAGTAGCAAGTTGCAAGTACAGAAAACCAGTTTAACAATAACTCAGGGGAGTGGTACACTCATATGATCAAACAAGGATAATTTCAAAAGTTTCCTTCCCAAGTGTGGCTTCACTTGTTGTTACCTCCTAGAACAATAAAGGCAAACACTTAAGACTCGACTCCAAGACCGAGTATGGAATTCGCAAGTGAGACTCGATTACGAGCCGTATGCCTAGTCAAAAGAACTATTAATGCAAAGCAAAGAGGTGACCTCGGAGTGAAAAGGTAACAATTAGTCTTAAAAGCATGAACAACCTCAAAGCCCTTCCTACAATGACTGACCAACTCCAAATTTGAAGTAGATAAAGAAAGCAAGATCAATACTAGGAAAACAGAATTTTTCCAGTTCCGCACGACCTTATATGAAAAACCGTATCTCAAGTTTTGTAAGTCCAAAATTAATAAAAGTTATACCATTGGAAAATACATTCAAAGGGTTATAACTTTCCAGAAAACACTATTGTAAGATTCAGAACGTAAGTCAGTCGAATTCAAGTCGCAAGTTGCTGCTTTATCCAGTGGAGGACAGAACAGGTACAAGATTTCAGTCAACTTTGAAAAATCACCATAAATTGGAAAAATAGAAACAGGATCTGAAATTCACATGGTTTATAGCCCTATGAATCTAGTTTAAAACACAATAAACGGAACTCAATTCTGACATTTCTACATCAAGATATAGCAAATCTCCCGAGACTGCACCGAAGCTCCTACAAACATTTGGACAGCACTTCCCCTTGTCTCTCTTTACTTTTCCAGCCATCAAGGCTTCTTTTGTTTTCCTCAATCACTCCCAAAGGCACACACAAAATAAGTTTATTCAATAGCCATTCAGTAAGCTCCAAGCAGTACAAGTACAATTCAAGCTAGGAAAAAGTCCGGAAATGAAAGTTAAGCTCAAAACCAGAAAAATAGTTTTTGACATCATTTTACGGTAATGGCACCCAAGGCACTACGATTACCGGATGAAGGTGTATGATACACCATTTCAAAGTTAAAAGACAGGGCTACAACATTACCGAAGGTCACTCAACCCGGTTCCGAGTACAAACAGGTCAAAAATGCAAGATACTATACCAGAACCGGAAAAACAGATTCACAAAATGCATTCTGCTGCAAACAGCATAACACAGCTTACTTAAGTCCAAATCCAGAAATTCCAAAGCCATCCAAAATCTTAGAAATAGGGCTACATTTCATCAGAATACCTTAACAACCAATTCCGAAGCAATTCCAGCCAAAACAACCAATTACAAGCGCAATTCTTACATTCGGGTAAAACCAGGACAGCAAGGGTAATTTCGACTTTTCTCATTCTACACTACTCCGATTGACTTGAAATTTTGTAGGCACCTCTAAAATATCATTCCCTACAACTTTAATTTTTTAAGCCAAGGCCAATTCGGCCTCTAAATAGGAGCTATAAAATCGGGCAGAATGTTCCCAATAAAACCCTAACTTTCTAAAATTTCTTCCAAACCAGAAATTGGTTGCAATTAACCACTTTTTCCACCTCATAGAGTCCTTAAACATAATTTCCAATCATCATATATAGCCACACAATCATGTTCATATTAAAACAGAAAAATCACCAATAATTAGAAAACTTCACCAATTCAACCAAAACTCAAAATATAATCCATAAAGTTGCATCTCATACCACCACTAATCATAAATTAGGCATCATTAGAGGAAGGAAAGTGGTTCTTCACAACTCACCTTAGAAACAAGAGAGAGAGAGAGAGAGAGAGCAATTAGTCCTCTTAGCTTCCCAAACAACTTCACCAATCACCTCAAGACCACTTAGCAACGAGATTTTATGGAATGATTTGGAGTTTTATCGGTTGGATTTGAAGATTGGAGCAAGATTATGAAGTAGGAAGTTGGAAGATTTTTTTCCTTCTTTGAGCAAGAGGATTCAGCCAAGTGAAGCTTGAAATGAAGAGATTTTTGGCCAATTTTAATTAAATGGTAAAGGCATGAATAGTGGTCCAAAAGGTCAAAAGGTAAGAATGAATCTTCAAGTGACACTTGTCACTTCATTTAATACATCTCTATCCTTTTGTCTCTCCAATAATAATCCATCTAGATAATTTCTAATTATCTCTTAACACCTGCTAAAAGAAACCCGGTATCCAACACTTAACCTAATTGGCCGAATTTTTCCGAACTTTTCGCCCTAGTGGGTCCCACGTCCGGTATACGCTTCAAAATTCTCATGAACTCATTTATACTAGAAAAATAACTTGAAAACTCTATTTACTCATAAAAATTATCTAGAAAATTTTTCTAATAAAGAAAATGCATAAAAGGCGTGCAATTAAATAAAGTAACGCCTAGAAAATAAGAAAATTTACGGGCTCTCACAGGGCCGGCAAGGGCCTGGTCGATTAGATAACGAACCATAGCAGTCTGTTTTGGGATCTTTGGGTATTGAGACCCTTGATTCCGGTATACTCGAGTATTACCATTTCTGATCTGATTGGATTTCGGGCCCGGTGGGGGTATGTGAGGTGGAAGGAATCGAAGAAAGTGGAGTCTACGGTATTGGTTACTTCTGTAACGTTGACGGAGGTGTCAACTGTTATTTCGATCAAGTTTCGGTGAAACAAATGGGAATTTAGCTCCTGAGAGCCACCCGTATCCTTTCTGTCTATGGTGTTTGTTCACTTCTTTATTTGATGCATATATGTGATTAATTGAATATAAAGTTCCATGTTTCTTATTTGCTATTATTTTGGTACCTCATTGAGTGTAAGTTCATCCCTTCCCGTTCTCTTTGTTTTCCTTACAGGGAACCACTTTCGGGGCTAAGATGTTTTGACGCACGAGTTGAGCTAGTTTTATTATATTTTTGTAAAGCTCCTTGATAGTGGGAAAACCCTAAATGTATTTTGATCTAATTATCTTCTTTTGTTCCGTAAATTACAAACGTATGTGTATAAAACTGTTTACCCTGTTCATGTATCATATTTGGATTGGAAATGTTTTCCCGAGTCATATGGCCATATCTGTACTCGTTGGGCTCCTGACGGGGTGGTGAAGTGGCAACCACCATTCATTTTTTGGTGTTGATTTTCATTTTGCTATTTGGTGACTTTGAATCGTTTGAGCGCGCTATTACCTTCCTAAACGCTTTTGATTTCTTTTAACGGCTCGACTGAGTCCCGGTGAGAGATGGGCAGGCGGTCCGCCGAACCCTTTGGTTCGCCTTAGGGTGAGGTGGGGTTGTCACAACAAACACCATAGATAGAAAGGATACGGGTGGCTCTCAGGAGCCAAATTCCCACTTGCTTCACCGAAGCTTGATCGAAAGAATAGTTGACACTCTATCAACTTCCAAATGAAGTAACCAGTCCCGTCCAATAGAGCACCACTTTACACCAAAATCCTTCCACCAAACTTACCCCTACCAGGCCTGAACTCCAAACAGAAACAGAAGTGGTAATACTCGTGTATACCGGAATCAAGAGTCTCAATACCCAAAGATCCCAAAACAGACTACCGTGGTTCATTATCTAATCGATCAGGCCCTTGCCGGCCCAACTCGAATAACTAGCCACAGGTGTTGAGCTCAGAGGTCACAGAAAGGTAGTTGAATACAAGCTTCCAAACGATGTCAGAACAGATATAGATACAGATAACAGATTCAGATTTGCACCAAAATTTGGCATATGAACAGACAAGAGAACGAGTGTGATAAATTACACCCTCGTCTCAAACAAAATAAACAGATAGTTCAGTCGTTCATATCACAGATTGCATGTACAGACACCGAGTTAAACAACAAGTGAGGGGAGTGGTACACTCACCGGTTTAAGTACGGATACTTCAAAAGTTTTCACTTCAAACTGGCTTTAATCGCCAAGAAACCCTAAAATCATCAAAGTAAAACAATTGAAGGTTTTACATCCAAAATCGAGTAAACGGAATGTACAAGTGAGACTCAACTACATGTCGCACGTCTTTCCAGGTTAAGTACTAGTACAAAAGAATAAACTATGACTTTTGAGCAAAAAGATAACAGTTGGTCCTAGGGTTACAAACAACTCCCAAAGCCCATCATTTTTACCAAGATCAACTCAACTTGAAAGAATCGCGTAGCCCTAAAATTTTGGGCAGCATACCCTCTGTATTTACCTATTTTCCAGCCATTTATGGCTTCATTGTTTTCCTCAATCAATCCCAAAGTCACACACAAAAATAACGTCATTGCAATAGCCGTTCAATAGGCTCCAAGTGGTACAAGTACAAATTCAAGCTAGGACAATGGTCCGGAAATGAAGTTTATGCCCTAAACCAAAAGACAGTTTTGACGTCATTTAGCGGAACGGACACAACTGGAGCTATACTTATCGGATTGGGATGTAATTTACACCATTTCGAAGCTATAACTTTGATGAAGACTACTAAATCCAGTTATAACCCTAACTAGATCAAATTTACCAAAACAGCTCTAGGTTTTCTAGTTCGAAACTCACCGTGGAAATCAACTAGCAGTCCTACTTTATTCACTCATATCTCAGCACACACAACTCCAATTCAGGTAATTCTAAAGCCATTAGAAAGCTAAGATACAAGGCTATAATTCTTAAGAAAATTTCAACAACCAAATCAGTAGTATTCCTGGTCAAAACAACCAATTACAGAAACTGATTAACATGTTCGGATAGAAACAGGGCAGTAGGGGTATTTTGGTCTTTTTATAGGCTACGCTGCTCAGATTGGCCTCAAATTTTGTAGGCAACTATAAAATACCATCCTCTACAACTTTTATGTTTTAACCCAAGACTAATTCGGCCTCTAACTAGGGGAAACAGTGCTGAACAGAACAGGCCTAATAGAAACCCTAATTCTGGAATTTTTTGCTTCAAACCAGAAATTTTCCACTAATCATTACAATTATCATACCAAAGCTTTATTCTAACCCATACCTGACCATCATACATGGTCACACAATATTAATCATATGAAAACAGAAAAATCATAAATAAATATAAAACTTCACCAATTTTTACCAAAATCATGAAACAACACCTAAAATCATCACTTCATCTCACATAAGTCACTAATTAAGCATTATTAGGATCAAAGGGAAGGTTCCTTGGTCACATACCTTGCAAACCCAAGAAAAGACCCAATTTAGCACCTTGCTCCTCCAAACCACTTCACAACCAACCTTAATACCACTAAACTAAGAGGTTTTATGGAGTAATTTGAAGATTAAACGGTTGGAATTGAAGATTGAACAAGATTGGGGCTAAGAAAGTGGAGAGTTTTCTCTTCTTTCTCCCTTAGAGAGGGCCGGCCATGAGCTTGGAATTTTGAGTGATTTTTTGGGTCAATTTTTGATTTATTTGGTAAAGTAATGAATAGTGGTCAAAAAGTAAGACTAGTTCTCCAAGTGACACTTGTCACTATAATTAATATATGGTTATCCTTTTGTCTCTCCACTCTCATCCATATAACAACCTCTAATTATCTCTTAGCACCTAGTAAATTAATCCCAGTATCCCAAACTTAACCTAATTGGCCGAATTTTACCGACCTTTCCGCACTAGCGGGTCTCACGTCCGGTATACGCTCTTAATTTCTCAAAAACTAACCGGTACTAGAAAAATCATCTAAAAACTATATTTACTCATAAAAATTATCTAGAAAATTTTTTCTAATAAAGAAAATGCATAAAAGGTGTGTAAATAAAAGAAAATAAAACCTAGCAATTATGAAAATTACGGGTTCTCACACTCTCTCCCCCTTAAAGAAATTTCATTTTCGAAATTTTCTTATCAACGGAATCTTTCAAAATCTAAGGTACCTAACGGATCGTACCTTCTACGTCCTCAAACGAGTCAGGGACCTGATGGTGTTCTAAACAGTATATCCGAGCCGGTACCTTCGATCCCGCCCCTTCCTTTTCTGACTGTCCAGGGTTAGTCTTAGTGGGTTGCAAGGTTCCTTTTCCTTTTCGCAATCGAACTGGGCAGTCAGCAATCCGATGATCGGCACTTCCGCAGCGCAGACATTTTCCCTCTTTCTTCCAACAATTTGTCTCCGTATGATTTAGCCCTCCGCAATATCCACAGGGACCACGAGTAGCAGAGACCGGTCCCCCCTGAGAGACATCATGCGACACCCCCTGTTGTCGTACTTCCCCGTTTCCCTTTCCAATCATAGGAGGCGTACTTGTACCTTCTTGCTCAGAGCTACTCCCGGGAAAGCCCCTTTTCTTGGCTTGGAAGTTTTTCACCTGCAGCCTAGCATTCTCTACTCGTTGCGCCTTCTCTACGGCATCGCTAAAGGCGTTAATTTGGGCTACGGCTAGATCTTTCTGGATCTCCACATTCAAGCCCCGGATAAAACGCCTGATCCGCCGTTGCTCGGTCATAGTCAACTCAAGGGCAAATTTGTATAGGCGAGTGAACTGGCTTTCATATTCCGCTACAGATTGGGTCCCTTGGCGAAGTCGGATAAATTCGTCTTCCTTCCGCTCCTGGACTTGAGGAGGGAAGAATTTCACGTTGAACTCCCACATAAAATTCACCCAAGTCCTAGGCGTTTGTTCCCGTTCCCATTTTTGCCGAATAACGTTCCACCAGGAACGGGCCGCCCCTTCCAGCTGAAAGACGATGAAGGTTACCTGCATCTCCTCGGTATAGTGCAAGGCAGCAAAAATATCTACCATTTTCTCGAGCCACCTTTCAGCGACATCCGGGTCGGGCCCCCTAATGAACTTCGGTGGGGCGAACTTCTGGAATCTCTCAAGAGCCCTATCGTCGCTCTCGACGTGGTTGCCATGGTTTCCAGGGTTAGGGTTCGGGTTTTGGCCCTGTTGCTGCACCACCTGTGCCAGCAGGTTGGTCATTTGCTGCATGGCAGCAGCTATTTGAACGTTGGGGTCAACTCTCTGTTCAGGGTTGGGTCCAGATGAGGTTTCCCTAGCACCCCTGTCCGGCTGTTGCTGCACCACCTGTGCCAGCAGGTTGGTCATTTGCTGCATGGCAGCAGCTATTTGAACGTTGGGGTCAACTCTCGGTTCAGGGTTGGGTCCAGATGAGGTTTCCCCAGCATCCCTGTCCGGCGTGGGTTGCCTACGCCCGCGCCCACGTCCCCGGCCACTACATGTGCCCTCTATTGATCTAAGTCAATCTAAGGTCGAGGTGCAAAGATAATATTAAAGATAATTATAAGCATAAGCAAATAACAAGAGATACACACAGATCAAGAGCATATATACACACAACTGTACCGAACCAGTCACATAGTAACAGTCAATTAGATACAACCAAAAGAGGTCCATGAAAGTAACGGGGTCATCTAAAAGTACTATAAACGAACTAGATTAAAGGCACAAAAGCAACTAACGAAAAGTTATTTCCCTTCAAGGTCTCCATCTCTAATCTACGAGAATGCCACAATTTATATCTTACTCCAGGTTAATCATACTTACGAACACCCGAACAAATCACATGAAGTTCCATAGAATCAAATTTCTAGTTCGCCCAAGTCCTTTCTAACCTAGGCTCTCATTGATTTAGTAACCGAGCACAAGAATCCCAAATAGGATAATTCACAACTCGAGCCGGCCGGTCCCAAGCGTAAATCATCCATATTAAAGATTCCTACCCGACATACTTATCTGTCTTCCTCAAGTCGCCTGATAGAGATTTTACACTTATAACATGCACGGTTCATAGCTTACGCTCAAAAGAGCACTTAACCCTTTAAACACCTTCACCAAAAGCAGGACCATAACACCACTTGGCCCAATCTCACTCCGGCAGAAACCACGCGAAGTAGCTCTGATACCACCTGTGACAGCCCTACGTCACCCTAAGGCGAACGAAAAGGTTCAGCGGACCGCCTGCCCAACTCTCGCCAGGACTACAGAGTCGATACACACAAACCTACCATAGTACGTGCGAAAGGGTCCAAGGAAAATAAACAATCGGAAACTACATGTATTTATATCGGAGTCTTGAACAAATGAACCAAAATACAAGCCAAAGTATATATGTTACACAAAATACAATTAGGGTTTCAGTTACAGAGGAGCATAAGCAATAGAAGTCCTACAACTAGCTCAGCTCTTTTCTTCCAAAAATCTTGGTTTCAAAACATGGAACCCTGTAAGGAAAACAAAGGTAACAGAAAGGGGTGAGCTTGCGCTCAATGAGGTACCAAAATAATAGCAAGTAAAAATCGTGGAACTTCATATTCAATTAGTCACATATGCAAATCAAATAAGGAATGAACAAACACCATAGATAGAAAGGATACGGGTGGCTCTCAGGAGCCAAATTCCCACTTGCTTCACCGAAGCTTGATCGAAAGAATAGTTGACACTCCGTCAACTTCCAAATGAAGTAATGTGAGGACTCGCAAAAAAATTTACTTATTTAATCTCCTATTTCTAGCTTATTTAATTATTTATTTGGCCTTTTACTCCGAATATTATTTTCTAAGCTCTTGAGACCTAATTACATGGAAATATAGTTTCGTTATATTTTTAAAGTGACTTGTTTCAAAAATTAATTTTCGGAAACTCGTTTAGTGAAAATAGTGAACACGTCTTTGGAAATCTTGATCGATTGAGAGTACAATAAGTTTGGAATATTGGAGACATGTACAATGGACCTAAATTAGGTATTTTAATGTTTAAATACTCAAGTGATAGTTATTAGTATTGTCGTTATAAGAATTTCTCAGAAGTTTCGCGTTATCGCGCTTAAATTAGAGATACGCGCTTTCACACGCGCAATTTAAATTTAGGAACTTTAGACCCTTATTTTGGGACAATTGAGAGTGAATAATATTTATATGAATATAAGTACATTAGAGGTTTAGTGCACTAGTGAAACAAATGCGAGAGGAATCGAGCACGAAACGCGCGCGGTTACGCACTTATACATTCTTTTGGACCTTATTTCTTTGGTAGTGTGTGGATTGATTTGACTCGTATTCGAGTCTTAATTGGGATATTCTTGTTGTATAGGTCGTGTCCGTGATCCGACGCCTACGCCTGAAGCTAACTTGTGAATTTGCTTACTTACCTTGGTGAGTGTACCATTATATGGTCTGATGCTTAAATGATTGTGTATACTTGTCATGTGAACTTGAATGGCTTGAATGAGACGAGGGTGTACTTTATCGTTCTCGGTCTCTTATTTGTATTACTGTTACTGTCAAATGTGAAATTGTCTACATGTGTGATTTGACATGGCTGAGGGCTTTGCCCGACAACTTAACTATGCTATCTGAGCTCACACCCCATTGGTCTTTAATCGAATCAAGCCGGCAAGGGCTTGGGCGAATCGATAAGGGACCTTCGGTTCACTGCATTCGAGTGGAGTGTTAACTCCTCGACCTTATGGTATACTCGAGTATTACCCTCTCTGTTACTGTGAGATGTTCGGGCCCGGTAAGGGGGTGACCGGTGGAAGGGATATGGAGTAAAGTGGGGATCTACGGGATATTCTTTTCTTCAAAGGTTTACGGAGTGTCAACGGGTTGGAGATCAAGTGTGGCCAGTGGAAAGTGGCTCTTGAGAGCCAATTGTATCCTTTCATTGACTTGTTTTGTTTATGAGTTTTGAAATCTTTATGTGATAAAATGTGTTTATTGGTGTGTCTCATTGGTACCTCACGAGCGTAAGCTCACCCTCGTTACTTTGTTTTCCTTACAGGGATATGAATAACTTTTGAGGGAACTATATTGTTTTGAAGCATGAGTTGAGCTAGTTTTCATATAGTTTGGACCTATTCTTTTGTAAAGCTGCTCGATGGTTGGAAAAAACCCTAAATGTACTTTGAGTTGTAAATTACAAACGTATGTGTATAACACTGTTAAACCCTGTTCATGTATCCTATTTGGTTTGGGAATGTTTCTCTAAGGTGTATGGTGACTTCTACATTTGATTGAATTCTGGTTGGATAGTGACGTGGTGGTCACTATTCATTTGCGATTTCAATTTTCGCTTCCCATTTTGCGGGTTTTAAATCGCTTGAGGGCGCTAAAAATTGCCGAAACATGTTAGATTATATACGACCGTCTTCGTAGTCCTGGCGAGAGTTAGGCAGGCAACCCGCTAACCCTTTTGGTACGTTCTGGGGGAAGGTGGGGCTGTCACAGGTGGTATCAGAGCCTAGGTTAGTATTGACTTAGGCGAGTTTGACTTTGGTTCCTTAGGACCTGTGAGAGAAGTGTTAAGGTACCGTTAAGTGCGATTATATTTATTTTGTCTAAGATATGAATTCTTTTGCTATCTTTGTAGGTTATGGGTGGTACGAGTGGACAGGGTAGAGGTGAGCTGTGACGGGCCCACCTCTCCCTAGGGCGTACCCCAGGGTTCGGCGGGTCGCCTGCCCAACTCTCGCCGGGACTCAGTCATTCACTACAGTCCTCAATTAAAATCGGAATAAATCACAAGGATAAATAGGGCAGCGATCCAAACTTAAAGCAAAACTTATATACATTGCCATCCCAAAAGGGAGTATAAAGATCGAATATACAAAGGTTCTCAATCCTTCATACGTCCAGCCCGTGCCAAGCACTAGGGCGAGAACCAAAAAACAAAAGAACTAGACTAGGCTAGTCTATGCTATCATCCTGCTCGCCGAACCCTGGGGTACGCCCTAGGGAGAGGTGGGGCCGTCACATGAGCCACCTCAGAGGCGGCCGCGAGTTATCGATTACTAGGAGAGGCCGGGAGGTCCGATTCAGCTTTGGTACACTGCCAGTCGGACCCGCCGCTGTAGGCGTTGCCAGTATTATTCTTATGCTGACCATGTAGTCTTGGCAGTGCTAGATGAGAGGAGGAGGCTTAGGAGTGCTGCTGCGAGGGATCACACTAAGATACTTAGGCTAAAAGGCATCACGAGGATGCAAGCGGATAGGATTAGAGAGCTTCGCGAGGAGGTAGCCCTGGAGCAGGAGCGAACAAATGCTTTTAGGGAGCAGTTGCAAGAGGTTAATACTCATCTTACGAACGTGGTTGGGGAAGTGAGGAACCGTTCAGGCGGTATTATTAATGAGTGTGAGGTGCTAATCCAGGGAGTGATTGGCGCTAATGTGCCAGGGGGCGTTCCGGGTGATAGAGCTCCAGGTGAGAGAGGCATCCCTAGCTCTGGGGAGGAGTCGGTTGGCTCAGTTGGAAACTAGGCTAGAGTTCCCTAGGTCGTGTTTTGATCCCGTGTGAGGGGTACCTAGGACAAGTTCTCTGTTAGCAGTTTTGTATTTTGGCTCAGTTTTGTATAGTGTCTTTTGGAGGACCCCTTTTAGTTTCATGGGATTACTTTTGTATGTATGTACTTGACCGACTGCTTCTGTATGACTGTCTGAAACAGTTATGTGTTGTATGTGTAAATGTTCTATGTGTATATATGTTTTGTGTGTTATTTTGATTATTTGCCTATGTTTATAAGCTTATGCCCGTATGGTTCTTTAATTGTTATTACGTGTCTCGACCGTAGATTGATTTGAACCATGGAGGGCACTCGTAGTGGACGAGGCTGTGGACGTGGAAGTAGGCAATCTTCTGATAGAGGCACCGTATAAACCTCGACTGGACCAAACCCTAAACCTAGGGTAGATCCAAATGTCCAGATAGCTACCGCTATGCAGCAAATGACCGACTTACTGGCCCATGTGGTGCAACAGTAGGGCTACAACCCTAACCCACCTGTCGGGAATCCCGGGAACCCTGGGAATCACGTATAAAGTGAGGATCGAGCTCTAGAAAGGTTCCAAAAGTTCTCCCCACCAAAATTCCTTGGAGGGCCCGATTCTGATGTGGCTGAAAGATGGTTGGAGAAGATGGTAGACATCTTTGCAGCCTTACATTACTCCGAAGAGAGGCAGGTTACTTTTGCGGTCTTTCAATTAGAAGGGGCAGCTCGGTCTTTGTGGAATGTTATTCGGACCAAGTGGGAGAGGGAGAAGACACCTAGAACGTGGGTGAACTTTGTAAGAGAATTTAACGCCAAGTACTTTCCGCCCTTGATCCAAGAAAAGAAGGAGGATGAGTTCATCCGACTTCGCTAGGGCACCCAATCTGTGGCTGAATACGACAGCCAGTTTACCCGATTAGCCAAGTTTGCCCCTAAACTTATTATGACTGAACAAAGAAGGGTACGATGTTTTATTCAGGGGTTAAACGTGGAAATTCAAAAAGACTTGGCCGTGACCCAAATTAACACCTTTAGTGATGTTGTGGATAAGGCTTTGTGGGCCGAGAACGCAAGACTTCAAGTTCGGAATTTTCAAACTAGAAAACGTGAATTTTTTGGAGGTAGTTCTACTCAGGGGGATAAGAGTACCCCTTTCAAATTGGGATGGAGAACTGGAGGAGGACGATTTTCGGGGGCGGCGAGAGGGACTCCGCCAAGGGGTGACCAGACGGGACGAGGCCAACAAAGGAGTGCCTCACAAGGAAGCTCCGCCACTGTTTCTCGTGGCCCATGTGGGTTCTGTGGGAAGCCGAACCACACAGAGAATAACTGCTGCAGAAGGGAGAAGAAGTGCTTACGCTGTGGGAGTGCGAAGCACCAGATAGACAGCTGCCCAGTTCAACCCCAAGAGGCGAGAGAGACTACGAAATCTTCTAAGGCGACTTCAGCGCAATCAAAGGTGGAAGTGACGAAATCGAAGGTGCCTGCCCGAGTGTACTCTATCGAGCAACATCCTGTCCCTGATTCGGCGGAGGTGGTGGAAGGTACGATTCCTGTCTTCCACCGTCTAGCTAGGATTTTAATAGATCCTGATGCCACCCATTCCTTTGTTAACCCCGAATTCATGTGTGGTATTGATATAACTCCTGTAAACCTGCCCTATGAATTAGAAGTGAGTACGCCTACGGGAGACCAGTGTTTTGTTACTAGCAAAATGTTTGTAAACTGTGAAATATGGGTAGGAGAGAGGAAGTTACTGGGGAATTTGATAAGTTTGGCTATTAAGGGGGTACGATGTGATATTGGGCATGGACTGGTTAGCTAGGTATGATGCCCAACTTGACTGTAAAAGGAAAGTAGTGGAATTTCGTATACCGGGGGAGGCAACCTTAACATTAGATGTGAGGGGCAGTTTAGCCTCGTCTGCAATGATTTCGGGTATTCGGGCTAGGAAACTATTGAGTAGAGGGGCTCAAGGGTTCTTAGCCTTTCTCATCAACATTCCCACTGATAAGTTAAACGTAGAAGAGGTTCCAGTAGTGGGCGAATATTCGGACGTGTTTCCCGATGAGCTAGTAAATTTACCACCATGAAGAAAGATAGAATTTGAGATTAACTTGTTACCAGGGACTTCATCTATCTCTCAGACCCCATACCGTATGGCACCTACTGAACTTAAGGAGCTGAAGCTGCAGTTGCAAGACCTTTTGGAGCGGGGTTTTATTCGTGAGAGTGGATCTCCTTGAGGAGCACCCGTTCTCTTTGTTAAAAAGTGTCGCGCCCCATTTTTTTGAACTAAGAAAAAATAAATAAACGAGTTTAGAAAAATGGCTTTTGATTCAATTTTTTGATTGATAAAAAATGAGTTTTTCATTTAATAAGAAAATGAAAAACATGGGTCTAAATGGGACTTGAAAATGCGACGATTTGACCCAAAATATAGCTTAAAAAGGGTTTTTGAATGAAAAATGGAGTCGCCACTTGGTATAGAGTTAAGGTGTACCAAGTCACCTAAAAATGAATTTTAAGGAAAAAAAAGTAGAAAACCCTTTTTAAACGACTCCAAGTCCACGAAAATCAGAGAAAAATATTCGGGAGTCACATTTGAAGAAAGGGAAGGCATGGATAAGAATCCAACGCACCCTTTCAACCTAGCCAAGGCTAGTTGTACGATTTAGTCAAAGATTTTCTTATTTTAATCTTAAGATTTATCACATTTGGATGTACTATATGAATGCAAACCCTAGACCTAAGAGGGTATCGGGGGGTTAAAATATCTCTTCAAAACTCGAATGGTGCCAATCACATTAATTGTGACGCCCAATAGTGACTCTTTGGAGAAGTCACAAATAATGCAAAAATATGAGACTCTAAGAAAAGAAAAGGGATAAAATAATTATATAAATACAAATATACATGACCTAAAGGAATGCATCATGTCGGGTGCGGGGAGACTAATACTCGTGACTCAATTTTCCTTTTATAGAGGGAATACGAGCGTGCTAAGGCTAAAAAACCAAACTCGTCCATATCCCATACCAAAGGGATTTTTCCTAGTCTAACCAAGCAAATGTACTAACCTAGATCTAATGCTTAGATGAAATGCAGGTCTAATGTCATGTTTCATGCAAAGGGGTAAATAATATACGTATAAGGGAAAATATGGGGGAAGGGATATACGTATAAGGAGGGATGTCATGCAAAAAATGATAAAAGATCCTAAAAAGTGAAAATATGCATGAGGTGAAGTGATTTTAGCACACAATCATGATCTAACGCCTATACGGTCCCTAAGGGTCTAGCATTGGACTAGCCCATACCTACAAATTCTCACTAGCGTTGGACTAGTGGAAAATCGGAACAATGAGCCACAACTAGCGTTGGACTAGTGTGGATTCGGGAAAGGGGGCCACAACTAGCGTTGGACTATTGTGGTGACGTCACACATCAGTTACAATCAAATAAATCATATAAGACCTAATAAAAGCAGGTAAACACGTAAATCACATATAGCACATAACACATAAGCATGGTATCTAGATGCAAGACCCTAGGAAAGCGAGTAACACATAACACATAGGCATGAAAAAACACACAAGGCAAATAAAACAAATAGAGCCCTAACTATTACATTCGGGGAACCCTACTACAATCTAAAAGGGGAAATAAATAAATAATTAAAATAAATATCTAACTATTACAAATTTGGCATACAAGTGCCTTTCAAATGATCAAAATTGAACTAAAAAAAATATACAAAAACTAAAGCCAATAAAGCAAAACAAATGTACAAATGAAACAAATAATAAAAACACATTCAAAAGGCATGCCCTCAAACACGTAAAGTCACGTAAGGCACATTGGGTCAAATAAAATAGGAAATAAGGGATAGAGTGTACCTCCCTTGAGTGGGGGCTCAAATGAAGTGAAATCACTTATTTGCCCTCCAAAATACAAAGAAAAGGTCAAGGCATCACTTTAATTAACAAATAATCATAAAAGATAAAAAATGAATTGTGAAATTGAATCAATTAAATCATTTAAACAACCCACATTCAAGAAGTTAAAAGAATAAAAGACTTGATTGCAAACATTAACAAAGTTCTAGGGTCAAAATTAAAGAAAAATAAAGTCTAGGGACCTATTTACAATTCAACCTGGGACCCAATTGAAAGAAGTTAAAAGTTGTTAGGGCCATAATGAAACAAGAAGAGACTTGGGGGCCAAAATACAATTTCCAAAAAGTTATTTCATGCAATTTGCATGCAAGCTACTAATGAACAGGCTTCTGCAATAACCAGAAAGACTTCGGCAGCTAAGATAATCTATCCGCAAGCTTCATCCATAAAACCTTTGGCAAACAAAACTTGAACTAACTCTAATTAAAATATGTCTAAACACCACTAAATCAAGCAATTCTTAAAGAGTTTCATGCAAGTTTTATGTGACAAATGAGCTTCTGTAACCGAAAAAAGAGGTCTGCTGCATTTTCGTTTACGAATGGATTCTAGACAGCTTTGAGTATAGCCATTTCATCCGTACAACTTTGAACTTAACCAGCAAAGCAAATAAACTCCTCATCCAACAAACCAAACATTGAAGGAAATTATGCAAATGCTGGAGAATTTTATGCGAAATGGTTCGGCAATCCTGCTTGTTCATTTTCCAGCAAATATTCTATCACAGTCCAAGTATTTCAGTCCCAAAACAGGCAAACTCAATATCACTTTATCCAATTTCTCTTTCCAACATAAGATCAGTGAACAAAATGGGATGGCCGAAACTTAATGAGCAGTTGCAGAGATAAGAAAACAGCAAAGAGGATGCAAAAGTTTTTGTTCTGCTGCAGTTTTGCAACCCATCAAAGTGCACCCAAAACAGCTTAAAGCTCTGCCGGAACTTCAAACAAATTCACAAGATAAGAATCCAAGGTCCAACCATGATCTTGCAAATAAAAACTTCAGCATTGACAGCAAAACAGCCCTCCAGGTCGTCGGATGGAGGAAATTGACAGCTTTCATTCAAAATTGCATAAATGAAACGACAACAGCAAAGCTGAAAACATATTCTACTATAGGAGAACTGATATGGGTCAAATTATTCACATGCCAAGTGAAGAATCCTTTGAAAAAAACATACAAAGCCATGAGGAGCTTTTCTTTTGACCAACAAATATTCTCTGCAATAATTTTATTCCCAACCGTGGCTTTCTTCTAATTCATCATTTCAAATATATTGCACAACCACAAGGGAAAAGCAGGGAGCTACAGCATGCCATCTTAGCAAGAACAAAATCCAACCTCTAGCATAACTACCAAAAACATCAACTACCCAACTTTGGTAAACAAAATTTCTGGGATAAGAACACGCAAAACGCAAGCAAAAATCATCTTCAAGCAAGACTGTCAGTTAGGTATTGTAGACACCAAATTTTTGACTTTTTTTTTTCATTATTAGTTTTATTGATTTTTATTTTAGTTTGGTTTTACTAATCTCATTTTTAGACATTTTAGCATAAAAAAAAGAGAAAAAAAAGGAAAAAGAAAGAAAAATTAGCATTTCATTTTATCTTTTTATGCCTAGTTCCGCTCATTTTATTCAATCTGTCTTCATTAGTTATTTTTCTCAATTAGTTATTTATATTGTGTTAAATTATTATTTATAAAAAAAAAGGAAAATAGAGCCGCGCATGCATGCGCCGTATAAAAACATTTGCAGAAAATATGGCAAGGGTATGATCGGATGGCTGGAGGATAGAGTGGAACAAACCTTTCATCCTCACCATTGAGGTGAGGGTTGAGAGTTAGAGGTTCCATATAAAAGGAAAAACACAGCCGAAGGAGAGGACAGAGGAATGACGGCCAAAAGATCTGCAAAGAGAGAAAACCGAGAAACTAGAAAAAGAATAACGGCTGAGAAACAAAGAGGTTTAGGACGGCTAAAACAGATCTGGGGAGAATCTGGGAGAGACGAAGGAGCTAGGCTATTGACGGCTGGGCTGAGTGGAGAAAAACAGAGGGGCAGGGAAGAGAGAAAACTGAGAGAGTTGAGCCGAGAGCAAGGGGAGGATCGGGGAGATAGTAAAACATCAAAGGGAAAGGAAAGGCTGGGGGGTTTTTCTGTGGAGAGAACTGGAAAAGAGAGAGTAGAAAGAAAGGGTTTCAGCCGTGAGGTTTTTAAGGGAGGACGGAAGGGATCTAGAGGAAGGCAGTTGACGGCTGTAGAAAGAAACAAAAGGCTAGGAGAGGTTTTGGGAATTGACGGCTGAGGCAACAAAAGGGAGAGCAAAAAACAGAAGGAGTGAACGGCGGAAAGGAAAACTGAGCAAGAGGGAAACAGAGGAGAGAACAAAGAAGGAGGAGGCATCGAATGACGGCTGAGAGAGCAAAAACCAAATGAGAGCTAAGGGTTTAGAGCATTTAGAGAAGGCCAAAAAGAACGAGAAAGAGAGGAGATTTCGAGGGCATGTCGGCTGTGAAAAAGGCTAAGTTTTGAGAAAGGTTGTCAGCTGTGGAGAGGAACCAGAAACTAGAAAGAGGGAGGGAAAGCCTTCGAGAGTGAAAAGAAACCAGAGAAGGAACAAGTTTTGTCCAACAATAGGCGACTGAAATCATCTCCAAAGCCAATAGATTGAGGCCTGAAGTAACGGGTTCTTCATTGCTGGAAATTGCTGCAGCAGAATTTCTAGGTTTCGTTCCAGCAGCCCCTGTGATTTCCTTGAAATACCTCACCTTCGTTTCATTACGCTAGCATTCTCAGGTAACCATAGTTTCTTCCCTTGTTGTTTTGGCAAGTTCTTTTCATGGAAATACAATTTTGTGGGCAAAATTTGATTGACGCTTTCTTCTAGCTGTTTACGTGCGGCAGTGCCTTGCTGCTGTTTTCTTGCTGTTTTCCTTTCCATTTTATTCTTAGTGCCTTGCTTGTTATCATGGTTAGGCTTTAGAATGTTTTCTTGAAGTTCTAAGTTAGGGGCCAGTAAATGTCTATATCACCTTGCACTGTTGCTGAGCTTCGGTTGGGGTTGGGTGACCGTATCTCTGTCCTGCTGCATTTCGCGCTCAGTAGCTTTGTTGGATCCTCCCTCTCCCTTTCATCCCCGTTTTTGTGCTGGAATAAGTCAGGATTTGTATTGAGTCATCTCTAGGTTAGTACACTAACGCTTAGAGGATTTGTTAGCCACTCTCGGTCATATTGCAGCTATGTGCACAGGTTTCTTTCTCCCTTGAGTTGCTAAAGTTTTGGCTTGCTTAACCTCTTGGGATTTGTTTGCTATCTCTGGGTTGCATTTGTCTTTCCTTTTGCTTTGTCCCTAGCTTGGTGCGATGGGTGTGTAATGGGAATGGTGTCCCTTGCAAAAGAAATTTCTTGTTCAAGACCAGAAACTAGCAAGGAAGCTTGTGATTTTGATGCTCTTCGAACCAAGTGTAAAGCCATTTGTTTTTGTTTTGCGGTCTGGATGCATTTGTCTACTTCATTACAATGAATTTGGTTGAATATAAGTTACCGTGGTCATGATAAAATGCACAATGCTAATCCTGGTTGTTCTAATAAGAATGAGAAAGTTGCAGAAGAAAATAGGCTGCTGAACCATTTTGTATGAAAATTTCCAAGAAGTTGCATCAGCTCCCTTTGTGTTCTTCTTGTTTGTTTGATGTAAAGTTATGGGCCTTGTTGCTAGTTTCACATTATGATTTCGGTTAAGGAATTTTGTTTTGAGCAAAGCTGTGAGTTTGGGTTTGAAATTTGCGTTCGAATACAAGGTGCAATAGGTCTGTCTCATTTTGCTGAAGCTTAATAAAAATATTGCAGAAGCATTGTCAAAAGAAGAAAGCTTCGTGTGCATGCATGCATAATTTCTGAAAAATTGCACTTTGACCCCTTGGTTGCAAATAATGCTGCTATGACCCAATCAATTGAATAATATCCTCAATTTGGTCCTAGGTAGTTTTAATTTTACAGCTTTATTGCTTGTTTGCTTCAATTAACTACTATGCTTTGTTTAAATTGCACTTCATGCATGAATTTAAGAGCTTTATGACCATGTGAGCCCGTGTTTGCATGTTTTCTTCAATTTTTACAAATAAGTTGGTACCTTGACCATTTCTTTTATTTTGGAGGATAAATAAGCCATTTTTCTTTCATTTGGGCACCATTCCAAGGGAGGTATAACTTCTTTTATCTTTTTTGTTTCTCTCCTATGTGATCCAACGTGCTAAGTGAGAATTGCATGCCTACTTGCTTCCTTTGCCTTTCCTTAATTCCTTTCATTTATTTCATTTTTACTTTTGCTTTTTATTTAAGTTATTCTTTATGGGGTATGTGTACACCTCTTGGCTTGTAATAGATAGGGCTTGGAAAGCACTTGATGAAGACCTATTGAAGACGTGTGCCTAGCTAGCAAATGTAATAGGCTCATTAGCTTGGTTGCGTGCCTATGTGTTATATGTTACTTGCTTTATTAGGTTCTTGCATCTGGTCGAGCATGCTAAAGTGTTATGTGTTATGTTTTTATGAGTGTTTGGCATGTCTACTCGCTTTCTATAGTTGTAGATGAATGTGATGGATGAATGTACGTCACCACACTAGTCCAATGCTAGTTGTGGCTCATTATTTCGTTAGGAATTCATAGAAAGGGCTAGTCCAACGCTAGACTCAATTGGTCGTCCCCCTTTCGTTATTGCATACTTGCATGTTCACTACATTTCATGCATTTTTCTTAGTTTTTATCATTTGGCATGCTCCTCAAACCCCTTTTCCCCTCATTTTAGGTTTTTGCATCTCATGCTAGTTATAGGGTACATTTGCCTGAGTGTCCCCTTTTGATAAGGAAACGAGCGAGTTTGGCTACAAAATAGCCTTAGCACGCTAGTTCTTCCTTCTAATCCAAGGGAAAATTAAAGTCACAAAGTTAGGAGTCCCCGTTCCCGTTTTGATGCATTCCTCTAGGGTTCATGCATTTTATTCATTCACTATCACGTACACTTCTACTTTATATTCTATCCCTTTTTCCACATTCTCACTTCACACGACTTTAATTCTGCACGTTTTCACTCTACCACTCACACTTTATACAATATCACTCGCACACATGCACTTTATGTTATTTTCACATTATCATTTCTACTCACCTTACTTTGTAAATCCATTTGCACACTTCCACTTACCCACTATTATTTTTATTACTTTTTCATTACACACAAACTCACATTTTCACTTGGCATGCATTCATTTCACTCATTTTTACGTCATTTAGTTTTATGTGTGACCTCTCCAAAGGATCATTATTGGGCATCACAACTAATGTGATTGGCACCACTCAAGCTTTGAAGAGAAATTTTACCCCGATATCCCCCTAGGTCTAGGCTTGTACATTCATATAGTTCATCCAACATGCGATACATACCTTGGGTAGAAAAATTAGGAAAAGTGGGGCTAAGTCACGCAACTAGCTTTGGCTAGGGTAAGGGAGTGCCTTAGGCGTTGCCTTTGCCTTCTCCCTTATCAAATGTGACCCCCGATCCCTTTCTTTGGTTGCGTAGACCTAAAAGTTCTTTAAAAGGGTTTATTTACTTTTTTGTTCAAAAACAAAAATCATTTTTTGGGTGACTTGGTACACCCTAACTCTATACCAAGTGGCGACTCCATTTTTCATACAAAAAACCCTTTTTTGAACTTTATTTGGCCAAACCGTCGCATTTCACAATCCCACGGCCTTTATTTTCACTGTCACACGTTCACATATACTTTCACACACTACTCACACACCAATATGAAAAAGTGGGGCGCGACAACTTGGCGACTCCACTGGGGAAATCCTAAGTGGGTCCAAGCATTTGATTTAGCCATTCTTTTCCTTTTTCTACCCCTTTTATGCATTGCATTTTGGATATTAGGGTTGCATTTTCCTTTTTAGGACCCTTTGCCTCCCTCGTTCACGAATGTATGATTGGTTGATTGGATGTATGTTTACTTGTTTATCTCGCGTTTGCATTGCCTTTGGGTGGGAGACATCACCTTAGAGCCTCGCGTTGGTTCTCGATCCCTCCCCTCCAAACGAGCACTAGCATACGTGCATCCGTTTTATTTATTTATCCCACTTTTATTTTTCTTTTAGTGGCTTGTCACGCCACTCCACCCTATTAGGATTTTAGCCGACCCATTTGGACATGTGATCACGACACGATGTGTGTATAGCATGATCCAATGGATCACTCAATCTTCCGCTTTAAGCTTTGGGTTGATAGCCTTTAGCTTTTTAGTCGAAGGTTGAGGATTTTTGATAGATTCACTCAAACACGTAGCCGTGACACGATGTGTGCGTAGCGGTGTTTGGGGAATCGCTCGAACCACCGACAAAGAACCTTGGGATTGATGACCTTTGATTTCTAAGTCTGAAGGCTCGGGGACCTGAGCTTATCGAGTCTAGATGCATTAGCGAACCCCAACCTCATGCATCCATATTAGAATTGCCTTAGGGTAGAGTCGGCCTTATCCTGAGCTAGGGACACTATTCACGAGGGATCCAACCCATTTTTCCTTTTTATTGCTTTGTATTGATTGCTTTATCTTGTTGCTACAATGTGTTATGTGTATTTATCTGCCTGAACTAACTTTTCTTGGTTTTGTGTCCCCATTGCATTCACAAACCCCTAGCAAATAAGAGGTCTGGCATGACTTTCTTTTGGAAGCCTACCCGTGTAGATAGGATATTGCACGTTTAAGAAGTTGTGGTATATTTCATTCATAAATTAATAATGCCATACCATTTTAGGCTTACCCTGGCAAATAAAGGGTTCCTTAGGTCATGTTTCGTTTCGAATTGCATATTTTCCTGCTTTGATAAAATGGCATCATGCATAAACCCTAGAAAGGGAATGCCATTTAGGGGATCCCGTGTTAGGGATAAGCCACCTTGTGTCTCGGATACTTAATCCAAAGAGACTTGCACGTTTACATTTTGTACCATCCAAAGGGGTAGTGCACAAGGTAAGGTAGGATCCGATCGTCTTCATAAGAGTGATTTTTAGAATATGAGCGTCTAATAATCACTTTTTGGCCATTTTATAAAAATTGGTAAAATTCCCTTGCGTAAAAGGACATTAATTTGAAGAAAATTCACAAATGATTCCTCCTATTGAGACGATAAATAAATTGGGGCCAAAATTTGATTTTTAGAAGGCTCATAGGCTAAATGCATTGTAATAAATTTTTGAAACTACCAGTGGATAGCTTGATTTTTTAATAAGCTCCCAATTCCATTCAATCCATTGGACCATTTCATTTATCAATTTCATCCAGTTCATTTTATCAATTTGTTCATTTTTAGGGCAATTTTGTCGATTTTCGATAAATCATCAATTTCGTCCGATTCATTTGACCAATTTACCCTTTTAGGGCGATCTGGTCAATTTTGAATAAATTCTCGATTTCATTCAATTCATTTGATCAATTTCAATTTTTTAGAATGATCCGGTCCATTTTGAATAAAATTCTCAATTTCATTTGACCAATTTCTTTTTAGGATGATTCGGTCAATTTTGAGTAAATTTTAAATTCCACTCAATTCATTTGACTAGTTTCCCTTTTTAGGGTAATCTGGTCGATTTTAAATAAATGGCCAATTTCATTCAACCCATTTGACCAATCAGGGTTTCAATGTCAATTTCAAATTGGGAAACTTAGTCGATTTTTGAGAAAACCATCTATTGCATCCAGCCATTTGATCAGTTGGAGTTTTGACCCGTGCTTCACTGAAAAAATTTGGTCAACGAATTCCAATCTCTTCGATAGGAAGTTCGTCAAGGTCAAACCCGTGTGTTTTTGCAAATTCTTGTATCGATCAAAAGTGATCAATCCATTCGGACGTTGACCTCATGTTGACAAAGTGTCTCCCGTCACTCCAATTGACCAAATTTTTCAAAATTATTTTTCACTCAATGAGTTGATCAGATCCGTCAGGTATGGTATAGTGCCTACCCTAGAGGATTGCATTTTCATGCTAGGCCTACCCTTGGCATAAAAGGGTTCCCCCATAGGACATGCATACCGATTTTATAATCTTGCTTGCTAATTCAGGGTATTTTTCTTTTGTTTTCCCCCTTCCCTGCATTCATAAAAATACTTCAATAAAGGGAAAATATTTTTCTATATCTGATGGCACTTCCGATCTAATAAAGTGTCAAAATTGCAAGTATTGTGTGATTTTTGGGCAGATCCTACAATGAAAACATAAATGATCCATCTGGAAGCTCTACGCTAAAGCCTCTGAGAGATGTTGTAATTGTTTTTCAAAGGAAAATTTTGTATATTTGATTTGTTAATACATTTTGTTCCAAAAGAAAAGGAGACAAAAAGTGCATATGTGGAGCTCTTTACAAGTTTCTCTCTTCTCATTTGTATCGTAATTGAACAGGAATTTTTGTTTCAAACTTTTTCAGCAATAAAATTTTTGGACAATTATTGTCTTGTGTATATGTACATTTCATTCTTTATTCTTACTCATTAGAGATTTCATGATGAATTTTGAGAAATAAGACCAAATTGAGATTTTTTTTAACCTATAGCCTGAATTTCGCAAGTGTATACTCTCTAAAAATCCTCATGTACACTACGTTGGTGATCCGAGCTATACAATAAGAGTGCTCAGAAAAGGGTGAACGGTCACTCAAAAGGCCCAATGAGATATCTTTTCTCCTTCACTTAACCCCAGAATAAAATCAGTCACATTGATTGATAAATTACAAATTGGGGCCATCTTTGCTTGAAAATATCCATTGTGTTTAATCGATTCAATTCACATCTAAGTGAAAGCAAAAATGTGCATTATTCTTGTTTGTTTTGAAAATTTGGAATGATACTTCGAGCATTCTTTTCTCTATCTATACAGAGTTTATCATTTGCTCTCCCGTTTGAGCCTTTAAAAGAATAATTTCGTTTCAAATAAGCGCCTTGATGATCACTACCCTACATGGAAAATTTTCAAATATCAAAAGGGAGTGGATTTTCAATGAGCATTGCGTTACGTTGATTGTCATGAAGTGTAAGAATGATGCTTCGGCCGTCATTTCTACAACCTAAACACTGATCATCCCTTGCATCCTCATTTGAGCTAAAATTGGTGGTTCTTTTCAAAGCACTTACGATCATACCCCACATTGGGGAAGGAGATTGCAGAATTTTCAAAAAAAGGGAAAAGCAAAAATGCTAGAATAAGGAGGGAACCGTAAATTGGGAAAATTTGATTCTACCTGGGTTTCAATTTTGAAAAGAAAAGAAAAGAGGAAAAAGGGCAAGTTCTGTCCGGCGGATCACTTATGTTTCATAGATATGAATGAGCAAGAGTCTTCCTCAGTCAATTAATTCAGATACATGCAAGAAATTTCGCATTAATGAAAGTTTCCTTTCAGAGTTATTGTAAGGAACGGATTAAAAGTCAGGCCCTCTTCTTTTCTGATCAAGCATTCTATCCCTAGTTATCCCTTTTGAGCCTTCAGAATAAAATACCTCATTTGGCAACCCCTGAGAATCGCAAAACCCACACTGGGGTCAAGTTTGAGTTGAAAAGGAAAATTTCAAGAAGTGAAAAAGTGAAAAGTCACAAAATCAAAAGCAAAAGAAGAAAAGAGAATCTCAGTTCACAAATAAACTGGGGTAAATTTTGTGAAAGTTCAAGAATGGCAGAAGGCCAAAAATCAAAAAAAGAAAGAAAATGAAAGAGAAAAAGCCTCAATTGAGCATAATGTGAGAACCCGTATTTCCCTCATATTTTTTTCCTAGGGTTTTAGTTCCCTTAATTGCATGTTTTCTGCATTTTCTGGCTTAGAAATATTTTCTTGGTGGATTTTTATGAGTAATTATAGTTTTTAGATGATTTTTCTAGTATTGGAGAGTTTTTGAAAAATTAAGGATAAATAACGGACATGGGACCCACTAGTGTGAAAAGTTCGGCAAAATTCGGCCGATAAGGTTAAGTTTCGGATGCTGTGTAAAATTTATCGGGCGTTAAGAGATAAGTAGAGTGTGTGAAATGATTGATGTGGGAGGAAAAGAAAGATAAGATTGCATTTAAGAGGTGACAAGTGTCATCACTACATTGGCTAGGACTTATGACAACTATTCATGCTTTTTGACATTTTGACCAAGTTGTTAAATATCTTCAAAAATCACCAAAATTCACCATTTTCTTTCTCCTCCATGGCCGGCTCTCCCTTGGGCAAAGAAGAAAGAAATACTTCACCATTTTAGCTTCCATTTGGTTCAATCTTCCAAAAACAATTGCCTAGATTAGATTCTACTCCATAAAATCCTACCACTTGGTGCTAGTGAGTGCTTTAGTGAAGTTTTCTTGGAGAGTTAAGGTGGTCTACAACTTCCTCTCTGTTGTTTACTTGGTAAGTGATGCTAAACTTCCTCCTACACCTAATGAAGCTTAAGTTATGCTTATTAGTGATTAAAGTGCTGAAATTTCTGGTTTTTATCTTGGTTTGAAGTGATTTGGTGAAGTTTTTATTTTATTGATGATTTTTCTGGTTTAATTGGATTATGATGGTGTGGTTGTTTATGATGATTGGAAATGGCCTATAATGACACTAGTAGGTGTGAATTGTTGATAATTGCAATCAATTTTGGGTTTGGATTGAAAAATGAAAAGTTAGGGTTCATAAACCCCTAATTCTGTCCGGTTTTGGATCATAGGCTGTGAGGCCGAATTGGACTTTTCTCAAAACATGAAAGTTGTAGGTATTGATGAGTTCGAAGTGCCTGCAAAATTTCAGGTCATTTGGATTAGTGTAGAGTGAGATATGTCGATTTTACTGTTGCTGTTCTGGGTTGATCAGAATGCGAAAACTGCACTAGTAATTGGCCATTTTGACTGGAATTGGTTTGGATTTTGTTGTTGGTGTCTTCTGATGAAATGTAGCTGGATGTCTTAGCTATCATATGCCTTTGGAATCAATGCATTTGGACTTGTGTAGACTGAAATAGACTAATTACAGCATAGTGCGATTTGGGAACCTGCAATTGCGGTTCTGGTTTGGCAATCTACATTTTTGACCTAGTTGTGCTAGGATTTGGACTGAGTGGCCTCTACATTGTTGTAGCCCTGTCTTTTAGCTTCGAGATGGTGGGTCTTGCACCCTCATCCGATAAGCGTAACGCATTTTGTGCCATTACCGCATTAGGAGGTCAAAACTGTTTTTGTTGTTGGGTCAAATGAGTTACATTTCTTGATTTTCTGGTTTGCTATTATGCTTAAATATGCATATGAAACCCTATTGGGGTTGTGATTGGCATGGATTTATGATTAGTTATCGAGTCTCATTGTATTTGTTTACATGTTTTAAGGCTTACTCTTATTCCGGTCATTTTCTAGTTAACTTTTACTTTGAGCCTAGTGAACGGCTTTTGGGAAATGAGATGACTTTTGTGTGAAATGTTGGGACTGATTTGAGGAAATAATGAAGCTGTGAGAACCCGTAAAACCCTAATTATTTTCCTAGGGTTTATTTCCCCTTAATTGCATGTTTTCTGCATTTTCTGGCTTAGAAATATTTTCTTAGTGAATTTTATGAGCAATTATAGTTTTAAAATGATTTTTCTAGCATTGGTGAATTTTTAGAAAATTAAGAATATATATTGGATGTGGGACCCACTAGTGCGAAAAGTTCGGAAAAATTCGGCCAATAAGGTTAAGTTTCAGATACTGTGTAAAATTTATCGGGTGTTAAGTGATGAGTAGAGTGTGTGAAGTGATTGATGTGAGAGAGAAAAGAAAGATAGGAATGCATTTAATGAGAGTGACAAGTGTCACTTCCCTATTGGATATGACTTAAGAAATACTATTCCAAATTTTGACTTTTTTGACCAAAGGTTAAATATCTTCAAAATTCATTAAAATTTCCTCATTTTTCTCTCCACCATAGCCGGCCCTCTCAAGCTCCAAGGAAGACAAAACTCTTCAACATTCAAGCTTCTAACAAGTCCAAATCCACCAAATCAAGTGTTTAACTTAGTTTTTGCTCCATAAAATCTTACCTTTTAGTGATAGTGAGTGCTTTAGTGAAGCTTGTTTGAAGGTTTAAGGTGTCCAACATCCTCCTCTCTCTTGTTTCTTGGTAAGTGATGCTTCAACCTCTCCCCTATACCTAATGATTGTTATATTATGCTTAATGGTGGCATGAGTGAAGGATTATATGATTTATTTCTTGATTTGAAGAGTTTTGGTGAAATTTTTATTTTATTGGGAATTTTTCTGGTTTAGTATGAAATGAATGTTGTGGCCTTGTATGATGAATGGTAATGGTTGATAATGACTCTATGAGGTGTATTGGATAGGCAAATGCAATCAATTTTGGATTTGGTTGGAAATTTGAAAAGTTAGGGTTCTTAAAATCCCAATTCTGTCTGGTTTTAGATCATTGGGTTAGAGGCCGAATTATACTTTGCTCAAAACATGAAAGTTGTAGGTATTGATGTGTTTGAGGTACCTGTAAAATTTCAGGGTATTTGGATGAATGTAGAATGAGTTATGACGAAATTACTGTAGCTATTCTGCTTTGGACAGAATGCGAAAACTGCGATAGTAATTGGCTATTTTGACTGGAATTGGTTTGGATTTTGGAGTTGGTGTCTTCTGATGAAATGTAGCTGGATGACTTAGTTAACTTATGCCTTTGGAATTAAAGAATTTGGACTTGTATGGACTGAGATATACCGATTACAGTTTTCTGTGTTTTACAAACCTGTTTTGGTAATTCTGGTATAGTATTTGGCATTTTCGACCTAGTTAAGCTAGGAACTGGCTTGAGTGACCTTCTACATTGTTGTATCCCTGTTTCATAGCTTCGAAACGGTGGGTCTTACACCCCCAACCGATAACCGTAGAGAATTTTACACCATTACCGCATAATAAGGGCAAAACAGTTTTCTATTTGGGGCCAAGACTAAGGCCATTTTCTAATTTCTGGTTTGCTATTATGCTCATTTATGCATATGAAACCCTATTAGGGTTGTGTTTAGCATTGCTATATGACTCGTTATCGAGTCTCAATGCATTTGTTGCGTGATTCTAGGGCGTGACGGTAGCTCACGACGTCTTGGTGACCACGGTGTATGAAACACCACTTTCTCACTTGGTGAGTATACCACTCACTAAATTGTTACTATGTGGCTTTGTTAAATGTTATGTGATGCCTTGATGGCTTACTTGCATATTGGAATTGATTAAGGTGAGGGTGTACTTGACCGCCCTCACCTCTTTTGATATTGTCATTGATTGGCTACCGTTTATTGCATTACTGAACTTGATATATTGGTTGGTGAATTCCATTTCATGGAAACTGAATTGATGTCGTTTGGACGATGTCCAACGGCCTTACTGCAGTACTGAGCTCAACCCTGTTTGGTAGTCAATTGGATCGAGCCGGCGAGGGCTTGGTCGTGAAGATTGAATTGCCACGGGGACTGTACTGGGGAACCTTGTGGTAATGAGACCCTTGGTTCCGGTAAACTCGAGTATTACCAAAAACTACTGAAATGAAGTGCGGGCCCGGTTGGGGTATGTTAGGTGGAAGGATTGGAAGTAAAGGGTGGTCTACGGTTTGGTACTTTTAACATTGACGGAGAGTCAATGAGGTTGGATCAACATTGCAAGCGTGGAAATGGGCTCTTGAGAGCCGACCGTATCCTTTTACCGTTTTGCTTCATTGCTTATTTGTGCACTTTAAATGAAAGTTCATTCTTATATGACTTTGATTGCTTATTGGGTGGTATACCACTGGGCTTTAGCTCATTCCGTGTTATTTGTTTTCCTTACAGGGTGATAATTACTTTTGAGAATGGATTGGATAGTCAATTGCCGAAATGAGCATGTAAATGTCTTTTGTATTGCTCTTGAAGTGAAACCCTAATGTATAACGGGTTCATTTCCTTTTGATAGGCAAATCGAATGTGTACTTCCTTAGTGAATGGTTTTGGCTTGCCGTTGTGGCTTGTAAATGGCTAATGTTATGTTGTTTATGTTTTCGATGCTTGGTTGGGTTTCGGACGGGTCGGTTACTATTCATGGCCGACTCTGGAGTTCGTTTCTTTTATTTTGGGATATTTTGCCCTTTTGCCTTGTTGCGCGCGTTATAAGCTTCAAACGTGATAGATCGCTTTATACTGCACCGTTAGTCCTGGCGAGAGCTGGGCAGGCAGTCCGCTAACCTCTTTGGTTCGCCTTAGGGGAAGGTGGGGCTGTCACAGGTGGTATCAGAGCCTAGGTTTGAATTAGCCTGGGTGTAATAGAAGTGCTCGACTTGAGGGTTTTATTGATTATGGTTTTAAGGTTATTCATGTTGTTTATTCCTTTGCTATAGGATGGATGCCAGTGGTGACACGAGTGACCGTCCGGCAGGAGATCGTCCTCGTAGCACGTTGCCGCCAATTAAGTATCAACTTAGGCAGAAGGGGGCCGTGGTCCGTTGGAGCCCGGCCAGCCGCGTTCGACAGTGTGGGTGTCGTAGCAACTTTGCCTACCCAAATACACTAGTTTTGTCGGTGGCAAAGGAACGCGAGGAGTTTGCTAAGGAAAATACTAAGCTTGAAGCTGTGGTTGCTGCGTTGGAAGCTGAGGTGACTTAGGCTAAGGCGACCAATGAGAAGCAAGCCTCGCGTATTAAAGAGCTAGAATATGACGTGTAAGAGGTCGAGGAAAGAGTTGATGATCTATGTGATCAGTTGAGAGATGCACGCGAGCGCGAGACTAAGCGAGCTCGTAAGGTCAGGGGTCGTGCTGAGGCGATCCTTAACCTATGCAACGACGGACTCGAGGAGTCTAGTGACGAGGCCTCGTATGCTGGGGCCGAGGCTGGGGAGGAGTCTACCCCATCGCTTGGGTCTCAGACCCCGGCGACTGATTAGGCCTTGATCTTAGAGGCTTCTTTTGGCTAGTGGTGGCTCTTGTATGTATATAGGGATAGGGATAGTGCCTTAGCTAACCGTTTTGGATGTAGAGTTAGCTATGTGTAAATCTCTTTTGATAGGCCTATCCTCAGGTGGATCTTTTGTGTACGTACGTGCTTTGGCCGTACCTGACTGACTGCTTGTATATATGTGTTTGGCATGTATATATGTGTGATTGTGTTTATGCTTGGACTGTATAAATGTGTTTTTGTGCAAAACTTAAGTGTTACTTATATGCTTTGTTATTGCTTTGGTTTAGTACTTTTGCCTAGACCAAGTATACCTTATGGAAGGAACACGGAGTGGACGGGGACGTGGGCGTGGTAGGCAACCCACACCAGTTAGGGAAACGGGGGAAGCTTCTACTGGACCAAATCCTGAACCCCAGATAGACCCCAACGTTCAAATAGCTGCTGCTATGCAGCAAATGACCAACCTACTTGCACAGGTAGTGCAACAACAGGGCCAAAACCCAAACCCTAACCCCGGAAATCCTGGTAACCACGTTGAGAGCGAGGATAGAGCTCTTGAGCGTTTTCAAAAGTTTTCCCCACCAAAGTTTATTGGGGGACCCGACCCTGACGTCGCCGAGAAATGGCTGGAGAAGATGGTTGATATATTCGCGGCTTTACACTACCCGGACGAACGGCAGGTCACTTTTGCCGTGTTTCAACTGGAAGGAGTTGCCCGTTCCTGGTGGAACGTAATTAGGCAGAAATGGGAGCGAGAGCAGACACCGAGGACATGGGTGAACTTTATACGAGAGTTTAATGCCAAGTTTTTCCCTCCTCTAGTCCAGGAGAGGAAGGAGGACGAGTTTATCCGGCTCCGGCAAGGGGCTCAGACTGTGGCGGAGTACGAGAGTCAGTTTACCCGCCTGTCCAAATTCGCGCCTGAACTAATCATGACCGAGCAACGACGGGTGAGGCGCTTTATTCAGGGCTTGAACGTTGAGATCCAGAAAGACCTCGCGGCGGCTCAAATCACTACTTTTAGCGAGGCAATGGAAAAAGCCCAACGAGTGGAAAGTGCACGGCTACAGGTCCGAAACTTCCAGGCCAAGAAGCGTGGCTTTCCTGGGAGTACTTCTAGACAGGGTGAGAAGAGCACTCCCTCCAAATTTGGACGGGGCATGGGTGGTGGTCGACAGTCCGGATCAGGCAGAGGGACTCCGTTCAGGGGTGGTCAAGCTGGGCGAGGACCGAGGGGAAACGTTCAGAGTGGCTCGGCTTCTGCACCTCGTGGTCCCTGTGGGCACTGTGGGAAGACAAACCACACCGAGAATAATTGCTGGAGGAAACTGGGTAAATGCCTGCGGTGTGGAAGTGCGGACCATCAGCTGGCTACATGTCCGGTCCTGAAACAAGACGGAAAGGGGAGCCAACTACCGTCGAGGACCAATACTGGATCGGCCAAGGGAGACGGATCCAAACCAAAAGTTCCGGCTAGGGTATATTCCTTAGAGCCCCACCAGATCCCAGAGTCTTCCGAGGTCGTAGAAGGTACGATCCCTATTTTCCACCGCTTTGCCAAAGTTTTAATTGATCCTAGTGCCACTCATTCGTTTGTTAACCCTGATTTCATGAGTGGCATCGATATAAAACCTGCTAGCTTACCATATGACTTAGAGGTCAGTACACCTACGGGGAATCAACGTTTGGTGACTAGTATGGTTTATAGGGATTGCGATGTATGGGTAGGAGAAAGGAGATTTCTAGGAGACCTGATTAGCTTGTCCATTAAGGGGTACGACGTGATTTTGGGTATGGACTGGTTAGCCAAATATAATGCCCAACTGGATTGTAAAACGAAAATAGTAGAATTTCGCATTCCTGGCGAGGCAACCTTAAGGTTGGATATAAGGGGTAGGTTAGCCTCATCTGCTCTCATTTCGGGCATTCGGGCTAGGAAACTGATAAGTAGAGGGGGGCAAGGATTTTTGGCCTTTTAATTAATACCCCTACGGATAAGTTAAACGTGGAAGATGTGGTCGTAGTGAGAGAATTTCCGGATGTATTTCCTGATGAGTTAGTAGCTTTACCACCGGAAAGAGAGATAGAATTCCGAATAGATCTTTTACCTGGAACTGCACCTATCTCAAAAACCCCTTACCGAATGGCGCCTGCAGAACTTAAGGAACTTAAGTTGCAATTGCAAGATCTTTTGGAGCGGGGTTTCATTCACGAGAGTGAGTCTCCTTGGGGAGCTCCCGTTCTGTTTGTAAAGAAAAAGGACGGGACCTTGAGAATGTGTATTGACTATAGGGGGCTGAACAACGTTACGATCAAGAATAAGTATCCACTGCCCCACATAGACGAGTTGTTTGACCAGCTGCAAGGAGCGGTGGTCTTTTCGAAGTTGGACCTCCGACAGGGATACTATCAGTTGTTGATAAGGAAGGAGGACATTCCGAAAACTGCTTTCAATTCAAGATACGGGCATTACGAGTTCGCCGTTATGCCCTTTGGACTGACTAATGCTCCCGCCGCCTTTATGGACCTAATGCATAGGGTTTTCAAACCCTATCTAGACCGATTTGTCGTGGTGTTCATTGATGACATTTTGGTCTACTCTAAGACACGCGAGGAGCATGAGGAGCATTTGAGAGTGGTGTTGCAGACATTGAGGGAACATCAGCTATACGCCAAGTTTAGTAAATGCGAGTTTTGGTTGGAAAAAGTGGCATTCCTAGGGCACGTGATCTCCCACGAAGGTATTTCGGTAGACCCGGCAAAGGTTGAGGCCGTGACAAATTGGAAGAGGCCAGAAACCCCCACGGAAATTCGTAGCTTTCTAGGGCTAGCTGGGTATTACCGACGGTTTATTAAGGATTTTTCCAAATTGGCAGGACCTCTAACTGACCTGACAAAGAAGCATGGCCAGTTTATCTGGAATGGCCGATGCGAAACGAGTTTTCAGGAACTAAAGAAAAGATTGACCATGGCTCCGGTACTGGTCTTGCCAAATGGAGTGGACGGGTTTGCAGTATATGCGGACGCGTCGCGAGAGGGATTGGGATGTGTTTTGATGCAGAACCGGAATGTGATTGCTTTCGCCTCTAGGAAATTGAAGCTTCACGAGCAGAACTACCCGACTCACGATCTGGAGTTAGCCGCAGTTGTCTTTGCACTGAAAAAGTGGAGGCATTACCTATATGGGGTGACTTTCGAAGTGTATTCGGATCACAAAAGTCTTAGATACCTCTTTTCCCAGAAGGAACTAAACATGAGGCAACGAAGGTGGATGGAATTTTTGGAAGATTACGACTGTACGATCCATTACCATCCGGGAAAGGCAAATGTGGTAGCAGATGCCTTGAGTCGTAAGGTGCAAGTAGCAGGGCTAATGATTAATGTGACGGCCCCACCTCCCCCTAAGGCGAACCAGAGGGTTCGGCGGGCCGCCTGCCCAGCTCTCGCCGGGACTCAGTCGATCACTACAATCCTCAAATGAATTACAATATAAATCTCAAATATACATCACATGGTCCACAAACATACATCCAAGTCTCCAATAATTACATGTCACAAATGCAGCGGAAACTGATTCCAATCGTGGAATGTATATTTACATCCATATCAATTTCAAATATTTATACAAGATCAACTCGTACATAAAATAGATCCAAACTTAAACTGTACACGATATAAGCCATCCAGTCACGTGAATAAGCACAACAAGCCCTTCCTTCGCCTTGAGCCCTGTGGGGGGGGGGGAAATAAAACATTTTTGGGGTGAGCTAAAAGCCCAGTGAGTAACCAGTAAAATCAGTAATCAAATAGTTTTCACAAAAATTCATTTCATTGATGTCATGGTTCAGAAATCAGATGTACGTATTTTTGCTCTCGTGAGCCAGTGAAATCATTGTAATGTTTTAGAAGTTTAATAAGTAACCGGGGGTAAAAATGTAATTTTGTTACAGGTCAACATTTGCACAGTGAGAGTAAAACAAAAGCAGAAAATGACACCACATGGTAATTCCACAAAGCTCAATGAGCTAAAATCTCAATAAGGTTCCGAACATGAAATTTCATAACAAAGCCAACACATTAACCATCAATAATCAATAATTCAAGAAACAATTACAATGGAAAGCGATAGTAACATATTCATTAAAAGGATACCGCTCACATGGAGCTATTCATTTGTTCGTTCCCCTGACATTTCCCCTTATTCCTCCAATTATTTGAAAATTTCATTTTTATAAATAAACCCTCGTTCATCTTTTTATTCGTTCATCCCCTTTTCCGGACGTTGACCGGACTCCACCCATCCGGACGTAGCCGGACTACAAGGTAATACTCGAGTATACCAAATTCACCCAGGGTCACCATATCGCCCGACCGAGTCCGCTTCTGGCTCGAGTCGATCGGTAACAAAGGGCAGTGGCCAGTTCAGCCCAAAGGCTTACATCATGCGCAACTAGCATTTAATCATTAATCATTGAAAACTTCATATTTATTTAGGTCGAGTGCGATAAAGTACACACTCGCCTAGAAAACTCGTTTTAACAATCATCGAAAGCACTTAACACATTATCAATCAATAATAACAAGCCAATAAGTCAAGAATTACAGCAAACAAGGAACACTCATATGCAAGCACGCATGATATGCAAGAAAACAGTTCAAAGTAACTTTGGAAATAGTTTAAAAGTAAATAATGCAAGAAAACGGTACAAAAGTAACTTCAGAAATAGTTTGAGGTCACTCACCTCAATGGCTCAGAAATCATCCATCATGTATCATTGCCTTGCTCAAACCCAAGTCTTAGATCACAAACTCAATGCAAACAAATCCTTAAAAAGTTCGGACAGCACTTCCCCTACATTTGCTAACTTTTCCAGCCATCATGGCTTCATTATTTCCTCAGCCAGTCCCAAAGGTACACACACAACAACAAGTTCATCCATAGTCATTCAGCAAGCTCCAAGTAATACTAGTGCAAGTCAAGCTAGGGGAAAAAAAAATCCGGAAATGAAACTTAAGCTCAAAACCAGAAAAACAGTTTTGACGTCATTTTGCGGTAATGGTACCAAAGGCGTTATGATTGTCGGAAGAAGGTGCAAGACCCACCGTTTCGAAGATAAGAGATAGCTCTACAACAATGTAGAAGGCCACTCAGTCCAAATCCTAGCACAACTAGGTCAAATGTGCCAAGTACTCAACCGGAAACACCAAAAACAGGTTTACAAATCACATAATGCTGTAATTACTATAACTCAGTCTATACAGGTCCAAATGCCGAAATTCCAAAGGCATATGGTAGCTAAGACATCCAGATACATTTCATCAGAAGACACCAACACCTAAATCCAAAGCAATTCCAGTCAAAATGGCCAATTACAAGTGCAGTTTTCGCATTCTGATCAACCCAGAACAGCAACAGTAAAATCGGCATATCTCACTCTACACTAATCCAAATGGCCTGAAATTTTACAGGCACTTCAAACTCATCAATACCTACAACTTTCATGTTTTGAGAAAAGTCCAATTCGGCCTCTAACATGGTGCAATAAATTCGGGCAGAATGAAGAACTACAAAACCTAATTTTCTGAAATTTCTTCCAAAACAGAAATTGATTGCACTTAATCACTTTTTCCACCTCCTAGAGTCATTAAACATCATTTCCAATCATCATACATGACCACCCAATCATATCCCTATGAAAACAGAAAAATCCCCAAAAATAATAAAACTTCACCAATTCAACCAAACTCAAGAAATAATCCATGAAATTGCATCTTATAACACCACTAATCATGAATTGAACATCATTAGAGGAAGGAGAGGTGTTCATCCACCACTTACCTTAGCAAAACAAGAGGGAGAGCTACTTGTCACCTTAAGCTTCCAAACAACTTCACCAAACAACTCACTATCACTAAAAGAAGAGGTTTTATGGAGTAGAAACTAGATCAAGCAAGTGTTTTGGAGGATTTGAGCTAGATAATTGCCAAACTTTGAAGAGGTTTTTTCTTCCTTCTTTGCTAGAGAGAGAATCAGCCAAGAGGTTGAAGACAAGAATGAATTTTGTGTGATTTTTAAGATATTTAAGCAATTGGTCAAAAAGTCAAGAAAATGAATAGTAAGTCATAAGCTATTTCCAATACAATGGTGACACTTGTCACCTCCATAAATGCAATCTTATCTTTTTTTTTTCCTCTCACATCAATCAATTCACATCCTCTACTTATCCCTTAACACCCGATAAATTTTACACAGTATCCGGAATTTAACCTAATTGGCCGAATTTTTCCGAACTTTTCGCACTTGTGGGTCCCACGTCCGTTATATATTCTTAATTTTCTAAAAACTCTCCAATACTAGGAAAATCATTTTAAAACTATTTTTGCTCATAAACTTTATCTGAGGAATTTTTCTAATCAAGAAAATGTAGAAAAACGGGCGATTAAAAAAATAAACCCTAGAAAATTACAAAATTTCCGGGTTCTCAAACTCATTTTTTTTTCGGGGCGTCACAATTAAGGAGTGGGATTTGCTAGAATCCATGTGCGAGTGGAAACCCTGTCTAGGGAGCCATAAGGTGATATTTCGCAATGTTAGGGTTACCTCCACTCTACTGGAACGTATAAAAGAGGCGCAAGGCGAGGATTTGATGGTACGGAACTGGAGAGAGAAAGTGGAAAAGGGAGAAACAACGGACTTCAATTTGAGTCCTGAGGGTATGTTAAAATATCGGAACCGAATAGTGGTACCGAAGGTGGAGTCGTTGAAAATGGAGATTCTGGAGGAAGCTCATAGGTCCAAGTATACAATCCATCCGGGTAGCAGCAAGATGTATCAAGACCTGAAAGGAACCTATTGGTGGGACAATATGAAGAGGGAAATCGCGCAGTACGTGCAGAAATGTCTCATTTGCCAGCAAGTGAAGGCAGAGCATCAAAAACCATCGGGTTTGTTACAACCCTTGGAGATACCCGAGTGGAAGTGGGAAAACATCACCATGGATTTCGTTTCAGGTTTACCGAGGACACAGAGAGGGCACGATGCCGTTTGGGTGATCGTTGATCGATTAACCAAGTCGGCCCATTTCTTGCCGGTGAACATGAAGTACTCAATGGACAAATTGGCTCGACTGTACATGGATGAGGTTGTAAGACTACACGGTGTTCCTGTAAGCATCGTTTCAGATCGGGATCCACGGTTTGTGTCTCGATTTTGGCAAAAGTTTCAAGAAACCCTGGGGACTAAACTCAATTTGAGCACTACCTATCATCCTCAGACGGATGGCCAGTCAGAACGGACGATTCAAACTCTTGAGGACATGCTACGAACGTGCATTCTGGACTTTGGAGGCAACTGGGGTCAGCACATGACCTCAGTCGAATTTGCATATAACAATAGCTTCCATTCGTCAATTCAAATGGCTCCGTACGAAACTCTCTACGGACGCAAGTGCCGCTCACCGATTTACTGGGACGAAATTGGCGAAAAGAAAGCACTGGACCCGACAACTATTCCGTGGATGGAAGAGGCTCACGAGAAGGTTAAGTTGATACGGCAACGAATCCAAACTGCCCAAAGTCGCCAAAAGAGCTACGCGGATAACCGAAGAAAAGACTTGGAGTTTGAAGTTGGGGACTACGTATTTCTCAAGATCACACCCTTACGAAGTCTTACAACGGGTAAAGGAAAGAAGCTTCAACCGCGGTACGTTGGACCCTACAAGATCCTTCAGAGGGTTGGAGTGGTCGCGTATCGATTGGAGCTACCGTCCAGTCTTTCTCGAATCCACGATGTATTTCACATCTCGATGCTAAAGAAGTACCATCCTGACCCATCCCATGTATTGCAACCGGAGGATATCGAAGTAGATGAATCACTGGCCTATGAAGAGAAACCAGTTCAAGTACTCGATCGAAAAGTCAAAGAGCTCCGAAACAAACGGATTCCACTAGTGAAGGTGCTATGGAGAAACCACGGAGTTGAGGAAGCCACCTGGGAGATGGAAGAGGAGATGCGAAAGAAATACCCAAATCTTTTCGGAAATTAAGGTGAGAAATTTCGAGGACGAAATTCTTTTAAGGGGGGGAGAGTGTGAGAACCCGTAAAACCCTAATTATTTTCCTAGGGTTTATTTCCCCTTAATTGCATGTTTTCTGCATTTTCTGGCTTAGAAATATTTTCTTAGTGAATTTTATGAGCAATTATAGTTTTAAAATGATTTTTCTAGCATTGGTGAATTTTTAGAAAATTAAGAATATATATTGGATGTGGGACCCACTAGTGCGAAAAGTTCGGAAAATTCGGCCAATAAGGTTAAGTTTCGGATACTGTGTAAAATTTATCGGGTGTTAAGTGATGAGTAGAGTGTGTGAAGTGATTGATGTGAGAGAGAAAAGAAAGATAGGAATGCATTTAATGAGAGTGACAAGTGTCACTTCCCTATTGGATATGACTTAAGAAATACTATTCCAAATTTTGACTTTTTTGACCAAAGGTTAAATATCTTCAAAATTCATTAAAATTTCCTCATTTTTCTCTCCACCATAGCCGGCCCTCTCAAGCTCCAAGGAAGACAAAACTCTTCAACATTCAAGCTTCTAACAAGTCCAAATCCACCAAATCAAGTGTTTAACTTAGTTTTTGCTCCATAAAATCTTACCTTTTAGTGATAGTGAGTGCTTTAGTGAAGCTTGTTTGAAGGTTTAAGGTGTCCAACATCCTCCTCTCTCCTGTTTCTTGGTAAGTGATGCTTCAACCTCTCCCCTATACCTAATGATGGTTATATTATGCTTAATGGTGGCATGAGTGAAGGATTATATGATTTATTTCTTGATTTGAAGAGTTTTGGTGAAATTTTTATTTTATTGGGAATTTTTCTGGTTTAATATGAAATGAATGTTGTGGCCTTGTATGATGAATGGTAATGGTTGATAATGACTCTATGAGGTGTATTGGATAGGCAAATGCAATCAATTTTGGATTTGGTTGGAAATTTGAAAAGTTAGGGTTCTTAAAATCCCAATTCTGTCCGGTTTTAGATCATTGGGTTAGAGGCCGAATTAGACTTTGCTCAAAACATCAAAGTTGTAGGTATTGATGTGTTTGAGGTGCCTGTAAAATTTCAGGGTATTTGGATGAATGTAGAATGAGTTATGACGAAATTACTGTAGCTGTTCTGCTTTGGACAGAATGCGAAAACTGCGATAGTAATTGGCTATTTTGACTGGAATTGGTTTGGATTTTGGAGTTGGTGTCTTCTGATGAAATGTAGCTGGATGACTTAGTTAACTTATGCCTTTGGAATTAAAGAATTTGGACTTGTATGGACTGAGATATACCGATTACAGTTTTCTGTGTTTTACAAACCTGTTTTGGTAATTCTGGTATAGTATTTGGCATTTTCGACCTAGTTAAGCTAGGAACTGGATTGAGTGACCTTCTACATTGCTGTAGCCCTGTTTCATAGCTTCGAAACGGTGGGTCTTACACCCCAAACGGATAACCGTAGAGAATTTTACACCATTACCGCATAATAAGGGCAAAACAGTTTTCTATTTGGGGCCAAGACTAAGGCCATTTTCTAATTTCTGGTTTGCTATTATGCTCATTTATGCATATGAAACCCTATTAGGGTTGTGTTTAGCATTGCTATATGACTCGTTATCGAGTCTCATTGCATTTGTTGCGTGATTCTAGGGCGTGACGGTAGCTCACGACGTCTTGGTGACCACGGTGTATGAAACACCATTTTCTCACTTGGTGAGTATACCACTCACTAAATTGTTACTATGTGGCTTTGTTAAATGTTATGTGATGCCTTGATGGCTTACTTGCATATTGGAATTGATTAAGGTGAGGGTGTACTTGACCGCCCTCACCTCTTTTGATATTGTCATTGATTGGCTACCGTTTATTGCATTACTGAACTTGATATATTGGTTGGTGAATTCCATTTCATGGAAACTGAATTGATGTCGTTTGGACGATGTCCAACGGCTTTACTGCAGTACTGAGCTCAACCCTGTTTGGTAGTCAATTGGATCGAACCGGCGAGGGCTTGGTCGTGAAGATTGAATTGCCACGGGGACTGTACTGGGGAACCTTGTGGTAATGAGACCCTTGGTTCCGGTAAACTCGAGTATTACCAAAAACTACTGAAATGAAGTGCGGGCCCGGTTGGGGTATGTTAGGTGGAAGGATTGGAAGTAAAGGGTGGTCTACGGTTTGGTACTTTTAACATTGACGGAGAGTCAATGAGGTTGGATCAACATTGCAAGCGTGGAAATGGGCTCTTGAGAGCCGACCGTATCCTTTTACCGTTTTGCTTCATTGCTTATTTGTGCACTTTAAATGAAAGTTCATTCTTATATGACTTTGATTGCTTATTGGGTGGTATACCACTGGGCTTTAGCTCATTCCGTGTTATTTGTTTTCCTTACAGGGTGATAATTACTTTTGAGAATGGATTGGATAGTCAATTGCCGAAATGAGCATGTAAATGTCTTTTGTATTGCTCTTGAAGTGAAACCCTAATGTATAACGGGTTCATTTCCTTTTGATAGGCAAATCGAATGTGTACTTCCTTAGTGAATGGTTTTGGCTTGCCGTTGTGGCTTGTAAATGGCTAATGTTATGTTGTTTATGTTTTCGATGCTTGGTTGGGTTTCGGACGGGTCGGTTACTATTCATGGCCGACTCTGGAGTTCGTTTCTTTTATTTTGGGATATTTTGCCCTTTTGCCTTGTTGCGCGCGTTATAAGCTTCAAACGTGATAGATCGCTTTATACTGCACCGTTAGTCCTGGCGAGAGCTGGGCAGGCAGTCCGCTAACCTCTTTGGTTCGCCTTAGGGGAAGGTGGGGCTGTCACAGAAGCCTTGATGGCTGGAAAAGTAAGAATTTTAGGGGAGGTGCTGCCCGATTTTATAGGCCGTTTGGTTCCTTTAAGCTGGATTTGCCTTTTTGTGGAAATGAAAGGCTTTTGGGTTGTTTGCGCCTAAATCTTCATGTTACCTTTTCGTTTCCAAGAAAATCATGTTTTGCACCCTTGCATTAGTAATTATTTGGCGAGGCATACGACTAGTAGTCGAGCCTCACATGTGCATTCTGTTTACTCGATTCTGGAAGTAAAACCTTCAATTGGTTTATTTTGATTATTTTAGGGTTTCTTGGTGATTAAGGCCAATCTGAAGTGAAAACTTTTGAAGTTGAGCCGGTGAGTGTTCCACTACCTGCTACCCATTATGTGAAATATCTGAATATGTGAATACTTGATTTATGACTATTGAAGCCAAATACTATTTTGATAAAATGGAGGCGAGGGTGTACTTTATCACACTCGTTTTCTATCTGTTCATATGTCAATTTTGAGTGCCTATCTAAATCTGTCGTCTGAATCTGCTATCTGAATCGGATATCCTGTATCTGTATCTGAATCTGTTATCTGTGTCTGCATCTGTTCGGATTTCTATGACCTATGAGCTCAATCCTGTGGCTAAGTTATTCGACTCGGGCCGGCAAGGGTCTGGACGATTAGATAACGAACCACAGTAGTCTGTTCGGGGATTTTGGGTATTGAGACCCTTGATTCCGGGTATACTCGAGTATTATCATTTCTGTTCGGTTACGGTGAGCGGGCCCGGTAAAGGGGTGTTTGGTGGACGGAATTCGGAGTAAAGAGGGGTCTACGGACGCATTGGTTCTATATACGTTGACGGAGAGTCAACCGGTTTGGATCAAGTACTGTGCTGGAAATTTGGCTTCTGAGAGCCACCCGTATCCTTCTGATTTGAATCATTGGTTTCTGTGCTTTACATCTGACATGTGTATCTGATTTGTTAAATGTGAAATGCCATGATTTTAATGCTATTTGTTTGGTACCTCATTGAGCGCAAGCTCACCCCTTTCCGTTCCTTTTGTTTTCCTTACAGGAAAATAAACCCTTTTGGTCTGGATTTGACAAATGGCTGCCAAATTGAGCTAGATGAACATGTCTTTTGTATAGCTCATGTATTAAAACCCTAAGTGTACTTTTGGGGCGTTTTCTCTTTTGATTTGGCAAACCGTGTATATGTATTAACTTTTGAAAGCTTTTGTATGTCATTTTGATTTGTAAACGCTAAAGTTCAGATGTGAATGTTTGTTAGCTATTTCGATTGGGTTCTGACGGGTCGGTTACTATTCATGGCCGGCTCCGGATTTCATTTTTTTTATTTTGGGTTATTTTACCATTTTGACTTGTTTACGCGCGTTTGTAAGTTTCGGAGTGAAGCAGATAGCTCTAATCTGATCCGTAGTCCTGGCGAGAGTTGGGCAGGCGACCGGCCGAACCCTCTAGTTCGCCTTAGGGGAAGGTGGGGCCGTCACACATAAACTCTGGGGCAAGTCTTGATTTAACCCTAAAATAGGGTTGGCACAACAATGCGATCTCAGATTACTTAAACCACTCTTGAAATCTGCCTTCAAACCTTAACTTTTCTAAACACCTTCTTTGCAATGGCCCTGTCAAGAAAATTTCTGATGCCGGAAAATTTTAGCTGTATTTCTGAATTGCTTGAGTATGAGGTTGACGCTACTCACCATGTGAAAACCCATCAGCTCGAGGGAAAAGAAAAGAAGCGAAAGAAAAGCAAGAAAAGAAAATGCAGAAAAATTCGACGCTGAAGTCCCTGGTGAATGATAAGAAAAATGCAATCAAAGTCTGAGATCTTTGAGTTCCAACGTAGGGGCAATTTTGAGAAAAATGCGATCTTCGGTGCAATGTCCTTAAAATCTTATTTCTTTAACTATCGTTTTCAAGCTACATTACAAGCTAACAAAGTCCATCGTTGACTTATTCCTTCATGACAATCCAAAGTGAGGATTATGCTCGTAAGAAATCCATCAATCATTTGTGATCATGGGGGTATAACCAGTTTTCACAGGTTTAGCTATCGTTATCCATATTGTTGCAAGCCTATAAAGCTCATATGTGGACTACGTTTTCTTTAGAAATAAGGGTGACAAACTATTTGCTTTCACTAAGATGTGGTATTGAAGGGATTACATACAATATTGGGCACAAAAAATAAGACAAATTCTGACCTCCCATTTCCTTAGCCATTTCAAAAATAAAGTCACTTGATTGGTCCTGAAGGATGAGCCAACCAAAAGTGGTGACCCGTTACCCTAAGCACCAATGCTAAAAGTGAGGAAGAAATCTTCTTGAATTTGGTGTTATTTCGAGGAATTCATCATGAAATTTCTGCATGAGTTCAAACTTGACGTTTAAAGTTTCTTCACATTGTTGTATATGTGCATTCTTTTCTAAATTTTAGAAAGTGCGGTTTTTCTTTGTTCAAATAAATGGGAAATCATCTGAACAAATTTTTGCAATCAAGGGAGCCCACACTGGGGCAAAAAATTTTATTTGTGAGATTTCATGAAATAAGCCCATACTGGGGCAAATTTTTTGTAATACATTTGAGATTTTTGTCCAAAAATCAAATAATAACATTTTTCGAATCAATCCCGCTGCTCTTTTCATGGAATTTAAGTGCATGTCATGCTTTGTTAAGCCCCCCTGTGCAGGTATTCATAGTTGAAATCAACGAAAGAGTATCTGGTGATGTGGAAGGCCGATGTCGAGGAATGAGAAGAAAGAAGGGAAAAGGGCCCTACACTGGGGGCAAATTATTTTTGAAAAAGATTCTCTCGAAAAATCAGAAAAATTCAAAAGTCAAAAATCAAGTTCAAATTCTTGTTTCTTGGAAAATCAATTTCAATTTCTTGACCAATTGGATGGCAGGACTGGGTCTTATCCCACTGACCATTCACAAACATCACAAACATCACATCCCGTTGGACCTGGATTTCGTGCCGCCAACATTCCAAATATCCCGTTGGGCCTGGATTTCGTGCCGCCAACATTCCAAAGATCAAGTTGGGCCTGGATTTCGTGCCGCCAACTTCACAAAAAGCACGTTGGGCCTGGATTTGGTGTCGCCAACATCGCAAAGTTCACGTTGCGCCTGGATTTAATGCCGCCAACATCACAAAAACCACGTTGGGCCTGGACTTGGTGCCGCCAACATCGCAAAGTTCACGTTGGGCCTGGATTTAGTGCCGCCAACATTCACAACATCACGTTGGGCCTAGACTTTGTGCCGCCAACATTCCAAATATTAAGTTGGGCCTGGATTTCGTGCCGCCAACATTCTAAATATCACGTTGGGCCTGGATTTAGTGCCGCCAACATTCCAAACATCACGTTGGGCATGGATTTAGTGCCGCCAACATTCACAACATCACGTTGGGCCTGGACTTTGTGCCGCCAACATTCCAAACATCACGTTGGGCCTGGATTTCATGCCGCCAACATTCACAACATCACGTTAAGTCTGGACTTTATGCCGCCAACATCCCGATTGGGCTTGGATTCTGTGCAACTGAGGCAGGCTCGGGTTTAATCCCACTGACCAATTCATCATACTGGGGCAAATTTTGAAAAGATTCTCTCAAAAGATCAGAAAAAGAGAAAAATCAAAAATCAAAAAAAACAATTCAAAAAAATCAAAAAAATCAAAAAAATCAAAAATCAAATCAAGTTCATCACGGTAGGCTCGGGTTTGATCCCACTGTCCGATTGTCAAGACATTTCATTTTCACAGCCACTGGAGCGTGAGGTTAGTCCCGCCAGTGAGCATTTCATTTTCATTGCCGCTAGCCGTAGGTCAGTCCCACTAGTGTGCATTTCATTTTCATTGCCGCTAGCCGTGGGTCAGTCCCACTAGCGTGAGTCCCATGATTTTCGTTTTATTCGGGCCAGTCCCATGATTTTAAATTTCCTGCTCGGGTCTATCCCGTTTTAAATTTCCTATTCGGGTCTATCCCGTTTTAAATTCTTGTTCGGGCCAGTCCCGTTTTAAATTTCTATTCGGGTCAGTCCCGTTTTAAATTCTTGTTCGGGTCAGTCCCGTTTAAATTCTTGTTCGGGCCAGTCCCGTTTTAAATTTCTATTCGAGTCAGTCCCGTTTTAAATTCTTGTTCGGGTCAGTCCCGTTTAAATTCTTGTTTAAATTCTTGTTCGGGTCAGTCCCGTATTAAATTTCTGTTCGGGTCAGTCCCGTTTTAAATTCCTGTTCGGGTCAGTCCCGTTTTAAATTTCTGTTCGGGTCAGTCCCGTTTTAAAATTCCTGTTCGGGTCAGTCCCGTTTAAATTTCTGTTCGGGTCAGTCCCGTTTTAAATTTCTGTTCGGGTCAGTCCTCGTATCAAGGGCGGCAATCGTTGGAATCATTCGCAGCCGAATAATGCAGGTAATTATTTGGTGTGTACTTCTTTGTCTCAAGTTTTTCCAAAACTCAGACAAAGAGGGGCAAACTGTAGACACTAAATTTTTGACTTATTTTTTTCATTATTAGTTTTATTGATTTTTATTTTAGTTTGGTTTTACTAATCTCATTTTTAGACATTTTAGCATAAAAAAAGGAGAAAAAAAGGAAAAAGAAAGAAAAATTAGCATTTCATTTTATCTTTTTATGCCTAGTTCCGCTCATTTTATTCAATCTGTCTTCATTAGTTATTTTTCTTAATTAGTTATGTATATTGTGTTAAATTATTATTTAAAAAAAAGGAAAATAGAGCCGCGCATGCATGCGGCGTATAAAAACATTTGCAGAAAATATGGCAAGGGTATGATTGGATGGCTGGAGGATAGAGTGGAACAAACCTTTCATCCTCACCATTGGGGTGAGGGTTGAGAGTTAGAGGTTCCATATAAAAGGAAAAACACAGCCGAAGGAGAGGACAAAGGAATGACGGCCAAAAGATCTGCAAAGAGAGAAAACCGAGAAACTAGAAAAAGAATAGCGGCTGAGAAACAAAGAGGTTTAGGACGGCTAAAACAGATCTGGGGAGAATCTGGGAGAGACGAAGGAGCTAGGCTATTGACGGCTGGGCTGAGTGGAGAAAAACAGAGGGGCAGGGAAGAGAGAAAACTGAGAGAGTTGAGCCGAGAGCAAGGGGAGGATCGGGGAGATAGTAAAACATCAAAGGGAAAGGAAAGGCTGGGGGGTTTTTCTGTGGAGAGAACTGGAAAAGAGAGAGTAGAAAGAAAGGGTTTCAGCCGTGAGGTTTTTAAGGGAGGACGGAAGGGATCTAGAGGAAGGCAGTTGACGGCTGTAGAAAGAAACAAAAGGCTAGGAGAGGTTTTGGGAATTGACGGCTGAGGCAACAAAAGGGAGAGCAAAAAACAGAAGGAGTGAACGGTGGAAAGGAAAACTGAGCAAGAGGGAAACAGAAGAGAGAACAAAGAAGGAGGAGGCATCGAATGACGGCTGAGAGAGCAAAAACCAAATGAGAGCTAAGGGTTTAGAGCATTTAGAGAAGGCCAGAAAGAACGAGAAAGAGAGGAGATTTCGAGGGCATGTCGGCTGTGAAAAAGGCTAAGTTTTGAGAAAGGTTGTCGGCTGTGAAGAGGAACCAGAAACTAGAAAGAGGGAGGGAAAGCCTTCGAGAGTGAAAAGAAACCAGAGAAGGAACAAGTTTTGTCCAACAATAGGCGACTGAAATCATCTCCAAAGCCAATAGATTGAGGCCTGAAGTAACGGGTTCTTCATTGCTGGAAATTGCTGCAGCAGAATTTCTGGGTTTCGTTCCAGCAACCCCTGTGATTTCCTTGAAATACCTCACCTTCATTTGATTACGCTAGCATTCTCAGGTAACCATAGTTCCTTCCCTTGTTGTTTTGGCAAGTTCTTTTCATGGAAATACAATTTTGTGGGCAAAATTTGATTGACGCTTTCTTCTAGCTGTTTACGTGCGGCAGTGCCTTGCTGCTGTTTTCTTGCTGTTTTCCCTTCCATTTTATTCTTAGTGCCTTGCTTGTTATCATGGTTAGGCTTTAGAATTTTTTCTTGAAGTTCTGTGTTAGGGGCCAGTAAATGTCTATATCACCTTGCACTGTTGCTGAGCTTCGGTTGGGGTTGGGTGACCGTATCTCTGTCCTGCTGCATTTCGCGCTCAGTAGCTTTGTTGGATCCTCCCTCTCCCTTTCATCCCCGTTTTTGTGCTGGAATAAGTCAGGATTTGTATTGAGTCATCTCTAGGTTAGTACACTAACGCTTAGAGGATTTGAGAGCCACTCTCGGTCATATTGCAGCTATGTGCACAGGTTTCTTTCTCCCTTGAGTTGCTAAAGTTTTGGCTTGCTTAACCTCTTGGGATTTGTTTGCTATCTCTGGGTTGCATTTGTCTTTCCTTTTGCTTTGTCCCTAGCTTGGTGCGATGGGTGTGTAATGGGAATGGTGTCCCTTGCAAAAGAAATTTCTTGTTCAAGACCAGAAACTAGCAAGGAAGCTTGTGATTTTGATGCTCTTCGAACCAAGTGTAAAGCCATTTGTTTTTGTTTTGCGGTCTGGATGCATTTGTCTACTTCATTACAATGAATTTGGTTGAATATAAGTTACCGTGGTCATGATAAAATGCACAATGCTAATCCTGGTTGTTCTAATAAGAATGAGAAAGTTGCAGAAGAAAATAGGCTGCTGAACCATTTTGTATGAAAATTTCCAAGAAGTTGCATCAGCTCCCTTTGTGTTCTTCTTGTTTGTTTGATGTAAAGTTATGGGCCTTGTTGCTAGTTTCACATTATGATTTCGGTTAAGGAATTTTGTTTTGAGCAAAGCTGTGAGTTTGGGTTTGAAATTTGCGTTCGAATACAAGGTGCAATAGGTCTGTCTCATTTTGCTGAAGCTTAATAAAAATATTGCAGAAGCATTGTCAAAAGAAGAAAGCTTCGTGTGCATGCATGCATAATTTCTGAAAAATTGCACTTTGACCCCTTGGTTGCAAATAATGCTGCTATGACCCAATCAATTGAATAATATCCTCAATTTGGTCCTAGGTAGTTTTAATTTTACAGCTTTATTGCTTGTTTGCTTCAATTAACTACTATGCTTTGTTTAAATTGCACTTCATGCATGAATTTAAGAGCTTTATGACCATGTGAGCCCGTGTTTGCATGTTTTCTTCAATTTTTACAAATAAGTTGGTACCTTGACCATTTCTTTTATTTTGGAGGATAAATAAGCCATTTTTCTTTCATTTGGGCACCATTCCAAGGGAGGTATAACTTCTTTTATCTTTTTTGTTTCTCTCCTATGTGATCCAACGTGCTAAGTGAGAATTGCATGCCTACTTGCTTCCTTTGCCTTTCCTTAATTCCTTTCATTTATTTCATTTTTACTTTTGCTTTTTATTTAAGTTATTCTTTATGGGGTATGTGTACACCTCTTGGCTTGTAATAGATAGGGCTTGGAAAGCACTTGATGAAGACCTATTGAAGACGTGTGCCTAGCTAGCAAATGTAATAGGCTCATTAGCTTGGTTGCGTGCTTATGTGTTATATGTTACTTGCTTTATTAGGTTCTTGCATCTAGTCGAGCATGCTAAAGTGTTATGTGTTATGTGTTTATGAGTGTTTGGCATGTCTACTCGCTTTCTATAGTTGTAGATGAATGTGATGGATGAATGTACGTCACCACACTAGTCCAATGCTAGTTGTGGCTCATTATTTCGTTAGGAATTCATAGAAAGGGCTAGTCCAACGCTAGACCCAATAGGTCGTCCCCCTTTCGTTAGTGCATACTTGCATGTTCACTACATTTCATGCATTTTTCTTAGTTTTTATCATTTGGCATGCTTCTCAAACCCCTTTTCCCCTCATTTTAGGTTTTTGCATCTCATGCTAGTTATAGGGTACATTTGCCTGAGTGTCCCCTTTCGATAAGGGAAACGAGCGAGTTTGGCTACAAAATAGCCTTAGCACGCTAGTTCTTCCTTCTAATCCAAGGGAAAATTAAAGTCACAAAGTTAGGAGTCCCTGTTCCCATTTTGATGCATTCCTCTAGGGTTCATGCATTTTATTCATTCACTATCATGTACACTTCTACTTTATATTCTATCCCTTTTTCCACATTGTCACTTCACACGACTTTAATTCTGCACGTTTTCACTCTACCACTCACACTTTATACAATATCACTCGCACACATGCACTTTATGTTATTTTCACATTATCATTTCTACTCACCTTACTTTGTAAATCCATTTGCACACTTCCACTTACCCACTATTATTTTTATTACTTTTTCATTACACACAAACTCACATTTTCACTTGGCATGCATTCATTTCACTCATTTTTACGTCATTTAGTTTTATGTGTGACCTCTCCAAAGGATCATTATTGGGCATCACAACTAATGTGATTGGCACCACTCAAGTTTTGAAGAGAAATTTTACCCCGATATCCCCCTAAGTCTAGGCTTGTGCATTCATATAGTTCATCCAACATGCGATACATACCTTGGGTAGAAAAATTAGGAAAAGTGGGGCTAAGTCACGCAACTAGCTTTGGCTAGGGTAAGGGAGTGCCTTAGGCGTTGCCTTTGCCTTCTCCCTTATCAAATGTGACCCCCGATCCCTTTCTTTGGTTGCGTAGACCTAAAAGTTCTTTAAAAGGGTTTATTTACTTTTTCGTTCAAAAACAAAAATCATTTTTTGGGTGACTTGGTACACCCTAACTCTATACCAAGTGGCGACTCCATTTTTCATACAAAAAACCCTTTTTTGAACTTTATTTGGCCAAACCGTCGCATTTCACAATCCCACGGCCTTTATTTTCACTGTTACACGTTCACATATACTTTCACACACTACTCACACACCAATATCAAAAAGTGGGGCGCGACAGGTATTTCGTCAAACACCTAATGAGCATAAGAAATTTTAGCTACTCTCTCGCTCAATTGACGTAAAGCTAGCACCCAAAATTATCAGAAATCCCAAGAAAATTCAACCCAATCAACACATAAAACATGTACAATCATAAAATTATAGGCCATCAACAGGGAAAACTCACAGCAAAGTCACGGCAGACCCATTTCAAAAGCTTGACAAGAACTGAAATTTAAAGAGAGGAAAAAAAACTTACAGTGCTCTTGCTTGGCAAAATTTCGCAGATAGCAAGGGAAGATTCTGGTGGGTTCGGTGAGGTGGTGGTCGACGGAGGGAGCGAGCAGCAGCGGATGCGGACTGGTGGTTCCGACAACTCTTCGGACGAACCTTCCTTGCTCGATTTTTATAGCAGCTTTGCGCCTCTGCTTTGGTTCCTCCATTTCTTCTTCCGTCAGACGCCGCGCTCCTGTTCTTGCCTCTCTATTTTTTTTTATTTTTCTTTGTCCTTTGTCGTTGCTCTGTATTCTTGTTCCTTTTTCCCTTTTGCCCCCAGACCGAAGCTCCTTTTTTCCTTAGCTTTTTCTGGCCGCTCCTCCCTCTCTCTTTTTCTTTTCATTTTCTTTTTCTTCCAATTTCCCCACTGCCCCCTCTTTTCTCCAAGCTATCCGATGGTTCTTCCTCTCTAAAAATCCCCCATGTGCGGCCCCCCTCTTTTTCCTTTTAAAGCTCCCCCAAAAAAATTAACCCTAAAATAAAAGGCCAAGATTTCATCCTCAAAATAGGTTCATGTGTCTTATTCTTGTCCCTTTGATTTTTCTTTTTTTTTCTGAAAAATTTTATGCTAAAAAAATGTCTAAAATGAGATTAGTAAAACAAAAATAAATAATAATCATCAATAAAAAATAATGAGAAATAAAGCTAAAAATTTGGTGTCTACAAAAAGAAGGACGGGACCCTGAGATTGTGTATTGATTACCGGGGGTTGAATAATGTAACCATTAAGAATAAGTACCCACTACCCCACATTGATGAGCTGTTTGACCAGTTACAAGGTTCAATGGTCTTTTCAAAACTGGACTTTCGACAGGGGTACTACCAATTATTGATCCGAAAAAAAGATATGCCTAAAACTGCTTTCAATTCTCGGTATGGGCATTTCGAATTTGCCGTTATACCCTTTGGACTAACCAATGGCCCTGCCGCTTTTATGGACTTGTTGCATCGAGTTTTCAAATCCTATCTGAACCAGTTTGTCGTTGTATTTATTGATGACATTTTGGTCTACTCGAAAACCCGAGAGGAGCATGTGCAGCACCTGAAGTTAGTTTTACAAACCCTAAGGGATCACCAATTATACGCCAAATTTAGTAAGTGTGAGTTTTGGCTGGAGAAGGTTTCCTTCTTGGGGCATGTAATTTCGAAAGAAGGGATTGCAGTAGATCCGACAAAGGTGGAAGCAGTGACCGAGTGGAAGAGACCTGAAAGTTCGACTGAGATTCGAAGTTTCTTAGGATTGGCAGGTTACTATCGGCGATTTATTAAGAATTTCTCAAAACTTGCCAGTCCTTTAACCAATTTGACAAAGAAAAGTAGTCGGTTTCTATGGGATGCCCGATGTGAGCAGAGCTTTCTGGAGTTGAAGAAAAGGTTAACTATGGCTCCTGTCCTGGCCTTGCCTAATGGTAAGGACAGTTTCACTGTGTATACTGATGCTTCGAAAGAAGGCTTAGGGTGTGTATTGATGCAAAATAAGAACGTGATGGCCTTTGCCTCTAGGAAATTGAAGACCCACGAGCAAAACTATCTCACTCATGATTTGGAGTTAGCCGCGGTTGTCTTTGCTCTGAAAAAGTGGAGACACTACCTGTATGGAGTAACCTTTGAGGTTTATTCTGATCACAAGAGCCTTAAGTACCTCTTTTCCCTAAAGGAGTTGAATATGAGACAACGTCGTTGGATGGAATTATTAGAAAATTATGACTGCACGATCAACTACCATCCGGGTAGGACTAACGTAATAGCTGATGCCTTAAGCAGGAAGGCTCGAATATCTGGGTTAATAGTTAAAGAGTGGGAAATGTTAGAAGCTATTGGTGAATGGAACCCTAAAATGGAAAGTAAGAAGATCACCTTTGGAAATATTCGGGTGACATCCGCCTTGTTGAGTAGAATCAAGGAGGCCCAAACTACAGATCCGATGGTTCAGAAGGGGGTGGAAAAAGTGAAAAAGGGGAAATTTCTGATTTTAATTTAAGTCCTGAGGGAATTTTGAGATTTAGAAATCTAATAGTAGTGCTTGAGGATGAGAATTTGAGGAGAGAGATTCTGGATGAAGCTCATCGATCGAAATACACCATCCATCCGGGTAGTACTAAAATGTATCAGGACCTACGACAGTTATATTGGTGGGATAAGATGAAGAGGGAGATTGCTCAATATGTACAAACTTGTCTAGTCTGCCAGCAGGTTGAGGTTGAACACCAAAAACTTTCTGGATTACTACAACCTCTTGAGATACCTGAATGGAAATGAGAGAACATTACCATGGACTTCATTTCCGGTTTGCCTAGAACACAAAAAGGACATGATGCCGTTTGGGTGATCGTCGATCAGTTAACCAAATCGGCTCACTTTGTACCTGTGAATATGAAGTATTCCATGGATAAGTTAGCTTGGGTGTATATGGAGGAGATTGTGAGATTACATGGGGTCCCTGTAAGTATAGTTTCCGACCGAGACACTCGTTTTGTGTCAAGGTTTTGGCAAAAGTTTCAAGAGACCTTGGGAACTAAACTGAACCTAAGTACCACTTATCACCCTCAAACGGATGGGCAGTCGAAGCGAACGATTCAAACTCTTGAAGATATGTTAAGAACTTGTGTTTTGGACTTCGGAGGTAGTTGGGGCCAACATATGACATTAGTGGAATTCGCCTACAACAACAATTACCATTCATCGATTCAAATGGCACCGTATGAGACTCTTTATGGATGAAAGTATCGATCTCCTGTAAACTAGGATGAGGTAGGAGAAAAAAAGGTCTTGGACCCAACAATTATTCCGTGGATAGAGGATGCCCAAGAAAAGGTCAAGTTGATTCGTCAGAGACTCCAAACTGCTCAAAGTCACCAAAAGAGCTATGCGGACAACCGAAGAAAAAACTTAGAGTTTGAAGTTGGAGATCGTGTTTTTCTTAAAATCACACCACTACGAAGTGTTACGATGGGTAGAGTAAAGAAACTTCAACCAAGATTCGTAGGACCTTATACGAAACTCCAACGAGTTGGGAATGTTGCATACCGGCTCGAGTTGCCGCCAAGCTTGTCCCGAATACACGATGTCTTTCACCTGTCAATGCTTAAGAAATACTACCCTGACCCGACTCATATTATGCAACCAAAGGAGATTGAGATCGATGAAACCCTTACCTATGAGGAGAAACCTGTACGTTTACTAGATCGAAAGGTGAAGCAGCTGAGGAGCAAACAAATTCCTGTGGAAGAACCACGGAGTTGAAGAGGCGACCTGGGAGATGGAAGACGATATGAAAAAGAGATACCTTGAGCTATTTAATGATTCAGGTGAGAAATTTCGAGGACGAATGATACGGATACGGGTGTGCAATAAATAACTTCAGCCTTGGGTCAAGGATCCTTTAATCAACATTGGTGATCCGATGACAAGATCAAGATCCAAGAAGGTGAAGGAAGCTTTACGAGCCTTGATCATTCACCATACAAGCAAGGAGTAAGCTAAGTTTGAAGATTTGATGGACCATGAAGTTACCTTGTTCACTTGTACGTTTGAAGTGAAAGAATGATCTCATACTTGTTAGCTTAGTTGGTAGTTGCTTTAAGACTGCCTAGTTTAGTAGTTGTTAGTCGTTGAGTATTTTATTACTTATTGGGCCTTATCGGGAAGCCTTAAAGAGCTGGCTCTTTATGCGGACCAAAATTCTATTCCAGGTTTATTTGGGCCGGATTTTGCCCTAGTTTAGCCTATAAAAGGCACCTATTGTATGAGCGAAAGGACGGAATATTTTACAACCAGAAATCGCGAGGAATTTTCCTTCAAGTTCTTAATCGAACTTACTCTTGAATTCTTGATTTCATGGCTTAGGATTCAAATCTGACTTTATCGATTAGCTTGTTCTCTAATCGTGGTGTCTCTTCATCCATCATTATTTGCTTAAGGTTGCTGATTGCCTTTGTGTGTCAGAGGTCTTGAGTTCATGAGAACAATCGAGTTCAATTTCCATTGGGAGAAAAGGTCCAACTCTGATAATTACAAGGTTGGGAGGTTCTAGGAGGGTCTTCCCCTAGGGTTGCCTATATCAGTTGGTAATCAGAGCATCAGGTTAATTCTCTTTCAATTGAAGTTGTTCATATCTTATTAGTTTGTGTCTTTTGTCAACAAAAAAAAAAACTGTAGCGATTACTGTTCATCGTTACTGTTCTGAAATACTGTTCATCGGTACTGTAGCATACTGTTCACGTTACTGTTCATCCGAGAAAAAAAAACTGTTGGGAATTGTCTTTTTGTGTTTTCTGTCCAACTTTTGTTCTTGAGTCTGTTATATTTTTGTTCGGGTTGTTAGGGTTTAAAGACAAAAAAAAAAAGAGTCACGTACCTTATATTGTTTTTTTTTAGTGTCCAAGTTGCTAGAGTATTGCTGGAATTTCTCTTTTGAGTATTGCTGAAATTCTGTTTTGCCTATTTCTTGAGTATTGGTTGTTGTTCTTGCAAACCCTAAACACCACAACGTAATTTGGGGAAGTTCTTGAGCTTCTTGAACAAATTCTTGAAGTTCTTGGACCATCAAGTCTTGTTTTGAAAATTCTTGAACAATAAATCAAGAACCAGGGCCTTCTTGAAATTTGCATAACCTTTCATCCGTTTTTCTTGAACTTGTTGGTGTGATCTGAATTTGTGTTTCTTGAGGCGCCGAAAAAAAAACGAAAGAGAAAAAAAAGAAGAAGAGAAGGAATTGGCTCTCATACAAAGGAAATCAAGTTTCCAAAAAAAAAATCGTGAGTTTCCAATTCTTGGTGGGTTCCCAAATCTTGATTAGTCTCCAAATCTTGGTTGACTTCCCAAAACTTGAGTTTCCTAATCTTGATTGGTTTCTAACACTTGAGTTCCAATCTTGATTGAATTCCAACGACCCCAAACTACCTAATCAGACCCCAAACACTCCCAAATTAGTTTCCAAAACCAAATCTAAACCGCCACAAACACCTTAGCCAAACCGCCTTTAAATTCTTGGGTTTCTAAAATCGGTTGAACTAGCCTTTGCAAGCCGATTTGACTGAAATTTGAGGACTGGTTCGTACATTATTTGAGCACCCCAAATGCACCATTTATACTCCAAAATACTGACCAGAAACTCAGCAAAGCAACAGCTCAAAAAAAAAAAGAAAAAAAAGAAAAAAAAGAGTTCCAGCTTCAGGTAGAGTTTTTGTTTTCTAGGATTCGCAAAAAAAACTCTGCTTTGTGTCTTATTACTTATAGGGTAATTAATTCTGGAATTTTTGAGAGTTGAGTTGTTTTAAGAACTTCGAGAAGGGAAATTGAGAGTGAGTGTGTTTGCTTGAGTGATACACGAGTGCTTGCAAGGTAGACTAGGATACACTTGTTTTGCAGGTTTGACAATGTCTCAAGAGGGGAACATGCCCGAGCCGTCTGAGACCGACGTGTCACTCAAATTGGTGCTCCAAGCTCTTCAAAAAAAAAACGGAGAGACAAGAAATTGTGATGACACGATTATCCGACAGGTTGGCTGCCCTTGAGATGCGAGGTACCAGAGATACACACAATCGGGTTTCAAGTGCTCAGAGTGCTGATCATGATGTGGATGATGAGGGATATCATTCTAACACCTCATTCCGATCAAGGAAAAGCCACAGGGAAGCGAGGGAAGGCCGAGACCGACCTAAGAGAACCGATGACAATCTTGGTTCCATCAAGACTAAGATGCCTACCTTTCATGGGAAAAATGATCCTGAAGCTTACTTGGATTGGGTTAGGCGAGTCGAGCAAGTGTTTGAAGTCCACAATTACTCTGAAGAGAAAAAGGTGAAACTTGCAGCTATTGAATTTCAAGATTATGCATCTATTTGGTGGGAGCAAGTATGTGCCACAAGGAGGAGAAATAGGGAACAACTGATTAACACTTGGACTGAAATGAAGCAAGTGATGAGGAAACGATTTGTACCCTCCCATTATACTACGGACTTGTACAATCGGCTCCAACAAGAGAACGAATCTCTCAAGAGGAGGGGTTCCATGCAATCTACTTCTTTAAAGCCGGTTTATACAAGAGATGACAAGAAAGTTCATTCAACATTTTCTAGGACTAAACCTAGAGTTGAACCACCTCATGCGGAGTCATTTTGGGAGACATATCAACGTCTTCTACACCAAAAACAAATGGCGTCAAATGGATGCTATCAAAGTGAGTTTTCTAAGAAGGAGGTAGCTGACTCTATTCCCAACAAAGGAGTATTTCATCCTATTGAACCATTTGTTGAGGAGGTTGATAATGAGAAAACAATCGAGGGCATTAAACTAGATAAAGAGATGGAAAAATCTAATGAGATGAGTGGTAAAAAGAAAGAAAAGAGAGGAAGTGAGACGATTTTGAGCAAAAATGTGAGGGCTTATTGTTTTTCTAACCAACTTACCTTTGCTTTATTTAGTGTTTCTTCATTTGTGCAGATTAAGCAAAGTCAAGTGAAGTTAGTCATGCCATGCTCCATTCCAAAGTCACTTGTGCAATTCACTAGTTTCCATGGAGTTTGTCTTTTAGGAATTAAATCTATTTGGGATCACCCCATGGAACAATTTCAATTCAAATCTGTCCATACCAAAGGGGAATCAATTCAAACCAACCATGAAGGGAGAATTCCAAACTTTGACTCTCATTTACTACCTATGGCTCATTCATCATCTTTACCTTCTTTTGAGTATAATTTCCATCCTAACACTTGTATTTCTTATTCAGATTTTGAAGGAAGGTGTAAAAGGCTAGCAATGTCTTCTCAAGTTGAATCAATTGGTGGAAGGAATAATGAAGTGGCAAAGGGAGTATTCACACTTAAACCTTGTTCTCTACCTTCTTACCATTTAGTTGATGATGTACCATTACTGTGACGCCCCGGAAAAAAATGAGTTTGAGAACCCGAAAATTTTCTAATTTTCTAGGGTTTATTTATTTAATCGCCCGCCTTTTCTACATTTTCTTGATTAGAAAAATTCCCCAGATAAAGTTTATGAGCAAAGATAGTTTTAAAATGATTTTTCTAGTATCGGTTAGTTTTTGAGAAATTAAGAGCGTATTTTGAACGTGGGACCCGTAAGTGCGGTAAATGTAATATATTTTTGATAACTTGTTGGAGTTTTGTGCTAAGTGATATTTTTCTACAAGGTGTTAAGAGATATTTATGGATTGGTGTGAGAGGGAACAAAGAGATAGAGATTCATTATTTAAGTGACAAGTGTCGCTTGGCCATTGGGTGGAATTTTTTACTTTTATGCCATGTCTTACCATTTGACTTAATAAACTAAAACTTTACCAAAAATTTGCTCCATTTCCAAGCTTCATGGCCGAACCTCTCTCAAGAAAGGAAGAAAGGAAAGCTTTCATCTTACTTCTTCATTTCTTGCTTCAATCAAACAATTTAACCGATTAAACTTGGATTTGCTCCATAAAAACCTTTCTCTTGGTAGTATTAAGGTGTGTAGTGAAGTGGTTTGAGAAGCAAAGGTGCTAAGTTGGGTCTTTTCTTGGGTTTGTAAGGTAAGTGACTAAGGAACCTTTCCTTTGATCTTGATAATGTTCAATTAGTGATTGGTGGTGGTTGAATAAGTGATTTTATGGTTGATTTCCTGATTTTGGTTGAAAATGATGAAGTTTTATTATTTTTGGGGATTTTTCTGTTTTCATATGGATATGATTGTGTGGCTATATATGATGATTGGAAATGATGTTTAAGGACTCTATGAGGTGGAAAAAGTGATTAATTGCAATCAATTTCTGTTTTGGAAGAAATTTCAGAAAATCAGGGTTTTGTGATGAACATTCTGTCCGAATTTTTAGGTCCTAGATAGAGGCCGAATTGGCCTTTGCTTAAAACATGAAAGTTGTAGGTAATGACATTTTAAAGGTGCCTACAAATTTCAGGTCAATCGGAGCAGTGTGGAATGAGAAAAGTCGAAATTACTATTGCTGTTCTGGTTTTACCCGAAATTGAGAAGTGCATCTGTAATTGGTTGTTTTGGCTGGAATTGCTTCCGAATTAGTTGTTGAGGCCTTCTGATGAAATTTAGCCCTGTTTCTTAGCTTTCATCTGGTTTTGGAATTGCTGGATTTGGATTTGGAGAGCCTGAGTTATGATGTTTCCGCTAGAATGCATTTTGTGAATCTGTTTTTGTGATTCTGGTGTGGTATCTTGCATTTTTGACCTGGTTACACTCGAGAATGGGTTGAGTGACCTTCTGTAATATTGTAAACCTATCTCTTAGCTTCGAAACGGTGTATCTTGCACCTTCATCCGACAATCGTAGCGCCTTTGGTACCATTACCGTAAAATGACGTCAAAACTGTTTTTCTGGTTTTGAGTGTAACTTTCATTTCTGGACTTTTCCCTAGCTTGACTTGTCTTTGTACTACTTGGAGCTTGCTGAATGACTATTGGATGAACTTGTTGTTGTGTGTGTACCTTTGGGACTGGCTGAGGAAATAATGAAGCCATGATGGCTGGAAAAGTAAGCAAATTTAGGGGAAGTGCTGTCCGAACTTTTAAAGGGTTTGATTGCTTTGAGTTTGTGATCTAAGACTTGGATTTGAGCAAGGCAATGTTATATGATGGATGATTTCTGAGCCATGGAGGTGAGTGACCCTAAACTGTTTCCAAAGTTACTTTTGAAATGTTCCTTGCATTGTTTCTTTGGTTTGCATATCATGTGTGCGCGCATACGAGTTCTTGACATGGTTTGGCTTTAATGAGTTCTTGAGGAGTCTTGTGCTGGACACCAACGTCTCCACCACTTTCGTGAGTTTGTGATATGATCTGGAGCACCGATGCTGCTCCCCTTTAATGTTTATGGTTTCGTGATCTGTTTGAGCGTTGGGTGTTTAGTTTCAATGATTTCACTGGCTCACGAGAGCAAAAATACGTGCATTTGATACTTGAATCATGACATCATGACATCATCGAAATGAATTATTGTGAAAGATATTTGATTACTGGTTTTATTTGGTTACTCGCTGAGCTTCTAGCTCACCCCAAAAATATTTTATTCCCCTCCACAGGGCTCAAGGCGAAGGCAGGACTTGTTGTGCTTATTCATGTGAATGGATGGATTATCTCGTGTATGGTTTGAATTTGGATTTCCTTTTGTGTAATAGTTATTATTAGGGATTGTAATGAATGTTTGGAATCGATCGGATGTATACATACGTTCCACGCTTGGAATTAGTTTCCGCTTCGTTTTGTTTATATGTAAATATTGGAGATTTACATTGTAATATTTGAGGTTTATTCTTGTAATATATTTGAGGATTGTAGTGAACGACTGAGTCCCGGCGAGAGCTGGGCAGGCGGCCCGCCGAACCCTCTGGTTCGCCTCAGGGGGAGGTGGGGCCGTCACAATTACTTCTTTGTCCAATTTCTAATTTGTTTCAGGTTATTTTTGTTTTTGTAGGTTGTAAAGCTGTCCAAAATTTTTCAGTTTTGATTAAAGACTTACAACCTGATTTTGTGCTTATTCCAACTAAAGGTGGTGATCTTTCATGCTTATTCACACAGCCAAAAGCTGGTGGCCAAGTGTTCAATTTGTCAACTTCAACTTGTGCTAGTTCGAGTAATCCTCATGAAGTGGACTTCAATTGTTTACTACCTTATATGTTGGAAGATGAGAAATTGTGTGTCACGCAAGATCCCAAAGCTGTCCTCCACGAGTTGTTTAGTGCCTCATCCGTGCAACAAGTTGCTTTCAATTTATCCATGCAAGATGATTCAAATCAATATCAACTAGTGCTGAATTTTACACCTTTGCACAATCAAGGTGTCAATGTGAAGATTCATGACCAAAGGCTAATTAGAGAGTTTTGGATTGCCACTTGGGATTTTCACACGCCTTACACAAGCTCTTTCCTATCTTGGCGCATGTCCTTGTTTGAGAGCTTCCCGAAGCTGATCAAACGACATGCAACATGGCTCGTAGTCATTCATCTATTTCCAACATTGCTGTCCTTTAAGCGCACCATCAATTTGTGGACAAATCACTTTCAAGAGGAGACTTTGAAGATTCGAGGACGAATCTTTTCGAGGAAAGAGGGAATGATACGGATACGGGTGTGCAATAAATAACTTCAGCCTTGGGTCAAGGATCCTTTAATCAACATTGGTGATCCGATGACAAGATCAAGATCCAAGAAGGTGAAGGAAGCTTTACGAGCCTTGATCATTCACTATACAAGCAAGGAGTAAGCTAAGTTTGAAGATTTGATGGACCATGAAGTTACCTTGTTCACTTGTACGTTTGAAGTGAAAGAATGATCTCATACTTGTTAGCTTAGTTGGTAGTTGCTTTAAGACTGCCTAGTTTAGTAGTTGTTAGTCGTTGAGTATTTTATTACTTATTGGGCCTTATCGGGAAGCCTTAAAGAGCTGGCTCTTTATGCGGACCGAAATTCTATTGCAGGTTTATTTGGGCCGGATTTTGCCCTAGTTTTAGCCTATAAAAGGCACCTATTGTATGAGCGAAAGGACAGAATATTTTACAACCAGAAATCGTGAGGAATTTTCCTTCAAGTTCTTAATCGAACTTACTCTTGAATTCTTGAGTTCATGGCTTAGGATTCAAATCTGACTTTATCGATTAGCTTGTTCCCTAATCGTGGTGTCTCTTCATCCATCATTATTTGCTTAAGGTTGCTGATTGCCTTTGTGTGTCAGAGGTCTTGAGTTCATGAGAACAATCAAGTTCAATTTCCATTGGGAGAAAAGGTCCAACTCTGATAATTACAAGGTTGGGAGGTTCTAGGAGGGTCTTCCCCTAGGGTTGCCTATATCAACGAAATTCTTTTAAGGGGGAGAGAGTGTGAGAGCTCGAAATTTTCTTATTTTCTAGGCATTTATTTTAGTCTTTTCCATATAATTTCTGCATTTTCTTTCTTATATGAATATTCTGAGAATTTTTATGAGTAAATATAGTTTTTAAATTATTTTTTTTAGTATAAGTTAGTTCATGAGGGTTTAAGAGTGTATACTGGATGTGGGACCTGCAAGTGCGGAAAGTTCGATAAAATTCGGACGATTAGGTTAAGTTTAGTATTCTGGGATTAATTTACTAGGTGTTATGAGGTAATTAGAGGATGTGTAGTTGGATTAATGGTGGAGAGACAAAAGGATAATTATAAGCCAAAAGAGATGCTAGGTGTCGCGTTTTCATTGGACCTTGGACTTTGACCATTTACCACCTTTACTAAATAACCAAAAATTGACCAAAAATTCATCAAAAATTTCATCCTCTTGGCCGAACTTCTTGTTGGAAAAGAAGAGAAAAACCTCCAACTTTTTTCTTCAATTTCTTGCTTGAATCTCACAAACCAACCGTCAAAACTTGGATTTGCTCCATAAAAACCTTTCTCTTGGTAGGATTAAGGTGATTGGTGAAGTGGTTTGAGAAGGAAAGGTGTTAAGTTGCTTCTTTTCTTGAGTTTACAAGGTGAGTAGCCAAGAAATTCTTCCTTGTTCATGATAATGCTAAATTGGTGCCTTGTGGTAGTTGAATAAGTGATTTATTGGATGATTTCATGACTTGTGGCGAAGATTGATGGATTTTTATTTTTATGCTTGATTTTTCTGATTTCATATGTTTAGTGTTGGTTAGTCATGGATTGTTGGTTAGTTATTGTGTAAAATGGAGTTGATATATGTTGGATATGATTGATTGTGCAAAAATTCTGGTTTGGGGCGAAATTTCCAGGTTAGGGTTTCAAACAGGCCTGTTATGTCCAAATTTATTTGAGCAGGTTAGAGGCTGAATTAGCCTTAGGTTAAAACATGAAAGTTGTAGAGAATGATGTTTTATAGTTGTCTACAAAATTTCAGCCCAATCGGAGCAACGTAGCCTGTGAAAAGACCAAAATACCCCTGCTGCTCGATCGGAACAACGTAGCTTGAGTTTGGACCTATTCTTTTGTAAAGCTCCTCGATGGTTGGAAAAAACCCTAAATGTACTTTGAGTTGTAAATTACAAACGTATGTGTATAACACTGTTAAACCCTGTTCATGTATCCTATTTGGTTTGGGAATGTTTCTCTAAGGTGTATGGTGACATCTACATTTGATTGAATTCTGGTTGGATAGTGACGTGGCAGTCACTATTCATTTGCGATTTCAATTTTTGCTTCCCATTTTACGGGTTTTAAATTGCTTGAGTGCGCTAAAAATTGCCGAAACATGTTAGATTATATACGACCGTCTTCGTAGTCCTGGCGAGAGCTGGGCAGGCAGCCCGCTAACCCTTTTGGTACGCTCTGGGGGAAGGTGGGGCTGTCACACATAGCCAGTAGACTAGACACAATGTTTGCTATTTGTCTATCTACATGATTTCAATCAAATCCCAAAACATCTCAAGCTACTGCTGTCAAAAGAATATTCAAGTATTTGAAAGGTATTGAAAACTTTGGACTTTGGTATCCCAAATCTCATAATTTTGATCTTATTAGATATTCTGATGTTGATTTTGTTGGATGCAAAGTTGATAGAAAGAACACATTAAGCAATTGTTATTTTCTTGGAAATTATCTTGTGTCTTTATTTAGTAAGAAACAAAGTTCAATTCCTTATGTACTACTGAAACTGAATATATATCTGCTGGATCTTGTGGTGGATAATTAATTTGGCTGAAAAATACTTTGCTTGATTTTGGTTTGTCATGCTATTCCTAATAAATGTGACAACACAAGTGCTATAAATCTCACAAAGAATCCTGTTATGCATGCTAGAACTAAGCACATTGAAATCAAACATCATTTTATTCGTGATCTTGCTTGAAAAGGTGACATTTGTGTTGAATACGTGAACACTCATAATTAAATAGCTGATATGTTCACTAAATCACTTCCTTTGGAACGTTTTAAATATCTGAGAAGCAAGTTAGGATTATTCTCTTTATCATTATGAGTCAATCTTTCTTTAGGAAGCAAATGAGTAAAGAATAATGAGTACACATTTTACGAGGTAAAATTTGATTTGAGAGTGCAATAATCTTAGAGAATTAAGAATGATCAATAGTGGACTCAGAAAAGTTAATTGAGAGATTAGATATGAGTGAGTTAAAATTTAAGCTTATACTGCGCGCGCGTCGAAAGTTTCCCAAAAGTTGCGCCTGTACAAACTAATTGGAGATCTGAGGAATTAATACTTGTGAGGACTTATGTTTTTATTTCAAAAATAGTTATTTTTATGATTAATTACCCTAATATTAGTTGCTTATATTATCGTTACAAGAATTTCTCTTAAGTTTCGCTTTATCGCGGCGAATTGGAAGTTCGCGTTTTTTGCGTCAAATCGGCCCAATGGAGATTTAAAAAATTAATACTAGACTACTAAAAGTGAATAATTATAATGTTAAAGGAAGTACATGAGAGGTTTAGTGTACAAGTGAAACAAACCTGAGAGAAAACGAACATGACACGCGCGCACGCGAGTACTATTCGTAGTTGATTTTTGCTCAAACTTTTAACCACAAACACTCAAGTTTCTCCAAGAAGCTTCATTCATCAGCCCACCCTCTCTCCTCACTCTCCATAGCTGGCCAACACTCCAAGGAAGAAGAAGAGAAAAACTCTTCACCATTTCACTTCAATTCTTGCTCCAAATCCTCTACAAATTACCATCCAACCTCAAAATCATTTGGAGATTCACTTAAGCTAGGAGATAGGCATCATCTCATGGTTTTTCTTGGGGTTTTAGAGGTGCAAAAATTTCTGGTTTCTCTCAAGGATTAGGAGGTAATCATCCAATCTTCTAATCTCGGCTTTAGTGGGTTTAATCTTGACTATGAAGCTTGTAGCTTCATCATGAATGTTGTTATTTGAATTGGAATGGTTGATGTGGGCTCTATGAAATCCCACCTTGGTTGTATGGGCTGATGTGATGATATAATGTTTGATTTGGGATGTTTAAGATAATTATGGATAGAGAATCGAAGGAAAGTTGAAGGAAAATTTCGTAGGAAAGCTGATCGAAATCTGCCCTGTTTTTGCCATGGCTTTAGTTCGAATTTTTGTTGCTCAAATGACTTTAAAACTGATATATATATGTTGTGTATGGTGTGTATAAAGTTTCTACCAAAAATCATTTGGATTGGTTGGATAAAAATTGAATTTTGGCAAGAACAAATCTGAAAAATTTGTCTAGCAGTGGTCCATTGGTAGTGTTCTTTGAACGAACATATCACTCTATTCGGAAGTCGGAATTGAGTGCCATCAGCGGCATTCAAAACTAGACATCCGTAGTTTTCTAACGGTGTATAATGCACCTTCTAATTCGAACGGAGTTATCTATAGTGATTGATTAGAGTTGGCTGCCCTGTTCCGTTAACCTATCCGAGAGAAAGGTGGAAGCTGCATTTTGTGGCTGCATTTTGAAAAAGGAAAAGAAAACAAGAAAACATATTTGTCTTTGAAATTTCTTGAACTTTGGTAGTTTTGTTAACTACCTTCCTGTACGAGTTTTCAAATGAAATTTGATAGAAAAGTGGTCCTCATATGGAAGTTGAATTGCACCAATTTTGGTGTCATTCTAAGACGATTTCGATATACAAATGAGGTCCCAAGTTTACTTTCAAATCTGGAAAATTCACTGTTTAGTAGTGAAAATTTTCCATTTTTGAGCTACTATATCATGACACTCAAAACTCCGAATCTAATTCTGTTTTCTGTATTTGAATCCTTGATTGAAATTCTCGTTGTGTTACAAATTTCAAAGGCTAGTTCACTTCCTGTGAATTTTACCGAATTTGCAAAGTTTGCCGAAAAACATGATCGAAACTGTCTTGTATGCTCAAGTCAGCCAATTTGAATCGAAATTTGAATGTCTTCCGTTTTGATTCTTTGAAAAGTGTCTTCTAGGAACTTTTAGTACATTGAACCAAGATTCCAACGGTACAAAATTTTCCAATTTTGGACCTACTGAGTGAAAGATATGAAATTTCAAAGATTGTCACTTAAAACTGAAATTTTCCGACTCGATGGGAAATGAATTTTTAGAAACTCTTCTCCATCCTTTGAAGTTGATTGACTATTTTAAACTTGATTTCATGTAAGAAATCAGTTTTTCCTTTTGTGTTATTAAACCCCACTTTTGAGTCTTGATTTACGAGTAATTAATGCTCTCTTTCATGACATTTTCTTAGTATTATACAAGTGTACAATCTTCCTTGTTAACAAGGGGTTTATAAGTAATAGTATGTGATAGGCAATTATTATTTGTTCAGGCGCTCAAGGTGTAGACACCAAATTTTTAGCATTTAGTTTTTTTTTGTCGTGTTAGTTTTATTCACTTTTTAGTTTTTAGTTTTTTAGTTTTTATTTTATTTTTATTATTTTTGAGTTCTTTAGCATAGAATTTCTTGAAAAAAAAAGAAAAAGCATTCAAAAATAGGTTTAATGTTTTCTTGGAAAAATGATGAAAATGAAAAATGAAGAAAAAGAAAAGAAAAATGAAAAAATTGCAACTTTGTTGTTTATTATTCCTAGTTTGTTTATTTTTGTCCGATATTACTTAAGTTGTTGTTTTACTTAATTTTATTATCAATTTTGTTAAATTATTTAAAAAAATAAAAAAATAGCCGCATGCAGCAGCGTAAAAACATATACCATTTTCTGGTAAATCAATGGCTAGGAGAGGGGCTGGGAGGCTGGAATTATTTGGAGCCATCAAGATGGATTTTGAAGGGTTTTAGGAACCTTGAGTTCCATATAAAAAGAAAAGAAAATAGCGGCAGAAGGGGGGAGCATACGGCTAGGGTGACGGCTGGGCAAAATAGAGAGGTTCTTTTGACGGCTAAAACTAGAGAGAGCAGGGAGAGTTAGGGAGGTTTCTGGGGACGGCAAAAGAAAAACCAGGAGGGAGAGTGAGAGAGAAGGAGCCGAAAGGGGAGGTCAGAGAGAAATTGAGTGACGGCTGGAGATCTGAAAAAAGAAAAGAAAACCAGAGAGGGGGGATCGGGGAGAACAAAAGGAAAGGAAAAGTGAAGGTTAGCGGCTGAGAAACAAAAGGGCACGGACATCTGAAAGGAAAGTGACGGACAAGGAGTGATGGCGGGACAAGGAGTGACGGCTAAAACAGATCTGGGGAGAGATTGAGGGAAGAGAGAGTAAGGTAGATAGGGAGAAGTTCTTCGACCAAGAGGAAGAACGATGAGAAAGGTAGGCAGCTGAGAGTGGGTCGGTTAGAAAACTACGCGTAAGGAAGAAAAGCTAGGAAAAGCCGTGAGTTTGAGAGAGGAAAAGAAAGGAAGATTGCTGGGGTTTTATTTACGGGTGAGGAAAAGCTAAGTCCGAATGGGTTTGGCCGAGCAGGAAGCAAGGAAAACCAGGGGGTGTCTGCGGCGGCAGAGCAAGGAGAGCTACTGGAATTGCCAACCCTCACGCCACCAGTAGTTGCGGATCTTCATCAAGAAAGCACGAGTACTGGTAAATGAGTAATTTCACTTCGTTATGGGATCAACTCAAGGGAGGTATAACTTCTTTTATCTTTTTGTCCCTCCCCTATGTGATCCAACGTGCTAAGTGAGAATTGCATGTCTACTTTGCTTTCCTTGCCTTTCTTTAATTCCTTTCATTTATTTCATTTATGTCGCGCCCCATTTTTTGATAAATAAATAAATGGCTTGAGAAAGATGTATTTTGTGATTGGAAAATGAATAGTGATTTAAAAGAAAAAAAGGGTCTAAATGGGGGTTTGAAAATGCGACGATTTGACCCAAAATTATAGTTTAAAAAGGGTTTTTTTGAAAAAATGGGAGTCGCCACTTGGTAATGAGTTAAGGTGTGCCAAGTCACCTAAAAATGAATTTTTTAGGAAAAAGTTATGAGAAACCCCTTTTAAACGACTCCTAGTCCACGTAAACCAATGAAAAAGGTTCGGGAGTCACATTTGACGAAGGGGAAGGCAAGGATAAAAATCCAAGGCACCCCTTCGACCTAGCCAAGGCTAGTTGCATGATTTAATCAAAGATTTTCTTGTTTTAACCAAAGAATTTATTACATTTGGATGCACTACGTGAATGCAAACCCTAGACCTAGGGGTATTGGGGAAATTTCCCTTCAAAGGTTAAGTGGTGCCAATCACATTAATTGTGAAGCCCAATAACGATCCTTTGAAGAAGTCACGAATAATGCAAGTGGGATGCAAATGAAGGGAATGCATGTATGCAATGTGAAGGCATAAATTTGAAAAAGTAATAAAAAACAAAGATGCATAAGTGAAAATGTGCACGTGAGTGGGCAAGGTATGGTATGTGCAATGGTAATATGAAGTGCATGTGTGCAAGTGATGATAAAGGTGTTCGTGTGTAAGTGAAGGGATAAAATGTATACGTGTGCAAAATGGGACAAAAGTGTTAGTGTGCAAGTGAAGGGATAAAAGGTGTACGTGTGCAAATGGGAGGAAAAAATGAAAGTGTAATGATAGGGTGGATGCATGAACCTAGGGAATGCATGCATATTGGGTACGGGGAGACCTAAATCGTGACTCAATTTACCCTTTTGTAGAGGGAATACAAGCGTGCTAAGGCTTAGAAAAAGCCACACTCGTCTATATTCCATATTTAAGGGGACTCTCAAGCAAATGAACCCTATAACTAGCATGAAATGCAAAAATCCTAAAATGGAGGGAAAAGGGGTTCGAGGGGCATGCAAAATGATAAAACTAAAAAAGAATGCATGACATGTAGTGAACATGCAAATATGCACTATCGAAAAGGGAAATGGCTTATTGGGTCTAGCATTGGACTAGCCCTTTCTATGAATTTCTACTAGCATTGGACTAGTAGAAACGGAACAATGAACCACAGCTAGCGTTGGACTAGTGTGGTGACGGGAAAGGGGGCCACAACTAGCATTGGACTAGTGTGGTGACGTCCATTCATTCATCACATTCATTCATGACTATAAAAGGCGAGTAGACATGCGAATCACTTATAAACACGTAGCACATAACACTTAGCATGCTTGACTAGATGCAAGGACCTAATAAAGTGATTAAACACGTAGCAACGAAAGCAAGCAATGAACTTATTACATTTGCTAACTAAAACAAAGGGGGGAAAGGGAAAATGGACAAGAAAGCTCGCCAAGCCCTATCTATTACAAGCCAAGAGGTGTACACATACCCCATTAAAAGAATAACTTAATGAAAACAAAAAGTAAATGACATAAGTAAAAGGAATTAAAGAAAAGCTAGGAAAGCAAAGTAGACATGTATTTCTCACGTAGCACGTTGGTTCACATATGAGACACAAAAGGGATAAAAGAAAAGTTATACCTCCTTCGCGATGGTAATCAAATGAAGTAAAAATGGCTTCAAAACAATAAAAAGGTCAAGGTACCACTTTATTTAAGAAAAATTAAAAGAAATATGCAAAACAAAGCTTACTTGATCATAAAGTCCCTAAAGTCATGACTTAAGTGCAATTGAAACAAAGCACGGTAGTTAATTGAAGCAAACAAGCAATGAAGTTGCACAAATTAAAATTACCAAGGACCCAATTGATGAAATTATTTAATTGATTGGGCCCTAGCAGCATTAGTTGGAAGCCAAGGGGTCGATTTGCAATTTTTAGAAATTATTTCTTCATGCAAAGCATGCATACGAAGAAGATTTCTACAATTTAAAACCTGCTGCAACTAGAATGTCGGCTGCGCTTTCATCTTCAACCACAAATTCCAGAAAAACTAACTCAAGCTTTGAACAAACTCTCTCAAACCAATGACCAAACTTTGAATTAAACAACACAACACACAACTTGGATATTCAAACTAGTAAAACACAGCAAGAAATGATGCAAAATCAAACTGCAACAAGGTTTCAACAAGCATATGAAGCTTTCGGCAAAACCGAAGCTTTCTTTGCTTCTGTAATTTTTCTATTGTGAGCTCATAGCTTGTAGCCACCCAGAAAAATGGCCAACATTAAAAGCAAAATCCATGGTGATCATACAAACAAGGTAAGGAAGCTCAGCTTTTGGGCTATCGCACAACTAAGGGAAATGGAAAAACATGTGAGATGAAGCGCAGCTTTTGATAACCAATTGAACACATTCATTGAAGAATAACATTCTCTAATCGAAAACCCAACCATAACCTAGCTCAATCATCACAAAAAGCATGAACTAAACAGTCAAGAGAAACTCAGCCATAGGACCCCTGCAACCCTCTAAGTTCAATCAACTTCTTAATAGCTTCAAACTGCAGGAATACCTTGTTATTTCCCAAACCTGTCCGTGTGAAGTAACACCAGTAAGGTCTATCAATTTGACCAACTAAAAACCGAACACAGGACCTTTAGTTATCCTTGTTGACATTTCCTAGCACAAATATCTATCCCCAGGGGATCAATTCAAAGCAACCGAATAAAAATGTAGCCCAGAAGAAAGGAAGCTTTCAGTAAGCTTAGATAGCTCATTGCAGTCACATATCAAACCAAAAATGAACATTTCGAACAAGTCAAGAAATTTCAGCATAACACAGGACAATGAAACTATAACATGATATTCTGAAAAATGATTAGCAAACCACAATCTAGATTGAGCAAAGCACCAGCGAATAAAGGAGAAGAAAGGCAGCCCAAATGTGCTGTTGCCGCAAGCCGAAACTTCATACTTGTTGCATCAGACCCTAAAACTGATTCCTAAGGGTTCTATCAGCCGAGCAAAATATTAAGGACGAATGCAGCTTTCTTTTACTTCCTGGGTATTGAGTTTCTACAGACGTAAGAGAGAAATCCTCATTTCCAAAGCTACGGACTCAAGGACGACACCACATTTTATACACTCAAACCCATAAACCATACTCAAAACGTTCATCAACCAGTAGAATCCAACCAAGTGAGTTGCAAAAATAAACGGCAAAAATTTTTAGTAAGAGAGGAAAACAACGGAAACAAAATGGGCAAGAAATTTTAACGAGTTTGATGCCATACCCAAATCCAGCTGTCCAGCCATCCCTAATCTACCCTCCGTATGCTCTCCTTCTTCCTCTTAATCAGCCGCCCATCAGCCTCTCTTAGTTTCTCAACCCTTGGCTCCTCTGTAGCTCGATAGTTTTCTGTTCCAACCTCCTTGTTGCGCCGCCCGCCAGACGAAGCTCCCCTGTTTTCCTTTTTCTTCCGTCAAACCCCTCTGTTTCTTCCCCTTAGCTTTTCCCTCAGTCCGTTTTCTCCGTTTTCCCTCACCTCCAGCCGTCCCCTTTTGCTTTCTTTCCTCACCCCTCCGAACTCTCCCTGCTCCCTCTAGTTTTCTTTTTTTTCTCAGCCGTTCTCTACTCTAGCCGTCCAACTCTCGGTTTCTTCTCTTTAGCCGTTCCCAATCTCCTCCCTCTTTCTCCCTCCGCTGTTTTTTCCTTTCCAACCCTCTCCTCTCTCCTAAACTCTCTTGTTGCCGTGGCTCTTTGTTTGCGGCTCTCTATCCTTCCCCCCTCTTGCATCTCATTCTTTTATATACGGGACTCCTACCCTAAAAACCCTCAAACACTCTCTCCAAAATTGCAGCCCAAGGGCTGCCCATGAGCCCTTCCTTGCAAGCTGCAAAAACGCAGCTTGCATGCCGCGGTCCTTTTCCCTTTTTTTTTTTTTTTTTTTAAAAACAAAATTGATAATAATAAAAAGAAATAACCAAAACAAAATTAATTAACATTTGATAAAAAATAAACTAGAACAACAAAGTGCAATTTCCATTTTTCCCTTTTTTTCTTTTTTTCCACTTTTCCTCTTTTTCCCTTTCAAAATAAATAAACAAAATGCCAACAGATTGAATTTAAAAGAAATGAACGTATTTTTGTGAACCATTTTCTTCTTTTTCTCTTCTTTTTTTTTCATTTTTCATTTTCATTCTCATTTTTTCCATTTTTCCAAGAAAACATATTTTTTTGAATGCTTTTCTTTTCTTTTCGAGAAATTCTATGCTAAAAACTTAAAAATAATGATAATAACACAAAAAACTAAAAAAACTAAAAACTAAAGAGTAAATAAAACGAGCACAACCTAAAAAAATAAATAGTAAATGAAATTACACCAAAATTTGGTGTCTACAATTTACTTCTGCTTTTATTAAGTTATTCTTTTATGGGGTATGTGTACACCTCTTGGCTTGTAATAGATAGGGCTTGGAGAGCAATTTTGTCCATTTTTCCCCTTCCCCTTTTGTTTTAGTTAGCAAATGTAATAGGTTCATTGCTTGCTTTTGTTGCTACGTGTTAATTTGCTTTATTAGGCTCTTGCATTTAGTCGAGCACGCTAAGTGTTATGTGCTACGTGTTTATTAGTATTTGGCATGTCTACTAGCTTTCTATAGTCGTAGATGAATATGATGGATGAATGCACGTCACCACACTAGTCCAATGCTAGTAGTGGCTCATTGTTCCGTTTTCCACTAGTCCAACGCTAGTAGGAATTCATAGAAAGGGCTAGTCCAATGCTAGACCCAATAGGCCGTCCCCTCTCGTTAGTACATACTTGCATGTTTCACTACATTTCATGCATTTTCCTTAGTTTTTTTTTAGCGTTTGGCATGCCCCTCTAACCTTTTCCCTTTCATCTTAGGTTTTTGCATGTTCATGCTAGTTATAGGGTACATTTGCTTGAGAGTCCCCTTTCGGTAAGGGAAACGAGCGAGTGTGGCTACAAAAATAGCCTTAGCACGCTAGTTCTTCCTTCTAATCAAAGGGAAAATTAAAGTCGTAAAATTAGGAGTCATTCCCGTACCCGACTTTATGCATTCCTCTAGGTTCATACACTTTCATTCTCATCATGTCACTCCCTCATTCTCTTATTCACATTTTCTCACTACTTATATCTTTTTCAATACAAATGCCATGTTCACACATTTTTCTTCTTGTCCCTTGTTTTTCTACCTCACAAATTGCACCCAATTGCACTTATATGTATCTACTATCATATTTTCATCCATTTGCACACAAACACCTTTATTTTCCCAACTTGCACACATGCACTTGTCTTACATTCGCACACATGCACGTTTTCTTACATTTTCACACTTGCACTGATATTTGGGTCTTCATTTGCATCATTCGCGACCTCTATGAGGACTTTCTTTATTGGCCACCACAACTCAAGTGGTTGGGACAAAAAAGCCTCGTAAGAGACATTTTAGATTTAGGATTGCATTTCTTTTTCATATCCATTAGTCATATTCAACATGCAACGCATATTTTGGGTAGAAGAATTAGGAAACGTGGGGCTAAATCGCGCAACTAGTTTTGGCTAGGGTAAGGGAGTGCCTTAGGCTTTGCCTTTGCCTTCTCCCTTATCAAATGCGACCCTCGATCCCTTTTTTTGGTTACGTAGACCTAAAAGTTCTTAAAAAGGGGTTTGTTTACTTTGCTTTTCAAAAAATTCATTTTCGGGTGACTTGGTACACCCTAACTCTATACCAAGTGGCGACTCCATTTTCCATGCAAAAAACCCTTTTTGAACTCTGTTTGGCCAAATCGTCGCATTTTCAAGTCCCACGGCCTTTTATTTTCATTTTCACACACATTCACATACATATTCCACACACTCTCACAACACATCAAAAAGTGGGGCGCGACACAAGGGAACCTTCAAGAGGATCTCAAAGCGGATGCCTAAACGCTTGTTTGAGCACTTACTCCCTTACTTTGATTGGTGAGTGTCAAGGGCATGTTATGTGGTTAAATACATGAATTATTTTGCATCAATTATGTGAAATTTGAAATTTTGAGTCGAGTGTGTACTTTATCGCACTCGTTCTCTTTCAATTGAAAATTTTATTCGAATTTGGCTATATGCATCATGCTTGAAACTGTCGATTGGAGCGTTGTCTCACTGACTTATATTCTTATGATTCGTATTCGTAATTGGTATTTGTGGTTCACATTTGGAATCATTGAATGGAGCGTTGCTCATCGATTCGTATTCATATTCGTATTTGTATTCATATTCGGGAGACGTCCAAACTCATAGGCTAACCTTGTAACTCGAGCTGGCATGGGCCTGATCAAGAAGCTTGGTGAACCATGAGATTTTTCGTAAAGCTTGATCTATTTGAGAGATCTCGCTTGGCATACTCGAGTAGTATTACCTTCTAAATGATGAGCGGGCCCGAAACAGAGGGTGTAACTATGACAGCCCACCTCCCCCTGGGGCATACCCTAGGGTTTAGCGGACCGCCTGTCCAACTCTCACCAGGACTCACTCACTCACATCAAATAAAATAGGATGCAACCTCAATAATAAACGAAATAATAGTTCCCAGATTTGGCACATACAACTACATTCATTTCTATCTCAACCACCCATACAATTCCAAATACATCAAAAGATTTAAGTTCTCAATACATTCAACCCTAATCGAGTGACTAGTGCGAGTACAATTGTGAGGACTTGCAAAATTCCTTATATTTTTGTTAAAAATTCCCTTTTATTTGGAAATTATTACGTTATAATGGCCCTACTACCCAATCACCCCGCAATAAGTGCAAATGAATATAGAATTAAGGGTTTTCCTTTCGTTTTCAAGTTATCAAAAATTAGGATTTTTACGCCTTTTCGTAGTGTGACTATTCGGTACGGAGTGTGTATCCAATTTGGTGATTAAAAGTGAGTTTTAGATGATATTAAGTGTGTGATTAGAAGTGATAATAATAAGTTAGTGAATTATAAGATAAAACCCTAGTATACGCGATTTAAGGAAAAACGGTCGATGTGAGGACCCGTAATTTTCTTAATTTCTAGGTTTTAATTTCTTTTAATTATACGTTTTTCCACCTTTTCTTTATTCGAAAAATTGTGCAAATAAATTTTATGAGTAAATATAGCTTTTAAATGATTTTCCTAGTATCGGTTAGTTTTTGAGAAATTAAGAGTAGATATAGGATGTGGGACCCACTAGTGCGAAAAGTTCGGGAAAATTCGCCCAGTTAGGTTAAGTTTTGGATACTGGAATTAATTTACCGGGTGTTATGAGATATTTAGAGGTACCAAGTGGGTAGGTGTAAGAGAGACAAAAAAGTTAGGCATACATTTAATGAAGGTGACATGTGTCACCATATGATTAAATCTTGTTTTGACTTACTATTCAACCCTTTACCATTTACCATAATAACTTCAAAAATTGACCAAAATATCTTCATTTCTAAGCTTCATATGGCCGGCCACCTTCAAGCAATAAGGGAAGAAAAGCTCTCCAATTTCTTTGCTCCAAGCTTGCTTAATCTTCATTTTTAACCGTTTAATTTTAGTTTTACTCCATAAAACCTCTTCACTTAGTATTTGTGAGTTGTTTGGTGGAGTTGTTTGGGAAGCTAAGGTGACAAGTTGCTCTCCCTCTTGTTTTACCAAGGTGAGTAGTGGATGAACCCCTCTCCTCCCTTAATTGATGCTTAAATCATGATTAGTGGTGGTATGAGATGCAATATTATGGATTATTTCTTGATTTGTGGTTGAAGTGATGAAGTTTTTTTATTTTTGGGGATTTTTCTGTTTTAATATAAGCATGATTGTGTGGCTATCTATGATGATTGGAAATGGTATATAATGACTCTAGGAGGTGGAAAAAGTGATTAATTGCAACCAATTTCTGGTTTGGAAGAAATTTCAGAAAATTAGGGTTCTTGTGGGAGCATTCTGCCCGAATTTTTAGCTCCTAGTTAGAGGCCAAATTGGCTTTATCTTTAAACATAAAAGTTGTAGGGAATGACATTTTAAAGGTGCCTACAAAATTTCAGGTCAATCGGAGTAGTGTAGAATGAGAAAAGTCGAAATTACCCTTGCTGTCCTGGTTTTATCCGAATGTAAGAATTGTGCATGTAATTGGTTGTTTTGGCTGGAATTGCTTCCGAATTGGTTGTTGAGGCCTTCTGATGCAATTTAACCCTGTTTCTTAGCTTTCAGCTGGTTTTGGAATTTCTGGATTTGGACTTGGAGAGCCTGAGTTATGATGTTTCCGCTGGAATGCGTTTTGGTGAATCTGTTTTACAGTTTTCATGTAGTATCTTGCATTTTTGACCTGTTTACACTCAAAACTGGGTCGAGTGACCTTCTGTGATATTGTAGCCCTGTCTTTGAGCTTCGAAATGGTGGGTCTTGCACCCTCATCCAATAATCGTAGTGAAATTGGTGCCATTACCGCATAATGAGGTCAAAAACTGTTTTTTTCAGGGCTAAAGCTAATTCCATTCCCGGATTTTTCTGGTTTCCTCTAATGCTTATATATGCTTATGGAACCCTATTGTGATCGTGTTGGCATTGGTTTATGACTTGTAATCGAGTCTTCTTGTGCTTATTGGAATATTCTAGGGCTTGACTTTTATTTCCGGCCATTTTCCTAGCTAACTTGTGTACTTGGATAACCTTGAGCCTATTGAACGGCTGTGGTGATGAATGTATATTGAGTATGATTTTGGGAGTTGATTGAGGAAAATAATGAAGCCGTGATGGCTGGAAAAGTAAGAAATTTATGGGAAGTGCTGTCCAATTTTTCTAGGCCGATTGGTTCCTTTATGTTTGAATTGGCTTGTGATAGAAATGAAGGGCTTTTGGGTTGTTGAACCTAGGTCTTCATGTTACCTTTTTGTTCCCAAAAATCATGTTTTGTACCCTTGCATTAGTAATTATTTGGCGAGGCATACGACTAGTAGTCGAGCCTCACATGTGCATTTTGTTTACTCGATTCTGGATGTGAAACCTTCAATTGGTTTACTTTCATTATTTTAGGGTTTCTTGGCGATTAAAGCCAATCCGAAGTGAAAACTTTTGAGGTATCTGTACTTGAACCGGTGAGTGTACCACTCCCCTCCATTGCTGTTTAACTTGATTTCTGCTCTGCAATCTGTTTAATTTGTTTGAGACGAGGGTGTACTTTATCACACTCGTTCTCTTGTCTGTTCATATGCCAATTTTGGTGTCAATCTGAATCTATATCTGTATCTGATATCTGTATCTGTATCTGTATCTGTTCGGACGTCGTTTGGAAACTTGTAACCAACGACCTTTCTGTAACCTATGAGCTCAAATCCTGTGGCTAAGTTATTCGAGTCAGGCCGGCAAGGGCCTGGACGATTAGATAACGAACCACGGTAGTCTGTTTTGGGATCTTTGGGTATTGAGACCCTTGATTCCGGTATACTCGAGTATTACCATTTCTGTTTCTGTTGAGGTGAGAGGGCCCGGTAAAGGGGTGTTTGGTGGACGGAATTTGGTGTAAAGTGGGGTCTACGGAAGTGTTGGTTCTATACACGTTGACGGAGAGTCAACCGGCTTGGATCAAGTACTGCACTGGAAAGCTGGCTCCTGAGAGCCACCTGTATCCTTGCTATTTGAGTTCTTGTGTTTACCTGTCTTACTTTATAGCGAGCATGTGTATCTGATTTGTATAACGTGAAATGCCTGATTTTTCTGCTACATGTTTGGTACCTCATTGGGCGTAAGCTCACCCCCTCCTCGTTATCTTTGTTTTCCTTACAGGAACCTCTTTTGGAAATCATGATTTTGAGAAGCGAGTTGAGCTAGTTAGATAATCTTTTGTTCTTTTGTATAGCTCCTCGAGAGTGAGCAAACTCCAAATGTATTTCATTTCACTGGTTCCACTTGTATTGTAAACCTAGCGACATGTATATATGGAAGTGTTTCCCCATGTGATTTTGGTAAGTTACTTGTAAGCTTGGCGGTCTTCAATCGTTCAATTCTTTTGGGTCCTATCTCGCGTGATATCGGATTTGTGTGATTCGACTCCGTAGTCCTGGCGAGAGCTGGGCAGGCGGTCCGCTGAACCCTTTGGTTCTCCTTAGGGTGAGGTGGGGCTGTCACAGTCGACGGGTACCGTTCACTACCGATTGAACATACCATTTGACCAACATTTTTAGCAAGTTAATCTCATTGTTATTAGAGCCAAAATATCAGCTCTAAATCTGATCAAGGGGGGGCCGAAATATTTTACCCAAAAACCCAAGGAAAATTAAAAAAAAAAGTGAGATGTGATCTTGTGTGGACAAGTGGCATCCATCCAAGGACCTTTGACCCAAACCATGACTAAGCCATAAAACCATCTTGGAGCTTCATTCTTCTTCATTTTTTCAGCTTGTAACCGTGAGATTTGAGAGAAAAACAAGAGACAGGAAGCTCTAAATCCATCTTGGATTTTGCTTGATTTAGTGAGAAAACAAGAAAACTAAACCGATTAACTTGCAAATTGAGAGCTTGGGAAGCTTAGGGAGCTAAAAATCACAAGGAAAGGTGAAGCATAACTCTTCAAGCCCTTTTATTGAGGTATATTGGCTGTCCATCACATTTATTTCCCTTAGTCTTGCTTAAGTTGAGTAGTAACTTGTAATCTTGCTTGTGATGCCTACTTCAAGTGATTTTGGATGATTGTGGTGATGAATTTTGAGTTAGGGTTTGAATGGTTCACTTATAATTATTGTTGTTTGGATGGTATATGGTGTATATAATCTTGTATAGGAGGTTGTAGTGGTAGTTTAAGCTAGAAAGGTGAAGTTATACCTTGAACTCCTTAAATTCCAGAAATGAAACTCTTCACTGCCCTGTTCTGACTGGTTCTGTTTGACCATGAGGGAGCCCGAATTAGGCTTAGCACAAAACATAAAAGTTGTAGCGAATAATGTTTTATAACTTCCTCCAAAATTTCAGCTCAATCTGAGTATTGTAGTTTGTGAAAAGATAACAATACACCTGACTGCCATAGGTAGAGATTCATGGACAGTTTTGACATTTCACCAATCTGACAGCGTCTGTTCATCCTAATCCATACTAAATTTGCATTTGGACAAAACACAAAAGTTTTAGTGCTATGTCTTACTTTCGAACGGCCCTGAAAACGCCTCAATCGGACTTTGGCAACCTGAGTTATTATCGTTTACGCATAGTGCGGTTAACTAGCCTGATTGTGAGATTCTGGTTTTGTAATTTGAAATTTTGGCCTAGATGCACTACAAACTGAAGTGAGTGGCCTTCATCAAAGTTGTAGCCCTTTTTATTAGCTTTGAAACAGTATAAATTGCACACCAATTCGATAAGCGTAGCTTCAGTTGTGTCCAATACGCTAAATGACGTCAAATCTGTCTTTTGTTTTAGGAATTAAACTTCATTTCTGGACATTTCCCTAGCTTGATTTTGTACTTGTATGACTTTGAGCCTATTGAATGGCTATTGAAATGAGATTATTTTGTGTGTGACTTTGGGACTGATTGAGGAAAAGAATGAAGCCATAAATGGCTGGAAAATAGGTAAATACAAAGGGCGTGCTGTCCAAATTTACGCTCGAGGGCTAGGTTGATATACTTGCGACTTGAGTAAGGGTTGAGGATGAAACTAACTTGGATCATTTAAGGTATTCAAGTTTTCTTTAATAGAGGTTTATCAGTTAGAATTCGACCGAAACTTGTACCCTTGAAAAATGAAATTTACGACTAATAGAAATACGTTTTCTCTATTTTTTCGACTCAAATGGTATTTCAAAGTATAATTGCTTCAAAGTTTCAAAGGTTTAAGAGCGAGCATGAATTTTTTGGAATTTGATAAGTATCATGAATACTATTTAAACGAGTTGCATTTACTTGATTTTCTTGAAGCGGAACTCCTATGTTTCAACCTCTAGAGAGTTTTACATTCGCAAATGATATTTTATAGCAGATTTGGACTCCAACCAAGAAGTTGGATCTGAACATGACTTTTGAGAGGCACTAGACCTTTGGTGAGTGCTTCCAAATACCTGATTGAACTGAACACTTATTTTCAATACTTGACCAATGTGATTTAATGATATGTCATTTGTTTGATCAGGCAAGAGTGTACTTTATTACACTTGCCCTAATATGAGATATTGTGAGAACCCGTAATTTTCTTAATTGCTAGGTTTTATTTTCTTTTATTTGCACGCCTTTTATGCATTTTCTTTATTAGGAAAAATTTTCTAGATAATTTTTATGAGTAAATATAGTTTTTAGATGATTTTTCTAGTACCAGTTATTTTTTGAGAAATTAAGAGCGTATACCGGACGTGGGACCCGCTAGTACGGAAAGTTCGGTAAAATTCGGCCAATTAGGTTAAGTTTGGAATACTGGGATTAATTTACTAGGTGCTAAGAGATAATTAGAGGTTGTTATATGGATGAGAGTGGAGAGACAAAAGGATAACCATGTATTAATTATAGTGACAAGTGTCACTTGGAGAACTAGTCTTACTCTTTGACCACTATTCATTACTTTACCAAATAAATCAAAAATTGACCCAAAATTCACTCAAAATTCCAAGCTCATGGCTGGCCCTCTCTAAGGGAGAAAGAAAAGAAAACTCTCCACTTTCTTAGCCCCAATCTTGTTCAATCTTCAATTCCAATCGTTTAATCTTCAAATTACTCCATAAAACCTCTTAGTTTAGTGGTATTAAGGTTGGTTGTAAAGTGGTTTGGAGGAGCAAGGTGCTAAATTGGGTCTTTTCTTGGGTTTGCAAGGTATGTGACCAAGGAACCTTCCCTTTGATCCTAATAATGCTTAATTAGTGACTTATGTAAGATGAAGCGATGATTCTAGGTGTTGTTTCATGATTTTGGTAGAAATTGGTGAAGTTTTATATTTATTTATAATTTTTCTGTTTTCATATGATTAATATTGTGTGGCCATGTATGATGGTCTAATATGGGTTAGAATGAAGCTTTGGTATGATAATTGTAATGATTAGTGGAAAATTTCTGGTTTGAAGCAAAAAATTTCAGAATTAGGGTTTCTATTAGGCCTGTTCTGTCCGGCACTGTTTCCCCTAGTTAGAGGCCGAATTAGCCTTGGGTTAAAACATGAAAGTTGTAGAGGATGGTATTTTATAGTTGCCAACAAAATTTCAGGCTAATCTGAGCAGGTAGCCTATGAAAAGACTGAAATACCCCTGCTGCCCTGTTTCTGTCCGAAACTGAAATTCAGCTTTGGTAATTGGTTAATTTGATTGGGAATACTACTGATTTGGTTGTCGATGTCTTCTTAAGAATTATAGCCTTGTATCTTAGCATTCAAATGGCTTTGGAATTACCTGAATTGGAATTGTGTGTGCTGAGATATGAGTGAATAAAACAAGACTGCTAGTTGATTTCCGCGGTGAGTTTCGAACTGGAAAATCTGGAGTTGTTTTGGTAAATTTGATCTAGTTAGGGTGAGAACTGGACTTAGTAGTCTTCATCAAAGTTATAGCTCTCTCTTGTAGCTTAGAAATGGTGTAAATTACACCCCAATCCGATAAGTGTAGCTCCAGTTGTGTCCATTCCGCTAAATGACATCAAAACTGCCTTTTGGTTTAGGGCATAAACTTCATTTCCGGACCATTGTCCTAGCTTGAATTTGTACTTGTACCACTTGGAGCCTATTGAATGGCTATTGCAATGAGGTTATTTTTGTGTGTGACTTTGGGATTGATTGAGGAAAACAATGAAGCCATAAATGGTTGGAAAATAGGTAAATACAGAGGGTATGCTGCCCAAAATTTTTGGGCTACGCGATTCTTTCAAGTTGAGTTGATCTTGGTAAAAATGATGGGTTTTGGGAGTTGTTTGTAACCCTAGGACCAACTGTTATCTTTTTGCTCAAAAGTCATAGTTTTTTCTTTTGTACTAGTACTTAACCTGGAAAGACGTACGACATGTAGTCGAGCCTCACTTGTACATTCCGTTTACTCGATTTTGGATGTGAAACCTTCAATTGTTTTACTTTGATGATTTTAGGGTTTCTTGGCGATTAAAGCCAGTCTGAAGTGAAAACTTTTGAAGTATCTGTACTTAAACCGGTAAGTGTACCACTCCCCTCACTTGTTGTTTAACTCGGTGTCTGTACATGCAATCTGTGATATGAACGACTGAACTATCTGTTTATTTTGTTTGAGACGAGGGTGTACTTTATCACACTCGTTCTCTTGTCTGTTCATATGCCAAATTTTGGTGCGAATCTGAATCTATTATCTGTATATGTATCTGTATTTGTTATCTGTATCTGTATCTGTTATCTATATCTATATCTGTATCTGTATCTGTATCTGTATCTATTCTGACGTTGTTTGGAAGCTTGTATCCAACGACCTTTCTGTGACCTCTGAGCTCAACACCTGTGGCTAGTTACTCGAGTCGGGCTGGCAAGGGCCTGGTCGATTAGATAACGAACCACGGTAGTCTATTTTGGAATCTTTGGGTATTGAGACCCTTGATTCCGGTATACTCGAGTATAACCACTTTTGTTTCTGTTTGGAGTTCGGGCCCGGTAGGGGTAAGTTTGGTGGACGGATTTTGGTGTAAAGTGGTGCTCTACTGGACAGGACTGGTTACTTCATTTGGAAATTGACGGAGTGTCAACTATTTTTTCGATCAAGCTTCGGTGAAGCAAGTGGGAATTTGGCTCCTGAGAGCCACCCGTATCCTTTCTATCTATGGTGTTTGTTCATTCCTTATTTTATTTGCATATGTGACTAATTGAATATGAAGTTCCACGATTTTTACTTGCTATTATTTTGGTACCTCATTGAGCGCAAGCTCACCCCTTTCTGTTACCTTTGTTTTCCTTACAGGGTTCCATGTTTTGAAACCAAGATTTTTGGAAGAAAAGAGTTGAGCTAGTTGTAGGACTTCTCTTGCTTATGCTCCTCTGTAACTGAAACCCTTATAATTGTATTTTGTGTAGCATATATACTTTGGCTTGTATTTTGGTTCATTTGTTCAAGACTCCGATGTAAATATATGTAGTTTCCGATTGTTTGTTTTCCTTGGATCCTTTCACGCGTACTATGGTAGGTTTGTGTGTATTGACTCCGTAGTCCTGGTGAGAGTTGGGCAGGCGGTCCGCTGAACCCTTTGATTTGCCTTAGGGTGAGGTGAGGCTGTCACAGATATACTTGTTTATTATTCCAATGGGTTTAATATATTTGTGTATATGGTGCGCACTTCCTGGAATTCCAGAAACCCGTGGTGAGTTACTCGAGGCGAGCCGGCAAGGGCTTGGTCGATTGGGTAATGAACCCTGGGTCTTTTGTTTTGTCGAGTGGAGTGATATCTCCTCGACTAATCGGTATACTTGAGTATTACCACCAGTGTTTATTGAAGATTTTGAGCCCATTAGGGGGTTTGGATGGTGGACGGAGAGTAGTTTAAGTGGTGCTCTACTATATTGGTTACTTACTTAAAAGTTGACGGAGTGTCATCTATTACTTGATTAAGCTCTGGTGATGCAATAGGAATTTGGCTCCTGAGAGCCATCCGTATCCTTATACTTTGGAATGATTAGTACTTATCGTGTTATTGTTTCATTTTAAAAGAAAACTTTACACTCGCTTATTTTGAGATTTGCTAATTGAAGTGTTATTGCCCACATTTTTGAACTTTTCATGCTCATTACTTTGCTGCATTGAAACTTGTACTTGTAAACAATGATCAATTTGCTATTTGGAACCTCACTGGTCTTTAGCTCATTCCACGACATTTATTTTCCTTACAGAGGGTACGAGCGAGGCGTGAGATGTGTACAGACTAGTGTAGTCTAGTTGTTTTGAATTTTGAATTTGTACTCATACTAATACCCGACCAGGGTTGATTGTACTCGAATTGTGAACATTTTGAAGTATTTTGGTGTGAAGAAGTTTTGTATCTGGATTTGAGCATCAATGTATATATTAAGTTGAAGTGGATGTGTTATTTATTTTCTGTAGATGTACGTTATTTTTCTTGAGTTATGAGTGAGTGAGTCATGGCAAGAATTGGGCAGGCGACCCGCGGAACCCTGGGGTACGCCCTAAGGGAAGGTGAGGCCGTCACAACAATTACAAAATTCAAAAACAACTAGACTATGCTAGTCTGTACCAGTCTCACACCTCGCTCGTACCCCCTGTAATGAAAACAAATGGCGTGGAATGAGTTAAAAGCCCAATGAGGTTCTAAATAGCAAGTTGACCATTATTTAAAAGTGCAAGTATCATGTAGCAAAATAGCGAACATAACAAGTGTATAAAAGTAGCATTAACAATTCAGGTAGCAAATCTCAAAATGAACGAGTGTAAAATTCTTTTCTTTTAAAACGAAACAATAACACGATAAGTACTAATCATTCCAAAGTATAAGGATACGGATGGCTCTTAGGAGCCAAATTCCATTGCATCACCAGAGCTTGATCACGTAATAGTTGACACTCCGTCAACTTTCATGTAAGTAACCAATCCAGTAGAGCACCACTTAAACTACTCTCCGTCCACCATCCAAACCCCTTACGGGGCCCGAACTCCAAGATAAATACTGGTGGTAATACTCAAATATACCGATTAGTCGAGGAGATAACACTCCACTCTTTAACACTAGATACCCATGATTCGTTATCTAATCGACCAAGTCCTTGCCGACACAACTCGATTAACTAGCCAATGGGGTTTGGGTCCCCAAGAAATCGATAAGATATCATCTCCAATCAACTGAATGAAAATAAAAGTATGGAGACGGGAATGAGAGGCACCTCCCACTGACATTAAGCGTGGTACATGCTGCCGCTCAGCACTTACAAGTCAAGTACAAGTATATCAAATTAATTGCAACAATAAACAAGTATATATCATATTAGGGCAAGTGCGATAAAGTACACTCTTGCCCGATCAAACAAATTACATATCATTAAACCACATCGGTCAAGTATTGAAAACAAGTGTCCAGTTCAATCAGGTATTTGGAAGCACTCACCAAAAGATGTGGTGCCTTTACGGGTTACGTTCGAGTATTACTCCGTGTGTGGAGTCCAAATCTGCGATAAAACATTGTTTAAGAGCTTTTGAAAGTAATTAAAGTTCGAAACTTAAGCGTTTCATTTAACGAGAATCAAGTAATTGAGACTCATTTAGAGAGTATTTGTAAAACTTATGCTCACTCTTAAAACTTTGAAACTTTGAAGTAATCATACTTTGATATACCATTTGAGTCGAAGGAATAGCGGAAACGTATTTCTATTGGTTGTAAAATTCATTTTTTCAAGGATACAAGTTTCGGCCGAATGCTAACTTATAGACCTTTATGAAACAAGACTTGAATACCCTAGATGATTCAAGTTCGATTCATCCTCAAACCCTTACTCAAGTCATGAGTATATCTACCTAACTCTTGAATGAAAATTTGGGCAGCACGCCCTTTGTATTTACTTATTTTTCAGCCATTTATGGCTGCATTATTTTCCTCAATCAGCCCACAAAATCACACACAAATAATCTCATTACAATAGCCATTCAAAAGGCTAAAAGTCATTCAATTACAAAACCAAGCTAGAAAAGTGACTGGAAATAAGGTTTAAGGCAAGGAACAAAATGATAGGTTTGATATCTCTTAGCGTATCGATCACAACTGAAGCTACGCTTATGATATTGGAGTACAATTTATATGGTTTTGAAGCTAAGATAAAGGGCTACAATTTTGATGAAGACAACTCAACCCAGTTCATAGTTTATCCAAGTCGAATCTACAATTTACAGAACCAAAATTTCACCGTCAGGCTGGTTAACAGCACTAGATTCAAATGATAATAACTCAGGCTGTAAAAGTCCGATTGAGGCATTTTCAGATGCGTTGAAATGATAAAACATAAGACTACAACTTACATGTTTTGGACAAAGGCTGATTTAATACAGATCAAGGTGAAAAATGAAGCCAGAATGATGAAATGTCAAAACTGTCCGCAAAACTCTACCTATGGCAGTCAAAGGTATTTTTGTCATTGCACATGCTACAGTGATCAAATTGAGCTGAATTTTACTGGCAGCTATAAAACATCATTTCCTGCAATTTTCATGTTTTAAGATAAGCCTAATTCAGCTTCCATCATGGCCGAATGAAATTGGTCAGAACAGGGTAGTACAAAAAGTTAAAGCTGAAATTAATGCATTCAAGTGATAATCTTCTTATTCATGTATAAACCCACTACTACCACTCCCTATCTAAGCTTATCCACATCATATTCTATCGAAACAATAAGAAATACAACTAACCAATTCAAAACCCTAACTCACAAATCCACCATAATCATCAAAATTACTGAAATAGCTATCTTAAACCAAGAATACAAGTTGCTACATAACTTAAGCAAGATTAAGGGAAAGGAATAAGATGGACAGCCATGATACCGTACTAAGATGCTTGTAAGAGAAATCCACCATCTCTCCTTGTAAAACTTTTAGTACCCCAAGCTTCCCAAGTGCTCAAAGAAAGGATTAACCGGTTTGGATTCTTGATTTTCACTCAAACTAAGCTAAACACCAAGATGAAAATGAAGTTTCTTCTCTCTTTTCTCCTCCCTCAAGAGTTGGCCACCATGGAGGAAATTGGAGGGAAGAATGAAGTCCGAGAAAGATAAGAAGCTTGGACTTGAATTTGGTCAAAGGTGGTTAGATTGTCTCCAAGTGTCACTCCATGATCTTTTCTCAAATTTTTTTTCTTTTCCTTGGTTTTTCTAGTCAAAATTTTCAGCCATCATATGCTGATTAAGGGCTGATATTTTGGCTCTAATAACAATGAGATTAAGTTAATGAAGTGGTGATCAAGTGGTGTGTGGTACTCGTCGGTTCAAGCTAATTTTCCTTAAATCGCGTGTACTAGGGTTTTAACATATAATTCACTAACTTATTATTATCACTTCCAATCACAAACTTAATATCATTTAAAACTCACTCTTTAATCACTAAATTTATACACAGTCCATATCGATTGATTACATTACTAAAATACGTAAAAACTTGAATTTAAACTAACTACGAACCTAAATGAAAAACTCTTGATTCTAGGGTGAATTGAAATTCCTAAGGGGTAAATGAGTAGTAAAACTATTATAAGGTAATAAATTCCAAATAAAATGAAATTTTAAGAAAAATATAAGAAAATTTTCCAGTCGTCACAGTAACTGTGTAACGGTGAACGGGATTCGTGAAGTAAAGTGGAGTTCTACGGACTAAAAATACCTACCCAGATGATAGAGTGTCATCACATGGAGGTATATGATCGAGACCCGGCGATGCAAGTGGAAATTAGCTCCTGAGAGCTCCCGTATCCTTAACAAGTGTGTTATATTATAAATTGTGAATTACTTGAACTTTCTGACTTTAATTCTTGTACATATGTTATCATTACTTGTTACTGGAACTATGTATTCGCATGTGCATGTTTTGTTGTTCTTTTTTTTTCTTGGTCTCACGAGCATCTACTCACCCCATTAGATTTGTTTTCCTCAACAGGAGCTGAATTGGAAAGAATTATGGAGAAGCCTACTTGATGGCTCTTTTGGCTAGAATTTTGGGAATGTACTTGACTAGACATCTTTTGAAAGTTGTATATTTTGGGAAAGTTGATGTACTTTGAAACTTGTGATGTAAGATTGAATATCTATGTATGGAAGCGACTTATTTTCTCTACTTCGACTTGTATATTTAGTTGTTCTCCCTTTAACTTTGAATTGGATTGTATCGAGTTCTGACGAGGGTTGGGCAGGTGTCTCGCTGATACCCTTGGGTTCGCCTGTGATACCCCAACTTTTAGGATCATTTTTTGTTTAGTCTCAAAGAGGATATTACGGTTTCTTTAGTTTATTTTTATTTTAAAAACATTATTTTGTTTTAAAGAAGAAACAAAAGTTATTTCTTTGGATTTGATTTAAAACCTTGTTTTATTTTAAAAGACTAGAAACCCTAAACGTCTAATCAAAACCCTAGTTTCACTTGTGACTAACTGTTTCCTCAAATTTCTCATATTTTAACCGAAACCCTAAATTCAATTTATGGAATTGTAAAACCCCTCACGTTTTTCTTAAAAATCCCCTTTTATTTGGAACTTATGATTTTATAATAACCCTACTATCCAATCACACCACAATAAGTGTAAATGAATATAAAAGTAAGTGTTTTCGTTGTCCGTTTTCAAGTTAGAACAAATTAGGATTTTCGCATTTTTCCCGTAGTGTGACTATCCGGTACGAAGTGTGGATCAAATTTGGTGATTAAAAGTGAGTTTTAGATGATATTAAGTGTGGGATTAGAGGTGATAATAATAATTTAGTGAATTATAAGTTAGAACCCTAGTATACGCGATTTAAGAAAAATCGGCTCAAACCGATGGGTATCGATCACTACCGATTGAATCCACCACTTGACCACCACTTCCTTACCACCACATACCCTTGATATTTTTTGCAAAATATCCCCCCTCATCCTCAGCCATGTGACCCGAATATGTGGCTAAAATGCAAGGAAAAGAAAGAGAAACTTGGAAGGCTTTGGTGGTGACAAGTGTCAACCACCTATGGTGCCTTGCACAACCTTTTTGTCTTGTCTTCTTATACCTCATTTCAGCTCATTTTCCCTCATTTCTTTTCTGGTTTGGCTGAGAGCAAGGAGAGGGAAGAGTGAGGAGAGTTCTTCAATCTTCTACCTTGAATCTAACCTTTTGAGTGCAACCAAGAAAAACTAAACCGATTAATCACTAGTTGGAAGCTTAGGAAGCTTAATGAACCAAGAATTTCAAGGAGAGGTGAAGGATCATCCTAGCAAGCTCTTGTCTTGAGGTATAATGGCTTATCAACCATTTTTTCTCCATTAATCATGATTAAGTTGGGTATTAATGTTGGTATTATGCTTGTGATGCTTGTTTCAAGTAATTTTCATGGTTAGATGGATGACTTTTGAGTTAGGGTTTCTTGTGGGTTAGGTGTGGTAAGATGTATATATATGGTATATGATCTTGTAAAGGTGATAGTAGTGGTAGTTTCAAGGTGAAAATGTGAATTATAACTTGAAATAACAAAATTTCCAGATTTCTAGAAAATTTAGCTTCAGTTCTATCCGGTTCCATTTCATCATGTTAGAGGCCGAATTAGGGTTAGCACAAAACATGAAAGTTGCAGAGAAAGACATTTTAAACTGTCATTAATTCTAAAGTATCAAATTAGCTGTAAAGTTGCTTTTCACTTGTGTATATTATTTCTATGATTCAAATCAAAGAGTAACCGAAAATTAGAAAGATTAGGAAGTTTTGTACTAAGACCAAATAGTTGTATTTTAGTTTTGAAAAGACATTTGTGCCTAGAAGTTGAAAAAGATCTTCTTAGTGAGATTGACTGAGTACTTTTGTAGCTTGGATAGGTTTGATAGAGCTGTACTGTGTACTATTCACCCCCCTCTTAGGTTGCCACCGGGCTTGACACCTCTGTACTGTGTACTATTTATTCTACAATAGTTAGCCATAATATGTTGCATAAGGAAACTTACTTTGTTTATTTATTATTATTATTATTATTATTATTATTATTATTATTATTTATTTTTCCTACAAGCTATAATTTTGGTTGGTGATTTATAACCTACAATCAAGACCAAGGACTCACTTTAGTAATATATAGAACTTAGGGACAGTAAGTAAAGTTTTACAAACAATACACACGTATACTACATGTTGCATGCTTTATTTTTACGGTGGATTAAATAACTTGTGAATACACAAAGCATCAGTTTTCTAGTAAAATGCATCCAATTACATAGCACTCAAAATTGTTTTTTTTTTAAATTTTTCATACATGCTTTATTAGTAAGAGTATTTGTTTGACTAGTAATTATTATCAAAGTTACAACTTAACTGTCAAAACCTTCTAGGATTCTGATTAGGAGTTAAACTTAATATTAATTAGGATACCAAAATACAATGTTTTACACCACATAATTATCTCCTCATATGGATGTTCTACACCTTAGTAAGAGCTAATAAATATTGACAAAAGATTATTTTCTTAAAAGTGCAATCTAGATACATGAAATAAAATTAATCTAAGATTCAGGCCGGTCGCTTATGAATGTAGATCACTCCAATCTCAACTACAGCTAGATCACATGTTTAAACTTCTCAAATGTCTTTGCACAAATCTTGGCATACAATGGATTAATGCTATGATACCCCTCGATCACACCCCAACTCCATCTCCCTTATGGTTTCATTGGCAGTGGATTGCCTAGCTCATGCCAAAACCCACTTAGTCACTAATTTAAAGATTAATAATTGCTTTCATTTACTGCAGGGCCATTTTTAAATTCATAATCAATGCCTTGAAGGCATTACATCATTGTAGCAAGAATTAAGTTCTACTCACATTCACTCGATTTTGTATATCTTCAATATGCACAAGTACCATTACTATGTTGGGACAATCTCTTGCTCGTGTCTATCCTAAACTTCTATCCTAAAAAAATGTTTGTATTTTGCTATGAGCTCGACAAACTAGTGAGATCTGTATGTGCAAGTGTCAGTAAATTTTTGAGAATATATACTTAAGCATATAGGAAACACATAAAACAAATAAATCACAATACAATAGAAGGATACAACGCTGAACATCGTGGCAACCCTGTTCCATCTTATAACACCATCATGACCATAGCCTTCTACTTCAACAATCATTTAGGTCAATCTTCGAAATGCCTTTCACTCTCGACCCAACAAATGGACAACCTCTTGCCCAAGTGGTGGGTTATAGACCAATCTGTGAAATGACATTTGACATAGTCCTTTGCTTGCTCGAGGAATTATGACTCACTAAAATCATAACACTAGTACCTATGCGATAAAATACATAGTTGGTAAGGTCAAGCAAAACCAATAATAATGCATTTTTTTTTGTAAAATATGCCATGAGCAATTTTCATTGAAATAAATTACACAATCTGCAAATGGTTTGTTGTATTTGCAAACCAATTCAATTAATCACCTTTTGGAGTGATAAAGTACATACTCAGATTCATGAGGACAATAGCAAGCTAGACAAGTACATAAAATTTATGGTGCAATAATGTTCATGCCTAGATTCACAAAACAATAGCATGCTCGATAAGCAAATAATCATATATTCAATATGGCAATGTGGAAAGTATGTTCACATCAAATAAGAAATTATCATTCAAATGAGACAAAAACATGCATCAAAGTAGTTTTCAAGCATTCAAAAATAGCAGTCATTAATTTCCTTTTGTTTGATTTTAGTATGAAGCTAACATAACTGCTGATATAGATACAGATCTGTAACTATATATTTAATATGTAACAAGAAGGCTATCTTATAATAACTATATGAATGCAATATTGTTACCACACGAATGTAGTGGGCACTCACCTAAATTTTCTTATCCTATGTTAGTTTGTCAATGCCTCGACACCATTGCCATTGTCATTTCTCTTTGTTATACTCTCCTACTTCTTTCTCAAGCTTTTTCGTGCTTGCCTCACATTCTATTTCAACTTTATGTCGGTGGCTCTTTGATTTTAATGTTGAAAATAAAGAGGGAAGAACCTATTTATAGGATTTAGAAAAATGACAAGTCAGCAAAGGAAGGGATGTGACGCCCCCACTTCTCCCAAGGGCAAACCTAAGGGTATCCGCGAGATGCCTGCCTGGTTCTCGCCAGGACTCGAGACAATTCCAATTCAAACCTAGTCTAATACTAACAATGAAAGTTGGAATAAAAGTACGAAGTCATTTCCATACATAAATATCCAGTCTTACGTCACAATTTCAAATTTACAATCACTTTTCCCCAAAATATACAACATCCAAAAGTGTCTAGTCGATTACAATTAAAACACTAATACAAAAGTGCCTCAAGTCAGCATTTGCTTAACTCCTTCCAATCGGGTTCCTGTTAAGGAAAACAAACTAATGGGATGAGCCAATACTCTGTAAGGTCAAGAAACACACATGCAAACACATAATCCAATAGCAACAACAATTACATTGTAAGTAAAACTATCAAGTTTGAATAATTCACACTTCGAATAGGAAAAATAAACATAAACAATTCAAGGATACTGTAGCTCTCAGGAGCTAAATTCCACGTAGTCATGTCCAAGTCTTGATCACATCTCATGTTGACACTCTGTCAACCACATAAGTAGCAAGTCCGTAGATACACCACTTTTCTTCGAATCCCGTCACCGTTACACCCCTTACCGGGCCCGCTCATCAAAGTTTTGATAATACTCGAGTATATCATGGCAATACTGCATGAGTAATGCCAAGCAAGATCTTTCCAATAGATCATGCTCTATGAATATCTCATGGTTTGCTAAGCTTATCGACCAAGCCCATGTTGGCTCGATTCGCAAAGTTAACCAACGAGTTTGGGCGTCCCCCGAATACGAATACAAATACAAATATGAATATAAGTCGATGCGCAACGCTCGGATCGACGATTCCAAATATGAATCACAAATATGAATCACATATACGAACCACAAATACGAATCACATCCACATTACTATGTATAAGTCGGATATGAATTCACATAGCAAAATACGAATATGATTTCGTTCGAAAGAGAACGAGTGCGGTAAAATACACACTCGTCTCGAAAATTTCAAATTTCACATAACGGATAAGAAACAGTTAACCACTTAGCAACAAATTCATGCACTTGACACTCACCAATCAAAATAAGAGAGTGAGTGCGTAAACAAGCCTTTAGGTGTTCCCTTCGAGATCCTCGTGAAGGTCTCCTTGAGCACCTGAGCAAACAATAGTTATCTATTACACACTATCACTTGAAAATCCTTTCTTATCAAGAGAGGGATTGTACACTTGTACAATCTAGAAAATACCATGGAATAGGGCTTTACTTGCTCAAAATTCAAGGTTCAAAACTAGTGTTTATTAACACAAGGAAAAACTGATTCCTTCATGAAGACAAGTCCAAAATGGTCAATTAGTATTGAAGGATAGGGAAGAGTTTCAGAAACTCAATTCCTGTCAAGTTTGAAAATCTCAAATTTGAGGTTCAATCTTTGAAAAATCGTATCTCACTCTTCGTATGTCCAAAATTGGAAAATTGGTACCATTGGAAACTACTTCCAAAGTACTAAACGTTCCTAGAAGACACTTTTCCATGATTCCAGATGGAAGATATTCGAATTTTGGCTTCAAGTTGCTGTTTTGGCTATCAAGACAGTTTTGGGGTTGGTTTTTGGCCAATTTTGAAAATTCGGCAAAATTCACACAATACGAACTAGCCTCTGGAATTTGGAACTCAATTAGAGTTACAATCAAAGTTTTCAACACAACAAGCAAAATAAGAATTGGAGTTTTGAGCACCAAGATATAGTGACTCAAAGTCACTGAAAAAGTGAGACTGTTAGGCTAAATTTCCAGGTTTAATCACGAACTTTGGGAATTCAGTTGAGCATCGAAACGGACTTAGAATGACACTAAATTTGGCAGTATTACACTACCTTATAAGGGCTATTCCTATGTCAAATTTCATAGGAAAATTCATTCGGGAAGTTGGTTAACAAAACCATCAAAGTTTCCAAATCTCCAAGGCAAAGCTGCCTTGCACCTCTAGTTTTCTTTTCTCAAACATTTGGCTAATGAAAACATCCTAAATATCATTCATTTGTGTAGAAAATGTCTAAGAAACATCCAAGATACATTTGGCAGATGATTTACACCAAGAATTTTGACAAAACAAGTCCCAAGTCAAGATTGGTTACAAATCAGTCCAAAAGTAGGGTTTTCTTTCACAAAGCCAGTTTTGAAATCCAGCCACAACTCACTCAATTCAACTCATAATGGAGCATGGTTGGTGGCGTTGAAAACTACATTCATAAAGATACAATTTCTCAGAAGAAATCGTTTTAAAAATCTGTCCACAACTAGCTCATATTTGAGCATCAATTCGCTGCTCAAAACAGAGCCTCCAGTATGGACGCGAAACAGAACAGGCAACTTTACAAGGTTAGTACGGATTGCTCAGGTCGAATCAGGATGCGAATTTTATACTGTTGGAAAAATGGGAATGTCTAGTTTCTAATGATGCAAATGGCATTCGATTTTGAAGGTGGATCAAAGAGTTTTGGTCGAAACAAAAACACTGCCAAAGCAATACGGGAAAAATTCCAGTTTTGATGAACTTTCGCAATCACAACATTTGGCCAACCAAATCACGTAATATTTTGTGAAAACCTTCCACATAGCCCACACAATATATATACATCATAAACAAGTCAATTGAGCCTCAAAAAATGCTCTAAGGGTCACGGCATTGACAGGGGTAGAAACGGAAAAATTCCCCTCTTCACTTCCTTTGAGTTTCCATCCACAATATCACTTATTTCTACTAAATTAAACACTAATCCAACATTAATAACATCAAAACTCATCAAATTAGTCCATCAAGCCATAGGGGGAGTTCGCCCACACACCAAATTTCTAACAATTTAAAGCTACCCATGAGAATCCAAGAGCTCATGAGTATAATGTAACTTCCATAAACTAAGATTTTGGTAGTTGATCGTTGTTTACCTTCCTTGATGAACAAAGCAGAAAATTTCAGCCTCTTGAGGCTAAAAAAACCGTGAGATGAAACTCTTTTCCTAACTTGAGGTGATCTCCAAGTGATTAGCAAGGTGTATGTAAATTTTGAGGTGATTTGGTGAAGATTTGGTGACGGAATGAAGAAGAATTTTGGTAGATTTCTCCTCCTTGTTGTTCGGCCAGCAAGAGCAAGAGAGAGAGTGTTGTGTGCTGATGAGAAAGCTTCTTGAGGAAGCTTAAGTGTGTGGTTAAGGTTGCCTCAAAAGTTAACTCTCTCCCCGTGGGCACACGCACGTTTCGTGCTCGATTCCTCTCGAATTTGTTTCACTAGTGCACTAAACCTCTAATGCACTTCCATTCATATTATTATTATCCACTCTTATGGGTCTAAAAATAATGGTCTAAAGTCCCTCAATTAATCGAGCGCGTGAAAGCGCATACTTCCTATTTAAGCGAGATAAAGTGAAATTTTCAAGAAATTCTTATAAAGATAGTATCACTAACTAATATTTGAACACTTAAACATAAAAAATACCTATTTCAAGACTAATGTACAAGTCTCCAATTTTCCAAGCTTATTGTGTTCTCGATTCGATTATTGTCTCCAAATGTGTATTCGCTATTCTCACTTAACGAGCTTCCAAAAATCAAATTTTGAAACGAGTCACTTTAAAAATACATGTGAGCTATTATTCTATGTAATTGTGTAATAAAAGGTCAAAATAAAATATTCTGAGTAAATGGTCAAATAAATAATTAAATAAGCTAGAAATAGGAAATTTAAATAAGTAAATTTTTGCGAGTCCTCACAAGGAACAGAGTTGCAACATGTGCTACCATAGTGTGACACGTGTCAAGTGCTAGTGACATATGTTTGGACATGTGTCATGCTATGGATGCATGTCCTACCACATATCAGTACAAGGAGGAGAGCGGCAAAAGTTTTGGTATTTATAAATTGGTCCTTTAATTTCTAAGAATAGCATTCAGGTCATAAGAATTTCAAGGAATCAGTAGTTAGGACTTATTTTTGTGTAATAACATTTAAGTAAATGTCTTAAGCTATTATGTATAAACTAGAATTTTTCTAGCTATGCAAGGCACAACCAATGCCTAACAGGTTGTGTCAAAAAATTAGAAAAATTTCTTGCCTCTTTCATTTTTATACATTGGTACAATTTTATCTAGAGGTTGTCATAGGTGCAATTTTATCTAGAGGTTGTCATAGGTACAATTTTATCTAGGTTGACTAAAATTTGTAATTCAAGGTACCTAAATTGTAAAAAGGCAATAAAAGTTCACGTCTAGACATATATAATGCTCTTGGATGATTTTTAAACACAAATATGTACTATATTCTCTTTGCTAACTATTTTTTGGTATTAGGAAATAAAATATGGAGCTAATTGAGACAACAAGCTTGACAAATTGCAATATTTGTTAGGTTCATGAGTAAAAAGGTTGTATCCCACATTGGTGTAAGAGATGAAAAAAGAGTGATTAATATATAAGTAAGGGCCCACGTCCTAATAGCTTAGTTTTTAGGTCAGAATTGGATTCCCGACTTACATATTGAGCTCTTTGGTGGACTCTCTCTACGTGTTTCCCCCTTACAAGTGGTATCAGAGTTTCAGGTTGTGAGACTGGGCAATAGAGCAAAATACGTGGTTGGATCCTTGTTAACTATTGAGATCAGATGGATTGGTAGCTATTTCTAGTTGAACAATTTAATGAGTGGTATCCTTGTTTCAATGTGTGAGAACCCGAAAATTTTCACATTTTCTAGGCATTATTTTATTTTTGCCAACATTTTTATACTTACTTTAAAATATTAAAGTTTCTATGCATTTTTATAAGTAAGTACAATTTTAAATCATTTTCCTAGTATAAGTTAGTGTACATTAAATTTGAAGTGCATTATAGACGTGGGACCCGTTAGTGCGATAAAATTTGGGTGACTAAGTGATTTTTGCAGTGTTTTGGAAATCGGACCGGACCGGCCAGTTCGATCGGTTGAATCGCGAACCGGCCATGGCACTGGTCCGGTTCTATGTTAGGGTTGACCATGCTCGAAAACCGGTCGAACCGTGAAACCGTCGAAACCGGATTGAACCGGTTTTTTCCGGTTTTCGAGTTTTCCTCTCTCTCTCTCTTTTTTTTTTTTTACGTTTTCAAGATTCAAACTCATGACCTTTGTAATAGAAGACCAATATAGTAACCGTTGCACTATCACATCTTATTAGTTTTTTTAATAACTTATTTATATAAAACAAACACTCATATTTCTTTTTTCCATTTTTCTTACAAAATCTCATCCTCTCATGGCTCTTTCTTTTTAATCTTCAACTCTCTCTCTCTCTCTCACCTTTTTTCTTTTGTCACTCCCTTTTTAATCAAACATCTTTATTTTTAATTTATTGATGTTTTCTTACATCTTTTAATTTTATTTTTTTTCCATTAAATTAAAAAAGAATTATTTTTCTTTAACCCAAATTATTTAATGTCACAACCACTTACTTTTATCTCATTTTTTGTTTCTTTTCAAGTTTGCATTTCTATTTTTGATTCTCTTGACTTCTTTCGAACTTCAAACTTTTTTTTAAAATTGCAATCTCTAAATTCCAAAACGTAAATTAAAATTTAAGTTCACAATGTCTAAATTCTCATAGACGTGAATTTTGTATAATTTCAAAATATTGTGATATTTTTGGGTTGGATTTAAAATTTTTTGGTAGATATAATTGAAATTGAGATGAAATTTATTTGTTTTAACTTATAATTCAAAAAATTTATTTTTAAAAATCTAAGTTATTCAAAAATAGTAAACTTTTCATCATGTAAAGTATTAAATTAGTCCATTACATGTCTTATTTTGTGCATATATATATTTATATAAATTATTTTTTAAAAAATTCATTGAACCAAAGTTGAACTAATCCGACCGGTTGAACCTCGACCCTTTCACTTCACCGGTTCAATTAACGGTCCAATTTTTAAAACATTGGATTTTTGTATTAAGGGATATTATTTTACAAGGTGCTAGAAAATGATAAGAGGTTAGCTAGATAGGCTAACCATTGGGAGTGAGAAGATAAGATTTAAACATTTAAAGGGCCAAGTGTCACCACCCCATTGGAGGTTGGAGTTTGACTAGGATTATTTCACTTTCCTAAAACCAAATTTTGACTCAATTTCCTTCCCATTTTCTTTGTCTTGGCCGGCTGCTCTAAGGAGAAAAACAAGGGAAGGTTCTTCATTTTCTAGCTTCCAAACTTGCTCAAATCTTGAGTTTTAACCAACCAAATTTGAAATTACTCCATACAAGTGCTCACTAAGGAGGTTTAAAGGTTTTGGTGGAGTTATTTTGGAGGAGGAAGGTCTAAGCTACAATTTTTCCTTGTGGTCATAGGTATATTGTCAAGAAAATCCTTCTTTACTTCTAGTAATGGCATATTAGTGGTTTAGAAATGAGAAATATGTAGTTTTATGAGGAATATTGTGATTTGAAATAATGATTGAGGAATTTTCAGTTTTCTTAGAGGCCCCCATGTGATGATTAATGGTTGGCCATGATTTATTAGTTTTGATATATTAACAATCTAGTGTTATGGTGTTAGTTTCATTTGCCTAAGGAATTTTCAGCTTGGGTGTTAAATTTCAGCTTTAGTAGAGAATTCTGCCCTGTTCTGACCAGTTTCATTTGGCCATGATAGAGGCCGAATTTGTGACGACCCCACCTCCCCCTAAGGCGTACCAAAGGGTTCGGCAGACCGCCTGCCCAGCTCTCGCCAGGACTCACTCCCTATCTCAAACGAGTCATGTACACACATCCATGAACCATAAATAACATTCCCAATTCAAGCTTATAATTTACATTGATAGAAATCGAGGTACAAAGTCTCAATACACCAAACTAGTTCAAAACGTATACAATCCAAGTACAACATGTTCCATCCGAGGAATAGCGCGGGTACAAGTCAAAAATCAAACAACTAGTCTATGCTAGACTTTACATAACTCACACCTCGCTCGTACCCCTGAAAGGAAAACAAATGGAGTGGAATGAGCTAAAAGCCCAGTGAGGTTCCAAATAGCAAATTGACCATTATTTATAAGTACAAGTTTTTGATATAGCAAAGTAACGAGCATGAAGAGTTCATAAATGTGAGCAATAACACGTCAAGTAACAATCTTAAAATGAGCGAGTGTAGAAGTTTTTCAAAAGAAACAATAATCCAATAAACAATAATCATTCCAAAGCATAAGGATACGGATGGCTCTCAGGAGCCAACTTCCATTCATCATCAGGGCTTGATCACATAGTAGTTGACACTCCGTCAACTTTCAAGTAAGTAACCAATCCAGTAGAACACCACTTAAACGACTCTCCGTCCACCGTTCAACCCCCAGCTGGGCCCAAAATCCTCAAGAACACGGGTGGTAATACTCGAGTATACCGATTAGTCGAGGAGATATCACTCCACTCGACAATACAAGAGACCCAGGGTTCGTTACCCAATCGACCAAGCCCTTGCCGGCTCGACTAGAGTAACTCGCCACAGGGTTTCTGGAATTCCAGGAAGTGCGCGCATCATAATCAAGTATATCAAGTCAATTGCAACAATAAACAAGTATATCACGTAAGGGCAAGTGCGATAAAATACACTCTTGCCCTTACAATTCACGTATATAACATGTAATCAGATTGGTCACGTATCAAGTTCAAGTATCAAGTTCAATTTGGTATTTGAAAGCACTCACCCAAAAGATATAGTGCTACTGGTCACTTTCAGGTCATACTCCGAGTTCGGAGTCCAAATCTGCGATAAAACTCAATTTGAGAACTTTGAAACATGATTAGAGTTCGAAACTTAGACGTTTCGTTCAATAAGAATCAAGAAATGAAAATTCACTTGGAGAATACTCGTGAAATACTCGCTCACTTTTTAAATGATAAAACTTTGTAACATTTATACTTGAAATGGTCATGCGAGTCGAAAGTACAAGGAAATCGTACTTTGAACAATCATTATTTCATTTCTCAAGGGTACAAGTTCGGCCAAGTCCTTATTTATATATCTTGGGACAAGAAGACTTAAGTACCCTAGATGGTTCAAGCAGTAATCACTCTTAACTCATACTCAAGTTGCAAAGATAGTTTTCTAGACCTCGAGTAAAAATTCGGGCAGCATGCCCTTTGTGTTTACCTACTTTCCAGCCATTTAGGCTTCATTATTTTTCTTCAACCAAAATCCAACATCATAAATATCAGCAATTCAAGTCAAAAGCCGTTCCATAGGCTTACAATATCATAAGAATAGGAATTACAATAATAGCAAGTGCAGAAATACAATCTAGCACAAGGCAGATTTGACGTATGAATGCGGAAATAACATATCCGAGGCTACACTTATCAGATTGAGACGCAACCTAAGCCGTTTCGAAGCTAAGATATAGGGTTGCAATGTTCATGAAGGTCACTTAGTCCAGTTCCTAATGTAGCTTAGTCAAATCCTCAAATTACAGAACCAAAATCCAATTTGTCGGCTGATAACCGCCTTACACTGTAATGGTCATATCTCAGAGTACACAAGTCCGATTCAGGTGTTCTTAGAGGCATTTTAAAGCTAAGTCAGAGTACCACAACTTTTATGTTTTGATAAAAAGCTAAATCAGTACGCATTCTAGTGAAAAAACGTAATAAACTGGACAAACTGAAGAAACGGACTGCTGAGGAAAAACTTAAAACAGTAAGGGTATTTTGTACTTTTCATGACCTACGTTGCTCCGATTGAGCTGAAATTTTATAGGTACCTATAAAATACCATTCTCTACAACTTTAATTCTTTGACCTAAGGCCAATTCGGCCTCCAACATACAGTTACAAAACCGGACAGAATGGAAGCAAGAATTTCCAGAAATCTGGAATTTTTAGTTTTTAATGCAATCTTCCTTAATTTCTCACTTCAATCACTACCAAAACCCCTTCTATAAAATTAATTACAACATATATGCATCATACACCAAATTGGGCAGAAATTCCTCAAACCCTAGTTCATCATATAAAAAGGGAAAAACTTCCAAAACATGATAGCATCCATGATTCCACCACAAATCAAGTTACTAACCTTAATTTAAACAAGATTGAAAGTAAAATTTAGAGATATCATCTTCCTTACCTTGATTAGAGTTCTCCAAGTGTAGCCCAAGCTTTCTCTTTCCAAAATTTCACCAACAATCACTAACTAATCACTCAAAGGTAAGTTTAATCGGTTTAGAAATTTAATTTGTCACTTGGTTGGTTAGAATCAAGAAGAAGGAATTGTTTCTTGCTCTCACTTTCTCTCTCCCTCTTGGTCGACCAGCTGCTGGAAAAATGAAGAGGAAAGTGCAGAAAATTGGTTTAAGAAGGCTAGTTAATCACTTGGCCAAGAAACTCTAGGGTGGCGACACTTGTCGCCACCACCACCTTTCATTTTTCTCTTTCTTCCTTGCTATTTTCTAGCCTCAAATTTTCGGTCAAAGCAGCTGCCAAACAAGAAGATATTTTGCTCAAAAGTCAATAAGCTTGTATGGTAAGAAAGTGGTGGTCAAGTGGTGCGTTCAACCGGTAGTGCGCGGGACCCGCCGGTTCGCGCCGTTTTTCTTAAAAACACACGTATTAGGGTTTTTACTTGCCATTCACTAACCTTATATCATTGCTACTAATCACATATTATTTCTCACTTAAAAGTCACTTTTAATCACCAAATTGATCCTTGGTCAGTATCGAAAATTCATCCGGCGAAAAATCATGAAAACCCTAATTTTGCTCAAATCTTGAAACCGAAGTGTAAAACCCTATTTCCAGGTTCATCTACACTTATTGTTGAACAATTGGGTAGTAGGGCCTTAATAAATAATAATTTTCAAATAAAAGGAAATTTTTAAGAAAACGTGAGGAATTTACAATTTCAATAATTAACATTAGGATCTCTAGTAAAATATGAGAGATTTAAGAATCCGTTTAGTCACAAGTAAACTAGGGTTTTTTTTTTTTTGATTAAAACATTAGGGTTTCTAGTCTTTTAAAACAAAATAAGGTTTTAAATCAAACCCGAAGAAATATACTTTAATATTTTCTTCATAGACAACCTCCTAATATTCGGGATGTTACAGAATTGGGCTTAGCTTAAAACATAAAAATTGTAGGAAATGATGTTTTATAGCTTCCTGTAAAATTTCAACTCCATCTGAGTACTGTAGCATGTGAAATGACAAAAAATACCCTTGACTACCATAGGTAGAGTTTTGCAGACAGTTTTGACATTTCATCATTCTGGCTTCATTTTTCACCCTGATCCGTATTAAATCAGCAGTTGGCCAAAACACGAAAGTTGTATTGTTATGTTTTATCTTTCCAAGGCATCTGAAAACGCCTCAATCGGACTTATGTAGCCTGAGTTATTGTTATTTGAACCTAGTACTATTATCCAGCCTGACAGTGAAATTCTGGTTCTGTCATCTGTAAATTCGACCTAGATAAACTGTGAACCGGGCTGAGTTGTCTTCATGAATGTTGTAGCCCTTTTCTTAGTTTCGAAACGGTATAAATTGTACCCCAATCCTATAAATGTAGCTTCGGTTGTGACCGATACGCTAAGAGACATCAAATATGTCATTTTGTTCTTTACCTTAAACCTTATTTCCGGTCACTTTTCTACCTTGGTTTTGTAATGGAATGACTTTTAGCCTATTGAACGGCTATTGTAATGAAATTATTTAAGTGTGATTTTGGGGGCTGATTGAGGAAAATAATGAAACCATAAATGGCTGAAAAATAGGTAAATACAAAGGGCGTACTGCCCAAATTTGCACTCGAGGGTTAGGTAGATGTACTCGCGACTTGAGTAAAGGTTGAGGATGAAACTAACTTGAATCATCTAAGGTATTCAAATCTTTTTTATTAGAGGTATATAAGTTAGAATCTGGCCGAAACTTGTACCCTTGGAAAAATGAAATTTACGACTAATAGAAATACGTTTTCTTCGTTTCTTCGACTCAAATGGAGATTTCAAAGTTTTACGAGCAAGCATAAGTTTTACAAATATTTTACTCATGTCCTTTGGTTTAAATGTACTTTTTTCACTTCTAAAACTATACTTATACTTTGTACTAGTAGTTATTCGGATTTTCTTTGGTTCACTTAAAATTTTGATGGTTGAACCATAATGTATTTTCTTGGTTACTCTTAGGGTTCCTTGGTGATTGAGGGTGTTATCCGGAAGAATACTTTGGACGTTATTTTACTTAAATAGGTGAGTGTTCTTTGTACTTCATGTTTCCAATGACTATGTGGATTGTTGTGACTATGTGACTATTTGTGAATGTTGGATTAAATGTTAAATATTTTCAATGATTTCTAAAAATGAATTTTGCTAGGCGAGTGTATACTTTATCACACTTGACTTAAATGAATGTGAAATTTACAATGATTAAATGTTTAAATACTACTTGTACATGAATGTAAGTCTTTTGCCTGAACTGGGCCCTTGTCCTTCGTTGCCGGTTGACTCGAGCCAGAAGCGGATTCGGTTAGGCGATTGGTGACCCTGGGTTAATGTTTGGTATACTCGAGTACGATCATGAAGTCTGGTGGAGACTAGCCAATGTCCAATAATGGGAAAATGAAATGAATGAATGAATGGCAATAGCAATAGAGGGGTTTTCACTTACAAATGAAATTATTTGTAATACTGGAGGAATAAAGAAATGGTTGGTGAATGAATGAACGAAAGGCTCCATGTGAGCATGTATCCTTTTAATGAATGTATTATCATTCTTTTATATTGTAAATGTTTTCTCGATTACTTGTTATTACATGATTAATATGCTTATTTAATTATTTGGCTATGTGTATGGAATCTCACTGGGCTTTTAACTCATTCCGTTAGCTTTGTTTTCTTTATAGGGTATGCGAGCGAGGACGTGAGTCCTGTGCATACTAGTTTGGTCTAGTTTTTTTGAAATTTTTTTTTGTTCTCGCGCTAGTGATTGGATAAGGTGGATGTAATAAGAACTTAAAGCTTTTGTTTTAATTGGGATTGTATTTTTGTTTGAGATGGATATGAATGTAAGTATATGTTTCAAGTTTGGGAATTGTTTTTCGCTTAGTCTCGAGGTTATATCTTATTTCACTTGATGAGAGCAATTGAATCCTGGCAAGAGTTGGGTAGGCGGTCCGCCAAACCCTTTGGTTAGCCTTAGGGGAAAGTGGGGCTGTCACACAATGGCTTGGCAAAAAGCATTGATGGTGAAGGATGGGAAGTCGAAAAGCATGAAAATACTTGACGGTGAATTTAGGCAGGTGATTCAAGGGCCAAAGAAAAGGTGGAGTCCAATATTGATTTTGGACGTGAATCGGTGGAAACTTTCTGTGGAGACTTTCTCACACCTCCAACGGTTGATACTTCATCCCGGTGGATTTTAGATTTTGGTTATGTTTTTTGGGTGATGTAGCACATGTCCTATAGAAACAAAAAGATCTAATTTCCAAGCGCCAGAAGACTCTGACAGTTACGAGTTTTAGATGGAGTCTTGGAAACCACACGTGGTGAGACAGTCCTGAGAATGAAAAGAAGTATGGTGATTTTACCACTTGGTTGCCTCAATGGTTAGGGTTAGAGCTCACAGAAGGGGATCCTGGATTGCAAGTGGTGGTGAAAAGAAATCCTGCAAAGGGAGATGGTGAATTGAGGCATCTTCTCGCGAGTCAACAGGAGGTTAGACTCGGGGCAACTACACATGTTCATTTGCCGATTGAATCAATTTGGTGTCAGGACTGTATTGATTCGGGTGTGTAGTTCGGTACCATATTATTTGGTAGTTGAAGGCAAATGGTTGTTAAAAGAAATTTTCGCCAAGGTAGAGATTTGTTAGGAAATTGGCTTAATTTCTTTTAGATAGATTTCTTGTTTTGTGTGGAAGTAACTAGTTTTCTAATTGGTTTTAGTTACTTGAAGTAGTAGCTATAGTTTAGGATTCGAAGTTATTTCCTATTCTGTACAAATCTAGGAATTGGAATTGGTTTCCTACTGTTATTTGGTATTTTTGGCCAAATAATGTTATCTATAAATAGGTGGGTTAGTATACTACAAAGGGATGCACAAGAAGACACAAGGAATACAAAAGGGCAACATGTAGCCTTATACATAGGGGTGGGAGAGGGTTCTTGGGAGATGAGAAATGGTACACAAGGATTGGGTTTGGGTTCAAGTTGTATTCTATTTTCTCTCATAATAAAAAATGGGTTTCTTTCCATGGATGTAGGCTTAATGCTGGAGCCGAACCACGTTAAATATTGTGTGTTGTTTATCTTTCATGCTTGTGGCTTGTTCCTCATTAAATTATTGTACACTTGATATCTCAATAGTTGAGTGTTCCGCGCTTGGATCCTGACAAATTGGTATCAGAGGTTCAGGTTATGAGACTGGACTGCTCGTGGGCAAGTGGATTTTTCTTAGAGTTGGATCGGTAAAAATTCTCTCCTTGATAGTGGACCGAAGTGCCAAGGAGTTTGGTTGGTGTTGAACTATGTGTGCCATGGGTTTGGCAAGGGGTCCGGTTAGGATTAGACCAAGACGTCAAAGGTTGGCAGGGGTCCAGAATGCAGTTTGGATGTTGAAAAAAAGTGGGTTCATGTTTGGGAGAAGAGATGACCTTAGGTGATAAGGTGGGCTTTCGTTGAGTATTAAAGTGGGCTCGAAGAATGGCTTGTAAATTTGGGTTTAATGTAGGGGTTACTCATGAAGGGAAAAATTTGTTAGGTTCATGAGTAAAAAGGTTGTATGCCACATTGGTCCGAGAGATTCAAAAAGAGCAATTAATATATAAGTAAAGGCCCAATACCTAATAGGTTAAGTTTTTGGGTCAGAGTTGGATTCCTGACTTATATATTGGACTCTTTGGTGGACTCTCTCGAGGTATTTCTCCCTAACAATATTAAGGATAGTATTTCATTACTTTAGAGTGTAGTGGTGCACCATGTTTTTGCACATGGTTTTTGGTGTTGAATTCTTGTACTTGATGTAATACACATCTAATGAAAGTCTTCAGCTTGATGTACATAGTTTCTAGCATTTTTTTGGCATGAAAGAGAAATAATATTACTAACTAGTTAAAGATACAATTCTTGGAAGACAAAAGCCTCTACAGTCTAGATCCATAAGATAGGAACGTTCTACGCCTTTACAAGTCAAAACACAAAAGTCTTTAGCAGCTTCAACTCCCTTCTTAGCCAAAAAGTCTGCACACTGGTTCGCTTCTCTGAAAATATGCTTAATAGTAATTGAGTGGAAGGTTCCCATGATGGTCTTGCAATCACAGACAATTGATGCAAAAAGATGCATTAGATCATTTTTACTGTTAACTAAATCCACTATAGTTTTTGCATCAATTTCAACTTGTAGATATGTGATATTAAGGTCCTTTGCTAAATTGAGACCATCACTTAGTGCCCCAAGCTCAGCTACAATGTTGGAAGTTCTGCCAACATTCCTGTAGAACCCTCCAACCCATTCTCCATCATGGTTGCGAATGATGCCATCGCCCCTACTGGACCTAGATTACTAATGGCAGATCCATCTGTATTTAGTTTGAAAATTCCTGGAGGGGGAGGAATCCATCCCACCAGAAATTGCTCTTTAACTTTAATACCATCAGTTCTAGGTCCCAGGTGAAGGAATTCGATTGCACTAGCAATTTCTTTCGAGACAGGATGGTTATTCTAGTATTGGTTATCAAATAAACTCTTATTTCTGTGGTTCCAAAGCATCCAATAGGAAAAAGCAACTAAAGTACCCCTGGGAATTCTAAACAAGGGAGAGATGCCCATACTCAAACATGCTCTTTTCAACCAAGAGCAGACACTCTCTTTGGACTTTGGATGGAAAGAGTTTGGCAGATTTAGCTCTTGCCAAAAACTTTTTGATCAAGAGCACTCCAAAAAATGTTCAAGTGTGACAGCCCCACCTCTCCCTAGGGCAAACCCTAGGGTATCAATGGACTGCCTGCCCAGCTCTCGCCAGAACTCAGTCGTTCAAAATACTAATATCATCAATGAAACGAATGTAACATTTGACAATGCAGGGGATTGAAACACTAACTCAAACATAATCACTAATCCAACAATTCAGCTTAGTACATCTATCATCGCATGCCAACTTACCACGCTTCACTCAAAATTACATAATATAAATCGCCCTTAAGAATTTAAGCTTACAAGTCTGCTTAAACAAAAATTACAACCTCAAAACGCAAGAACGGCAAAATAAAGCTAAGAAAGCCCTCGATCAAATCCCTTCCCGATCTGTTAAGGAAAACAAAGGGAAGGGGATGAGCTAAAGCCCGGTGAGGTTCCAGGTAAACAAGTAAACACATAGCCACATAAAATCACAAAATAGCCAACTAAACACCGTACAGTAAAATAACAGTTTAATCACAGTTCAATTCAAGGATACAGGTGGCTTTCAAGAGCCCAAGCTCCACTTGAGCTTGATCATAATTGCCTCCTGTTGACACTCCGTCAACACTTGTAACAGTATATAGGTCCGTAGAACCCCACTTTCACTAGTTTCCGTCCACCAAACAACCCCCCACCGAGCCCGCACTTCATAAACAGTAGTTTGGTAATACTCGAGTATACCGGTTTCAGTGAACAGTAAATAGTTCTCAAGGTTTATCGGTTTTCTCGACCAAGCCCTTGCTGGCTCGATACGACTGACTTACCTGTGAGGTTGGGTACCCAAATAGTAACAGTAGTCGGTGGAATGTCCTCCACGCAACTTAAGCACAGTCACATATAGCATTACTTCATTCCATGGTAATTCATTCGATAAATAGAGCCTCAGTAAACAAACAAGGGAGGTCGAGTATGATAAAGTACACACTCGCCTCAATTTTATTAAAACAGTATTTGGCTCAAACAATATCAATTCAGTAATTTCAAGTACACAAATATTCCACATAACAAGTAACAGGTAGTGGAACACTCACCTGTCAAGCAAAAGTAATAATTGACGTCAAACGTCTCAATTACAATCACCGTCGTTGCCCAAACCTAAGTCAACGAGTGAAAACATTAATAATTGGATTCGTTCCCTACTAAAGTATAGGTTCATTAAGAGGCCAAGTGAGTAGCTTAAGTTACTTAATCAGGCATGCAAATAGGGTCTAAACCACGGTGAAAGTTCATGGAAAACAAGTCTAGTATGTACATGAAAGTTTGGCAAGAGAAAAGTTTCACTAAAGCTCAAAGACTTCATTACGGGTTAAACTATCTCGCCCAGCCAGCCTCGGGAAAATGGTCATTTCTCATTGTGGGAAAGTTGGAATTAGGTTCCGTTAGTTGCATTGGAAACTAGGTTCATAAGTCTAAATTTTTCTAGAAGAAACCATTTCCAAAATCCCAGCATAGGTGGCTTAAAATTAAGAAACCAAATGAACTTTCTGGACTGTCTCGGATGAACAGTACCGCCCGGACAGCCAACTTTCCAGACTCGCCACGGATCGCTCGGGATGAACCAGAAAATGAGCTTTGTACCGTTTTAAAGCTCTAAGAGTCTACTTTCAATTGCCACAAATGGCACTCAATTCCGATTAGTGAGTAACACATTATGACCTTAACAAGATTTCTGGACAGAAAATTTCTGGACCTAGTCCAGTTTTCCTCTGTTTATAACTCAAAATTTATTCAACCAAATTGGCTAATTTTTTTTGTAGAAAACCTCCACACACATAACCCAACATATAACACTCACATTTGTAGCCAAAATGTGCATGAAAATATCAAGGAAAAACCGGACAACAAGCTTAAAAAGTTTCGGTCAGCACACTTTAAAAATTTCTAACTTCTACTCTTCTTGTTATTTTCATTCCTTGCACATAACAAGTATTAGATCCAACTAAATAGGGGTTTAAAACATATCAATACTTCATAAACACACATGAATAAGGATTAGACATTTCATCAAACACTTGGTATGCATATTAGTAAACCTAACCATTACTTGATTAACTCAAGAAACTAACCCCAAATTCAACCATAACAAGTTGTTTTTCACCATTTCATTCTCAAGTAGATGATATAACATCATAAACCCAAATTGTAAAGATTACATACCTTACTTACAAGTTGCTTTGGTCACCAAACAAACCACCACAATAGAAGCTTTAGGCTTGAAACAACCTCAAAGATTGAAGGAAATTTTCTCACAAACTCTAGATCTTTCTCTTTTGGTTTTTGTTCAAGATCAAACTAAGGTTGTCATAGCAAGAAGATGGAGTTTTCTTCCTTCCCTTGGAAGCCCTTAAGGTGGACGAAATTTTGGAGGAAAATGAAGCAAAGTTGGTTTAAAATTCCTCTAATCCTTTGGTCAAACAAGATACATGGCTAGGGTTTTGCCACATGGCTCCATTATTGTCCTAACTTTTCTTAATCTTTGACTAATGCCATTCTTACCTTTCCAAATGCACCAATAATTATTCAACACCTCTAATCTCTCACATAAAGTCTCTACCACTAATAAAAGAACACTTGGACAATTACAAGTGGTGATTTATTTACAACCTAGCTCAAGGATATATTTTACTTCAAGTAAAATGAATTGAAATGAAATGCATGGAAATTATTATAACACATAGAAAATAATTTGTAAGGGCATATATTAAATAGAAAAAAATTTGTAAGGGCATATATTAAATGGTCTAGATCTTATAATAAGGCATGTAAATAAGAAAATTGTGTTTTAAAGTGAGGGTCAATACAAGGGATTTGTTGTAACACATTGTGAAATATAATACTAGGGCATATAAGAGGTGGTTTAAATCTTGGTGCAAGGCATGCAGTTTGGGGAAATTGTATTTTAAAAATGAGGGTTCTCACATCAAGGTTTTCTCCAATTCATGGTTATAGAAATGGTGGCCTTCCTCCTCGACAATTTTCCTCTTAAAAAGGTTAGCTTTTGTGAGAAATTTATCTTGGTAGGCAACCCACAAGAAATGTTGCACTCAATTGTTTGCTAACACTTTCCAAACCCATGAAATATCTTCCTTAGTCACATCTTTGTACTTTTCAATCCCCAATAGATGAACATAGGATTTTAAAGGGAACTGACTCTTAGTGTTAGCTTTCCAATGATTGAGTCTTGAACGTATGACATCTAACTTCTGGGAATGGCTTTGATGGTATTGGTGATATAATCAGGAAGCTGAAATGAAGTACAATCAAATTTCCATGAGCCTCTATCTCCAAAGAGATAGGAAATAGTGGGGGAATCCTCCCCAAATTGAAGAGGACTAGAAACTAAACTCCTTAGAGGGCTGAAAGAAGTCCATTCTTCCAGCCAAATCCTAGCATGTTTTCCATTATTGATAAGGTCTACTCCAATCATAAGACTCTTCTAGTTCATAGATCCTTTGGTATGGTAAAGGATCACTCTTCTGCTATGCCTAATGGCTAAGGAATCCATATACTTATGGTTCAGAATCTTTGCCCAAAGTTTTTCTTTCTCTTGCAAATTCTCTAGCACAATCCAGCCATTGTTGCTGCATTCGCATCAGAAATCTTCCTAATACCAAGCCTACCAAGAACTTTGGGAGTTGTAACAGTCTCCCAATTTACCAAATGGACCTTTCTATTCTCCAAAGATTATCCCCAAAGGAAGTTTCTCTGGAGCTTATCAATACTCTCACAAATAGTTTTAGGGAGCGGTATGTCTTGGGCATTAAATGAGGCAATATCTAAATGATTGCTTTTCTACCTGCAAAAGACAATAGATTCGTTTTCCATCCATCAAGTTTGCTTCTGATTCTATCAAGGATGAAATGGTATTTATGCCTGGCCACCTTTTGATGACAAACAGTGATTCCCAAGTACAAATCAAGGTCTGAGGTACTAGCAATACCCAAAAGGCTACTAGTTAAATCCTGATCAGGCTATGAAATGTTCTTTGTGAAGAAAATTTTTCATTTTCCAAGATTAACTGTAAGACTAAACTTGAGGCAGAAATTGTGTCAAACTCCTTTAATAGCAAAGATTGAAATTTGTTTACAACTTGAGAATAAAATGATGTCATCCACGAACATACAATGGAAAATTAATGGGCCACCTCTCCCTATTTTTGAAGGACCCACACTTTATTTTTAACAGATTGTTCAATACTGAGGGCAAGATATTCTATACAAATTATAAAGCTATAGGGAGAGATAGGGTCTCCCTAACGGATCCCTCTAGTCGGGTTAGTCTACTCGGTAGGTGCACCATTAAATAGAATGGCAAGCCTGGTTGAGGAGATACATTTCAAAATCATAGAAGTTAGGGGAAGAGGAAAATCAAAATAGTTTACGCCCTCTCTTATAAAACTTCATTTCAACTTATCGTATGCTTTTCTCCATGTCGCGCCCCACTTTTTGATAAATAAATAAATAGGTTTAAAAATGTATTTTTTGGTTCAATTTGTGATTGAAAAATGAATTATGATTTAAAAAGAAAAATGGGTCTAAATGGGGTTTGAGAATGCGACGATTTGACCCAAAATTATAGTTTAAAAAGGGTTTTTGAAATAAAAAATTGGAGTCGCCACTTGGTAATGAGTTAAGGTGTACCAAGTCACCTAAAAATGAATTTTTAAAGAAAAAATAGGAAAAAGTAGTAAGAAACCCCTTTTAAACGACTCCTAGTCCACGTAAACCAACGAAAAAGGTTCGGGAGTCACATTTGACGAAGGGGAAGGCAAGGATAAAAATCCAAGGCACCCCTTCGACCTAGCCAAGGCTAGTTGCGTGATCTAATCAAAGATTTTCTTGTTTTAACCAAAGAATTTATTACATTTGGATGTACTACATGGATGCAAACCCTAGACCTAGGGGTATCGGGGGCAAAATTTCTCTTCAAAACTTGAATGGTGCCAATCACATTAATTGTGACGCCCAATAAAGACTCTTCGAAGAAGCCACGAATAATGCAAGTGGAATGCTCAGACATGGAGAGAAAAATATGAGAGGTGTACAAAAAATGTCTTTGAACGTAAAAAATACTCCAAATGCAAGTGGGCAAAATGCATATATGCAAATTAGAGAAGAGTGTGAAAGTGTCGGTGTGCAAATGAAGATAAAAGTGTTCGTGTGCAAGTGAAGGGATGTAAAGGTGCACGTGTGCAAATGGGAGGAAAAATGAAAGTGTAATGAGGGTATAAAAATGATAGAGTGGATTGAGAATGCATGAGCTTAGGGAATGCATGCATATTGGGCACGGGGAGACCTAGCGTGCTAAGGCTATTTTGTAGCCAAACTCGCTCGTTTCCCTTATCGAAAGGGACTCTTCAAGCAAATGTACCCTATAACTAGCATGAGGTGCAAAAATCCTAAAATGAGGGGAAAAGGGGTTCGAGGAGCATGCCAAATGATAAAACTAAGAAAAATGCATGAAATGAAATGAAACATGCAAGTATGGACTCACGATAGGAGATGGCCTATTGGGTCTAGCATTGGACTAGCCCTTTCTATTCATTCTTAACAGCATAATGAGCCACAAATAGCATTGGACTAGTGTGGTGACGTACATTCATCCATCACATTCATCTACTACTATAGAAAGCAAGTAAACATGCAAATCACTCATAAACACATAGCACATAACACTTAGCATGCTCGACTAGATGCAAGAACCTAATAAAGCAAGTAACATATAGCAACAAACATGCAAATCACACAACACTCAATAAAGCAAATAAAGCCCTAACTATTACATTTGGGGAGCCCTACTACAATCTAAGGGGAAATGAATTAAATAATTAAAATAAATACCTAACTATTACAAATTTGGCATTCAAGTGCCTTTCAAATAATCAAGTTGAGCTAAAATAAATGTACAAAACCCATAAAGTAAATAAATAAATGAAATGAATAAAAACATCCAAGAGGCATACAATCAAGCATGTAAAGGCACATAAGGCACATAGAGTCAAATAAAGTAAGAAATAAGGGATTAGGGTGTACCTCCCTTGAATTGGCACTCCTAATGAGGAGAAATTACTTATTTACCCTCCAAAATAGTAAAAGAGTCAAGGCATCACTTTAATCAAGAAATAATCACAAAAAGATAAAAGTAAACATGAAATTGAATCAATTAAATCATGTAGACAACCCACATTTAAGAAGTCAAAAGAAGAAAGGATTTGATTGCAAAAATTAACAAAGCTTTGGGGTCAAAATTAAAGAAAAATAAAGTTTAGGGGCCTATTTGCAATTAAAGTAAGGACCGAATTGAAAGTAGTTGAAAATATCCAGGGCCACAGTACAGTTAAGGGGAAATTTAGGGACTGATTTGCAAAATTATTTTCTGGTTTCTTAATGAATCAAGCCACTGGGCTATTTTATTTGTTTGTTTGGGCCAGAAACCATCTTAACCCAACCGTGACCCAAGCAGAACAGACGGGCTAATTTATCTGAGGTCCAAGCAAAATCAAACTAAAACATATGGGCTTTATCCCTCAGCCCATGTCAACAACCCAGAAAAATAAATCATTAATTCCTTTGTCAAACCCAAACAACAAATTCAAACCAAAACCTTTGAATTGTAACCTTCCTAAGCCCAACAAGAAACCCAACAAATATTATTACCCAAAAACCCAAACTATACTAAACCCAACAAGATTAGCAAATCAATTAAAATTAGCAAGTCATCATTATGATCTAAAAACAAGAATTAATCTAGCTAAGAGACTACTTATGCATATTAGAAGATGATTAAAATCTAAAAGGGAGAAACAAGTTTACTTTTTCCAATTTTTTGGGCCATATCAGAACAAGGGGGACTTGAGGGGTTCCAATGCAATGCAAATAAGGACCCAATTGAATGGATTATGAAGTTTTGAGACTTCTTTGGGGTTGAATTACAAAGAAATGGGAAATGGGGGGACTGAAATTGTGAATCAGAAAAATAATCATCTTCTTCCAAAATGATTTCAACATCACCGCCACTCCCGTCCTCTTCACAGATGGAAAACAACAGCAGAATTCGGTTACCACTTTCAAAGGAAAATGCAACACGGACAAACTCCCTCTCACAAAAACTCATGTCATCAATTCGAATCCATAAGAGCATCAAGCAAAAGAAAAACAGAACAGATGTCAAACAAACGAATGCCAAGCAGACCCATTCGAATCAATCATTTTGGCAACATGTGCCGGCCGAACGCGTGCAAGAATTAGAAATCAATTTGTCCCTTCAAACCGAACTCTTGGTTGGACATTTTATCAGACAGGTCAAGGGCATTAAAATTTTCAGCAAATCTGGGCTCAATCTAGACTACAATCGGCCCCAAAATTGGTCAAAACAAGCAATTTCAGTCCAATCGACACAGAAAAGCATGTACCATCCAAAAGTGGAGTATAATCACAGGAGCATTGCTTGAACAAGTTCACAAAAGATGTGGTTTGTGATTTCCGGTTTTTGGGCTTGAAAGAAAACTGAAATTTAAGGGAAGGAGAAGATACCTTCACAGCAAGCACTTTTTCCCGATGAAATTCTCAGGCGATGGTGGTAGATTCTGACGGCGGTCATGGCGGCTCCGGTCGATAACGGTTCCTGCAGTCCTCTGCTTCCTTTCAGGCTTCATCTTGTCACGTTCAATCAGCAAAGGACCGTCGACAGGCTCAAGCTTGACATGGCCCATTGCCCTCTCGGTCTGCCTCTGCTCGCCACCCTCTACAGCCATTTCTCCTCCACGACGCCGGTCTCAAACTCAACAACGACAAAGGCTGAGGCAGCGGCATCGACGGCCTTAGCCGCTAGAGTGGGAGAAGTGGAACCCCCTGCTGGTTGTCTGACTACGAGGCCGCGACGATTTGAGCAACGCCGATGTTGCTGCAGTTCCTCCGAGCTTTGGTGCTCCGCTGCCTACCGAAGTTCAGCGGAAACTTAGAGATGAGAGAATAGAACAGGCTGCCAGCCGAAAATCCCTGAGCCACCGAGTTTGCCTTGGCGGAGAATCGAGCGGCGCCAGATGTAGGGAACTCCGGACGAGGCAGAAGGCCGGAAAAGTCGGGACCCGAACGGCACTCGAACGGCCGAAAGGCGCTAACGCAGCTGGGGACAGCCATCTGGGTTCTTAGTGGTTGGGAAGTCAAAATCGGAAATTCAACCTGGCGGCCTGCCCCTCTCTTTTCTCCGCCGACGTCCCTCTGCTCTCTCTTGCCCTTGGCTCTCTGTTTTTCTTTCTTTCGCTCCTGATCTGAGCCGAAAACCTTACTCGGCCTTCTCCACTTCTTACCTTTTCACTCTCAACCTTTTTCTTCCACTCTCTCACGTTTTTTCTTTTTCTGCTGATACCTTCCTCCTCCTTCTTAGTTTGCCCTCTTTTTTAGCCGCCGGCCCTCAAAAACTCTCCCCCGGTCTCTTTTTTTTCTTTTCTGTTCTTCTTCGTAGCCCCCCTTTTTTGTCTTTTTTCTAAAATTTTTCTTTTTCATTTTCCCTTGGGCTCCCCAAATGTGTAACACCTAACCCCTTTGTTGTCCAACTAGAATGAGGACATTTGTCCCACATGCAAGATTCCACTTGTCATTTTTACCTTTTCTTTCCTTTTTGTTTTTTTCTGGAATTTAATTATGAAGACAAAAATAAACTAGAACAATAAATAAAATAAATAACAATAATAAAATAAAATGAAATGAAAACCCTAAAATCGAAACAAATAAAGTTAAAATTAAATTAATTAAACAAATAAAGTTAAAAACAAAAATTTGGTGTCTACACTCCAGATCCAACTTAATGGCACAAAACCACGTCTCGCCTTCTTCTTGTTGAGACATTGGAGAACTTCTTGCACAATCAAATTTTTGGCCCCTCAACAATTAAGTGGAGACTTTTAGCTCCTTAACTTATAAAAGTGTACACATGTGACCCTTTTAGCTAGTTTATCCAGTTTCCCAACCGATAAACCCATTATAAGAGTTGCAACCCCCAAATGTGAAGGGTGTTTCTGTCCACACAGACTTAGAAAAGGCGATCAAATTTTTCACATTCAATCTTTATTCATTGGCCTTCATAAGTCACTTTCAATTTCCATCAGTCTTCCGGGGGATTCATGACCAATTTGCAGCATCCCTAAATAACCTACTTTACCATGTTGCCAAACTATTACCATTAATAGCAAACTTAACAAACTAACCGCAAGCAGTCATAGAAGAAACTTGTTCACTCATTTTTGCCACTGGAATTACTACCCTAATTTTCTCAAATTTGTCTTCAATTTTGCAGCTGTTGGCTCAAATTTTCTTGTAGCATCTTTAAGTTCATCTTTTTGCCTTCAAAATGATATGCAGATAAGTACAAAAATATAGGTAGAAATGAAATGATAAATAGAGATGAGAATGAGAGAAAGAGAAAGAGAGTGAGAGAGACAGAGAAGAAAGTGAGATAGAAATGAAGGCAGGAGAGGATTGGTACATGTGCCATGGAAGCCGAATCTGATGCATTTCCATTTTTAGATAGAGCAAGACTAAAGGAAAAAGGAGAAAGCTTTGGAGAGCTGGGGCTGGGGTGTTGTGTGTTTCTAGAGAGAGAAGGTACATAAGAGAAGTGAATTGTCGGCGGCGAGAACAATGGGGGACTCTAGTGGCAACTTCGTTTCCATTGATATGGAGGACGCCATGTCATTTGCCAGGAAGGTTGATTGCATTTTTCACCACCCCACATTATCGTTTCGATTGTTTTCATCACCTTGATTTTTATTTTTTACCACCTTTTCTTTTTTGAAATTTTGCTTTCTACTACTATCTATAATCTTTTGGATGGTCAATCTCCTAAATGACTTTCCATTTCTCTTTCTTCTTTCTTTTTTTTGGTGCCTCGTGATTTAATGCACAATAATGATACTAGCCATTTTGGATTTATCAAATTGCTTTTATTTTTTATAATGGTGCTTTTTGATGACAATAATTGGAGCTGTTTAAGCTGCAATTTCATTTACGGTACACTGGAATGTAATCCAGTTTTATCTTTCTTCCCAAAACATTTTTTTTGCATTGTAGTTTCCATTTAAATGGGATTATTCTTCCATACATGTTTGGAGTTTTGATCGTTTTTTCTAAGTTTGTGTGGACGAAAACACCCTTCACATTTGGAGGTTGTAGCTCCCGTAATGGGTTTACCAGTTGGGAAACTAGCTAACTGGCTAAAAGGGTCACATGTGTACACTTTTATAAGTTAAGGGGCTAAAAGTCTCCACCTAATTGTTAAGGGACTAAAGTTAACAAGATAAAAAGTTTGAGGGCAATTCAAGTTTTTACCCTTATAAATAATTGTTAACAACAGTAGGCATAATTATTAGGAAACATATCTTAATTGAATAGAACTTGTAATCTATACCACTTAAACAATACCCCATACTTTACTATCAATTTGTTAAGACAAGCCAAAGCATATTTGAAATCTTCTAAAATTCATGCTTGCTGGAATTTTTCTTATTGATTTAGATAAGTATAAGCTTGGGCTCAATGAATCTAATCATATCTGCAAATTCTTCATCTTTCAACTTATCAGTTATATTGTAAAATGTAAGAGAATAGAAACACGGTGTTGTTAGAAGTAAACCTACATGAGCTAAAGATACATAAAAAAAAAAGATTATAACCAGCTCAAATTGTTAAGACAATAAGAGTTCACCAAAAAAATCCAAAAAAGAAAACCACGTATTGAATTCTCCAAACCAATTTTGCTTCTTTAGGCGTGATCACATCAGATACTAGTATTGTTATCAAAATATAAGAATCAAAGATAACAAAACCTAGTCCTTGAGATGTGCTCACATATCGAAGAAATAGAAGGAACTGACCTCCAAGTGAACCAATTTCTTTACCAATTCACTGAACCCTAAGTAAAGCCCTAAAAAGGTTGTCAACCAAAATCAAACCTCAAAGCAAATTATGACTTGGAACACATGTATATCAATTTCTCAGTTTATATACCATTGTTAGGTAAAAATTTGAACTAAAAAAAAGAAGATAATTACTCTCACCAAGAATCAAGATATTTTGTTCCCAAAAATTTTTTAACTAATGAAGAAAATTGAGAAAAGATAGAAAATGATGACTGATTTTTTCTTTCTTGTTGGCTCAAACTTTTTTCTGCTCTTCAAAAACCTTTTCCAAAGAGAAAAAGAATTCTTATATATGGAGTTCTACTATTCTTGATGTGACAGCCCCACCTTCTCCTAAGTCGTACCAAAGGGGTTAGCAGACTGCCTGCCCGGCTCTCGCCAGGACTGCTACGGTGGTAATACACAACCTCAAATCATTCCAGACTATACTAGTGCGCTTAACCGAACCAACAAGCATGAGACGGGAAAACAAAAAAAAATCGAAACGAAAAGTGAATAGTGACTGCCACGTCGCAATCCGACCAAGACCCAATCGAATACAAGTAACTTCCTACAATCCTTGAAATGAATATATACAAACCAAATATGACACATGAACATGAGTACACACACTTTTATAAACCACATTCGTATGTTTACAAATCAAAAGGAAGCATTTAAATCCAAGTACAATTAGGGTTTCCAACTATTGAGAAGCTATACAAAATATCTCAACTAGCTCCACTCAACTCATTCTTCAAAATCAAAAGTCCAAAAGATAGTTCCCTGTAAGGAAAACAAAATTAATGGAGTGAGATTTCGCCCAATAAGGTACCATCAAAACGCTGTTCCAAACAACCTGATACAAAGATTTCTCGGGCCTTAACGTCTGGAAACATTAATGATGATGCAACTACAAAAGATTCAATCCAGGATCACATAAACACAAGAATATTCAATCCAAATACGTTCGTCAAGTAAGCAAAATCAACACCACCCAAGTATAGGGAATAAAAGGATACGAATGGCTCTCAAGAGCCCTTTTCCTCTTTTACAATACTTGATCTCATCTCATTGACTCTCCGTCAATGTATACAGGGTAATCATAACCGTAGACTCCTCTTTGCTCCGATTTTTCGTCCACTACACATTCCCCTTATCGGGCCCGAACACCAAGCAGTACAGAATTGGTAATACTCGAGTATACCGGAATCAAGGGTCTCATACCCAAAGATTCCCAAATACAATCCCCATGGCTTGTCAAATGTCCTCGACCAAGTCCTTACCGGCTCGAGTCAATTGACTTCCAATGAGGTAGAGCTCGGAGTGAACAGTAAAGGTCCAGAGTTAACAGTAAAGGTCGGTATCCAAACGACACCAAATCAAGTACAGTCAAGAGTATTCAAGTGATATAATAAACAGTCAAGTAGGCCAGAGAGTAAGAGAGTGGTAAAGTACACCTTTGCCTCACCTAGCCCAAACAATAATCACAACTAGTCCAATCACAGAATTCAAGTACAAGAAAGCCACGGAAAAACAAACATGTGAGTAGTACACTCACCAAGTCAAACAAAGTAATTTCGCAAGTTTTCGCCCGACGTGAGCCTCGGATCACCGGCACGCCCTATAATAATCAAGAAAGTACAATTAATACTCGAACACGAGTCGAATACCTTTTTAAATGAACTATTAAGGCAAAAAACCAAATATAGCTTGGAAATGAAAATACATAACATTTAGGGTTAAAAGTAGAAACAAACCCTAGAACCGTTCATTTCTATCCAATCTCAACCCAACTCACAAGAATCCAATATCCTAAACATTTGAACAGCATTTCCCCTAAAATTTCAGCTTTTCCAACCTACAATCAACCATTAAAATGCATCCAAAACAACCACAAGCACCCAAACAATTCATAGGCCATTCAATATACTTCATTAGAGTCACAATACCCCTCAATTATAGCCAATTAGAAGCTCAACAACCAACCATAGAAAAGCCCTAATTAGAAACCCTAAATCTGAAATTTTTTGGCACAAGCGAAAATTTGCCGCAAACAACCGCAATTACCGCACAAGAGGTCAATTTAACACCATGTAGAGCCATCAATTCAAGCCAACCATATCCATCATAGGAAAATAGAAAATTCTCCAAAAAAATCAGAAATTTAGCTAATTACACTCTAATCCATAAAATTTTCCATAAAATCACCTAACTAGCTACCATAAGGCACCAATTGGCCATTATTAGAAACAAAAAGTGAGTTCCAAGCAAAGTACCTTAACTCTTCAAGAAAGGTAGTAGCTTAGGGATTTTTCTTCCAAAACAACTCCATCAAGTCCTTCAAACTTGTGAGAACCCGTAAATACCCTAAAAATTTTCCTAGGGTTTTAGTTCCCTTAATTGCATAATTTTTGCATTTTCTGGCTTAGAAACATTTTCTGGGTTGATTTTATGAGCAATTATAGTTTTTAGATGATTTTTCTAGTATTGGTGAGTTTTTAGAAAATTAAGAATATATACTGGACGTGGGACCCACTAGTGCGAAAAGTTCGAAAAAATTCGGCCAATTAGGTTAAATTCCGGATACTGTGTAAATTTTATCGGGTGTTAAGAGATAAGTAGAGTGTGTGAAGTGATTGAGAAAAGAAGTGATAAGAATGCATTAAATAGAGTGACAAGTGTCACCATGTTATTGGTTTTCCTTTAAGATTTACTATTCACAATTTTGACTTTTTTGACCAAAGGATTAAATATCCAAAAATTGCATAAAATTCACAATTTTTCTTCTCTTGTTGGCCGGCCCTCTCTCTCAAGTTCAAGGGAGGAAGAAAACCTCTTCAAGTCTTGATTTCTTCTTGCTTCAATCCATAACTCAACCAACTAAACTAGTTTCTACTCCATAAAATCTTTCTAGTTGGTGTTAGTGGTTGGTTTGGTGAAGTTTTTGGAAGAGCTAAGGTGTCCAACACCTCTACCTCTCTTGTTACTAGGTGAGTGGTGTGTGTATCTTCCTCCTACATCTAATGATGCTTAAGTTATGCTTATTAGTGATTAAAGTGCTGAAATTTCTGGTTTTTATCTTGACTTGAAGTGATTTGGTGAAGTTTTCCATTTATTGATGATTTTTCTGGTTTAATTGGATTATGATGGTGTGGTTGTTTGTGATGATTGGCAATGGCCTATAATAACTCTAGTGGGTGTGAAATGTGGATAAATGCAACCAATTTTGGATTTGGAATGAAAACTGAAAAGTTAGGGTTCTTAAATCCCCAATTCTGTCCGGTTTTGGATCATAGGGTTAGAGGCCGAATTTGACTTTGCTCAAAACATGAAAGTTGTAGGTATTGATGTGTTTGAGGTGCCTGTAAAATTTCAGGTCATTTGGATTAGTGTGGAATGAGTTATGACGAAATTACTGTAGCTGTTCTGCTTTGGACAGAATGCGAAAACTGTACTGGTTATTGGCCATTTTGACTGGAATTGGTTTGGATTTAGTTGTTGGTGTCTTCTGATGAAATGTAGCTGGATGTCTTAGCTAACATATGCCTTTGGAATTTCGGCATTTGGACTTGTATAGACTAAGTTATAGTAATTACAGTTTTGTGTGATTTGCAAACCTGTTTTGGTAATTCTGGTATAGTATTTGGCATTTTCGACCTAGTTAAGCTAGGAACTGGATTGAGTGACCTTCTTCATTGTTGTAGCCCTGTTCCATAGCTTCGAAGCGGTGGGTCTTACACCCCCATCCGATAATCGTAGTGAGAGTTGTGCCATTACCGCATTATGAGGTCGAATCCGGTTTTCTTTCCAAGGCCTAAGTTTAAGGCCTTTCTTAATTCCTGGTTTGCTATCATGCTTGTATATGTTTATAAAACCCTATTGGGGTTGTGATTGGCATTGCTATATGACTCGTTATCGAGTCTCATTGCATTTGTTTACTTGTTCTAGGGCGTGACGGTGGTTCACGACATTCCCCTGACGGAAGTGCATGAAATAGCACTTATTTGATTTGTGAGTATACTACTCACTTAAATGTTACAATGTGGCTTTGTTATATGTGTAATTGATGCCTTGAAGGCTTATTTGCTTATTGGAAGTGATTAAGGTGAGGGTGTACTTGACCGCCCTCACCCCTTGTGATTTTATTCATGGTTAATGACTGTTCACTGAAATACTGTACTGGTTATATGAAATACTGAATTCCACTCATGGAAACTGATTTGGTGTCGTTTGGATGAATGTCCAACGGCTTTACTGTATCACTGAGCTCAACCCCGTTTGGTAGTCAATTGGATCGAGCCGGCGAGGGCTTGGTCGTGAAAATTGTCTTGCCACGGGGACTGTACTGAGGAACCTTGTAGTAATGAGACTCTTGGTTCCGGTATACTCGAGTATTACCAAAAGTGACTGAATGGAGTGCGGGCCCGGTTGGGGTATGATTGGTGGAAGGAAAGGAAGTAAAGTGAGGTCTACGGTTTTGGTACTTTTAACATTGACGGAGGGTCAATGAGGTTGGATCAAGATTGCAAGTGTGGAAATGGGCTCTTGAGAGCCAACCGTATCCTTTCACTGGTTTGATTTATCTCTTAATTGCATATTTGAACTGAACGGTTATGATTATGTGATCTTGACTGCTTTTGTGTGATAGTTGCTCACTGGGCTTTAGCTCATACCGTGCCATTTGTTTTCCTTACAGGAAAATGACCACTTTTGGAAAGAATGTGCTAGTTGGTTCAAGTTGAGCTCATGTGAATGTATATTTTGAATAGCTCCTTGAGGGTGAAAACCCTAAGTGTTTTGTTGCAACCAATGGTTGGCTTGTAAATGGTTATTTGTACATGTATGAACTAGTTGAATATTTGATATGCCGTCTTGGCTTGCAAATGTTGGTTTCCAATGTATATATATGTTTGGTCGATGCTTGGTTGGATTTCGAACTGATACGCGTTTCAAACGGAAAAGAGGAAAAAAAATTTGGAAAAAGGAAAGGGCCAAATCCGGCCGGATTCTGACGTGTCCTCTACTGTTCATCGCGGCTTCGATTTTCGTTTTTTTTATTTTGTGATTTTGACCTATTTGCACGCGTTGGTAAGCTCCGGAGCGCATTAGATCGACGTTAACTGATCCGTAGTCCTGGCGAGAGCTGGGCAGGCAGTCCGCTAACCCCTTTGGTTCGCCTTAGGGGAAAGTGGGGCTGTTACAAAACTCCCTTAGCAAGTCGATTTTGTGGACTAATTCAAGAGTTAATCGGTTAGTTTTCAAGATTTGTGCAAGAATAGAAGATGAAAGGTTGATGTGAGGACTTGCAAATTCCTTATATTTTTCTTAAAATGCCCTTTTATTTGGAAATTATTCATTTAATATGGCCCTACTATCCAATCATCCCACAATAAGTGCAAATGAACCTAGAAAGTAGGGTTTCACTTTTCGTTTTCAAGAAAGAGCGAATTAGGGTTTTCACGTTTTTTCGTAGTGTGACTATTCGGTACCGAGTGAGGATCAAATTTGGTAGCTAAGAGTAAATTTTGGATGAGAAAATATTATATGATTAGAAGTGATAATAATAAGTTAGTGATTAGAAGGTAAAAAAAAAATCCTAATATATGCAATTTAAGAAAAATCGGTTGAAACCGACGAGTATCGATCACTACCGATTGAACCCACCACTTGACCACCACTTCCTTACCACCACATACCCTTGATATTTTTGCAAAATATCCCCCCTCATACTCATCCATATGGCCAAAATTTGTGGCCAAAAATGCAAGGGAAAGAGAGAAAAATTTGCATGGCTTTGGTGGTGACAAGTGTCACCACCCTATGGCTCTTTGATTAATTTTTTTTCCTTGTTCTTTTATCCTTCATTTCAGCTTATTTTCCTTCATTTCTTTCTGTTTTGGTCGAGCAAGAGAGAGAGAGAGAGAGAGAGCAAGAAAGAAAAACCTTCAATCCATCTTGATTTGCACCATTTGAGTGAAAGAAACAAGATTCTAAACTGATTAACTTGTGAGTTGTGAACTTGGGAAGCTAAGGGAACAAAAAATTTCAAGAGGAGGTGAAGTATTACTCTTGCAAGCCCTTTTGTTGAGGTATAAGGTCTGATCCATGGCTTTGGTTCTTTTATTTTTGTTTAAGTTTTTATATAACTCATGTTTTGGTTAGATTAGTAGCTATACAAGTTGTTGTGATGATTTTGGGGTGATGTATGTAAGCTAGGGTTTGACTGATTTCCTTCTCATACTTGTTGTATGAATGGTATATGATGTATATAAGCTTGTATAAGAGGTTGTGGTAGTGATTAAATCAAGAAAATGAAGAGATTTCCCTTGAAATCCCAAAATTCCAGATTTCTGGAAATCTAGGACTCAATTCTGCCCATTTTTGTTGGACTAGGTTAGAGGCCGAATCAGGCTTGGAACAAAACATAAAAGTTGTAGAGAATGATATTTTATCATTTTCTACAAAATTTCAGCCCAATCGGAGCAACGTAGCCTGTAAAAAGACCAAAATACCGTCACTGCCCTAGAATGCATCCAGTGATCCGTTTTAGACAGTTCATCCATTTGGCCATGTCTATTCACTATGATCCGTGCTGATTTAGTCCTTTCACAAAACATTAAAGTTTTAGTACGTTGTCTTAGCTTTTCAATGCCTCCAAGAACACCTTAAACGGACTTTGGTAGGCTAAGCTATGACATTTAAACATAGTACGGTTAACTAGCCGGTTAGTTGGATTTTGGTTCTATGAATTGGGAATTGGACTAGGTTACACTGGAATTTGGACTAAGTGTTCTTCATCAAAATTGTAACCCTGTGTCTTAGCTTCAAAACGGTATAAGTTGTACCTCAATCCGATAAGTGTAGCCTCTGATGTGTCCATTCCGCAAAAACCCATCAAATCTGTCTTTTGTTAAACTTCATTTCCGCACTTGTTGTTAGCTTGATTTTTGTTCTCGTATTGTCTTGAGCCGATTGAACAGCTATTGAAATGAATTTGGGTTGTGAGTAACTTTGGGTTTGATTGAGGAAAAGAATGAAGCCATAAATGGCTGGAAAATAGGTAAATACAAAGGGCGTGCTGCCCAAATTTACGCTCGAGAACTAGGTCGATATACTTGCGACTTGAGAGCGAATACCATGCGAACCATTTAGGGTATTTACGTTTTCTTTTCCACTTTGGCTCAAATAGCAATTTTAAAGTTTTACAAGTGAGTCTAAGTTTACAAATATTTTACTTAGGTCCTTTGGTTTCAATGTACTCTTTTCACTACCCAAAACCATATTTATACTTTGTACTAGTACGTATTCGACTTGTCTTTGAATCACTTAAATCTTTGATGGTTGAAGCATAATGTATTCTTTTGATTCTATTAGGGTTCATTGGTGACTGACGGTATTATCCGGAAGAATATTTTGGATATTATTTTGTGTAAATAGGTGAGTGTTCCTTGTTTGTTATATCTTCCTTGACTTCATGACTTGTTGTTATTGTTTGATAATGTGTTAAATGTTTCCAATGATTTCCAAAATGAATTTTCTAGGTGAGCGTGTACTTTATCGCGCTCGACCTAAATGAAACGTGAAATTTTCAATGATTTAATGATTAATACATTAATTGCGCATGATGTAAGCCTTTTGGCTGAACTAGGCCCTGCCCTTCGTTACCGATCGACTCGAGCCAGAAGCGGACTCGGTCGGGCGATATGGTGACCCTGGGTGTGAACGTCGGTATACTCGAGTATTACCTTGTAGGTTGGTGGAGCCTGGCCAATGTCCAGGAGGGGGTGAATGAAACGAAAGAACGAACGAGGGTTTTAATTACAAAATTCATTTTTCAAAAGAATGAAGGAATAAGGGGAAATGTCACGAGAACGAACGAACGAACGAATTTATGGCTCCTTGTGAGCCCGTATCCTTTTAATGTATGTGTTAATATCGCTTTCCATAGCAAATGTTTCTTGAATTATTGATGCTCTATGTTTAATGTATTGGATTGATTATTTGATTATGTGTTCGGAACCTCACTGAGCTTTTAGCTCATCCCTTTAGTTTTGTTTTCCTTAACAGGGGAAGGCATGCAAGGATGAGAGCTTGGTCTAGCTCTTTGTTTTTGTAATAGTTCTCGCCCTAGTGCTTGGCACGGGCTGGTTGTATGGTGAAGTGAGAACCTTTGTACATTTGATGGTTGTACTTCCTTTTGAGATAGTAATGTATAAATAAGTTTCACTTAAGTTTTGGATTGTTGTATGTTATTCCTTTGGTTGTATTCCGGATTTGATTAAGGAACGACTGAGTCCCGGCGAGAGCTTGGCAGGCGGTCTACCGAACCTTTTGGTTCACCTTAGGGGGAGGTGGGGCTGTCACAGTTGAAGCTTTCTTTTCTTTTCTCTCTAGAGAGGTTCGGCCAAGGAGAGCATGAAATGAGGATGATTTGGGTCAAAATTGGTCTTTTAGTAAAGTTAAAGAAAGTTAGGCAAAAGTTAGGCAAGTCTACTTTGACTAAGTGGTGACACTTGGCACTTTGTTGTTGCTTGAAGTTATTTTCTTGTCTCCCTATGGTTAATCCATCTAGGTAACCTCTAATTATCTCCTAACACCTAGGAATTAAATTCCTTTATGCGAAAATTTAACCTAATTAGCCGAATTTCTCTCACTTAATGCACTAGCGGGTCCCACGTCCAATATACACGCTTAATTTCTCATGAACTAATTTATACTAAAAAAATGATTTAAAACTATATTTACTGATGGAATATTGTTAAAAGTAATATAGTAAAGAAAGAAAAAAAGGGTGCACAGGAATAAAATAATGTCTAAATAAATTTTTTTTTCTGGGTTCTCACACTTGACTCTTCCCTTTGTATATGAAACAATCAGCTATTTAATAAAATGGTAGTGAATAAGAAGAAATGCATATAGATGCATGCATGATTAATAAGAGTAAAAACATCAATCAAACACACACACATAAGATAAAGGAGAACGACAAAAGAGCTAGGATGAAGCTAAAAAAATGGAATGATGAAAACCTAAAAAGCTTAAAAGGTTAAAGTTCCTATGATCACACATAATTTATTAAACGTGCATGAATTTAGTAATCCAGATCAACAAAAAACTAACCTCAGGGGTAACAAAATTCTTTGATGAATAAAACACCTTATCCGTCTTTGTTCGGTTACGATCAGTTCGGGCGCAAACTTAGACAACCGAGTGAATTGACTCTCATACTCGGCTACGGTTTGAGTTCCCTGGCGAAGCCGAATGAATTCATTTTCCTTTTTTTCTTGGATTAGAGGAGGGAAAAAATTGGCGTTAAATTCTCTCATGAAATTCGCCCACGTCCTCGGGGTTCGTTCTCTTTCCCATTTCATTCGAATGACATTCCACCAGGAACGGGCGGCTCCCTCTAGTTGAAAGACAGCAAATGTCACCTGTCTCTCCTCGGTATAGTGTAAATCAGCAAAAATATCGATTATCTTCTCCAGCCACTTCTCAGCCACGTCAGGATCAGGGCCTCCTAGAAATTTGGGTGGGGAGAACTTCTGAAATCTCTCAAGGGTTCTATCCTCGCCCTCTATGTGATTACCAGGGTTCCCAGGGTTGGGGTTAGGGTTTTGACCCTATTGCTGCACCACTTGGGCAAGCAAATCAGTCATTTGCTGCATGGCAGCAGCTATTTGGACGTTGGGGTCAACCCTAGGTTCAGGGTTTGGTCCATATGAGGTTTCTCCAGTGCCCCTCTCAGATGTAGGTTGCCTAATTCCATGCCCACGGCCTCGTCTACTACGAGTGCCTTCCATTGGTCTAATCAATCCAGGGTCGAAACGAGAATAAAATATTAAACATAGGTAGGCAAAAGCAAGTAGCAAGAGGTGTGCACAGATCAAAAGCATACATATATAACATAACTGTACCAAACAAGCCACACAGTAGCAATCAATTAGATACAAATATGAAAAATCCATGAAAGCCGCGGGGTCATCCAAAAGTACTATAGACAAACTAGGTCACAAGTACAAGAATAACTAACGAAAAGCTTTTCCCCCATAGGGCTCCGTCCTTAATCTACGAGAACAACACCATTTATATCTTAATCAAGGTTGATCATGCTTAACAACACCTGAACAGACTGCGCGAAGTTCCATCGAATCACATTTCTAGTTCGTCCAAGTCCTTTCTAACCTAGGCTCTCATTTCTTTTGTATTCGGGCGCAAGAATCCCATCTACGATAATTCACAACTCGAGCCAGCCGGTCCCAAGAGTAAATCATCCATATTAAAGATTCCTACTCGACAAACATACCTAACTTCCTCAAGTCCCATGATAAAGATCTTTACACTTATGACATGCATGGTTCATAGCTTATACTCAAACGAGCACTTAGACACATTCACGAAATCAGGACCATAACACCACTGGCCCAAGCTCACTCCGCGCAGAGACCACGCGAAGCAGCTCTGATACCACCAGTGACAGCCCCACCTCACCCTAAAGCGAACCAAAGGGTTAGGCGGACTGCCTGCCCAACTCTCACCAGGACTACGGAGTCCATTCCCACAAACCCAACATAGTACGTGCGAAAGGATTCAAAGAAAACGAACAATCGGAAACTACATATATTTTCATTGGAGTCTTGAACAAATTAACATACAGTACAATCCGAGGTATTCATACTACACAAAATACAATTAGGGCTTCGTTTTCAAAAGAGCAAGTACAATTAGGGTTTCCAACCATTGAGGAGCAATACAAAATATTTAACTAGCTCAACTCAGGCTTCAAAGTCACAGTTCCAAAGAGTGGTTCCCTGTAAGGAAAACAAAGGTAACAGAAAGGGGTGAACTTATGCTCAATGAGGTACCAAACATATAGGGATAAAATCATGGCCTTTCATGTTGAATCAATCAGATACATATACCGGATATAAGGAAAGCATTTAAACACCATGGTTCAAAGGAAAAGGATACGAGTGGCTCTCAGGAGCCAGATTTCCATTTGCAGTACTTGATCCGAACCCGTTGACTCTCCGTCAACGTAATTAGAACCAACATGTCCGTAGACCCCACTTTACACCAATTTCCGTCCACCAAACATACCCCTACCGGGCCCGAACTCCATACAGTACAGAAATGGTAATACTCGAGTATACCGGAATCAAGAGTCTTAATACCCAAAGATTCCCAGAACAGACTACTGTGGTTCGTTATCTAATCGACCAGGCCCTTGCCGGCCCGACTTAAGTCACTAGCCACAAGTGTTGAGCTTAGAGGTCACAGAAAGGACGTTGGATACCAGCCTCCAAACGATGTCCGAACAGATTCAGATACAGTTAACAGACTATACACAGTAAATAGGCATATGGACAGACAAGAGAGCGAGTGTGATAAAGTACACCCTCGTCTCCAACAGAATAAACATATAGTACAGTCATTCAGATCACAGATTGCAAGTATAGAAATCAAGTTAAGTAACAAATAAGGGGAGTGGTACACTCACCAGTTCAGGTACAGGTACTTCCAAAAATTTCCACCCAAAGTGGGCTGATCACCGTGAAACTCTAAGAATAACAAAGGTAAAACAGTTGACATTTCTTCATCCAAAACCGAGTAAATAGGATGCACAAATGAGGTTCGATTACTAGTCAGGTACCTCTCCAAGTTATATACTAGTACGAAAAATAAAAGACGGCTTAAGAATAAAAGAAAACAGTTGGTCCTAAGGACATACATGACCCAAAACCCCTCACTCCTCTCAAAATCATACTTACAATGGTGTACTAGCTCATATCTCAAGGTGAAATTGAAAGCGAGAATAATTCCAAGAAACAGAATTTTTTCCAGTTTTGCTCACCCCTAATTGAAAATCTTATCTCAGAATTCTTAAGTCCGAAATTGGTAAAATTTACACCGTTGAAAAATAGACTCAAAGGGGTAAAATTTCTCAGAAGATTCAGATCACAAGCCAATCAAATTCGAGCCTCAAATTGCTGTCGTAACCAGAAAAGGCAGAATAGGTATACAATTTCGGTTAACTTTGAAAAATCACCATAAATTCCACAGACCAAACCAGAGACTGAAATTTACACGGTTCATAGCCCTATGAATCTAGTTTAAAACACAACAAACGGAACTCAATTCTGATATTTTGACATCCAGATATTGCAGATTTCCCAGAACTGCTCCGGGGTTCCTGCGAAAATTTTAACAGCGTTTCCCCTTGTTTTTCTTACTTTTTGCCCTACAATTCAACACCAAAGTCAACCCAAATCAACCACAACCTCAAATATACTTCACAATCTATTAAAAATATCTAATTAGGGTCACAATACCCTTCATATATAGTCAATTACAACACAAGGTTAATAATGTAACCAAAAACCAATTTAAAAGACAATAGGCCAAACAGGCAGGTTTGATGTCTCTCGATGTTTCGATCGTAACCTAAGCTACGCTTATCGGATTGGGGTGTAATTTATACCGTTTCGAAGCTAATAGAAAGGGATACAATGTTGCAGAAGGTCACTCAGTCCAATTCATAGTGAAACTAGGTAAACAATGCAGTATACTAAACCAGAACCGCAAAAACAGGTGAACAAACCGCATTATAGTTAACGAACTGTAATTCAGGCTACCTAAGTCCAAATCAAGTGATTCCAAAGCCATCTGAAAGCTAAGACATCAGGACACATTTCTTCAGAAGACCTCAACAACCAATTCAGAAGTATTCCCAACCAAAATAGCCAATTACAGAAGCAATTCTCAAGTTCGGGTAAAAACAAGGCAGCAGGGGTATTTCAGTCTTTTCACAAGCTACGCTACTCCGATTGGCCTGAAATTTTGGAGGCATCTCTAAAATATTATTCCCTACAACTTTCATGTTTTAACTCAAGGCTAATTCAGCCTCTAGATATGATGAACAGTGCCGGGCAGAAAGGGGGGTAATCGAAACCCTAACTTCCGAAATTTCCGTTCAATGCGGAAATTTTCCGCAATTAACCACCACTCACATCCTCTAGATTCATTTTAGATCATTTCCAACCATCATACATGGCTACATAATAATAATCATATGAAGACAGAAAAATCACAAATAAATATAAAACTTCACCAATTTCATCCAAAAATCACAAAATAACCACTAAAATCATCACTTAAGCTCACATTAATCACTAATTAAGCATTATTGAAGAGAGAAAAGGAGTTCCTCCATCACTCACCTTACCAAGTCAAGAAAGAAGCAACTTAACACCTTAAGCTTCCAAACCACTTCACAACCAAGCTTAACTCCACCAAACTAAGAGGTTTTATGGAGTAATTGGAAGATTAATCGGTTTAATTGAAAGATTGGGCAAGATTGTGGAGAGTTTTCTTTTCTTTTGTTGCTTGAAGAGGCCGGCCAAGAGAGGGAGAAAAATGGTGAATTTTGATATTAATTTGGTAAAGGCATGAATAGTTGTCAAAATGGCAAGATTTAATCACATGGTGACACTTGTCACCCCATTAAATGCATGAATATCCTTTTGTTCCCTTTCACTCTAATCCATAAGGTATCCTCTAATTATCTCCTACCACCCGATAATTTAAGCCCAGTATCCAAAACTTGACCTAATTGGCCGAATTTTTTCGAACTTTTCGCACTAGCGGGTCCCACGTCCGGTATGCGCTCTTAATTTCTCCAAAACTAACCAATACTAGAAAAATCACCTAAAAACTATATTTACTCATAAAAATTATCTAGAAAATTTTCCTAATAAAGAAAATGCAGAAAACAAGCCATTAAATAGAATAAAACCCTAGAAAATGAGAAAATTACGGGTTCTCACAATTTGGCTTTGGAGGTCTTCATAAAAAATATAGGTATATGTCTTGGCTTCGATATGCCATAAGATTCGTTTCAATCCAATAAGGGTAGCTTCAGTTATGGATATTGTGCCGAAAGGTGTATTTGATAGTTTATGATGTGTAAGTGGTTGATTTGAGATGAATTGGTGTTGCTTGTAGGTTGGAAATGAAGCATTTATGGGGAAATGCTATCCGAACTTTGCGAATGTATGATTGTTTTGAGTTTGTGATTTAGGGCTTGAACTCGGGCAAGATAATGATATATGATGGATGGTTTCTGAGCTGTGGAGGTGAGTGACCCTAAACGGCTTCCAAAGTTACTTACGAAGTATTTCTTGCATTATTTACTCGTTTGCATATCATGTGTGCCGGCATGTGAGTCCATGAAATGATTTGGCTTAAATGAGTTCTTGGGGAGTCTTGTGCTGAACACCAACGTCTCCTCTACTATTTGCCTGGAGCCAACGTCTCCACCACTTTCGTGAGTTCGTGACATGATCTGGAGCACCAACGTTGCTCCCCCCTTATTGTTTAACGTTAAGTAATTTATTTGAGCATTGGGTGTTTAAGTGCAATGATTTCACTGGCTCACGAGAGCAATAAACGTACATTTGATCATTGACTCGTGACATCATCGAAGTGCATTATCTTGAAATATATTTGAGTACTGATTTTGCTGGTTACTCACTGAACTTTTAGCTCACCCCAAAAATATTTTATTCCCCTCCACAGGGCTCGTGGCGAAGGAAGGCTTGTAGTACTTATTCACGTGACTGGATGGCATATATCTTGTGCAGTTTAGATTTGGAATCATTTTATGTATAGTTGGGAATTGTTTCCGCTTCGCTTATGACATGTAATTATTGGAGAATTTGATGTATATTTGAGATTTATATTGTAATCTATTTGAAGATTGTAGTGAACGGCTGAGTCCCGGCGAGAGCAGGGCAGGCGGTCCGCCGAACCCTTTGGTTCGCCTTAGGGTGAGGTGGGGCTGTCACGGTTGGTATCAGAGCTTAGGCTTCAGATTCCTGTAGTGTATCCTAGGCTTGAAGTTTATGATGCCGGACTGTGGGTTTGGTTTGAAATATTAGTGATTCTTGCGAGATGTCTTGACTTGATTGGTACAAGATGGAATGTCGAGGACAACATTCTTTTAAGGAGGGGAGTTTGTGACGCTCCGAAAGGATGAGTGTGAGAACTCGAAAATTTTTATATATTTTCAAGACATTATTTTGTTTCCTTGTCTATAATTTTATGCCTTTCTTCAATATATTCATTTCTTATACATTTTTATAAGGGAATATAGTTTTCAAATCATTTCCTTGATACAAGTTAGTCCACGTTAAGTTTGAAGTGTATTATCAACGTGGGACCCGCTAGTGCGGTAAATGCGATATATTTTTATCAACTTGATTTAATTTTGTATTAAATGATATTAAATTACAAGGTGCTAAGAGATAATTAGATGTTACCTATATGAATTAGTATTGGAGAAACAAAAAGATAAGTTTTAAACTAAAAGGTGACAAGTGTCACCATCCTATTCACTCTTGGACTTTTGACCATCTTACCTTAACTTTACTAAAATCAAAATTTGACCAAAAATCAAGCCATTTATTCCTTCTCATGGCTGAAATTAGAGAGCAAGAGAGAGAAAAAAACCTTCATCTTTCACTCCAATTTCTTACTTCAATCTTGAGTTTTAACCGATGGAATTGCAAATCACTTCATAGAAGTTGGTTACTAAGGAGATTCCAAGGTCTTGGTGGAGTTATTTTGGAGAATGAACCACTAAGCTACTATCGTTTGTGAGGTATCAAGGTACGGTTTGTAAATATTCATTGTTTGTTGGCAATAATGGTGAATTCATGACTTGTGGTGGCTAGATATGTGATTTTATGGAAGATTTTATGGATTAGAGTGAAGTTAGCTAAATTTCGGATTTTATGGAGATTTTTCTGATTTTATATGATGATCATGGCTTAATCATGGTATGATGGCTTGTAATGGTGTAAAATGAAGCTTGAATATGTTAGTTGAAGTTGGTTGCGGAAAATTTCTGGTTTGATACGAAATTCCAGGTTTAGGGTTTACATTTGCCCTGTTCTGACCGGATTTATTCGAGTATGTTATAGGCTGAATCAGGCTTAGGTTAAAAAATGAAAGTTGTATAAAATGGTGTTAACTAGATGCCTACAAAATTTCAGCTCGATCAGAGCATTGTAACCAATAAAATGACGGAAATATCCTTGACTGTCCATGAACCCTGTTCCGCGCCCAGATTTCTGTTTTCGTGGAAATTTTCATTTTTGAACATGAAAATGCATGATTTGGCTTTGGAGGTCTTCATAAAAAATATAGGTATATGTCTTGGCTTCGATATGCCATAAGATTCGTTTCAATCCGATAAGGGTAGCTTCAGTTATGGATATTGTGCCGAAAGGTGTATTTGATAGTTTATGATGTGTATGTGGTTGATTTGAGATGAATTGGTGTTGCTTGTAGGTTGGAAATGAAGCATTTATGGGGAAATGCTATCCGAACTTTGCGAATGTATGATTGTTTTGAGTTTGTGATTTAGGGCTTGAACTCGGGCAAGGTAATGATATATGATGGATGGTTTCTGAGCCGTGGAGGTGAGTGACCCTAAACGGCTTCCAAAGTTACTTACGAAGTATTTCTTGCATTATTTACTCGTTTGCATATCATGTGTGCCGGCATGTGAGTCCATGAAATGATTTGGCTTAAATGAGTTCTTGGGGAGTCTTGTGCTGAACACCAACGTCTCCTCTACTATTTGCCTGGAGCCAACGTCTCCACCACTTTCGTGAGTTCGTGACATGATCTGGAGCACCAACGTTGCTCCCCCTTACTGTTTAACGTTAAGTAATTTATTTGAGCATTGGGTGTTTAAGTGCAATGATTTCACTGACTCACGAGAGCAATAAACGTACATTTGATCATTGACTCGTGACATCATCGAAGTGCATTATCTTGAAATATATTTGAGTACTGATTTTGCTGGTTACTCACTGAACTTTTAGCTCACCCCAAAAATATTTTATTCCCCTCCACAGGGCTCGTGGCGAAGGAAGGCTTGTAGTACTTATTCACGTGACTGGATGGCATATATCTTGTGCAGTTTAGATTTGGAATCATTTTATGTATAGTTGGGAATTGTTTCAGCTTCGCTTATGACATGTAATTATTGGAGAATTTGATGTATATTTGAGATTTATATTGTAATCTATTTGAAGATTGTAGTGAACGACTGAGTCCCGGCGAGAGTTGGGCAGGCGGTCCGTCGAACCCTTTGGTTCGCCTTAGGGTCAGGGGGGCTGTCACATAGATGTGCAATAGAACTTTCATAACTTAAGATTATCAAGGTTGATCGTCCATTACCTCCCTTGATGAACTAGACAGAAATTTTGGCCCCTTAGCTGCTCAAGAAAACTGTGGATAGCAGCCTTCTTTCCTAGCTTGATGTGTTCTCCAAGTGATTAGCTAAGTACGGTTGAAATTTGAGGTGAATTGGGGGGAGATTTGGTGAAGGAAATGAAGAAATTTTGAAGTGCTCTTGAGTTGTTTTTCTCTCTTTGTTAGCCGGCCAGATGAGAGAGCAAGAGAGAGAAATTGTCGTCTGAAATGAGGCTTCCAAAGGAAGCTTAATGACTAAGGATTGGGTGCACAAAAGTCAACCACAAAAAGTGCGCGCACGCGCGCGTTTTGTGCTAGATTCCTCTGAAGTTTATTGCACTTGTGCACTAAACCTCTAAGTCACTTATATTCATATAAATATTATTCACTCTTACTTGCCCCAAAATAAGGGTCTAAAGTCCCTCAATTAAATCGCGCACATAAAAACACGTACTTCCAATTTGTGCGCGATAAAGCGAAATCTCTAAGAAATTCTTATAACGTTAGTATTTTTAACTAATAATTGAGCACTTAAACATAAAAACACCTATTTTGAGACTAAAGTACAAGTCTCCAATTTTCCAAGTCTATTGTATCCTTGATTCAATTATTTACTCCAATCGCGTATGTACCATTTTCACTTAACGAGTCTTCAGAAATTAAATTTTGAAACGAGTCACTTTAAAAATATAACTAAGCTATAGATCCCTCTAATTAGGTCTAAAAAGGTTAGAAAATAATATGCAAGGCAAATAGGCAATTAAATATTTAAATAAACTAGTAACAGGAGTTTAAAATAAATGAATTTTGCGAGTCCTCACGACTTTTCTTAATCTACTATTGATCATTCTTATTTTTTTTCAAAATTAATACACCCTAATTCAAATATAGTCTCAAAAAACGTGTACTTGTTGTTCCGAACTAAACGAGTTTTTGTAAAGTAACTTTTCTAACAAAACGCTTTAAAAACATAAGAGAGGTGTTTTTCCATATAAATGAACTTTAAATAGTTGAATTAAATAATTAATTAAACCAGCAAAATAAAAATGAAATAAGAAAATTTTTCGGGTCCTCACAACTTCCCCTCCTTAAAAGAATTTCGTACTCAAAATTCATACCTTCTGTAATCTCAGATAATCCTGAACCCTGTTTTGTGATCATATCATATATTCTTGCAGATGCCACTGGTCAGTTTTCTTTTCTATTGACTTGTCGAGGGACAGTTCTATTTCCTTGTTGAGTGGTAGTCTATCGGGGATACCTCCTTGGACAATCGTGAACTTTATGGTTGGTACTCCCACATCCCATACACTTTCCTCCCTTTAGCCAACAGTTTTCTTCGGTATGATTTGTCCTTCCACAATATCCACAGGTCGGACATGACATTGTGACTTGACATGCTTGTGAGGTTTCCTTTGATCGTATCTGTCCGACTGGAGTTCCTCGTGACATAGTTCATTTTGGTTCCTTTTTCATGAGTGGTGCAGGAAGTGATAGTCTTACTCCATCCTCTCATTTTCTAATTTTGGGTGCTGATCCAATTTCTTTTAGTCTATTATTGGATGTATCTCTTTTCTTCGCTTGAAAGGCTCTCAATTGGGCTTTTGCGCTCTCTACCCTTTGCGCTTTCTCGAGAGCGTCACTAAATGTTTCAATCTGTGCTGCGACAAGGGCATCTTGGATTTCTAAGCCTAATCCTTGGATAAACCGTCTTATTCTCTTCCGTTCAGTAGCCACCAATTCTGGAGCATATGTAGATAATTTTTGTGAAACGTGTTTCATACTCGGCCACATTAAGAGTTCCTTGACGAAGCTTTATAAAATCGTCTTCTCTTTTTTCTTCGACAAGTGGAGGAAGAAATTTCTCATTAAACTCTTGCACAAAGTTTATCCAAGTCCATGGAGTTTGATCCCTTTCCCACTTGTTTCGTATAACATTCCACCAAACTCGAGCCACTCTTTCAAGTTGAAATACAGCAAAGGTGACTTGTCTTTCCTCTGTGTAATCCAAGGCATCGAATATATTCCTTATATTCTCTAACCAATTCTCAACCACTTCTGGGTCAGGTCCTCCAGAAAATTTGGGCGGGAAGAATTTTTGAAACCGCTCCAAAGCTCGATCCTCCCCTATCTCTTGGCTTTAACGTTGGTTTCCTTGCCCAATCCCTTGACCTTGTTGAGCTACTAAGAGCTCTAATATATCCGTCATGCGAGTTAAAACTACTCCCATTTGGTCATTTCCTCTCCCAGAACTTGGCTCGGCATTTTGATCAATATCAGACTCATTATCTACTCTTTGATTTCGGGGTTGTCTATATTGACGTCTCTTTCATTGTCCTCCAGCTTCCATGTTCACAGCTAATCTATATGCATATGTATAAACCTCACACTAAGCTATAATTGAACTACGCACACATACCAGTAACAACTTTTAAAGAAAAGGAAATCACTTACACAAATAACATTATCACTATGCAAGTAAACACAAACTAGACCTCATTAAAACATGACACAAGTTTTAGTCAAGTAAAATTCATACCAAGTCAAAGTCAATAAACAAAAGTAAACAACTGATTATCAAAAGTACATTCATCTCCAGGGCACAAACTCTTAAGTTCTACTCCCATCGTCCCATTACGAAAGATCACAAGTAGTGTTTCACTAGATTAATTGGAACTAGATGATTCTCGTTTCCTAACATGTTCAACTTCAATCCCAACATAAGGATCTTTTGAGCTACGATCATCTCCACCTCCCGCTCTTAATTATCGTGCCATCTTAGCCAAACGATTATTGATTTCCTGTAACTATTCACGTAAAATATCGATTCACTCTTATTCCCCACAAATGGAGATCTCAAATCCTTAAAATTGCCCTCAACTCTCAAGTACTTGGGTACAAGAATCCGAAATAAAATAATTCCCAACTCGAGCCGGCCGGTTCCAAGAGTAAATCACCACATTCGAGATTGCTACCCAACATACATATCAAGTTTCCTCCAAGGATCAAGATAAAGGTTTTACAACCTATCACATTCAAGATTCACAGCTTACATTTCTAGAAGAGCACTTAACCCTTTATTCAATCACATAGTAAGAACCATAACACCACTTGGTCCAAGCTCACCCGCGCACAGACTATACGAAGCGGCTTTAATTTTCATCCCTACAAGCGGTCACTTAACTTTCAAACAAGTCTCACAGTCCAGTATCCTAAACTTTTAAGTCTAGGATATACTACAAAGATCTGAAACCTAAGCTCTGATACCAACTGTGATGCCCCCACTTCTCCCTAAGGCGAACCAAAGGGTATCCGCCGGACGCCTGCCCAACTCCCGCCAGGACTCACTACAATCCATGATTTACAAACTCAAAATACTTCAATAATATTTCAAATAACTTCAATACATAATAAAGATACTCCAAAATATCTCACACTTACAATTAATCAGCTCTCAAACTTAATACAACCCAAAAGAATATTTACTACAGTCATCTGTTGTAATCCAACTTAAAGTCTTCAAAAGAAGGCAATCTAGTACTATTCGCGAGTACTTTCGGTTTCGAACCCTGTTAAAGAAAATAAAATCGTGGAATGAGCTACACAGCCCAGTGAGGTTCCAAAACACTCTAGCAGTTCTAATAAATCAAGTAATTGAGCATACTACATGTTTGGTTCAAGGTTGCACATTGGCATATTAACATGAGACAATATCATTGTATGAGTAATTTGAGCATATCACAGGTATGGCACATTTGCATGAAACAATTATCATTGTGTAAAATAAACAAACATTTGAAGGATACGGTGTTCCAGTGGGACCATTTCGGTTATCTGCACCTTATGACTTCCGATCCCCACGGTACGGTCTGACCATCGCCTTATCCCTCCAGTGGTAATACTCGAGTATACCGAAACGGTGGCCTAGGGTTCCAACCTACCCGACCGAGGCCAGTCCTGGCTCGAGTAGGTCAGTAACGAAGGGCAGGGCCCAAGTTCAGCTTAGAGCTTACAACATGCACAAGTAATCAAATAACTTGACGAACGGTAAAAATTTATTCTTTTGGTAGGTCGAGTGAGAAAAAGTACACACTCGCCTTAAAATGGTGGATAACTTCATATGAGCAATTACTAGCAACAATTAACACATAAACACGTAAGCAATATTTGATAATTTCATGTGAACGTGTAATTTACAGTAATCAAGTAATCAAGTACCAGGTAATTAAATAGATAGGTAAACGGTAAGTAATTACGGTAAACGATTAACGGTTGACGGTTAACAGTTGACGGTAGTAATTACGGTTAATTCGTAGACATTAGTCATTTTAATAGGCCGCCATTCGCCGTTTCTCACTTTTACCACTTAAGAGTCGAGGAGATTCACTCCAACCGATTTATGCAGCCATAGCATAATTAATCATTTAAACACATCACATAAATATGCAATTCAAGTATTTCATGTCGAGTAATTCAAGTATGCATTACTTAAATATGCATGAGTATGGTAAATACTTAACATGTAGCACTTAACACTTAATGATCATGGAATAAGCATGTCATAGACTTATTCAAATTACGTACTCCTATATGGAACACTCACCGATTGCAACAAAAGAGTAAGTGTGTATACAATCCTTCAGGTGTTCTCCTCGAGATCCTCTTGAAGGTCTCCTTGAGCGTCTGAGCAAACAATAGTTGTCTATTACACACTATCGCTTAAAATCCCTTACATATCGAGAAGGTTGTACTAGTGTTCATTCTAAGGGAAATTCATGAATTGAGTCTTAGTTATTCATAATCAAGGCTCGAAAGTGGGTTTCAAAAAAACCACAAGAGAAATCTGAATTTCGCCTTTGAAATCAAGTGTAAAATGGTCTAGCAATATCGGAGGAAAATGGAGAGTTTGAAACCCTCAATTTCCTTTAAGTTTGGAAATTTCAGATTTGGCAAGCAAACTTTGAAAAATCAGATCTCACTCTCTATGAGTCCAAAATTGAAAAACTTGGTACCGTTGGAAACTACTTCCAAAGTACTAAAAGTTTTTAGAAGGCACTTACCTATGATTCCCAATGGAAGGCATTCAAAATTTGTCTCAAAGTTGCTGTTTTGAACATGAAGACAGCTTTCGGGATTGGTTTTTGGCCAACTTTGGAAATTCGGCAAAATTCACTCAATTTGAACAAGCCTTTGAAATTTGGAACTCTATTAGAGTTGTAATCCAGGTTTAAAACAAAACAAGTAGAATGAGAATTGAAGTTTCAGGCTCCAAGATATGGTAGCTCAAAGTTACCCAAATTTCCTTGTTAAACAAGGGTTTTCCAAAATCAAGTCACGAACTTTGGAAGTTTAGTTGAGAAATGAAACGGCCTCAGAATAACACCAAAATTAGCAATATAATACTAACATATAAGAGTTGTTCTTCTACCAAATTTCTTGAAGAAATAACCACAGAAAGTGGGTTAACAAAACCGTTGAAATCACAAGAAATTCTAAGGCTAAGCTGCCTTTGAACTTCCGTTTTGCCGTTTCCAAACATTTGGTCAAGGAACATCTCAAACATGGTTCATTCCAGTAGGAAATGTCCAAAATATGATCAAGGTACTTTGGATAGGTGATTTACAATAAGAAGCTTCAGATAACAAGTCCCAAACCTAGTTAGGTTCAAATCTGTCCAAAACACTGTTTTCGTTCACAAAGTCAGTTTTGAATTTCGATCATAAATCACTCAATTCAACTCAAAATTGAGGGTGGTTGGTGGCGTTAGAAAATAGACTCATAAGGATATATTTTCCTAGAAGAAACCATTTTCAAAATCTGTCCATAACCAGCTCATTCATGGGTATCAAGTTGCAACTCACGTGCTGCCTTCCAGGAAGCAACGAAACAGGACAATGGATTTCAAATGAATAGTTTGGCTGGCGCAAGTGGAACCAGAACATGAATTTTGTACCAATGGAAAGCTGGGAATGTCTAGTTTCCAGTGCCGCAAACGGCACTTGATTCCGACATCGGAGTAAAACGATATAGCCGAAACAAATACACTGCCTGGGTGAATATGGGATTAATTTCCAGATTTCTAAGCTTTTGTAAATCCAACATTTTAGGTGACTAAATCAAGTTATTTTTCAATGAAAATTTTTACCCAACCAATATAACATGTAAACAACATAATCAAGCCATTAGAAACTCAAAATTTTTCACAAAAGTGGTCGGACAAGGCAGGGGTAAAATGGTCACTTTTGCTCCAAGCACCTCCTTTGATTTTCTACCAACAATACCACATTAATCCGCTAATATAAGCACTAAACTACCATTAATTCATCATCAATCATCAAATCAGTCTTTCCATCAAAAGTGGGAGTTCATAGAGCCCACTCAACCATTTTTCCAACATAAACAAGTTACCCACATGCATACATGAGCTTAGATGTGCAATAGAACTTCCATAACTTAAGATTATCAAGGTTGATCGTCCATTACCTCCCTTGATGAACCAAACAGAAATTTCGGCCCCTTAGATGCTCAAGAAAACCGTGGATAGCAGCTCTCTTTCCTAGCTTGATGTGTTCTCCAAGTGATTAGCTAAGTACGGTTGAAATTTGAGGTGAATTGGAGGGAGATTTGGTGAAGGAAATGAAGAAATTTTGAAGAGCTCTTGAGTTGTTTTTCTCTCTTTGTTAGCCGGCCAGATGAGGGAGCAAGAGAGAGAAATTGTGGACTAAAATGAGGCTTCCAAAGGAAGTTTAATGACTAAGGATTGGGTGCACAAAAGTCAACCGCAAAAATGCGCGCACACGCGCGTTTTGTGCTCGATTCCTCTTAAGTTTGTTGCACTAGTACACTAAACCTCTAATACACTTATATTTATATAAATATTATTCACTCTTACTTGCCCCAAAATAAGGGTCTAAAGTCCCTCAATTAAATCGCGCGCGTAAAAATACGTACTTCCAATTTGTGCGTGATAAAGCGAAATCTCTAAGAAATTCTTATAACGTTAGTGTTTTTAACTAATAATTGAGCACTTAAACATAAAAACACCTATTTTGAGACTAATGTACAAGTCTCCAATTTTCCAAGCCTATTGTATCCTTGATTCAATTATTTACTCCAATCGCGTATGCATTATTTTCACTTAACGAGCCTTCAGAAATTAAATTTTTAAACGAGTCACTTTAAAAATATAACTAAGCTATAGATCCCTCTAATTAGGTCTAAAAAGGTTAGAAAATAATATTCGAGACAAACAAGCAATTAAATAATTAAATAAACTCGTAACAGGAGTTTAAAACAAATGAATTTTGCGAGTCCTCACGATTTTTCTTAATTTACTATTGATTATTCTTATTTTTTTTCAAAATTAATACACACTTAATTCAAATATAGTCTCAAAAAACGTGTACTTGTTGTTCCGAACTAAACGAGTTTTTGAAAAGTAACTTTTCTAACAAAACGCTTTAAAAACGTAAGAGAGGCGTTTTTCCATATAAATGAACTTTAAATAGTTGAATTAAATAATTAATTAAGCCAGTAAAATAAAAATGAAATAAGAAAATTTTTTGGGTCCTCACAAATTGAGCAAAGTGTTGAACAAAATCAATGACTTAAGCACGGTGGTGACCGCACAAAGGCACGTGATTGACCAATTGTTTGCTAGCAGTATTAGTGTTCAGTATAATCCCTTACCTACTAATCAACCTACCTACTCATACCCTTACCCATACCCACGCCCTGCTTACCATACTACTATCAATCACCCTCGACCTCGGCCAAACTATGCAAACCCACCTATACTACCCGTCCCAACTTTTCAACCCAATCTTCAAACTCAACTTCGTCCTCCTTATAATCCAAGACCTGCTCAACTAAACAACCGAGCCCATCCTCCAACCAAAGAAATACAAAAACTCGGCTGATCTCGAACTTTTACCAACCTGGACCAATCTATCGATCAATTGTACGAACAACTCAAAGCTGCCGAAAAAATTGGTGTTATACCTCCCAAAATCTATCTTAAAGGGTTTCCCCATTATTATGACCCTCAAGCGACTTGTGCCTACCATTTTGGAGTGCCCGGTCACTGGACTAGTAACTGTTGGGTACTAAAACATAAAATACAGGATATGATCGAAGCAGGAGATATAGTGTTAAGGAAAAGGGAAGAACAAGGACTGAGCTTGTGAGGACTCGCAAATTCCTTATATTTTTCTTAAAAATACTCTTTTATTCGGAAATTATTCATTTATTATAGTCCTCCTACCCAATCATTCCACATTAAGTGCAAATGAACCTAGAAAGTAGGGTTTCACTTTTCGTTTTCAAGTTGGAGCAAGTTAGGATTTTCACGTGTATCCGTAGTGTAATTATCCGGTACGGAGCAAGGATCAAATTTGGTGCTTAAGAGTGAATTTTAGGTGAGAAATAATCTGTTATTAGAAGCAATGATAAAAAGTTAGTGAATAGGAAGTAAAAACCCTAGTACGTGTGATTTTTTAAAAAAAAAAGGCGCGAACCGACGGGTACCGCGCACTACCGATTGAACGCACCACTTGACCACCACTTTCTTACCACATGAGCTCATTAATATTTGAGCAAAATATCCCCCTCATTGCCAGCTAGCCTTGACCGAAAATGTGGACCAAATGCAAGGAACGAGAAAAAGAAAAATGAGTGGTGGTGGTGAAGCCACTTGTTGCCCACTTAAGGACCATTGACCAATTGACTTATCTTACCTTCTTATCCTCCATTTTGCATCTTTCTTCTCCATATTTCTGCTGGTTGGCCGAGACAAGAGAGGGAAAGAGAGAGCAAGAAAATCACCTTCCTTCATCTTGAGTTTGAGTTGCCAAGTGAGAAAGAAAGAAAACTAAATCGATTAAAGGCACCCTTGAGTGTTTATTTAGTGAGGTGTTGGTGAAATTTTGAAGGGGAAATCTAGGGTTGTTCTTGGAAGACACTTAAGCAAGGTAAGGATGATGATTTCCCCATTTCTTACCCTTGATCTTGTTTAAATTAGCTTAGCATCTCAAAATTGTGGTGAATGATGGTTGTTATCATGCTTTGGGTGATTTTCCTTTTATTTACATGAATTAGGGTTTGATGGATGGCTGCCAATTCTTGATGTATGGTTAATATATGTTGTAGCTAAGATTATATAGGGGGTTTTGGTAGCAAGTGACGCAAGAAATGAAGAAAGTTATCATTGAAACCAAAAATTTCAGATTTCTGGAAAAGTTTCACCCTGTTCTGTCTGGTTCCAGTTCGTGTGGTTAGAGGCCGAATTAGGCTTGGCATAAAAGATGAAAGTTGTAGAAAATAAAATTTTATAGTTGACTACAAAATTGCAGCTCAATTAGAGCAACGTAGCCTATGAAAAGACTAAAATACCCTCACTGCCCTAGGTTAAATTCCAGTGTTCCGCATAGACAGTTCAGTCTATTTGGCTGTGTTTATTCACTATAATCCGTATGGATTTAGTCATTTTCCAAAACATGAAAGTTTTAGTACTCTGTTATAGTTTTTCCACGCCACCAAGAACGTCTTAAACGGACCTTGGTAGACTGAGATAAGGCCGTTTGAAGGCAGTACGGTTGAATAGCCGAATAGTTGGAATTAGGTTATGTGAATTAGGAATTTGGCTAGGTTACACTGGAAATTAGACTAAGTATTCTTCATGAACATTGTAGCCCTATGTCTTAGCTTCAAAAGCATATAAGTTGCACCTCAATCCGATAAGCGTAGCCTCGGATGTGCCCATTCCGCAAAAACCCGTCAAAACTGTCTTTTGTAAACTTCGTTTCCGCACTCGTTATTAGCTTGATTTCTTGTTCTTGTATTGTCTTGAGCCTATTGAATGGCTATTGAAATGAAATTATGTTATGGGTAACCTTGGGTTTGATTGAGTACAAGAATGAAGCCTAAATGCCTGGAAATAGGAAAAATACAAAGGGCATGCTACCCAAATTTACGTTCGAGGACTATAGAAATACACTTGCGACTTGGGTAGAGTTGAGATGAATATCACTTGAGCCATCTAGGACTTTGGCTACCTTGGTTATCGATGGTTATGCGTGAAAACCTAGCCGAACTTGTACCTTGAGGAAAAGACATAATAACCAATGTGAACCCGTTTTCCTTGCACTTTCGACTCAAATGTTATTTCCAAATATATTTGCTACAAAATCTTCCAATTTGAAAAGCGAGCAAGTTTTTTTTCACGAATGTCTTCCAGATGAACTTTAATTATTTGATTCTTATTGAATGAAACGATTAAGCTTCAAATCTTAGTTATGTTTCAAAGTTATCAAACTGAATTTTTCCGCAGATCTGGACTCCAAACCTGGAGTATAACTGAACGTGAATACTTGAAGCATTACATTTTAGTGAGTGCTTCCAAATATCCGATTGCACTTAATACATGAGTTTCTTACTTGACCTATGTGATTACATGATGAATGAATGATAGGGCAAGGGTGTACTTTACCGCACTTGCTCTAACATGACTTGTTCTTGTTATTGGATACACTTGATTTGTTATATATGTACATGAGTTATATCCTGCCTGGAATTCCAGAAACCCTATGGCTAGTTAATCAAGTCGAGCCGGCAAGGGCCTGGTCGATTAGATAACGAACCCTGGGTAACTAGTAATGTCGAGTGGAGTGTTATCTCCTTGACTAAACGGTATACTCGAGTATTACCACCCGTGTTTCGTGTGGCGTGCGGACCCGGGGAAGGGGGTTGATCGGTGAACGGAGACTGGCGTGTAGTGGGGTTTTATTTGGACTAGTTATTACTTGAAAGTTGACGGAGTGTCAACTACCAATCGATCAAGCCGGAACGGAGCCAAGACCTAAATTACTGTATCCTTACATGTGAATGTGAACTTGATGTTGCCAGGATAGCTAAAATGCTATTTCTCCGATTTGAGTTGTTTGCTCGCTATTACACTATTACTTTGCTATCACTTGGTTTGTTGGCCAATTTGATATTTGGAACTTCACTGAGTTTTGGCTCACTCCGTTAGTTTTGTTTTCCTTACAGGGGTACGAGCGAGGCGTGAGACGTGTAAAGGCTAGCGTAGTCTAGTTGTTTGGGACTTTTGACTTTCGACTTGTACTCGCGGTATTGCTTGAATAGAATGTTTTGTACTTGGATTGTATACGCTTTAAACTAGTTTGGGTATATTGAGACTTTGTACCTTGATTTCTATCAATGTAAATTATAAGCTTGAATTGTGGATGTTATTTATGGTTCATGGATGTATGCACGTGATCCGAGTGAGAGCAAGTGAGTGAGTCCTGGTGAGAGCTGGACAGGCTGTCCGCTGAACCCTTTAGTACACCTTAGGGGGAGGTGGGGTCGTCACAGGTGGTATCAGAGCTTAGGTTGTGAATTGATCTAGATAGATTGAGTGCTTGATACGATAGGCTAGGGTTTTATTCTTGAGCTTAGTCTTTAGCCTTGTTTTCTACGTGTTGAGTTCTTACCTTTGCAATGTTACTTGCAAACCTAGGTTATGATGGGTAGTGATGCCTCTAGGAGTGCTGGGCCGTCCCAGCCTGTGCCTACTGACGTACCGACTGATATACCTACTGACGCGCCTACTGACGCTCCTATTGATGAGCCGCACCTGGTGGGGCCTGTTTGCCATGTGATCACGTACCAGGAGAGCCCCGGTGGGCCAGTGCAGCGGTGGTCCCCAGCGCGCAAGATCCGACGCTGCGACTGCTGGAAAGCCTACTCCTACCCCGATCGGGTAGTGCTTCCCGTGGACAACGAGCGACGACGATTGGGTAGCGCTAATCGTAGGTGCCATTCGGAGATTGAGCGTCTCCGGGCTACTCTCCGAGATAAGGGAGCTAGGATCCGAGAGCTGGAGGCCTCGGTGTTGGAGGAGCAGCAGCGGACGGATGCCTTCCGCGAGCAGGCTCAGGTGACGACTGGACGCCTGATGCGAGTGGTTGCGGATATTAGAGACCGGACTGGCCATATCCTGACCGAGTGTGAGGCACTAGTGGATGATGTGCTCCAGGACTTGGCCGGAGAGAGCCAAGCGCCTGTAGTTCCTAGCGCTCCTAGTGCTCCTAGGGAGGATCCTGAGGAGGATTCTGAGGAGGACCCGGAGAAGGAGTCGAGTGCATCCTCGGAGTCTGTTGGGTCGGCGTCTAGCCGAACGACTTGTTAGAGTTGAGGGGGTTTCTTTTGTGGGATAGTTAGGAACATAGTAGGACGACACGTTTTCTTTTGTTTTTGACTTTGACGTGTCATGGTGGATGTACATAGGGCTTCTTTTGTTCTATGTTCCTGGGCTAGTATAGCCTCTGACTTGCTTGGGTTGGCATGTATATATGACTTGTTTGCTATGTATATAAAGTACTTGTTTATTTGCCTTTATTTATCCTTTTGCAACATGTTATACGAGCCATACCTTACTTTGTTTATATATTTACAGTTGGTTAACTCTCAAAACATGAAGGGTATAAGAAGTCAAACCAGGAGAACTAATCGAGAACGCGGTCCTAGTCGAGGCCGTGGGGGTGAACAAGCACAGGAACCGGTGCCAGAACCGAGAGAGGAGAGAGAGGCAACGGTTGAACCACAACCTGGACCAGGCTGCAGGAGGAGATCAAGTGGCAATTGCCATCAAATAGATGACTAACATCCTGGCTCGTTTAGTGGAACAACAGGGTCAAGCACCCTGTAAATCAACCTAGGGACCCCGATAATGGGCAAGATAGGGCCTTAGAGAGATTCCATAAATTCTTGCCACCTAAGTTCTTAGGAGGACCAGACTCGGACAGAGCCGAGAAATGGTTGGACGCCATGATTAATATCTTTGCTGCCTTAAATTATACAGAGGAGAGGCAAGTTCAATTCGTTATTTTCCAATTCGAGGGGCTAGCTAGAGTTTGGTGGAATGTAGTAAGGGCCAAATGGGAGAGAGAGGGGACTGCATGGACCTGGTTAAATTTCGTACGGGAGTTTAACGAGAAATATCTTCCTCCTATCGTCCAGGAGAAGAGAGAGGACGATTTCATTAAACTCCGTCAGGGAATGTTGAGTGTAGCTGAGTATGAGACTTCGTTTACAAAGTTGTCCAAATTTGCTCCCGAACTGATAACCACGGAGCAAAGAAAAGTACGGAGGTTTGTGCAAGAGCTAAATGTGGAGTTACAAGAAGCCTTAGCGGCAGCCCAAATTAATACGTTTACGGAGGTACTGGAGAAGACCCAAAGGATAGAGACTGTTAGGGCACACGTGAGGAATTTCCACGCTAAACGGAGAGGGGCACCTAGTGGAACACAAGGGTCAGTGCGAGGTGATCGAAGCATGCCACCTGCTAAATCCGGTCGTGGGACTGGAGGTGGACGGTTTTTGAGCACATCTAGGGGAAGTGCTTCGAGAGGTGGTGCCCAGAGGGAAGGCCAAAGCGGTAGGGGCCAAGGTAGAGGTATTCCCCAGGGAGGCCAAACCTCCACTCCCCGAGTAACATGTGGATATTGTGGAAAACCGAACCACACAGAGGATGAGTGCTGGAGAAAGGCTCGGAAGTGCCTAAGTTGCGGAGGTGTGGATCACTAAATAGTCAACTGCCCATTGATCAGTGATACCCAGTCGACTGCTAGGTCAAACCCAAAGCCGACCAATGCTGTAGGGACCAGGTCGAGGGTACCAGCCAGAGTGTATTCGCTGGATCAACAAACCGTGCCTGAACCAACGGAGCTGGTATAAGGTACAATTCCTGTTTTTCACTGGTTAGCCAAAATTTTGATAGACCACAGTGCTACTCATTCTTTTGTTAATCCTGCATTTATGCTTGAAATTGACTTGAAAGTTGAAAGGTTACCTTATGACTTAGAGGTAAGAACACATACGGGTAATCAAATTTTGCTTGCGAATGAGGTGTATAGGAATTGTGATATTTGGGTTGGTGAACGAAAATTGGTAGTTGACCTCATTAGTCTAGCCATTAAGGGGTATGATGTCATTCTAGGTATGGATTGGCTAGCTCATTATCATGCTCGGGTAGATTGTAGGATGAAAGTGGTAGAGTTTTGCATTCCAGGTGAGGCAACTTTGAAGTTAGACGTGAGAGGTATGTTAGCCTCGTTTGCGCTCATTTCGGGAATAAGGGTTAGGAAATTGCTTAGTCGTGGGGCACGCGGTTACTTAGCTTTTCTAATTAACACTCCGAAAGAAAAGATTAAGTTGGAAAACATGCCAGTAATCAATGAATACCCGGACGTATTTCTAGAGGAGTTGGAGTCTCTGCCACCCGAAAGGGAGATTGAATTTAAAGTTGACCTAGTACCCGGAACTACTCCTATTTCGAAAACCCCTTATCGTATGCCAACTATTGAACTTAAGGAGTTAAAGGTGCAATTACAGGACCTGCTAGAACGGGGGTTCAGACACAAGAGCGAGTCGCCGTGGGGAGATCCAGTGTTATTTGTTAAAAAGAAGGATGGGAGTTTGAGATTGTGTATTGATTATCGAGGGCTAAATGCAGTAACTATTAAGAATAAATATCCTCTGCCCCACATCGATGAGTTGTTTGATCAGTTACAAGGGGCTGTGGTGTTTTCTAAGTTGAACCTGCGACAAGGGTACTATCAATTGAGAATTAGGAAGGAGGATGTGCCAAAAATGGCGTTTAACACTCGATATGGGCATTTTGAGTTCGCGGTAATGCCTTTTGGCTTAACCAATGCCCCAGCGGCATTCATGGATTTAATGCATCGAGTGTTCAAACCTTACTTGGATAGGTTTGTGGTGGTGTTCATTGATGACATCCTAGTATATTCGAAGTCAAGGGAGGAGCATGAACAACACTTACGAATAGTGCTGCAAATCTAATAGAGCACCAACTGTTCGCTAAGTTCAGTAAGTGTGAATTTTGGCTGGAAAAAGTGGCGTTTCTAGGTCACATAATTTCAAAAGATGGGCTTGCTGTAGATCCGGCGAAAGTAGAAGCTGTGGCCAAATGGAAGTGGCTAGAAAATCCCACAGAGGTGCGAAGTTTTCTAGGTTTAGCAGGGTACTACCGCCGATTTATAAAGAACTTCTCGAGAATTGCGGGAAGCTTGACTAACTTGACCAAGAAACAAGGAAAGTATATTTGGGATGTTAACTGTGAAAGTAGTTTCCAAGAGCTTAAGAAGCAGTTAACTATGGCTCCAGTTTTAACTTTGTCCAGTGGGAACGATAGCTACACGGTTTATACCGATGCTTCAAAAGAAGGGCTAGGGTGCGTGTTGATACAAAATAGGAATGTGATTGTCTATGCGCCTCGGAAGTTAAAACCTCATGAGCAGAATTATCCGACCCATGACTTGAAGCTTGCGGCTATAGTGTTCGCTTTGAAAAAATGGCGACATTATCTCTATGGTGTGACTTTCGAGGTCTATACGGATCATAAAAGCCTTAAGTATCTCTTTTCTCATAAGGAGCTAAATCTAAGACAACGTCGATGGGTAGAATTCTTAGAGGATTATGACTGTACAATTAACTACCATCCTGGAAAAGCCAACGTTGTAGCTGATGCTTTAAGTCGAAAGGTTCAACTAGCAAGTTCTATGGTGAGATAGTGGAGCCTGTTGGAAGATGTATGTGAGTGGAAACCTCATCTAGAACCAAAGAAAGTGATTTTTGGAAATATTGAGGTGAAGTCGACATTGATGGAGCGGATCAAAAAGGGCCAAGTGAAGGACCCAATGGTGCAAAAGTGGGTGGAAAAGGTGAAGAGAGGGAAGTTGCCTAACTTTAACCTAGACCCTGATGGAATCTTAAAGTTCCGAAATCGTGTTGTTGTACCCAGAGATGAGGAGTTAAAGAGGGAGATTTTGGAGGAATCTCACCGCTCTAGGTATACGGTACACCCAGGAAATAATAAGATGTACCAAGATCTTAAAAGTCTATATTGGTGGGAGAATATGAAGGCGGAGATTGCCTAGTTTGTGCAAAAGTGTCTCACGTGCCAACAGGTAAAAGCTGAGCATCAAAAGCCGTCAGGTCTGTTACAGCCTTTAGAGATCCCTGAATGGAAATAGGAGCACATAACGATGGATTTTGTATCAGAGTTGCCGCGAACACAAAAGGGGTTGATGCAATTTGGGTGATAGTAGATCGATTAACCAAGACCGCACATTTCCTACCAGTAAATATGAAATATTCTTTGGAGAAACTTGCTAAACTTTATATGGATGAAGTGGTGAGACTACACGGGGTACCAGTGAGCATTGTATCCGATAGAGACCCTAGATTTGTATCCCGATTCTGGCAGAAATTGCAAGAGACTCTAGGAACTAAGTTGAATTATAGTACAGTGTATCACCCGCAAACTGATGGACAATTTGAGAGAACTATTCAAACTCTTGAAGATATGCTGAGAGCCTATATTGTGGACTTTGGAGAAGGTTGGAGTCAATACTTAATCTTGGTTGAATTTGCATATAACAATAGTTATCACTCCTCTATTCAAATGGCCCCATATGAAGCCTTGTATGGACGACGATGTCGATCCCCAATCCATTGGGATGAAGTAGGAGAGAGAAAATTATAGATCCGGCCACAATACCATGGGTTGAGGAAGCTTATGAAATGGTAAAGGTGATATGCCAGAAACTTCAAACTGCCCAAAGCCGACAGAAAAGTTATGCCGATCATCGGAGGAAGGATTTGGAGTTTGAGATAGGGGATAAAGTGTTTCTTCGGATTACCCCATTGAAGGGAAAGATTAGAGCAGGAAAAGGGAAAAAGTTGCAACCACAATATATAGGACCTTTCAATGTACTTCAGCGAATAGGAAAGATGGCTTACCGACTTGAGTTACCAGCTAATTTGTCTAGGATCCATGACGTTTTCCATGTTTCTTTGCTTAAGAAATACCATCCGGATCCGACTCACATTTTGCCACCCGAAGATGTTGAACTTGACGAGTCCTTAACCTATGAATAACGACCCGTTCAAATATTGGATCGGAAGGTGAAAGACTTGAGAAACAAGCAGATTTCTTTGGTAAAGGTTCATTGGAAGCATCATGAAGTGGAAAAAGCAACCTGGGAGCTAGAAAAGGGCATGCAAGAAAAATATCCTGATCTGTTCATGACGAAATGTATGAATTTCGAGGTCGAAATTATTTTAAGAGTGAGAGAGTGTGAGGACTCGCAAATTCCTTATATTTTTCCTACAAATGCTCTTTTATTTGGAAATTATTCATTTATTACAGTCCTCCTACCCAATCATTCCACATTAAGTGCAAATGAACCTAAAAAGTAGGGTTTCACTTTTCGTTTTCAAGTTGGAGCAAGTTAGGATTTTCACGTGTATCCGTAGTGTAATTATCTGGTACGGAGCAAGGATCAAATTTGGTGCTTAAGAGTGACTTTTAGGTGAGAAATAATCTGTTATTAGAAGCAATGATAAAAAGTTAGTGAATAGGAAGTAAAAACCCTAGTACGTGTGATTTTTAAAAAAAAAAAGGCGCGAACCGACGGGTACCGCGCACTACCGATTGAACGCACCACTTGACCACCACTTTCTTACCACATGAGCTCATTAATATTTGAGCAAAATATCCCCCTCATTGCAAGCTAGCCTTGACCGAAAATGTGGACCAAATGCAAGGAAAGAGAAAAAGAAAAATGAGTGGTGGTGGTGAAGCCACTTGTTGGCCACTTAAGAACCATTGACCAAATGACTTATCTTACCTTCTTATCCTCCATTTTGCATCTTTCTTCTCCATATTTCTGCTGGTTGGCCGAGACAAGAGAGGGAAAGAGAGAGCAAGAAAACCACCTTCCTTCATCTTGAGTTTGAGCTGCCAAGTGAGAAAGAAAGAAAACTAAACCGATTAAAGGCACCCTTGAGTGTTTATTTAGTGAGGTGTTGGTGAAATTTGGAAGGGGAAACCTAGGGTTGTTCTTAGAAGACACTTAAGCAAGGTAAGGATGATGATTTCCCCATTTCTTACACTTGATCTTGTTTAAATTAGCTTAGCATCTCAAAATTGTGGTGAATAATGGTTGTTATCATGCTTTGGGTGATTTTCCTTATATTTACATGAATTAGGGTTTGATGGATGGCTGCCTATACTTGATGTATGGTTAGTATATGTTGTAGCGAAGATTATATAGGAGGTTTTGGTAGCAAGTGAAGCAAGAAATGAAGAAAGTTATCATTGAAACCAAAAATTTCAGATTTCTGGAAAAATTTCACCCTGTTTTGTCCTGTTCCAGTTCGTGTGGATAGAGGCTGAATTAGGCTTGGTATAAAACGTAAAAGTTGTAGAGAATGGTATTTTATAGTTTCCTACAAAAATTCAGCTCAATCAGAGCAACGTAGCCTATGAAAAGACTAAAATACCCTTACTGCCCTTGGTTAAATTCCAGTGTTCCGCGTAGACAGTTCAGTCTAATTGACTGTGTTTATTCAATATAATCCGTGTGGATTTAGTCATTTTCCAAAACATGAAAGTTTTAGTACTCTGTCTTATCTTTTCCATGCCACCAAGAACGTCTTAAACGGACCTTGGTAGACTGAGATAAGGCCGTTTGAAGGCAGTACGGTTGAATAGCCGAATAGTTGGAATTAGATTATGTGAATTAGGAATTTGTCTAGGTTACACTGGAAGTTAGACTAAGTGTTCTTCATGAACATTGTAGCCCTATGTCTTAGCTTCGAAAGGGTATAAGTTGCACCTCAATCCGATAAGCGTAGCCTCGGATGTGCCCGTTCCGCAAAAATTCATCAAAACTGTCTTTTGTAAACTTCGTTTCCGCACTCGTTGTTAGCTTGATTTCTTGTTCTTGTATTGTTTTGAGCCTATTGAATGGCTATTGAAATGAAATTATGTTATGGGTAACCTTGGGTTTGATTGAGTAGAAGAATGAAGCCTAAATGGCTGGAAATAGGAGAAATACAAAAGGCATGCTGCCCAAATTTACATTCGAGGACTATAGAAATACACTTGTAACTTGGGTAGAGTTGAGATGAATATCACTTGAGCCATCTAGGACTTGGCTACCTTGGTTATCGAGGGTTATACGTGAAAATCTAGCCGAACTTGTACCTTGATGAAAAGACATAATAACCAATGTGAACCCGTTTTCCTTGCACTTTCGACTCAAATGTTATTTCCAAGTATATTTGCTACAAAATCTTCCAGTTTGAAAAGCGAGCAAGTTTTTTTTTCACGAATGTCTTCCAGATGAACTTTAATTATTTGATTCTTATTGAATGAAATGATTAAGTTTCAAATCTTAGTCATGTTTCAAAGTTCTCAAACTGAATTTTTTCGCAGATCTGGACTCCAAACCTGGAGTATAACTGAACGTGAATACTTGAAGCATTACTTTTTGGTGAGTGCTTCCAAATATCCGATTGCACTTAATACATGAATTTCTTGCTTGACCTACGTGATTACATGATGAATGAATGATAGGGCAAGGGTGTACTTTACCGCACTTGCCCTAACATGACATGTTCTTGTTATTGGATACACTTGATTTGTTATACATGTACATGAGTTATATCCTGCCTGGAATTCCAGAAACCCTATGGCTAGTTAATTGAGTCGAGCCGGCAAGGGCCTGGTCGATTAGATAATGAACCCTGGGTAACTAGTAATGTCGAGTGGAGTTTTATCTCCTTGACTAAATCGTATACTCGAGTATTACCACCCGTGTTTCGTGTGGCGTACGGACCCGGGGAAGGGTGTGAGGCCCCAGTTCGTTCTACGTTGATATATTCATTAATTGGGCGGTAACGTTTGGTTTTGGGAGTATTTCGAAAACCCTAAGTAGGGATTAAGATTTAAACCCTAAGTTCCGGTTAAGATTGAAAACCCGTTTTCCTACATTTTCTTTATTAGAAAATTCCCCAGATAATTTTTATTGAGTAACTAGAGTTTTTAGATGATTTTTCTAGTATTAGTTAGTTTTTGAGAAATTAAGAACGTATATCGGACGTGGGACCCACTAGTGCGAAAAGTTCGGAAAAATTCGGCCAATTAGGTTAAATTCCAGATACTGTGTAAAATTTATCGGGTGTTAAGAGATAAGTAGAGTGTGTGAAGTGAGTGATGTGAGAGAGAAAAGGAAGATAAGAATGCATTAATGAGTGTGACAAGTGTCACAATATGATTGGTTGGACTTTAAGAATTACTATTCACAATTTTGACTTTTTTGACCAAAGGTTAAATATCTCAAAAATCATTCAAAATTCACCATTTTTCTCTCCTTGGTGGCCGGCTCTCTAAGCTCAAAGAAGGGAGGAAATTTTCCATCTCTCAAGCTTCCATAAGCTTCAATCTTCCATAAACAAAAGCTTAGACTAGATTTCACTCCATAAAATCTTATCTTCTAGTGCTAGTAAGGGTTGTGGTGAAGTTTGTTTGAAGGTCTAAGGTGCCCAACATCTTCCTCTCTCTTGGTTCTTGGTAAGTGAAGCTTGAAACACCCTACTACACCTAATGATGCTTATGTTGTGCTTATTAGTGATAAGAGTGCTGAAATTTCTGGTTTTAATCTTGGTTTGAAGTGATTTGGTGAAGTTTTCCATTTTATGATGATTTTTCTGGTTTAATTGGATTATGATGGTGTGGTTGAATATGATGAATGGTAATAGCCTATAATGACTCTAGTGAGTGTGAAATGTGGATAAATGCAACCAATTTTGGATTTGGTGTGAAAATTGAAAAGTTAGGGTTCCTAAATCCCCAATTCTGTCCGGTTTTGGATCATAGGGTTAGAAGCAGAATTTGACTTTTCTCAAAACATGAAAGTTGTAGGTATTGATGTGTTTGAGGTGCCTACAAAATTTCAGGTCATTTGGATTAATGTAGAATGAGATATGACGAAATTACTGTAGCTGTTCTGCTTTGGTCAGAATGCGAAAACTGCGTTGGTATTTGGCTATTTTGGCTGGAATTAGTTTGGATTTTGAAGTTGGTGTCTTCTGATGAAATATATCTGGATGTCTTATCTAACATATGCCTTTGGAATTTCGGCATTTGGACTTGTATAGACTAAGTTATAGTCATTACAGTTTTATGTGATTTGCAAACCTGTTTTGGTAATTCTGGATTTGTATTTTGCATATTTGACCTAGTTGTGCTAGGATTTGGACTGAGTGGCCTTCTACATTGCTGTACCCCTGTTCCTTAGCTTCGAAACGGTGGGTCTTACACCCCCATCCGATAACCGTAGTGAATTTGGTGCCATTACCGCATATTGAGGTCAAATACGGTTTGTGATTCTGGTACGTTTTTGGAAAGTTTATGGCTGGAACTTTGGCTTCACATTTGACTGAGTTACAGGCTGTTTGGGCTTCCGACCAAAACACCAAACTTATAGCCCTATATCAGAGCTTTCTAACGCCCTTGGAATTTCATGAATCGGATTTATAAAACCTGAGATATAGCCGAGCAAACAAGGCCTGCCCGTGAAAATGACCAGAAATCTGTTTTGGTCCTGATGACCAATTTCCGTTCCGAATTTGGATTGCCGACCTTCATGAAAGTTGTTCCATTTGGAATGAACTATATAACTGCCAATTTTCAGCTCTTTTGACCATGTGTAGCATAGAAAACCGTTCGTACTCAAAACTGACCATTTGTGCATTGGCCAGATTTCGTAAGTGATTGTGTTTGGTTCATTTGGGACTGAAGCCTCCAGTTTCAGTTCTGGATGTCTTCATAACAGTTGTTGTTCATCCTTTAAGCTTCGATTTGGCATCTCATCCGCCTTAATCCGATATTCGTAGCTCAACTTATGGGTGAACTAGAAATGAGTATCAAATCTGCCGTTTGCCGTTTCCGCACGCGTGCGTGTGCCCTTTCCGTACTTGCGTGTGCCGATGTTGCTGTTTTATTTGTTTTGGGCACGTTAGTGGCCGTTTATGACATCATGTGATGCAATCTTCTATTTCAGATCGTGGTGAGCTAGGCGGAGCTGGTGGGCCCTACTAGCGAACACGCACGAAGTGATTTTCACGTTTGTACTACTTTTGTACTTTGTGTAAGTATTCAGGCCGGTTTGGTGTGTTTTCTTTGCTATGTGTTTGAGATATGTGAAAAGGGCACTTAGGCGAGGGTGTACTTTATCGCACTCGACCTAAACCCTAATTTGAATGTATAATTGTACTTGGCATATGTATATGAACCTTTTGGAACCAAAACCCTTGAGCTTGTGGCTCGGGGCGACTTTCGAATAAAGTTTGTGAAGTTTGCAAAGTTTGTGATTTTGAATAATTTTGTGAAATTTGTGAGTTTGGGGCGAACTCTTGACCTGGTTGGACTATTCGAGCCGGTTAGGGCTTGGTCGAAGGCAGTCCAACTTAGTCTGAGGTCACCAAGTTTGTAGGTTCATTTTATGAACCAATTTTGTGAATCCGGTTCACCGAGAAGGTGACCAAGTTTGTGACCCGAGCTTGTGACTCAAGTTCAAGTTTGTGATTTCGTTCGCCCGGGCAAGTTTGTGAGGTGACTGGCCAGTGAGGGTGATAAGGTGTCGGTGGGTGTACAAGTGAAGTTCTACGGACTATTATTTGCGGTCGACGGAGTGTCGGCAGGAGATCACGCATGGCACATGAGTTGGCTTTGGAGCCACCTGTATCCTTATTATGTGATGTTACTTTTCTGCTTTTGCTTTACTCTTATTGTGTAACTGTTACGTGAAATTTATGCTTTCGCCCCTGTTTACTTACTAAGCATATAGCTTACCCCATTCCTTTTGTTTTCCTTAGCAGGGGCCGACGCGGGGACTTTTGGCTCGTATACTAGTATAGTTAGTTTGGCTTGTAATAGTTGAACAGTTAGGATGTTTGTTTTTGTTTTGGTGGTCTGACTCGATACTTTTGGAGAATGTAATTATAACTCTTTTGGGATTGTATATATTGTATTTAGTGCTCTTTCGAACTTTAAGTTTTGAGTCATGGCGCGAGCTAGGCAGGCGGCCCGCCGATACCCTTGGGCTCGCCCTTGGGAGAAGTGGGGTCGTCACAGTTGGTATCAGAGCTTAGGCTTCAGATCTCTGTAGTGTATCCTAGGCTGAAAGTTTAGGATGCCGGACTGTGGGATTTGATTTTATTTGAAAGTTAAGCAATTGAGGGATAAAACCTATAGCTGCTTCGCGTGGTCTCTGCGCGGGGTGAGCCTGGATGAAGTGATGAATAAGTATGAAGGACTAGATGCTCGGTCAAGCATAAGTTATGGATCATAAATGTTATAGGCCTTAAATCTTTCTCATGGTATCTGAGGACCATAGGTAGGTTCGTCAGGTAGGAATTTCGATTGTAGATAGTTTACTCTTGGGACTGCAGCTTGAGATGTGAATTATCTTATTTCGGATTCTTGTGCCTGAGTACTCCAGAGTTGAGGCGCTGCTAAGTACTTGAGATTTGCATTTTGGGGAACATGAACAAGCTTTGTCTGGCTAGAGTGAGTACAAGAGATCAACGGGCACTTTGGGAAGTGGAGTAAGAAACCGGACGAGGGTGGTTTTCACTGAGTGTGGGACGACAAGTCGCGTTTCTTTCATTTGCCCTTGTATTGTCCCTACATGTCATTTACTTGTGGTATGTTAATACCTGCATCTATAGTACTTGCTGCACTTGACTTTGTCTAACTTGAAATGTCTCTTGGTGTATATGGTGCATTATATTGCGTACATTTTGGCGTGACTTGTATATATATGTACACCTTTTGATCTTTTGATTATTTCGAGTTTTTCAACCCTTAGCTCGTTGATTGCAATTTCGAGGACGAAATTGTCCTAAGTGGGGGAGATTGTGAGGCCCCAGTTCGTTCTACGTTGATATATTCATTAATTGGGCGGTAACGTTTGGTTTTGGGAGTATTTCGAAAACCCTAAGTAGGGATTAAGATTTAAACCCTAAGTTCCGGTTAAGATTGAAAACCCGTTTTCCTACATTTTCTTTATTAGAAAATTCCCCAGATAATTTTTATTGAGTAACTAGAGTTTTTAGATGATTTTTCTAGTATTAGTTAGTTTTTGAGAAATTAAGAATGTATATCGGACGTGGGACCCACTAGTGCGAAAAGTTCGGAAAAATTCGGCCAATTAGGTTAAATTCCAGATACTGTGTAAAATTTATCGGGTGTTAAGAGATAAGTAGAGTGTGTGAAGTGAGTGATGTGAGAGAGAAAAGGAAGATAAGAATGCATTAATGAGTGTGACAAGTGTCACAATATGATTGGTTGGACTTTAAGAATTACTATTCACAATTTTGACTTTTTTGACCAAAGGTTAAATATCTCAAAAATCATTCAAAATTCACCATTTTTCTCTCCTTGGTGGCCGGCTCTCTAAGCTCAAAGAAGGGAGGAAATTTTCCATCTCTCAAGCTTCCATAAGCTTCAATCTTCCATAAACAAAAGCTTAGACTAGATTTCACTCCATAAAATCTTATCTTCTAGTGCTAGTAAGGGTTGTGGTGAAGTTTGTTTGAAGGTCTAGGGTGCCCAACATCTTCCTCTCTCTTGGTTCTTGGTAAGTGAAGCTTGAAACACCCTACTACACCTAATGATGCTTATGTTGTGCTTATTAGTGATAAGAGTGCTGAAATTTCTGGTTTTAATCTTGGTTTGAAGTGATTTGGTGAAGTTTTCCATTTTATGATGATTTTTCTGGTTTAATTGGATTATGATGGTGTGGTTGAATATGATGAATGGTAATAGCCTATAATGACTCTAGTGAGTGTGAAATGTGGATAAATGCAACCAATTTTGGATTTGGTGTGAAAATTGAAAAGTTAGTAAATCCCCAATTCTGTCCGGTTTTGGATCATAGGGTTAGAGGCAGAATTTGACTTTGCTCAAAACATGAAAGTTGTAGGTATTGATGTGTTTGAGGTGCCTACAAAATTTCAGGTCATTTGGATTAATGTAGAATGAGATATGACGAAATTACTGTAGCTGTTCTGCTTTGGTCAGAATGCGAAAACTGCGTTGGTATTTGGCTATTTTGGCTGGAATTAGTTTGGATTTTGAAGTTGGTGTCTTCTGATGAAATATAGCTGGATGTCTTATCTAACATATGCCTTTGGAATTTCGGCATTTGGACTTGTATAGACTAAGTTATAGTCATTACAGTTTTATGTGATTTGCAAACCTGTTTTGGTAATTCTGGATTTGTATTTTGCATATTTGACCTAGTTGTGCTAGGATTTGGACTGAGTGGCCTTCTACATTGTTGTACCCCTGTTCCTTAGCTTCGAAACGGTGGGTCTTACACCCCCATCCGATAACCGTAGTGAATTTGGTGCCATTACCGCATATTGAGGTCAAATACGGTTTGTGATTCTGGTACGTTTTTGGAAAGTTTATGGCTGGAACTTTGGCTTCACATTTGACTGAGTTACAGGCTGTTTGGGCTTCCGACCAAAACACCAAACTTATAGCCCTATATCAGAGCTTTCTAACGCCCTTGGAATTTCATGAATCGGATTTATAAAACCTGAGATATAGCCGAGCAAACAAGGCCTGCCCGTGAAAATGACCAGAAATCTGTTTTGGTCCTGATGACCAATTTCCGTTCCGAATTTGGATTGCCGACCTTCATGAAAGTTGTTCCATTTGGAATGAACTATATAACTGCCAATTTTCAGCTCTTTTGACCATGTGTAGCATAGAAAACCGTTCGTACTCAAAACTGACCATTTGTGCATTGGCCAGATTTCGTAAGTGATTGTGTTTGGTTCATTTGGGACTGAAGCCTCCAGTTTCAGTTCTGGATGTCTTCATAACAGTTGTTGTTCATCCTTTAAGCTTCGATTTGGAATCTCATCCGCCTTAATCCGATATTCGTAGCTCAACTTATGGGTGAACTAGAAATGAGTATCAAATCTGCCGTTTGCCGTTTCCGCACGCGTGCGTGTGCCCTTTCCGTACTTGCGTGTGCCGATGTTGCTGTTTTATTTGTTTTGGGCACGTTAGTGGCCGTTTATGACATCATGTGATGCAATCTTCTATTTCAGATCGTGGTGAGCTAGGCGGAGCTGGTGGGCCCTACTAGCGAACACGCACGAAGTGATTTTCACGTTTGTACTACTTTTGTACTTTGTGTAAGTATTCAGGCCGGTTTGGTGTGTTTTCTTTGCTATGTGTTTGAGATATGTGAAAAGGGCACTTAGGCGAGGGTGTACTTTATCGCACTCGACCTAAACCCTAATTTGAATGTATAATTGTACTTGGCATATGTATATGAACCTTTTGGAACCAAAACCCTTGAGCTTGTGGCTCGGGGCGACTTTCGAATAAAGTTTGTGAAGTTTGCAAAGTTTGTGATTTTGAATAATTTTGTGAAATTTGTGAGTTTGGGGCGAACTCTTGACCTGGTTGGACTATTCGAGCCGGTTAGGGCTTGGTCGAAGGCAGTCCAACTTAGTCTGAGGTCACCAAGTTTGTAGGTTCATTTTATGAACCAATTTTGTGAATCCGGTTCACCGAGAAGGTGACCAAGTTTGTGACCCGAGCTTGTGACTCAAGTTCAAGTTTGTGATTTCGTTCGCCCGGGCAAGTTTGTGAGGTGACTGGCCAGTGAGGGTGATAAGGTGTCGGTGGGTGTACAAGTGAAGTTCTACGGACTATTATTTGCGGTCGACGGAGTGTCGGCAGGAGATCACGCATGGCACATGAGTTGGCTTTGGAGCCACCTGTATCCTTATTATGTGATGTTACTTTTCTGCTTTTGCTTTACTCTTATTGTGTAACTGTTACGTGAAATTTATGCTTTCGCCCCTGTTTACTTACTAAGCATATAGCTTACCCCATTCCTTTTGTTTTCCTTAGCAGGGGCCGACGCGGGGACTTTTGGCTCGTATACTAGTATAGTTAGTTTGGCTTGTAATAGTTGAACAGTTAGGATGTTTGTTTTTGTTTTGGTGGTCTGACTCGATACTTTTGGAGAATGTAATTATAACTCTTTTGGGATTGTATATATTGTATTTAGTGCTCTTTCGAACTTTAAGTTTTGAGTCATGGCGCGAGCTAGGCAGGCGGCCCGCCGATACCCTTGGGCTCGCCCTTGGGAGAAGTGGGGTCGTCACAGTTGGTATCAGAGCTTAGGCTTCAGATCTCTGTAGTGTATCCTAGGCTGAAAGTTTAGGATGCCGGACTGTGGGATTTGATTTTATTTGAAAGTTAAGCAATTGAGGGATAAAACCTATAGCTGCTTCGCGTGGTCTCTGCGCGGGGTGAGCCTGGATGAAGTGATGAATAAGTATGAAGGACTAGATGCTCGGTCAAGCATAAGTTATGGATCATAAATGTTATAGGCCTTAAATCTTTCTCATGGTATCTGAGGACCATAGGTAGGTTCGTCAGGTAGGAATTTCGATTGTAGATAGTTTACTCTTGGGACTGCAGCTTGAGATGTGAATTATCTTATTTCGGATTCTTGTGCCTGAGTACTCCAGAGTTGAGGCGCTGCTAAGTACTTGAGATTTGCATTTTGGGGAACATGAACAAGCTTTGTCTGGCTAGAGTGAGTACAAGAGATCAACGGGCACTTTGGGAAGTGGAGTAAGAAACCGGACGAGGGTGGTTTTCACTGAGTGTGGGACGACAAGTCGCGTTTCTTTCATTTGCCCTTGTATTGTCCCTACATGTCATTTACTTGTGGTATGTTAATACCTGCATCTATAGTACTTGCTGCACTTGACTTTGTCTAACTTGAAATGTCTCTTGGTGTATATGGTGCATTATATTGCGTACATTTTGGCGTGACTTGTATATATATGTACACCTTTTGATCTTTTGATTATTTCGAGTTTTTCAACCCTTAGCTCGTTGATTGCAATTTCGAGGACGAAATTGTCCTAAGTGGGGGAGATTGTGAGGCCCCAGTTCGTTCTACGTTGATATATTCATTAATTGGGCGGTAACGTTTGGTTTTGGGAGTATTTCGAAAACCCTAAGTAGGGATTAAGATTTAAACCCTAAGTTCCGGTTAAGATTGAAAACCCGTTTTCCTACATTTTCTTTATTAGAAAATTCCCCAGATAATTTTTATTGAGTAACTAGAGTTTTTAGATGATTTTTCTAGTATTAGTTAGTTTTTGAGAAATTAAGAATGTATATCGGACGTGGGACCCACTAGTGCGAAAAGTTCGGAAAAATTCGGCCAATTAGGTTAAATTCCAGATACTGTGTAAAATTTATCGGGTGTTAAGAGATAAGTAGAGTGTGTGAAGTGAGTGATGTGAGAGAGAAAAGGAAGATAAGAATGCATTAATGAGTGTGACAAGTGTCACAATATGATTGGTTGGACTTTAAGAATTACTATTCACAATTTTGACTTTTTTGACCAAAGGTTAAATATCTCAAAAATCATTCAAAATTCACCATTTTTCTCTCCTTGGTGGCCGGCTCTCTAAGCTCAAAGAGGGGAGGAAATTTTCCATCTCTCAAGCTTCCATAAGCTTCAATCTTCCATAAACAAAAGCTTAGACTAGATTTCACTCCATAAAATCTTATCTTCTAGTGCTAGTAAGGGTTGTGGTGAAGTTTGTTTGAAGGTCTAGGGTGCCCAACATCTTCCTCTCTCTTGGTTCTTGGTAAGTGAAGCTTGAAACACCCTACTACACCTAATGATGCTTATGTTGTGCTTATTAGTGATAAGAGTGCTGAAATTTCTGGTTTTAATCTTGGTTTGAAGTGATTTGGTGAAGTTTTCCATTTTATGATGATTTTTCTGGTTTAATTGGATTATGATGGTGTGGTTGAATATGATGAATGGTAATAGCCTATAATGACTCTAGTGAGTGTGAAATGTGGATAAATGCAACCAATTTTGGATTTGGTGTGAAAATTGAAAAGTTAGGGTTCCTAAATCCCCAATTCTGTCCGGTTTTGGATCATAGGGTTAGAGGCAGAATTTGACTTTGCTCAAAACATGAAAGTTGTAGGTATTGATGTGTTTGAGGTGCCTACAAAATTTCAGGTCATTTGGATTAATGTAGAATGAGATATGACGAAATTACTGTAGCTGTTCTGCTTTGGTCAGAATGCGAAAACTGCGTTGGTATTTGGCTATTTTGGCTGGAATTAGTTTGGATTTTGAAGTTGGTGTCTTCTGATGAAATATATCTGGATGTCTTATCTAACATATGCCTTTGGAATTTCAGCATTTGGACTTGTATAGACTAAGTTATAGTCATTACAGTTTTATGTGATTTGCAAACCTGTTTTGGTAATTCTGGATTTGTATTTTGCATATTTGACCTAGTTGTGCTAGGATTTGGACTGAGTAGCCTTCTACATTGTTGTACCCCTGTTCCTTAGCTTCGAAACGGTGGGTCTTACACCCCCATCCGATAACCGTAGTGAATTTGGTGCCATTACCGCATATTGAGGTCAAATACGGTTTGTGATTCTGGTACGTTTTTGGAAAGTTTATGGCTGGAACTTTGGCTTCACATTTGACTGAGTTACAGGCTGTTTGGGCTTCCGACCAAAACACCAAACTTATAGCCCTATATCAGAGCTTTCTAACGCCCTTGGAATTTCATGAATCGGATTTATAAAACCTGAGATATAGCCGAGCAAACAAGGCCTGCCCGTGAAAATGACCAGAAATCTGTTTTGGTCCTGATGACCAATTTCCGTTCCGAATTTGGATTGCCGACCTTCATGAAAGTTGTTCCATTTGGAATGAACTATATAACTGCCAATTTTCAGCTCTTTTGACCATGTGTAGCATAGAAAACCGTTCGTACTCAAAACTGACCATTTGTGCATTGGCCAGATTTCGTAAGTGATTGTGTTTGGTTCATTTGGGACTGAAGCCTCCAGTTTCAGTTCTGGATGTCTTCATAACAGTTGTTGTTCATCCTTTAAGCTTCGATTTGGCATCTCATCCGCCTTAATCCGATATTCGTAGCTCAACTTATGGGTGAACTAGAAATGAGTATCAAATCTGCCGTTTGCCGTTTCCGCACGCGTGCGTGTGCCCTTTCCGTACTTGCGTGTGCCGATGTTGCTGTTTTATTTGTTTTGGGCACGTTAGTGGCCGTTTATGACATCATGTGATGCAATCTTCTATTTCAGATCGTGGTGAGCTAGGCGGAGCTGGTGGGCCCTACTAGCGAACACGCACGAAGTGATTTTCACGTTTGTACTACTTTTGTACTTTGTGTAAGTATTCAGGCCGGTTTGGTGTGTTTTCTTTGCTATGTGTTTGAGATATGTGAAAAGGGCACTTAGGCGAGGGTGTACTTTATCGCACTCGACCTAAACCCTAATTTGAATGTATAATTGTACTTGGCATATGTATATGAACCTTTTGGAACCAAAACCCTTGAGCTTGTGGCTCGGGGCGACTTTCGAATAAAGTTTGTGAAGTTTGCAAAGTTTGTGATTTTGAATAATTTTGTGAAATTTGTGAGTTTGGGGCGAACTCTTGACCTGGTTGGACTATTCGAGCCGGTTAGGGCTTGGTCGAAGGCAGTCCAACTTAGTCTGAGGTCACCAAGTTTGTAGGTTCATTTTATGAACCAATTTTGTGAATCCGGTTCACCGAGAAGGTGACCAAGTTTGTGACCCGAGCTTGTGACTCAAGTTCAAGTTTGTGATTTCGTTCGCCCGGGCAAGTTTGTGAGGTGACTGGCCAGTGAGGGTGATAAGGTGTCGGTGGGTGTACAAGTGAAGTTCTACGGACTATTATTTGCGGTCGACGGAGTGTCGGCAGGAGATCACGCATGGCACATGAGTTGGCTTTGGAGCCACCTGTATCCTTATTATGTGATGTTACTTTTCTGCTTTTGCTTTACTCTTATTGTGTAACTGTTACGTGAAATTTATGCTTTCGCCCCTGTTTACTTACTAAGCATATAGCTTACCCCATTCCTTTTGTTTTCCTTAGCAGGGGCCGACGCGGGGACTTTTGGCTCGTATACTAGTATAGTTAGTTTGGCTTGTAATAGTTGAACAGTTAGGATGTTTGTTTTTGTTTTGGTGGTCTGACTCGATACTTTTGGAGAATGTAATTATAACTCTTTTGGGATTATATATATTGTATTTAGTGCTCTTTCGAACTTTAAGTTTTGAGTCATGGCGCGAGCTAGGCAGGCGGCCCGCCGATACCCTTGGGCTCGCCCTTGGGAGAAGTGGGGTCGTCACAGTTGGTATCAGAGCTTAGGCTTCAGATCTCTGTAGTGTATCCTAGGCTGAAAGTTTAGGATGCCGGACTGTGGGATTTGATTTTATTTGAAAGTTAAGCAATTGAGGGATAAAACCTATAGCTGCTTCGCGTGGTCTCTGCGCGGGGTGAGCCTGGATGAAGTGATGAATAAGTATGAAGGACTAGATGCTCGGTCAAGCATAAGTTATGGATCATAAATGTTATAGGCCTTAAATCTTTCTCATGGTATCTGAGGACCATAGGTAGGTTCGTCAGGTAGGAATTTCGATTGTAGATAGTTTACTCTTGGGACTGCAGCTTGAGATGTGAATTATCTTATTTCGGATTCTTGTGCCTGAGTACTCCAGAGTTGAGGCGCTGCTAAGTACTTGAGATTTGCATTTTGGGGAACATGAACAAGCTTTGTCTGGCTAGAGTGAGTACAAGAGATCAACGGGCACTTTGGGAAGTGGAGTAAGAAACCGGACGAGGGTGGTTTTCACTGAGTGTGGGACGACAAGTCGCGTTTCTTTCATTTGCCCTTGTATTGTCCCTACATGTCATTTACTTGTGGTATGTTAATACCTGCATCTATAGTACTTGCTGCACTTGACTTTGTCTAACTTGAAATGTCTCTTGGTGTATATGGTGCATTATATTGCGTACATTTTGGCGTGACTTGTATATATATGTACACCTTTTGATCTTTTGATTATTTCGAGTTTTTCAACCCTTAGCTCGTTGATTGCAATTTCGAGGACGAAATTGTCCTAAGTGGGGGAGATTGTGAGGCCCCAGTTCGTTCTACGTTGATATATTCATTAATTGGGCGGTAACGTTTGGTTTTGGGAGTATTTCGAAAACCCTAAGTAGGGATTAAGATTTAAACCCTAAGTTCCGGTTAAGATTGAAAACCCGTTTTCCTACATTTTCTTTATTAGAAAATTCCCCAGATAATTTTTATTGAGTAACTAGAGTTTTTAGATGATTTTTCTAGTATTAGTTAGTTTTTGAGAAATTAAGAATGTATATCGGACGTGGGACCCACTAGTGCGAAAAGTTCGGAAAAATTCGGCCAATTAGGTTAAATTCCAGATACTGTGTAAAATTTATCGGGTGTTAAGAGATAAGTAGAGTGTGTGAAGTGAGTGATGTGAGAGAGAAAAGGAAGATAAGAATGCATTAATGAGTGTGACAAGTGTCACAATATGATTGGTTGGACTTTAAGAATTACTATTCACAATTTTGACTTTTTTGACCAAAGGTTAAATATCTCAAAAATCATTCAAAATTCACCATTTTTCTCTCCTTGGTGGCCGGCTCTCTAAGCTCAAAGAAGGGAGGAAATTTTCCATCTCTCAAGCTTCCATAAGCTTCAATCTTCCATAAACAAAAGCTTAGACTAGATTTCACTCCATAAAATCTTATCTTCTAGTGCTAGTAAGGGTTGTGGTGAAGTTTGTTTGAAGGTCTAGGGTGCCCAACATCTTCCTCTCTCTTGGTTCTTGGTAAGTGAAGCTTGAAACACCCTACTACACCTAATGATGCTTATGTTGTGCTTATTAGTGATAAGAGTGCTGAAATTTCTGGTTTTAATCTTGGTTTGAAGTGATTTGGTGAAGTTTTCCATTTTATGATGATTTTTCTGGTTTAATTGGATTATGATGGTGTGGTTGAATATGATGAATGGTAATAGCCTATAATGACTCTAGTGAGTGTGAAATGTGGATAAATGCAACCAATTTTGGATTTGGTGTGAAAATTGAAAAGTTAGGGTTCCTAAATCCCCAATTCTGTCCGGTTTTGGATCATAGGGTTAGAGGCAGAATTTGACTTTGCTCAAAACATGAAAGTTGTAGGTATTGATGTGTTTGAGGTGCCTACAAAATTTCAGGTCATTTGGATTAATGTAGAATGAGATATGACGAAATTACTGTAGCTGTTCTGCTTTGGTCAGAATGCGAAAACTGCGTTGGTATTTGGCTATTTTGGCTGGAATTAGTTTGGATTTTGAAGTTGGTGTCTTCTGATGAAATATATCTGGATGTCTTATCTAACATATGCCTTTGGAATTTCAGCATTTGGACTTGTATAGACTAAGTTATAGTCATTACAGTTTTATGTGATTTGCAAACCTGTTTTGGTAATTCTGGATTTGTATTTTGCATATTTGACCTAGTTGTGCTAGGATTTGGACTGAGTGGCCTTCTACATTGTTGTACCCCTGTTCCTTAGCTTCGAAACGGTGGGTCTTACACCCCCATCCGATAACCGTAGTGAATTTGGTGCCATTACCGCATATTGAGGTCAAATACGGTTTGTGATTCTGGTACGTTTTTGGAAAGTTTATGGCTGGAACTTTGGCTTCACATTTGACTGAGTTACAGGCTGTTTGGGCTTCCGACCAAAACACCAAACTTATAGCCCTATATCAGAGCTTTCTAACGCCCTTGGAATTTCATGAATCGGATTTATAAAACCTGAGATATAGCCGAGCAAACAAGGCCTGCCCGTGAAAATGACCAGAAATCTGTTTTGGTCCTGATGACCAATTTCCGTTCCGAATTTGGATTGCCGACCTTCATGAAAGTTGTTCCATTTGGAATGAACTATATAACTGCCAATTTTCAGCTCTTTTGACCATGTGTAGCATAGAAAACCGTTCGTACTCAAAACTGACCATTTGTGCATTGGCCAGATTTCGTAAGTGATTGTGTTTGGTTCATTTGGGACTGAAGCCTCCAGTTTCAGTTCTGGATGTCTCCATAACAGTTGTTGTTCATCCTTTAAGCTTCGATTTGGCATCTCATCCGCCTTAATCCGATATTCGTAGCTCAACTTATGGGTGAACTAGAAATGAGTATCAAATCTGCCGTTTGCCGTTTCCGCACGCGTGCGTGTGCCCTTTCCGTACTTGCGTGTGCCGATGTTGCTGTTTTATTTGTTTTGGGCACGTTAGTGGCCGTTTATGACATCATGTGATGCAATCTTCTATTTCAGATCGTGGTGAGCTAGGCGGAGCTGGTGGGCCCTACTAGCGAACACGCACGAAGTGATTTTCACGTTTGTACTACTTTTGTACTTTGTGTAAGTATTCAGGCCGGTTTGGTGTGTTTTCTTTGCTATGTGTTTGAGATATGTGAAAAGGGCACTTAGGCGAGGGTGTACTTTATCGCACTCGACCTAAACCCTAATTTGAATGTATAATTGTACTTGGCATATGTATATGAACCTTTTGGAACCAAAACCCTTGAGCTTGTGGCTCGGGGCGACTTTCGAATAAAGTTTGTGAAGTTTGCAAAGTTTGTGATTTTGAATAATTTTGTGAAATTTGTGAGTTTGGGGCGAACTCTTGACCTGGTTGGACTATTCGAGCCGGTTAGGGCTTGGTCGAAGGCAGTCCAACTTAGTCTGAGGTCACCAAGTTTGTAGGTTCATTTTATGAACCAATTTTGTGAATCCGGTTCACCGAGAAGGTGACCAAGTTTGTGACCCGAGCTTGTGACTCAAGCTCAAGTTTGTGATTTCGTTCGCCCGGGCAAGTTTGTGAGGTGACTGGCCAGTGAGGGTGATAAGGTGTCGGTGGGTGTACAAGTGAAGTTCTACGGACTATTATTTGCGGTCGACGGAGTGTCGGCAGGAGATCACGCATGGCACATGAGTTGGCTTTGGAGCCACCTGTATCCTTATTATGTGATGTTACTTTTCTGCTTTTGCTTTACTCTTATTGTGTAACTGTTACGTGAAATTTATGCTTTCGCCCCTGTTTACTTACTAAGCATATAGCTTACCCCATTCCTTTTGTTTTCCTTAGCAGGGGCCGACGCGGGGACTTTTGGCTCGTATACTAGTATAGTTAGTTTGGCTTGTAATAGTTGAACAGTTAGGATGTTTGTTTTTGTTTTGGTGGTCTGACTCGATACTTTTGGAGAATGTAATTATAACTCTTTTGGGATTGTATATATTGTATTTAGTGCTCTTTCGAACTTTAAGTTTTGAGTCCTGGCGCGAGCTAGGCAGGCAGCCCGCCGATACCCTTAGGTTCGCCCTTGGGAGAAGTGGGGTCGTCACAAAGGGGGTTGATCGGTGAACGGAGACTGGCGTGTAGTGGGGTTTTATTTGGACTAGTTATTATTTGAAAGTTGACGGAGTGTCAACTACCAATCGATCAAGTTGGAACGGAGCCAAGACCTGAATTACTGTATCCTTACATGTGAATGTGAACTTGATGTTGCCAAGATAGCTAAAATGCTATTTCTCCGATTTGACTTGTTTGCTCACTATTACACTATTACTTTGCTATCACTTGGTTTGTTGCCCAATTTGATATTTGGAACTTCACTGAGTTTTGGCTCACTCCGTTAGTTTTGTTTTCCTTATAGGGGTACGAGCGAGGCGTGAGACGTGTAAAGGCTAGCGTAGTCTAGTTGTTTGTGACTTTTGACTTTTGACTTGTACTCGCGGTATTGCTTGAATAGAATGTTTTGTACTTGGATTGTATACGCTTTGAACTAGTTTGGGTATGTTGAGACTTTGTACCTTGATTTCTATCAATGTAAATTATAAGCTTGAATTGTGGATGTTATTTATGGTTCATAGATGTATGCACGTGATCCGAGTGAGAGCAAGTGAGTGAGTCCTGGCGAGAGTTAGGCAGGCGGTCTGTCGAATCCTTTGGTACGTCTTAGGGGGAGGTGGGGTCATCACAGAACTCAAGTACGAATCCTTTTCCTGAACACAAGGATACCATTACGAGATTTACCCCAAGGAAGAAATTTAAGAATCCTGGAAGGGGTGGAATTAGTGAGATTCCTCCCTCTTGAGAGGAAGTTTTGATAAATTTGGGGAATTGTTTTGGTTAAATCCAATGAAAAATCGTTCATACGTATGTCTTTTGTTTAACTGTATTTTTGTAAATAGTTTTGAATCAATTGGATTTTGAAGACACGTCTTGTTTCACAAGTAACATGCTATTAAGTTTGGTCTTTAGTTTGAAATTCAATAAAATGTACTGTTTTATATATACTGTGTTACTTACACATATTTTTTTTTGAGATGGTCCAGAATAAAACCTCCTGACCCTTTGGATATCATTGTTCTAAAATTTGATGGTAGCAATCTCGATATCTCAAGAATGTGAATTTGAATTTCAAAATGAGAGAAATAGCAAAGAGACATTCGAAAATCAAAGGGACCCGAATGGTATAAAGAGAAACTCGAGCCGAGCTAGGGTCAACGTCAAGGGAATAAGATTAGCATTCATATGAATGAGAAGTAGAAAGAGTGTTACAATAAGGAGAGTAAGCCACGACTATTTGAAGAAGGAGATAAAGTGTTAAAATAGATTTTGCCAAGAGGAGGCTAAGGGCGATTTTGCATCAAATAGGCAGGATCCTTGGTGGAGTACCTGTTCTAGCGAAAATGGATAGACAAATTTTCTCTCAGTCGATCAATTCGGATATGCGTAAGAAATTTTTCATTTAGAAGTTTCCTTTTAGGATTAATCCGAAGAATAGAATGAAAGTCAAGCCTTCTTCCTTTCCAATTAAACATTTTATCCCCAGTTATCCCTTTTTAAGCCTTCAGAATAAATCATTTTGTTTGGCAACTCTTGAGAATCACAAACCCCACACTGGGGCAAGTTTGAGTTGGAAAGAAAAGTTTTAAGAGGTGAAAAGTGATAGAAGAACAACAAGAAATGAACAAAAGAAAACCTCAGTTAAAAATAGATTGTGGCAGATTGTTGAAAGTTTCAAAAGATGAATGAAAAAAGACAAAAGAGCCTCAGTTGAGAATAAACTGGGACAAGTTCTGATTTAAGCCTAAAATAGGGTTGGCGCAACAATGCGATCTCAGATCATTTAAACCACTTTTGAAAATTCGTCTTCAAGTCTTAACCTTTTTTTTAACACCTTACCAAACCCCATTACAAAAATTAAAAGTCCTCACTTCTGTTATTTGTATCGCTTCTTTTAGGAAATTTTCTAATCAAGTGGCAGATGATGTTAATACTCCTTCGTCAATTTTACAAGGAAAGGATTGTCGCACTGATGCCATCATTTCTTAAAACACATTTCTGAGTTGATAAAGGCTATCGGCAGGATTTGTTTATCAAGGTGAAAATCCGAAAAGGCGCCTTTGAAAAGAGAAGAAAGGAAAAAGAAAAAAGAAGAAGGAAAAGAAAGAAAAGGAAAAGAGAAATGAAAAATGAAGATGAAAGAAAATAAAATGTGGCATGGTAGTCTTAGTGAAAACCCAAAAAGGCACTAAGATAGGTTTTTATAACGAAAGGTGATGTTGGAATGGAGTGACTGGAGACTTAGTTCATTGGAATTTCTCTTCACCTTGTGGTTTAGTTGCCGACATTAAACTCCGAAGGGATGATATCCAAAGGGTTAAATGTGACATTTTGTTTGAAATCAAAGTATTTTGGTTTCTCAAGCATAAATTGTTAAGTTTACAGGTTTATTTCTCTTAAATCAATTTTCTTTCAAAATAAATGATTGTTTTCATGTTACTGAGATTTTCATCATTGTTGTCTAAATAAAATATTTTTTCACTTATCTCTTTGGATTTATCAAATGACAATCCTTGTAATTTATTGAAAATTGCCTAGATACCAAATGTCATATTTGATAAGCACTGGAAGTTCAGAAGATTTGATGTAGTTCACAGTGTAGACACCAAATTTTTGGTGTAATTTCTTTTACTTTTTATTCTCATTTGTCGTGGTTCCTTTTTAGTTTTTTTTAGTTTCTAGTTTTTATTTTATTTTTAAGTTTTAGCCTTGAAAAATCATGAAAAAGAAAAAAAAGAAGAAAAATCATGAAAAAGAAAAAAAGGAAAAAATCATGAAAAAAAAAGAAAAAAAGGAAAATTGTTCACAAAAATACGTTCAAATTCAATCTTTTGGCATTTTGGTTTATTTTTGTTAATTTATTTTGAAAAAAAAGAAAAAGGAAGGAAAAAAGAAAAATGATGAAAAATGGAAAAATGAAAGAAAAAGATTGAAAAGGGTAACTTTGTTATTTTTTAGTTTGTTTATTTTGATTAAAATTGTTGTTTTATTATTATTTAGTTTTACTATTATTTTTGTTAAATTATTAAGTTGAAAAAAAAAAGAAAAAAAAATTTTCCCATAGCATGCAAGCTGCGTATTTTCGCAGCTTGCAAGAAAGGGCTCGGGCAGCCCTTTGCCTGCAATTTTTAGAGGAGAAGGCTGGTGTTTCCAGGTGGCCAGACACCTGGCTAATGAAGGAAGCTTCTATGCAAGGTGTAGGGATTAAAATGAAAAGAGGAGAGGCAGCAAAGAGGGGCCGTAGGATGAAGGGTTCGGTGGAAGTGGGGTTGCATTGGAGGATAGCCGCAAAGGAAGCGAGAGAGAGCAAGGGGACGAAAAATCTAGGAGAGAGAGCTGAGGGTAGACGACTAGGAAGAAGAAAGAGGAGGATCGGGGAGATAAAAAAACAATCAGAGGAAAAGAGAGCTAAGGAGGGAGCCGAGAGAGAGCGAGCAAACAGGAGGGACGGCAAAACAAAAGGAAAAGACTGGGGTTTTAGGGCTGGAAGAAAGAGGAGAGAAAGTGACGGTTTAGAAAGAAACCAGAGAGGTGGTGGCTGAAAGAAAGATAGTGAAGGAGAGAGTTCTGAGAGAGTAGCGGCATGGCTGAAGATTGAAAAAGAGAAGCCCAGAAAGGAAAAGGAAAACCGCAAACGGGAGATTGACTGGAACCAGTAGAAACTACGAGCAGAGGAGGAACCCAACGCCGCCGTTATTGTCTTCAATCTTCATCGGAAAAGCATGGGTTTTTTGCAGCAAATCATCTGCTGTCGATCTTTCCTTTTTCATTTGGGTAAACTTTCTCATCTCCTGCGGATGTTTATGCCTTTTGTGCTGAAATGTTTTTCTGTTTTGGTGGGCAAAACTTCGATCAGTTCCAAGCTGTTCGAAGCCTGTGAATGTATTCATTGTAGTCCCGTGACTTACTGTCGTTGTTTCTTTGAGTTTTGCTGGTGCTGCAGTCCAAGCCAAGCTGTTTCTTTTGTTGTTTATTTGCTGGCTCGTTGCTGTCTGATGTTTTCTCCTTTGTTGCATTTTTTAGTCGTGAGTTCATGATGTATGTTGGATTGCAAGTTTTCTGTATTTTCTGGAAATAAAGACCCAAACGGCTGAACACTTTCCAGGTCTTCATATCCTTTGGTTCTCGGCTTTTCATGTCCAAAACCCACCAGAAAAATTGAACCCAGCATGCAAACTTTGAGTATAAGCAACAAAAGATGTTTTCCTATCTTTGCAAACCTGTTTGGGGGAAGGAGATTTTAAAGCCTTGACCTTGTTGTCATTATATGATTTTGTGGGCTTAGTTTAACAGACTTTGCATGTTTCTTGTGGGGATAATGTTCATGGTCATTCTCCTGGGTATGGATGCCGATAGATTGCAGAAAAATTCTTGGAAAGTTTGCATGTTTGGGTCAAATAAAACCAAATGATTTTCATTTGTTAGGTTCGCAATTTGATGTCTGGCTATGTTTAGTGAAGAGGACCTTGCATCCTCGTAGAGCTGGGTTTGGTCATCTTTTGTTTGTTTCATTTGGTGTTGAAGGGATGAGAGTGAAGGTTTGGAGTTGATGTTGGTGTGTTTGTTTAAGGAAAAGCTTGAAACATGCCTAAACATTGCTAGAAAATATATCAGCCTGCCATATTCAATGTTTCATAATCTTAGTCCTTTGTTTTTTTTTAGTTTTCCAAGCTGATATTGCATCTAGGTAATAATATGATCATGTCTCTTCTTGGTGGGCTTTGCCGGGATATGTTGAGGATGCATAAGGAATTGCGTGAGAATGGGGCGAAAAGAAAAGAAAATTCCTGAAGTAATTTTGCTGAAACCTTGTGAGAACCCGTAAAACCCTAATTATTTTTCCTAGGGTTTATTTCCCCTTAATTGCATGTTTTCTGCATTTTCTGGCTTAGAAATATTTTCTGAGAGGATTTTATGAGCAATTATAGTTTTAAGATGATTTTTCTAGCATTGGTGAGTTTTTAGAAAATTAAGAATAAATATTGGACGTGGGACCCACTAGTGTGAAAAGTTCGGAAAAATTCTGCCAATAAGGTTAAGTTTCGGATACTGTATAAAATTTATCGGGTGTTAAGAGATATGTAGAGTGTGTGAAGTGATTGATGTGAGAGAGAAAAGGATGATAAGGATGCATTTAATAGAGTGACACATGTCACCTTCCTATTGGTTGAACTTTTAAGAAACACTATTCATTGTCTTGACTTTTGACCAAGGGATTAAATATCCAAAATTCACCAAAAAAATCACCATTCTTCTCTCCTTGTTGGCCGGCCACCTTGAGCAAGAAAGGAAGGAGCTTTCTTCAATTTTCAAGCTTCTACTTGGTGCAAATCAACCAAAAACATTTGCTTCTATCCATTTCACTCCATAAAATTCTTCCTTCTAGTGATAGCAAGTTGTTTGGTGAACTTTGTTGAAGGACTAAGGTGCTCCACATCTTCCTCTCTCTTGGTTCTTGGTAAGTGAAGCTTGAAACACCCTACTACACCTAATGATGTTTATTTTGTCCTTAATGGTGGCATGAGTGTTGAAATATATGATTTGTTTCTTGATTTGAGGTGATATGGTGAAATTTTCCATTTTATGATGATTTTTCTGGTTTAATTGGATTATGATGGTGTGGTTGTTGGTGATGATTGGCAATGGGCTAAAATGACTCTTGTGGGTGTGAAATGTGGATAAATGCAACCAATTTTGGATTTGGTGTGAAAATTGAAAAGTTAGGGTTCTTAAATCCCAAATTTTGTCCGGTTCTAGATCACTGGGTTAGAGGCCGAATTAGACTTTGCTCAAAACATTAAACTTGTAGGTATTGATGTGATTGAGATGCCTGTAAACTTTCAGGTCATTTGGATTAACGTAGAAGGAGTTATGACGAAAGTACTGTAGCTGTTCTGCTTTGGACAGAATGCGAAAACTGCGATAGTAATTGGCTATTTTGACTGGAATTGGTATGGATTTTGAAGTTGGTGTCTTCTGATGAAATGTAGCTGAGTGTCTTAGCTAACATATGCCTTTGGAATTTCGGCATTTGGACTTGTATGGACTGAGATATACCAATTACAGTTTTCTGTGTTTTGCAAACCCGTTTAGGAATTCTGGGTTAGTATTTGGCATATTTGACCTAGTTGTGTTAAGAACTGGATTGAGTGGTCTTCTACATTGTTGTAGCCCTGTTCCATAGCTTCGAAACGGTGGGTCTTACACCCCCATCCGATAACCGTAGAGAATTTGATGCCATTACCGCATAATGAGTGTAAAACAGTTTTCTAGTTGGGGCCAAGACTAAAGCCATTTTCTAATTTCTGGTTTGCTATTATGCTTATTTATGCATATGAAACCCTTTTGGGGTTGTGTTTAGCATTGCTATATGGCTCGGTATCGAGTCTCATTGTATGTGTTACATGTTCTAGGGCTTGAAGGTAGTGCACGACGACTTGGTGATCGTGGTACATGAAATACCACTTTCTCACTTGGTGAGTATACTACTCACTAAATTGTTACTATGTGGCTTTGCTAAATGTTTATGTGATGCCTTGAAGGCTTACTTGCATATTGGAATTGATTAAGGTGAGGGTGTACTTGACCGCCCTCACCTCTTTTGATATTGTCATTGATTGGCTACCGTTTTATTGCATTACTGAACTTGATATATTGGTTGGTGAATTCCATTTCATGGAAACTGAATTGATGTCGTTTGGACGATGTCCAACGGCCTTACTGCATTACTGAGCTCAACCCCGTTTGGTAGTCAATTGGATCGAGCCAGCGAGGGTTTGGTCGTGAGGATTGAATTGCCACGGGGACTGTACTGGGGGACCTTGTGGTAATGAGACCCTTGGTTCCGGTAAACTCGAGTATTACCAAAAGCTACTGAATTGGAGTGCGGGCCCGGTTGAGGTATGATAGGTGGAAGGAATGGAAGTAAAGTGTGGTCTACGGTTTGGTACTTTTAACATTGACGGAGGGTCAATGGGGTTGGATCAAGATTACAAGCGTGGAATTGGGCTCTTGAGAGCCGACCGTATCCTTTTACCGTTTTGCTTCATTGCTTATTTGTGCACTTTAAATGAAAGTTCATTCTTATATGACTTTGATTGTACTGGGTGGTATACCACTGGGCTTTAGCTCATTCCGTGTCATTTGTTTTTCTTACAGGAAAATGAACACTTTTGGAAAGATTTTGATAGTTGGATGACAAGTTGAGCTCTTGTACACGTAATTTTGTTTAGCTCCTTGAGGGTGATAACCCTAAGTGTATAGCTTTCTTTAATGAAGGGCTTGTGTTGGCCTAATTGTATTGGTAGGAACTAATGGGATCGCTTGTACGCCATTTGGCTTGTAAATGTTGTTTTAATGTATATATATGCTTGGCTGTGGTTTGGATGAGTTTCGGATCAAGACGACTACAAACGAAAACGGGAAAAAATTTGGCGTGGATGAACAGTACCAAATCCGGCCAGGAATCCGGCCAGAAACTGGCCGGATTGGCCTTGGAAAAAAAAAAGAATCCGGCCAGTTGCTCTCTAGCCGGTATTCGGCCAGACAATCCGGCCGGAATCTTGGCCGGATTGCCGGCCGGATTGCATGGGGTTTTGGAAAAAATTTGGATTGCTCTCGGCCTTGTATCCGGCCGAGAATCCGGCCGGAAATCCGGCCAGATTCCGGCCGGATTCTGACGTGGCCTGCACTATTCATTTCGGCATCGATTTTCATTTTTTTTAATTTTGTGATTTTGGTTTGTTTGCGCGCAAAGGTATGTTCCGGAACGTTATAGATTGACGTAAACTGTACCGTTAGTCCTAGCGAGAGCTGGGCAGGCAGTCCGCTAACCCCTTTGGTTCGCCTTAGGGGAAAGTGGGACTGTCACAGGTGGTATCAGAGCCTAGGTTTGAACTAGCCTGGGTGTGATAGAAGTGCTGGACTTGAGGATGCTTTTGTTTATACCTATTAAGGTTATTCATGTTATTTCTTCCTTTGCTATAGGATGGATGCGAGTGGAGATCCGAGTGACCGTCCGGCGGGAGATCGTCCTCGTAGCACGCTGCCGACAATTAAGTATCAACTTAGGCAGAAGGGGGCCGTGGTCCGTTGGAGCCCGGCCAGCCGCGTTCGACAGTGTGAGTGTCGTAGCAACTTTGCCTACCCAAATACACTAGTTTTGTCGGTGGCAAAGGAACGCGAGGAGTTTGCTAAGGAAAATACTAAGCTTGAAGCTGCGGTTGCTACATTGGAGGCTGAGGTGGCTCAGGCGAAGGCGACCAATGACAAGCAAGCCGCACGTATCATGGAGTTAGAGTATGACGTGAATGAGGCGGAGGACCGAGTTAATGACCTATGTGATCAACTGAGGGATGGTCGCGAGCGTGAGGTCAAGCGAGCTCGCAAGGTCAGGGGTCGTGCTGAAGCGATCCTTAATCTATGTGACGACGGACTCGAGGAGTCGAGTGATGAGGCCTCGTATGCTGGGGCCGAGGCTGGGGAGGAATCTACCCCATCGCCTGGGTCTCAGACCCCGACAACCGACTAGGCTATAATATTTGGGCACCTATTGGGCTAGTGGTGGTTTTTGAATGTACATAGGGATAGGGATAGAGCCTTAGCTAACCGTTTTGGATGTAGAGTTAGCTACGTGTAAATCTCTTTTGATAGGCCTATCCTCAGGTGGATCTTTTGTGTACGTACGTGCTTTGGCCGTACTTGACTGACTGATTGTAAATCTGTGTTTGGCTTGTATATATGTGTGCTTGTGATCTTGTTTGCAATGCATCAATATGTGTTTTGTGCAAAGTTAAGTATTGCTTATATGTTTTACTGCTGCTTTGGTATAGTACTTTTGCCTAGACCAAGTATACCTTATGGAAGGAACACGAAGTGGTCGGGGACGTGGGCGCAGTAGACAACCCACACCGGTTAGGGAAACGGGGGAAGCCTCTACTGGACCAAATCCTGAACCCCAGATAGACCCCAACGTTCAAATAGCTGCTGCTATGCAGCAAATGACCAACCTACTCGCACAGGTAGTGCAACAACAGGGCCAAAACCCAAACCCTAACCCCGGAAACCCTGGTAACCACGTTGAGAGCGAGGATAGAGCTCTCGAACGTTTTCAAAAGTTTTCCCCGCCAAAGTTTATTGGGGGACTCGACCCTGATGTGGCTGAAAAATAGCTTGAGAAAATGGTTGATATATTCGCGGCCCTACACTACCCGGACGAACGGCAGGTCACTTTTGCCGTGTTCCAACTCGAGGGGGCTGCCCGTTCCTGGTGGAACGTAATTAGGCAGAAATGGGAGCGGGAACAGACACTAAGGACATGGGTGAACTTTATACGAGAGTTTAATGCTAAGTTTTTCCCTCCTCTAGTCCAGGAGAGGAAGGAGGACGAGTTTATCTGGCTCCGGCAAGGGGCTCAGACTGTGGCGGAGTACGAGAGTCAGTTTACCCGCCTGTCCAAATTCGCGCCTGAATTAATCATGACCGAGCAACGACGCGTGAGGCGCTTTATTCAGGGCTTGAACGTTGAGATCCAGAAAGACCTCGCGGCGGCTCAAATCACCACGTTTAGCGAGGCAATAGAAAAAGCCCAACGGGTAGAGAGTGCACGGCTGCAGGTCCGAAACTTCCAGGCTAAAAAGCGTGGTTTTCCTGGGAGTACATCTGGACAAGGTGAGAAGAGCACTCCTTCCAAGTTTGGACGAGGAACTGGGGGTGGTCGTCATTCTGGGTCAGGTAGAGGGACTCCGTTCAGGAGTGGTCAAGCTGGGCGAGGACCGAGGGGAAACGCTCAGGGTGGCTCGGTTTCGGCACCTTGTGGGCCCTGTGGGCACTGTGGAAAGCTGAACCACACCGAGGACAATTGTTGGAGGAAACTGGGGAAATGCCTGAGGTGTGGAAGTGCGGACCATCAACTGGCTACATGTCCGGTCCTGAAACAAGACGGAAAGGGGGGCCAACTACCGTCGAGGACCAATACTGGATCGGCCAAGGGAGACGGATCCAAACCAAAAGTTCCGGCTAGGGTATATTCCTTAGAGCCCCACCAGATCCCAGAGTCTTCCGAGGTCGTAGAAGGTACGATCCCTATCTTCCACCGCTTTGCCAAAGTTTTAATTGATCCTGGTGCCACTCATTCGTTTGTTAACCCTGATTTCATGTGTGGCATCGATATAAAACCTGCTAGTTTACCATATCACTTAGAGGTTAGTACACCTACGGGGAATCAACGTTTGGTGACTAGTTTGGTTTATAGGGATTGCGAGGTATGGGTAGGTGAAAGGAGATTTCTAGGAGACCTGATTAGCTTGTCCATTAAGGGGTATGACGTGATTTTGGGTATGGACTGGTTAGCCAAATATAACGCCCAACTGGACTGTAAAACGAAAATAGTTCAATTTCGCATTCCTGGCGAGGCAACCTTAAGGTTAGATATAAGGAGTAGGTTAGCCTCATCTGCTCTCATTTCGGGCATTAGAGCTAGGAAACTGATAAGTAGAGGGGCGCAAGGATATTTGGCCTTTCTAATTAATACCCCTACGGATAAGTTAAAAGTGGAAGACGTGGCCGTAGTGAGGGATTTTCCGGATGTGTTTCCTGATGAGTTAGTGGCTGACGGGTATTTTACATACGTACAAGTTAAAAAACCGAATTACACCCGTTCACTGCAAGTATACAGGTCAACTAGTAGTTTAGGGTATATATCGGGTCGATCCCACAGGGAAGAGTGAACAATTACCGGTATTACTAAAGCTTCTCTATTATTTAGACTATCAATGAATTATAAGAAATTTAACCTACTGAAATTATACAAAATAACAAATAAAAGCTCCTTAGGTTGTGGTATCCCTAACTACTCATGCAAGTGCTACATTTGGATCATTGAATACTACATTTAGGCTAGTTATGGTGTAATTTCCTTAAACATGTGAAACCTACTTTCGTAGTGAATCAACTATACTCATAACTAATCCATACCTATTTTCATGGTTATGAAATTAGCTACAAGTTCATTTTTTCAATGAAATTACATGAAATGAATCACTAAAATCCACATAAGTGCACCTCTACTTTCGTGAGTGTACTCCCTATGTTTAGCACCTCTTGAACTAGTGTTAAATCTCAATTTTCATTGCAGAAACAACACCTTAGATAATCACAATCAATGGTACCAAATTAATCATGATTTAAAGAGCTAAAGTGCTAAATAACTTGCTCAAATCTTAGCAAACAAATAACGAAATAATAAATACTAACAATCATAGAAAGTTCAACCAAACCCAAGGTATAAACTTTAGAAGCACATAATGAACACAAAATCCAGAACTTGTATATTAACTAAACTTGGAATCAAATACAAAAGATAAAGAGTTTGGAAGGAATACAACCCTTGTCACATGAGCTTTCTTCCTTGCCTTCTTCATCCTCCATCTTCATCCTAATCTAGATAATAAACAAGAATGAAAAAGCTACACTACTCTATACTAAGCTAAACTAATACTAGGGAGATGAAAGAGCTACATTTCTGCAGCTTCAAGCTTTCTCCCGTAGCTCTCTATCTCTTACTCTGCTATGGACTCCCTTCTCTGCTATCTACTCCCCCCTCTCCTTATTGCAATGAATTTGGCTATTTAATGATGAAAGGTGGTCAAGAAATGAAGCTTTACACTTTCTCCTTATAGCTGGTAATGTTTCTCACATGTCTAGCATCCCATGTGAGTTGGTGGAGGTGAAATTGAGTTTTACGCGTATAAAGCAGCCTTCTCTGACCACAATCCGGCCAGGAATCCGGCCAAATTCAGGCCGGATTGCTACAGTAAATCTGGGCTGCTACAGTGATCCGAGCTGCTACAGTACCTCGGATCCGAGCTCGGATCCACTAACCCAGAAACAGCCGAGGGTTCGGATGAATAGTGGATCCGAGTGTGGATCACTTGCTCTGTTTTTGGCCCAACTTCAACCGATCTTTTCTTGATGTTAGAGGCTGAACCAGCTCATATCTAAAACACGAAAGTTGTAGCCTTATGCGTTATCATTCCAATGCATCAAGAATCACCTCATTTGGATCTGTGTAGGCTGAGATATGATGGAAATACCCTTGCCTGCTCCATGCCTTGTTCCAGTTTCGACCAATAGCAATTGACTCTGTACTTCGGCTTTTTGACCTGGAAAACCTTCAAACTGGATTCAGATGTCTTCACCAAAGTTGTAGATCTATCTCTTATCTTCAAATGGGTTCAAGAATCATCCTAATCCGATCATTGTAGCTCAAGTTATAGCCGAAATACGAAAATGTGTCAAAACTGTCAAAATACACAAAATCCAAGTAAAAAGTGATAAAAACCTCATTTAACCACTTAAAAGCATTTTATACCAATTATAGCCAAAATGAATCATTTTCTTCCAATAATATATCCAAAGTGACTAAAAATAATATAAAATATCAAACAATTATTACGTAAATTAGTCACTTATCAAACTCCCCCATAATTAAATCATTGCTTGTCCTCAAGCAATTCACACATAATCAAATGCAATGATTCAAGAGGTGAAACAATATATGCACTTTGTCCAATTTAATTCCTCAAGACTTGGAAAATAATCATTATACAATTATTCAATTTACACTAAATACTCATAATATCAAGTAAAGGAAAGATAATTATACCCTAAATTCAACAAGTTAAACTTAATCTCTTACCCTAACAAATTTTACAAATAAGCAAATCACATAGTCAATTTATAGCCTTCCTCCTCCTTATAATCATCTTTTTCTCAAAATTCTATAACTAAGAGGGATTTATTCACACAAATTTTACTTAAATAGTGAGAATGCCTTTTTACGCGAAAATCGACACTTTTAGGTGAAGATCCCCGGTTACTCAACATTTCACTTATTCAAGTTGCTAATGCATACTCTTAATTCGAATACCTTTTTACGCGAATATCGACATTTGTAGATGCCAACCCCCGGTTACTTGGTACGAGAATCATTGGAGTAGAACAATTTTTTTTTTTACTTTCTTTTTTTCTCTTTTTTTTTCTCTTTTTTTTTCTTATTATTATTTTTTTAGAAATAAAGGACAATAAATAGATATTCCCTCTTAGAAAATATATAAGACTAATCAAAGGAGGAGTATAACCTTTTATCAACTATATCAATCACTTACTTATAAAATTAAGTAAAGAGAAGAAATTTCATTGAACATGTAAAATTATAGGCATAATTTTCCTCACTTTACCCAATATATTTTCTAAAATGCAAAAATCCTAATTGCATAATAATCATTTTCAAGTTAAATGAGGACTAAACCTTCCAAAATACATATAACATTTCAACAATTGGAAGAATCAAACACTTAAGGTTGGAACAAATTAGCCCTTTTTGAAATAAAAATGAAAAAATTGAAGAACTTTTGGGCCATAGTGAAATATTGGACAAGATGTTAGAAAAATTTTGACGGAGTTTCCCCATATAAATGGATGAAAACTTCCTGCCAACAAACCCAATTTCAAGCAAATTATCCACATGGCAAATAATTCAAACATAATTCCAACATTTCTAAGCATTTAAATCACCAAAATATCATCACATGGCAAGTAAATGCAAGTTCAATACTTTCCTCCCCCACACTTAAACTTCACATTGTCCTCAATGTGAGAAAAGGAAAATAAATGAAGAGTAAAAGAAAATACTGCTCAATTGAACTTGCGTAATCCGAATCCATGTCCAAGTGATGAATTTCCAACCATATTTGAGAAAGAATGGAGAGTTCACTTGTTGCACCCTGAAAAAGACAAAATAAAAACAAATAAATTTCTTAAAAATAAAAGGTTGCAATCAACAAAAAGAAAACATGCAAGTCAAGGAAAAAGGAAAGATGATCAACCATGTGGAACCATACAATGTTCAAGGGATAAAAACATGAAATGAGCTAATCCTTGCTAATCAAATATATGCATTAGTATCCAAAGCAAAGGGAAGCTAATTTCACACAAAAAATCCACAATCATGAACAAAATAAGTTCCATTTATACATTTTGTCATCAATGATCAAATCCCCGCAAGTACAAAAGCAATCTCAAAATGGAGACAAACACACCGAACCAAAATATAAATGACCTTCGTGAGAATTCATGAAATACTAAAAACTATTGAACCACAAGGATTATAAGTGCATTTATGAATTTCATCAATTAAGGTCATCTTCAATTCACCTCTTCTTTTAGAATTATCTAAGAATTCACGAAATCATTCAATCAAGCACCTTTTCATTCATTAGATAATCTAAATTACTCTCATAAATATAAAAAACTCCCACTAAGCTAATTAAAATGCTACATTTGGCTACTTAATATGCAACTTTGTCCCCAAGCCAAATTAAGCATAAAACTAGCAAGAATTCACCAAATAAGTACAATAAATGCAAATCACAAAATATAGTTATCACTAACAATCACCAATAGCATCAATAAGCTCAAATAAATGCACCTAACTTCACATATTAAAATTTGCCTAAAAATAGAAAATATTCATTCATGGCAAAATTCAAATAACAAAGTTAGGTGAAGAATTGTTACCTCAAGGTGGTTTGGTGATGTTTAGAGATGAATATGATGTGAAAACCCCCAAGAAACTTACTCCAATTTAACCTCAATTGAGTGATTTCAAGAAGGTAGAACCGTAACTAATGGTAAGCTTGAAACCACTTTAGAGTTGTTTTTGAAAGAATATGAACTATGAAATTCACTCTAGAGGATGGGAGAAAGTGATTTGGTGAAGGTTATTTGAAGACTAAATGGTGAAAAGTGGTGTTTTACTGAGTGGTGTGTGTTTGAGGTGTTAGTGTGTGAGTTGGGTTGAAGAAGAAGGGAGAAAAATTGTGAGGAATCCTTGAAACGGATTCATCTTACGCTGGTTACTGTTCACAATCCGGCCAGAAATTGGAGGGATTCGTGGAGGGATTCTGGGCAGAAATTTTTTTTTTTTTTTTTTTTTACTGTTGCATATCCGGCCGGATTATTGGCGGGATTTGCTACAGTGGTTTTTTTTTTTTTTTTTTTTTTTTACAATCCGGCCAGTTTTTGGCCGGATATTCGGCCGGATTCTGTCCAGAATGCTCGAAAAAATTTTCTTTTCTCCCCTGACTATCCGGCCTTCAATCCGGCCAACATTTGGCCGGATTTATGGCAGGATTTACTGCAGAAAAAGCTGTTTTCTGCAGTTTTTCCTCCAAATTTGCTTGGCCAACCTTCCACATTCAACCTACTTCATGTTCTTTGAATGAAATTCAAATTTAACATGATCATGCATGAATATAACTTAAACATGAAACACCTTAAATGCATGAGATGCAGCAATTGAACATGAAAACTCCCTTTTTGCCTTAATATAAACACCTTTGCAATTGAGATCATTTGCATGAACTCTTGCCATTGCCACCTACAAAACACACAAAAACATTAATCGAAGAACTAAAACTTACTAAAAACAAGCCAACATGAAGAAAAGTGGAGTTGAAAAGTGATCCAAGCCTTCGTTTTTAAAAGGATCCGAGGTCGTTTTTGAAAGGATCCGAGGTCGGATCATGATAAGTGAGCTCGGATCAAGAAGCTCGAATTTTTTCTGATTGCAGAAGTGGATCCGAGGCCTTGGATCCATATGGATCCGAGCTCGGATCAAGAAACTCGAAGTTTTCTCTGATTGCAGAAGTGGATCCGAGGCCTTGGATCCATTGAATCTGCACTTATTGCAGAATTTTTGCAATTTTCAGTTTGACCTCAATTCTTCAAAATACACCCTAGATCATTTCTATGTCAAAATAAATCGTTCACGCACATGTAAAATGATCTAAACATGCATTCTAAACCTCTTTAATGCATCAAAAATCATAATTACTGAATTTGAGGTATTGAGATCTTTGATCAAACTTCGCCTTTTTCACCTCATTTGGTCACTTTTCCAAAACCTACAAATGAAAAACAACAAAATTACTCAAACTTATACTTTAAACATAAAATCACTCCAAAGTAAAATGAACTTAAACAAACATTGGGTTGCCTCCCAATAAGCGCTTCTTTAAAGTCAATAGCTTGACTATTTCTCCTCATTTTTTCAAGGAGGCTTTGTTAGCGAATAATCCACCATTTGTGGTCGTGGTGGATCATTAAATGGTGACTTTATAGCAAAAGCCACATGATCTAATGATGTGAGAAATGGAAGTGACTTACCTATCCCAAGTGGTTCATAGATATTACCTTGAATATGCATCACTTGAGAACTTACCAAAGGGAATGCCATGAGAGTATCTTGGGCAGGAATACCTTTAGAACCTATACTTTCAATGCACTCCTCAAGAGGGGTGAAAAATGAGTCATTAAAACTCACCTCTTGAGGCTCAAAGTTAGTTCCAAAGATATTATCATGTGAAATGGATATTTGCTCATTAAAACACTCTTGAGATTCATCATTTTCATCAAAATGCAACCCATTTTCACATACAACATTCCCACCATTCATGCTAAGATCATTTTGCACATTATTAGAGGAAATAACTTCACACAATGCATTCAATTGCTCATGTATTCTACCAAAGTGAGAAGCTAATTCATCTATTCTTTCCTCAATCCTATCAAAACGATCTGAAGTTGCATTTGCTAGCTTTTCTAATGCTAAATCAAATTGATTAGAAAAATTTTCTACAGCTAGCTCCCAAGATGCATTAGAATCATTAGCTAATGGTTCACTTTCTAACTCCCAAGGTAGAGGTGCATTAGCTAACTTCTCTATTGCCAACTCCCAAGATGGTTTTGATTCATATTGGACACTTTCAGGTTGGTGATCATAAAAATATGAATTATCACTATAAGTACATTGATTATTCCAACCATAAGCAGGAGAATTGCTCCAATTAGCACTATATTGATCAAAACAAGGATTGTAATGCTCTAATTCATCATAATAATCCACATTTTGTGCTTGCATACATGTATTAGTAGCATGATAACCTCCACACAAGTCACAAATCACATGATAAGAATTAAAAACATTAACATTCCTCCTCTGCTCAATTTCATGCATCATGGTGTCCATTTGAACTTGTAACTTAATTACATCAAATTTTGCCTTTAAGCACCTTAAACCATCTTCAAAAGACATACATTCAGCAAATTCTTGGTTACCTCTGTTGAAGGAGCTTTGCACTTGGTAACAATACATTTCCAATCTTCCACTTCTCAAGCATTGTCCTCCAAATTCACCTACCCTTCTCATTACCTAAAATTGCTTTTAAACAACCTCAAAAGCAAAATTAGTAAGAAAAATAGGTAATGAAACACATACACATAAAACACAAAAATAACAGAAAATAACATTCACATTATAACTAATATTATGTCTAAACTAATAAAGTTACTCTTCACACCGATATTGCCAAATCATCCCCGGCAACGGCGCCAAAAACTTGACGGGTATTTTACATACGTACAAGTTAAAAAACCGAATTACACCCGTTCACTGCAAGTATACAGGTCAACTAGTAGTTTAGGGTATATATCGGGTCGATCCCACAGGGAAGAGTGAACAATTACCGGTATTACTAAAGCTTCTCTATTATTTAGACTATCAATGAATTATAAGAAATTTAACCTACTGAAATTATACAAAATAACAAATAAAAGCTCCTTAGGTTGTGGTATCCCTAACTACTCATGCAAGTGCTACATTTGGATCATTGAATACTACATTTAGGCTAGTTATGGTGTAATTTCCTTAAACATGTGAAACCTACTTTCGTAGTGAATCAACTATACTCATAACTAATCCATACCTATTTTCATAGTTATGAAATTAGCTACAAGTTCATTTTTTCAATGAAATTACATGAAATGAATCACTAAAAACCACATAAGTGCACCTCTACTTTCGTGAGTGTACTCCCTATGTTTAGCACCTCTTGAACTAGTATTAAATCTCAATTTTCATTGCAGAAACAACACCTTAGATAATCACAATCAATGGTACCAAATTAATCATGATTTAAAGAGCTAAAGTGCTAAATAACTTGCTCAAATCTTAGCAAACAAATAACCAAATAATAAATACTAACAATCATAGAAAGTTCAACCAAACCCAAGGTATAAACTTTAGAAGCACATAATGAACACAAAATCCAGAACTTGTATATTAACTAAACTTGGAATCAAATACAAAAGATAAAGAGTTTGGAAGGAATACAACCCTTGTCACATGAGCTTTCTTCCTTGCCTTCTTCATCCTCCATCTTCATCCTAATCTAGATAATAAACAAGAATGAAAAAGCTACACTACTCTATACTAAGCTAAACTAATACTAGGGAGATGAAAGAGCTACATTTCTGCAGCTTCAAGCTTTCTCCCGTAGCTCTCTATCTCTTACTCTGCTATGGACTCCCTTCTCTGCTATCTACTCCCCCCTCTCCTTATTGCAATGAATTTGGCTATTTAATGATGAAAGGTGGTCAAGAAATGAAGCTTTACACTTTCTCCTTACAGCTGGTAATGTTTCTCACATGTCTAGCATCCCATGTGAGTTGGTGGAGGTGAAATTGAGTTTTACGCGTATAAAGCAGCCTTCTCTGACCACAATCCGGCCAGGAATCCGGCCACAAATCCGGCCAAATTCAGGCCGGATTGCTACAGTAAATCTGGGCTGCTACAGTGATCCGAGCTGCTACAGTACCTCGGATCCACTAACCCAGAAACAGCCGAGGGTTCGGATGAATAGTGGATCCGAGTGTGGATCACTTGCTCTGTTTTTGGCCCAACTTCAACCGATCTTTTCTTCATGTTAGAGGCTGAACCAGCTCATATCTAAAACACGAAAGTTGTAGCCTTATGCGTTATCATTCCAATGCATCAAGAATCACCTCATTTGGATCTGTATAGGCTGAGATATGATGGAAATACCCTTGCCTGCTCCATGCCTTTTTCCAGTTTCGACCAATAGCAATTGACTCTGTACTTCGGCTTTTTGACCGGGAAAACCTTCAAACTGGATTCAGATGTCTTCACCAAAGTTGTATATCTATCTCTTATCTTCAAATGGGTTCAAGAATCATCCTAATCTGATCATTGTAGCTCAAGTTATAGCCGAAATACGAAAATGTGTCAAAACTGTCAAAATACACAAAATCCAAGTAAAAAGTGATAAAAACCTCATTTAACCACTTAAAAGCATTTTATACCAATTATAGCCAAAATGAATCATTTTCTTCCAATAATATATCCAAAGTGACTAAAAATAATATAAAATATCAAACAATTATTACGTAAATTAGTCACTTATCAGTGGCTTTACCTCCGGAAAGAGAGATAGAATTTCGAATAGATCTTTTACCTGGAACTGCACCTATCTCGAAAACCCCTTACTGAATGGCGCCTGCAGAACTTAAAGAGCTTAAGTTGCAATTACAAGACCTTTTGGAGCGGGGATTCATTCACGAGAGTGAGTCTCCTTGGGGAGCTCCGGTCCTATTTGTGAAGAAAAAGGACGGAACGTTGAGGATGTGTATTGATTACCGGGGGTTGAACAACGTGACCATCAAGAATAAGTATCCACTGCCCCACATTGATGAGTTGTTTGACCAGCTGCAGGGAGCAGTGGTCTTCTCAAAATTGGACCTCCGACAGGGATACTATCAGTTGTTGATTAGGAAGGAGGACATTCCAAAAACTGCTTTCAATTCAAGATACGGGCATTACGAGTTCGCCGTTATGCCCTTTGGACTGACCAATGCTCCCGCCGCCTTCATGGACTTAATGCATAGGGTTTTTAAACCCTATCTAGACCGGTTTGTCGTGGTGTTCATTGACGACATTTTGGTCTACTCTAAGTCACGTGAGGAGCATGAGGAACATTTGAGAGTGGTGTTGCAGACCTTGAGGGAACATCAGCTGTATGCCAAGTTTAGCAAATGCGAGTTCTGGTTGGAGAAAGTGGCATTTCTAGGGCACGTGATCTCTCATGAAGGTATTTCGGTGGACCCGGCGAAGGTTGAGGCCGTGACAAATTGGAAGAGGCCAGAAACCCCCACGGAGATTCGCAGCTTTCTAGGGCTAGCTGGGTACTACCGAAGGTTCATTAAGGATTTTTCCAAACTGGCAGGACCTCTAACTGACTTGACAAAGAAACATGGCCAGTTTATCTGGAACGGCCGATACGAAACGAATTTTCAGGAATTAAAGAAAAGATTGACCATGGCTCCGATGCTGGTCTTGCCAAATGGAGTGAACGGGTTTGCAGTATATGCAGACGCGTCGCGAGAAGGATTGGGATGTGTTTTGATGCAGAACCGGAATGTGATTGCTTTTGCCTCTAGGAAATTGAAGCTTCACGAGCAGAACTATCCGACTCATGACCTGTAACTAGCTGCAGTTGTGTTCGCACTGAAAAAGTGGAGGCATTACCTATATGGGGTGACCTTCGAAGTGTTTTCGGATCACAAGAGTCTTAGGTACCTTTTCTCCCAGAAGGAACTGAACATGAGGCAACGGCGATGGATGGAATTTCTGGAGGACTACGATTGTACAATCAACTACCATCCGGGAAAGGCAAATGTAGTAGCGGATGCCTTGAGTCGTAAAGTGCAAGTAGCGGGGCTAATGATTAAGGAATGGGATTTGCTAGAATCCGTGTGTGAGTGGAAACCCTGTCTTGGGAGTCATAAGGTAATATTTAGCAATGTAAGGGTGACATCCACTCTACTGGAACGTATAAAAGAGGCGTAAGGCGAGGATTTGATGGTACAGAAGTGGAGAGAGAAATTGGAGAAGGGAGAAACTACGGACTTTAATTTGAGTCCTGAGGGTATTTTGAAATACCGAAATCGAATGGTGGTACCAAAGGATGAATCGTTGAAAGCGGAAATTCTGGAGGAAGCTCATCGGTCCAAGTATACAATCCATCCGGGTAGCAGCAAGATGTATCAAGACCTGAAAGGGACCTATTGGTGGGATAATATGAAGAGGGAAATAGCTCAATACGTGCAGAAATGTCTTATTTGCCAGCAAGTGAAGGCAGAGCATCAAAAACCATCGGGTCTATTACAACCCTTGGAGATACCCGAGTGGAAGTGGGAAAACATCACCATGGACTTCGTTTCCGGTTTACCGAGGACGCAAAGGGGACACGATGCCGTTTGGGTGATCGTTGATCGATTAACCAAGTCGGCCCATTTCTTGCCGATGAACATGAAGTATTCAATGGATCAGTTGGCCCGACTGTACATGGACGAAGTAGTAAGACTACACGGTGTTCCTGTGAGCATCGTTTCTGATCGGGATCCACGATTTGTGTCACGATTTTGGTTGAAGTTCCAAGAAACCCTGGGGACGAAACTCAATTTGAGCACTACCTATCACCCTCAGACGGATGGCCAGTCAGAACGGACAATTCAAACTCTTTAAGACATGCTACGAACGTGCATTCTGGACTTTGGAGGCAATTGGGGTTAGCACATGACCTTAGTCGAATTTGCATATAACAATAGCTTCCATTCGTCGATTCAAATGGCTCCGTACGAAGCTCTTTACGGACGCAAGTGCCGCTCACCGATTTACTGGGACGAAGTTGGTGAAAAGAAAGCCCTAGACCCGACAACTATTCCGTGGATGGAAGAGGCTCAGGAAAAGGTCAAGTTAATTCGGCAATGACTTCAAACAGCTCAGAGTCGACAAAAGAGCTACGCGGATAATCGAAGAAAAGATTTGGAATTTGAAGTTGGAGACCATATATTTCTCAAAATCACACCTTTACGAAGTCTTACAGCGGGGAAAGGAAAGAAGCTTCAACCGCGATACGTCGGACCCTACAAGATCCTTCAGAGGGTTGGAGCGGTCGCGTATCGATTGGAACTGCCATCCAGTCTATCTCGAATCCACGATGTATTCCACGTCTCGATGCTAAAGAAGTACCATCCTGATCCATCCCATGTATTGCAACCGGAGGATATTGAAGTGGATGAATCACTGGCCTATGAAGAGAAACCAGTCGAAATACTCGATCGAAAAGTCAAAGAACTCAGAAATAAGCGGATTCCACTAGTGAAAGTACTATGGAGAAACCACGGGGTAGAGGAAGCTACCTGGGAGATGGAAGAGGAGATGCGAAAGAAATACCCAAACCTTTACGGGAATTAAGGTGAGAAATTTCGAGGACGAAATTCTTTTAAGGGGGGGAGAGTGTGAGAACCCGTAAAACCCTAATTATTTTTCCTACGGTTTATTTCCCCTTAATTGCATGTTTTCTGCATTTTCTGGCTTAGAAATATTTTCTGAGAGGATTTTATGAGCAATTATAGTTTTAAGATGATTTTTCTAGCATTGGTGAGTTTTTAGAAAATTAAGAATAAATATTGGACGTGGGACCCACTAGTGTGAAAAGTTCGGAAAAATTCGGCCAATAAGGTTAAGTTTCGGATACTGTATAAAATTTATCGGGTGTTAAGAGATATGTAGAGTGTGTGAAGTGATTGATGTGAGAGAGAAAAGGATGATAAGGATGCATTTAATAGAGTGACACATGTCACCTTCCTATTGGTTGAACTTTTAAGAAACACTATTCATTGTCTTGACTTTTGACCAAGGGATTAAATATCCAAAATTCACCAAAAAAAATCACCATTCTTCTCTCCTTGTTGGCCGGCCACCTTGAGCAAGAAAGGAAGGAGCTTTCTTCAATTTTCAAGCTTCTACTTGGTGCAAATCAACCAAAAACATTTGCTTCTATCCATTTCACTCCATAAAATTCTTCCTTCTAGTGATAGCAAGTTGTTTGGTGAACTTTGTTGAAGGACTAAGGTGCTCCACATCTTCCTCTCTCTTGGTTCTTGGTAAGTGAAGCTTGAAACACCCTACTACACCTAATGATGTTTATTTTGTCCTTAATGGTGGCATGAGTGTTGAAATATATGATTTGTTTCTTGATTTGAGGTGATATGGTGAAATTTTCCATTTTATGATGATTTTTCTGGTTTAATTGGATTATGATGGTGTGGTTGTTGGTGATGATTGGAAATGGGCTAAAATGACTCTTGTGGGTGTGAAATGTGGATAAATGCAACCAATTTTGGATTTGGTGTGAAAATTGAAAAGTTAGGGTTCTTAAATCCCAAATTCTGTCCGGTTCTAGATCACTGGGTTAGAGGCCGAATTAGACTTTGCTCAAAACATGAAAGTTGTAGGTATTGATGTCATTGAGATGCCTGTAAAATTTCAGGTCATTTGGATTAATGTAGAAGGAGTTATGACGAAATTACTGTAGCTGTTCTGCTTTGGACAGAATGCGAAAACTGCGATAGTAATTGGCTATTTTGACTGGAATTGGTATGGATTTTGAAGTTGGTATCTTCTGATGAAATGTAGCTGAGTGTCTTAGGTAACATATGCCTTTGGAATTTCGGCATTTGGACTTGTATGGACTGAGATATACCGATTACAGTTTTCTGTGTTTTGCAAACCCGTTTTAGGAATTCTGGGTTAGTATTTGGCATATTTGACCTAGTTGTGTTAAGAACTGGATTGAGTGGTCTTCTACATTGTTGTAGCCCTGTTCCATAGCTTCGAAACGGTGGGTCTTACACCCCCATCCGATAACCGTAGAGAATTTGACGCCATTACCGCATAATGAGTGTAAAACAGTTTTCTAGTTGGGGCCAAGACTAAAGCCATTTTCTAATTTCTGGTTTGCTATTATGCTTATTTATGCATATGAAACCCTTTTGGGGTTGTGTTTAGCATTGCTATATGGCTCGGTATCGAGTCTCATTGTATGTGTTACATGTTCTAGGGCTTGAAGGTAGTGCACGACGACTTGGTGATCGTGGTACATGAAATACCATTTTCTCACTTGGTGAGTATACTACTCACTAAATTGTTACTATGTGGCTTTGCTAAATGTTTATGTGATGCCTTGAAGGCTTACTTGCATATTGGAATTGATTAAGGTGAGGGTGTACTTGACCGCCCTCACCTCTTTTGATATTGTCATTGATTGGCTACCGTTTTATTGCATTACTGAACTTGATATATTGGTTGGTGAATTCCATTTCATGGAAACTGAATTGATGTCGTTTGGACGATGTCCAACGGCCTTACTGCATTACTGAGCTCAACCCCGTTTGGTAGTCAATTGGATCGAGCCAGCGAGGGTTTGGTCGTGAGGATTGAATTGCCACGGGGACTGTACTGGGGGACCTTGTGGTAATGAGACCCTTGGTTCCGGTAAACTCGAGTATTACCAAAAGCTACTGAATTGGAGTGCGGGCCCGGTTGAGGTATGATAGGTGGAAGGAATGGAAGTAAAGTGTGGTCTACGGTTTGGTACTTTTAACATTGACGGAGGGTCAATGGGGTTGGATCAAGATTACAAGCGTGGAATTGGGCTCTTGAGAGCCGACCGTATCCTTTTACCGTTTTGCTTCATTGCTTATTTGTGCACTTTAAATGAAAGTTCATTCTTATATGACTTTGATTGTACTGGGTGGTATACCACTGGGCTTTAGCTCATTCCGTGTCATTTGTTTTCCTTACAGGAAAATGAACACTTTTGGAAAGATTTTGATAGTTGGATGACAAGTTGAGCTCTTGTACACGTAATTTTGTTTAGCTCCTTGAGGGTGATAACCCTAAGTGTATAGCTTTCTTTAATGAAGGGCTTGTGTTGGCCTAATTGTATTGGTAGGAACTAATGGGATCGCTTGTACGCCATTTGGCTTGTAAATGTTGTTTTAATGTATATATATGCTTGGCTGTGGTTTGGATGAGTTTCGGATCAAGACGACTACAAACGAAAACGGGAAAAAATTTGGCGTGGATGAACAGTACCAAATCCGGCCAGGAATCCGGCCAGAAACTGGCTGGATTGAAGGCCGGATTGGCCTTGGAAAAAAAAAGAATCCGGCCAGTTGCTCTCTGGCCGGTATCCGGCCAGACAATCCGGCCGGTATCCGGCCAGACAATCCGGCCGGAATCTTGGCCGGATTGCCGGCCGGATTGCATGGGGTTTTGGAAAAAATTTGGATTGCTCTCGGCCTTGTATCCGGCCGAGAATCCGGCCGGAAATCCGGCCAGATTCCGGCCGGATTCTGACGTGGCCTGCACTATTCATTTTGGCATCGATTTTCGTTTTTTTTAATTTTGTGATTTTGGTTTGTTTGCGCGCAAAGGTATGTTCCGGAACGTTATAGATTGACGTAAACTGTACCGTTAGTCCTGGCGAGAGCAGGGCAGGCAGTCCGCTAACCCCTTTGGTTCGCCTTAGGGGAAAGTGGGACTGTCACAAACCTGTTTTTCTTTCCTTTCCTTTGTGGATTGCATGTTCGGCCATGGTAATGAACCAAATCTGAAAAATTGCAGCAGTGTTCGTTCCTTCAAAGAAAAATGTGTTTGAGTGTTCCTCCAGATTTTTGCATCAACTTCCTTTATGTTGTTTGTTATTTGGAGTTTGAGGTTATACGTATTGTTGCTTGGTTTCAAGTTATGATTCTGATTGAAAATGTCTTGAGCAAAGCTTGTGTGTGTTCAAGTCTGAAATTTGAGCTTGGAAACAAAAAATGCAGCCAGCCTATGTTTAGTTGCAAGAAGCTTCAAAATGCAGAATTTTTCTAACGTATGCATGCATGAGAACCAAAAGGAAATTGCACTTTAATCCCTCAAGATCCCCCTTATTCCACTAGGACCCAATCAATTGAATAATCTCCTCAATTTAGTCCTTGGTAGTTTTAATTTTGAAACTTCATTGCTTGCTTTGCTTCAAATTAACTACCATGCTTTGTCAAATGCACTTAAGCCATGACTTTAGGGGCTTTATGACCGAATGAGCTCTTGTTTGCCTATTTTCTTTAATCTCTTCAAATAAATTGGTACATTGACCATTTTTTTTATTTTGGAGGATAAATAAGTGATTTCACTCCATTTAACACTACAAAAGGGAGCGGTATAATTTCTTTTATCCCTTTTTGTCTCTCTTATGTGATCCAACGTGCTAAGTGAGAATTGCATGTTTATTTTGCTTTCCTTGTTTTTCTTTCATTACTTTCATTTACTTCATTTACTTTTGCTTTCATTAAGTTATTTTTATGGGGTATGTGTACATCTCTTGGCTTGTAATAGATAGGGCTTGGAGGAGCATTCAATGAAGACCTATCGAAGACGTGTGCCTAGCTAGCAAATGTAATAGTTAGGGCTTTAATTGCCTTATGTGTCTTGCATGCTTAGTTGCTACGTGTTAATTTACTTTGTTAGGGCCTTGCATCTAGTCGAGCATGCTAAATGTTATGTGCTATGTGTTTACGAGTGTTTGGCATGTCTACTCGCTTTCCATAGCCATGAATGAATGCAATGGATGAATGTACGTTTCCACTAGTCCAACGCTAGTCGGAATTCATAGAATAGGCTAGTCCAACGCTAGACCCTTAGGAATTTCCCTTCGTTAGTACATGTTTGCATGTTCATTACATGTCATGCATTCTTTTTAGTTTTATCATTTTGCATGCCCCTCGAACCCCTTTTCCCTCCATTTTAGGATTTTTGCATTTCATGCTAGTTATAGGGTCCATTTGCTTGAGAGTCCCCTTAAATATGGGATATAGACGAGTGTGGCTTTTTCTAAGCCTTAGCACGCTTGTATTCCCTCTATAAAAGGGCAAATTGAGTCACGATTTAGGTCTCCCCGTACCCAATATGCATGAATTCCCTAGGCTCATGCATTTTTAAATCCACTCTACCATTTTATACCCTCATCACACTTTCATTTTCCTCCCATTTTGCACACGTGCACCTTTATGTTTCATCACTTGCACACATGTACTTCATATTATCATTTCACATACCGCACCTTGCCCACTCACGTGCACATTTTCACTTACATATTATTGCCTTTTATTACTTTTTCAAACTCATGTCCTCATATTGCATACATGCATTCCATTCATTTGCATCCCACTCGAATTATTCGTGACTTCTTCAAAGGATCGTCATTGGGCTTCACAATTAATGTGATTGGCACCACTCAACCTTTGAAGAGAAATTTCCCCCAATACCCCTAGATCTAGGGTTTGCATTCATGTAGTGCATCCAAATGTAATAAATTCTTTGGTTAAAATAAGAAAAACTTTGATTAAATCACGCAACTAGCCTTGGCTAGGTCGAAGGGGTGCCTTGGATTTTATCCTTGCCTTCTCCTTCGTCAAATGTGACTCTCGAACCTTTTTCTTTGGTTTACATGGACTAGGAGTCGTTTAAAAGGGGTTTCTTACTACTTTTTCCTATTTTTTCTTAAAAAATTCATTTTTTGGTGACTTGGTACACCTTAACTCATTACCAAGTGGCGACTCCAATTGTTATTTCAAAAACCCTTTTTAAACTGTAATTTTGGGTCAAATCGTCGCATTCTCAACCTCCCATTTAGACCAATTTTTTTCTTTTAAAATCACAATTCATTTTCCAATCACAAAAAATACATTTTTAAACCATTTATTTATTTATCAAAAAATGGGGCGCGACAGTTGGCGACTCCACTGGGGACATTCGAGAGTCCAAGCAAATTTGATTTAATCAACCTTTTTCTTCTTTTAACCTTTTCATATATCACATTTGGGTGTTTTAGGGTTGCATTTTTTCCTTTTTAGGATTTTGCCTCACCCGCGTCTCAAACTACCCCCTCACTCACGAATGTATGATCGTTTGATTGGATGTATGTTTACTTGTTTATCTCGCGCTTGCATTGCATTTGGGGGGGGTGTGTCACCTTTAGAGCCTCGCGTTGGTTCTCAACCCTTTCCCTCAAAATAGGGAGCACTTCATACGTGCACGTTTATTTATTTTCGTGGGCGTTTCCCACACCGCCTTGTAGGATTAGGATCGATCGCCTTGGGTAGGCGGATGGTGTGCGCTGCGCCCATAGCGCTACCTAAGGGATCACTCGAGCCGCCGATCGAAGGCCTTGGGAGTGATGACCCTTTGCCTTTAGGTCTGAAGGCTTGGGGACCTTTTAAACCTTATCGAGTCTAGTCGCATTAGTGAACCCCAGCCTCATGCATCCATGTTAGAATTTTCCTAGGTTAGAGTCAGCCTTACCCTCTTTTAAGCACATTAGGCACGAGGGAAGGGGTTCCACCCCTTTTACTTGTTTTATTGTATTTCCTTTCTTATTTGCTCCCAATGTGTTATGTGTACTATCAATTGTGCTAACCATTTCATTGTTTTCTTGTCTTGCATTCATATGCCTTAGCAATAAGAGGCCTCTTTGGCACTCTTTTAGTGACTTACCCACTAGATAACTTACATGTTTAAATTTCGGTTATTGCACTCAATTTTCAATAAGTACATTTCACTTTAGACCTTTTCCCCTCGATGCATTATCTATGTCCTTTAGGCCATATTTGTCACATATTTACATCGCTTTAATAAACTGGCATCATGCATTAAACCCTAGAAAGGGAATGCCACTTAGGGGATCCCGTGTTAGGAATAAACCACCTTGCGCCTCGGATACTTAATCCAAGGAGACTTGCACGTTTACATTTTGTACCATCCAAAGGAGTAGTGCACAAGGTAAGGTAGGATCCGATCATTTTCATAGAGTGATCTTTGGAATATGAGCATCTAATAATCACTTTTTGGCCATTTTATCAAAATTGGTAAAAATCCCTTGCGTAAAGGACATTAATTTGAAGAAATTCGCAAATGATTCCTCCTATTGAGACGATAAACAAATTGAGGCCAAAATTTGATTTTTAGAAGGTCATAGACTAATGCACCTCAATAATTTTGAAATAACCAATGGCCGGATGATTCAACCAATCCATTTTGCCGATTCATTCGATAAATCGTCAATTCATTTGACCAATTTACCCTTTTTAGGGTCATTTGACCAATTTACCCTTTTTAGGGTCATCCGGTCGATTTTGAATAAATTGTCAATTCATTTGACCAATTTACCCTTTTTAGGGTCATTTGACCAATTTACCCTTTTTAGGGTCATCCAGTCGATTTTGAATAAATTGTCAATTCATTTGACCAATTTACCCTTTTTAGGGTCATTTGACCAATTTACCCTTTTTAGGGTCATCTGGTCGATTTTGAATAAATCGTCAATTCATTTGACCAATTTACCCTTTTTTAGGGTCATTTGACCAATTTACCCTTTTTAGGGTCATCCGGTCGATTTTGAATAAATCGTCAATTCATTTGACCAATTTACCCTTTTTAGGGTCATTCGGCCGATTTTTGAATAAATCACTAATTCAATTTCATTCATTTGACCAATTTACCCTTTTAGGGCGATCTGGTCAATTTTGAATAAATTCTCAATTTCATTCAATTCATTTGACCAAGTTCCTTTTTTTAGGATGATCCGGTCAATTTTGAGTAAGTTATCAAATGTCACTCAATTCATTTGACCCGTTTCCCTTTTTAGGGTAATCCGGTCGATTTTAAATAAATTGTCAATTTCATTCAACCCATTTGACCAATTAGGATTTCAATGTCGAATTTCAAAATGGAAAACCTAGTCGATTTTGAGAAAAACATCCATGGCATCCAGCCATTTGATCAGTTGGAGTTTTGACCCGTGCTTCACTGAGAAAAGTTGTCAAAACGAATTTCAATCTCTTCGATAAGGAGTTTGTCAAGGTCAAACCCGTGCGTTTTTGCAAATTCTTGTATCTATCAAAAGTGATCAATCCCTTCGTACGAGGCCCTCATTTTGACAAACGTCTTTTCTCATTCCAATGGGCCAAATTTTTCAAATTATTTTTCACTCCATAAGCTGATTGGATCCATCAGGTATTGTATAGTGCCTGCTCTGGAGGATTGCATTTTCATGCTAGGCCTACCCTTGGCACACAAAGGGTCCCCCCGTAGGACATGCATACCGATTTTATATTCTTTCTTACTAATTCGGGGTATTTTTCTTTTTGTTTTCCCCCTCCCTTGCATTCATAAAAATATTTCAATAAGGCGAAAATATTTTTCTGTATCTGATGATAACTTGGATCTAATAGTGTGTCAAAATTGCAAGTACTATTTGATTCCTGGGCAGATCCTACAATGAAAACATAAATAACCTATCTGGAAGTTCTACGCTAAAGCCTCTGAGAGATTTTGTAATTATTTCCAAAGGGGAAATTCTATTTATTTGATTTGTTAATACATTTTGTTCCAAAAGAAAAGGAGACAAAAGTGTATATGTTGAGCTCTTTACGAGTTTCTCTCTTCTCATTTGTATCATAATTGAATGAGAAATTTTGTTTCAAACTTTTTCAACAATAAAATTTTTGGATAATTATTGTTTTGTGTATATTTATGTACATTTCATTCTTTATTCTTACTCATTGGAGATTTCATGATGAATTTTGAGAAATAAGACCCAATTTGAGATTTTTCAACCTATAGCCTGAATTTCACAAGTGTATGCTTCCTAAAATCCTTACACTCGATTGGTGATCCGAGCCATACAATAAGAGTGATCAGGAAAAGAGGTGAATGGTCACTCAAAAGGCCCAATGAGATACCTTCACTTAACCCCAAAATAAAATCAGTCACATGGATTAATAAATTGCAAATTGGGGCTATCTTTGCTTGAAAATATCCATTGTGTTTAACCGATTCAATTCACATCTAAGTGAAAGCAAAAATGTGCATTATTCTTGTTTGTTTTGAAAATTTGAAATGATACTTCGAGCATTCGTTTCTCTACCTATACACATTTTATCATTTGCTCCCCCATTTGAGCCTTTGAAAGAATAATTTCGTTTCAAATGAGCGCCTTAATGATCACTACCCTTTATTGGAAAATTTTCAAATATCTAAAAGGGGAATGGATTTTCAATGACCATTTCGTTACTTTGGTTGTCATGAGGTGTAAGAATGATACTTTGGCCGTCGTTTCTACAACCTAAACACTGATCATCCCTTGCATCCTCAGTTGAGCTAAAATTGGTGGTTCTTTTCGAGTGCACATATGATCGCACCCCACATTGGGAAAGGAGATTGGAGAATTTTGAAAAAGAAAAAGGGAAAAGCAAAAATGCTAAAATAAGGAGGGAACCGCAAATTGGGGAAATTTGATTCCACTTGGGTTCCAATTTTGAAAAGAAAAAAAAAGAGAAAAGGAAGAGATTTGTCCGCACGGACCGCCTATGTTTCACAAATATAGATGAACAAGGGTCTTCCTCAGTCAATTAATTCAGATACATGCAAAAAATTTTCGCATTGACGAAAGTTTCCTTTCAGAGTTATTGTAAGGAACGGAACAAAGGTCAGGCCCTCTTCTTTTCCGATCAAGCATTCTATCCCTAGTTATCCCTTTTGAGCCATCAGAATAAATTATTTCGTTTGGCAACCCCTGAGAATCGCAAACCCACACTGGGGGCAAGTTTGAATTGAAAAGGAAAAAAAGTTTCAAGAAGTGAAAAGTGACAATGCAACAAAATCAAAAGGAAAAGAGAAAAGAGAACCTCAGTTCAAAATAAACTGGGGCAAATTTTGTGAATATTCAAAAATGGCAGAAGGCCGAAAAATCAAAAAAGAAAGAAAATGAAAGAGAAAAAGCCTCAATTGAGCATAAACTGGGGCAAAGTTCTGATTTAGCCCTAAAATAGGGTTGGCGCAACAATGTGATCTAAGATTCTTCAAACCATTTTTAAAATCTGCCTTCAAGCCTTAACTTTTCTAAAACACCACACCTGACCCCATTACAAAAACTGAAAGTCCTGACTTCTGTTCTTTGCAATAGCCCTGTCAAGAAAATTTCTGATGCTGGAAAATTTTAGCTGTATTTCTGAATTGCTTGAGTGTGGGGGCTGATGCTACTCACCATGAAAAACCCACCAGATCAAAGAAAAAAAACGGAAAAGCAAAAAGGAAAAATGAAATACAAAAGATTCGATGGTGAAGTCCCTATTGAGTGATCAAACAAAGTTCAGAATCTTCGAGTTCAAAATAGGGGCAATTTTGGAAAAATGCGATCTGTGGTGCAATGTCCTTGAAAGTCTTATCCTTCAACTATCGTTTCAAACCACATTACAAGCTAACAAAGTCCATCGTTGACTTATTCCTTCATGACAATCCAAAGTGAGTATTATGCTTATAAGAAATCCATCAATCATTTGTGATCATAAGGGTATAATGTAACGACCCCATTTTCCCCTAAGGCGAACCAGAGGGGTCAACGGGCCGCCTGCCCAACTCTCGCCAGGACTCCGTCAATCACTACAGTTCTCCAAAAATTACAATATGAGATTCAGATATATACATCACATTCTCCAAGAATTACATATCACACACACAGCGGAATGTCCACGTACATCCATTCAAGTCCAATCATTTACTACAAACCCTAATACTAAGCTATTATACAAGAGTCAATCCAAATTCAAACCGTACAAGGTATAATCCATCCATTCCAATTCCAACCAGTCACCCTAGCCCAACTATTACACAAACGATTCCAAATCTAAACTATACAAATTACAAGCCATCCAGGTACACAAATAACGTAATACAGCTCTTCCTTTGTTCGAAACCGGTACTCGCATAAACACATCAAACACGTAATGCAGTTTATCCAAGACTTGATAAGGACATATATATATATGTCATATATACATGAGAAAGGTTCAATTGTACCCTTCAAAAGTACTTGAATTCATTTACATCAAAATTCCAAGTTTTCGAGGAGCAACTCAAAACTAGCTACATAACTAGCTCAACTCATTTCAAAACTTGAGTCCAGCAGTGTCCCTGTAAGGAAAACAAAACAACGGGGGTGACCTTGCGCTCGTGAGGTACCAAATGCACAATTACATGATACGGCCAAATAACATATATGCATAAGTGCCTTCGTTCAAACATCCATTTATAAAAGGATACATTCGGCCCTCAAGGGCCGTTTCCAATGTCCATACTTGATCGTATTCGTTGACACTCTGTCAACCATGGAGGATAACCAAGAACCGTAGACACCTCTTCTCACCATTTCCTTCCACCATTGACCCCCTAATCGGGCCCGCACACCTCATAGTTTCAAAGGGTAATACTCGAGTATACCACAAGGTCGAGGAGTTAACACTCCACTCGCCTATCAAGAACCCAAAGGCTCATTAACGAATCGCCCAAGCCCTTGCCGGCACGACTCGAATAACGGTCTAAGGGCATGAGCTCAAATTCACATTAATATTAAGGCATTGCCCCATCAAATGTTCAATCATGTATATATACCATTTCACATCCAAACGATAATGATAAATGCAAATAAGTGGTCAAGAGCGATCAAGTACACTCTCGACCTATTCAAGTCATATAACAAGTACATTGAACCATTTAATGATACACTCACCAAGCACGGCTCACGAAGCTTATTCGGCAAACCTCATTATCTCGATCAAGTTGGAATCCTAAAACCAAATATCAAGTCAAGCAAAGGAAAATTCTAACATTAACAAGTTTCTATTGCCTTTTGGCATTTTAAAGCTACACCCATCCGATCGAAACAAATCTTATGGTGTTACAAAGCTAAAACATATGTCAACATTTCTTATGAAGATTTCCAAGGCCAAATCACACATTTTCAGGATCAAATATCGAAATCTCGGAGAGGGCAGAAAACTGTCCGCAAAATAGGGTCTATGAACAGTCAAGGGTATTTCAGTCAATTCACAAGCTACAGTACTCCAATCACTCTGAAATTTTGCAGTAACTAGCTAACTCATATATCTACAAGTTTCATGTTTTGAGCAAGAGCCGAATCAGTCTTTAACATGGTCAAATGTACAGTACGAAAACAGGGCAGAAATAATACAACAAAAGCTGAAATTACACTTCCAAGCCAATCTTTGCAAATAACCATCACTAACCACAATTAAGGGCTAGAAATCCTCACTTAACATGAGACTAGCCTATACTAGTCATGTACATGCCAAAACAAGGATGAATGAACTTAAACAAAGCTTAGAAATGTCACCATTATGGACTCTTAACAACCCAACATCCAATTTACAAGAATTTCCCTAAATTTAATCAAGATCACACAACTTCAAATCAATCATATACTCTCCAAAAATGGGACAGCATTACCCCTTAATTTAACGCATTTCCAACCTACCATTCAATACCAAATATATATCAATTCAACTCCATTTGTACATACAATTTATAGACTAGTAAATATACTCAATTAGAGCCACAATGCCCCTCAAGCAAGCCAATTAGATGCTTATAAGCCAACTATTAGAATTTTCCCCCAAATCGAAACCCTAGAAACCGGAATTCACACCACAAGCGTAAATTTTCCGCAATTGATCACAATTAACGCATAAAAGCTTCAATTAACACCATTTCAATCCATCAATCCAATCCTAATCATAACTTTCATATAAAATCAGGAAAATACCCAATAAATCAACAATTCACCATCAATTCCTTCAACCCATGAAATACTTCACAATATAACACATTTAATCACCACAAATCATTAATTAACCAATATTAGACCAAAAGGAAACTTGTTTATGCCACTTACCTCAAATTCAAGAAACCATCAACATAGAGCCTCCCCTCCAAAAACAATCCATCAAAAGCTCTAAGCCACCATAGCAAGCCCATGTGTGAATTATTGTCCAAAATCATTGGTGAAATCACAAGATTTTGGTAGAAATCAAAACTAAAAAATTGAAGAGTTTTCTCTCTTATGAAGCTCGGCTGAACCAGGGAAAGAAAATGAGATATTTTAGGTGCAAAAGTGAGATAAGAAGGAAGAAAAAGGCAGCCGGTCAAAGCTGACCGGCTGTGACACGTCACAATCCGGCCGGATTCTTGGCCGGATTCGAGGCCGAAGCAAACTCAATTTTTTTCAAAATGGCCAGGCAATCCGGCCAGCTATCCGGCCAGAAACTGGCCGGATTTCCGGCCGGATTTGGCTCCCTTCATGTTTCCCAAAATTTTTCTTCTTTTTCAAGCTGAAAACCTGTTTTACTCCACTCGTCCAACAAAAGATCCATCAAATAAAAACCCTAATTTTCGGGGCGTCACATATAACCAGTTTTCGCATGTTTAGCTATCGTTCTTACCCATTTGTTGCAAACTTAAAACTTATATGTTGACTCAATTTTCTTAAGAAATGAGGGTGACAAACTATTTGCTTTCACTAAGATGTGACATTGAATGGATTACATACAACTGGGCACAAAAAAATGAGACAAATTCTGACCTCCCATTTCCTTAGCCATTTCAAAAATAAAGTCACTTGATTGGTCCTGAAATGATGAGTCAACCAGAAGTGGTGACCCGTTACCCTAAGCACCAATGCTAAAAGTGAGGAAGAAATCTTCTTGAATTTGGTGTTACTTCGAGGAATTCATCATGAAATTTCTGTATGAGTTCAAACTTGACGCTTAAAGTTTCTTCACATTGTTGTATGTGTGCACTCTTTTCTAAATTTTAGAAAGTGCGGTTTTTCTTTGTTCAAATAAATGGGAAATCATCTGAACAAATTTTTGCAATCAAGGGAGCCCACACTGGGGCAAAAATTTTATTTGTGAGATTTCATGAAATAAGCCCATATTGGGGCAAATTTTTTGTAATACATTTGAGATTTTTGTCCAAAAATCAAATAATAACATTTTTCGAAACAATCCCGCGGCTCTTTTCATGGAATTTAAGTGCATGTCATGCTTTGTTAAGCCCCCCTGTGCAGGTATTCATGGTTCAAAATGACGAAAAGCATCCAGTGAGGCGGAAGGCCGATACTGCAAAGAGAAACAAGAAGAAGGAGGAAAATGGACTTGACACTGGAGCAAATTATCTTTTGAAAATCAAAAAATAAAAAAAAATCAAAATCAAATCAAAAATAAAAAAATCATCATCAGAAAAGTCAAAAATCAAATCAAGTTCACCTCGGCAGGCTCGGGTTTTATCCCACTGACCGCTTTTACTTTCGTTGGGCACGGGTTTTATCCCTCCGACCTCGGCAGGCTCGGGTTTTATCCCACTGACCGCTTTTATTTTCGTTGGGCACGGGTTTTATCCTTCCGACCTCGGCAGGAATCATCATCAGAAAAGTCAAAAATCAAATCAAGTTCACCTCGGCAGGCTCGGGTTTTATCCCACTGACCGCTTTTACTTTCGTTGGGCACGGGTTTTATCCCTCCGACCTCGGCAGGCTCGGGTTTTATCCCACTGACCGCTTTTACTTTCGTTGGGCACGGGTTTTATCCCTCCGACCTCGGCAGGCTCGGGTTTTATCCCACTGACCGCTTTTACTTTCGTTGGGCACGGGTTTTATCCCTCCGACCTCGACAGGCTCGGGTTTTATCCCACTGACCGCTTTTATTTTCGTTGGGCACGGGTTTTATCCCTCCGACCTCGACAGGCTCGGGTTTTATCCCACTGCCCGATTGTCAAAAGCATTTTATTGCTACTGGAGCTGGGTTTGTCCCGCCAGTAAGCATTTCATTTGCATCGCCGCTAGCCGTTGGGTTTGTCCCACTAGTGAGCCTTTCATTTGCATTTGCCACCAGCCGTTGGGTTTGTCCCACTGGTGAGCCTTTTATTTTCATCGCCACTAGCCGTGGGTCAGTCCCACTAGTGCACATTTTATTTTGTTTAGCCACTAGCCGTGGGTCAGTCCCACTAGTGCGCACTTCTTTTTATTCAGCCACTAGCCGTGGGTCAGTCCCACTAGTGCGCATTTCATTTTGTTCAGCCACAGAGATCAAATCTCCCTCTTGGTACAAAATTTGAGCTACCCCGAGATAAAAACTCAATTCATTGTTTAAACTTCCCCAGTGGAGTCATGATTTTAAGCTTTATTCGGGCCAGTCCCATGATTTAAAGCTTATTCGGGTCAGTCCCATGGTTTTAAAGCTTGTTCGGGTCAGTCCCATGATTAAAAAGCTTATTCGGGTCAGTCCCATGATTTTAAAGCTTATTCGGGTCAGTCCCATGATTTTAAGCTTGTTCGGGTCAGTTCCATGATTTTAAAGCTTATTCGGGTCAGTCCCATGATTTAAAGCTTGTTCGGGTCAGTCCCATGATTTAAAACTTATTCGGGTCAGTCCCATGATTTTAAAGCTTATTCGGGTCAGTCCCATGATTTAAAGCTTATTCGGGTCAGTCCCATGATTTTATGTTTATTCGGGTCAGTCCCATGATTTTAAAATTTCTGTCTGGGTCTATCCCATTTACATTTCTGTCTGGGTCTATCCCATTTTAAATTCTTGTTTGGGTCAGTCCCGTTTAATTTCTGTTCGGGTCAGTCCCGTTTAATTTCTGTTCGGGTCAGTCCCGTTTAAAATTCCTGTTCGGGTCAGTCCCGTTTTAAATTTCCTGTTCGGGTCAGTCCCGTTTTAAATTTCTTGTTTGGGTCAGTCCCGTTTAAATTCTTGTTCGGGTCAGTTCCGTTTTAAATTTCTGTTCGGGTCAGTCCCGTTTAAATTTCTGTTTCGGGTCAGTCCCGATTTTAAAATTTCCTGTCAGGGGTCAGTCCCCATCGTTTGAGTAATTCGTAGCCGAATAACGCAGGTAAGTATTTGGTGTCTATTTCTTTGTCTCAAGTTTTTTCAAAACTCAGACAAAGAGGGGCAAACTGTAGACACCAAATTTTTGGTGTAATTTCTTTTACTTTTTATTCTCATTTGTCGTGGTTGCTTTTTAGTTTTTTTAGTTTCTAGTTTTTATTTTATTTTTAAGTTTTAGCGTAGAAAAATCATGAAAAAGAAAAAAAAGAAGAAAAATCATGAAAAAGAAAAAAAGGAAAAAATCATGAAAAAAAAGGAAAATTGTTCACAAAAATACGTTCAAATTCAATCTTTTGGCATTTTGGTTTATTTTTGTTAATTTATTTTGAAAAAAAAAGAAAAAGGAAGGAAAAAAGAAAAATGATGAAAAATGGAAAAATGAAAGAAAAAGATTGAAAAGGGTAACTTTGTTATTTTTTAGTTTGTTTATTTTGATTAAAATTGTTGTTTTATTATTATTTAGTTTTACTATTATTTTTGTTAAATTATTAAGTTGAAAAAAAAAGAAAAAAAAATTTTCCCATAGCATGCAAGCTGCGTATTTTCGCAGCTTGCAAGAAAGGGCTCGGGCAGCCCTTTGCCTGCAATTTTTAGAGGAGAAGGCTGGTGTTTCCAGGTGGCCAGACACCTGGCTAATGAAGGAAGCTTCTATGCAAGGTGTAGGGATTAAAATGAAAAGAGGAGAGGCAGCAAAGAGGGGCCGTAGGATGAAGGGTTCGGTGGAAGTGGGGTTGCATTGGAGGATAGCCGCAAAGGAAGCGAGAGAGAGCAAGGGGACGAAAAATCTAGGAGAGAGAGCTGAGGGTAGACGACTAGGAAGAAGAAAGAGGAGGATCGGGGAGATAAAAAAACAATCAGAGGAAAGGCGAGCTAAGGAGGGAGCCGAGAGAGAGCGAGCAAACAGGAGGGACGGCAAAACAAAAGGAAAAGACTGGGGTTTTAGGGCTGGAAGAAAGAGGAGAGAAAGTGACGGTTTAGAAAGAAACCAGAGAGGTGGTGGCTGAAAGAAAGATAGTGAAGGAGAGAGTTCTGAGAGAGTAGCGGTGTCGCACCCCATTTTTGATAAGAAAAATAAATGGTTTTAAAAATGTATTTTTTGTGATTGGAAAATGAATTGTGATTTAAAAGAAAAATGGGTCTAAATGGGGTTTTGAGAATGCGACGATTTGACCCAAAATGTAGTTTAAAAAGGGTTTTTGAAATCAAAATCGGAGTCGCCACTTGGTAACGAGTTAAGGTGTACCAAGTCACCTAAAAATGAATTTTTTAAAGAAAAATAGGAAAAGGTAGTAAGAAACCCCTTTTAAACGACTCCTAGTCCACGTAAACCAACGAAAAAGGTTCGGGAGTCACATTTGACGAAGGGGAAGGCAAGGATAAAAATCCAAGGCACCCCTTCGACCTAGCCAAGGCTAGTTGCGCGATTTAATCAAAGATTTTCTTGTTTTAACCAAAGAATTTATTACATTTGGATGCACTACATGAATGCAAACCCTAGACCTAGGGGTATTGGGGAAAATTTCTCTTCAAAGGTTGAGTGGTGCCAATCACATTAATTGTGAAGCCCAATAACGATCCTTTGAAGAAGTCACGAATAATGCGCGTGGGATGCAAATGAATGGAATGCATGTATGCAATGTGAGGACATGAGTTTGAAAAAATAATAAAACAATAAATATGTAAATGAAAATGTGTACGTGAGTGGGCAAGGTACGGTATGTGAAATGATAATATAAAGTGCATGTGTGCAAGTGATGATAAAAAGTGTTAGTGTGCAAGTGAAGAAACATAAAGGTGCACATGTGCAAAATGGGAGGAAAAAATGAAAGTGTAATGATAGAGTGGATGCATGAACCTAGGGAATTCATGCATATTGGGTACGGGGAGACCTAAATCGTGACTCAATTTGCCCTTTTATAGAGGGAATACAAGCGTGCTAAGGCTTAGAAAAAGCCACACTCGTCTATATCCCATATTTAAGGGGACTCTCAAGCAAATGGACCCTATAACTAGCATGAAATGCAAAAATCCTAAAATGGAGGGAAAAGTGGTTCGAGGGGCATGCAAAATGATAAAACTAAAAAGAATGCATGACATGTAATGAACATGCAAACATGTACTAACGAAAGGGGAAATGGCTTATTGAGTCTAGCATTGGACTAGCCCTTTCTATGAATTTCTACTAGCATTGGACTAGTGGAAACGGAACAATGAACCACAACTAGCGTTGGACTAGTGTGGTGACGGGAAAGGGGGCCATAACTAGCATTGGACTAGTGTGGTGACGTCCATTCATCCATCACATTCATTCATGACTATAAAAAGCGAGTAGACATGCGAATCACTTATAAACACGTAGCACATAACACTTAGCATGCTTGACTAGATGCAAGAACCTAATAAAGCGATTAAACACGTAGCAACGAAAGCAAGCAATGAACTTATTACATTTGCTAACTAAAACAAAAGGGGGGAAAGGGAAAATGGACAAGAAAGCTCGCCAAGCCCTATCTATTACAAGCCAAGAGGTGTACACATACCCCATTAAAAGAATAACTTAATGAAAACAAAAAGTAAATGACATAAGTAAAAGGAATTAAAGAAAAGCTAGGAAAGCAAAGTAGACATGCAATTCACTTAGCACGTTGAGTCACATAGGAGAGACAAAAAAGATAAAAGAAATTATACCGCCTCCTTTTGTGGTGCTAATAAGGTGGACAAAGCTTAACTTGGGCTTGAGAGATGATTGGATTCATAATAGTCTAACAAAACCGGCTGCCATCTTGGTGGAGAAAAACCGCAAGCGAACGTATGGAGATCCGATGACCCCTGTCCTAGTTTTTTCTCTTCTTCGCTGGCTCGTCACTCTCGGCTTTCACTCTTTCTCAGCCTTCTTTTCCTTCGTCACCCTCTCCCTGTCGTTCCTTCTATCTCCCTTAGGTTCTCCTAGCTACCCTTTTTAGCCGTCAACTCTCTCTATCAACCCGCTACCTATTTTCCTCTGCCTTTTCTACTTAGCCGCTCCTCTGTCTCTCTCGTTTAGTACCCGAAGATCCTCCCCATTTCTCCTCTAATTTTTCCCTTTTTCTTCCCGAAGGTTTCGACCGTCAACTTCTATCTTACTCTCTGTATGCTCCCCCCTTTGCCGGCTGCCTTTCCTTTTCTATTTATATGGGCACCACAACCCTAAACATCTTTCCTCAAATTGCAGCTGAAGGGCTGCCTGGTCCTCTGTTTGCAAGCTGCGGCAATACGCAGCTTGCATGCCGCATTTCCATTTTTTTTTAGATTAATTAAAACAATATTGATAATAATAAAAATAAATAACAAAATAATTTAATTAACCTTGGATAAAACAAATAAACTAGAAACAACAAAGTATAAAATCCAATTCTTTTTTTTTTCATTTCCCATTTTCATTGTTTTTTGCTCTTTTCTTTTTTTCTAAATGAACCAAACAAAAATAAAAGATAAATTAAGTAGAAATGACTAAAATAGATAAATAAAACCAAATAAAACAAAATTGCTATTTTTTCCTTTTCCTTTTTTTTTCCTTTTTTCATGATTTTCCTTTTTTCATTTTTCCTTTTTCTCTTTTTTTATTCATTTTTCCTTTTTCTCAATATTGAATTTTGAGTCAAAAACAATTAAAGCATGTTCATTTTGAATTTTCCTCCTTTTTCCCAAGAAATTCGATGCTAAAACTAAAAACTAAAAACTAAAAATTAAAAAGTGAATAAAACTAAAACAACAAATAAAAAAACTAAAAATAAACAGTAAATGAAATTACACCAAAAATTTGGTGTCTACAAGCGGCATGGCTGAAGATTGAAAAAGAGAAGCCCAGAAAGGAAAAGGAAAACCGCAAACGGGAGATTGACTGGAACCAGTAGAAACTACGAGCAGAGGAGGAACCCAACGCCGCCGTTATTGTCTTCAGTCTTCATCGGAAAAGCATGGGTTTTTTGCAGCAAATCATCTGCTGTCGATCTTTCCTTTTTCATTTGGGTAAACTTTCTCATCTCCTGCGGATGTTTATGCCTTTTTTGCTGAAATGTTTTTCTGTTTTGGTGGGCAAAACTTCGATCAGTTCCAAGCTGTTCGAAGCCTGTGAATGTATTCATTGTAGTCCCGTGACTTACTGTCGTTGTTTCTTTGAGTTTTGCTGGCGCTGCAGTCCAAGCCAAGCTGTTTCTTTTGTTGTTTATTTGCTGGCTCGTTGTTGTCTGATGTTTTCTCCTTTGTTGCATTTTTTTAGTCGTGAGTTCATGATGTATGTTGGATTGCAAGTTTTCTGTGTTTTCTGGAAATAAAGACCCAAACGGCTGAACACTTTCCAGGTCTTCATATCCTTTGGTTCTCGGCTTTTCATGTCCAAAACCCACCAGAAAAATTGAACCCAGCATGCAAACTTTGAGTATAAGCAACAAAAGATGTTTTCCTATCTTTGCAAACCTGTTTGGGGGAAGGAGATTTTAAAGCCTTGACCTTGTTGTCATTATATGATTTTGTGGGCTTAGTTTAACAGACTTTGCATGTTTCTTGTGGGGATAATGTTCATGGTCATTCTCCTGGGTATGGATGCCGATAGATTGCAGAAAAATTCTTGGAAAGTTTGCATGTTTGGGTCAAATAAAACCAAATGATTTTCATTTGTTAGGTTCGCAATTTGATGTCTGGCTATGTTTAGTGAAGAGGACCTTGCATCCTCGTAGAGCTGGGTTTGGTCATCTTTTGTTTGTTTCATTTGGTGTTGAAGGGATGAGAGTGAAGGTTTGGAGTTGATGTTGGTGTGTTTGTTTAAGGAAAAGCTTGAAACATGCCTAAACATTGCTGGAAAATATATCAGCCTGCCATATTCAATGTTTCATAATCTTAGTCCTTTGTTTTTTTTTAGTTTTCCAAGCTGATATTGCATCTAGGTAATAATATGATCATGTCTCTTCTTGGTGGGCTTTGCCGGGATATGTTGAGGATGCATAAGGAATTGCGTGAGAATGGGGCGAAAAGAAAAGAAAATTCCTGAAGTAATTTTGCTGAAACCTGTTTTTCTTTCCTTTCCTTTGTGGATTGCATGTTCGGCCATGGTAATGAACCAAATCTGAAAAATTGCAGCAGTGTTCGTTCCTTCAAAGAAAAATGTGTTTGAGTGTTCCTCCAGATTTTTGCATCAACTTCCTTTATGTTGTTTGTTATTTGGAGTTTGAGGTTATACGTATTGTTGCTTGGTTTCAAGTTATGATTCTGATTGAAAATGTCTTGAGCAAAGCTTGTGTGTGTTCAAGTCTGAAATTTGAGCTTGGAAACAAAAAATGCAGCCAGCCTATGTTTAGTTGCAAGAAGCTTCAAAATGCAGAATTTTTCTAACGTATGCATGCATGAGAACCAAAAGGAAATTGCACTTTAATCCCTCAAGATCCCCCTTATTCCACTAGGACCCAATCAATTGAATAATCTCCTCAATTTAGTCCTTGGTAGTTTTAATTTTGAAACTTCATTGCTTGCTTTGCTTCAAATTAACTACCATGCTTTGTCAAATGCACTTAAGCCATGACTTTAGGGGCTTTATGACCGAATGAGCTCTTGTTTGCCTATTTTCTTTAATCTCTTCAAATAAATTGGTACATTGACCATTTTTTTTATTTTGGAGGATAAATAAGTGATTTCACTCCATTTAACACTACAAAAGGGAGCGGTATAATTTCTTTTATCCCTTTTTGTCTCTCTTATGTGATCCAACGTGCTAAGTGAGAATTGCATGTTTATTTTGCTTTCCTTGTTTTTCTTTCATTACTTTCATTTACTTCATTTACTTTTGCTTTCATTAAGTTATTTTTATGGGGTATGTGTACACCTCTTGGCTTGTAATAGATAGGGCTTGGAGGAGCATTCAATGAAGACCTATCGAAGACGTGTGCCTAGCTAGCAAATGTAATAGTTAGGGCTTTAATTACCTTATGTGTCTTGCATGCTTAGTTGCTACGTGTTAATTTGCTTTGTTAGGGCCTTGCATCTAGTCGAGCATGCTAAATGTTATGTGCTATGTGTTTACGAGTGTTTGGCATGTCTACTCGCTTTCCATAGCCATGAATGAATGCAATGGATGAATGTACGTTTCCACTAGTCCAACGCTAGTCGGAATTCATAGAATGAGCTAGTCCAACGCTAGACCCTTAGGAATTTCCCTTCGTTAGTACATGTTTGCATGTTCATTACATATCATGCATTCTTTTTAGTTTTATCATTTTGCATGCCCCTCGAACCCCTTTTCCCTCCATTTTAGGATTTTTGCATTTCATGCTAGTTATAGGGTCCATTTGCTTGAGAGTCCCCTTAAATATGGGATATAGACGAGTGTGGCTTTTTCTAAGCCTTAGCACGCTTGTATTCCCTCTATAAAAGGGCAAATTGAGTCACGATTTAGGTCTCCCCGTACCCAATATGCATGAATTCCCTAGGCTCATGCATTTTTAAATCCACTCTACCATTTTATACCCTCATCACACTTTCATTTTCCTCCCATTTTGCACACGTGCACCTTTATGTTTCATCATTTGCACACATGTACTTCATATTATCATTTCACATACCGCACCTTGCCCACTCACGTGCACATTTTCACTTACATATTATTGCCTTTTATTACTTTTTCAAACTCATGTCCTCATATTGCATACATGCATTCCATTCATTTGCATCCCACTCGCATTATTCGTGACTTCTTCAAAGGATCGTCATTGGGCTTCACAGTTAATGTGATTGGCACCACTCAACCTTTGAAGAGAAATTTCCCCCAATACCCCTTAGGTCTAGGGTTTGCATTCATGTAGTGCATCCAAATGTAATAAATTCTTTGGTTAAAATAAGAAAAACTTTGATTAAATCACGCAACTAGCCTTGGCTAGGTCGAA